>NC_143439.1:28017846-29267846 GCF_987193195.1 Phasianus colchicus
TGCTGCCATTCAGCAAGACCTGGGCGGGGAGGAACCTGATGAGGGGGTTGGACTGGGGGATTGCTAGAGGTCCCTTCCAACACCTGTGATTCCTCATTTTGTCTTCATCCTAGACTAGGATGCTGTATAACTTGCAGACCTTTTAGAGATATTTACTTCTGCAGCATTTAAAAACCTGCAGTGCAGATGTCCACACATCTCCCTTCTAACCAGGTACTTCTTGAAGCAACTAAGTGGTGTTTACAGGTGCTTTAAATGACTGACTTCAGTTCCCCTTCACTAGTGGGTGATAGTGGGGATTCATAAGCCAGCTGCAATCAATTGCATCATTTGTGTCTGAGCAAGCCCTGAGGGCACCTGGAGCCTTAATTACCAAGAGCAGGCTCACCTGTTCTCACCCTGCAGTCTGACTATAGTTGCATTTCTGTAACTCATAAGGCTTTCGTGCTACTTTTCTTCTTTTTTGGTACTGCTGTAGGTATGCAGCATGGGCGTGGACTTTTTTACTCTGACTGGGACAGTCATCCTCTTAATAATTGTTTGTACAGTGTGCCAGCCCTGGGAAGCTCCAGCTCGCAGAAGGCTAACGTAGAAATGCTGTGACTGAATGTCTTCGTTGCATTTAATTTTCAGGTCAGTTTGGGACTGTCTCAATTATTTCTTGCTTTGTTCAAGTTGTATTGCTGCAAATGGTACAGGATTCCTCATGGTATTAACTAAAGGTTACTGTGGTGTAGTATTTAGCTGAAAAAAGGAGCATCTGAATGTACGGGGGAAGCAAATATAGCTGGTGTCCTGGATCTTTAGAGCTTTTCCTAGAACCTTGTTATAAATTCATAAAGCGACATCTGTGCTCCTTTTTGCTTGAGGCAAGTGAGCGCAAACTTTTCTTCAAGAGAAGACCTCTGATGTGTCATTTTTAGGATAACTTTCAAAATAGCAGGACCCAAACAGATTCAGAGGCATTTCTCTTAAAAGACATTTCTGCCCAGGAATTGGGACATGCGCACCTCCGTGTGGATAGGGAATTAGGAAAACTACTGTATTTTTTTTACCTTTGAAGCTTTGACTTTTCTCTCTTGCTTAGGGGGGCTTACAAGTAGTTAGGTATAGTGCAACCTTACATAGAAAGAAATAATTGTATTCAGAAGCTTTGTCTACTGCTCAGTTACTTATACTGCTACTTACTTTGGATGAATTTAATAAAATATTGAGGTGGAGTCTGTCTATAATTCAGTTATAACTTCAGATCTGATCTTGAAAATGTTTTGTTTTTTTTTTTTAAGCCCACATGTTGCTAAGTGTTGGTGTCCTATTGTAAATCTTCTAGCAAAGGTTGTGTTCCCTAACAGAGAAGTAAAATGTGAATTTAAAGAGAAGTGTTAAAAAGTGATAACCTTGTGTTTTTTGAGGGAAAGCCAGAAAATTATGCAGCTGTTTTTTCTAGGGAGGGGTGGCTAGGGATTTCTCACTGTTTTAGGCCTTCATTCTTCTTGTTGGATAATCATTCAGTTTTTGAATTTTGTAGCTTAATAATACTGAGGGATGCTGAGAAGGCGGAGATACTGAACGCCTTCTTTGCTTCTGTCTTCAGTGAAAAAGCTCCCCCTCGGGAATCCCAGGCCCTGGTGGTTAGTGAGAAGGTCTGGGGAATGGAAGACTTCCCTTTAGTCAGGGAAGAGGCGGTCCGAGAGCGCCTAGGCAACACCAATGTTCATAAATCCATGGGACCCGATGGGGTGCATCCACGGGTGCTGAGGGAGCTGGCAGAGGTGATTGCTGAACCGCTCTCTATCATCTTTGAGAGGTCTTGGAGAATGGGGGAGGTGCCTGAAGACTGGAGGATAGCCAATGTCACTCCAGTCTTCAAAAAGGGCAAGAAGGAAGATCCAGGTAATTACAGGCCAGTCAGCCTCACCTCTGTCCCTGGAAAGGTGATGGAACAGATTGTGCTGGATGCCATCTCCAGACAACTGGAAGAAAAGGAGGTTATCAGGAGTAGTCAGCACGCGTTCACCAGGGGGAGGTCGTGCTTGACCAACCTGGTAGCCTTCTATGATGTTGTCACTGGCTGGGTGGATGGGGGGAGAGCAGTGGATGTAGTCTACCTTGATTTCAGCAAGGCATTTGACACTGTCTCCCACGACATCCTTATAACGAAGCTGAGGAAGTGCGGGATAGATGAGTGGACAGTGAGGTGGGTTGAGAACTGGCTGACTGGCAGAGCACAGAGGGTTGTCATTGGCGGTGCAGAGTCTGGTTGGAGACCTGTAACCAGCGGTGTTCCCCAGGGGTCGGTGCTGGGACCGGTCCTGTTCAACATCTTCATCAATGACCTTGATGAGGGGGTAGTGGCCACCCTCAGCAAGTTTGCTGATGATACGAAGTTGGGAGGATTGGCTGACACGCCCGAAGGCTGTGCTGCCATTCAGCGAGACCTGGACAGGCTGGAGAGCTGGGCAGTAAGGAACCAGATGAAGTTTAACAAAAGCAAGTGTAGAGTCTTGCACCTAGGGAGGAATAATTCCATGCACCGGTACAGGTTGGGGGATGACCTGCTGGAGAGGAGCTCTGTGGAGAGGGACCTGGGTGTCCTGGTGGACGACAGGTTGGCCATGAGCCAGCAGTGTGCCCTTGTGGCCAAAAAGGCCAATGGCATTCTGGGGTGCATTAAAAGGAGCGTGGCCAGCAGGTCGAGGGAGGTTATCCTCCCCCTCTACTCTGCCCTGGTAAGGCCTCATCTGGAATACTGTGTCCAGTTCTGGGCTCCCCAGTACAAAAAAGACAGGGATCTCTTGGAAAGAGTCCAGCGGAGAGCCACAAAGATGGTGAAGGGCCTGGAGCATCTCCCCTATGAGGAAAGGCTAAGTGAGCTGGGTCTGTTTAGCCTTGAGAAGAGAAGACTGAGAGGGGACCTGATCCAGGTCTATAAATATCTAAGGTGTGGGGGGCAAAGTGGCGAGGCCAGGCTCTTTTCAGCAGTGTGCAGAGACAGGACAAGGGGAAATGGCCAGAAGCTGGAGCATAGGAAGTTCCGCACCAATGTGCGCAAGAACTTCTTTACGGTGAGGTGACGGAGCACTGGAACAGGCTGCCCAGGGAGGTTGTGGAGTCTCCTTCTCTGGAGATATTCAAGACCCGCCTGGACGCCTACCTGTGCGACCTGGTGTAGGGATCCTGCTTTGGCAGGGGGGTTGGACTCGATGATCTCTGGAGGTCCCTTCCAACCCCTACGATTCTGTGATTCTGTGAATACTGCGCAATTCAAGGCTGAACTATTAACTCTTATTTCTGATTGCCTTGCTGGGGATAAAATGGATTATCTCCTACAGAATGGCTGATGCTCTGGTTTTACTGCACAGCCTATCTGCCTTTGAAATTCAACGCCTGTTTTCTCTGCTAACTTCTTGTGTAGAGATGTTTGTCAATGATCTTATGATGCTAAAATGCGTTTACAGAGTGAGACGCATCCTGTTAGTTTTGCTCTTCCTGGATGCATGCCTTAGGCATATCGAAGGGCACACAGAGCCATTAAAATTTCAGACTTGTACAGCTTCTGAGCAAAACAGGAAACTCATGTAACAGAAATCAGTTTCTGTGTTTGTAAATATTATGGGTGTGGCATCTCCCTCGTATCTTCTTCAGGAAAGATAAATAAGATATTGTAATATGAGCCTTTTCAGTTAATGGAGGACCTTTTGTAGTCTGTCTTGTGCTGGCAATAAATACATTTCTCTACACAGAGAACAAAGTGGATATATTTTTTCTTGCTTGTATCAGAGGGTCACCCTTTCACAGTGTATGTATTATTGAGCTGCTTTGTAGGATTAATGGAAGGGGAGGAGACTTTCTAGATGATGTTTTGCCTCTAGATGCAGTTCTCCAAGTTGGGTGTTCCTGTCCAATGAATTTTAGAAGTTGAATCAGCTGAAGTGTCTTAAGCCAATAAATGTTGGCTCTATTAAATGACCATCCTGGGCAGCTGAGATGCTGAGTCTGCTAATAATATGAAGGCCTTATTTTCACGTAGAAGCGAGGAAAAGGTTGCTAGCAATGCACATCTTCTGTCAGACACCTCTAATGCTCTTTTGTGGAAACAGGTCTTATCTTTTCTGAGACACGGGAAATTGAAAGGTGCAATGCCTTTCCTCTGCACCAAATTGAGTGGGAAGGTCAAAGATGTTGAAGGAAGTTGTATAAATTACCTGAAGATACCAGATAGAGGGGCTGTTTTGATTTACATACAAGTCTCTTCTAAGAGTTTGATATTACCTCAAACTTCCCAGGGGCTTGCAT
The DNA here is from genome assembly GCF_987193195.1 of Phasianus colchicus. Classification (NCBI taxonomy): domain Eukaryota; kingdom Metazoa; phylum Chordata; class Aves; order Galliformes; family Phasianidae; genus Phasianus; species Phasianus colchicus. The sequence goes on from NC_143439.1 coordinate 28,022,143, forward strand.
AGAATCACTGTTCTTCTCTTGTGTTATCAGTATGCGTTTCCCTTACCACAGCCTTAGGTAGAGGGGACCAGGAGCAGCCTAGCTTCTAAAGTTTCTGCTTTTGAAGATTCATTAATACAGGCATAGCGTTCCAAAGCAGGTGGTACTACTGGTACTTCTCTCTCAGCCTTCTCTTTGTAAGGAGCTCATAACGGCAGCTGCAAATCTAAGTTCTGCTCTTTTTCCAGGAGCTCATTCCAGGCCTTTTTTTTTTCTGAAGGACATTGGAGATATGATAGATGCTCATCAATATTTTTATTTATAATGATCAGCTTTATTATCTTGGAATATATTTCTTTTCAGAAAGCTGAAGAGTGTCTCCTGGGAGTGTGTATGAATTTTGACTTTTCAGGCTGCAGGTGAGGTAAACAAAACATCTTCTCACACTGGTCAGAACACCCCACTGTATAATCAAATAAATATGTGTATAGAGAGAGTGTATAAAACTGCTGTTTCTCCTCCTTAAAGCAGCAGCAGAAGAGCATGTCTCAAATGGTCAATTAATTTTACTGATTGTACTTAAAGTGAGGTCCTTATTTCATATTACATAGCTTGCCATTGGCTGCATGAGTAGGAGGTCTCTCAATGATATTCAGTGTGATTTTTCCCATCAAATTCATTCACTGAAGCCGCAATTCACTATTTCTGACGTCAGCCTTAATTCCCATTGAGGCCATTGTGGCCTCAAAAGCATTGAACTGTGGCCTTACTGAATGAATTAGGCAGGAGAAATAGGGATAATCATCAAGGAGGGAAGTGTATATTTATACACACATCACTGTAATTGGTAATAGCTGGAAGGGAAAGACGGAAGAAATGCATAAGTGTTTTAATGAGGATTTTGAGTAGCAGTTCTCTAACCACGCTGCAGGAGTAATTACTCATCAGAGCTATAACTTGGGGATTATGATAATTCAGCTTCATGAAAGTGAAAGAGAAGAACTATTCGAAAAAATAAATCAGTGTTTCCTTTTTGACAGCAGACGCTTTAGCCCTGCCAACATATTTTTACTGTGTAGTCGTTTCAACATCGAAGATCTAAATGACGCATAAGATTTCATGGCTACCCCTGTGATTTAAATGTTATGACTGATGGGGGCAGAAGAAATGCCTTTTCTTTTCACTGTGATAGTAGAGGAAAGTCTCACGTTGTATGGGAAGAAATGACCATTTGTTTTCCTATCCTTTCCTCTTCACCACACATCTAAAGATTTTCTCCTACTGTTAAAATGGTGAAGGCTAAACAATGAAGCACCGTAGGCAGGCTGTACAAAGCATAGTCCAATTTCCATGTTTATTAGTTTGTAAGGTTTGTAATGACAGCCAAATGACAGGCTCTGCCTGCAGGAGCAGGAAGGGAACTGGCAGAGGCAACCTCCCAGCAAAATGCTGGTACATAGGGATCTTAACTGTGGAACTTTCAGGGCTCTGTGTACTCTGACAAATGCCCCTATGATGGTATTGAGATGTGGGGTTTCAATCTCCATCTTTCCCCAGTCAGATAACTAAAAGGAGCAGGAAGAAGTCCTCCTTCTACCAGAAGCTGGGACTCAAATCAAACTAAAGCAGAGTATGGGGCATCTCTGGGCACAGAGGTGGATATGGCCAAATGTTTAGGTAGGCAAGCATGTGTTAAAAACACCTAGGGCATAGAAGACCTGCTGTGTGTAGTCTGCAAGATGATGAGATGAGGAAATTTGAGTTGTTTACCCAGAATAAAATGCCCCTGAATGATAAGTTAGATGGGAAGCTGCCTCCTTAGTGATGGAGCTTGTCATTTCCCTCATTGTGTAGATGTGTTGTTCTGGCTGGTGCAGCCTTAGTTTGTGCAAGAGGCCAGCAGAGTGGTGGCTTATGTTTGGGATTATCATTGATTTTTTTTTTTTTTAATCTTTCATTTCTGTAACTTCTAGTTCTGATAGGAATGTATGTGGTGAGGGGATGTTTTGTAGGACCTACAATAAGAGGTGTGTTTGAGTTAGTCAAAGCATGGCAGATCCGTGTTGGAAATCAACTGTCTGGATATGATTGAGGTGATGTTTTATAAAAGTAGATTCAGTGCTAAAGGTTTATGTTTATAAATACCAAAGGAAATAGAAGGTGTAAATATAGCTCTATTTGATGTTTATGAAGTCTCAAGTTTTTATTTGGACAGATTTCAGTAGTTAGCAACTCTAGGACTGTTTGCTAAGTTTGAAAGTTAATCAGTGATTAGTTGGAGTTCCATTTATTTTGTGACTTCTTGACTACTGCCTAATGTATCAATAATGTATAGCAGGTGCACTTCCAGGGCTGTCACCTGTGCCTGGTATAAGGAAGCACATGCATGCTCAATTTCCACTATGTGTAGATTTTGTGAAATGTAACGTGTTGTAGTTAGGAATTTTGAGGAAGATAAGGAGGAAATTCACAAGGGAAAGAAAGTCCAGTGCAGGATGTAGGACTCAGCTGCCTGATACAAAGAGTAATGTGAATTCTGGGGGTAAGGAATTTGTGCAGCCTGCTTAATGCTCTAAGTGCTATGAAGCTTTGATATGTGTTGGGAAAGACCTTTACCTTTAATCTTGTTTTGTTTTTTGGTTTTTTTTTTTGGAAAGCTGATAAATATGCAGAGCATAGCCTCAAACCAAGAGAAACTGGTCTTCCTCTTTTCAATTGCTGACAGTGATCATGATATTAATAAAAATTGCATCATAAAAACTGACACGTTAGTAACTGAAACCCATGTGTTTTTACTGGAAACCTCAGCTTAATATCTGGTGATACATGTGGAATGAATAAACTGAATAGGGAAGAGGAACCTCTGATGCCAGTGACTGCTTGGACACTTGATGCTTCTCAGAGAATGACTTGTTCTCTTCTACTCCATGAAAATGTTGTGTAAAATTCATACTGATGTGCTCAGAGCAGCATAGAGACTTTTTTTCCTCCTTCTGTTTGCAAGATATCTGCACGAGGCAAACAATGCCTGGAGATGGGAGGGAGGATCTTACTCTTTCCTATGGAGTTGGTTTCCATTGGGCTTGTGGGATGCATGCTGTGCTTGAGAATCAGCAAGAAATAACACCATTTGTTGCATACTGAAAACAAGGAAAAGAAAATAAAGCTATATTCTTGGGCTTTTGTAGCAATGGTATGAATGGAAGTCATGTACAGCTTTGGGAGGGTTCAACAGTTGAAACCTGTCATTGAGGTGCTGCTTGAAGGGATTGGGTTAAAATTGGAGATCCTGATGTTATGAACTCTAGATTGCTCAGATGAGGTATATGTCACTGCATGAAGCTGCTTAAGGAGGAGTCCAGGATGCTGTGTATATTGATGACTCATCTTGAAAAATGTGGTCTGCCTTCTGCATTGAGAGTGTGTTGCTTGGGATGGAGAATGTTGCAAGCAACCTGCTGGGTTAGTGGGTTGACTAAACCTCACATGGCAGGCACTCCATTAGCACCCTTCCTTATAGCTACACCCTGATGAGAGGGAGGCTGACAGGCCCTAACTTCTCCTGAGCAAGAGGCTGATGGTTCTCAGCCAGCAACCATGAAGGCTTTAATGGGAATGTTGGCACTCTGAGAAGTACGTGAGCAGGCTCTCTGCCATGAGATGTGATGAGGTGCTTGACTGCCTTCACCTTTCTGCAAGCCGGCATTGTGTTTGCTGGAGAGAAGGTATGGGAAGTGGTTCCCTTTTGTGCCAAAGTTGTTGTGTCAGAAGTACAGCAGATAGTGAAATATGAAAACACAAATAGCTCTGAGCCAACAAGGCATTTAGTTGAAAATGAATGAAAAATAAATATTATCCCTTAGCGCAAGCAGGATATGTTCTGGATCTGTCTTTCCAGTGACCTACAGGATTTTAAGAGAAGAGCTTCAGAATTTTATTGGCGTTGCCACTATTATACAAACTTTTCTTTCTCTTCTCTCCAGACTGGGGTCAGCTTTAAGGAGAGCATTAAGTGAATGGCTAATGGAATTAAGGGTATAATAATAGAAGGATATAGTGAGACAATTGTATTAACAAGAAATAAATCATGTTGAGTGTAAGGTAAGTGTTTTTTAATTGATTGATGGGAAGGATGCTCCATAGGTTTTTTTGAGGACTAACAGCCACTTGCCTTCCCATCTACAGTAAAAAGCCAAAAGGGAAAAAAGAGATAAGAAAATTATGCAGTGGGGAGATAAATTATTCAGAGAAGATGGCCATTTTACGCTGACATCACTAATGTGAAAAAGCATTAAATCTTTGACACCAGCTTGCATTCCTCAGAGGTTGTAGTGGCTGGAACAAGGTATTAGAGATTACAGCTAGAACAGTGCTTTGACTTCCTCGGATGCCTTAAGTGGCTTTCCAAGGTGATTCAGTAAGTAAAGGTGCATCAAGTGCTACGGGTACTGAGTCATTCTGACTTTATTTTGTTTTACACTAGTGGCTTGATCTCTATTGATAAGAGCTTCTGTGTTCTGTGTAACATGGCCTGGGGGGCTTGTGATGTGGTTAGGTTCGCTGTATTTAAACAAAAAGGTTTGGAGAGGTATGGTGGGACATCAAACCTTTAGGCCATCAGCATAAGTGTTATTTTACTCAAAAAAGAGTAACTTTTGGGTTCTTGAACCATTTCAGTACACCACAGATTTCACATACAGCCCCTCAATGCTAGCAATTGGGCTAACAGTGTCCTCAGAATTCAAAGCTCTTCACGCACTTCACTGGGCAACTTAAATGCAGCTGTGGTGCTGCTGTTTGCTGCCTACATGAATTGTATCTGATCACACACTGCTTCTCAACTGAAGGGATGTAAGCTTGAGTAGTTCACTGATGGGTTTGTGTACCTCTCCTTCAAAGAAAAACAAAAAAGATGTCTGAAAACTCTGCATTGTAAAATGCAGTAAAAATGAAAGACAATGTCTTGTTACAGATTTTGCTGAAAGCTTTCCATTGTAAAAGTGGGTGAGCAGCTTGGGCTATTGCTGCTTTCACGGAAGAAGGATCTGCTTCTTCTGTATTGCTGTTGTCCTTCAGGACTTGCTAAATGCCTGTCTTTGCATTAGTGGTGTCCTATGATCAGCCTGTCATTTACTTGTCAGTAACCAATCATACCAATTTTTGACCATACCATAAAGTCATTTGCTGTAAATTAATTTACTTTTGCCATTAACTACAGACACTGTGCGGTCAATGCAATTTTGTCCATTAAAGACAATAACCTTAGCCAAGCTCTTTGATGCTATTCTTAGTTCGCCCCTTGGGACTACTCTACTTACATCTCCAGAGGTACTGGTAAATCTACATTATCATTTCTTGTCTAATATTCTTGATTTGTTGGCTTTTCTTTAATACATGCACAGTTAAATCTAAATGCAGAGCTTCTATGCACAGAGTAATCTTGGGGATGTGTAAGATTTGGGAGGAAAAACCTCAAAGCAATGAAATTGAAATTGCAGGTACACATCCCTTTGCTTAACAGAAGATAACTAAGCTGTATACAGGTTAGCAGATGTGTAGTGGTAGGCCAGTCTGTCTGTCAGTAGGTTGTGGGGTATTTTATTTTCTAGCCCTCTGTGGGACAAATGCTCCCAAAGTCTAAAATTCTGTATAAAGTGAATGTGTTTGCTTGCTTGTTATAGACTTTAACTTCCGGTTAGCCCTGAAGCTGTCAAGCAGCTTCTTTATAGGTTCCTTAAAATTGAGCTATAACAAATCTAATACTTGTCTATTTTGGACAATGGTGATCTTTGCTTCCTATCCTCAGACTGATGGAAATAACTGCTTTTAGAAAAAAAAATATTATGGGGTATCCTGGTTTGCTTGATGAGTCCTAGAATGTCCCACAAGCTCTACAGCTACTTAGATATTTTACTGATGGGGTTGTCCAGTAAGTAACTTAGTAAAACGATGATATAAAGGATGCCTGTTACTAAAGTAATACAGGGCGACTGAGGTGGTATGCACATGAACACATGTCCTTTACTTATCCTGAGTAGCAGTGAGTTGTTTTTCATCTCACAAAGCTGTGACAGTGTTTCTGCTCATTAGCTGCTGATTGTCTGCTAGTACTTCTTGAAGTTGTTTTCTTCTAGCAGTTTAGAAAACTAGAAATTGTAGTGAGTATCATGTAATTTCTTGTGACTATAGGCCTGTTTCTTCTTATGCTTATCTAATTCAACAAAGCACAGTTGCACTTCAGATCCCTTTAACAAAGTTAGTTGAGTTTTTCTTAACAGATTGTTCTTATCTAAGAGCAGAAACACGCTTGCTTGATGCTTAATAGCGTCTGATTAAGTGCCAGGCAGTCGTGACGTAGGCATTGAGCCTCTAAATGGGAGGGAAGACCACAACCATTATCTTAATGGTCACAGAACTATAGAATGGCTTGTGTTGGAAGAGACCTTGACAGACCACCCAGTCCTGCTCTTCTGCCATGAGCAGGGTTGCCAGTCACCAGATCAGGCTTCCCAGGGTCCCATCCGCCCTGGCCTTGAATGCCTTCTGGGATGGGGCAATGCCTTTCAGTGAGACAGTGGTGTCTTTCAGTGAAAAGAATGAGTAGCCAAAAGAAGAGACTGCCTAAATCATAGTGGATCAAGAGGATAAAAAAATAGCTTAGTTTTTAAGGAGAGGAAGTAGAGGGGTATGAATGCTGTAGAAGTGGAGAAGGGATGGATCAAAGACCTCTAGGTGATAGCCTCTGAGTGAGGCATCAGAGAGCTGATGCTGGAGATTTTGAGATGGAGAATAAATACCTTATTTTTTGAGTTCTAGCTATTTCCCATTTAGGATAGAAAAAGCAGGTAGCTGAATTAAAACTGTATGTTAATAGCCTGCTCAGTATCCTGGTGTGTTTTTTCATATCTTAACTTGAAGTTGAGGCAGCATAATCTAAGTGTTGGTGACTCTTGCTGTTGGTTTGAAAGAGAACAATTGTAAAGTTAAAGGGAAGGATACAGGGGGGGATGCAAGCAATGCTGTATAGAGCTGAAGCTGTTTTTGGTTCTGTCATCTGCTCTATTTCTAAGCTTTCATTCACTTGCTGATGAGTTTAACTGGAATAATTGCTTCCAGCACTGTACCTTAAAACATATTCCCTGTTGTCCTACCAGGCTACAGAGCTATGGTGCCTTGAAAACAGATTTGCTGCTTTAAATTGTGTACTACTTGCCCTTTTTGTTCCTCCTGAAAGAGGACTGACACGGAAGTGCAGTGGGCAGCCCAGCACCGGAAGAGACAATGTATGTTTTTTGGCTAATGGCCCCCAGACAGCAGTTAGGCACTGCAGTCACATTGCCAGATCTACACTGTTTGTGGTGTTGACACTAGCCACAGGAGTGATTAGTGGTAACAAGCCCTGGCTTTGTGATTTGAGAGTGTGTGGGTTTGTTAGCTTAATTGGTGGGTGCAGAGTGGATCAGCAATGATATATTTGATATTTCTACATCTTGATGAGGAAGATATGTTGATTGCAAGTGTAGGAAGTTGATAACTTCCACTCTTCTTGGATGGCAAAGAAGACAGAAGCAATGGAGACCTTGGAGATGGGACAGCTGCTTTGCAACCTGAGGGCCTGCTGTCTGTTATTGGATGTTGAGGCTCTGCCAGGCTGGCAAGGATGCAGCATGTAAAGATATTACCTGGTTATAAACATAGGTTATCCTGTCTCATACTGGCTGCTGACACTGACTTGTCTCACTGCTGGCCCTAGGAAGCAAAGGAATTGTGTGTAAACGCAGGTTTAAAAGCAGTAATAGCTTCTCTTAGTTTAATCCATTAAATAGCACAAACATGAATGACGAACTTCATATGTTTAAACTGGAGAGACTACCAAACAGAAAACAATGAGTAGAAGGGATTGTTACAATTTTAATAAACTTGCTGGTGGTGTGTGTCTATGGGATTTTCAGTGGTCAATACAGGGTAAAATGCACTGATTTCTGATCGTGGGCAGAAAAGCTTGTTTCTCAAGACTTCTCTCCTATGTACTGGAATAACAGGAATTAATTTTCTAAATGCTATTTCATGACCATCGTGAAAATTGTTGGCTGGCAAATGACTTCCCGTAAGTGCTTATGTAAGATGCTTACTTGAAGGGTCTGAATTTCACTTCCTGATAGTTTGTCCTATTAAATACAGTCACTACTTCTGATCCAGGGAATAGCTAAACTAAGTATTACTAGAAACTATATTCACATGCTTATTTTTCACACTAATTCTGGATGTCTGCTGTGGTCTATTGTAGGAGATAGATATGCCTGGCCCAGTGTCCTACACTGGATGCTATGTGGCTCCTTTTGTAGTCCTGGTGTATGTGCTGTTTATGCACAAGGCTATTTGGAGGAGGCTTCCCTGGAAGCCTGCTGGGTGGCTCCTGTGAGATCTGCTGCAATCCACTGAGTCTTTGGGTGATGTGGGCTGTGATCTGCTTGCTGCACTTGTTGCAGGCAGGCAGTGGCCAACCCGTGTACTCCTATCCAAAGAATTTTTCCCGTGGTATGTTTTTCCTGTGATCCTTTCTAACATAATTTTCAGCGATTTGGATTGCAAAATTTGAAAATACAAAATGGCTCAAATTAGTACGTTACAACTCTGAGTCAGGGGAGTGCCATGTCCAGTCGTGTGGCCCTTCAGGCGTTCTCAGGAAAGGAAATTTGGTGTGGAAAAGCAGGGCTACTAAAGGCAGTTTGCTGCTCAGACTTAAAGCAGGCTTTCATTTAGGCAGCTGTGATGGACATGAGCCTACGTATATCTTCTAACTACATGTTTATTTTTCATCTATGTGGAGCCAAGAATAAGGGAAAAAAAAATTGTTTACAAGTGAGCTATACATACATAAGGGCTGCAATCTGTCCAAGTGATTGTTGCAATTGGCTGCTCTGGGTACCATGTGGGTGAAGTGCTTCTGGTTGGGACCTGTTCTGGTCAGGGTGTATCGCTTCCAGCGGTGGAAAGGAGCCTTGTCTGTTGTGAGGAACAGCATAACAGTTTGGGCAATTATGAGAAAAGACTTAGAAGATAAGGACTTCATAGAAATTCTGTGCCCTTGGATAAGTTAACTTACCTGCTGGATTGCATTCTGTGAATGCAAAGGGAAATAACGATATGTATTTCATTCTGTTTCCCTGCAATCAGAATCCACTTGCGTAGGTGAAGGATGTGTAATTACAGATGAGGTGAAAAGGGGATGTATGGTTTTGGAAGTTATGACATGTACAAATATAAGTCCAAAAGGACTGCACAGAGAGTAGGTGTACAGATTCTTACAGGGTGAATTGTTTTGGCAGGGGTAACTGGCATATGTTAGTCTAAATTAACCATTGTCTCTGAAGAGCTTACATCTACGTGCATAGAGATTTAACCTCAGGTCTTACTGCAAGCAACAACTGAAAACCAAGGGGGAAAAAGAAAATGGAAATATACAATATTAGTTTCAAAAACTTTTTGGAAAGATCTTAAGTAACAAGTGGTACAAGTAATAAATGATACACCTTGAGGCAAACTGTGTGGGTGGTTGCTGCTGTAAACTACCTGAGTAGACAGAGGCATAAATGGCCTTTGTTATATCCACAGAGGGTGCAAGAGAACTTAAACTTCTCTCACAGAAGTATCTGCTAAATCAGATTCTAGGTAGGATTTAAAAAATTATGAGGTTTGAATCTTTCAGTAAAATCTTTGGCCTGAAAAAAAGCAAGAAAGACCTTTCAGGTGTTTCTGCAGGTTTTTTTATGTTGACTTTTCTCTAGTCTACTTGAAGCAAAGCAAATAAGGATCAGCCTATTGTAATTTAAGAGCTTAAATTAAGAACAAGTTTTACTGCTGTGAAAGCTGCCAACACAAAGCCTTAAAATATTGCCTAGCAAACTAGATAATCTAAACTTGCTTTAAAGACACATTTGGACCTGTGGTTAATGGGTCGACCAGATCAGCTCCAAGTCAGTATCTCCCTCTACTGTGCTGCTGTATGTTTTGGTTGTGCAGCCCTTGCCTAAGCTGTGCCTTGTGTCTGTGAGCAGTTGTGTGAGCCTCTACTGTGTTTGGAGCTGTGCGACATGTGCAGCTCCCTGCTGCTGCCATCAAATGCTGCTTTGTGGAAACAGCTGTGGACTTCAGACTGTCCCATCTTCTTGCTGAGGTAGCTGCCATGCAAGGACTGGGATGAGATGCTTGGCACGGCAGAGAGGCATGTTAGGAATTGCTTTCCTGAGTCCAGAGAGGCAGGCAGGCAGGCAGGCATTGCTGCTTCTCTCACAGGCAGCTTGTTTGACTGGGGTATGTTTATCCTATAAAGGCAGCTGATTGTGCACCACCTGCTTCTACATCACCATCTTCAGCATCTGTATGAATGAGTAATTGAGTTTTCTGTGTGTTATGGTAAGGGATCCTCTGTGTGGAAGAGCTGTGCTGCTGCTAAGGAAGAGTAGCCAGGGTGAGTAAGGCAGCTTGCCCCAAATGTGGGTTTTAAATTCCTCTATGGGCCAGAGAACAGTGAGGAAGAAGCTATCTGAACTGAAGCATCTGAAGAGTAGAGCTGTATTCCAGAGGCTCAGCCCCAAATTGCTGGTGTCCCAGGTGAACTTTATTCCATCCATACCTCTCCCCAACTAGCTTTGCTCCTCCCATATGATAATCATCAACCCAGGCTATTATAAGCAGTACAAACAAATGACAAATCTGTGGGTGCAGGAAGGTAACAAGAGGCTGATCAGTTGCTTTAGTTATCTTCCCTTCGTGTTTATTGCAGTCTGCTGCAGTTATTTCAAAGGCTGTGACATTGATCGACAGCTTCTATTAAGGCCCATCCAAGGCAGCTGGATTGAACAGATACATTAAATAAAGCAGTTATTGCTTTTCATTGCCTTTCCGTAAAATATCACTGCTAAATAGCTTCTGCCATCAGATGCAGTTAGGTACATGGTTTTAATTTGAGGGACTGCTTTATAACACTGCACAATTGACACTGGTCTTTGTTTCCCCTACAATAATGATTGTGTACATCCTGGAGAATTGATGAGCTGTCTTCTGAGGGTGGCGGGGGAGCGGGGAGGGGGGCAGCAGCCTTTGTTGTTCTCACTCCTTTTTTATACTTGCGGTGCTTGTCAGTTGTTTGCAGCACAGACAGGAATAATGTCAAATGGGGCCCCTTATCTCAGGATGTTGTAATGTAGCTGCTGTAAGCCCTCGCCTGGAGACGAGATAAGAGCAACCTTACAAGCTTAGGGAGAGCAAAGAGGGGGGCCAGCGGTGCCATCGATGGGACAACAATGGCAGAGCTGTCACTCGCACATTATAACTCTTTCTGGTGCCAAGGAAATATATGTATGCTGAGTGGTGAATAACAAGCATGAAAATAAAAGTCCCGAATGTTCATCTAATAATGATGTATTTGTAACAGGATTATACTGCCCAATGATATGCTTTCTTTATCTCCTCACTAAATGGTGGGGCAGCTGTGTGCTTTGGCACGGCGTGATGTCCTTTCTTTTGTGTGCTGCATATTAATCCTTTATTGAAGTAATTAAATGTGTGCTTAATGGCAATGAGCTGGCAGAATGAACGTACAATTGAATTAACAGTTATGATTGGGACCATGCTACAAGATGAACTAAATGCAATTACTGTAGGCATTTTTCTCCAAGTCAAATCTGGCTACATGACATGACTTAATTACAGGTTGTTAGACACACTTACTCCCTGATCCCGCAGTGGTGCGTGCAGAGGCACAGCATCAGCTCTTGCTTGCTGGCAGGTTTGGCATGGCTTAGGGTGTCCATGGATCCCTGATAGCTGCAGGCAGGTCTCTTGTGGTGGGGGGCATTGATAAAAAACTGTTCAAAAATCCAGGGGGGTGGTGGTTACATCGTCCCTTGGGGGGGTCTCAAGAAAAGCGTAGATGTGGCACTGAGGGACATGGTGGTTGATGGGTTGGTGGTTGGACTTATGGTCTTAGAGTTCTTTTCCAGCCTTAATGATTCTATGATTCTGAAACCAGACAGTTGTCTTCCTTGTTGCTGGTTGCCTGGCGCTCATCTGTCTTAGGGGACACAATAGGCAAAGAACAGGTAGCAGAATCTTCAAGTCATTCTCTCAGCTTGTTTGCCTCAGATCAAGCTCTGCTCTCAAAAGTGCTGCACGTTATCTTGTCTGATGCCAACTGGACATCTCTAAACAACCAGGACCAGAGTTAGGTACTTTGTTTCTGAGAACACTTTGAAAACAAAATAGGAAAAGGCTAAAATAAGCTTTTAATTTGCCTTATTAACCATAGTTCTCAAATGATCTACCATTGCATCAGGACAAAGATAGTGCTGCAATTCGACGAGAGGAGTCTTTGGTGTTTTTATCAGTATGGGGGACTGTAAATACTGTTGCGCGAGTATGGATCTGACAGCTCTTTTATGACATAAAATGCCAAATCCTGGGTTCCCAGAGCTTTTGCCCCTGGTTCATAATTGGACTATCTTGCAGCTGTCATGAAGGAAAGATTGACTGAGTGATGGGTTTGGGAATTTGGCTTTCGATAACCTGCAAGTCTATATCATTGTTAACAGCACACAGATATCTCTACCACCAGGGTCAGCCTTGTGTTCCTGACTTGTCAAAGAAAATAAAGTCACCTTTCTCCTCCATGCTGTTGGGTGCTACGTGCTCATTTGCAGCTAAGGTTGTGTGCCTGGGAGGAAAGTAGACTCTGAAGTATGAAGTATCATGGAGAAGGATCTGAGACAGAAATGTGCTGAGTCTGGCAACAGCACAGACCTTTCCTTACAGCAACGTATGCTCTGCTGTTAAGAAATGCAGGGCTTATGAGGCCTTAAACTGTTGGTCTTCTATGGCCCTTAGGGCAATTCCCAGCTCTGCAGGGTGTCTGTGATTTGCGGTGGAAAGATGCAGGTGATGAGCATTGCCTCTGTGTGCACAAATCTCCTGTATCGCACTGTATATTCCTTCTTGTATCCAACACGACACCCCAGAGTTGGGTACAGTGACAGAAGGGGCAGTGAAATGGATGAAGCAAAATGTGACCATTTATGAAATGAAAAATGTGTTTTATTTTTTACTTTAACATCATATGGCAAACCCTCTGGTCATCAGGGCTACTAAGGTTTATTTTATAGCCTCCGTTCTCTTTGGGGCCATAAATGAAACCCTTTCAGCCCTAATGACCACAATGACTTTCCTCGATCATGTTATTGCTACTTTGGCACATTTATTGCTTTCACACGCACTAATGGATGAGTTTGGATATGTTAACAATTTATATATCATTTGATCCTAAAAAGAGCCCCCTCTCACCAACCAAACTAACTTAGCCCTGAGGATTGAGTAGCTTTTAAGGAGTATAAATGAATTTAATGCTTTAGAAAGAGCTTCAGTAAATTATGAACATGACACCTATTACATTAAGCTGCATTAAGCATTAATACATCTTCATTACTGGCAGGTTGCCCAAACCTCCAAGGTTGAAAAAGCTGCCTGAAGTGCCCAATGTGGTAGTCACCTGTGCTGAGATTGATCGCCTCTTTTTGGGTGGGTAGGACATGCCAACACTTAACTTTCTGTTTTGCTTATGAAGGTTTTGTGAAACCTGTTGCGTGGTAGCCTTTTTATTATAATTTCTTTGGCCTGTCTGCATACAAGTGCTGGACTCGTACATAAAAAGGTGCAGTAAATCTTTTGGAAGTACTGCAGATATAGCACCTAGATGCACTAGCCTTTTAAAACCACTGGTAGTGGATTATTCAACTTTTTTTTTTTTTTTCTAGTACTGGCCAAAAATTATCTCACTGAACATGTAATAGTCTTTCCTTATTATAAATCCTTTCTGAGATGTAGGCACCAAGGACTGGAATTGCTGAATTGGTGTTTCCAATAACTGTGGAGAAAAAAATAATCACAGTACATTAATGAGAGCCTGCTCTACACCATCAAAGGAAGAAATAAAAGTGATTTTAGTGTCTTAAAAAGCAATATCCATTAGACTCAAATTTGGCTAAAAGTGACTGAAAGGCTCTTATTTCAACAAGATGTACAAGCTCAGGGGAAAAAACAAGCTAAATGCTCGTGATGTTGTAATTGATTTTATGTGGTACATTTATGAGACTTTCAATTCATGTTTCATACAGGATTTAGCAGTGAGGTGTTGCTGCAGCTTCAGTGGTTGTTACCTTGTGGTTCTAGAAGGAAGAGGCATTTTGGCAGCTCCTCTATTCCCAGGACAGATGCTGGTTTGGACTGAGTATTTACACTTCATGATGGAAGTATACTTAAATGAAAGACACCTTTTCCCCAAGTGGAAATATACAGCACCTCTTAGGAATCTAGGAGCATCAGGATGCTGTAATGAAGCTCGTGTAGCAAGGCAGAGAGTAATCCACTATTTCGGTGACATTGAAATGCGGGACAGCAATTCAAACATAAAGCTGTGTGGTCACTCCATGAGATGGAGATTTAATGGATATTGTTCATGGTGTTGGAATATATGAAGCAATAAATTGCTTTTTGTAGTTGATGTAATGCTGAAGCAAGGTTGAAGACTTTGGCAACTGCAAACAGTTTACTGCAAATACACTGGCTTTACAGTGGTAAATGCATAACCTATTAGAAAGTGGAGGGGGAAAAACAATCAAACCCCAAAGCCTTTTAATCAAAGCAATATTGTTAGGTTCAAAGTCAAGCTCTCAGAAGTTGCAAAATAGCATATTTACAGTAATGCGTCCTTTCGAGTCACATTCTTTGTGTATGTGCACGTGCAAATTTTATTATGGACTTCAGTGACATAAAAGCACGTTTGCTTTGTCCAAATACTGCTGGCTTCAGTTCCCAGCATGAAACATGCACAAAGTGTGAAACAGCTCTTCAATATTTCTTCTTGCAACAATGGCTCAATGCCAGGGGTCATGTAAGCCCTGCAATGAATATGCATTTAATAATTTCCTGGTGCTGTTCTTTGTGGCAACCATCACTGCTATAGACAAATAGGAATGAGTTTATCTCTATTGATTTCATGTGAAAGAGTGAACTAACATGCTTACGTCACTGAACATAATTCACCAGAAGTCAGTGAGAATGTTCAAGTGCTTAAACTTAAGCCTGTGCTTAAATCTCTGCCAGATGAGAATTTTGAATGCCTTCCCTGTATTAATGGCAATTCAAACATGAAAATAAACAGTAAATGACATTACTGTGATATCTTGGTACTGAGAGGCTTGCTAGTGTGTCCTGAGGAGCACCTGGAGAAAATATGTAGGTGCACAGAGCTTATGTGTGTCTGTCTGTAACTAGAGCTGTGCTTGCCATTCCTTGAGGAGCTGCACACTTGAAGTTGTATATGAATGAGTGTGCACCTGAGCCTTTCTTGTTAAGTATAAATTTCTGTTCAAAAGCTGATGGAAACTGTTGCTTGTTCTTTAATTTATTCAAAAACATTGGCCTTGACATGCTTCAGAGGAACTGATGAAATAGATCTCTAGAGCTTGAATAGATTGAGTTTTTGAACCAAATCAAACGTTGAAGTTAAGAGCATAGCTGAGCATGTCTAAGCATGGAAAAGCTTGGGAGGTACTTGACTTTTTCTGAAAGTTTGAAAAGATTGTGTTTTGAGGTAGGGATCTCCTTCAATTGAAGACTTGTGTTCTAATACCATCCAAGACCAAAGAATCATTGAGATTTTAGTGTATCAAGTGATGTACTGACACTGGAATCGTCATGGTTTGTTACAGGAGATAATCCTTATTAGGCATAATAATTTAAAATAATACTTATTCTGCATAAGCAGAAGAAATACAGATAGGCTTCAAAGCATATGAACTATTTGCTTCTTTATATAAATGTTGTATTTCAAGATGTTTCAGTCCATAGTAATAGGCAGTTGATAACTCTTTACTTGCCTTCACAGGAAAATCCCTTAGTGAATGTATCATAGAATGGCCTGGGTTGAAAAGGACCACAATAATCATCTAGTTTCAACCCTCCTGCTATGTGCAAGATTGCCAGCCACTAGTCCAGGCTGCCCAGAGCCACATCCAGCCTGGCCTTGAATGCCTCCAAGAATGTACAGCCCGTTCAGTGACTTGCCAAGTGTACACTAAGGCTTTTGTAGATTTTATGGCTGGAAATCCTTTCTCAGGCATCAGGGAGGAGAGAGGTAACTGTTGGCATTGCTAGAAATGTGCATTGCCAAGTGTATGTGCGTATATATACTTCATACATATAACCACACCCAAACTGAACAGAGTGGTTTAGGGTGAATTTTTGTGTTGCTCACTGTACCTTTTGTATAAACATGCAAGCAATGTATTCAGGAGGCTTAGTTTAACACAGGTATCACTGCCTCATAGTGGTTTGATGTAGAGGAGTTTCAAATGTAGAATCTATGTGTTTTAGTAGCTATGTGCTTAAATGTATCAAATACAGAATATTGCGCTTCACATACATCTCACAGTTGGACTTTGAAAACCAGGAAGTTAATTAAGTTTAAGGAATCCCATCTCCTCCTTGCCAAGTAAGAATAAGAAATGCAGAGATGTGACTCTAGGCTGTTGTCTTTAATCTGGTCGACCAAGTGCATTTTGTTATATATCTAGAACCCTTGGGCCTAAAGTGAGCTCACTTGCATACTTTACTGAAGTATGGATGAGGATATCTGAAAACGTTGGCTCAAGTTGTTACACCTTTGGTCGTAACCAGTGGGATATCAAAAGCACTGAAAGCAATTAACAAATTAGAACTGTATTATTTAATTATTTTAATGCTGCTAGGGCACATGTTTGCTGGGGCAGAGACCAGCTTGATGTCTCTTTCACAGCTTTAAATGGATTTTGGTTTTTTTGTCAAGTGAGTTAAGTAGGATACTACAAGCAAGAATTGCTTGGCCTCTGCATAGCCTTTGATGTACCTGATTGCTCTTTTGTTACGCAAAGGAAATCTAAATATCAAAGGTGAGGTTAGCTTAGTGCAGTAAGCTGCTTGTAAGGCAGGAATTGTTAGTTATAATGCATCTCTTAATGACCTGCTTAGCGTGTGTCCCATTCCAAGCACCTGGTAGGAATTAATCTGATTCTCTTTTCAGTGCTGAGAATTTGAAGGAAGGGGAACTCTCTACATGAGTAGTTATGTGGCTGATAGCACCCTAACCACCTCATCTTAAAGACGAAAGCCAAAAAAGAAAGGAATCGTTTTTTCCTTCCTCTTTTGAGTGCAGGAGTAGTTGATTGTGTAAATACATGCACTATAAATACATTTACATATATGGTTGCGGTATATGTGTGTATACCTGTGATGTGTTAGAGTAATACAGACGCCCCATGAGATGGAAGTGCTTCAAGTGCATCAGGGTCCAAGGGCATGAAGTCTATCAGTTCCTACTCCCTTCCAGGGAGCTGTGAGCTTTCTGGATGATGTGGCTGTTGCATGTGTTAATTAGACTCAGATTACTGTTACAAACCAGTATTCAGTGCAGTGGTGCCAATTTGCAGACATAAGGCATGTCACTTTATTTTTGTTTGTTAAGAGCAAGTGGTTCTTGCAATGCTGCTAATTTGCAGTGGCTAGACACACTCTGCCTCTAAAATTGCATGTGTGCAGGCTAGCTAAACTTTCTGACAGTGGAGGTTTTGACTTCTGACTGTTGTGAATTAAGGTAGGATTCCTCCACGCATTTCCATGTTTGGAATAAATGGCAGAACGAAATTCAGCCTAATTTCCCCAGAAAGAGAAAATCAGTTGACCTTTGCATTCCTGAAAACTGAACTAAAAATTGGGAGGCTCACATCAAAGCTCTGTAAATAAAGTGAGTAATGCTTTGGACGCTTCTGGTGGAGAACAGAGGAGGGGGAAATTCCCTCTGTAAAGAACACCCAAGTATTTAAAAAGAAATGGTTAGGTTTAAATATCTCACTGTTTTTCTTCTCCAGGGCTCCATGCTGAGGATTTTATTTTCCTTTGCAATGCTTATGCTGCGGAGCCCTTTTCTCAGAGGTAGGCTGACGTTAGCACACTGAAGCAGCGAGCAGGTTCACTGGAGCAAGTTTATTTGTAGTGTGGCCTGAGTCGCGTTTGAGGGTGCCGTTATGATTCAGAAGGCTCCACAAGCTTTGAATATCAATGGCACTTCAAAGGACTGTAGCTGTGAAGTACCAGACATTCTCCCTCACAGGCCCCAGAATGGGGAGAGTGAGAGATGGGTTCAAAGTTGGGAAATGGGTAGGATTTTTCCAAGGGCACTAACAGTCAAGTAGGCACCCCAGGTCTTCGTAAATGTGATGGAGTCTCTCTGGGATGTGCAGACTGTGAAGATAATACTTGCAGCAGCCAGACCAATCTCCTCCCTTCTCTACACTGTATGCCTCTTCAATCCAGCAAAAAAATGAGAAACAAGTGCGTTCACTTTTCCCCTACAGAGATTTTTTTTTTTCTCAGAAAATGGAAACATTTATCTTCATTTATTTTTTTAAAATTATTTTCATGTTTACGTATACTTCTAGATTTCAGAATTCTTTTTTAATCCACCCAAAACTACTACTTATGCTTGGTCTTTCAAAGTAAAACATAAACTTGGTAATTCCTTTCTTAATTCTGGAATTAGGTTATGCTGAGTTGTAACTCACTTAGTGGGAATTAAGTGGGGAAGAGACCTACCTTAGTTCTTGCTGATGTGATATTAAGTCATCTAAAAGATGAAAAAAATTGACCAAATGTACAACTCCTTGGAATTCTGTTCAGAGATCCTTCTCTAAAAAGACTGCCTGGTTGACTTACCTACTAGGTAAGTCCGGTGGATATGCGAGAAGGGCGCTATCTTCAATTTAAAGATGTGAAGCTGGTGTTAAGTGACTTGAGCAAGGTCATACAAGGAAAAAGTTGCAAAAACAGGAAACTGATGGCGAGACAACCTGATTTCATGCTGTTATAGAGAGCTATGGCTTAATAGCAGGGACTTGGGTGGTTTTTAACTAAATGAGCTCTGCTCAGGCAGCTTGTTTTGATGTTATTTTTGTCCTTCTGGAAGGTATTTTATACCCTAACCTTTCTCCCTGAAAATACGGTTTGTTTGAGCATGTACATTAAACGTTAAGAGAAATTGCTTGTGTATCCATATGGCAAGACATTGGCGAAACTACCTTATTACTTGGATTCCAACCAGAACTGACTATTGAGTTTGTCTGCTCTGTGCTCTGAGGTGAGCAGAATACTTTAACACGCACTGCTACCGCTCCTTGGAAATGGTCACCTTTCTCATCAGTGGGCTGACAGCTCCTGTGTTGTTTGCGCTCTAAAGGAAGGCTCTGGGATAGTGCTTTATACCCTGACTTTGGCAATTACTCTGAGTGTGCTTTGTTCTTGGAGAACCTTAGCAGTGTTCCATGGTTTTCACAGAAGCTCTTCCAACCTCCATACCATTAACATGTGTTAATCTATGATGAATCTATACATGGCAGGCATTGCACTGCCTAACCTGTTTGATAACGTCTTGCCTTGGCATCCACAGAGGAAGCCTTCTTCCTTTGTCTTTTTAAACATAGTTAGATGGAATTTGAAAATGTAGCAGGTGATTTACAGAAACTGGCACATAAGCACTTCTAGTCCAGTTGGTTGTAAAGTGTTGCACCACATGTTATAATAGGTACGCGTACTGAAAATTTTTCAGCAATGCTTTAAGGTATGTTCAAAAATCTATGAATAATATCTGAAATAACTGTTGCCTGCTCTGTTTATTCAGTGGCTGAGGGACTCAGCTTTTTCTTTGAGCAAACTAACTATAATGTTTCAAATGGCTGTTTCAGAATGGATGTTAAATGTGCCAATTAGTTATGCATTAACCATAGTAAAAAACAAAAAAAAAAAAACAAAACAACCCCCCCCTTAGGTTACCTTTGTTTAGGTGTCTTTAGAGGTTACATCTGCCTCTAGATCCTTGTCAAAATTTTTATCAGCTTCTCCGGGATGGAGATGAGTATATATTTTATATCTGGAGCTGAACTGCTGGGAAGAGATCCCAGTTTTCTGATCTGCTGCAGGCTTTTGGTAGCCAGGAATGACATCGTAGCTAGCCATGCCAACTAGACTGTGGTAGGAGGGAAAGCGTAACTCAATTTCAGTTAGACAAATGTGTACTAATTTTAGTTGTCTTTTGCTGCTTTATACCAGGAGAATGTTGCCTGGCACGTGTATTTCCTTCTCTAATTATTTTTGTAACAAAAACTCTGGATAGTTTTCTCTTTACACTTGTGTGTTGGACTTGTTTTGTTCACAAAGGAGTTCCTCCTTCACACCAAAGGTGATACTAGATCTTGGTATTTCTAACCACTTCACCCTCAAAATTGCTGTGTTGTAACCTTTCAGTATTTAATCTGACCTTGTTTGTTTTTATTAGCCATTGTTTGCTCAGTACTCTGATAATACAGGCTCTTTGCTTGCGTTAAGTATTTGTTTTGGTAATATTTCAGTTTGTATTTCATCAGACAAAAGCTCACAGCATATTACTCCTGGACAGAAGCCTAGGTAATACACTGCCATAGTCTTACTGTTGCTTTGGCTGTGTGAGAACCATGCGTTGTTTTGGAACAGTTATCTCGGCTAGTGGAGCTCATGGGGCTCAGCAGGGCACAGGTGAGTCTGGAAAAACATGTAGCATCTGGGGTAAATATTGCTATGCACTGAAGGTGGAAGAGCAGCCAGAGCAGGCACTCAGACCCCCCTGCACGAGGGCTGTGACCAGGCATACAGCAGGACTTCACAGATTTCATTCTGCACATGCTTTGCCGATGGTGTATTAGCGATTCAGCTGTCGTGCCAGCCTAATGACACAGTATTGCCATTTTGTGAACTCCACTGTGCAGACAGAAGCTTATTAGTTTCTGCAAGGATTTACTTTTTTTTCCCAGACCCATCGCTTGTTTTATAAAGCTATCACGTACCATTTAAATACTTAGCGCTGTTCTGCAGTCTTTTTACAGTACTTTTTCCTCTGATATATTGCAAAATAGTCTATGTTAAATCCAGGGCAATAATGATTCAGTATCAATCATTATTATAATTTTTTTCTTCGATCTTTTTGTGCAATGATATTTGGTGCCATCTGACATAAGGATTCATCTTTTAGGGATGGACTGTCATTTTTTTCTTATTTACTTTGTTTTTTGAATGTTTGCATCGTTTTTTCAGATCACTTGCGGTATCAGAATGAGTAAATAGAGCAGGATGGAAAATAAGCTGTTCAAACGTGCTCCAAGGTGGGAAAGCAAATCGAGCCTGATTATGTTTTTCTGTTACAATGTATTTTCTATGTCATGTCCTTACTGCTCTTAGGTGGTTCGATTTTCCTCCTTTCTGCTAGTTCTACTTTTTACTCAAATCATAGAATCATAGAATGGCCTGGGTTGAAAAGTACCACAGTGATCATCTAGTTTCAACCCCGCTGCTATATGCAGGGTTGCCAAACCACTAGACCAGGCTGCCCAAAGCCACATCCAGCCTGAATAATGAGGATACATTCTAGACTGATTTACTAAGATGTTCCAAGGTGACAGGTATTTCTGAGGGTCAGAGAAATGGAGATGTAAGTTGAGAATGTTTGAAAGTCATAAGTCTTTATGTTAAAAATGCCTGGTGCCTGTTCTTCGTAGCGTATCTGGATGCATTTTTGGCAGAGGTATCTCTACAAGTCCAAATGGCTGCACAAGCGAGACATTTTTCAGTGATGGGGTACAGCATGGGAACACTCAGCCTTTCTAGGTGCCTGACTTCTACATATTTGATATGGGACTGTGGATGTGCTTGGAAAATTACCAAAGTTAAGATTAAGCTGTGGAGCTGATGGAATTGTAGGCATGATGGAGTCACTGGGACCCAACTGAGGCAGCTTCTCTGCTGAATAGCTTCCAAGGCTAGAGTGACAGATTTGGGATTTCTTGGACTATTCAGGTTGGATATTAGGGAACTTTCTTCTCAGAAAGAGTAGCAAGGAATTTGGCACAAGGTGCCCAGGGAGGTGGTGCAGTCACTGGATGGAGTACACGGAGTTGTTCAAGAACCATGTGGATATGGCTCTGAGGGACATGGTGAGGGGGCATGGTGGGGATGGGTTGGTGATTGGACTAAATGATCTTAGAGGTCTTTTCCAGCCTTATGATTCTGTATGATTCTATCTGCCATCTGAAGAGCAGTAGCGGGCAGGCAGCTCTATGACCTTGGAGGAGCCTGTTGGACTGAGCGTGAAGCTTGAGCAAATAGCTCACTGCAGCTTTGGGTTGGGGCATAATGTCTACAGAGCCTGCTGTCTCAGGGAAACAAGCCCAAAAATAAAGAGAGATCATTCTGTGGCTCTGTGAACATCAGATGGGAGAAGACACATTCAGTGCCAGGGATGAGGCAGCCTATGCAGAGAGTTGTGCCAATGGTGCCTGAAAAGTGCTTTGTCTGAAACCATATCAGCATGGAGGCTGTGTGGTTTGCATCAGCCATGTGACTATCACCACTTCAAAATAAATTCTTGTTCTGACATTTCATCACATAATTAGGTGGCAAACAATAGCACAACTGATAGCCACTGATGTTTGGTTGGGGGTTCCTGAGAGTTTTGACAGCTTTGCTTGCTTTCACAGAGTCACGTGATCAATAGAAGGGGAAATACCCTTTTTGACTGAGTTTGTGAAATTCCTTTTGGCTTCCTAAAGTTTGGACTCAGTTGTGGGAGCTGAATATATGGTAGAGCTAAAAGTAGGAAGGTTTCCTGCTCTAAAAGATATCTTTAAAAATCCAATGCACAGCACCAGTTTCTTAGAAATTTTTATTCCCGTAAGCCTACGTTTTTCATAAGCAAGAAAATTGCTGAACCTTCTCTATGGGTTCAATGCCAAGAATAGTAACAGGGAAGAAGCCTTGTAGTGTATTTACACATTCACGTCATTCATTTGCGTAAACGCTTGTAGAAGCAGCTTTGATTTATATGGCCAGCAGATGTTGGAACTTGAAGCACCTGCTAAGAAAAGCAGATTCTTTATAGCCATGGCTTAGTCCCGTCTCCATGGGCTTTTATTTTTCCCCTAGCCTCCTTGCTGTGGCCCAGCAGTATCTGTGCGATTAGTTCATTTGTGCAGGCAGCGTCTGCGGTGGGTCTTGGATGCTCTGCTCTGTGTATCTGCCAGGACAGCTTTGATAATGCAGCCAAGCCACTGCTGGTTGAAATGTGAAAAATGCCAGAAGCTTCTTTTTCTGTGTGTACAAAATCAGCCCAGGAGGCCTGTGACATGAAGAAAGCATAACTCGTTCTACTATACTGCTTAGAAAAACAGCAAAAACCAAAATAAATAAATGAGGCTTACCAGCAACACCTAGGCAGCACTGTAGCTCCAAACCAGAGGCTTCTATTGTGCTGGCTCAATACTGTTAAGAATGTTCTATTAAGAAACTTCAGAGGAGAAGCTAAATTAGTACTAAGCAAACTGTTTGCTGTAAGGCTTTTATTATTCCCATTGTTGTCTGGAAACATTAAAAACAGCAAACTGTCCTGCCCGCGATTTCTGTAAATCGATGTTCCAGAATTTCAGTGAAATCATGCTGAGTTAGTTCCCATGTATTTGGACACACAGTAGTAAAAACAATCTATTGCTTGTAGCTGCTCTCTCCCATTATAACTGCTGTTGATCTTGCCTGTGCCATCCCTGCTTTCCAAATAGATGCACAGCAGATGTGGGATTAGCAGGCCAGGGTTTGTGAGCTGAGTGCTTCTGCAGCTGATGGTATAGCTGCCCATGGAGGCAGATTTTTGTGTCCTTTCTAATGCAAACCTGCTGCACATGGAGCAGAATGGTGGCGTGTACCTTGATGGCCAGTTATTGGACGGTTCAGGGGGTAGAGGTTGAGGTTGGCTTGCATGGATGATGAAAGCAACAGAAACATGATAGTGATGCTTGCCTACCTTTGAATTCACAGCGCACAAATCTGCTGATATTTCTCTGATTCAGTTACAGACCTCTAAATTATATTTAGATCAAACTTATTCACACTACAACAGTGTTTTAGTATTATGAATATTTTCTCAAGGACAGAAATTTCTATCCATTTGTTAATGATATAGTCTTGTCTTGCCAAGTGCGTGTGTGTGTATATATATCTCGGTGTTGGAGAGCACTATAGGAAGTGACATAGTTTGGGATCTTGACTGATAATGCCTGATCCTTGACCTGACTTAATTGCAGTAGTAACTAGTCTTAAATACACTATTTCTCTTAGCTCCTAAATGAATTTTGTAGTATCTTCTTGAAGAGGCAGAGTCTTCTGCTGCTGCTCTTCTTGGCTTGCTTTGAAGTTCTCATTATATTTTAATACTTGGTTTATGAAGGCCAAAGTGAGATGCCAGCACATTAAGAATTCACTCTAGTAAACAGCAGGTAGGTTCAGGTTTATTGCAGCTTGTGGAATTATACTCCATACAAAAAGGAGATGATGGATACAGGCAAATTCAGGGAAACTGGGGCACTTAGTGCTAGAGACTAGAAAGTAATAGTATGAGGTGCATGCTCCTCAGATGAAGGATGGTCTAGAGATGAGAGAATTAGCAGAAGGGTGGGGCTATGAAAGGCATATTAGACCAGGAGTGAAGCACTGGGGCTGGAATACAAGGCCTTGAGGTGAGTCTCAGAAGAGCTCCCCACAGGCTGGATCCTGTGTGCCCTGCTGTTTCTGCTCCATTGTCTGCTACTGGGCTTGGTGGCCCAGCGTCTACCTCAGCAAACATAGAATTTCCCCCAGCCTAGGATGTGGCCTCTCTGAAGGTTGTTCTGCCCTGTTGGTACCAAATGAGGGTGAGTACAGGTTATCACCCCAGAGACTGGACAGATATTGCCATACTGGCAGCAAAGTTCTCCAGCTATTTGTTAAAATGATAGTCCTTTCACCTGATTTGAAATAAAGTCCCCTCCAGCTTAGGGTGAGGTTTTTCTTAGCTTTCAGCCTGACCATCTCATCTGGGACACCTGCAGGTCAGGATAAAGGGTGGCTGGCAGAACATAACTTCATTTATTTATTTTTTCCTTCTGTCTGGCCTGCCAGATAGGGGAAGTAGTAGAGACAGACTGTGCTATAGGGTGGGAAAGAGAACAGGGCATCTGTATTGTTCAGCAAGCTGGCACGCCATCCTGGCAGCAGCCAGCTCTTTGGAAGGTGCTCTTTGGCTTCCTTCTGTCTCATTCACTAAAGCACTTTCATTTGAACACTGACCAAAACTGATTCTTAGAGCTAAGCATTTAATCTTCTGTTCGGCATTAAGGTGCAACTTTAATCTGAGAAGCATCAAAGAAGAATAGTCTGCTATATTTTAATGGACTCTCCTGGTGAGTTGGGTTGAACAACAGGGAGAGAGATGTAGGAAGAACAAGACAAGTAGGCACTGTGTGTAAAACTCAGATGAAACCTCTTAATAAGATGTGACAGTTATTGTGCTGCTGTAGTTTGTTAGTGTTAAATTAATGTGGGCTATCTATTGGTGACTGAATGAGCATATCACTCCTTGTTAAAGTCATCACTAATCCAGGGCAAAGTTCTCTGTTCTGCAACCAAATAGAACTCTCACTGATGTGAAGTGAGATGCTGTCTAGATGTAGGATTGAATATGGAAATAGGCCTGGTTGTAAATAACAAGCTCAGCTTCAAAACACAGCATTGCAAATGCAAAATGAGCAGAAATGACTTGCGCATCCACGTGGCTAGAGATCAATATTAAAAATAAAAATCCTTTAACAGTAGAGACAATAATTACACAGTACCAGCATTAAGATGTGCAGGGAGAGGCCAGTCTGTCATGTGCAAATCACCATGCTGAACTGCTGAGATGGAAAAATTTATTTTTCCCTTTTTGCCCTTGCTCAGCTGGCAGAGCAAGCAGTGCACTGCTCTGAGACAGTGCATCTAGCCAAGGACAGGAGAACAGATAAAACATGGAGCTATGTAGAACCAGGTGGTGATGAGAGAAGAGACAGACACACTCGATGGACCTACTATGTATGGGTCCTGTTTTGGTTCGCCCAGATGGCTCCTGAAGCAGAACCTAGAAGAAACTGTGGGGAGACTTAAGTTGGAGAGGCTCTGGTGTCCTGCTAGAGCTTTATGAACATAGTGGATGTGTTACCTCTGGAAATGATTTTTTACACCTTAAAATTATTAGATTGGAAACTGAAATCACGTCCCTTAAAAAAAAAAAAAAAAAAAGTAGAGGAGAGGTGAGGGGTGATCAGACTTGAAACAGTAAGGCGAATTTAATCACGTATATAGAACACAGCTGTAAGGGACAAAATGCTGAGGAAGAAGGTTTAAGATATTATTTAACTTCTTTAATGATCTTGAAAGGTAGTAGGCAGTACATTAATGAACTGATAATAAATTAGAAGGAGCTTTGGATAGATAAATGATAAAAAAGGGGCATTGATTTCTTAATACAGAAAGAATAGCAAAATGAATTTCAAGCAATCACTGCCTAAGTCAGTTGTGAATGCCAGAAATTTTGAATATTGAAGAGGTGCTTCTCTTAAACCCCTGGGCATTCTGTCTGCATGATGTTTGAAGGTGAAGGTATCTTTTGCTCAAGATCATTCTAGAAACTGAGAGAAGTCCTGCTCCTATTCTTACATACTAGTTGGCAGTTTTTCCAAGCAGTTTTCTTACTCTGTGATCTGTGAACCAGTAACACATTGCTACTATGATTTCCTAGGTGTGTTTACAAAATGTTCTTGAGAAACTAGTCAACCTTTTCGTGGTCACATCTGTGTGTTCCCTCACAGCTGGGCTATGAAATTAAGGGAAAAATGATCTTCAATTACTGAGCATTTTTCCTATTTGCTTGACTGCAGCTTCAAGCTACACCCAAAGTAGAGTCTCAGATAGTTCTCTGGCTCTGGTCAAGGCTGGGCTTGCCCTTGATAATTCTCAAGATGTTTTCTGACTGCAGTAGAAATGGTCCTACAAGGAGTTAAATTCCATTGTCTGTTAGGATTTCAAACAGTATGTTTGTGATGTTTGCCATTAAAAAAATACGTCTGAAGACAAGCCTTGTCCCCTGAAGCACACAGGTGAGAGCACTAGTGTGTCTGACGTATAAGCCTTTAGAGGACTGATCCAGGACTGGCTAGTCAGGTGATAATGCATAGATCGTAGAATGGTTTGAGTTGGAAGGGACCTCAGAGATCTTTGAGTTCGACCCCACTGCTGCTTTCAACTACTAACTCAGGCATTAGGTTTGTCTGCCCTATCCAATCTGGCCTTGAACACCTCCAGGGCTAAGATATCCACAGCAATGATTCACTTTAGATTTACAAATCTGAAGCATCTTTCTGAATTTTTCCTTGTCCTAAATGCTTTGGAAATCATCAGGCTGAACAAACCTGTGAAAGCAAACGTACCTTAAAAAACTATCTGGAAGAGTGTAGGTAGCACATCAAGTAGGACAAGCAGTACAACTTCTGGTGCCTGAGATATTTTGTCTGCAGTTGCCTCAGATAGCTGCATAGCACTACTGATGCTTGTCAGATTACAGAGGCATATCTTGCAGAAGACAACAGGGGAGCAGAATTTCTTCTCAAATGAGTATGCCAGGCTTCCTGGAAAGAAAAAAATATATATATATCCACCTCCACCACATTAAGGAAAGCATCATTTCTGAAAAAAAAAAAAAAATCCAGTTGGAGAATTCTTTGAAATGCTGTCTTGCATTATGAAGATATTTATCAGTTTTCGTTACTGCCTTTGAGCAATGAACTTAAAAACTGGACATTAAGACTTTAAAAATGAACCACTTTTCAGGTTTAGAGAGAAAAACAGCCAGGTTAAGTAATGAGAAGCTGTGTCATTTAACATTTCTGTTCTCTCCCATATTCTTCCTTGTCAATCAGTTTTGTCTGACTCACCAGCATTATTTTTATTTGTAACACCAATTTTATTTGATAAGGGCTGGTTTTAATTGAATTTTTCTATGGAATTCTATGGTATCTTGTTGAAGGAATATTCTGTAAAACAAGATTATTTTTTTAGGCAGATCCTAGACACTTTTACTTAATCAACCAAGTATACAACATCTGTAACGCATAATACATGTTTCATAGGTATTAACATTGAAAGCAGTGAACATGTTAGTAGAAAACATGGACCAAAAGCTCTGTTATCAGGCTGTAATTAGAGATCTCTGACATCTTCACCTACTAGGTTAGGGCTTCAGTGAAAGATTTCTTTCTGAGTGCTTGTACTATATGAAAGTGTCATTTTTTTAAATCCAGACTTAATACTTCGCCTTCTGAATAAATAGGTTAAGCATGTGATGTTAATTTGAGGGGGGCTGTAGCAGGAAGAGGCAGTTGCATGCAATTGGAAAGAAATATTTACAGTCAGTTTAGCAGGATCAGCTATCAGATGACCTCTGACATCAGGCATAATCTACTAAAGAGCTAATTAGCTGTAAAAGTAGGTGACAAGTCAATTGCATCAGCACAAAGGATAAATTCGTCTTTTTGGGTTTTGCTGATAATAAAGTCTGCTGGAGAAAGATAGGCAGAGAGCCACCTGTGTGTGAACAGCAAACTTGTCTCAAGGAAAGTTAAAAGATGATGCTGCCATAAACAGAAGTGTGAAGATATCATAAAGGCAGAGGATGGTGGGGGGGGTTGTGGTGAGGCGAGAGGGTGGGTCCCTAGCTGCAACAAGGCAGTGGAGCGCAGGGATGCATTCAGCCTGGATTCCTGGAAGCCCCCAGGAGCTCTGCCTGGATGCCTTGCATCTCTTCTCTCTTGGCTGACCTAGTTTTGGTTCAGCATTGCCCCCTTTTAATTGCATGCCCGTGAAATACTTGGATATGGTGAGGAAGCCAAAATGATCTACTCAGTTAAGGAACAGCTTCAGCTCTGAAGTTTGAGTGTTCTCCTGTCTCTCATCATTTGATGCTGCTGTACAAGTATTGGAAAGGGATTCTATCCTCTTCTGAGTGAGGAGCCAAACTGTCCTGACTAAGGGTCAGCTTTGGCTTTGGACAAAATAATATACTGCTGTGAAATGGCTGCATTGCTTTCTGATAAAGTATCTCAGAATCACAGAATGGCCAGGGTTGGAAGAGACCTCAAGGATCATGCATCTCCAGCCCCCCTGCCACATGCAGGGCCACCAACCTCTTCATTTAATGCTGGACCAGGCTGCCCAGAAATTGCAAGGAAAAAGTAAACTTAATGTTTCTTTCTACATTTCAACAAATAGGTATTATCAGCAATGCAGTGTGCCTTGATCATAGAATTGTGGAGTCATTTAGGTTGGAAGAGACCACTAAGATCACCAATTTAAACCACCAACCCAACCCCACTCACCATGTCCCTCAGTGCCACGCTTCCATGGTTGCTGAACACTTTCAGGGACAGTGACTGTACCTCCTCCCTGGACAACCAAATGCCAAATGCCTCACCACTCTTTCTGATTACTTTCTGAAAAGTAATGTTTCCTTAGGTACAACCTACATCTTGATGTTGCACTGATATGTACTGCATAGCTGAGGGCTCTGAAAACTTTCCAAGTCTCAACTCTTACCTGTATTTCCACTATATATATATATTCTGGGCCTTGGTATGGCAAATGGGCAACCTAGCTGGAGCTAAGAGAATAATTTGGTGATAGGTCAGCAGTGTAACCATTTAAATGTAATGCAACTGTGAGGCTCATAGGATAAGTCTCTGAGTTAATGGACCCTGCAACTCTATGGTGGCTAAATGGAGAAGAAATGTTGGACAGACTTGGATCCTGCTTATCCAGAACAGCATGGCAGAGGATGGAGGGGCAAAGGGGTCAGTTCAGCCTTCCTATGTGTGTGTTACCTTCCCATTTAAATGAGGTTCCCATGCCACAGCAACAGTGAGTGAGCATCTAAGCTTTCCTAAAGCTAACCAGGTTCAGTAAGTGTGTGACAAGCAGGCACAAACCTTGTTCTACAGAGCGCTTAATATCAAAATACCAGGAGGACAAGCAATGATGAGTTTTAGCTGCCCCTTCCTGCCTTGCTCATCACAAAGGATGTAGGAGAGTTCAGTGCTCTGTATATCACACCCTGACAGAGCTCTGTGCTGGGCCGAGAACTCGCTGCACTTTCCTGGAACTCTTTGCCTTTCAAATCGGCCAGCAAAGCACTGACTCAGCACCACAGTGTTTGTTCCACCTGTCCTCATCAGGACTGCATGAGCTGGGGGAAGGATGTTGACAAAAGCAATCAATAGAGTAAAGAATGATGAACCAATGGAAGGGGTGCGACTGAAAGGCCACCACAGAGACAACAGTCATGACAGCATCATAATTATCATTTTTGGGGATGGTAAATTAAAGCACTAGCACAGGAATAACAGGATCAATAATTTAAACCTTGGAAAGTGTAAGGTTATAAAAGAATAGGCAGAGAGCAGCAGGTGTTCTTCACAAAATGCTCTGTCTACTGTTTATTTTCCCATTATAATCATCAGTTGTGATGCCATCTCAGGCCTGCTGGGAACCTCCTTCAAATGCTGATGATATGCTGAAGAACCATAGGGTGCACCTGTGGGAGAAGGCTTATACTATAGAAATTACAGACTTTGGGTTTATCCTGACTTGTATTGCTGTCAGCTGCTTGTGTGACCTTGAGCGAGGCAGTTTGCTGCTGAATGACTTGTTTTTTAACTAAAAAAGGATTGTGCCTTTTAGATGCTATTTCAGCTGGTACTTTGCTACACCTGCATGGGGTAAACTATAGGTGCCCATATAGAACTTTCTGGATTGTATCAAAATGGTGCAGATTATGTTTACCTGTAATAAAGCTCTGCCTTCGAACTTCGCTTGCAAATGCTATTAATGTTAACATTTTCCATACTTGCAGTTTATAGCAAGAGTGTAACTGATGCTTTGCAAGATGTGAAAAGTTGCATGGTTTGTGAGATTTGCTTCCAGTTGTGAGAAATGGAAAGATTTAGGAAATGAACTGGAAGGGAATGAAGGAGCAAACAATGGAGATGCAAGATAAGCATAAAGCAAAGCAAAGTAGAAGGATAATGTATAACTTTGTGCTTTGATAATCTGTATTCATTACAATTAGTCACAAATTCAAGAATTTTTTTCTACTGATGAGATTTTGGGCCAGGACTAGGACTGTATGTGCCAGAAAGGAACAAATTAAATTTTTCTCGTTCTTTTTAGTTTATTCTTGTTTCTGTCTCAGGGGCTTTAGAAACTTACCTTCTTTTTGTTCTCTCCTGGCTTTCATGGAATCCAAGGCTCAAAGTTGTGCGACATGCACCAATGGCTCTTTGAGATGCATTCTGCTTCAATTAGCATGTGTCAAATATTTACAACCAGCTTGTGGTCTGCAGAAGAAATTATTCAGATCCATAAAACAGATGATAAAAATTATCCAAAACTGGAGTAAACTTGAACCATGAATATATTAGAGAAAATCTCAATCTGTTCATGGACATTTTGCAAGCAGCAAAAAGCAATATGAATTATGTGAATTACTTGCTTTGCATTTTTCACCAATATAGGATGGGAATACAGAGCTTGGCCCTCTAAACTTTGATATTCACGCAAGAAAGAGGATATTTTATTTTCAGTGTTGTTGTCTTCAATGCATATATTTCTTCCAAGCTTTATTTCAACATGGATTTTTCTGCCTCCTCTGGGTTATAAGGTAAAAGGTGTCTTTGTTGTCTTTGGCAGTGTGTTTGGCAGTGTGTTTGTTAGGAAGGGCAGCCTGGCTGGTTTAGGACTGATATCTCCCTGCTCTGCTGAGATGAAAACAAAGCCTGGCTACAGATCGTGTGTCCTGCCCTTGATTCACACCAAGGGTGTCAATCACTAGGCTAAAATGTCTAAGGTATGTATGTCAATGTATATAAGATAATACTGCTTTTTGTTTTATAGTGAAGTGTATTATTCTGTTGATGGTAGCATTCCCGGTATCCTTGTGAGCGTGCCTCGAAGTGAATTGTAGTTCCTGAATATAGGTCAGAAAAGGACATTTTTATAACTGGTGTCCTTGATGGAAACTGATATGTGCTGAATTTGCAGAAAGCCTGAGTTCAGTGTCATCCGTTTTCAGTATTTCCCGAACAATTGATTTATTTCACATTATTAATGAACTTTGCAGCAGTTCCACTTGTCAGGCCTACTCTGCAGGGGTCAATAATGAGAGGAAACCTGATGTTAGTGGATCCAGCTTAAGTGATTCTGTCATGCTAACGATTCAATATATCAGGACAAATGTCAGCTCCTTCCAATATGTTAATTCCTCTGATCCTATTTGCATAAACTACAGTCAATGAAATACAAGTTCCTTCTCCAGGATAGTTAATGGAGATTTGCAAAGAATTTTTTTTTTTTTTAAGTTTCCAAGAGGACTTAGGAGAATGGGGACTAATTTCAGAGCTCGGTGTATAACTTCACATACTCATTTCCTCATAAGGAAGATCAGGATGGTGATGTGGGATTGATAAGAAAGACAAAAACCAACAGTATTTGTTAGAACTTCACAAAAAGGGCGGTTTCTTAGTGTTGAATTTGGAATCTGAACGGGTGGTTTTACTGCACACCTGTAATGTGCCATGAGTGAGCCTGAGCCTTGTGCAAAGATGACTGTTTTTGCTCTATGACTATGACTGGGCATGTGAGTTGTCACCAAAGTATGAGCACAGAGAATCTTGGACCCATGAGGAGCCCCAGAGCTAGCCTGGGGAGAGGCAGAGGCTCAGGCCAGCATCTCTGTGAGCTTTGGGGTGCCCTTTGCAGCCTTGTGACTGTCTGTATCTCAGTACAGAGGTATGCTGATGGCTCAGCCCTAGCCTCAGTCATCTCCTTCCTCTTCTCCCTATTGTCCTTAGGGAGTCCAACAACATGCAGTATCTTTCACAAACCCTTAAGCTAATGGTTTGTTTGTTGTCCTAGACTACAAAACTGGTTTGTCAGACTCCTTATCCTTCAGGTTTATAATCACTGGCTTGGAGCAAAATGGCTGTGGTGCTAAGCGGAAGTTGAAGTTGGATGTGTAACAGAGCAAGAGCTGCTGCTGTGTGCCAAGGCAGTGAATGCAGGCATGGATTCAAGCCTGCTGACTTTGGCTGTTCCAAAAGAGCTACTGATGGTTGTCCTACCATGGGTCTGTGTGAAAAGCCATTCCTGCTGCTGTGACTTCAGGCATGATAATGTGCCTGTGTGATAGAAATGTAAGAAGTATGAAGCAGAAATAGGATGGAGACAAGATGTGGCTTTACTTGAGTGTTAGCTCTTTGAAGAGTCCACCTGCAATAATAGTGACAAGAGCTGGATATCCACTGTACTTGACTTCAAGAACATAAAAGGTGGAAAATAATTTTCCTGTATGTTTGTGAAATAGACGTTATTCATTTTCTTGTACTTTCCTGTGGCTGACATACTATCTTCCTCAGTACTTGAAGATGCACCACCAGCAACGTAATCCTTTATTTTCTTCAGCAATTTGGAGTGTAGCATGTATTTTAAAAGAATTCTCACTGGGGTTCTCAGTCAGTACTTGGCTTCCAGGAGATTTCATAATTCAGAACGATGAGTCGGTATGGTACTTCCCTCCCTCTCTGCCCTAGATTTTGACATTATGCTCCAACACTGAGCAACAACTGCAAAAAACTGCAATACCAGTGGTGGTAGAACACCATGAGCAGCCTTTCCTACAGAGTGTTGAAGTTTCTCAAGACTAAAACTAAAGCTACTGCTTTGTTTTCTTCCACTTCCTCTGTGTATGAAATCACTGTGATAGATCTGCAGGAAGAGATTTAGTTGCAGATGGCAGAGGTCAGTGTATTGTGTATTCAATGTAGTCAATAATAAAGTCAGGACTTATGCTAACTGAATGTTAATAAGGAATCACAAGGACCTTGGAAAGTCATTATATCTGGTCATTTGCTTCACTATATTGCTCCAAACAGGCTCTGGAGGCAAATGCAAGAGGATTTAAAAAAAAAAAAGGTCTGGATGAATAAGGCATAAGGGAAAGCAGCCTAAAAATAGAAGACTTGCGTAAAGCACACCAGCTCGTGGTAAAGGCAATTTCCGAGCACAGTTGTCACACAGCAAAGAAAAGAGTGTTACTTCATGATGTGGCTTCTATCACTGAACCCTGTCCTAATCATCCTTTGTTCCCCTGAAATTGCTGCCCTGTTGGCCTAGGGAGTCATGGCACAGCTGTCTGTGTTTGGGGTTAGAGAGACCACCTTAGCTGTGCTTATAAGACAGAAATAAAGCAAACTGTAAGCAGTTGCCACAATTACAGATCAAGTAGACTCAAAATAGAAGTGGTTCAATTCCTGTAGCTGTAGACTGTACACCTGGTCTATATATAGATATGTATTTTTGTCAAAACATTTATTTATTTATTTTGCTGGGATTTTTGTGGAAACAGTTCAGGGTTTGCTCTGTGCTTTTTTTATTTTTTTCTTGATTGGGCTCAAAAAAAAACTCTGGGCCACAGTGTAGCTCAAGCCCATAGTCTACTTCTTCTGAGCTCAATACTTATTATCCCCTTAAAATAAGTGATTATTACTTTTACTCCCCCCTTGAGATAACTACAGAGGAAATAGAAAGCTCAGTCTCAAAACAGATTCATTTAATCTGTCCCAGACCAACCCGCGTTTGGAGGAATGCTTGAGGTGAGGAGCTGCAATAAAATCCTACCATTATTTATGAATGAATGAGACACCGTCTTTGGCATTATTGAGATGGTTAGTGAGCATCTGGCACTTGTTCCTGCTATGTGGTGTATGGATAATCACCAGTTTTGTGGTGGAAGCTGCAATCAGTGGTTCAGTGTGTGATGACCAGTCCTGCAAAATTCTCAGTTCCACTACTTGGCTCTGTGTGATGCTTTCTCTGTGCCACCAAGCTGGCCTCAACTAGTTAATTTCTTGCAAATGCCTATAAAATGCATGTAGAAGGCAGATAGGTCTGCCATAAATCTGAAAGAATTAGCTTAATGCTCTTATTGTTTGCAGGAGGAGTCTGTGGGTATAATGCGTGTTTTCATTATAATTTGGTCCGAGGGTAAGAGTTGAGTAGACAGAATGGCTGGTCTCACAGTAGCATTCTGATATACTTAGAGAGGAAAGAACCAACGGAGCTGTTAGTGTTACATCAAGTTCCATTCCTGGGAAAGTTTCAAGCTGTTTGCAGAGGATACCTTAGTTTTTATCCATTACGCAGTTGGAAGAAGCTCATTTAATTTATAAAAATGTTTCATTTATTGAAGCTACTGAAACAAAGTGGCTGGAATATACCAACCATGCAGTGCAGTGAAAGGTTAGGGATTCTGTTGGGATTCAGTCATTTTTCATGTAAAGTCAAGATCTGGATAGAAGTCTCTGCCTTCTTGTCCTCAGCGATGAGCCACCTTGCACGTTTTGAACATTGCTTGTAATTAAGAAAAATAAGATTATATTGTGTGGCAAGAGCTGTGAGGAGCACTAATGAATGTGCATGTTCCTTCCTTACTTTTTTGCTCAGTGATTCTTCGTTTGTTGAGGAAATGCTGTCTTTCAGAGCTCCAGTATGTAAAACTACGGGCAGTTTTAAGAAACACAGAATTCTGCCTAATAATTAACTGCCTTCTTCTGGCTAAATGGCACATGTGTGGTAATAAGAATGAAGTACCACTGTTTATAAAGCAGCACATGTATATGAAGGGGATTCCATTTTTGTCATATAGTAGTATCTGTAAAGAAAATGTGGATGTTGTGTCTCAGGTGCCTTCTATCTCAGGGTAAGGCTATGTTGGGATAATGGAGAACTCTTCAGGAAGCTTTGTGTATTTGTTTCCCTAAAGGACTCTTGATGACATAGCAGTTAGGCTTTGGAGATGCAGCTGACTTAAATCTGTGTAGTGTTATTCATTTTTAAAAGGATCCGATTTACATGAATTGTGGTTCCAAACCAATATCAAGTTCTGTATCAACCCTAGGTTAATACAGAGAGCATCTCCTCACTTCAGTGAGGAAAGACTCAAATAGACATATAAACACTTCATACACAAAGCTAATGAAAATTAACTCTTTGTGATCTCTCAGGTAGGCTCCAATTGCCAAACTTGCTTTACTCTGGGAGTTTCCCCCTTCCAATCAGATCAGGACCACCTGGAAAATATCTCCCTCTTACACCAAAGAAACCACTCTACTGAAACGCTGCAAGGTTTAAAAGACTGCTGCTTGACATGTCACCTTTATCTGAGTTGTGATCAGAATAGGGTCCAGCTTTCCCAATTAAGCTATGTAATGTGAAAATGTGTGATGGTATTCATATGCAGCAATCTGTGTATCAACACTCCCTGTGCAAGATTCCAGAGCTAGTTTCAATTACAGTCCTTTTAAAAACATTTTGAAAATGCTGCTACTTCATGCCTATTGATTTCCTTATTGAAATCAATATTCATATAATGAGGTCTGGAGTGTTTCTGACCCATGTAAATGCAGTGAATTCTTGCAGGGGGAGGGGAACGCTCTAGTAATGGCAATTTAGGGATTTATCTTAAGCCCACATGAGGTGCAGGCACTTGAAAGACTTCTAGTAAGGCAGAGGTGCTTTGGTATACTTACTTGTGACCTTGTCTACATGTGCATTTTTAAGTATGAGGCAGGATCTTTTATGCAATCACCTAGCAGTAAGCAATAAAATATATTTGAAGTAAAATTTGTTTTACTTATCCTGCACAGCTTAAAACTGAATAAATCCATGGATGGTACAGTTGGTCACTGCTCTACTTAATACCATCCATTCTAACTTAAACAGCTGAGAGTATCTGCAAGGAATAGGAAGATCTGTGTCTTGTGTTATGTGCCTGATTGACTTCCTTCTTTGCCACTGTTGGGATATTTCGCATTGGGTTATTTTCACAGAGAAGTTCAATGCTCTTGCTGGCATGTATCCTCCTTGTGTCGTTGCACCAGACATGGGAGAGAGCTCGTACAGAATGCCTGGTACTGTTCAGGATGAAGTATAAGGCAGACGAACTTGCAGTGAATAAGTGCAAAAAAGAGCTTGGGATAATTAAAGGACTGATCTGACTACCATCTCAGGGAGAACTGGAAGAGTGTGACTTTGCTTAGCCTAGCAATATTCAAAGGTGATATCATTGTTTCCAATAATTCTATCAGGAGAATAAATTTCTGAAGGAGAGGTTACTGTCAGCATAAACTTGTGGATATAAGCTCTGAACTGATTCCAGCTGGAAATTAGTGGACTTGCTTTGCGCTGTTCCTTGTTGGGATAATGGGTGCGTTATTCCCTCCTGCTGCTTCTGGCTCTTACCTAAGTGTGAGATGGAGCTTGGGTGTGAGTTCTGTGATCCTATTCTGAATTTGCAGTAAAGGTCAGATAGTAACCATGTAATGCTTTCCACTCAAATTTTCATTTACCATTCAGTAAGACCTGCACAGGCTGGAGAGTTGAGCAGGGTGGAGCCTGATGAGGTTTAAGAAGAGTGAGTGTAGAGATTTGCACCTGGGGAGAAATAACTGCATGCATCAGTACAGACTGGGGGCTGACCTTCTGGAAAGGAGTTTTGTGGAGAGTGACCTGGGGATCCTGGTGGACAACAGGTTGGCTGTGAGCCAGCAGTGTGCCCTTGTAGCCAAGAAGGCCAATGGTATCCCGGGGTGCATTAAAAAATAACACGGTCAGCAGGTTAAGGGAGGTGATCCTCTACCTCTACCCTGCCCTGGTGAGGCCACATTTAGAATACTGTGTCCAGTTCTGGGCTCCCCAGTTCAAAAAAGTTAGGATTCTTGTAGAAGGAGTGCGGTGGAGAGCAACAAAGATGATAAAGGGCCTAGAGCATCTACCTAGAGGAAGGACTGAGTAACCTGGATCCATTCAGCCTGGGGAAAAGAAAACTGAGGAGGAGGTCTGATAAATGTTTATAAGTATCTAAAGGGAGGTGGGAGACAAATGGATGAGGCCAGGATCTTCTCAGTGGTGTGTAGCAATAGGGCAAGGAGTAATGTCCTAAAATTTGAGCATAGGAAGTTCTGTACTAACATGCGGAATAACTTAGTTACGGTAAGGGTGATGGAACATGGGAACAGATTGCTCAGAGAAGTTGTGGAATCTCCTTCTGTGGGGATATTTGAGACCCATGTGGATGCCTACATGTATGACCTGCTGTAGGGAATTGCTTTAGCAGAGGATTGGGCTGGGGGAATCTCGTGAGTCCCCTTCCAGCCCATGTAATTCCATTAATATAAGTGTTGTTAAACAGCAGCATAGAGGTGTGGTTTAGCAATTTAGTGGCAATCAGTGTCTCCTGTTCAGAAGGCAATTGTGTAAGATACCAGATGTGGTCTTAGTTATTTAATTGTATTTTCTATTGAGGTGCTTAAGCCTTCCTTTCTGTAAGATTGACTCATACTATTGCTATTTGTGAGCAATAGTTCAATAGTACTAGAAAGACACATGAAGGTGTGGTGTTGAAGACTGCTGAAAAGATAATAAGAGCTAACACTGTACAAAGCTAGGAATGAAATTTGCACTTCTCGTGATTTCTGCTCTTCATTTCCATTCTCAGTTTCTCAGGCTTGTGTTCTTATCTAATACTGTCTTGCCTGGCTTCTAATGTTAAGGCTGTGTTTTTGATTTTCTCTCTCTCTTTTTTTTTTTTTTTTTTTTAACTTTCTCCCATGAATCTCTTTGCAGCACAGTGCTAAGTTTGGTGCAGCCTTCAGGGGCAGATCTGTTAGAGCTACCAAGGAAATGGGGCCATGCGGCTGGAGTGAAGCTTCACATGGACTCTGAACAAGCCAGCAAAACAACTTTCTTTAAAAATCTACAGATTCTAAACCTGGGGCTAGTCCTTGAATCTCATAAATTAAGGAGCAAAACTTGCCATAATGCCCTCAGGTATTTTCGAATGGCTCACAAATGTAGGTATAGGTGTTTAATCCCAGAATCCATTTAGAAGGGCTTAAATCTATACATATGTACAAATGATGAATTAAGTGGATCAATTTTGCCTTATGTGTATTCATCACCATACTGTTCATTAGCTGAACAAAGAAAATAGCTTCAAGATTTCAGATCAAGAGTCTATCAAAGCTTGGCAAGCTGAACAACTTATGCAGAAGTGTGGCCTCGTGGGACAGGAATGCTCTGGTGTGACCTTGAAAGCATGATTTTGCAGGACAGAATGGGCAGGTGTGCCGTGGCTGTAAGGAAATAGAGGGGCTTGACTATAAAAAGGCTACGGTGCTTGGTCTTGTGCCACTTAATGCAGAATATACCAAAACAGACATGAGGAACACTATGCCATCTGAACAGTATTAAGAAAGAAAACAAAGGGACCGATTGCTTCAATTACAGTAGTAACAATGCCCACGGGAAGCTTGAATTCAGGTTTTCTGCTATAATAACAGCAGAATCTCTGCCCTCTCTCTGAGTTGTGTAAGCTTGCTTGGGGGGCAGCACAGGCAGGAAACAGAAAACAAAAAAACAAAAAAGAAGTGTTGACAGAAAGGATTGCTATTGTTCTTATTGACAGATAACAGCACCACAGGGCTGCAGTATTTGATTAACTTGCATCCTAACCATGCTTAGTTCTTGCCTTGCTTTTAGGTCTTTCTCTCCAACTTTGTACTCTATTTATCCAGATCTGAAACGTTGAAAGGTTTTTGGAGAACATGTTAATGATCTGTAGCTGAAAGAGCCTACTTAACTCAGAAGAGCTGAAGCTTCTGTGCTTAACTTGAAGTTGACCAGTTTTTCCAAGTTTTTTGAATTAAAGCGCAGAAACAGGTGTAGGTAACACTAAAGAGTCTATCAAGCAGGTAGGAGGCTACTTTGAAGAGCTACTGGATAAGGTCAGAAAGACCAGCAGTGTTGTTAATTGTTTTGATGAAGTGTTGCTACTGGAAGGCATTAAACTTTATCCATCAATATCTATGCTCTGTAGCCACATTAGAGTTCAACCAATGCCTCTCCGTGTCTTTGTGCAATTCATCCCACCATCATCACAAGTCTGAGCTATACTTGTAACCTCAGCTTCCAATA
The DNA here is from genome assembly GCF_987193195.1 of Phasianus colchicus. Lineage (NCBI taxonomy): Eukaryota > Metazoa > Chordata > Aves > Galliformes > Phasianidae > Phasianus > Phasianus colchicus. The sequence goes on from NC_143439.1 coordinate 28,062,208, forward strand.
TGCTGAATTGGCGATAAAATCAAAGTGGGGGGAGAAATATTTTTTACAAAGAACAGACATTACTCCTTTTTGACAAGAGACAAATGTTTCATTCAAATGCTGCATTTCGCATATTGGAAATAGTAATGAATTCTTGTGCACCTTTCTCCCTAGTTCACAATGTCAGCCCCAGGCATAGAGGCACCTTAGGCTTTTCTTACAAAATTAAATTTAATGTTACACCCTCCAGTGGAATGATGCATAAATCAAGTGTTTGATTTGCATGGACTCTACTGAACAGCCCCGATCTGTGCAAATATAAACCCAGCTTGAATATTATGTCAGGGACAGGAAAAAAGCAATCTAGGTTTTCCAATGAGAGTCTGGTACTAAGTGTAATTCAGGCTGGTATTATGTTGGTCTCATGTCAAGGCTGTTATTACAATTCTTAGGTTTTGCTTCCTTTTTTTCATTTCAAAAGAAAATGTTTTTTCTGACCTCTTACGTTTTGGCAAACCAGTATGCACCAGTGCTATTTATACCCTGTTGTCTGCGAGGAGCTGAGATGGAATTGCTGAAGGCTTTCTGTTTCTACTTTTCTCCTAGATAAGCAGTGAAGCTAGCAGAATCTAGGAGCAATAAACTAAGGCAAAGCAAAGATGGTCATGGGATAAAAATGCAAACAGAAAAAGATTAGATGGCTTTGTACCTGTTTGAAGGGAGACTGCGTTCCACATGAGAGTTCAGAACACGGACTGGGTCATCAAAGTGACTGAAAGGCAACAAATGAATTTGACTTCAATATGAAAATGCATTTATGCTCAACACAGTACAGATCCATCTGCATGACTTTCTAGTACATCCAGACTGCTGGGTATTGCACTGCCATTTATTTACTTCAGGTTTCTGTTCTTAATTTCATTATGGTGGTGATTATTGTTTTACTTCAGCAAGTTGTAAATGAATACTGTTCTTCACAAACGCTGCTGAGATGCAGATTACTGTTCTCTACTGTTTGAGATCCTGAGATTTTTCTGTACCCAGTAAAGTTTTTCTGTAGTATTTGTGCATTGACTGTATTGGAAAGGAGATTTTCCGTGCAGTAAATAAGTCAGGCTCTTGTGCGTTCTCCTCTTTGCCCCTTAAGTCTAGGAACTCATCCCTTTTTCTTAATGGGTGCTGCGCTCTGGTACCTTACAGGAATTCATCCGTAGATCTGCAAAGATCATCCTCCTAGATTTGCTGGACTCAAGGTGACAATACAAAATGTGTAAGGAATGACTCTTAAAATAAAATGTCCATTTTGTTTGCTGTTCTATTATTGATCTAGATTTCAACTGAGTGATGTCCTTCCCTCTAAACTGGATTTTATAGCAAGTGGCTGCATGTGTAATAATTTACTAAACCTCCTCTCAATGAGCTTCAGAAATAAGGATTCCTTGCATTTACTCAGACTTGTTTCATCCCACGGGTGGCTGCTCTGTTGGAGAAATGAGTCCAGGAGAAACCAGCTGATCCTCAGGGACCTTCTTCCCCAGGCACAGTAACATTTCATCCTGAAATACATGAAAATCAGCAGGCAAGAAAAGTACCCAACCTGCTGGATTAAACAAGGAAATCCTGTTTAGGTTAAAATGGAGGGGGAAGAAAGTTATTTGGGAGTACAAACAGGGATGATATACTGAAATACATAGAGACATCATCCATAAAATTAAGAAAAGGTATTAAGAACAAAATTTTCAGGATGAAGTTGGGAATGCTAAAGCTCAAATGGTATAGGATGTGAAGTGAAAAAAGAAAATCTTGGTTTCTAGCTGAGTTAGATGGGCAATGAGTGATGAATCTTAGGGTAAAGACCAAGGTGTCTGATGCTGTTTTGGCCTTAGTCTTTAGCAAGGTAGGGTTTCATACAGGCTTGGGAAGGGAAATACAGCCTGCAGGAGAGGACTGGATTATGGACTACTAATAGCTTTCTGGAAGGGATAGAACAGGATGTGCCTCTGGGTACTGGGAGAGCTGGTTGATATCTCTATGCTTACTGTCAGTAATGTTTGAACATCTGTGGTGATTGAGAGAGGTCTGTGTTGGTGAAAGGCAAATATCCATTTTCTAGGAGCAAAAATAAAGCAAGGACTAGGGTCCTGCTAGTTGCAGTATCATGTAGCCAGCTATATGCTGGGTCAGAAATGGACTTCGTATGCATCCTGTAAATGAAATGTTCTTCTGACTGCTGCAGAACACTTTTCGTAGTGTAGCTTATACCACTGACCTTTGTGTTGCTGCTTTAGTACTTGATATCAAATATTTGATGTCTGTATACCTTCGCTTACAATGTTTGCAGATGCTTTTTTCTACTATTTGGTAAAACGTTAATTTTCTCCTTCCTGCATCTTTCTTCTTATACCGTTTCTAGTAGTATTCACTGTTCTTCGGTAACCCCTGCCGTTATAGGGAGTCACAATGTATTGTCTGTGGTAGTAATACAGATATTAGTTGTTGCACACTATAAATGTGCAGAGGCAGAGGAACTATAATCTGTGAAAATAAGTCACTAGTTATGGCAAGACTGACATTCTTGCACCTTTGATTGGCTCTGGAAAGCCTGAGCGCTCAAACTCCTCCCAGTGTTAAGTATTTCATATGACACATCCCATATTCTCAGAATTACTTTCCCTCATGGAATTAAATCTTAATCTTCATCATCCAAACTTTTAATCTGCTCAAATCAGTGTGTTCTTTGTAGGATGCTTCACAAGAACAATTAGCTAGTTTTTTTTATTGCATATAGATCTTGCTGTTTGATCTGAAAACTGAGCATTAGATAAAGCACATTGTAGGTGGATCTATGCTTACTTGAAAGATCTGCTGAAGAGCACAGGTAACACTTTGTGTGCTGAGAAGCAACATACTACTGAATTTCAATGGGGGGCCTAAATGTGTTACTGATAATCACTGATGAGATCCCTTGTATAGATGAAGAGACCTGTTGGAGAAAGGGACATCATTAAAAAAGTGTGTTTATGTCTGACTTGGTGTTTGGAGCTCTGCTTGGTTCGAAGTGCATACAGAGTGCCATTGGGAATTTTAGGATCAAAATCTGAGTATCCTTGAGCATATCTGCTTTCCCTGCTTAAACAATGTTTTCTTCTGTGATGCAAGGCTCAGGATGTTTCTGGGGATTGTCACCCTCACCATGCAACTGGGGCTGATTTTTGTGGTCTGTTTCCTTCAAAATAAAGATTAGCTGAGCTTTAAGTAAATAAAATGCATTTGAAGAAGCCTAAAAATAATTTTATTGGCTTTAGCTGTGTAAGAAAAAATCTACCTTGAAGTATGTTATGTACCTAGCACTATAAGATGAGAACAGTGTTTTGTATCAGGTTTTTCCAACTTTATAACATTCTGTGTAATGGATCTTCAAGTCACTTGAAGCTTTTACCTTAATTTTCAGTTTGTACAATAGATAATTGGAATACATTTGTGGAAAAATAGGTTGTCAACTTGTATTAAAATCAGTGCGTGAGCTGTTTTTACTTTCTACCTGTCCATCAGTGCCTTTCAGGTAGACTTGGAGCATTTTAGAAAACATTTCTCAGATACTTCAAGTCGTCTTGCAGAGGACATGGATTAGCATAGTTTGGTCCAAAACAGGTCTTGGGCTTTTACTGTTGATAAAACTTTACTGCTTTAGCATTGGGAAGATAAGTAACTTGGGAATTATGCCCATTTGTAATCTGTCTGGAAACAGTCCCTTTTAATCCTGATATAAATTGTTTCCCATACTGGCCACCGTCAGACAGATTTAGATGAGCATCTGATCGAGTTAGCTATGGCCATGCTTTGATAGAAAACCTTATAGTATTGTTCAGCTCCCCTTTATGATTATGTGGTCATCTTGAAAGACTTACCTCAAAGTGTGGTTCTCTGTTTTACAAAGTATTGTTGGCAAACATCTGAAGCTTTATAGTGAACAGAGCCTCTCAGGAGTAAATAAAAGTTTAGCTGCTTTAGGATAGTTCAAATGTATCATGTAGTTGATAACCAGGATATTTACATGTACCCAACTCTTTAATGTGCTTTCACAGAACATTACAGCCTCATTCTGTACCCACTCTTGTATCAGGCTAGGTGCATGGCAGCATTATGCAAACTTTTGACTTGTATGGATGACATGGCTGAGATGACTGTAAGTGTAAAGCCAGCAGGTTTTCAGATTTGAAATTCAACTTCATCAAATGTTTTGAAGGTGTTAAAGAGGCAGGCCGTGTCTATGTAGTTCTGGGCTCCTTTTCTTAGTTCACCATTCTTTTCTACTTAGTTGTTTTGTTTTTTTTGTTACCGCTTCAAAAGATGAGAGTTTGACATCTGGGCTTTGACAAGAGCACACTTTTGTCGGAGTCCGTAGGGCAATTGTTGCTCTTTGGAAGTCAAAGTTTCAATTCAATTCAATAGAAGTTTCACCTACAGCCTTGTAATACACTTGGAGATCAGCACTGGGTCGAACTTGTGTCTGGAATCATTGTGGTTAAAGTGGAATCTGAGTTGTGACGTGGGTTTTGTTTTAATTTATAGCAAATAATACTGATGTTGGGAATCTGCATGTATTTTAATCAAAGTGTCAGAAAATTGCAGCTTAAAAGGGTAACGTAGAAGAAACTAAATACTTCCCAATGTAATAATGTAAAGTAGTGAAGGCTCTTGCTGTTAATAAAAATGAGAGGATTACATCTATTTTGAAGAATAACCTTAATAGCATCCTGACTTGCTCTGGAGTGTTCTGCTATGAAAGACGATGTAGTTTAGGGATGTCACCTCTCATAAGTTGGCTCTAAATTGGAAACCTTGAAATAGTTCCCAAAACATCCCCAGCCCACTACACGTTGCTGTGCAGCATCTAATTGAAGCATACAATTTTATATTTTATAATTTAAATTTATATAAATTTATAATTTAAAATACATACACGTACTGCTTTCAACTTCCTTGTTGCAAGCAGAGCATTGTCCTTCCAGCTTTTTTGAAATAATCTTTAGCACGTTGAACTGAATACTGTTTTTTATTGCGTAGAAAGACCTTGCCTTGGCCTAAGTAATCATTGTTTTGTTTTGTTCCAGCAGTTTTCTTAGTAAATTCTTGTAGCAAACAAATGCAAGACTATTCAATGAAACAAATATAAAATGCACCTCCCCAGCTAGCTCCATGTCTTTATGTTCAGCCATGAAGACTAATGAATTGAGGACAAATACAGCATTAAAATCCAAATGTAGATATTTGCTGTCCTCACTAATGGGAGAAAAATATAGTACCATTGGCCTGAAGGCTCCAGCTGTGATTCCTTTGTAACTTAGAGTGCATTAAAAAAGCTTCAGTCAGCAAGATAAGTTAATTTTTTATGACCTTTATAAACTGTTTTAGCCTGGATCTCAGGAGCATCTCTTTAAGATTAAATGTTTAAATCCTTTTAGTTCAGGACTGCTAAGCATCTTGAGGTCTCTTTTGTTTCAGGAGAAACCTCCAACATCTAAAAAGAGATTCTGTATGTGGTGATTATTGTCAAAGTAATGAGCAGCTAATGTGGCACTCTTAGGTATTTAGTAGTTCTTGTTTGTACAACATTAATATCATAGATAGCTGCTGTTCTCTAATGTCAGAGATCCCAAGGTGTGCATTGCCACCGGAAACTGTTCCCTGTGTTTGCATACTCATGGAAGAGCAAACTGAGTTGTCACCTGTGTCATTAATTTGACTTGCCACAGCTCTTCCGTGGGCCAAAGACGTTGAAGAAAATAACCCTTATTGAGGGTAAAACAGGGCTGCTTTGAGCTGAATGGTTGCAGTGATCAAATGAAATAGGTGAGAGCATGGCTAAAAAGCATCAAGTGGTTGACTTTATTATTGGCAGCTCAGTTCTGCTACTGCTACTGCCTTCATTTCAGTATGGCTTTCCCCATATCTGCATATTCTCTGCTGTGTTAAAGGATGGATTATGTCTCTTGAGATCAGTACCCCTGGAACTGCATTTCAGTGCAGCTTGTCTTCCCTGTATACAAAGCTGTTCATCCATTAGTTTATGGGTGGGGTAGATTGCAATTTAAACTATTTCCATTGTTTCTCTATGGAGTTCTCAAAAGAACAAGAACAAACCCAGAGCAGCAGAAGACTAGGTGGATTAGATATTGTATTTCCCTTACGTAAGAGTCAGCTTAAGACTTACTGCCCACAGTTGGATCATTGCAGTGTAATACCCTGAGTAGTTTTCCAGGACTGACAAAATGAGTTTTCTAACATGAAATAGTGTGATTAATCAGTGAATGGTAAAAAGTCAGGAAAATCAGAATGATGGGAGAAAATAAGCTGTTTCCTTGTTTGATTGGGATCTGAGATAGTGGTGAGTATTAAGTCTTAATACGTTTTCTTCTCACTACTTCTATCTAATGGAAGATATTATTTCACTTACAAGCCTGTTCTTACCCAGTTTTCTGTGCTGACCATTGAAACAGGCCAGCCTAAACAGAAATGTTTCTGGTCTTGTGTGTTAAGCTAGTTCTTTAGTGTTCTTTACAGTGACAAGAATGATGAGCAGCAGTACTGTTGTGTATTTGTCTGAGTCAGGTATGAATGGTGCAGGATAGTCTTTCGTTTAGCTTTATCAGCTTGTTGGTGTATGAGATTAGTATTTTACCGTCAGTTATTACACAGCTGAGAAATAATTTCCATATTAATCACCTGACTTCAAAGTAATTTCATGTTGTTTATTTGTTAAAGATTCCTACTTTTTGTTATTTTGAAGTTAAATAGGAACTAGTGGTTCCTATTTGTAATTAATTCATTGGCAGCTTATAACTTGATATCCTCATTTGATGATACACCAAACTGAAAAACCTACTTCAAAGTCTGCACACAGAAAACAACTCCAAGGCTCTGCACAATGCTACTAACAATTGAATTTGAATATTTTGTAGAAATAGGGTTTTTTTTTTTGGTCAAGTTTCTTTAGGTTTTAATTAACATGCAAGAAGAACTCCCAAATGTAATTGATTCAACCAGAAATGACTGCTTTGTATAGTTTCTGGAGAGGTTCTTTAGAAAGCTGAAAACCAAGAAGAAATGCTTGATTTTCTGTAGAAAACCATAATTTCTGCATGCTGCTGAACAATCCAAAATGCATTATTGATTATATACATGATTGGATGGAGGTTAGTGGAAGGGAAGCCCTCCGTAAATTTCCTTTGATCTGCTAAATGTTGTTACCAGTGTGCTACAGGAAACAAGCGAGTGTAATGATTTTAAAGTGGCATTATTTTTGGCTACAGCGAAGATGAGACAGTGCCTCTGTTCCCTTAGCAGACTCTACTGTAGTGCCACCATGAAAGATCTGAAGATCATTATTTACTGGAAATAAAAGAACAAGGCAGAAATCGATTACTACGACACTAGATTTATGTCTCCGTTGCACTCTATATACATCTCCTATTTGTTCTAACTTCATGGAAGGATATTTAATACATAATGGAAAGAGGCTTTTGCTTTTGATTTATTTTTTGTTTATTATTTTTGGCATTCCTTGGAGAAATTCTGGAAATCAATACTTGGATGTGAGTGCGCGTGGATGCAGGTAGTGGGAGGCAGTGGAAATTGATGCATCTGTGCATCTTTGCACCGATGTGAGGATCTGGCAGACACAGAACTCAGTTGTTGCTCTATAAAGTACTTAGCTTAGGATAGGATGAAGTTGTATTTCACCCCTCATTTGTTTACATACAGCAATACAGGAAGTGTAAGTAGATCTGGGTGGGTCTCTCCAGTTTTAAGTATTTACTTGCAAGTGTATGTACAAGTTGCTTCAAGATGACAGATGCCTTAAAATATCTTAAAATGGGAGTGGATGAACACAAATGCTGAAGAATGTTGAATGAAACTGTTTCATAATGCATGTGGCTTTTACTCTCCTCTGTTTTTTCCATCTGTTAGGTGGTCCTCAGTTCACTTTTGCATGTCCCAATTTCAGCTGAGCATCTTAAGTAAGCATGTGGAGTGTGGGACATGTAATGTCTTCCATAGACATCAAGCACTGCATATGTAAAAGTAAATATTTAAAAATATTTGGATTTAACAAAACAAAAACCATAAACCCTAGCACACAAAATAGAAGGAAAGAAACCCCACCTAAATCTGGCTAGTGTGGTCACATGTTGCAGAAGAAATACCTTTTATGTTAGACCTTATAGAGACTTGAAAGCAAAGTCGTCTGACTACCCAAATAGCTTCTGGTAAGAAGGAATGGGTAAACAGTGGATTAAATGACAGACAGCTGGTGATTGCTAAGGCACAGGTGAAGTAACAGGCTCTGATGCATTTCTTGTCCCTAAGGAAATTATATGGAATGTCCCAAGTCAGAGGGGCCACCCAGAGTACCCAACAGAGAACAGAGCATGACCTCAGCTGCCACTGATTCTATCCTATGCAAGTCACCAGGTTTCAAAAAAACTACCCCCTTCTCCAATCTTGTGCTTTGGAAGTGTGCTGTTACTCCTCTTATCTCCTCACCTCTCAAATGTGGGGTGAGGAGTTTAAATGCCTTGATTCAAAACACAATAACAGTGAAGATCCTCTGTGTCACCCCTCAAGTTCTCCAGGACATTGGTTGTATGGAACAGCACTGGGTTTTGCCCAGAAAAAAAAATGCTATTCCAATTTGTGGGCCTCTCCAAACCCTGTACTTGCATGGCAACATGAATCACTGAACTCATCCCCTTCTTCTCAGATTAGTCTGTGATGAAGAAAATGATGTTGCTTCCTAGGCAGAAAGATTTATTCCCTATATTCCATGCTGGTTTTTAGGCATAAGTGGATTCCCATCAGCAATAGGTAAGTCTGCTCCTGTGCAATGGCTCAGATTATGTGTATCCTCTCTGTTGTGCTGTTCAGCACAGCCACCTTTCTAGGACATCTATCAATAACAATTTCTAACTGATATATAGCTTTATGAAAAAGAGTCAGCATCAGCTGAAGCCTAGCAATGCATCTCCACCAGGGCTTCCTGGAGCAGAGCGATCAATATCCTCAGTTAAGTTTATGAGGATGCTGTGAAACCCTCTAAATGCAGTGGCATTCTCTCCAACCTTTCTTGTAGCCCATCAATTACAGACTAAAAGGTCAGTCTTGCTGTTGGAAAAGTCTGTCTTCAGTACAGATTTTCTTCTTTTCCTGCCCTGAGAGGGGGAGGGTGTTAGTTTTGGCAAGAGCTGTTCCATTACAGCAGATCTTGCCAGAAGATCCTGAGAAAAATACTTCTTACTGTTCCAATCTCCCTGCTTTTCCATCTCTGAATCCTTTCTGGTAAGTCGTGAATATTTTGCAGTTTGTGATTGCTCACTCTAAATATTGTGAAAGAGCCAGAGATGATGCTCTGGAGTCCTTGAGTATGAAAAAGTTCTCCCTCAAAAACTTCTCTCAATGTAGTCAAAGAAAGAACTCTGTTGGATGTGGCTGGATGCTCCCATGCTCCAACTTCAGGCAGGAGGCTTCAACAGCAGCACACATCTCATCTGCTCTGCATCAGAACTGTCTGGAAACTTCTATTTCATTAATGGGCCAGTTAGTTCCAGAATGGCCACTGTTGGCTTAGCTCCATTCACCCTAGTACTTTGAGTCTGAGTAGGAATGCTTTGGCCATTGCTGAGCAGTTCAGGAGGGTGCTCTCTTTTATTGAAGAGCTGTCACCAAGTGCTTATGCATTCATGTATATTTTGAAACTAACTGCAAAGTTCAGCAAATGATAACAGTGATGGAAGGAAGGGAGGAAATGCTAAATAAGCTTGGAAACTACTGTGGGAGGAAGTAAATAACTTTTTCAACTAAAGAGAATAATTCAAATCTAACAAACAATCCTTTCCAACCTTAATAATTCTGTGATTCTGTGGCATTTGCTTTCTTGCTACAGTAAACTATAAGCAATTGAACTTAGGCCCTGTTCTGAGGGGGCTGTAAGGACCAGACTTCAGCAGGTGGTTGTCAGTTGGTTAGAGGTTCAGTAGGGACTCTGAGGGTGCCAAGTTGAGGAGAAGTGAACCGGATGGGCTGTGAAGGAGCTCTGGTGTTGTCCCAGAGGGATGTCAGTGCTCTTACGGCTCCCTTCAGCTTTCCTTTTGCATGAGGACACCTTTTCCCCGGGAAGTGGTTCTGGTCATAAAAGGGGTGACACAGGTGTACACAACAGAGGTGGAAAGCTGCAACATGCCAGATTTGACACAGCTTAATAAACTTTTTGTAGGAGTATGCTTGAAGAATCTCTACCAGGGTACAGCATTTGGCTGAAATTCTGTGTTAGCATCCAGTCAGAATGCAGAAATCATATTGTGACACAGAGAACTTATTACACACCTTGATGGTTGCATTTGTGAGTGTTCTGTGAATTACTTATACCCTAAATGTTGGTTGTATATAAATACTTGAAGATATTAATCTGAATAATGGATATTTTCAGGAGTCAGCATTAATTTTCTTGTCGAATGAGGCAGTAATTGAAAATGAGCACTGTATCTCTTTGTCATAGTAATTTACATTCACAAGCTGCAGGTAAAAATATTTGTTCTAGTCATTGAGACAGTATTGTCCCTGCACTGTTGTGACTCTGTCAGTATATGCCAGTGACTTCAAACAGGGTGAATCCTTGCCCATGCATTCTTTCCTGAGCTTGTCTGCTTCTGCAGCACCTCTCCATGGGGAAGGCTGTTTGCATATTTGTGATATTAAAGCTCTGCCTTCTGCAGTGCAAGTCCAGCTGCTAAGTTCCATTAACATGGCACCTGGGATTGGAAGTGTACTTTCAGAACATGCTCGCATTGTCAGAAATGGCCTCAAGTGCTCAACACTGACTGCTGTGTGTATGTAAGCATGCATGTTGTGCAGAGCAAAGGCAAATTTCTTAACAGTAACAAGTTCCTTGACCAAGATGAATAATGCTCAATCCTGCATCTTGGGGCCATGATGCAAAATGTTTTGTAAATAAGTAATAAATAATGCCAGTGAAGAGTTAAATGCTTCATACGTTAGATTTCAGTGATGAAGACTACGATTAATATAATGAAAAGCCTGGTTTAATTGCATTACCTTCCATTAGCTCCTCTCTCTCTCTTTTATTTTTTTTAATTTAATATAATTATTTCTAAGATTCTGCCTCCCTAATTCCTGCTGGGGCTTTCATCCCATGTTTATTCAAGTGAGGTTTCTGCTTTCAAAACTGCACCTTTCATCAATCTCCTATTAATTAGCCAAATGCCGCATTATATTATACATTCATGCGTTCGGTCGAGCGTGTGCCATAAAGAGGGGAGAGCCCCTGGTCTGCCTGGGCTCCTCGCAGGAGCTGGTCATTGGTATTCCAGGATAAGTCCGCTTACTGTAATTTGAAATTGGTCTGCCGTCCCATTAGGAATCTGCCCGATCGATACCAAGTGAATTAGAGTTTCAGTGATCTGATTAACTCCCCATTATTTTCTACCCTGTCTGATTTAGAATGCATGATGAGACAATATTCCAGTTTCTTTGCTTTATCCCAGTTTAAATGAAATATAGACATCTGAGGAAGCAGTGGCTGTGCATTTGATTTGGCTGTGCTGTAATAAAGTCAAACACTGTGAGCATCTGCCTCACTGTGACAGCTGGGAGTGGGGCTGCCACGCTGCGTGGAGGGGCCATGGCATGCCTCCGCGATGGGCTGCCTGCTGAGCTTGTGCCTGGCAGGGAGAAATATGCAGTGTTCCTCTCTCCTGCTGGGATCTCCACCACTGGGGACTATGAATGTCTCATCTATGTTTGGGCTGCAAGTCTTCCATCTGCAGAATGGGGGTTGATTTGGCCACTTGGAAGATAGTTTTAAGGACAAAGATTATTGGCTTTTGTTCACATGTAAATTTTGAAATTATGCTAATAGGTCCTACCCCTTTTCACTTATTTTTGAGTTTACTTTTCCGAGATAAAAATGCTGAGTGTTTTTATAGCACAGTCCCTTGGCAGTGCACGTGAATATTGGCTTGGGGAAACTAGCTGAAGAGAAACCCCAGCTTGCTGCAGAGACCTGGCCAACCCAATACCCTTCACACCTGTCTCCTGCAGGTCACGTAATGAATCAGTCAGTCTGAACCCCGAGCCTGTGTGTGATAGCCAGGGGTGTTCCAGTGGTTTTCCAACCCAAAGCACTTGTCCTTGTCATATTAGGCCTTGCCAATTACATGTGTAAAAGGCAAAAAGGGCAAACATGTCATGCTCAGATACTCAAAAAGAGAATTTGCACCCAAAGCAGAAGATTATCTATTTTAAGATTTACAGTGTTAACACTAGATCAGAAATAACAAACCTTTTAAAAATTGAAAAATGTGTGGGAGAAAGTTGCAGGTGCCCTTGTCAGAAGCAAAAGTCTTGTTTGTATTCCCTTTCATGCTGCCTTGGAGTCTTGGCCTCTTTGTAATGTATTTCAGGACATAAAATAATGTGCAGTGCTGCACATTTTGTGTACTAATAGGCAAAAAATGGGTCATAATCTGCTTAACATGTGCAATGAGTATATAAATATTAATTTATATCTTCTGCAAATTAATATAGATTTGCTGACTCGTACATGTGTAATACATAAATACATACATAAAAGTTTAATGAGGGCATATTCTTGTACCTCCCACCACTATATGTTGGCATTTTTAGTATTTCTTCATTACCGCTCAGCAGACAATTGCAAGTTGAACACATGAGAAAGGCAAATGGAGAAGGTGCTTGGGTGCAGAGAGTTTGGCTCATCTCTGGAAGGAGAACCCAGAAACCTTTTGACTTGGAAGTTCCAATCCCTGCCTGCTCTCTGGAGGGATGGCAAAGCTCTGTGCATCACCCACTAGAGGGTGACAGAGCCTAACGCTAGGACACCAGAGGTGGCGTGCTCCCCTAAGCATCGGGTTGGGTGCCCTTGGCCTCCTCCTTGCCCGTGTCCAACTGTAAGGCTGAATGGCTGTGGGTCTGTTGGCATGGATCATCCCTACAGTTTTAGATGAACTCCTCAGGTGTCCTCTGCTGCCTCCTGTGCATGGGGCTTGTGGAGAGCACCCTGTAGGTGGTCATTAAACGCTGAAACGGAGGTCCTGTATCTCGCTCTTCTGCTGAGGTTCCCACATTCTCATTCACTGTGGCCGAGGGATTGGCTGATTGAGATGAGCAGGAAAAAAATCCCAGAGAAACACAGTGTATAGCTTAAAGCTCAGATGGAGCATCCCACTGCACCTGAGGCAAGAACTGGGAGGGGGAGAAGGATGTGTCAGGGACTGTTCATATCAAGTGCAGTGATAAACTAATGGTAAAGTAACAAGATGATCTAAAAGGAAAGGGTTGCAGTGGCATGAAATTACATCTTTAAAGGGACGGTCATCTTCAGAAGTGTGGAAATTGTGGAATCCTTAACATAAAAAGGTTGTGGGACTTACAGAATCACAGGAGCTGGAAGAGACCTCTGGAGATCATCTCGTCCAACTTTAGAATAAGTTTGCGATGGATTTTGGACATGATTTACTACTTTAATGTTTTATTATTATTTCTGAGAAACCCATATAGAACTCTATTAATTAAAACTCAGCCCGACACTTTGGCTCCTTAAGATTTAGGAATTAGTGAGATTTTATCTCATTAGCGCATTTATTGCAGTGTTCGTCCTTTTAATTAAGCATTAAGTCCCTCCAAGGTGGGTTTTATCATCCCATAATGCACCTGGGCTTTGACTACTCGTCTAAATCTGCATTAGAGGATGACAGCCACTTTGTGGAGAAACCCTAATCGTGTTATCACCCAAGTCTGATGCCATCCTCTGTTTCACGGCTGACATTGCATCAGGTCAGGTAACTTGTGTCCAACAAAATTTACAGTGTTGGAAATTGCTGAAGAGCACCCAAGACTGCATAGTGCAGAAAAATGTACCATGGTCATGTAAGTGCTCCCAGCAGCTGCATATACCGTCCTGTTTGAGCAGTTTTTGCAACGTGGGTGCATGTGTGTAGCAGGAGATGTGGTGACATCATCAGCCTGTTTCAAAATGCTGTTTTGCCGTCAGCAGGTGGCAACATAACAGTGTTTCGTCATAATTTGTCTTCATACATCACTGCCAACTCATGATATTCAGTGTTTTTCTGTAACTACACTACGTTCTACCAAAAAAAAATCCGGTTTCAGTTTCCATTTTATTTTGGTGCTATGACTCACTCCTTAATTTAAATAAATAGTTTTCCATAATGCAGAATTCAAGAAAATATTCTGCATGGGTATCGTCCTGGCAGGTCAAGCTCTCCTCCACTCCCTCCCCCAGTCCAGTAGGCAGTTGTGTGAATTGTTATTATTATGACCGTTGTTGCTATTAGCGTTAATATGTGAACTATTTGTTTATTTTCTGTAAATGCTCATTGACTGTGAAATGTGGGGATAGGGCAGCAATACAGATTCTTCCCAGTGAAACTGAAAAGCCTGAAATAGGATAATTTGTTGATGCGTGTCAGACTAAGTTCTCAGAAATGAGCAAAATTACTGCTCTTTCCTTAAACTGTATTATTTTTGACTTAGTGAGAGCCGTGGGTGATTTTAATATGTTGAAATTTGTTGAGCTTGTGAAATATTCAGAAAAAAGCATTAGGGTGAGCTTGAGGCTCCTTAACTGTCATGTTGGAGCTGAATACTCTGGTGCTTTCCAGTTACAAAAGGATTAATTTGTATTTCTCTTAATCCTTACACAAAACACACTTGTAAAAATATCCAACGTTTGTGAAAAACAAACTTAGGCATGCTGCAAATCTTCTGTGTGTGGAGATGAATTACATTTATATAGTTTTAATATAATCACAGAATCACAGAATGGCCAGGGTTGGAAGGAACCTCAAGGATCATGAATCTCCAAACCCCCTGTCACATGCAGGGCCACCAACCTCCACATTTAATAGTAGGATTTAATAGGGCCCCATCCAGCCTGGCCTTTGAATACCTCCAGGGACAGTGTATCCACAACCTCCCTGGGCAGCCTGTTCCAGCACCTCACCATTCTCTCTGTAAAGAACTTAATATAAACCTTCCTTCCTTTCCTTTTGTTGTTGTTTGACCCTGAAGAGCTTAACAGCTTTATCATCTGCTTTCCATCCATTTGTCTGTAATGCTGCTTGAATGATTTAGAATACATTTTTAGCTGTTTCTTCTAGAATTGTGTTATGTTTTTTTTTCTAGTCTGAGGTTGCAAACACAGAATCTAAGCAACTAGAAAACTAAAAGCAGAGTTAGCTACAAGGGGTAGAATATCCTGGTTAAAAACAAACCAACAAACAAGAACCAGCAGTTTGTGGTCAGGTAGATAAAGCAACCAAGGACTGGGTTTTCTATAGAGAGGACATCCAAACTAAATGTGTGCTAAAAACAGAACTTCTGAAATGCCTGTGAGCAGCACCGGTGAGACAAACCTGGGAGCTGTGGCAAAAGGTAGCTGAAGGTGAGAGATTTAGATATAGGAAGTGTGAGCAGCTCTGCTACTGAGTATCGGTAACATTTGGATGTCTTCTAAACTTTTAAACTGCAGGAGAAACACAGCTAGATGTGCTGGTTTCTTTCTCATGCTGCCACTTCTTTTGTCAGCTGAGTCTTAGGTGCAGTTTAGGCTCTTCTGGGAGGAACCATGAGTGCCAGTGCTTATCACCTGGTTCTCTGCCTGCTCCCACACTTCAGGATGAGTGCTTTTGAGTGAAATTCCCCAAACTTCAGTTTTCTCCTGTGTAGACAATTGTAGAGCTGTCTTCTGTGAGAGTGATGGGTTTACACTGTGCAGGGAGTTGCAGGGAGGCTGTGGTAGAGGTCCAGGTGTAGGGACTCACCCCATCCTGTTTAAAGAGATTATCAACTCTGAATATAATCTGATGAAAAGTTATCTCTCCCTGCCTTGGTAATGAAAAGTCACCTATTTTTCCAACAAATTAAAAGAAAAGGTTTTTTATTGTATGAGAAATATAGCCTAGCGCTCTGAGGCAGGGTGCAGGAATCACCTTTTGATCCCAAATATGGATGTTCAAGTTGGTAAATTTAATAAAAAAGATAAAAAATGTGGCAGTGTTTATACCAAAAGCAATAAACTCTGATTAGATCTCACCGGTTTGGTATTGAAGTCTCTTTGGGTTGCACAGAGGTGAGAGCTTTGGGTGAGATAATAGCTTCAGACAAATGCAGGAGAGTATGAAGTTTAAATAACCTTTCAGATCTCTCATTGTTTAGGAAATTAAAATAATCAAGTATGCTTTCTGTCACTGTCCCCTGTGTGCCTAACTTTCCATGCCTCTCCATCATTCATTATCCCATAATGGGGGATATCTCTGTACTTCTTCCATCACACAACCTGGCTGTCTGAATGCTGTGAATATCTCCATCAGATCATTTTTATTAATGTTTAAAACTGCAGAGGGACAGAAGCAAATAATCTGGTAGCATCAAAACACTGGAGATGTTTTTGTCATTTGTGTCTTGCTGTAGTCGCTAGATACGGAGAAAACAGTTTGCGATGTGCAACCAAGATTCTCTCCTCATTTAGGCTTGTTCTGCACTTATCCTAGTCTAAGGTGTAAAATAAGCAGTGAGATGTTAGTTGGAATGAGGGAGTCCTGTTGCGTGCCCCCCAGACAAAGTGCTGCCTGTGCTTCTCCCAGTAGAGTTCATGAGCTGTGATTGGTGTTGAAATGAAAGTTGTACAGACTTAACACTATAACGTGTCCAAATAGTCTCTTACTGAGAATAAGGGGGAAGTGAAACAGAGTTTCAGATGTCTCTGGATTTTGTGAAGGTAGATGAAAAGTCCTCTATTCAGTTTGAAATTTGAAGGCAGATCTGGAGTAGCTAATAAGTATTTTAATCTGTTTTCTTGAACCTAAGTCCAGGTTTGGACAAAAATAAATTCAGCCTTCCTGCATGTTCCTATTGTGTCTATTACATGATGTAGATGAATATGCAGGAGGTGGTAAGAAATTGGTTTTACAGAAAAAATGAATTGGTAATTGTGAATTCCCTCAAGATCCAGGCTAATGTACTCCACAGCAACTCACTTAGGTGAAAGACTTCTTCATGTCCAGATAAGCACTTGAACCTTTGTGTGCTTCTGTACAACATGATCCCAAGCCTTTGGGCAGCTATTTGTTTTTAGTATCAGTAGACAGATGATTGTTTTTTGAAGAATAGGGTTTTCTTCATTTTGCCTGAGTGGAAGTCCTAGGGTGGTTATAGTGGATATGTGTGGGAGGAAGAATGGCCCTCATGCAGTGCAGGATATCTTGTCTCAGTATCTGGAGACATCTCTGTGCACCAGCAGGTGTGGTGCCTTGAACAGAATGGATGCAGTCTTCAATTTCCTAGGCAGCATCAACTCAATGTTTTAATAAATAAATACAAGCATGTATTACTGTTTGAACATAAAAATAATCTTAAACCAAGAAATGCTTGCCTGGGAAGACAACATAATATAAAGTAAGTCTGAAAGTCACTCATAAAGGACAGGATATTAAAGCAATGAGCCAGGGACAGGGAAGGGGGCAAGCCATTAATCCATTCCTATGCTATTTTGAAGACATGTGCCAAATGGTTCTCCCACAATTTGGATCCCTTCCAGCAGAGATGTTCTCTGTCAAGAAGCAGAGGGATTTATATAAGAGCAGCAAGTAGTTTAGTGGTGGGGTTGTGGATCTTCCGTGCTGGATGCTGAGCATACAGGAGGTAAAATGGATTCATGCTTGTACCCTGCAGGTTAGCAGGCCCAAGGTTATTGCAGCACCACCAGTCACTGTTAAGGACATGGGATTGCTGCACCTGTGAGTGACTCATCTGGGGTTTGTGCAGGACTCAGTCATTGTTCTGTTGCCTTGTTGATGATTGTTTGCTTTTTTCCCTTGTTTGGGCATTCTAAATGGCTCTTAAACTTGATGGAAGACAGAGAAAGGAAAGAAGAAATACTTTGCAACACACTGAGTTTGCCTTTGGGAATCAGTGAAGAAGTATCTAATTGCAGATGCTGAAAATTTCTGAATATACAATATAACCATGGTCTTAATTCAATATAAAATGTTTTTTATACAACTAACAAAGTTGGTGTTGTCTTCACGGCAGATGCTGATTCTTTTCTTGTTAATTTGAAGGAAATTTGGCCCTATTCTCTGGTCATATCACTTGTCTCTCTGCTGAAGACACAGTGTTGGGAGTGGGATGAAAATGGCCACTTCCCTCCAGCAACAGTCAGGGTGAGGGGATATGTTTCACTTCACATTGCAGGAACCTCTGGCTACAGCTAACTTGCTTTTGTGAGTTTTAAATGAAATGGTTCCAGGGAGAATGAGGACAGAATTCTGCACAAAGTCTGGTTGTGTTTTTGTCTGCTGGGGCTCCTGTAACATGGAGAAAGTGGAGTGAATGTGCCCAAGTTGGCTGATGCCACCTGGAGACAGCAGTATTTATTGTAGCACTAAAAGGTTTGTTTCTTGTTTCCAAAGAAGCTTAGGGGTGAGTGTGTAGAATCACAGAACCATTAAGGTTGAAAAAAGACCACTAAGGTCATCCAGTACAACCACCAACCCATTCCCACCATGCCCACTAACCATCTCACTCAATGCAACATCTACCCTGTTCTTGAAAGCATCCAGCAATGTAGGTGCATGCACAGCTGTGACTTGGGCTTCCCTTCCTTCCCCTAACAATTAGGGACCATATGAAAAGATGACCCTTTGGAAATTAAGTTCATAAGTACTTTAACAGCAGATATAAAAAAACTTATTTTTTTTCAAACAGGCACTTTTATTTTGTATACCTGTCTATATGAAAAATATTCTGGCAAAGTCTACACACAGAAAAAGCTTAAAGTTATTATTAGGCTTATAAATTGACTGCTTTCTCATTTATATGCAGGCAAATTTCTTTAATTTATTAGTCTGATTTGCATGTAAAATTATGGCACTCATTGTCACCAAGAAGCCTCATTTAAGGAAGGTTTTATAAAATACTATGACTAAAGAGGAAAAAAAGAAAATAAACAAGTTTTTTTTTTTTTTTTAATCTTCACTTTTTTAATAAAAAAAAAGATCTTGAGAGGGGAAAACTTGGCAAATTGTTTCTACTGTAATAATCTGTCAATGGCTTCAAAGGCACTTCACCAGTATCTCTTCTGTTTGCTTATATATAATTGAGAAGGGAGGGAAAAGATTATTTAACTGAAGTTGTTAAGTTCACAAGGGGAAAAATGGCTGAGAGGAACTGTTCGGTGGTAATGTAGGAAGACATTTAATTAACTTGGGCTTCATTTAAAACAGTAGTGTAAATCTTTTCAAAATGAATCAAAGTCTTTGCTGAATTATGTCTTGGCCAAGTTTTACAGTCAAAAGGATCTTAAATCAGTAAAAGCTGTCACTGAGAGAGCTGTGTGGTGTTTCCACGCTCGCTGCTAGCTCATCCGCTCTTGGACTTGAAAGTCTTTTTTCCCCAGGTCCATTTGCTCCATTTGCAGCTGGCTTTTGGAGGCAGCACATTAGCAGCTCACAATTAAACAGATTCCAGCTAATTTGAGCTCATGCAGATGAAGAACATCAGTGACAGTGAGTTTCCTCTCTACCCTCTGTTTGTTCAGTTATAAAAAAAAAAAAAAAAGAAACATTATATATTTTAATCTCTCCTTGGAGATGTTGTGGGATTTTTCTCTTCACTGTGGTGTCCAGCTGAGAAATCGTTCTGGGATCTTGCTGAGGGAAAGGAGAGAGTGTCAGCCCACACACGCTGCAGATGTGCAAGGGGGCAAACTGGGGGAAGCAATGGCAATTAAAGAGCATATGGTCAACTATAAATCTGTACAGTAGTGCCAGTCCATGTTAATCACAAGGTAAAGAATAATAGCATATCTGTACTAGTAGCATGCTAAATTTCCTATTATGTTTACTAGCCTTCATATATCTGTATCTGTATGTTTATCAGGGTGTCTTCCGTGATATAGTATATGAAGTGAAGGAGGATTTATAATACATCATGTGTAAATGGACCTGATAAAAACTGCAGGAAAAGGGCATGATGAAACATTAACATCTGGAAAGAAGTATGTCACTGGAATAACGCACAGCAAATAGCTGTGTGAATGTGTGAAAGGACAGCAGAACTGAAGTTTTATCTCAACAAAATGGCAGTAGACAAGCTTTTTACTAATCTGGGGAAAAACCTGGTCTGTAGGTTTTCATTTCACATTCAGCTTTTACGAGTCTTTGTGGCATGTTGTTGTTTATATGCCACTTTGAAATTGTCGCAGTGCTAGTAGGATTTATTTGGGGAGTATTCTTTGTGATTAGGGCAAGTGTTAATGGCCTTATGTTACACCAGGGGAGGTTCAATTTGGATATTAGGAGACACTTCTCAGAAAGTATGGTGATACACTGTCACAGTCTGCCTAGGGAGCTGGTGCAGTTCAGGAAACTTGGAGATGTGGCACTGAGGGCATGATTGGGATGGGTGGGGATTGGACTGGATGACCTACGAGGTCTCTTCCAGCCTTAATGTTTCTATGATTCTATGATACTGTATGACATTCCAGAATGTTTCTAATACAGTCTTTGCTGCTACTCTGCCACTAAATGCTCCTCAATCTTTATTGAGTGACTACAGCAAGTAGAGGATAAAACATGGAAATTCCTCCATGCAAAGTCCATTTGGTTGAGCATCTCAGGTGAAGCATGATCTTGTGCCAAATTTCTAGGTATAGAGGGATGCAAATTCTCCTGTATGAAAGCATTCATTAAGACATTTTCAGCTAAAAGCACCTACAGGAAACTTTGACAAAATCTGCCATCTGCTTATCTTTTGTTGTTCTTGTGAGTGTGGAAATTTTCCTTAAGCTTCCTGAGAATGACTGTGCTTTATGCTTGAAGTGGCAGGTCTGGCCTCAGAGAGTGGCTAGCACTTGGCTGAATGGCACAAGCATTGCTAAACTACTCCAAAAAGAAAGCAGTCCTTGCAAGGTACTTTTAAACAGGCACTTTCTGCTGGTCAGCATCTCATTTTTCACAGTCTTCTGTTCTTTCCGGCTTCCTCCCAGGCTCATGATGTGTGTGCAGCAGCACTCCTGGATTTACTGTCCTGCATCTGAATGAGGAAGCAGCTGCTGATGCTGTGATGATACAGGGACTCTAAGGCTAGGTTATTCCTGTCTATGAGAATTTTCTTTAGTTTCTGCTAAGAAGTTCATTGAGTACAAAACAGATGGGATGGGAACAAGGTTAAAATATGGTTAGCATGATGTTTCTATGCTCAGTTTTGAGAGTGCTTTAACTGTGTTCTGAACAAGGTCCTGATGTGTGTATTATTTTCCTGGATGGCTGACTTCAATAAGATGTTTCTGTTATTACTTGATTTGTGAATGTTTTTGAAAAAGCTTACTTTCAAGATTGGAGTGTCAGTTCATAAAGTTGAACAGTATAGAGGCTAGAGCCTAAAATACATCTCTGGTGGGTGGCTCAGGATTTTTCTGGTGGCTTTCAGTCCTGATGGAGAGAATATGGTTTCTTTAATGACTGGCTTGTGAACCAAAGTCTACCTTTTGTTCCTTGATCTGTTTTTGTCACACTATTCAGAGTTGAGCCCTGCTACTGAGCATAGCTCAGCTTTATTCTCAGGAGTCCTTCCTGTAGCTCTGTACCCAGGCTGAGCTCTGCCTTTGTGGGGATGGAGCTGCCTCAGGAGAGCCCCATCCTTGGCGTTAGTGAACTGGGTGGGATTGCTGCAGTGGAGAGCAGTTACCAGGACTGTGCAGATAGTCTATGGCTTCTTTTCGCCACAACAACCCCATGCAGCACTATAGGCTTGGGGCTCAGTGCCTGGATGACTGTGAAGAGGAAAGGGACTTGGGGGTGTTGGTTGATGCTTGGCTGAACATGAGCCAACAGTGTGCACAAGGGACCATGTGGGCCAATGGCATCCTGGCTTGCATCAGAAATAGCGTGGCCAGCAGGAGCAGGGAGGTGATCATCCCCCTGTACTCAGCACTGGTGAGGCTGCACCTTGAGTACTGTGTTCAGTTTTGTGACCCTCACTACAGGAAAGACATTGAGGCCCTGGAACGTGTCCAGAGAAGGGCAACGAAACTGGTGAGAGGTCTGATGCACAGGTCTTATGAGGAACAGCTGAGGGAGCTGGTATTGTTTAGTCTGGAGAAGAGGAGGCTCAGAGGAGACCTCATCGCACTTTAGAACTTCCTGAAGGGAGGTTGTGATGAAAAAGGGTCTGGCCTCTTCTCCCAGGCAAATAGTGGGACCCCAGGAAATGGCCAGAAGTTGTACCAGAGGAGGTTTAGGTTGGACGTAAGGAAAACCTTTTTCTCTCATAGAGAGGTCAGGCACTGGACTGGCCTGCCAAGGGAGGTGGTGGAGTCACCGTCCCTGGCAGTGTTCAAGAGGCGTCTGGATGAGGAGCTACAAGATATGGTTTAGTGCTTATGGTAGCAGTGGTAATGGGAGGATGGTTGGACTACATGATCTTGCGTGTTGTTTCCAACTTTGTGATTCTATGATTCCTGCCCCAGTGTTTGTCAGAGTTTGCTGGGGGTAATGATCTATTTGTGAGACTGGAAGAGGACTGTGTCTTCTGCAGAAGGCAATAGGAACAGCGTAAGAGAAGAATGTGGAAGTCCTGTGATTGTTTTAAGTTACAAATATTTTTTTCTTTTACACAAACAGTTGGTATACAAATGCTAACAGAAGTACAAGTTTAAGTATCTAAAAAGGTCACTTGCAGCCAGAGCATTGATCTGTCTGCTTGTAACTCTAGATGTAAGTGAAAGCCTACAAATTATTTTACAGATAATATACATTTTATACAATATTATATTGTCATCCTGCATTCCTATCTACAATTTCAAGCAATATCCAGAGCCGCCTGTCTGTGTGGTCTCCTTTTTGGTAATTGTTTATTCATATCAGGTGACAAAGGGTAAGCCTTGAGACTTACACATCACTTTGATCTTCATTTGAGTGCTTGAGTCTTGTATATGGTTTGTATTAGGACAGCATGAAGCTGCACATCACATGTTGTATAGACAGTGAAGACAGTGCATTTAGTTTTAGATTAAGGTGCAACTGTGTCTGCAGCCAGTTCAGTGTATCATGA
The DNA here is from genome assembly GCF_987193195.1 of Phasianus colchicus. Lineage (NCBI taxonomy): Eukaryota > Metazoa > Chordata > Aves > Galliformes > Phasianidae > Phasianus > Phasianus colchicus. Next base: position 28,085,359 of record NC_143439.1, read on the forward strand.
AGTTACAGCATACGCATGGAAAGAACACTGAGACTGAAGCCAGAATACTGTGTTTATGGGGATGGAGGAAAAAGAAGCTATAGGAACAAAGTGATGGCAATCCTAGCCATCAAATCAACACTTGCTGGTAGAGAGATGCTGGAGAGGAAGATAGGGCTTGAGACCTGATGGGTGCCAGAGCAGATTTTTCAAGAGCTGCTAGTGGTGTTCAGATGGGTTATGGGCCAATGGGAGTGGGATCCAGAGCAGAGGATGCAGGTGTTTCCTCAGAGTCATAGAGTGGTTTGGGTTGAAAAGGACCTCGAGGATCATCTAGTTCCAACCCTGCTGGTGCAAGCAGGGCTGCTGACTGTTAGATCAAGCACTAGATCAGGTTGCCTGGAGCCCCATCCAGCCTGGCCTTGAACTTACAATTAAATGGCAATTTAATTGCAGCAGCCTAATAGATATGTATGACTGGGTTAACTTTTGTAGGAGGCTAGTTAATGTGCTTAATCATGGTCACTGTTTTCAGCTGTGACACTGTTGATCTGTAGTTATGATTACGGCTGGATGCTGACTCATATCAAACAGAAGATGCAAGTCAATTTCAATCACTACCAGGGGTTCGACTGGTATGGAAAGGGGCAGTTCTGAACCTTTCAACACTCTTCGTCTTTCTTCTTTGTTTAATTTTTGTCACAAACACTATGTTTATGTGGTTGTTGTTACTTATTGCTCTATTTAATGATTATTGCTGGGAAAGAGTCCCACAGAACTTCATGAGGAATTCAATGGAACAGCATGGAACAATTCATGGATTCATGATCATTAAGGTTGGGAAAGACTGCTGATATCACTAAATCCAACCACCAACCCATCCCCACCAGGCCTACTGACTGTGTCCCTCAGTACCACATCTCCATGGTTCTTGAACACCTCCAGGGACAGTGACTCCACAGAGTGTGGGACTTCACTATCCTAATTTTTCCATTTACCTCAGATGCAAATAATCCTCCTGACGTATTATCTGGACATATTCAATCTTCCAAGTGCAAGTTGTGTTAAGATGTTAGACCTGATCACAAGCTGAGGCTCTGATCTTAAGCTTAGGCTCCTTGGCAAAATCTTTATCCTTCTATTTTAGTAGCTCAGGAAGAGTTGTAACTTGTCTGCTAGTTCAAAAACATTAAAAACAGCAGGAGCACACATTTCAGCCATCAGTTTGGTTTTTGAGTCAGAAACCTATAAAGACTCCACTGGCAGCACCTAAGCTCAGCACCAATGGAGGGTATAGCTTGTCTTGTGGAGAGCACAGGGAACCTTCAGCTCATGTAATCTGGTATGGAAGGGAAACAAGCAAGTGCAATGGAAACCTGAGTTGAATCTGCAAGTATTACTGGTGCCTGTGCCCTTGCCTTGTGGGAGGACTGTGCCAGGTACATGTTCTCCCCAGCACTATAGTGCTAGCTGTCAGTGTTGATGTGGGACTTAGGGGGAAGCTCAATTCATTTGCTCATCGTGTGCACCAAAGTGATGAATGACACTGGGATGGGTTCTCAGCTGCTGCAAATTTGGATAGCTTTGCTGGAGTCAATAAAGACACAGCAATGAACACGGACAGAGGATGCAGCTCTTAATCTGTCGTATCCACAGGGGCTAATTTGCAGTCGTTGCAGACAGTTTTGCTGCATATCACCATGGGGAGAGAGAGAGGAGAAAAAAAACAGGAAAAAAACAAAACAAAAACAGAACTTCCCAGGCAGCAAATAATGAAATATTTTAACCCTATGTTCATGACTTCACTACACTGGACATGAGCAAGCAGGTCTGAGTTGCCTTTCAGTGTATTTATTTATGTATCTAAACTTCAGTGTGCCTGCATAGGCGAGCATGCTGGTTATGAATTCCAGGCCACTCCAGAATGTTAACACATCATTAATATGCAAAGGTGCAGATATCTGTCTGTTGTTCTTTATAATGCTATTCCATTTATATAGTGCTAGCACTTGAAGGATATAAGAGACTCCATTTCCCAGCCAGAGAGATTCCAAAATAAAACCAACAAGTTATGCAGAAGTAATTAGACAGCCTGTGGGAGTTTAGGTTCAGATGTCTTTCTCTATGTTAGTCCAGGTCTTGAGTCCCATCTGAAAGGTCTCTGTGTGCTCTGCCATCACAGGTAACCTCTCCCGCTTCCTCGAAAGCTCACTGTTAAAGCCTTCTCCTCCTACTAGAGTTTTGATGGAGCCCTTAAGGACCTGTGACAAAGCTCAAGATTCCTCTGCTGCCCCCAGCTTTTGGTCCAGACATGTCACATGCTACTTGTGTGAGGGCTGGCTGTTTTTCATTACTGTGTTTGTGAGAGTAAAGGGATCCTTTAGCTTAGTGCATCAGTAATAGGAGGTAGAAGAAAAAAATCTCCATCTCATGTGCTGGTGGATGTAATTTGTGTATGTGCATAAAATTTAACTATTGCTAGTCAATGGTGTCAGGGCTTTTTCCTCTCAAGGTTCTCTGTTACCCACACAAAAAGATGAAAGTATGAGTCAGAGTAAGGTTCCCTAAAAGTCTTCTTCTGTGATAGCCCTGATCCCACTGAAATCAGTGGAAGGGCATACGGTCCTTTAAAAGGCCTTTGAACATCTTCACACTGAGCCTGAAAGAAGTGCCACTAGCAGTGCTGGGCTTGCATGGTTTTCCTGTTCAAACTCTGTGCTTCTCCCTCCCTTGCAAAAATGCAGGCAGCCTGGTGTGGGGGATCATCTCCAATGCAATGTATATTCCTGTGAACTCTTCCTTAGTTACAAGAAGGAAAAAAAAAGAAAAAGAAAAAAGAAAATAGATCTTTATGATACTGACACTTCAAAACAACAAAAAAGCCTTTTGAAATTGGTATTTTTGGTAAGGGCTGGCATGAGAGGAGGAAGCAGGACTGGACAAGATCTTGACTAATGAGATTTTGTTTCAAGAACAGACAGTTTATAAAAAATATTAGCAATAGAAATGATAGCTCACAGTAATCAATGTTACTGGATAACATTGTACCACTTCAGATGTTTTTCTCATGCCATGCAGTTTCTTAGAGGTGCATTTGAGGGTAGGAGCTTTTGAACTATGCCCAATCAGTCATCAGGAAGGTTTGCTGCAGGGAGAAGCTACTGCTTCAAGACAGTCTAAGAGAATTTGTCTTTATGTATTCAAGCACATCCCAGTGTAAGCGAGGAGGAGAAAAAAAAAAAAGGGAATAATACACTGACTTTGTGCACAAAGCACAGGCTTCACCAGCATCTCTGATTATTGGCATATGTCCCAGCCTGTCCCCTATTTTCAAGGCTTTGTTTTTTTTTTTCCATGCTCCAAGTTAACTCTGTGTTTTAATTCATTTCTGTAATGGCTATGGATGTTGAAGATATCTGAATAAGATGAACAACAATTTGTGAATGGAGATGGAAAATGAAGAGGTTATAGTCATAGTGTTTTCAGTGCTTTACTGGTTCCAGTAATAATACTAGTTAAAAATTGCTAAATTCTCCAATAAGGTGAAATGAAAAAATACACATCTGTGGGGGGATTGATAACTGCCTGTTTTGCAGAGGAGCAGTTAGGGTATAGGAAAGGTCAGCAGTTGATCACAGGTCACTTTGAGAATTGGAACAACTCGGCGTGCATCCCAGAAACCTAATCTTCATCTCTCTTGCTCAAAGAGTAAGACAGCTTGCTCTGAAGGAAGATGTCTAGCCTCCTGGGTAGGATGAAATTAAATTAGCATGGTGGTATGTGCTTTGTGCAGCTGTTGGGTAATATGCTTTGCAAAATGCAGGCATCCACAGCAAGGATGCAGATGCTCCACTGCTTCTGGAAGTTAATGACAATTATCCCACTCTTCGATGGCAAATGGTGTCGTGAGGCTCTCATTTCCACAATCCATCATGCCACCGAAGACTTCCTGAGTGATACTTCATGATGGGCTGGTGAGAAAAATATACAAACTCATATGCCAGTGTTGCAAATCAATTCTGCAGCAAAGTGGAAATAACTCTTGTACCAATAAGCAGTGAGACCTATGAAAAAATCCCTGTTTTCTGAATTTTCAACTTGTAGATAGAAGGAGAAGCCATCAATCATGTTAGAGGGCTTCTATTCTGCCGATGTTTTTCTTAAAGACACACCGGATGAATTCGGACAAGACCAGAATATGCAAAGCCTCTTTTTTTTTTTTTTTCCCCCTCTGTGCTGGAGTGTTGGATATGAGAACAGGGAACATTTTTTCTCTATTTTCTTTCTTTTCTACTATTTTAAAAACAAACCTGTAGTCTAGCAAAGGCATGTGTGTTGGTTAAGTTGGCTGTCAAAATGACTAATTAATTGTTTCACAAATGGCTATTAATCATACTTTAATGAGATATTCTCTTTGCTTTGGCAAATAGAGATTCTGTGGCCATTCTCTCTCCTTGGTACCCCGAGCAGGCTGAAAGCATGCAGAACTCGATTAATCTTACAGCACCACGGCGTGTTCGAACTGCTCACTAGCTGAAGAGAAGCAAATAGCTGGGACATTTAAACTGTCCATATTTCACTGTGTAAATTCAGAAGCACTTAATCATTCTTTCAGGCATTCTTTTGTTCCTCTTCTTTCTGCCTTGTTATATATTTCAAGCCTATCTTGGGTTAGAAGAAAAAGTGTTTCCTATACCTCCCATTCCAAACACTGATGAAAATAGACCACCTATATTTCTGGAGGAACTATAATCATCTTATGTCTAGCAAATAAAAGCAAACTTACTATTCATGCTCTCAGCATCTCTGGAAATCTACCTGTATCTTCAGAGCGCACAGTGAATAAAAGGAAAAAGGCATGCTGTGCTGTGATATTATTTCTACACTGGCAGAGATGTGAGGTTTGTTGAAATAGACTGTCAGCCAGACTTGCATCCTTGGATAAACTGATACACTCCTTTTTTAGTAAAAACTTAAATTAAGCCAATTTGCACCAGTTTGTTAAAAAGAAACAACAACACCAAGACACAGATAACCGAGAGGATAGACTGTTTATTAAAATAGCATGAGGTTTGGTCCTGTAGTGGTTCTCAGATGGGCAGTGGAGAGCCTGGCCTCTTGCTGCTTATATCTGAATACACTTCAGAAAATGATGGCAGGAGTGCCATTTGCTTTAACTGCAATAGCAGTGTGCGGTTTGAATAAAGCCCTGGGTTGTAGGCTGTGTGGTCAGCAGCCCCTTCAGAAGCATGGTTTATTCCCAGGCATCACTGTGAGGTATTAAAAACCACTCACTAGTTCTATTGATGAGATTAGTTGTAAATTGAGTAGGATTTTTGGACGTAGATCAGAATCTGCATGTTTAGGTGCATCCGTCAACCTTTTAGTGTTGGAGTTTTAGAAGAAAATTTTCCTAGTTTATTCTTCCAAGGTGACGTTTCAGTTTCATCTGAGGTGCCCTAATATGGGCTACTGACAAAGAGGCAGTGCTGAAGCACACAGGTCCTTGATTTCATTCAGTATAGCAATTCACATTGCTATGTAGATCATTTCACCAAATCAAATGTCAAAGTGGTGATGAGTGCAGTATTTCTTCCTTCTTAATCATTTTATTTTATATGAAATGAATCTGATGGAATTGTTGCTCACTTTGAGTGCCATTACACTCACAGTTAATGGAGTCCTGTTTGATTCCTCTTTGAGAAGCCAGCTGAAACTGTGGAATGTGAGAGCTGTGGAAAGCGTGAACTAGTCAAGAGAAGGTGGCATGGGAAACTCCTATGGAGATACAAAAGTTTTGGCCAGCTGGAAGAAAAAACAACAAAAAACCTTCCATACATATGCTACCTGGCTTTCAGTGTTTAAAACTGTCTGAAAACTGTCCAAATAATCAATCTGGTAGCTACGAATGTATTTTTTTTAGAAGGTACTGTCAGCTGGTGAATAGTATGCAAACCACAGAAGAGCTCTGTGTTTCCCGTGACTTTTATCTCTAGCAGTTCCTGTGTCCTTCTCCATTAGCTGAAGAGGTGAGTTCAAATACATCAGGAAGCAAACAAATACCAGCTACAGCTGTCAGAAGAAACTCAGCATCCAATTGATGAAATTTTAATTTACTTTCTTCTTGTCCTTTCCAAATGGCTACCTTTGAGTTATCCCCGCACTGGGATGCTGTAGGTGTTCATTTTCTGAGAAAAATGTATTTGTTCTCTAAAGGGTACCATAGTGTGTTTTCTTTTGGCAACGGGCTGATGAAAACAATAAATTATTCAGCCTAAGAATATCTAAAATGCTGACTCACTGCTGGTTCCTATTTTTTAGGTCTTGTTTTCATTAACTTCTACACGAATAGTCCAAATGTGTGGTTGGATTGAAATGTCCTGTGAAATTGCCCCGTTCTCTTCAAATGCAGAAGCCCTCAGCCTCTATTAAGTGCTCGGAGATATTGCTCGTGATTGTGTGAAATAAAATACGGTCTAGATTTGACAAGAAAAGATTAATCTGAAACAATTTGCTGCCACCCCTCCCTCTCAAACTAAAAGCTCTGCTGCTACAGCTGCAGCAAGAGTAGGAGCTGCTATTGCAGAAAGAGTCAAAATGACCTTCTTTCAACTGCTGAGCTTTCTCTGTCTTGCCTGGCCTGCGAAGGGCTGTAAGGGAGAGCCTCCTCTTCAGGATTATGGCTCTGGTCCATAATAGTTCTTTTTTTGTATTTTAGGGCCCCAAATCAATGCTGAGTGTGACAGCGACTGTCATAAATAGACGATGGCATCAAGGGCACGTCAGCTGTTATCTGTGGTCCAGTTGATCCTTCTGTTCTGTGCTGGTGTGAGAAAATTGTTGGGAAAAAGAAGGTCTGGAAGGGACACCTAGAAATGACAGAGTCTATCTCCATTCATGTCACTAATGGATGCATTGCCGAGATGATGCAGAACATACATGAATCTATGAGGGTTTTTCTCAAATGGAATTAAGACATCTTTGTGTGGCATTTCAACATAAACACCATGCTGTTACAAAATGCTAGTGATCCTTCCTTACTCCACACCTTGTTCAGAACACGAATGACGTGGAGCTCTTGGAGTGGGTCCAGAGGAGGGCCACTAAGATGATCAGAAGGCTGAAGACCTCTCCTATGAGGAAAGGTTGAGGGAACTGGGATGGTTTAGCTTGGAGAAGAGAAGGCTGCGGGGAGACTCATTGTGGCCTTCCAGCACTTGAAGGGAGCATATAAATAGGAGGGGAAATGGCTGTCTGTGAGGGTGGATGGTGATAGGACAAGGAGAAATGATTTTAAACTGAGACAGGGAAGGTTTAGGTTGATATGAGGAGGAAGTTTTTCAGCCAGAGGGTGGTGAGGCACTGGAATGGGTTGCCCAAGGAGGTTGTGGATGCACCATCCCTGCAGGCACTCAAGGCCGGGCTGGATGTGGCTCTGGGCAGCCTGGTCTGGTGGTTGGCAACCCTGCTCATGGCAGGGAGGTTGAAACTAGATGATCGTTGTGGTCCTTTTCAACCTAGGCCATTCTATGATTCCGGGATGCAAAGCTCATCTGTATTTGTGTATCCCACCCTGCTAATCTCCTTGAACATCAGCTTCCTTTTCCAGACCTGCTCCAGCAATTATATTTATTTTTGTATGTCCTTGGTCCTATAATTCTTTCACTGTTACAGACTCTGCAAACTTAGTTTCAAATAGAAACTGAGCACCTCATGTGCTATGTCCATTATGAGAAAGATGAATGTAGGTTCTATGTTTTAGAGAGACCCAGAATGTTTGCTTTACTTAAAATGCACTGAGATGAAGAATTAGTGAATGAAGTTATCAGCGTGGAAATAGGAGTAGTTAGCTGGCCAATTAGCTTTAAAAACTCTTCAGGCCAAAGTGCATTTATATGGCTAGAATTTGATAATTGAAAAAAAACTCTTAAACTGATGAAAATTTTATTTTACTGTAAACTTTTTAAAAGGAGATGTGTATTCTTATTTTCTGGGCTAATATTTTTTAGGATATGCTTTAAGATGTTAACGTTTCCTAGGAGTTGTACAAGACCATGAGTTGTTATGGTTTGATCAGCTTTCAGCATTTTTTTCTGTGATTTCAAGACTGTGCCCTGACCCCTGATTCTCTCAGACAAGAACATTTCAGCAGTGCACTTGATTGTCCCTTGATGTTTTACATTTATCAAAACTCTTATAAAACGCTCTAGTTGTTCAACTCTGCCATATTCACTTCTCACTTTGAAAGTTTGTCCTTAGCATCTCCACTGATTGTGGAGTTTACTCAGAAATGGTTCTGCCCCATCTTTCATCTTATTTGTGTTGCAGATATTTCCTAGGAATCTTGTTATGCACTCTTTTTATGTAGGCTGTTTCTTACTTTCCCTCTGCAGTGATTGTGTTCTTTTCTAATGTATCTAAACATGAAAACATCTTCATATATTGAGTGGGTCCTGGGAATTTTCCTTTCAGATTTGTGAAAACAACAAGCTGACAAGCTTCTTCTTGGCATGACACAGCATGTGTTAATCTATGTCATTTCCAGGCTACTTTGTTCCTAGTTAATTTGTTAAATTCTTTGTGAGAACAGACATGTTCCCCACTGAGCAATCAGCACAGCTGCAGGGAGAGCCAGTGGCTAAACAGAGCCCACTGCGTGCTGAGTATTGAGAGCTGGGAAGTGAAGTCAGGTTGGGGGCAGCCCCATCAGGAACACACAACTGCTTTGGGGCTGCCGTTGTACCAGCATACTGGATTTGCTGCATGGTCACAAAATAAATAAATAAATAAATAAATAAATAAAAAATAAGTAAATTGAACCTTGTTAGTACAGACACTTAGCATTACTTTGATTAGAAAAAGAAAAAAGACATTTAGTGAATGCTCTGAACCTTAGTGTTCAGAGACTATGTTCCTATAGAATTTCTTTTAAAGTGTAAGATCTGCAAAAATAGTGTTATTAAAGTACTGTAGAACCTTGCTGTTAATCTTAGAAGCCTCACTGATGGTGATCTCTTTTGTGGGGTTCTGCATTTGAACTCTTCTGTCAATGGAAGTTGGGTCTCTTCTAAATACCTCATCGTACACTTGTGTAAACGCTGGTGGCAGGAAGAGAAATTAAGTCCCTTCTGTTTAGGCTTGGTTTTATGTTGGGCCCCTCAAAGATCATTGACATGGAGACACCACTTGATGAAGAGCTCAGGGAATTCTTGGACTCTTCATGATTTGTGCATCTCTAAATATATCTGTAAATGATGGGGAGGAACATACCACTGCAAATTCCCATACAAGTCTGGAGGTTGGCTTTTTCTTCCATGTAACAGTGATAGGACAAGAGATAATGGCTTTAAGGCATACCAGGAGAGATTCAGGTTGGATATTGGGAAAAATCTCCTCTCAGAAAGAGCAGTGAGTCATGGCACAGGCTGCCCAGGGAGGCAGTGGAGCCACCATCCCTGGAGGTGTTCAAGAAATGCGTGAGTTTGGCACTGAGGGACATGGTTAGTGGGTTTGGTAGGGGTGGATCGGGGTTGGACTAGATGATTTTAAGGGTCTTTTCCAACCTTAATGATTCTGTGATTCTAAATAAGGCCTGTTGTCCAACTTAATTTACTACACTTGACTTGTTAGTTGGTATTCAAAATGGTTTCTTTGATTTCTGTGCAGGACCTTTGTTCTGCTGCAAGAATCCAAAGAGTTTTTAAATTCAGAATCCTCAAGGTAAGGGATTTCATTGCTTGCTTAGCTGCTGAGTGCTCACTATCCACTAGATGCTGGGCCACCGCTCTCCCCTGCTTGTTGTGACAGTGGCAGGCTTTGTGGCTTGGAATTAAATACACACCATGCTGCTTGAGTGTCACTAGCGGTAACACTCATTGCTAGCAGCATTCTGGGGAAACGGGTTGTCTGGACACATACTAGCATGTAAAGGGATATTTAGACATTCCGCATCAGAGGATTTAATTCCAGTTTGTCAGCTCTTCTGCTGCACCATTTTCAGGAAGGCTGTGGTTGACCATGAGGTGACCTGAGGGATAGTTTTTTTTTATTTAAACTTTATAGTACAGCTACCCAAGCATGTTGCCTGCAAGTTTGTGAAGCTAGTTTCTGCAAACAGGAAAAGATAAAGATAAGGTCCTAAGAGTGTGAAGCTGACTGTGACTTGTGGATGTGAAACAAACAACAAAAAAAAAGGTAAATCCTAAAGGATTAGCAAGGACAGGTTTTCTAGGGAGTTCAGTTCACACTTGCCCACCTTCGTGAGTCAGAGTTGTGAAAGCACTTGGTTCTTCTGTAGTGTGCATGGAGAACAAGTACATCTTTGGGGAGTCCAGCTTTCTTGGAATGCTGTTCCCTTAACTTAGACATAGAGGAAACCATTACTCGCATTTGTAGTATCTTATGTTGCTTGAAGGAGGCTGAGGAAATGAGACTGAATGCTACACATACATGTTCATGTTTCTTCTGCCCTTCTGTGGCTTGATAAAGTGTTATAAGAGCAGCTGGCTTGCTTTTTGGGGTGACTGGAGAGTCAGCAATTCACCACTACCTTTTGGGGAGGTATTTTGTACTGACAGTCCTCCTTGTTAACCAGCCGTCACTTCAGACCCACAGTTGAGTGTGTGAACAGAAAACTTTGGGGTCCCCCACTGTGCTTAGTCTGGCAAGTCCTTGCCAGGCTGCCCCCTACAGCTGTATACCAGTCAGTGATGGGGGATCACTGCTGGTTGTGGCCTGTCAAAGGCTCGAGATGATGTTGAAATGAAAATGATATAGCAGGCTAAAGGACTGCTGTAACAAAATATTTTGAAGATATCACATGAGGTTCCCTTTCTCTGTAAGGAGAAATGGGGTTGTGGCAAGCCATCTGCCTCTTCTGCATGCTAAGAACAGGAAGAAGGTCTCCTTCAGAGGAGACTTAGCTGTGAGGTACTTGGGTCACAGCTGCATTCCTGAGAAAGCTGGGGAGAGAAATAAGTGTATACTCATTCTGTAATACCCACAATAATGCACTGAGATTACCTGGTCTTTCTTTGCTTTTCCCCTCTCTCTCTCTCTCTCTCTTTTTTTTTTTTTGGTTTCTTACTCTTTCAGGCTGGGGAGAGAAGGGGGAGTGTGTTATAAAAAGGTCAAACACATAACTTTGCAGCTTTCAGCCGTCTCTATTCTTTTCTTTTGCAATTCTTCTCTCTGATTAAATTCCAGATAAGTCTAGGCACTGTTGCCCAGCCCTTCACATTTAATGATTTTATGCATCACTTGCTCTTGGCACTGTTCACAGGCCTGCCATCTCCACTGCAGCCTGTGATCTTCTCCTCTAAATGTTTGACATCCACCAGCGTTTCTCTTTCACTCAGAGCTGCCTTTTTTTTCCTTATTTCTGGTGAGGCCTGGAGAGGGAAAATGATGGCGGACAACCCTCAGACGGATTACCTAATACCCAAGGATTTTCCTTCTCAGCTCTCTTAATTGTTGTTTATCTTCTTCCCTTTCTATTTCTCTATTCCTTAAAAACAAAAACCCAACAACAACAGCAAAAAATCCCACCCTACAACTTGGCTGTGATCCACATCCTTGCCCGACAGCTGAATCTATTTGAACGATCAGAGAAATGAACATGCAGCCTTCCTCAGAGGACACTATACAGCCAGCAAATTGGTTAGACCAAGGACAAGTATTTCTTTTTCCTCCTTGCAAATAAAACTATGCTGTTTCAACCTTCTTATTCAGTAGGGTTTATCAGATAGATGCGTAAACTCAAGAACAGCATGAGGAAGGTGAAAAGAGAGAAGGGCTGTGTGCTGTTTTTCATGCTAGAAGAATCAGAGTAATCCAAGGAAATGAACTGATAGCAATATTTTCTTTTCTTTTTCTTTTTTTTTAAGTTGATTTAGAAACAAACAAACAAAAACCTTACCCTGTTGTAGTAATCTGTCTTGAATTCTGTAGTTGTAAAAAGTATAAATGGGTGGAAGGAAGGGATTTTGACAAATCACTCTAAGGCTACTTCTGGTTTCTATTTACAGTATGATAATCTTCAATTTAGGGAATCTTTAGAACATGGCTGCTTGCATATGGTGAGAAGTGATATGATTTGATAATTCTGTTTTCTGTATGCTTCCCTTAATCTTGTGCTGTTGGCTGGTATGGAAGACAGGTAACTGGAAAGAATGAGACATGGGATCTGATGGAGGATATCCATTCCTATAATAAGAGACAGAGCTTCACTGTGCGTAAAAAAAGGAACAAGAGTTAAAGCTGTTAAAGCAGAGTTAATTCCAGTATTAGTAAAGCAGCAGTGAGGGGATGTTTGCTTACTGAGTATGACCTGTACGAAATTAAGATTCACAAACAAAGCAGCCTATAACAAGAGCGGTAAGTCTAATACTTCTGTTAATGTTTAAGATGGATCACAGCTCAGTCTGGATGTGCTGAAGAGCTAGACTAAGGGATTCAACAGGTTGGATAGGAGCTGCTGTAGAAGATATAAAATTGTGATGATGAAAATGGCTTTCACCTGGGTACCTGAAATAGGCTTCAGCGCTTTGCCTGTAGAATCAGATGCTCACAATACACACTTGTGTCTAGTCTGCAATACTTGAATTTTAGGGTTTCAGTTAGTTAACATATGCCTGGTTCTATATAGTCCCATAGCCCAATTCCTTGCTACCATTTATATATAAACACCCACACACCTGTCTCCATGTCCTTGTATGCTATTCATATGTGTATTTATAAACTATGTGAGTAGTTTTTTAAATAACTGACAGTCATTCTATCTTTCCTGCTTTGTATTTACTTCCTTTCCTAATGCTCATGTCAGACATTCTGTTCTTCCATTAAAAAGGCTGTATTTGAAAACAACTATTAACTTCCTTGCTTTAAACCAGAAGTTGCATTTGGGGTCCTACTGGGGTCTCCTATGAGCCCATGATATCATGAACACATACCCTGTAGCACTAATTGCTCTTTTAGCATTCTTTGTCTTTTAGTGCAGCAAGAGCAAAATACAGAAGGTGGGCCATGGTGAGTAAAGGAAGAGGGAGCTGATGCTGACTTTTTTTGTATGGAAATGTGTTTTATGGAGGCAAGTCTAGAGACTACAAAGTTGAGGTCTTAGGTAGTTGCTATGATAAAATGATTTGCATTGAAATGGAGATTTCTACCATTTGGAAATAATTAACATTTACTAAATAATATGGGAATTAAGAGTATGACTTCAGAAGGGCACTAGTTCATCGACGTTATGTGGTCTGGCTTCTCTGTGGGGTTTGTAATAGCAATTACTACAGTAGTTCATTGCCCTTTGTAATATAATCTTTCTGCTGCTCTGTGGGGATTACAGCAGCCAGGAGTGCAGAAGTATCCCAATCACAGATGCTGTGAACTCTTTTGGTTGCTTTTGGGAACTTACAATTGTAAATCTTATAGGAATAGCTTCTTCCTGACTACCACCAACTCGTTTTGTTTCTTTTCTGTTCATTTGTGTCTGCTCACACGCCTTTGCATTGGAGTTATAGGCAACAGCGGGATTGCCAAACAAGACACTCATCCAGGTACCTGAGGGAAGTCTTCAGAATTAAGCTGGGATGATCTATGAAGAGAGAGTGTTAAAATCCTCTGCGACAGGAGAGTTGTGAGGTTTCAGTTTGCTGCATGGCAGATTAAGCCCCTCTCCCTTAAAAATAGCCTCCCATTCAATTTGCATACTCATTAGTTACATGTGCAAACCATTGCTTAGCAGCACAAGCAGTCAACCCAGGCATTTAAAGTATGTTCCATGGAGTCACTTGCTCTCTCTAAATTATAATTTCAAAGCTTCATCCTATTGCTTGTTGTCGAAGCTTGTTAAATTTAAGAACTAAGGTTGACTAATATTTCAATTGACAAACTTTCTGTAGTTTGTCTTTTTTGGTTTAGAATGCAGATCTTGATCTAAGGACCAGGCTGCTATGGTTCTACCTGTTATTTATTGTACAGGGACTACTGGGAACCATCTGCTGTGCAGAGGCAGGTTTCTGGGTCACAGATGGTATTTGAAATGTTTTCAAAGAGTTTCCAAATCTTGCTGTGGTACCTTTCAGAAATACATGTGTAACTTTTGCCAGTGCTTGGGATTGGTTTTTCTTTTCCCTCCCCAAGAGAGGGTCACTTATTCTTGGATAGGATTCCATCTCCCAGACATGTATCGAAGGCATATTTAAACATTTGGGTTTGGGCTTTGGATCAGGTCTTTGTTGTTCCCCGTTGTGCTAGGATAACGCTCCGTGTAGCTAGAATGGTGGAAACCTTATATGTGAATTTTGCCCTTGTTGGTGAGTGTCAGATTATCAAGTTCCAAAGGATGAAAGTTATTTTCCTTGGCCCTACACCAAGTTAGTTAATTTGCTGGTTTTCTTGAGACTGTGACCTATCACAGAACTACACTGACCAATTGTTAAATCACCAGCCTGGTAAATAAATCCCTCCACTTTCATTTCCCATCACATTTCCATTAATAATATGATATGTGAGCTTTTTTCATGGTAGGAAAAGAAAAAAGTAGTAGTAGTGTTTTCCCAAACACTGGTCTTTATAGTTATAACATCTAAAATAAATTTAGTGTAGAGCAGGAATGTACTTTGAATTAAACTTCCTGATGAAGAAACATGACTTTTTGGTAACTTACCTGTACCTGATATCATGCATGACTATTTAAATAAGAGAGCTTTAAGTCTTGTTTTGAACTCGTGATGACTCTCTCTTGCTCCTTCAGAGCTTTGTTGTATTAAATGGTAAACCAGTACTGTTGCAGTTCATTGAGAAGTGGGTAAATTTACATTTTGTTTAGTGATGTAACCTTGAGTGTTTCACTAGGACCCTTGGGCCCAGATATGATAGTTAGTAGTATAGTTAATAACTGTTAATAGTTTAATAGTGAATAGTGATATTGAGATCTAATGAACAGTGTTCAGTGAAATTGGTTTCACGTTTTCTCCCATTTTTTCTTATATTTGCCGATAGGATAAAAAACAAACAAAAAATCTGTGCAAGAGCAGTTAGTCTGTATTTTGAAGACCTTTCCGTCCCCTGATAACTCTCATAAACAGCATTTATATAGATGGCACTGTCTCTTGTGCTCAGTGATCTGTCCTACGTACTACTGTGAAGCATAATAGAAAATGTTATTAACCAACTGCTAGAGATAACGCTTGCTAAGAGAAGGCACGTTTCTTCATTCACTGGACTTTCTTTTCACTAATTTGTGTTGGCATCAAAAACTAAATGAGAACCATGCTACACTCATAAGTGTATGCTATTTAGCCACGTTTAAGTGGATTGCTGCTTAAAGAAAGTATAACGTGGCTGATAAGTGGTCTCTATGTTGTACTTCCTTCAGATGATCTTAATGGTAGTTATAAAGTGACTTAGAAATCTGAAGTGCTGTCTACTGGAATGGCAAACAGCTGAATAACAGAAGGCATTGCAGTTCAGGCTGCAGGAAATAATTGTGCTTATGTTTCCTTTGAAGGTTGTCAATACTTTCAGCAATGTGCAAAATGCTTACTCTGTTGGGATAATATTTTTTAATTAAAATTAAGGCTAAAATACTGTCTGACTTTAGTGGAGGTGAAGAGCAATGTGATACCTCATACTAAACACTAAAGCAATCTGAGCTTTCTTTTATCGATATATTAAGTCATGTGATACTATTACTCTGGTGAAAAGGGGGAAATTAAGCCCTAAATTTGAACTCATCTCAAAATTTCCAGTGAAAGTGAATACTTTAACATTTCATTTACAAGAGAAGGTGTAAAATCTGACTCGGTGACTTTTTGCTGAGAAAAAACAACAACAACAACAGAATGACTGTAGAATCACAGAATCACCAAGGTTGGAAAAGACCTTCAAGATCATGCAGTCCAACCATCCACCTATCACCAATAGTTCTCACTACACCATGTCCCTCAACACAAAATCCAAACATTGAGAATCTAAGTATGGCTGCAATACTTTTTAAAATTTACTATTTAATCTTATGTGAATTGTGGGAAATATTTCAAATTATTTACCTGGTTGTGGTTCAGTAATAAATTTCCATATTTCTACTGCTGAGCACATAAAATACAAGCAGACTATGCTTTCTCACTTTCTCACTGCATAACTCTCGTTAAACTTTAGCGAACCTTTTGAACATTTGCTGGTTTGCTTCACTAAGCACTTTGATGGTTGCTTGACTTCATGGTAGACACTTAGCTGATGCTGGTGTCAACACATAATCAAATTAGTTTTTCATATTGCAGTTATCTGAGTGGTCTTTTTCAGTAGAGAAAAATCCATGCAATATTTCACTTGTATTAAATTTCCTCCTGGCAGTATCCATCAGCTGACTCGTACCACTTTGCTGAAGCAAGGCCTGTGCTATCAGATCCAGAACACTTGACAAGCGATGAGATAAAAGAATGGATTGGTGCATTCAAGATGCAGGGTCTTGGTGAAATGAGGCTGCGACACAGGGCTAGAAACTGCCTAGCTTTCCTTCTTAGCAGAGTCTGGAACTGAAGCAGGGAAACATTTGATTTAAATAATAGGGTTTTGATGCAGCTATTTAGACAGATTTTCTTTTCCAGGGATGGATGTTTTTACAGATAGCAGATTGTATACCTACGTGAGTAAATGTGTCTTTTTCAGGTTTACTTTTATGGGTGAGATATTTCAGATGACTTTCTTGTTCAGTGACATCCTGAATGGAAAATAACTTAGGATGGGAAGAAAACGTGGGGGTTGTACTTGACAGAGAAAATAGGTTATTGTGTGCTTTTTTAGCTTCTTTGTGATGAACACAGACTAGATGCTTATCCTTCAGTAATAGCATTTTGCAAGAAGCCTGAGCAACAGGTTTTTCCTCCTCTAAACAAGTCTGTCCAAACAATATCAGAGCTGCCAGTTTTACCTGCCAAATGCTGTGCTGCACAGTTGCCAGGCATTTGCCACTTCAGTTCTTTAGTGTTTCAACTCATGCAAAGATGGCCCAGAATGAAATGACAGGGAAGTTCTCTTTCTCTATTCCCCATGGAATGAAGCTCTAACAAGAAATAAGGTTTTTTTATCAGCGGTGGTAACAATGACCCAGTCTCAGTGTGCTCTATAATATAGAAGAATGTACGCAGAAAATGAGAGGCTTTTGTCATTGGTAGATCACATGAAAATATTTACTAGGCATGGTGATGTTACCTAGGGAAAGCTGACAAAATTTTGGTCGTGAAACACATAGCTCAGGAGATCCCAGTCTGTCACAAGCTGGCAACATGAAAGCTTTAGTCACATTGCTTGAGAGAACTCTTTTTGTTTCAATTTTACCTCAGTCTTCAGAAGGCTTCCTCTGACCTTGACTGCTTCTAAGCAGGCTCAGCTGCTGGCTGACATTTGTAATTTAATTGCCAGTGGATGCACAAATACTGAGCAGTACATCTTAATTTATAGAAATTGTTTTGAGTGTGGGGTTCTGCTGCCGAACGTAATCTCTCTTCACACTTTGAGGGATGGTTTATTTCTCTTTTTTAGTGTCTTTCTCAGAAGAGCTAATGTGTAATTGATGTAAATTAGGAAACTTCTGACCATGTGTCTTCACATCTATATGCTGGATTGTTATATTTAATTTATTCGTCTTGTGATAACCTCAAGTTCAGTAGGTGAGCTAGAACTTTGGTTAGGCAGATAACTCTCAGTAATCAAATCATTTGTTTTCTTCTGTGAAGTAAGAGCTTGTTTTTTTCTGGGGCTAATGAATGTATAAGTGTTCTGAGGGTTAAGTTCCAGAATTTGCCTAGCATGATTTATTTCCATTGATACATAGAGTATGCTAGGCTCCAATGGACAGAAATATAAAAATCAACAAAAAAAAAACCCCATCACTTTAATTTGACCCTTCTCCAAAATACTCATTTTGAAGATGTAGCTCTCCAATATTTACAGCATGTAAGATGATATATAAAAGTTACATAGCATTTCAGACCTTTGATTTGCATCTTGAGCCTCTCAAAATTAGAAGTTAGCATAAACTTGAGGCCTTGATTAGGACCTGCTGCTTTTGCACATGCACACATTGCGAAGGCTCATTTATGTCATAAGTTTAATCAAATGGATTTGGACCAGCACCTGTTGGAGGATAAAAACATCACCACCTAGCACTTCATATAAGTGCTTTTAGATGGATATTCGTTTACCTTATGCAGTTTTCTATCCCACTGCTGTTATGCTGCTGTCACTACTGCTGTTTCTCTGCGTTTCCCTGCATGCACACTGTAAACTGGCAAATGGGCGTCAGCATGACAAAAACATCCTCCCCTTCCCGCTAGATAGTCACATGAACAGCACTGAGTAATGTTTTCAGCTCCAGTTTTGACCAAAAAAGAAAAAAAAAAAAGAAAAAAAAAGACGCGGGTAAACTTTTCACGGCTGCTTTGTCATTGAAAAGGGAAAATAATTACCAGAAAAATAATATTTTCAGTGACAGTACAGGGTAATTAGTTTCCCAGGGAGAAGACGTTGGTAGCAAGGGGCTTTACACAGGGAGCCTTTGTCATTTTATGGATGCTCATCCATCAGCTGTCAAGTTGTTTCAAAGGGATGCTGGTCGTAATGTTTTCCCCCTGCATGTTTCCCATCATGGTGGCCCAAATTTGCCTGAATAACCATTCGTCTTCCTGTTTGCCTAGTCTGGGCATTGACAATGGTTTGGGAGTAGCAGTACCACTGTTGGTGCACAGTTCGGGGGTTTCTGGGGAGAGTAACCAGTGTGTGATCACTGCTCGGATGCAGAGGATGGACGGGATGGACAATGTCACTGTTTCAGGCAAGGTAGGCTTAACAAATGGCATAGGGTTTCCCTAAATGGAACATGTAAGGGGAGGCTTGCACTTCATTCTCATAGTGGCAGAACTTCCTTCTTGTTTGGAACCTGATCATAAAAGAAGTACCATACTCTCACCAGTCTCCCACATCATGTATTGGGGCGTTTTCCTTGAGAGGCAGATGTTCGTTACCTCTGGGTCTGGAATGGCTGCCAAGAAACATTAAAATTCCAGTTCTGGGTGCCTGAAAAGATTGAGGATGCTGACATGTTTCTTAAGTGCAAAATGTTTCATGAGTTTTGTAGGCATTATCTTCAATCTGTGCAGTGACCCCACTAATAGATGCATTTTTGCTCACACGTATCGAAGTTGGAATATGTAGCAATAACAGCTGAAGGTTTGCCATATGCTTTGCTGCTTTGTAAGAAGCTGTAAGCTCCTGCTTATTCTGCTGTGGCTACCCTGGTCCTGGGGCAGTTGTTGAGTTCAGACAGCTGCTGTAATTCAGGAAAGCAAATTCAGGAAAGTGTGATGACATGCAATGAGACATGATGACAAGCAACATCCATTGACACGTGATTTAATGCAACACGTTGACATGTAACAACACAGATTGATGCATGGTGACATGCAAAACATGATATGCTGACATGCAGTAATGCAATATGCATCAATCCCTTGAGATGTAATGAGTCAACGTGCATCAGTGTGACAATGTGCAATATATCAACATGCAACATGTGACAACATAACCATGCATGACCAAAGTCATGTGCCAACACACATGAACATGCCACACACATGAACATACTTTAACCTGCAACAATCATGAACACACCACATGCATCAGCATAATGCATGCATCAATGTACCACATGAGCATGTGACATACTTCAACACGTATGTGTCGTGTGAAGTCTTCAGGTGTGTCAACACACATGTGAATATAAATGAACACTTATAAGCACACCACACATGTGAACATACACAAACAGGTGTTAAGACCTCATGTGTGAACAGACTCTGCTTCAACTCATCCAAGCACACAACATCCTTGAGCATACCTGAACACCTGTGAGCAGACACTACATGTAGTTATGTGAGTTTCTCTTTAGCCTTTCCTGTGCCTTTATGTGGAACAGTGCCTAGGTGCTCCTCTCACAGGTTGAGCTGCAAGCAGCAGAAGGTGAACTTTTTCAGGGATATATTAAGTGCTAGCTCTTATTCTTAAGTGTGAACTTGAATGAATTTACTTCAAATTAATGTCTATGTGTTTGCCTGACGAACCAGTTTTTCTGGGAAGGATGAACAGACTTACCTGCTTAATTCATTTTGCTGCTGTCCTTGTAAAGATAGTCCAATGCTAGGACATTAACACCATTTGTTTTATCATGGGCTGTTCTCACAACTGATGTGACTGAATATTCACACCTATAAATACTACAGGTTTTCACTTAATAAGTAAAAAGAATGAATGCTTTATTATTCTTTCCATCTTTACAGTTTACATATATGCCATCGATTAAATTTGGGTAAAATCTATAGGTGCTTCCTGATGTTCTGAAGAATGTGTTTCTGATCATGTGAAGTGCCTACCTTCACATCCTTATCAAAAAGCACGTGAATTATCTTGCAACAGTGTTACACTGTCTATCAAAATCTTATGCTTGCTCTTCTTTGGATTTCCCCTTTTGTTTTTGATAGTTAAGAAGTCAGGAAAGTTTGAAAGTTTAGGAGTAAGAAGATTAATTTGTGGCAAGTTAATAACTAAATCAATTGAAAGCATATTTCAAGATGGTGTAGAATATTCTTTCTATTGCAGTAAAATGCTATAGGATTTCATTCTATTTTGTTGCAGAGGGTTTTGTTTGGCAGTTGGCTTCGTATTGAAGCAGCATAAGGGGACTGAAGGTATATTCACGGTGCAGCATACAGATTTTTGCATAGTATCCATTTGTAGCTACAAGCAGTGCTGGGCTTCAGAGCCTCTCTCTGCTTTGGGTTATATTTTAGCGACTTGTAGAAAGTAAAATTACAATAATCTTAACTGCTGTAAAGGTTTCTTAATTTCTTCTATTTTTGAGTTAAGTGAACTGTTTAGGTTCACATTTAGACTCCTTTAAGAATTTTTTTTTTTTTTTTTTTTGGTCCTGGTATAAGTTGAGAAGTAGTGCCCACAAATGAACTCTTCTGAGCATCTCCAAAGTGAAGACCTACAGAATGTGTTATGCTAAATCTGCAAGTCATACCTCTGCATAGTCAGCTTTTATATAAGCTCACAGACCCTAAGGTGTTAGTTTCAGTAAAGGCAGACAATGATCTTTATTTTAATTACTTTTTTTTAAAGAGGGATTTATAATATAAGTTTAGTTCAGTTGATAGCTGTCACACCGTGTCTTATAAGATTTGGATCGCTTTAAGGTTTTATTAGTGAAGCAGTAATACAAAAACTTTATTGTAAATGTCTGACAGTGTGGATAATCCAGGGTTCGAGAGCAATTAAAAGCACGCTGATGAACAAGAAAGCTGCTTCCTTCAACAAAATTTGAAGAACTACCAGTTTCCTCAATCATATTGTGTTCACTATGTAGATTTATCTTCTAACATAATCCAAGAAGTAAATCAGAACAAAAAAACAACAACTGACACTGACCCCTGACAATTATGTAAGAAGAAAGTAAGAACAGGACAAAACTGTGGTGATAAAGTGATAACTCCTTCAGAATGACCAACCAGCTGTCAGCAGTTCTGCAGTTTTGGGACAGCTGAGGTGTAGATGGTACCTTGCTCAGTGACGGTGGATTTAGGGTCTGTTGTCCAGGGGGATATTTCTTATGTCAACTAAGTAGTAAGTCCCACAGGAAATCCCATTAGTATTTTATATGGGGGACATTCATTTTCTTCTGTTTTGGTCAAGAATGTCCTCCAAAAATACTGTGCTCACATGGATAGTAGAAGTTTTCCAGCCAATTTTAGTCAATACTCCAAAACGTTCAAAATACAGTTCACTTCTCATTCATTGCAGGAAGTCATTTTTGATATTTGCATTCTCACTGAAGATCAAGGTTAGCAACATAAATATGGCAAAAGATCTCTATGTAAAATACCCTTCTACTCTGATTTCTGGCTTTTTGAAAGTCAAATTCATCTTATTTTTCTGTGGGAAGTTTCACTTTTATAGTTGTACTTTGTCACACCAGACCTGGGAATTTAAATGTATTTTTGTTTTAGAAAATAATGTTACTTTTTTGTACTCCTGAGCTGTTTTTATTCATGATTCTGAGCTCAGTAAGTGACATAATTGTAACAGCATATTGCCTACAAGAATATAGCAAAATGTATTTTTTTTCTCCTGTTTAATTTCCTGTTCCATTATCATGGCAATTTTTTTTCTTTAAGTGCAGAAAAAACAACTGATGTGACTGAATATTCACACCTATAAACACTACAGGCTTTTCACTTAATAAGTAAAAAGAATGAATGCTTTATTATTCTTTCCATCCTTACAGTTTACATATATGCCATCTATTAAATTTGGGTAAAATCAATATCATATTGTGGGATAGGTGCTTCCTGATGTTCTGAAGAATGTGTTTCTGATCATAATGCTTGATAAGAGACTTGATTCATTTTCCTAAACAACAATCCGGCATTGCATTGACTTTCTTCCAAGGTGCTATCCATTTATAATCAACCACATTGCATGCTCTCTGCTACTGACATCAATGTTGTAGGAAACTGGACACAAGAGATGGAATTTTTTTGGTAGTGCTTCCAGTGAAGATGCTCCAAAACACTTCACAAGCATAAGTGTCAAGATGTGTGTTAGCTCACGAGACTAGAGGGCTATTTCTGGAATAATAGAGCAGATTTGGGAGTATATGTATTATGTCTTTCACTAATTAATACCAGTTTGGTAAAAACTAGCCTGGAGCTAAAAAAATTTCAGAAGATGGCATGAATGTCTGTTCCCCACTTTCCAGTTTTCTTGCTGGTCTGATGCACCTCTTCCAACTCTTCAGATTGGAAGACTGTTCTCATGTTTATAGAGGCAGAGGCCCTGATGGAATCTGGTTATATCATGAAAGAAATGTGTAGAAATGTGTTTCTCTCCACTCTTGAAGAACAGTAGCTGCCATTAATCCCACTAATGCATGTCTTGGCTCCTGGAGAGACCCGGGGAGGCACATTCTCCTCCGAGGTGGCTCTTGATTGAACTTACTCACTCTGGACCAGACTTCATCTTGAGGAGTACAACAGGGGATCATTGAGGCCTCTGTGGCCCTCTAACTTCTGAAAGCCTGTTAAAGGTTCCATGTTTAGACGCAGCCTTTGCATGTGCTGGTCTGCCAGATGGACCCTACTGCTGGCCCTGTAGGAGCCTCTGAGATTTTCTCTTCTGCATATCTCACCCGGAAGAACAGACTGCTGCAATTGCTGACACAACTGTTTCCCGTCCTTTTTTTTCTGACATTGGCAGCCATTTGGTGCTTTGCCTGAATAGGCCAAGGTTTCTGAGAAAACTAAAATATATTGCTGCCTAAGTCTGATCTTTTTCTTTCTGTCCCTGAAGCCTTTTCTTTTAACATTTAAAGCAAGAAGTTGGACTTTTTAGTAGGAGAATTTTTGCTAGCACCAACGTTGTTTCCCTGGTAAAGAGCTTTTCCTCTTTTTTCTTTGTAAGTCTTTGCATTTGTAACTCCAGTAGCACTGATGAGCGCTGTGTGAAGCTGGTTCATAGCAATGGGCAGGCATGAGAGGGTGTGCGTAAAAAGGGCACTTACAAAGAGCAGTGGTCAACAGAGAAGGAATAGAGGGGGCTGGGAGCAATAATACAGACTGAAAAACTCAGCATTTACGTTGTAACAGAAGGAATGGTTGTTAAAGTTTAACAAAAGAAGATTGTTTGTGCTACCTGTGGCATTCTTTGCTGCAGGAGGTCGTACAGTTAAGCTGCTCAGAATTTTTTTAAATGAACTGGCTGCCATTCTAGGCACTGACTTCTGTGATTTACCTGTTTATTATCTTCTGCCCTTGTAGAGGAAATAAATATTTAAGCTCTCAAGGCTGTGCTCTGACTCTCCAGGCTGGTTTTGGCCCTAAATCTTGCATATACTTTCCAAATATAAGTGATAAAATCATTATGTGAGTTTGCATAAATTAAGATTTACTTAGGTTTACCAAGCCGAGAAAAGGAAGACAAACAGTGGAAAAGATAACTGTGCATAACAAGCTCTGTTAAGGAATTAATACTAGGGTGACTACTTGTACAATTAGAAAGAAAAACATATAAATATGAGCTGGATGTAGATAGCAGATCAGCTGGAAGTAGGTTGGGCAGAATTAATGTATAGGATAGAATATGTTTGCTAATACTTTTAAGTTTACTTCAGACTGCTAATGTTAGAACAGTAGGTAGTGTAATGCAAAGAAATTTGCATGTGTAAGAACACACTCACTGATGATAAAGGAAATGTTGATATGCATTTAGTACTTAAGATCATACTTGATGTTAAAAGGCTTATTGTGTACTTGCAAAGCTTAACAGACACATGCAGCTTGTTATATACCACCACTTATACGCACCCTTTCTTGGTTTCTTTTTAGGGCAACTCAGCTGGGCTCACCCTATCTTAATACAGAACCTGCAATCCGAATTTCAAGCATGCCTTCTTTGAGAATTCACAGAGAATTGCAACACAAAGGCGAAAATGTGAGTTGAAAATCTGTATGGAGATAAAAACTCAACCAGCATGATTTGTCTTAAATAGCAATAAGGTTATTGGCATTCCATAGTGAGGCAAGTGGTTTTATAGTTTGGATTGCTTGTGTACGCAGCTTCTAAATAACTTTCAGTTCAGTAAATGAATTGGCTGTTCAGAGATCCCAAAATGACAAATGTGAAATCCTATGGCTTCTACTGGATGTGACTAAATAAATGTAAAAAATGAAGGCCAGAAACCTTCAGGTCCTTTGAATTTCCACTTGTGTCGCTCAGAGACACTTAAGAGTAGCTGCAAATACTCCCTTGATGGAGTCAGATTGCTTCTTTATTAATTCCATTCATAAATACACAATGGGTGTCCAGTGGAGCACTTAAGACCCCGATAATCAAAAGCTTATTGTGTGTTTGAGAAACTTGAAAAGGAAACTCAAGTAAATACCAAGGGAGAATAGAGTAAAGTTAGAGTTTTTCTTTCTAAACCAGCAGGAGGTCATCTAAAGTATAACATTATGCACAAGTTTGACCACTGAGGTTGTGCTGGGCAGTGTGGCTGTGCACAATTACAGTAGTAAAATGAGTGTGTTTTACAAATTGATCCAGCATTCCACAGATGGCAGAATGGCATATAGACTTCTACCTGAGTGGGGGGGGTGTGCTGCAACCCCTAGGATGTGCACTGTATTTGCTGATCTTTTTCCTGTGTCCTCTTGTATCTGAGACCTGGCAAAAATGAGGCAGCTAGGATAAGTGCTGTGGTGATGTGCACTGTGGTAAAGCCTAACTGATGAATTTGCGGTAATGGGTGCATCTGGTGAAGAAAATCAATGGGGCGTTGAGCCCCTCCTGTTATTTTATGGAACCTTTTCCATGACGGCATGGCAGCAGAAGATCTCACATGAGGAGCTATGAGAAGTACAGAGAACTGGAAATAAATACTCCTCTGAGATAAACAATAACATTGATCTTGGCTGAGCATAACACAGAATTTCTCCCAAGACCCCCCCTGTCAGGTCCTTTGAAACTTCAACTCCTATCAGGTCCCATTCTGGACACAATTGCCTAGTTGCTTTTGTTTGGAGAAATGCAAAACTACTCAGCATTTCTCCTGTCATTTACTGATGAGTGTAAATGATGGCAACATGAGTGCTCTTTGTGGACTACTGTCCTTTTCTTTTGAAATACAGAAACAGAAAGAATGGAAGTTCCCAAACTGCTGAAACAGTAATGGCAAGGTTGAATTTTCAGAGGGACTGCATGGAGGAATAAAGCAAGGAGGGTGCTGCTGCTACCCTATCTGTTGAGGACGGATTAAGAATGTGTCCTTGTCATCTAAATTATTTAGTAACAGGAATAACAAAACAGATATAACAGAAGCAAACACATTTTTTTTTTTTTTTTTTTTTTTTTTAGTACAGAGGAGATGATAGGATAACAAAATCAGTGGTTCAACCACAAAATCTTACAGGTAATGAAGCACTGAAGATTTTCTTAATCTACAGTTTTACAACAGTGTGGGACCCTTCTGGGTTTTGAGTTGCATAGCTCGTAAAAGAGAGGTGATCTCACCCCATGGCCTACTGCACACAGAAAAATGGCACCTAGCACTTCCTCATGGTCAAGAGGAAGAATAGTAGTCACAACTGCTGTGTCCATTTGCACACACACACACACACAAAAGTGTTTCCATCAGTGTTTACTGCAATGCAGATTTGGAACCTTTATCATTTTGAAAATGGCGCTGTTTCCCATGTATTGTCCCAGACAAATTTTGCCACCAAATAAGAATGGAGCTTTTAGACTTCTGCTGGCAGAATGGAAACAAAGCTTGTTCTCTAAATGCTAGGAGACGGCAATGAAATAGAAGGTAGAAGTAACCAATGGGAGTCCAGATCAATAGACCTAGCTAAAGAGAGCCCTCAATGGTCTGTCTCTAGCTGATGCTTTTGTCCTCAAGATAAGTACCAGCTGCTGTAGCCCTGCCTTGCTGTGAGGCTCAGCTGCAGCCATTGATCTCAACAAGGGCTGCCTGGACTGTAAAGAGCCATCTCTGATCACAGCGCTGATGAGAAATGACACAGGGCCACGGCTGAGGCAGCACAGTGGGAAGATGCCCCCAGACAGACAGGTAGCTTGTGCTGCAGGCTTCCTTTCTGCTAGTTGTCCTCTGTCAGTGTCCAGTGTTGTGTTGCTGTTGCTGTTTTGTATGTTTATATAGTTTTTTTCAACAGTCTTCCATGTTTCACATCACATCAGGCAAGTGTATAGGAGCTGAATTGTTTGTCAGGCTGGGTTCCTCTTCTGCACAAGGTTTTCATGAGATATGAGTTTTTAAGTAGAAAACAGGGAGAGCCAGCAAATCATTTGGGTTGAGACAATGAAAGGAAAAAAATCCCACCTAAACAATAGATACTTAAGTAGAAAGTGTTCCAGCTCCTTCCGACAAAGAGCCTCCAGAGGATTACAATGCAGTCAATGTTGCTTTAATTAAATTTAATGCTGTGTGAAATGCACTCTGAGAAACTTTGATGAATGACTGGGGCAATTCATGCGGCTCACTAAAGGGCATCCAGCCCTTGCAGGGGTGTCAAGCCGGGATGAATTGGTTAGTACAGGCATGTTTATAGACTGCCTAAGGAACCTTGTATCTGTGTGGTAATGTCAGAGATAATGTTATGATTCTCTGGACCTTGGGGGGCTTTGGTGACATGGTTAATGAGATAGCCCAGGGAGTGTCCCAGTAGGTTACTTGCAGACCTCCCACATCAAAAGGAGCAGCTTTGCCCCTTCTGAGCCTGCCGTCCTCTAGATCTCTCTGCTGGCCCTCGCTTTCCATAGGGCCACTTCTCTCCTCACTCCTCCCCCTTCTTTTGGGTTCTTAGTCAACATTAACTTCGGCTGCCAAAATTCAAAAGTTGTTAGTTTTTAATTTGGTTTCTCTTTGACCTACCTACACAATGGCTTTCGAGGATTTTATAGAAACACAAGCCACCACCATTACCCTCCTCCCAGAGCCTCAAAACAAAGAGAAAGAACAAGGAAAAAAGAAACTTAGGGAGAGGAGGAAGAAACGAGGAAACAAAACTTAACTCTCCCTCTTTCTCTGTTCCCTCTCTCCTCACCACAAAAAAGAGAGGAATGTTTCTCTCACGCAGAGTTTGGTTACAAAGCAATGGGCTCTGCTGGTACAACTGGGCCTTTTATCTGCTGCACCCAAAGAAGTGGAGGAGGGGGGAAACAGTGGATCAATTGATAAATGAAAGTCTGTTACTCAAGTGTGATTTAAAGGGTTGATTATAGGTCTGTGGAAAAGGTTGTTTAACAGTTTCTCTTTGTAGGGGGGAAAAACTCACTGTAGGTTTGGTTTAAAATGAGGTTAGGTGGCAAGTAAACATTCTTGTAATAATACAGCTATCTTTGCAAAACGGTCAGGAAATGGATTTTTGGGATTACATCATTAAAGTGAGGCATACATCAAAGTAAATGCAAGGCCATCTCAAATGATCCTTTCAAAATAAAAAAACCCTGAAGTTGTTTAATTGTACTTTTGAAATTCTGTAGCAAAGAGAAAGGGAGAGCTGATGAGGAATTACTTTTGATAAATTTCAGATCTCTCAGATGTAGCAATGGTAAGAAGTGCCCTCATTTCTGTCTGGTTTAAGGCTTGTGGTCTTGGACAGAGAAATAAATATTGATGTGAAATCAAGATGAGACCTTCTGAAAAGGTGTAAGTGGCATGCTAACTGATCTTGCCTGTGACCTTTATGAACCCCCTCCTCTCAGAAAGCTGGAAGTTTAAGATGGGGTTCATGAATTTCAGGTGTTCTTCTCATTCAGTTCCATATGGAAAATTTCAATTATCTGTTAATTCCGAACTGTATTGAAGCAATATTGTGTGCATATATATAAACAGACTAGTTTATATGTGTCCACTTACATTTGGTCAGATATTCTTGGTCCCATTACTGTTTTCTTTCAAATTCTTTCATAAAGTTTGTCTGCTCCTCAATGTCCCAAAACTCCAACCCAAAGACACAGGTCCAGGCTAGTTGAGTCATCACAGTGGAATGACCAAAAAGTCACCACCATTCTGCAAACATTTGTTCAACCTGGGGCAGATTCCCCTGGCAGGGAGTGGTGGGGAGGTGGTGGTAGATATCTGCCTAACAGATGATCACCTGAGCAGGTGCTGGATTTTCTTGAGACAAATGAAAGTCCTTCTGCTTGTTGACGAAATCTTGAGTTATTCTGCATGTGGTGTTGGAATCACATCAACAGCCCTTTCCCAAAAGCCCACAGTATTGTGGTTTTGGCCAGTCTTCCTTGCACTCAGTGCCTGAGGTGGAACATCTACTTAAAAATTATTTTTCTTTCCATTGGTTGGCAGAAATACCTATACTCCTCCCTGGAGGGAACAGAAGCACAGCTGGCCTTTGCCAGTGCAACAGGTGCACAGTAACAGCTTCCTGGGACAAGCCATCAGCCTTTCTGGTGACACACTGTAAATGCTGAACTGTCCATGCTGAGCCTTGGGGGCTGCTTCCAACTTTGTGGAAGAAATTCTGAGATAATCGGAGAGGTTGGAGGCTTTCATCTTTAGAGAGTAGAATAAACCTTCTATAAAGATGCACCTTGCAGGAGCGTTGGCTATAGCTGTCAAAGTGCACAGGACCAAAATTGTGAAATTAGAATGAAGATTTTTACTGGTCTTGTAAATTGCTGAGGAGGCCTTGCAGGGGCTGTCTCGGTTCTCTTACTGCATGCTGAGAACTGATGCTCATCCTTTCCTGGTGAGCTGGAATGGGCTGCTCAGCAACGGAAGGCAGAAAGTGGTCAGAGTCAGGCAGCCCCCCCCCTTTACCCTGCCTCTGTTATCTGAATCAGCTATCCAGGTAGAAGCACTTAAATGTCATTTATTTAATAAGTTACTTTCTGCTGGCCAATATTGCTGTAATGAAGTTGTAACTAGATCAGGGAGGAAACAAATGCCAGATTTGGTTTGGTAACTTGTCTTGCAGGGAAGAGGGAAAAAGGCAGAATAAGCTGAGTGGTTTCCAAGCTCCGAATCTATTTTTAAGTAGGTCTCTCTCAAACTGTAGTCACAACAACAATCTTTGCTGTAGTTAATGGGCTGTCAGTGTATCCTTCATTTGAATGACTGTTTTCTGAATCAGAAGTTAAAGACACGGGTGCTGTTGTCACTGGGTTGGTGGCAGTAAGTTTAACAGAGGACCGTGAAACCACTGTGAGGAGCAGTCTCTGATGACTTGAAAGTAATTGCAAGGTCAAGAGAACAACAAACTGTGTCACTGGTGTGGCTAAGGAGCATGTTTATGGCAGCCAAGTCTTGAACTTCCCTTTCTCAGTGCATCATGCTCAATCTATAGCAAATTTTTCCAATTGTTTATTGCCTTTAAAGGATAAAGCAACAGAAAACAATTCAGTTTACGCTTTCTGATGAAATAGGATCATGATATGATGGTTCAGGAAAGCTGTTGTGCTGAGCTGTGAAGCTGGTATGGAGCTTGGGATGTGGATCTCAGGTGCGAGTTAAGAGGATGAAATGAGTTTTAACTGGCTGATGCTCAGCTGATAAGTGTATGTGCAGCAACAGAGATATGCAGCTAGAAATAGAAATTAAATTCTAGGGAGTGGTGAATGCGTGGTAGGCATGACATATGCTTCAAATAGGATTACAAGAACACAGTGTCTGTTTTTCTAGAGTCAGTACTGCCTTAGCTGTAGTAACTGACTTGTTCATGCTGAGCAATCTGATCGTTCCCTACCAAGAGATGGCTTAGCTTAACCATGGGTTTGCAATGGGTGGGCCCAACAAGGTGGACTGGAACTGAAGTTCTGTCTTTCAGTTGGAGCCTCCGTTCTTTTGCACGTTATAATCTTACATTTAACATGATCTTAACACAGGTTTTTTGTACTCAGTCTTTTTGCATGGTTTAAAATTCATTTCCAGGCTGTGATCTAATGGCAGTAATTACCTCAGAAGTGCGTATGGTATGGGGTATGTTTATTTTTGTTACAGCCAAGGCAAATGATTACAGGCCTTGGCTTCACTTCAGGGCTCAGCTCTGTTGAGAGAGCCAAAAACAACATCTACCTTTGCAATCTGGCAAGCAGGTCCTAAATACCTTGTGTGAATGTTTGGTTTAATGATACAAAAGGTGGTGAGAGCATGGGAGCAAAGCCCTCTGATCTTGTAGTGGATGACTGAAGTGCAAATTGTATACTAACTGTTGTGGAGGAACCAGCTTTGTCAATATACAATATAATAACTACCATGCTCTACTTCCAAATGGCAGTTTGCTTGCTAATTCTTCTGAGTTTCTGCAATGTTTTGTGGGCAGTTTTGCTGATGTTGGCAGTACCATGGAAGTCTCAAGTAGCAACGTACCTGTAAAATTTGTCTGCATGTAGGTTTAAGTAACTGTAGGAATAACAGCCTGGTATTACACAAAAATGCATAATTGCATGCTTGGAGCTCAGGTCATGTTTGCAAACTTAGCTATTCCTGCTTGAAGTATTTCTTGGCAGAAGTCTTTGGTGAGAGAGTAGCAGATGAACTGGGAAGCAATCTACTTTATCCCCCTGCGGACTCTTCACATAGGACAAATTCAGAAGTTTAGGCTTTCTAAAGACAGTGTTCCTTTGCTGCTTTTTCCAAGGTGGGGAAGACTCTACATAAAGAATTGCAAGTTCTTAACCATGTCTGAAAAGAATTCCCCAACAGGTGCCTGAATGCAGAAGTTAAGTCATGGTTATCCTGCAGGTACCACAAGTTTCTGTAGGAACCACGAGTGCATAGTACATCTTAAGTATATGAAAAGAAGCTTTAGCCTACTTTAAACATCATTTTCATGATACTCATGACTTACAACATTCTATCTGGATGTGAGAGACTTTCAAATCCTCACAATCACAGAAAAAGAGATATTAGAGCTTTAAAAATTTGCCTTCTCTTGCTTTCTAGCAAGAATAATCATGTTATCTTCATTTTTACATATTTAAACCTCTCCAGCTTAGGTAGAAGTTGATCTGAGATTTTACTGGGAAAGAGATCAAACTCTCTCCTTGAATAGCAAATGCTATTTTAATATTTTTATGTTTTCTGGCTTTCTTGCTCGACTTCACAATCTAATTGCTCTGCTGCCAGAGATCCTCTTATAAGGTCACATCTGCCTTAAAAATTTAAAGGCAATATCCATTTACATATAAAACATATACAAATATGGTTGAGTGTGTGTTCGTATGTGTATGTTTGAGGAAGGTGTATGCATATACATGCAGTCTTACCAAATGAGAGATGAGGAGACGGTGGTGATAAATGAGGAGGTGAATTATTTTTTCAACAATTGTGAATCTTTACACAAAGGATGAAATTTTAAGCAACTGTCTTAACATGTGCAGAATTACTGAAAATGATGTGAAGAGCATATTTTTTAATTTGAAATACCATTTGTATAGCCCTTTGGGAGTCTCCTGCTCTTTATTGTTCTTCATGTCAGATGAAAGTTGCTATGGCTGAGAATGTCTGGCTTTACTTTCACAGTTAGGAGTGTCATAACTATTTATTTAGACCCCTGGAAAAGACTGATGTGCTAAGGGACAGCACATAGCCTGTGTAAAATGGTAAAATAGAAGTGTGAAACTAAATTTCATCATGATAGAAATACTGTTATCCTTTGGACTGAGAATTTATAGGGATGGCAAAATGGAAACCCAGTTGGTTCACATCCTGAACCTTGAGATATTTGGGATTTCTGTGGCAATACTCATACTGCTTCCACTCCACTGAACAATTGAGCATTTCCTAAGAATGTAAAGTTGTGCTAATCTTCATTGCCTTCATTTTTCTCCTCCTAGCCAAGCTGAGAAATAGATATTTACTTAAGTCTTTGTATTTCTGTATAATTTATCAAAGCTTGTCACAGTCTAGGAAGAGTTTTGCATTTATTATTGAAGGTGATGCAGACTGGCAATATTTTGAAGGCAACGAAGAAGAACTCTTATTGTCTCAGAAATGAGATCTTTCTATTCATATCTGAGGTGCCAACAACACCCACGTTTTCTGCATGACATTGCTTGGTGAGACAGGACCATGTGTACTGTGGAATGGGAGGACTAACTTTACAAACAGAGTTTGTACTTAGTTGGGAAGCAACTGCAATGAACAGAGCTTCTGGCTGTTGCATTTGTCTCAATTCCAATTACTGTTATGTAAATTCTATGACTTCCAGGCTTGTTGGATTGTGTTGTTGGAGTCCTAGGTATAATTCATTTCAGTTTTGAGCTAGCTGTAGTTATATTTATTCTGGATGCTTGCGGGAAGTGGTCAGAAACCTACAGGTACCCAAATGAAGTTCCTGCTTGATGTAGATTTGAATGACAACTTGGACATTACAAAAAATAAAACTCCGCTTCACTCATGAGATCAAAAGTAATATCTTCAAAGTTGTAATTTAGCCTGTTAAACTGTGGGCTGCTTGTAAAGCCTTCAGCTGTATTGTAGGCTTGTGCATCTGGGGAGCAGTGGAAGACCTGACATCTTCTGAAAGACAGAGCCCGGTGGGACTGAGCTGGAGCTTGTTACCATCCATTGATGCTGTGAGTTTCACGGCTTGCACCTGGTTCTCCCAAATATTTTGAAACTATTGCAGTTAGATGTAAGCAATTATTTTATCCCTATATTATCTGAGATGCGAAAATGAAAAGCAAGGCTTTTAAACATGATTTTTTCAGCAAAATCATAATGAATTGAAAAAATAATCTTAAAAAAGGATATCTACTGTGTTGCAGGTGATAATTTAAATGCTTGAATATGTCAGAAAAGACATTTCAAGACATATTAGCACGTAGGCAGGAAGCATTTTTCTTCTTTTAGTTCCACTTACTTCCATGTGATATAGAGACCCTCTCAGTGCTGCTCTCAATCAAACCTTGATCCCAAAGCTTACTCTATTGCAGTTTCTAGTAGTAGTAATAAACTCCCAAATTTAGCTAGGTCCTACATTTTACTAGTGGCCTACACATTTAAGAAATGACTCATTTGAAGTCTCTCAAAACCAGTACTTAATAAAATGCACAACAATTTGGAAAAGTTCTCTGCAAGGCAGAATTTTCTGAGGCATCTTGAGAGTGTTAATAGTTGGTCTTGAAATGAATATAGAGAGGAGACGGCTAAGTGGAAAAAATAGAACAGCACAAACCAAGGTTGGTTAGCATTGATGCAGAAGTGACTACCTTTCTTAGACATAAGGTTTCCTTGTTTTCATTTAATCCAGACAAGCTTTTGAAGGTTAACATGCTCCTTCTGCATGAAACTAAAGCAGCACATTTAAATGGGAGCAGAATAGATGCTTGCAACATAACGGAATTACATTGATAAATGGGATGATTTAGAGTGAGAGGAGATGTGCGCAGAAAAGGTCAGAATCTGGGAAGAACTCAAGGCCAGCTTAATGTGCTCGTTTCCACAACTATTGCTTCCCAACAGATTCCACAGAGATCATTAAAGTTGGTGAGTGCCGAGTTATTCAAAACATTATGGACATCTGTAAACTTATTTATCCAGAAAAAAAAAATTATATCTTTTTCCTTAACGTTCACCAGTAGCTGAGCCAAGCTTGTTTCAAGTGAGGAGGACTTGTGATATCAAAGATTTACTTAATTTTCATTGCTGCACATAAAACATCTGACAGTATTTGCCAAGGAAACTAAAATGCCTCTCTTTGTTTGCACAAGCCAAAGGAAAAGTACAGTGTATCCGTCTGCAAACGAACATCAAAGCACTTTTGCAAAATCAAGGATGGTGACATATATTTGGAGAAACAGTATGAGAGCTGCTTGTCAGAGAGTGATGGGGGTCTCTGCACTTACCAAGCATAATCCCGATTGGAGCCACATCTTTTCTTTCTTCTCTTTATTATCACTTCGTGGTTAACATTTGTTGACGAGTAGGATTAACAGCACATTTTCAATGACATTTAGCTCTTTTAACAAGCTCTCTGCTGTCAAAGGTGGCTGGCCTGAAAAAAAAAGAGAAAAGTCATTAAGCAAACAAATCTTTGCCAAGAGTTGATGCTAAACATACCATCACCCTGTGTGAGTTATTCACTGTATATGAAATTTATTCCACGAGACTGTGACCTTGGTGTTGATTAAATAGAAATCCCTTCTTTTTCTGTCATTATTAACAGCTTTTGGTGTCGTGTGGCCCCAGTTTCTTGCTTTCAATTGTTCCTTTTTAAGCATCCACTTAGTTATGTATCAGTTATTCTGTAGTTCTGCTCTGTGGTGTATCCTTGTGAGGCAGAGTACCTGATTGTATGGAGCTGCCAGGACCATGGTGGGTAGGTAACAGCCATTTACAGAATCTAGATGCATTAAGGTTGGAAAAGATCACTGTGACCATCCAGTCCAGCCCCCAACCCCCCTCCCACCACACCCACTGACCACGTCCCTCAGTACCACTACCATCTACCCTCTTCTTGAACACCCACAGGGACAGTGACTCCACCACCTCCCTGGGCAGCCTGTGCCAGTGCACCACTGCTCCTTCTGAGAAGTTTTTCTTAATATCCAACCTGAGCCTCCCCTGGTGCAACCTGAGGCCATTACATCTACTGACAGGAATAGAGATGCTGCTTGTAGAAAGAGAAGACCCCCTGCTTGGGACCTCCTGTAATAGGGAGGGGAGCCTTCACTACTTGTAAGGGGAAAGGGAGTACATGCTGGCTCTTCTCCATTTGCTCGGGTTTAGAAGGGCCTCTCTGTAGCTGTAGGAGATGGAGTATGGGTAGGTTGCCCTTAGGTCATTTGGTTTTGAGTGGATCCCAAATATGGAAAATGGTTTAAATCTACCTCCAGCTCCTTGTAAACACAGGATCAGAGAGAGAACTGAACCTTTCTGGTGCCTGCTGCTAAGCGTGAAACCGTTTATGGAACAGGAACACTGCAAGTATTCACTTAGGTTCACAATTTCTGAAGGAACAAAAATAAAGGAAAGAGCACTCCGAAAATAAAAGCTGGGTGTGTTTTATCAGATTCTTTTGGGGTGAAGTCACTCAGTGATAAATGGAATAGACTTGGGAAATTATAAACTGAACTTTCTGTAAAGCCTAATGTGATTAGGTTGCATTACAAAGCATAGCTGGCACCTCATCCTATGAAGAAAGCATGGCTGCCCAAGTCTTTGTAGTGACTGGCAAAGATTCCTTTAGCGTTTTGCAATTTCACTGTTAAACTCCCATTTTTGGCAGCCTCTTGGCACTCTCCCTTAGAGTGGGACATCAGCTTCATTGCCGCTGATCAGAAGGCCTTTCAGGATCCTGGAGCACAGTTGCAAGGCAGTGTAGGTGGAGTAATGATTTGTTTCTCATGCAGTCACCAAGCTTGTGTGTTTTGCTAGTAAGGCAAGGTGTAGGTACTGTGGAATGGTGGATAACCCTGAGCCTTAGGACCCAGCGCCCTGCTAAATGTAATGTAAAGACCAACGTGGAGCTATTAATTCCTTATGGGCATTAGTGGGATGCTGTTGGCAGCGTTATCTCCACGATATGTGTATGTCAGACAGTGTAACACTGTTAGAGATGGGAAGTGAATTATCTTGGCATACCGATGCACTGCTAGAGTGTTAATGTTTGGATCAGGGTGGTGAGGAGGAAGATGTGAATGGATGCAGGGGAAAATTGGTTTCTCATTTACATAGCAAAAGTAAACATTTAATGTTTCAGCAAGAGTACATAGAACAGCATACCTTGCAGGGAACACTGACAGCCTTTTACAGTTGCAATCACAGTAGAACTCAGCAAATCAAATGCAAAATTATGAGATCATATGAAAAGCGTGCAGAAAAACTCCGTAATTGGAATGACATTATAGACCTAGAAAATTAATGTTTTAAAAGCATTTTCCTTTTGTCACAATAGATCTGTCTATCAAATGCTTTGATTTTGACCAAGGTACAATCTTTTTTTCCTGCAAATGCCTCTGTGATAAATTTCTGTATAGGTTTGACCCAGACCTACTTAGTTTGAATAAATCAGTACGTACTCTAATTTCTTAAAAGTTTTCAGGTTATTTTACTAACAGAATTTTTTCACTTTGGACACTGGCTAGTTTTAAGCTTTATTCTCCATTGATTTATGTGAAAGCTAATTATATACAGTCTGTTACTACCTTTTTCTTTTTTTTTTTTTAAAGCTTTGAACAACTCAGATTATCCAATTTTCCTATGATTTTCTCTGTTAAATGTGATGTCCTTCTGTTGGTTGCGGTGTCATAGTATACAGTAATCATACTGATGAAACAAGAATTATTGAAAGGTGGAAGAGATTTGTTTCACTGGAAAATATACTGCAGCATCTCCAGCTAAGACCAAACTGGCCACTTCTGTTATCTCTTGCTTTCCGTTGACAAAAGGGGGTGGGACTTTGCTGCTAGTGCTTTCCCCTGCAGGTCAAACCTGAAAATGACTGTTGTTTTTCTCTGAAGTATTCTGGGAATCACCATTAAGAAACAGACAAAGCCCAGCAACATGTTCAGTAAGTGGTTATTTGGAATCCCAGAATGATTGTGATGTGAAGAGACTTCTGGGTCTATCTGACCCAACTGCCTGCTCAAATAAGAGCCAGCACCCAGAGCAGGGTGCCCAGGACCGTGCCCAGGTGGTAGTCTTTATAGAAGTAAACTGGATAGGGAGGATGTCAGTCTTTTTTTTACACATCTTTCTCACCATCTGCTTTCCCCCCCGACTTGGAGTAGCCATTTGTCAATTGCACGATTCCACACTGATGCTTTGGGACACTGCTGTAGGGCAGATGCAGTCTCTTCCTGTTGACTTGGACCCTGTCACTGAGCTTCTAATAACACTTGTGACTCTGCTGGCAATATGGGACATTGCAGTGTACTGTTAAGTGGTTGATTTGGTTTGGGTACTGTCTGTTATCTTCCCTGACTAGAGGCATTCCCTCTCAACTTTTCTTTTTCAGTAGATGAGTGGTGATAAGGATGGAAGAAGCATAGAATCAGTAAGGTTAAAAAAGACCTGTAAGATCATCAACCATCAAACCCATCCCCACCATACCCACTAAACCATGTTTCTGAGTGCCACATCTACCCTTTTCTACACCTCCAGGGATGGTGGATCCATCACCTCCCTGGATACAAAGGCAGATTTCAGATCTCAAATGCATTAGTGTTAGAGCTTTTAGACATACAGTACTACTGATGGAAATTCTCTGTTGGGACTTCTTCAGTGCTTTTATAAAGCAGGAGGGAAACATGGAATCATAGAAACACTGGAGTAGGAAAAGACCTCCAAGATCACCCAGTCCAACTGTCCACCTACTACCAGTATTTTCCCACTAAATAATGTCCCTTAGTACAACATCTGAATAGTACAACATCTGAACGTTTCTTGAGCACCTCCAGGGATGGTGTCTCAACCACCTCCCTGTGCAGCCCATTCCAGTGCCTAAGAGAAGCGAGAGGTGAAAGATGATCAGAAAAAAAGTGCTGCTTTTAAGTGAGTATTTTCATGGTAAGTGATTTTTCAAGATATGCTATCTCAAACCAGTGATGACCATCGTGGCTTTAGCTGGAATTTTTAGTGGAAAAAGAAAAGAAGAACCAGAGACCTCTGTGCTGAAATCTGCACAGCACACAGAATAGTGCAGAAAGCATTTCATAGAATGGCTTGGGTTGGAAACAACTTCAAAAATCATCCAGTTCCAACCCCACTCCCCCCATGCTGTAGGCAAGGTTGTCAACCACTAAATCAGGCACTTGATCAGGTTGCCCAGGATCCCATCCAACCTTGCCTTGATGTAACAAGCAAGAGTCTCTGCACTGAAAAAAAAAGAGAAAAGGAAAAATAGAGAAACCACTGCATTCAAGTCATTATTAGCTTCCAACATGCATTAAACTGGACACACTTGGGTAGAAATAGATATGGGCTGCAAACTTATGTGACAGTACTGGAGGATGTACTAATCTATTCAGTAATTAGATAACTAGATCTTAATTTAGGTCTGTGAATGATCTCATTGGACAGATGACTTGGGCTGTGTCTGTAGTGTTGGGCCAAGGAGGAGTTTCATGTGGGAAAGGGCCGCAGGTACCTGGTTTCTGCAGAAAGGAGACTTGATGTGTGACTTAGAAGAGACCTGGGCCAGGATCTAGCGTGTCTCCCAGTCAGTCTCTTCTGGGAAATGAGATGAACTCGTAGCACCTGAATATTTCCCTAGCATGCTTTCTAGGAGTAGAAAATATCCTTAAAATCTTCCCGGGAAACTTCAGAGGAAATAATTTTGCTGTTCAATTCTGGCTCAAGCAACAGTAATGAGATGTTTTCCTTGTTCCGAGAGAAGGAAAATGGCAGTCCAAAGTTCAGTCCTGAATTCCTGCTGGCAGCAGTGGGATTGCATACATGCATCTAAGGCAAGTATTGACAAGAATACTACTAGGAAAGATATGATGATTTTTTAAGCTTTCTTTCCATAAGGTAGAAGAGAATAAGCTGAGCTGTATCTGTATTAACTATATCTGCTATATCAGAATTAGCAATACTAATGGTACACTTAATGTTTTTAATGCCTGTCAGGACCTGGTGTGATTGGCTTCCTTCTGGTGTGTATGAGTGAGGAAACTTGCAGCCTACATAGAACACAGCCTGTGTGGCATCGGCTCCCCTGTTGATTTAGTTTCATTTTCTGTTTATCTGGCTTGCTCAACTGCCTGTAACAGCATTAAAGTGTTCTTCTGATCTTTGTCTCCATGTGTTCAAAAAGTGCACTTTTGAAAGCCTTCATGCCAAAGGGATGTTCTGACTGAGAGGCAGCTCTTGGATTTGTTTCAGAAGCCACTGGCAAGTTACAAACTTCGGTGAGCCTTATTTATAATAACCTCTAGTGACAGAGCCATAGCATTTGAATTGGATTGGATTAGATAAGATTAAGCAGAAAGACAAATTAAAGTTCCCAGAAATTATTTACTTGTGGTATTGACATTCTACCTTGAAGCAGGAGGTAATGGAAGTTTCATGAGAAAGTCTGCAGTCTCAGGAAGCCTGGTTAGATGTGCCTTCCTTCCAACATCTGCCCTGCGCTAGAAAATCTTTAATCTGGTGATTGGAAGCACGGTACATGATAAATTTATAACTTGCTGAAAAGAATTGTCCACGGAATCTGTTAACACTCCTAATACCTTCACTCAACCTTAGGGCTCCTGGACAACTTTCCCCTGTTCATCCACACTGCATTTAATATGCTAGCAAGGTACTGCATGTGTTGAGTCTTGCCCCTTGCTGTTTATTAGTTTCTTTGTCAGACACCCGGGGAACTGTGGATCCATTTATGTGCTGCTTCTCAGCAATTTCATGGATACTTGCTGACAACTTAATACAGAAAGTTGTTCAGTAGAAGAACATGCAAATCCTACCTTGGACTGCAGGTCTAGGTGAGCGCCTGTTGTTACCATTCATACTGTGCTGTTTGAGTCTGAGCAATGCCTGTGAACCCATGAACACATGAGGTGTTCAGACTCGAGCAACTTGTCATGCTTCTCTTAGGCTCCAAAGAACTAAACTGCTGAAACAGGCATTAGGCTGACACACATTGTCCCTGCAGGAGTAGTCTCAAAAAATTAAGATTAATAAATCCTCTGGCCTCCAACTCATTCAAAGTTAAACCTTGAGTCTGTGCCAAGGTCTTGCCTAGAATATTAAAATAATCTCTCTACTTCCATTGCCTGTCACATTGTCCCCTGCCATTTGCCAAAACTTGCTTGCCAAAACGGACTTCCTTTCCGACAGCTCAAGATAATTGACTTTTTTCAGTTTGAATCCATCCCTTGGCTTAGTGAGCCTTAACAAAGCCATATTAACCTGCCATATCTTCATCTTCCAAGAATCATCTTAGTCCTTCAACTGCTTTCACTTAATTCTTCATCTCATTTCCTTACCATTCTTGCTTCTAGCTATTTCCAATCTCTATGCCTTTTTATGTGGATCTTGCTGAATAGTGATTGGCCTAATACTGCTGCCCAGCTACATCAAATATATGCAACTTTCGGTTTTTAAAAAATAGGAAGACTTGCAGTGGAATTTGGAGATGTCAGGACCATTTGCTAAGACCACTGCTTCTAAAAAGCACTTATAGCCTGCTGTTTTCTCTAATAGCTCTCTTGCCAAATTACTTTTTTGACTCCTGTGTACGTCTTGCCTGGTTTTGTCTCAAGTAGTTAAGATTATGTGCATCCAATCCAGTGGATTTATGTTTTTGTCTTAATCTTGAACAGGATAATTTTAAGATAGCTTGACTGCAAAGTATTGATGGTGAGGGTTCTCCGTGTGAAAGAGTGGAATGTTACTGCTGATGATGGAGGTGGTGGTTACAAACTCTTGAGAATGAGTGATGATCCTTTTAAACCTGCAAAAGAGTGGAGAAGTAGAAAGGCTGATCTGGAATAAGATGCCAAGACCTGAAGAATTTAATTGTTCTACTGATTTGTATCTGAAGAAGTTAGAAATCACCCGAATGAGAGGATGGTACTTTCTTGCTGAGAAATACCAGTGCTAGTGAAAAGCAGCAGAAGCGTGTACGCGCTCTGTAGGAGAGCCAACAAATTGCAACGGTGAAGTCTTCCAAGAGCTGACTTTGGGAGCAAGTGATTTTGAGAGAGAATAAATCCATTGAAATATGGTTGCACATATTAACTGCTGTCTGCTAGACATGTCAACTATTACTTAATTCAGGGTACAAGTTTAAGTGAACTGTGGGCTTTTCAAGCTTCTGGGCACTTTAGTTTGAATGCCATTTTCTGGATGACATTGCCTTTGACTCCCAAAGTTTATCTGGTGACCAGCTTTCTGAAGGCTTATTTGAGATAATCTTTTCCTTCTGGAAAAGTTCATGAAGGTTTTAAGGACATAAATTGCTATTGAACCATTCATTTATCTACAGAAAAGACATGCTATATGCCTACCACTAATGACAAGGTGGGGATACAAAGGGTTGACCTTTTCTGTATCAATAAAAACAAATTGTGTCTTAAGGGAAGCACTTTAAGCAAGAAATGCATTTGGTGGTATCTTATACTGAGCACTGTTGGAAAAAAAAACAAAACAAAAAACAAAAAAACAACACCTGAAGATGAACTGCATCTTTTGCAGGCAGAATTTAATCACAGGATTGACAAGCATGATGTACCATCATGCAAAATGATGAGGTTAATGCTCCAGGCTTTCCATATTTTGTTGTCATCATCTTCTCTGTATAGACTAATTCATACTTCAGACTCTTTTGCAGGAGTTGGAGGGACTACATGAACATTTGCAGTCTTTCAGCTCTAATCCAGACAGCAATTTGGTCATTTGAGTTCCTTGAACTTGATTTAAGAATTTGCTAGAAAGCTGCTATTTAACGTGCTGAGAGTGGCTGGTTTGTATTGGAAGAGAACTGGTAGACAACAGTTTCCACAGGATTTCTCAATCCCTTTTCCATTTTTGTTGTCTCCTTTCCCTGTGTTATAGATTTCTTTGAATAAAAATATGGAGTAACATGCACTAACAGTGTGTATGGTAGACACTGACACTTCTAGGCATCCTGAAAGTGGATAGGAGCTTTGTGTGTTGAGGAAATTCATTTTATGCTGTTAACAACATACAAGACTCCTTTCAAATTGCCTCAGATTTCCAGAGGAAGAGAACTGGGAAGGGCAATTCCACATCTGTCATCACTGTTTGCCTCACAGTTCCTCTGGTTTGACAGCATTGTGGGAAAAAAAAATGGTCTGCATTTGCAAGGCAAGTTGTGAAATGTTTGCAAAAGTCATCTTGCTTTATCCTGTGTCCACTGAATATTCACTTTGGAAATGTTTTTATTTTCTATTCAGGGAAACTGTCTAAGAAGAAATGTATCTAACTGTCATTTACTGAGTACTGGGGAGCTGTTAATCTCCTGGAGCTTCAGTACCATGCTGAATTACTGGACTTTGTTTTTCACATCAGCTCTATCAAGGTTGTGTCTTTTCTGTTATTTGTGTATTGTTGATAGATAGTGCTGTGCCCCTGGAAACACCTCAGTCTTCCAGAGCCAGTAGTATATTCCCTGCCTGTTTAGCAGTTTTTGCAGTGCTTGGACCAAATTCTTTTAAATCAGTTGTGTTGTGCCATGGTGCAGAATTTCAGCCAGTCCATTTAGCAGGCATACAGTTACTTGATCTTAGCTCTTTTAGTGGCAGTGAATCTCTCACTTTCTTCATAAATGGAATTTAATTATCACTAATTTAACTATCACCCAGTCTTCATGAGCATGTTTAGACATCTCGCTTTACATCCGGAATTTTAAATAGAAGAAACAATAGTAGCAATCACTTCTGCAATTTATGGTCTAAGAGATGGCCTAATGAATTAATAAAATTTGCAGCTGCAAAGGAATTCTGGCTAGGTTTTTCCAGTGCCTTTTTACAAAGTACTCTTAAGTCCCATGAGATTCCCTAAATTCAGCCTGGTGGTTTTTGACATAAATACTGACAGATGGAGTACATGATGTCTTGTAGACCTGTTGAAAGTTACACAATTGACTGTTAGAAAAAGGATATCAATATACTTGATTCAGACCCCTCATGCCACTGCCAAAGCACATTGCCCATGCACTGTGTGTTTCAGCCGTGAATGGTTAAACAAAGGACAAGGTTAAATCAAGGGGAGATTCTACAGTTAATAAAGAAATATTTAAATGTGTGCTCTTGTTACTGTGACTTTAATGAAAACTTCTTTCCTTCCATCCAAGAAATTGGAAAGTCTGAGCCTCTAAGTTATTCTGCCTTCATGGCAACGTAGTTGTCTTGAAGATTGCACAAACTGCTATTACACTGGCAACATAAACTGCTGCATTTACTTTATCAAGCCAAGGTGTTAACTACTTCCCATTAACTCGGGACTTCCCTGGATCAGGATCAAGAGATCCTGCTTAAGCAAAGCAGCTGCCTGACCTACTCAGAGGTTAATGTTGTGTACAGCATGCTTCACAGAGGCTGAAAAGGGACATCATTGGTGGTTCTCTATTTCTTCCACTGATTAGGCTTTTTTTTTAAAAAAAAAGATGGAGGGGAAGCATATTGTGACCCTTTTTGCTAAACTCCTGTGAGGATCTT
Organism: Phasianus colchicus; assembly: GCF_987193195.1. NCBI lineage: Eukaryota > Metazoa > Chordata > Aves > Galliformes > Phasianidae > Phasianus > Phasianus colchicus. The sequence continues at coordinate 28,129,063 of NC_143439.1, forward strand.
TGTCATCGTAGGCTGATTGTATCATTAGGGTTGGAAAAGAGCCTTAAGATCATCCAGCCCAGCCATCAACCCATCACCACCCTGTCCACTAGTTATGATTTCTAATTCTTTTAAAACTGGGAGAAAGGGAGACTTGTAGTCTACTCAGTGTTAAGATGGGAATTTGGAAGTCTTAGGTCCTTGACCATAGCATCTGAGTCCAACAGGTGCAGAACAGAGATGAATCAGATGTTGACTCTTGTCCTGAGGAGCAATGCTAAGTCAGTGTTGGTGATACAGCATTTCTAAAGTCTGTTTCACAGGATATACGAGAGGAAAAAAGTAAATCCTGATAGCCTGAGTCTGAGAGGAGGGCTAAATGGAACTACATGCAGAAACAGCTTTAGGAAAAAATGCAAATTATCTGTGTGCAGTGAGTTCCCGTTTGACTGATATCCGGATGTTTAAATCAGGGAAATTAATGAGTTGCTGCAAGCCTATTGCATTCAACTCATAACAGCAATCTTCTGATCTGGAAAAGTGAATGATCTATGGCTTTCTTTGTGTGACTGCTGCAAGATCGCCCTCCGTTTCTGCATGTTATCTCCTATGTTGTGTGCCAGAGAGAAGCTCAACCTGCAAAGCCACAGCCATATGCTATAAGCAGCAGTTACTCAGGGGGAGTTAAGGTAAACGAAAGGGTCATGAACAAATGTGTTAGCTTCCTGTAATTGTCCCATTGATTGCTCAGTTCAAGGATTTCAGGAACCCTTGTCTTGTTTGTCTATTGACTAACTTCTAAAGACATATTAGCTGCCTACCTGGTATCATATGCAGAATTTTGCACTCACGTTGTTCTTTGTCTAGGACCCTCATTACCAGCTTACTGTGTAAAAGAAAACATCTCTTGCTTGATTTGAACGGAACTCTCTGCTTTGTTTTTCAGTCTCTAGGTCTTATTTTGGATGTGGTGGCTCATTCCTACATCATAGAACCAAGAATGGCTTGGGTTGGAAGGGACCTGAAAGCCCATCTAGTTCTGAAACCTGCCATGAGCTGGTTGCCCCACCACCAGATCAGGCTGCCTAGGGTCCTTTCTAGCCTGTCTGTGGGCACCTCCGAGAAATGGAGCATATGCCTTCTCCAGGCTACTTTCTCCTGTTTATACAGCCTGTGTGAGACACCTCAAAGTCATCTTTATTTCAGGCCGAAGAGTTTCAGTCTGTTCAGTTCACTGTTGTGCATTTCTCTCCAAGGATCCACAGACAGAATCTCTTGTAAAAAAAGGAGTACCTCAAACAGCAGCGTGAGTATCAGTATGGCAAGCTAGTTAAAAGACAAAAAAAGTCACCAAAACATCTTGATTGATAGATATTTTTGCTGCAGAGCTGTGACACGAGGAGTATGCTTGCACAGTTAATGTGGAAGAGTGACCTAGGAGTATCTAAAATGTAAGGACAACATACATACAGAGTTCAAGTCTTTTCAAGGATGTCTAGGAATTACAACAGTCTTAAATGATATGTTTTTAAAACATGGCAAAGTTGTGGGAAGAAGTCCAAGAACTAACAGTACTGGGATTTGATCCTCTAATACAATGTAATCCGGCTGCAGTGTGCAGCTCTGTCCTTCCACAAACCAAACCTGGAGCATGATAGAGTTGCTTTTTCCTTCTTTTTGAGCATTCCTGATGCTGCAGTTCCCTTCTTGTGTCAGCTGGTAGCTGCTGAGCCCTTTTCCAGCCCAAAACACTGCCTGCTTCTGGGAGTGTTAGGGTGCTCAGCAATACCTCTCATCCCTGGGGTTGTGTGCTAAGGATGGGATGCTCTATTTTTCTATCTAGATCACTATTTTTTTTTTTTATTTCTAGTTATATAAGCTCTGGGCAAAACACCCAGACACTTCTATGGCAAAGAAGAAAGAACAGACGTAAAAACTAAATTTTGAGTTATCTCCTGCTGTTTGTACTTAATTTGTCTTTATAATTGCAAGTGCAGATCAGGTCAGCATGGAAAACTTTGCTTGCTATTAACATCCTCTTTGCAGTGGCATCTATAAGCAAGCTATCTGTGCTCAAGGTAACTACTTCTAGCATTGTTCATCATGATCTGCATCCCAAAGCAGGGAGATTTCAAATCAAAATCTGAAACTGGGTAAAAATAGAGTGTCAGCAATTGCTTAGTTTTCTTTCAAGATGTCAAGTGGGGTCATTATCCCATATCTATAAATGATGGAGACATTTTCTCTGTGTGACAAAGGCAGATTTTTGTTTGAATGTGTAGGTCAAATATCCTGGAAAAGTGAGTAGTTTTTTCCATTAATCTTGGATATTTCAGGATAGTTTGTTATTTGTTAATGTATTTTTTGTTTGGTTGTGTTTTTTGGTTTTTTTTCATTCCAGTAAATAATTCCATGGGCTCCTTATTTCCTGTTTAATCAACCAGTTTGTTAAATGAGGGTTCTGCAGTGATACATCTTGTTGAATGAGAACAGGTGGTTTTCACCTTCATCTGTCGTCAGCTGGCATTACTGCTTGGTTTATAATGAGAAGTGTGAAAGAGGCACACTTTTCCCACAGGGCAAACACATGTTGGGTGAATGCTTGGGTTTAAAGGGCAGATAACTAATTAGCTGTAAAGAGCCCATTTTTCTAAACACAGCAAGGTGGTGAGTTTCACTTGAACAAGTGCTAACAGGAGAACTGTGTTTTAAAAGAAAAAAAAAAGAAAAAAAAAAAAAAGACTGCTTAGGAATTTAAGGCCTTCAGTCCATTCCAGAGCTGGTGGGATTCATTTCTTCTGGTGATTCACCTTCTCTGGTGAGGCATTGGAACAGGCTGTCCAGGGAACTGGTAGAGTCGCTGTTGCTGGAGGTGTTCAAGAACTGTGGAGATGTAGCACTGAGGGATGTGGCTAGTGGGTATGGTGGGGATGGGTCTGTGGTTGATGATCTTAATGCTGATTCTGTGATTCTTTTGTAGATACTTTCGCTGTGTGTCTTGAGATGTATGTCTGACGCTTGAGATGTATGACTCGGGAGGGAGGAGCACAGGGATGGCTGGTGTGAGCACTCAGTTGCTCCTCAAGAAGCCCAGTAAAGTTGTGGCTGGCTTAAGAATCTGAGACCAAAATCTGTAGTAGTGGGAGCTACGACTGAGAACATGACCCTGTATCCTATGACTCCTGGCCTCCAGCTGCAGAAACACCCCAGGACAAGAGGATATTGAGGGCAGACAGAGACTGCTCCTTATGAAGAACCTCTCCTTTCTGTGTGCTATTCAAAAGCCTGCTAGATGCTTGCCTGAAGTTTTACAGTGGTGGGAAGAGGAGAGGAAAAAGAGTGAGTCCTGAATGGAGATGTGCATGTGGGAGGGAGGCAGAACTGGGGCAGTGAGTGTTCCTGGAGCCCTGCATGGAGCAGCAGCAGTCTGTGTGGCACTAAAACATTTTAAACTCACGACAGGGGAGCTCTCTGTGGATTGAACACTTCAAAGGGAGAGCCTGCCAGCTCTTTAAATAATGTGGAGCAACAAGAAAAAGCCTGAGTCGCACACCCACAGGAAAGAAAGCAGGCCTCACTCGGCCTGGGTGTAAAGCAGTATAATCCCATTGGCTTCAGGGAGCTTGCAATAGCTGACGCCATGGAAGAATTTAGTCTAGTGTGTCTAACAGTCCTATGTAGCCTGAATAATTCTTTTGTCCTGTCTATGCATTCTGATTGTAGCAATAGGCATTAGAATATGTGTTGGTTTTGGTTCCAGTGAGGCAAGTTTTACTGCGCTGGTCTGAGGGACCCTTGTTAAAATTGCACTGCTGAACTGTTTCTTCAGCTGTCCAAAAAGTTCTGTCTTTGGGTAGACCACAAGTTTGGAAAATGTCAGCCTGAGAGGTGAATCTTAAGGAAAATTACAAACAGCAAAAGATAAGGAGTTATAATGGAAATCCTTTACCAGGATTGAAAGTAACCACTAGTAGCCTGATAGCTGTATTAAACAGTTTAAAGAAACTACTTTTTTAAAAAAATTATAAAATACTCTTTACAATTCATCAGAAGAGACTAATGCTCCAGAATACTGGAAAAAACCCTGCCTGGTGAAATATACATTAGCTAAATCTACACTATTCATAGAACCTGGAAGAATACAGGGATGCTGTCTGGACCTGCAGACATGGGATCGGGAAAGCCAAGGTGCAGGCAGAACTGAACTTAGCAAGGGATGTGAAAAGCAATATGAAGACCTTCTACAGGTACATTGGCCAGAAGAGACAGGCCAAAGCGAGTGTACCTCCTTTGGTAAATGTCAAAGGAGAACTGGCTTCAATGGATTAGAAGGCTGAGGTACTGAATGAATTTTTTGCCTTGGTCTTCAATGACAACCAGGATTCTAATATTTTCCATGTCCCTGTACCTTGCATCCCTAAACCCTCTAGGTGGGGACTGGAGGAGTAAATCTCCCCCCCCCTCCCACTGTAAGGGCAGAGCAAGTCCAAGACCGTCTCATGAGACTGAATGCATACAAGTCTATGGGGTTGGATGGCGTGCATCCCAGGGTTCTGAAGGAGCTGGCTGAGGTGGTTGCTGAGCCGCTCTCCATCATATTTGAAAAGTCATGGCTGTCAGGGGCCTCACCTGGAGGTGACCCTTCCTCCAGGCCCTGACTGGAGGAAGGGTCACGTCACTCCCATTTATAAGAATGGGAGCAAGGATTGCTGTTGTTCCTCTGGTCTGTGCTCCTGTGGAGTGTACGATGTGAATCTGCTTCTCCAAAAAAGCAGCCAAGCCACTTCCCACCATCTGTCAGCAATCCTGGTCAACCGGAGAGGTCTTGGAGAATTGGAGACTTGCACTCCATCTGTAAGAATAATCATTAGGAGGATCTGGGGATCTACAGGCCTGTCAGCCTGAGTTCAGTGCCAGGGAATGTTATGGAACAGATTGTATTTAGTGCGATCACATAACTTGTGCAGAACAGCTGGGGATCAGGCCCACCCAGCGTGGGATCATGAAGGCAGGTCCTGCTTGACCAACCTGATTTCCTTCTATGACCAGATGACCTGACTGGTAGATGAAGGAAAGGCTGTGGATGTAGTCCACCAAGACTTTAGGATAGCCTTTGACATTGTTTCCCACAGCGTTCTCCTGGAGAAGCTGGCAGCCTCTGGCTTGGATAGGTATACTCTTTTCTGAGTATAGAACTGGCTGGATGGCTGGGCCCAGAGAGTGATGGTGAATGGAGTTAAATCCAGCTGGCAACTGGTAATGAGTGGTGTTCCCCACGAGTTAGTACTGCGGCTCATCCTGTTTAATATCTATATTGACCTTTTGGATGAGTGCATTTAGTGCACCCTCAGTAAGTTTGGAGATGATGCCAAATTGGCAGGAAGTGTTGATTAGCCTGGGCAATCGGCAAGGCCCTACAGAGGGATCTGGACAGGCTGAATTGATGGGCTGAGGCCAATGGGATGACGTTCAACAAGATCAAGTGTCAGATCATACACTTTTGTCACAACAACCCTATGCATCGCTATAGGCTTGGGGCAGAGTGGCTGCAAAGCTGCTTGGAGGAAAAGGATCTGGGGATGTTGGTTGATGCTTGGCTGAACATGAGCTAGCAGTGTTCCCAGGTGGCCAAAAAGACTAACAGCATCCTGTCTTGTGTCAGAAATAGTGCAGCCAGCAGGAGCAGAGAGGTAATTGTCCCTCTGTACTCAGTTCTAGTGAGGCTGTACCTAGGTGCTGTGTTCATTTTGGGTGCCTCACTACAGGAAAGACCTGTAGTAGGCACCCACCTGTTGAGGCCCTGGAGCATGCCCAGAGAAGGGCAGCGAAGCTGGTAAGAGGACTGAAGCAGAAGTCTTATGGGGAGCAGCTGAGGGAACTGGGATTGTTCTGGAAAAGAGGAGGCTCAGGGGAGACATTATTGCTCCCCACAACTGCTTGAAAGGAGGTCGTAGCGAGATGGAGCTAGACCTCTTCTTACAGGTAACAGTGATGAGACAAGAGGTAATGGCCTCAAGTTGAGCCAAGGGAGGTTCAGATTGGATATTAGGAACAGCTTCTTCCCGGAGAGAGTGGTGAGACATCGACACAGTCTGTTCAGGGAGGTGGTGTAGTCACCATCCCTCGAGGTGTTTGAGAACCAGGGAGATGTGATATTGAGAGACATGGTTAGTGGGCATGGTGGGAGTGGGTTGAGATTGTATTTGGTGATTTTAAAGATGTTTTCCAGCCTTAATGATTCTATGATTCCATGAAAACGTGTTCCATGAGCCTATGATATGAGATGAATAGTGTGAAAAATACACAAGCAGCTCAGTACCTAAGATCTGCCAGATCTGAAATTTTTTTCAGGTAGTTCTGATAATGCTTTCTTCCTGTAAGATATTATGTGTTGTTAGAATTTTCACCTTTGATTTATGTTTATAACTTCAAAAACCTTCATCATACTACAGTGCTTAGTTCTTGACAAGTGTGATAAGCAGGTAGGCAGAAGAAGAAATTTGAATATACTTGAAAAGAAAGACAAAATAGATTTTAATGGCAAAGTTGTACAGCATATTTTTGGTTTCTTTCTGTAGTTTAGGTGGAAAGGATTGTTCTTTTGCCAGTGTAAATATATAAATTTTAAAAGAAATGTCAAGGACTGCTTAACATAGAGACAAAAAAAAAAAATCACACATTCCCTTATAATGGCCCTGTTTTTGCATTCTACTTATTTATGCATTCACATTTGGTTTATTTATGAGATCTTTGCCCAGAAACATTCCCCGATTAGCTTTATATGGCTCTATATGGTAATTAATATATCACTGTGATATTCCATCTGTTATTATTTCTCTAGCATTTACCTACAAGCCCTAGCTAAGATCAGAGGCTCATTTGGATCAGAAGATCAAAGTCTCTTTTGTAGTAGAGGCTCCATATATGCATAGAGCGTAACTGAGGCTTTCAGTCTAAACACAGAAACCAGGAAAGTGCGAGTAAATGGAAGGGTGCTGGTCCTCGTGTTGCACTGACCAACCCACAAGAGAGGAAATGTCGCAGTCAGGAGTCTGGCTCGGACCACCTGCAGTCCCCTTTTCTCTCCTGGCTGTCCTCAGGGCAGAGACACCTCTGTGGTATTTCCTTTCCATGTGAAAAACGCACTAGATGACTATGATTTGGGCAATATAAATCATCTGCCTGAGGCTACAGAAATAGTGCTTGTTATGGATGTGATAATGACACTTATAATCTGTTTCCTCATTAAATGAAAGAATGGAGTAGTATTTATTGAACATAACAGCAAGAATATGTTGACTTTGATTTCTTTTCATAGAATCACTGAGGTTGTAAAAGACCACTAAGTTCACCACGTCCAACCCCACATCCCCACCGTGCCCACTGACCACATCCCTCAGTGCCACATCTCCAGACTGTCTGAACACCTCCAGGGACAGTGATTCCACCACTTCCCTGGACAACCTGTATCAATTCTTCACTGCTCTAAGAAGTTGTTTTTCCTAATTTCCCAACTCTCTTTTGTAGGCTGGTGGACTTGGATGGTGGTTATTCCCCTGCCCTAGGGCTGTGGTAGCACAGAAAATGCTCGAAGGCCAGTAGCAATTTGGGTGGAAAGCCAGCGACATGAGGTTGGTGAACGTGTAATGAGAAGGGAGGAATGGTAGGGATAGTTCTGGATATTGCTGTAGCTTCTGAACCCAAAGCTAAATTAAAAATAAATAACCTGCTAAGTTTGTGGGAATAGGAAGAACATTTTAATTTAGCGTTGCAGATTGTGAGCAAGTGATTCTGGCAGGCTAAGGTAATGTTTTACCTATTATGATGATGGTGTTATTGCTGTGTACTGTGAGAGCACAGTGAAGACTACCTTTTATTGGAATGTTAATGTGTTAATTATTATAAATTATGTTGCTCCAAACTGCTATCCAATGAATGCAATCCTCATAAGCAGTGTGGTGTTCGTGCTGACAGGCACTCATTATTTCTGTTCAGCGGCAGGAAGGCACTAGCTCAATTGTAAATACTGAAGTGAGCCAAAAGATATTCTACTTCTGGAAAACAAACAAACAAGCATAAGCACAAAAGGTTGAGAACTCACTTTTACAGTTTTGTGACTGTAGAAACGGAGATGGTTTTATTTATGACATTGAGAAAACATTACAGGAAGTATTTAAAATAACACATCTACCCTTCATAGCAGTGCTGGCGAGGAAATTGTTGTACCTTAAATTGTAAAATATTTCCCTTCCCATCTTCCTCCTTTGTGAAGGAGACTTCTGTAGTGGAGGAAAAAGAAACCACCGTCTGCAATTAAAACAACAAAAAAACCCATATTTATTATTCTGAAATGTCACAATGGTGACTGTACCAGGGAGTTCCTCATGTCTGCACTCTGCCATCCTTCTGCAGGAGGGGGTGATGGGAGGATGTGCATTGCAGCATCGTTTGAATGATGCATTGATTGCTCAGGACCTGTAAACCAGGAGCATTTATCTGGGGGATGCAGTGATGACAAAGCTCTCTGAAAACAGGAGAGAGAGCCTCTGGGAAGATCAGAAATCAAAATCCATAACTGGCTTCAAACGGTTGCTATAGAAGCCACTAATCTGTGCCCCAAAGCCCATTTTAGCCCCAAAGAACCTGAAACATACTTTAGTTCCAGAAACAAGATGCATACTTACCTTCTCAGGACATGGGAATGGAGGATGTAGTGTAGTGCCCAGACATCCTACTTGCATGGCAGTCTGAAGGCCTGACACAAGTGTGGTGTGTCAGTTCTGGGAACAATTTTGGTTTGAAGTTACTACGGCTGTATTCAATGTTCAGCTCTTAATTTAGAGGTCTTTTGTACAAACAACAATTTCAAGAACCATCAGACATAATTTTGATTTTCTGGTGTAATAAAGAGTTTAAAAAGAATCATTATCAGAATAGTAAAAAGGCACTTTTATTGACGGAAATATCTTGTTTTATTTTTAAGTTTACTGGTATCTATAAAAACTTGGAGTAATTCCTCAGATTCCTAGCTGTGTAATTTTTTTATGTTCATATGTAGGCAAACCACAGAACCACAAATAAGCATTTGCTACTTTGAATGGTTTTTTGAAAGCTCACTGCAAGAGTACAGTGAAAGTTTAGAAAGATGTTTATAGGCAGTGTCCTACAAGCCAGAATTTGCAGCCCTCTGAGGTACAGCAAGTTAAGTCCTCCAAAGGACTGGATAAAGCATGACTGTAACTTTAGTCAGTGTTATTATAATGGACTCTTATTCTGATGTTTTAAACATTTCACTTTATTACTGCCTGTATCCTGCAGTTTGAGGATCAAACTTTTCAAAGAAGATTGCAGAACTTAAGTATATGACAAGTAATGAGAAATATTCTACTTCACAATTCATTCAACTTTCACTGTTCATTCAGCATCATCTCAGGTCTTTGTCATTAATCAGTCAAGTGCTAGATGGAAGAGCCCATTTTCAATGGTGATTATACCCTCAGCATCTCCATATTTACCAGGGTAATGGATGCAAGTAGTACAAATGTGATTCTATTACAGAAATGTGGAAAGCTGAGGTTAATAGAGGAGCAACAGAGCTTTGTTGTTTCTACAATTAGAGTAATCATAAAACTGCCAAAGCTGCATGAAGTCAGCTTGATATCGTGCTGTTCATCCTCATATTTTGTCTTTCAGCCAGCCATGCCAGCTGATCTAAGTAATTGAAATGCTTACTGAGGTTAGCTACCTGACAGAATATCTGCGCTTACTGCTTTCCAAAAATGGTTCACGTCTGTCCAGCAGTGAATCCAATTCCAATCCTGATGGAAATGTGGAGTAAATCCAGAGTACATTCACTAACTCCGGTGTGGTTACAATGGTGTAAAACCATCAGCCAGACCTGAAGGTTTTCACCTTCAGGTGAAAGGTTTACACCACGGTCAGTGACCGGCATTAGGACCTCATTGTTCCAGTCCTGGGTCTCCTTTCTCACCACTCCAAGGTGATAAACACTTTTACCAATCAGACAGGCTTCACGCTGTAGGATGTGAAGGTGTGATCATGTGTCTGGGAGGAAGATCTGTCCCCGCTGCCTGTGTCTGGTGGAGTGAGAGAGAAGATGGCCGGATCTTTATGAGAGACAGTACTTTGTTTTATGTGAATTTGAAGATATAATATACACTAATGGTCTGGGATGTATGTTTCAATCAGCCAAACCCTTGTGGGCATTACTCCAAAAAGGCTATACAGCTATGAGCACTCTTGCATTTTTCTTTATGGTAAAGGGCACAAGAGAGAGAAAGCAAAATTACTTGTGCCAAAATGGTTTTTGTCGTGTGAGAAGAATTTGGAACTAAGTCTTAAATGCTCTGCAAATACTCAGGGTAAATATTCTGCTTAAACCTCTCTGGCTGTGTCACTAGACAAGATAATCGCTGCCTTACTACTTAAAATCATCTTTCGTCCAGACGTAACTTCATTTTTATCACTGCAGTGAAATATGTTTTACAAAACTTCATTTTATTGCAGCTTCCCAGAAATGCATGTTCCAGTGTACCAGACAAGCATAAGCAATGAACTCATACTGAGAAAAGTGTCTGTTTTATACTTAGTGAATATGCCCAATGTGTGCTTGGCATGAGTTTAGTATGTATGCAGCACATTCTACCAAGCAATTAAAGCATACAGGAAAAAAAAATGGGTAGCAATGGAAAGAATCTAACATCTTTGAATGGAGACGGGCTTGACAGAGGAGGCAAATGGGAAATAAGAGCTTTCATGATGCTCTCTATCCTTGTTTTATGTGGCAAACTTGCTGACAACTGTAATTAGAAAAGGGCATTTATGAAGCTCACCGATCATTAGTTAACTGCTCCACCTAATACAAGAAATGAAAACATAAAAGCTATAGATTTCAGTCATGCTGCAGACAGGAAAAGCAAAACCTGTATATTTGCTAGTATGGGTCTAACTGACCAACAACTATGAAGATAATACGATGGCCTTCTGTGGCCCTCTTCTCCAGCAACTTGATGTCAGAGGTGCTTAGCTACAGGCAGCCTGATGGTTTTCCAAACCATCAGCACTGGGCAGTCTCCCTTGAAGCTGAAAGCCAAACTATGTTACTTTTGATTTCCACATCAGCAGCAATGAAATTGGGACTGCTAGAAGCTGTGGTGTGTCTATTATTATTTCTACAGACATGAGAGGGTAGGGCTTTAGACCTCTAGTATTTAAGGACATGGACTTCTGGTTCAGTTGCTTTTGTTACTATTGTTTAAGCATTTCATTTTTGGACTTGTTGACATCCTTTCAAGCTTGGATACATCAAGCCCTTTTCTCCAGGGCAACCAATGGCAGATGAAACTGAACTTTGTTTCTGCCTTCTTCAGGGAACAAAGCTTGGCCCCATCCAAAGCTATTCAAAGCAGGAAAGCTGAATGCCACCAGCACTGAAACCCAACAAGCAGCAGGAGGTTCTTGTAACTGCATAACTACCTTCTCAGGGTCATCTTGAATACCTGTTTTCATCCAACCTGAAGGATCCAAGAATCATTCAACCCTGGACTGGGCCACCTCTGTGTGCAGCTGCAGAAAAGCTCTGCTGTAGGGTGGTGAGCTGGCAGAGTTCAGCTGTCTGCACCTCACCCTCTCGATTAAAGGCAAGCATTTGCCCACATTCTCTAAATTACCTGGGATCATTTACAGTTGTAAAAATACACTGCTACCAAAGCTCTGCTGTTCACCTTTAGGGATGAAAATGTTCCGCTCTGACAATGTTATCTGGAGAGAACAGCAGCTCCAATCATCTCAAACATGCTTGCAATACAACGTGGTTTCAGGCGAAGCCTGCTGACACCAATGCTGCAAAAGAAAGGGTTGAAAATGAAGTGACCATTACAATGAGAAATGTGAAGCAGATGACAGACAATTTTGCTTGAACAACTGCATTTAAATAACAGAAAATCATACTGCTTGCCCTTTTTCTTTTCTAGCTCTCTGGAGGGTGGCCTTTCCATAGCGGTGAATTATTCCTGGCCTTTAGCATAAAGCAGCGTGTAGACCCGAAATCTGTAGAGCTGTCTGCTCAGAGGAAAAGTCTTCAGAAACACTGCCGTCTCGTGGCAGCCTCTCTGCAGCACTGCAGCCGCTGCAGCATCTCCAGCCTCGCAAAGGGCACTGGCAGATGTCAGTGGCATTTATTTAGCAGGAGGCCGGCTGCCCGGCACAAACTTCACATTTCACAGATGAAGATAGAGACTTAGTTTTGTGCAAAAAATAAAAATGAATCGGATGAGACAGGTGCCCAGTCAGATGATGACAAAGTAAGTGAACTGCTGCCAAGTGAAAGGCAGCCTTGGATTCCCTTGATGGGTTTCTGTGCTTTCATGAGCCTCATAGCAGCCCTGAATTCAGTCACCTTGCTGGAGCAGTTCAGCATCTACACTGACAGACAGTCAGGACGGTTTACAGCTCAGGAAGGCTGATGACCTGGGATGGCTTTCTCAGAAAGGGAGCTCTCGTTTCCCAAGCCAGATTTGCTGTACAGCCTGCAGCACATCCTGTTACATAGACTCAGTACACAGTGTGACAGTAATTTTGCAGTACATACCAGATGAAGGTATCAGAAATAATGTGAATCATTTTTCCTCTTTTAACTCCAACCAGCATTAAATCAGAAGAGTTCTGCCGTGGATCACTTTAGCACTCATTACTTAATTATAAAGCATAAATTCTATGTTTTGTTCAGGGCATTTTGGCATTTATTCTACGGTGCGCTTTTAAAGGCAGATCAGCATCAGTCTTAATTTTTGATGTATGAATTACTTGCTAGGATTGCCATCAGATTAATGAGAGAGAGCTTTCCCAGTCCGTGGTTTGTTAAACACAATGGGTTTCTTTTTTTGGAATTGTTATTTTGTGCAGGGTGAGAGCCCTGCTTAGAAACAAGTGTTGCCTATGTGCATCTGGCAGTCTATACAGAGCCTCAGCCAGAGCCGATTAAAATCACTAGGTGGATTTCCTCTTACCTGTGATGAAGAATGTTTTTATCCCATGCCAAATGTGTTGACATCCTGCGCTATAGTATATGCGAGAGTTTGTATGAATCTTTACATTGTGGCCTGGAATGGTATTAGAGAAAAACCCTGCCAGACTGCAGGGTTTAAGAGTATAACCTCAAATATTGTTTGTTTTTTAACAAAGTTTAAGGAGCTCTTCTTCTGCCTGACTCAACTCTCTGCAACTCCCCAAAAGGAGTTTGTAGCAAGGTGGGATTTGGCCTCTTCTCCAAAGTAACAGTGATAGGACGAGAGGGAATGGCCTCAAGTTGCACCAGAGGTGGTTCAGATTGGATAATAGGAAATGTTTCTTCTCAGAAGGAGTGGTGATGCAGTGGCACAGGCTGCCCAGGGAGGTGTGGAGTCACCGTCCCTGGAGGTGTTCAAGAACCGTGGAGATGTGGCACTGAGGGACGTGGTCAGTGGGCATGGTGGGGATAGGTTTGGGTTTGACTGGATGATCTTAGTGGTCTTTACCATCCTTAATTCTTCATGATTCTATTTTTCCACACGACAGAAGTTTTAATGAATAAACCTGTTAAAAATCTCACAATTTTTAATTGGGACAGGGTCAGATCTGGGGGATTTGCCAGCTGGATTTCAGGATACATCAATAGGTAAATTTCCTGAAGGCCTCACACCTCTTTCACCAGTGGGTGCCTGAGGATCCTATCCTGCTTTTAAAAGGAATACCCATCACTGTTTTTAAAAGGAATGCTTCTGAACAGCCAAAAGCAGTTACCACTGAAGCAGCAGTCGAGGGGTTTTTGGAGCCCTGTTTCCTCATTTACAGCTCATTTAAGTTGCAGAGGCCCTGGTCTGACCTATGTCTCAAACATGCATTTAATGTGGTGCACGTAGGTGGAGTGTCTGCATCTGCTGTGCCTTTGGTGGCTATATAAGAGATAGAAGATAGGTGTGCTGTAGGTGTGCTCATTGTTTGTACAGGCATGGAGAAGAAACCAGGCTGGACAGAGCCTGGATCACCTTGCAAACACTGCTCATATAAGAGGGAGACATTCATGTGCCTCATTAAGGGCCTGCTTCTCTGCATCAGTCCGAATGAGACTGGAATTTTGGTGCCTGGTGAGGCCAAACCTCACAGTACAAAATACCACTTGTGCGTATTTAATGTTAGTCCCCTTAGCAGAAACACTGATAGCATTTGGGCAGCCCCACCAAACTACAGAAAAAATCCTGAAGAGACAAAAAGCACTGAATGCAAACACAGCTGTGATAATACCACCTTTGGAACAGAGTGGTACAGCTACTGGCACCAGGACAGATTTGCAAGGCTAGATGGTGTTGTAATTTGATGCCTTTCTTGCCTTATTCACTCACATGTATATAATTTTATTTTATGTACCCACACCTTATAACCCTTGGCTTCATGTGTCTGCTGCTGTAAAACATAAGTCTGTCACTTTCTCAGAGCTTTTCAACCTTCTCCTGATCTATTCATAATTGATGTTTTTTCCCTCTCTTAAATGCACACAGATTGCCTCACAGACATAGAAAAGTTACAGGGATGTTTTATAGAATTGCAGAATGGTTGGGTTGGAAGGGAACCCTAAAGCACAAGCCACAACCCCCTGCTGTGGGGGCATCAGCTCAGGCTGCCCATGGCCCCATCCAACTTGGCCTTGAGTGCCTCCAGGGTTGGGGTCATCCACCACATCTCTGTGCAACCTGTGCCAGGGACTCCCCACCCTTGGAGTAACGAATTTCCATCTAATGTCTAACCTAAATTTCCTCTCTTTTAGTTTAAAGCCATTCCTCCTTGTCCTAGTCAGATAGTGCAAAAAGTCAGTTCCCCTCCTGTATGTAAGTTCCCTTCAAGTATTGGAAGGCTGCAATGAGGTCTCCCTGGAGCCTTCTCTTCTCTGGGCTGAACAAGCCCAGTTCCCTCAACCTTTCTTCATAGGAGAGGTGCTCCAGCCCTCTGAGCATCTTTGCAGCCCTATTCTGGGCCTGCTCCAACAGCTCTGCATCCTTTTTGTGCTGGAGGCCCAAGGCCTGGATGCAGACTTCATTATCTTACAGTAATAGGAGTGTGCTGCCACATCCCTGCCGTGGACTGTAGGGCATACAACCCCAGGTGCACTGCGTGAAGCTGCGGCTCTATCAGTGAGGTGCTCTGAACCTCCACTAATAAATTAGTTTGTGTTACAGCACGGTGATATGCAGTGCTTTCAAGACTGATTATAACAAGCCCCGGATATTGTCCATTTATAGCTGCTCAAGACTGGCTAATATTTTTATAAGTGGAGATACTAACTCTGGCTCAGTATCCCAATCAGATTAAAACCATTTAATTTATTCAGAGGGCTGAAATAGCAGTTGCAGTTTCATCTGGTTACACCATTTTGTCTCTGTGATCTCCCTAAACACTGAAAATACTATCAAAAATCACCCTTGTAACTGTCTACATATGAATCAAGGGAGCCCAGTTCTGCTTGGAAGGAAAAGAGTGCCAATGTTGTTTCAGCACTGCAGGGTACTGAAATTTCTAAGGGTTTTGATCTCTCTTCATAATCACTGGATGTACACATGTGTGCCTTGTAGAGTGCTCTTCCTAACAGAGCACTGTCTCGAGTAGGATTCCACTGATTTTTCCTTATATCAATTGAGCATGTCATAGAGGGACAAATGGAAAACCAAAGTAATGCAATGCTGACAGCCTTACCTTACAGTTAGCTTTTCAGTCTCTCTTAATATCTTGAATACCATGAGAAACACCTGTGCTTCTGCCTAATTTTAAGCCTAACTTTGATCCCTCTCAAGAAAACAAAAGCTTTGCCCTGGTCTCAGTGACAGCAGGTACAGTTCATATAGTGCAGTCCACATGGCACCGAACCCCAGTTGAAAAACTTCATCAAGGAAATCAAGCACTGTATGCCACAGAGCCAGCAGCAAGTGAAGGAGTCCCTGAGGGATGCACATGGCCCTTCCTTGCTCCTCAGCTCTCCAGGCAGCAGAGCTTGGAAGAACAGAGACCTCTGGGGAGGCTGCTGGGAGGGGAGGACATGGCTGCTGTGCCATGCAGCAGGGCTCAGGATCAATGAGCCTCTAAAAAGATCCTGGGGCTGATGGGGAAGTGCATTGTTAATGCTATTAGATGTTACTTAGGCCTATAGCAAGCTGCGTGTTCAACAGTTTTAACTGTAATTGCTAACTGGTGCAGAAATATGACAGAATATATGTAAATCCTGTTGAAAACTAATATAATTTTAGCTTCTCATCTGGATTAGCAGCCACTGCAATTAGCAGTATGTGGAGCTGGCGATGTTAGCGGAGAATCCAGCAGACAGGGCTATAGGGTATATGCAAATTTGTGTTCAATAGAAGTGCCTCTTTTTCCAGTTGAGAGGATATTGCCAGATAATGCAGAGTCAGTGTTGTGTCCCAGTGGAGGGAGGAGGCTGGGAGCTGCGGGAATGGAACCTTCCTCCTGACACCTTGAAGTTTTCTTCTTTTTCTCATGGCCTATGGTTCCAGCTGAGAAGTGAATGCCTCATCCATTTTTCACCTGTCCCACTCTTCTCCTCTGGCATGGCAGTGTTCTGGGGAGCTGATGTTGTGGAGAAAGTTCCCTTCAGTGGATATTGCAATTATTCTCAACTTGTGCCATCTGAAGCCTTTGTATCAGCATATATTTTCATGGACTTTTATGTGCATTCTTACTCGCTGTGTTTATGTACCTATTTAAAACAAGAACTAGGGGGAGAGGAGTATACCACAGGAAGAACAACAGATGTCTTTCTCCACCATCTATAAAATCTACTTTTTAAGCAAGCATTTGAATGGTAGGTGATTTAGGTTCTAGGGTGGTGAGATAAGTGTAGATGCACAACTGTGTTAAAAATGACCAGTCTGATTTTTTAATATATTTGGGAAGAAAGGTTCACATCTCCCTCTCTCTGTGTTGTTTTGAAGTTCTGAGATTGGCCTTCTTTCCTTTCAGTGCATAAGCAAAGAATTGTAGAATGGGTCAGAAGAGCCCTTAAATACCATCAAGCTCCAAACCCCTGCTGTTGGCTGATGCCAATCACTGGATCAGGCTGCCCAGTGCCCCATCCAATGTGGCCCTGAGCACCTCTAATCAGTTTGGTCTTTTCCACAGCTTGGCACACCCTGCTTCTAGCAGCTAAAAATATGTGGCAGTGACATCACTTTTATCTGTACATCTCATACTGTGCAGTGGAGGCCTCCTGCTCCCAAAATTTTTCCTCCAAAGTTTTAAGAGAAACGCATTGATAATGACTTTCCCATAAAATTTGAAAACTTTTAAGAAAGCAATTTCTGGTGGGACTCAGTATGGGTAAATTTTCTACAAATCTGTGAGTACCTCAGACTTTGTGTACACATGCTGAAGGCTCAGTTTTAACTTGGCTGTTTTAGACTAAGCCACCCCTGCAAGAGGGTGAGGGGTGGAGGGCTGACTTGATTCAGGATGCCTGGAGTACTGTGGGGAGCACAGTGCTGCTTAGTACCCCTTTCTTCAGAGAACTCCTTTATTGCAGTAAACACTTTTTGTTTGCTCTGTTGTATTAGTTTTCTGTCATTTAAATGATTTACGTAAGAGAAGGGTGAGCCTCTAATAGCTGTAGCATTGGTAAGGCCACACCACAACACCCTGTGCTCTGCTTCTTACTGCTTCACTTCTTTTCAGGAATTCAAGAACACGTTGGAGTAAACACAGGGAAATGTCTACTGCTTTGGAAATCCCAGAGAATGTTTAAATCTGCTTGTATCACTGCCCGCACAGTTTTCAGAATTAACTCTGAGCACAGGACTGTTGCTATCAGTTTCATCACGGAAGACACAGCAGCTCCACTGTGTGTGGCCCCCTTCACAAACCTGGCAAACAGTGGGATGAACAATCAGATTCTGGAGATGCATCTGTGGAGAGTTTCTATTCTTCCCTGGTGGAAAGAAAATGTTAGACTTTCTGTGGGAGGATATTGCTTTCCCATTGTTTTAACATTCTTTAAAGGACTTCTTTCATTTACACACACCCTTCAGAAATGTTAATCTCACCATTGTTCCCCTTAATTTGGGGAAAGTGGGAAGGCATTGCTCACTGAAGGATTTTATGTTATAAAGAAGTATTTGGTAAGAAATGTGGCACCACAGATTTTTTGTGCTGCAGAGTGTTAACCAAAAGTGAAGAGGGAGGCCATTATGGTAGAAGTTGTTTAAATAACATTACTATACTTCATGGATATCTTTTATAAAGACTTTTTAATAGCAGCCCTACTCAACTCACATTGCTGTGTATGTGGATATAACACAAATGTCCAGGGAAGATAGGGAAGAGCTTGGCTTGTTGGATCTACTTGTTCCTCAGCTGAGAGCACTCTCTGTATGCCTTTACGGAATGAATTCCCTGGTTTAGCATTCTGTAGGCTGGTGGAGATTATCAGAGGATATAGGACTGCTACAGGAGTCCTTCCTGCTTCCATCTGAGAGATGCCTGGCAAAGCCAGCAAGTACATTTCTTTGGATTGTACTGCTTTTTTCATAGATTCACAGATTCAAGGAATCCTTAGAATTGGAAGGGACCTCCAAGGATCATCTAGTCCAGCTTCCCTGCAATGAACAGGGACATCCACAGCTACATCATGTTGCTGATTGTTTGCCTTAGAAAACTTTGTTCCATGTTTGCTAATCTCAGATGTGGTTAAGCCAAACTTGAAGGGGCTTTTAGGTGGCTGACACTTCTATCGTCATAATTTTGGTTTGTTTACTAAAGCAAACCACTCCTCCATGAACAAAGAGCACAGCAAACCCCAGTGTGTCAAGTTGCTATGGCTCGGCAGATTTTGCCTGCCCAGATGCCACGTGTACACTGGCAAACCGTCCCAGTGCGTTTCAAAGGGGCTGCAGAAGCTGCCGTAGCTATCAGATGAGAAATGGTGATTCAGCCATGGGAACTGGAACAACAACCTAGTCCAGAACCAAACAGCGCAGGAAAGCAAACAGCTCAGATTCGCACCACTTTTGTTTTGTTTTGTTTTGCTTTTGTGAGGTACTCGGCTCTGGAGCGGTCGCATTCCGCCATTCCGTGCCGAAGCAGAAGCCCTCGGCTGGTTGAGGGGCAGCCCCTTCAGGGAGCGCCTGCCGGCCGCCATCGTCCTCCGCGTGGCGGCGGCGTTCTGACATCACACCCCCGCGTGTTTAACACCTGCCGCTAGGGGGGGCAGCGCGGCAGGAGGCCTTGGCGCGGCAGTTTGCGCGGGCAGTTCGATAAAGGCAGGGGAGGAGCGCGAGCCTCTCGGCCCATCCGAGGGGCCGGCTCACCTACTGGCTGCCAGCCAGACAGCAAATCCAGCCGCGGTCTCCACGTGGCGGAAAGCTGTGGCGAGAAAGAATGTGGCGACTCGGAGGGAGTTCCCGCCTTTTTTATGCGGTTCAGGTCCCTGGCTGCAGTGAGTGCCTGAGCTTGTGGATGCCAGTGAAGGGCGGCGGGGCTTCCACCTGTGTGAGGTGTGAGCAGGTGAGTGATCTGCTCGGTGTGGTGGAGGAGCCGAAGGAGGAGGGGAGAGATTAAGGAGTATCAGGGAGTGCGAGCAGGAGATCGGCTGGTGGAGTAACTCTGTGCTGAATGTGTGAGAAAGACGCGGGGGTGACGCCCCCCAAACAATGGTGGACTCCTTGCAGAGGGAGGCAATTGAAGGGAAGAGAAAGAGTGGAAACAGATCCCAGCTTGGCGTGACAGGCAGCCCCCATCCCAACCTACCTCACATCCCCAGGTGTCCCTATGTAATCGGTTTGAGGCTCTGGAGCTTGCAGGAGAGGTGAGTGAAGATGTGATGGGAGGTCCACCCGTGAGGTTTCCGTTGTGAGGTGTAAAGGCCCAGGAGTAGTCTATCCCCTGTGCTGCAAGATGAGCCAGCGGGGACAAAGGCCAGCGTGGGTGAACAGGGAGCTCCTCCTGAGGCTCCAGGAGAAAAAGAGAATGTACGTCCTGTGGAAGAAGGGACGGGCAATGCGGGGAGAATACAAAGAAGTTATTAGGAGAGTCTCCATCCTTTACTGGATGTGATGGGAACATGACCACTGAGGATAAGGTAGAGGCAGAGGTTCTCAATGCTTTCTTAATGTCTGTCTTTAAAAGCCAGACGAGTTATCCTCTGGGTACTCTACTCTCTGGCCTGGAAGTCTTGGGTGGGGAGCAGAATAAAGCCCCCATGATTCAGGTGGAAGCAGACAGAGACCTACCACTCCACCTGAACTGCCACAAGTCCATGGGGCCAGGTGGGATCCACTCAGGGGTGTAGATGTCTCTCCACCTGGGGAGATTCAGATTGGACATTAGGAAATACTTCCACACTGAGAGAGTGGTCAGGCACTGGAGCAGGCTGCCCAGAGAGGCGGTGGAGTCACTGTCCCTGGAGGTGTTCAAGAATGTTTAGATGTTGTACTGAGGAATGTGGTTTAGTGGGAAATATTGGTGTTAGGTGGATGGTTGGACTAGGTGATCTTAGAGGTCTTTTCCAACCTTGTTCATTCTATGATTCCGCATACGTGCAATCCTAGGGGGTTTTCCTCAGATTTCTTTTTCAAGCAGCAGCAGAGGGAAAAAAGGAAAACATATTCCAGTGCATCTCAGAGAGACATAAATTAATTTCTCCAAACCCTGATGAGAGACAGGAAAATCATCTTCACAGTGGAGAGTTGTGGCACAGACTCATTATGTGTCCAAACCCAGCCTGTCCCCAGGTTGGATGGGGTCCTGGGCAGCCTGATCTAGTGGGTTGTAACCCTGCCCACAGCAGAGGTTGGGACTAGGTTGGTTTTAAGATCCCTTCCAACCCAAGCCTTTCTGTGACTCTCTGGTTCTGTCCAAGAGCTCACAGCAACTGTATGCAAGCTTTGTGCTTTATGTATTGAATTGAATAGAGACAGGAAAGCATCTGTTGCAGTAAAAAATATACCGAGGTACGCAAAGAAAGAAGAGCAGGATCAACGAAACATACCGGAAATTTTACCTAAACCCACCAAAATACAGGGAGCTCACTGGATGACAAGTACCATGTACTAGAAGGTTGTGCATGTTTGACACAGAGGCAGCTAAGGAGCAGAGATCTTGGCAACGATGTGGCGATGTCCCTTAAGATTTTTAATGAATTCCTTTGCAGTTAACATGGGTGGTGATGTGTCCTGGTTGTTTTGTGGTGTTGTAGATGATGATGATGATCTTTTAATGAGCTGATTGTTTCATTCCTCACAGGTCCAGCCTGTAATCTGTTGCTTTTGTTCATTCAGAAACTAGAAGTTTTTCAGGAGAGCTTGGCAAAAATCCCTTAGCCAGGGATCCAAGGGCATCGTTCTCTCTCAGCTGTACAGCTTCTCATTAATATTTGAAAAGATTTAGTGTGGAATTTAGGGTTGGGGTGTAGTATTTTATAAGCTTATTTCTAAATTCATAGATTCCTAGATTTTTCAGGCCAGAAGGGACTATTATGCACATCTTCTCTGACCCCCTGCATAATGTAGGCCACATTTGTTTAAAGTTTCAATTTGCTTTCCTGAGCAAACTTGTATACGTTATCTATAGTTTGGTACAGAGGAGTAGCTAGCAAAAAGGTTGAAACCCATAAATATTATATTAGACCACCTGGTGCTCTGAAGCATGCTTCTGAATGATGGCTGCTCAAAATGGAAAGCAGTTTGAAAGATAGGGACGTACAATGATGTGACTGTTGCAAAGAGCAAATGAATGGCTCCACATTAGGAAGAAGTTGTTTCCAGGAGCATCGTTTCTGTTCAAGTTTTATCTTTTTTTTTTTTTTGGCAAATGCTCATTCACACACAACCTTTATTTTAGAAGCAGGGAAGCAAAGAAGGGAGACAAAGGTTTCAGTGGGAGAGCACAATAGATGTGAATAACTCATTAATGATGAGCCTTCTCAAACTGACAAGAGAATGCCACTCACCAAAGGGCTACATTTACAGTTAGAGGTATAGCACACAAAAAATAGCCCAATAGCTACTATATTTGCTATATTACAGAATAATGATTAATTTAAATAGTAAGAAAATCTATTTGGTATTTACTGACATCCCATTGTGTGATTGAAGATGTGTTGAATGGCCCAAGAGAGATGTTTCTGTCTTTGCATCTCTGTTTTAAACAAAGATAAAAAGGAAAGGCGATAGGAGCCTCAGGCTGAACAGCCACCTCTGTGACAGCAGCCCAGGCTTTGGTGGTCTTGCTTTCACTCAGCCTATTGCTCACGCAAGAGCCTGCAAGAAGTGTTTTACAGCTGAGCGCAGACCCACCACATAACAACCACAGGTTCTGTCCTGATGATTAACGTTAGCTGTTTGAAATAATCCAAATGCTGCTCTCTGATCTGATAAAAGAATAAATACGTTGGGTGTGAATGATGGGAGCTAGGGGGAAGAACAGGGAGGGGATGGGGACAGGTTTTTGTCAGGCTCAGTTTTCTGAAAGTGGAACAGCTTTTGAGGGGAAAAAAAATATTTTTTTTCCTACAGATGTTAAGTGCCAGAAGATTGCCTCAATCTGCCAGTCATGTTTTACCAGAGTGCTCTGCAGCCTATCTGGTATGGGAGAGCAGGAGAGATGTTCCCAGCAAACAGCAGCACAAACTCTGATGGCCCCGTTCTACTGACAGTGCTTCCAAACGTGAGTCAACAAGGGGAAGTACTTCAGGTTCCCATAGACACCAAATTCAGCAGTAAATCTCTACAAATCACTGTGTATGAATTTGCCAGCTTTTTGCAATTGTTACTCTGCTCGTGTAGCCATCTGTGTGTCTTGCTAGGCTTGCCCCACTTTCCACCAGATATCTAAAGGTATGTCAGTAGTATAATACATACCTGCTTACATGCCTCTATAGAAAGAAATCAGCCCCCAGAAAATGAACCGTTCTGCGTCAAAAAAAATGTTTAATAAATACAACAAGGTGTAAAAAGGCATGGTGTGTACTAAAAAAGAAAAGTGAAACAGAATTCTTCTGGGTAATGTGCAAAGGCATTCTCATTTACAAAGCTAGAGATTCTAAATTGATTCATCATTTTACTGTTTCAGTTTATGATGTAGTTTGGTTTTCATTAACCTTTTGCTTTAAACACTCATCATTAGGTTCTTGTTTTAGGAGATGTTATAATCATTTTGTAATCATATATAATCAGGTTCTGATTGTTGTCTCTTACTGCATCAACCGCTTTCTTCTGGCTCTAAGGTCATAGTGTTTCTCTTCAGGCCTTTTAATATATGCTACTGATCTTTTTGTTAAAACTGGGATTACCTCGATATGATACAAATATTGTAAAAGATTTATGTATTGCTATTGCATTTGTTGTCTTTACTTAAGTGCCTGCCCTGGAGACTCAGATCAGTTGTGTTAGCTGCAGGTGGAACGAAGTACTGTGCTTTTTGTTGTTCTAGGGATGTGTGCCCAAAAGTTAAGTTCTTTGGGGGGAAACTGCGCTGTGTGACTATATGAATGGACAGCTTTCTGATACCTGCTGTGCAGACACTTGTATCTGAAGTGCTGGTTGAGCCACATTAGTTTGTGTATGGAAGGAATTCACTCTCTACTATGACCTGAAAAGAGGTTGTGGCAAGGTGGGGCTCAGCCTCTTCTCCCAGGTTGCAGTGATATGATGAGAGGGAATGGCCTCAAGTTGCACCAGGGTAGGTTCAGGTTGGATATTAGAAAAAATTTCTCCTCAGAAAGAGTGGTGAGGCACTGAGACAGTCTAGCTAGGGAGGTGGTAGAGTCACCATCCCTGGAGGTGTTCAAGAACCATGGAGATGTGGCACTGAGTGACATGGTTAGCAGGCATGGTGACGATGGGTTGGCTCTGGACTGAATGATGTCACTGGTCCAACCTTTATGATTCTATCACTCTATGATTCTATGAACTGGACTTTTGTGATGAAATAAAAATGCTTCTTAGAAGTTTTTGTGCTAAACTGAAAGGCAACCTACAGTGATGAGCTCTTGTTAGAACACCTATCAGTAATAATTTTAAATTTGAACAAGAGAATTCTACTTCTATCACTGTAGGCCTCCAGTTTCTTTCAGGACTGCTAGATGCTGAACAGATATATATGATACTAATTAAATCTCTGATTTTGAAGTAATGAACTTATACCTGTGATGTTTATTAAGAAGGATCTTAGTTTCTATGCAGCATACAAAGAATTCGTATGTTGAGTTCTGACATAGCAGTATTTGTTTATAGCAGTGCTGCCTCCCAGAGTAGTCAGTGAAGGAGAAGGAAGCACTAAGAACGGACAGAGAAGAGGTTGGGTGCCAACCACAAGCTGGGAACTACATCTGCCATTTCCTCTTGAAACAGCACTTTGTCCTCCAAGCACATATGACTGAGTAGGATCTTTGCTTTGGTGTGTATGGAGCGTAACCCTGATCTCCAGTCTCTGGACCATCTCAGTCCTTTTTGTATTTTATAATATAGTAATCTATTATTTTTTGGTTTATTTTATTTTATTCTATTTTATTTTATTCTTCCCACCCTTATAGTTAGAACTGATACAAGTGCTCAGGAAACCCAAGCTGTCCCATTATTGATTTAGGGGCTGAGTAGAGCCCATCCGTGCATCTCAGCCAGCAATGAAAGTAACTTCCAGGTATAAACTTTCAGATCAGAGATGTGGGACTGAACAACAGGCTGTTGTCAGCCATCCAGGAACTCATAGTCCCCCTCTCCAACATTTCTGCTTAGTCATTGAAGAGTAACTTTCAGAGAGTTTCCCTGCCAGGGAAATGTAACCTGTTTGACTTGTATTATGAAACTATTGGAATATTTGATGATCATTCTTATTATCATTCATTATATTACATCAAATAATTGGGAATATGTAAAAGAATAGGACTTACCTCTCTATAATGACTTCCAAACCTGGAAATAACAAAGCAGCAAAAGAAGAGCAGCTAGCTAAATTTTATTATTATGAGTTTATCAAGCAGCTACCAATGTATCCACAACTACATCCCCAGATGCTGTGACATATCTCTCGGTGCTTGACCCTAGTCACAGCTGTGCAGTGCTTTCTGTAAAGCACTCACATAAAGACACCTAAGAGCACATGCACAAATAGCAGTGCAGGAGTCTGAGACTCTCTCCCAGGCTTATTCAGTTCTGTGGTGTGGATGCTTCCAAAGCACAATTGTTGGAGAAGTTTTCCATGACTGTGGACCAAGCACTTTCACAGAGGTAAACATGGACAGCTTTTGTAGACATGGTAGAAGCTTTTGGTAGACACGGTTTCATCATTTGTGAAATAAATGGGGAAAGGAGCAATAAGAGCAGCTTCTCCAAGCATTCCCCTGTTAAACTCTGGGTTGACCTTAACAGAAGAATGCTGCACCTTGGATCCACTTGCCTTCTCAGTCCACAGCCATCTTGTCTGCACTGAGTGCACGAGGGAGCCCTTATCGGTGATCTGGGTTTATTCTTTGCCTTCTGCTTCAAGTCAGTTTAGCTCAGTCTCTTTTTTTTTTTCTTTTTTCTTTTTTTCCTGGTCTTTTCTCCCTCCTGACTTAAGCCGCTGGTCTATTTATTAATTTGTTTTCCTGATGGAGTAGCATCCAATGATAATTTGTTACTGTGGAGCCCATAATGACTTTTAATTGTGGCTCCTAATGTCACACACTGTCATTTAAATCTCAATGGCTGTCACTTCCTCGTTCTTTCCCAGAGAAAATACGGCTTTTTCCCCCTTCAAACATCTGCATTAGCACACAGTTTATGCCTGCCTCGCTTGGGCTAAGTGAGTCACAGAATGCCAGCTTCTCAAATTATTAGCTTCTCTGACTTAGCCATAGTGGAAAAATAAGCATCATCTATTTGTTACTTTCAGTGGACTCTCAGGATACAGAAGAAATATTGCAGATTTAAACAAACATCTTGCAGATGCACTTGTGGTTTTGTTTGTCTGAAGATCCCAGTCTTGTGGCGCTTGCTGTCTTCCTTAAAATGAGGCAGAATAATCTGAGCAATTACTTCTATGTCTGTTTTCCCAAGCAGACTGCTGCACTGAAGTCACTGATGTTGTCCCTTCTCATTGTAGTGGCATTGAGTTTCATTCCCAGAACTTCCAGCTAAGCAGTGTTTCCCCGTTGGTATACATAGTAGTAGGAGGGTGAAGTTGCTGGGTAAATACCAGCAACAGTGTAGTAGTATATGATTGCAGCAAAGTTCTCACCCAAATAATATGTTGTGTTGGAAATTGATCAGTCAGAAAGTTGATATTTTGTATTTAGTGTGGGAAGCCTAAATGTGGAGGAACCTGCAGTCCTAATGTCCTCAGTGTCTGGCTCAGCTCTCCTGGCTGTGGGACCCAAGTGCACCTATTGCTTATTCTTGTTCCCCCTTTTAGCCAGGAGGTAGTTCCTGACCCTGCCAGCACTGCTATCAGACTGCCAGTTTGGCTTGCCATGTAACATTGTAATGTTAGTTGTCTTTGGGGAATAACTCTGGGATTTTGGGTTCAGAAACTCAAATTTCCCAGCTGAAGCTACCCTATGGCTTCTTTAAGCTTGTCAGCAACTGGAACTTTTGAATTTGGGAACTTGTAGCTGTGTGTGATATGTCATCTCTGCTGCAAAAATGCCCCTGAAGGAACACACAAAGGAAACTATGTGTTTATATGGTATCCTGTGCTTAAAAGAGACAATATCACTCTGTTTGTTATAATACATTTTTTTCTAAAGTTTAAACCAGATTAACTGTAGTCAAACAGAACAACAACCCAGCACATGCCCAAAAGGAAGCTGAGAGTTTCTGAGGAGCATAGCGGAGCTGAGCACACAGCTCTGAGCAGAAGAGAATTGCAGTCAGGTACACGTCTTTTCCAGGTCTGACTCCATATGCTTTCTTTAGTGAGCCCATTCTCACTGTGTAGTGGAGGTAATGTCTACTTGAAGGTTAAGATCTGTGGAAGTTCCTACTGATAATTGTTTGGTTTTGTTTTTATTTGTTTCTTCATCTTGAGTCATTACATCCTTCTTGTTTAAGTTGTATAGTTATCGGTAGTTGGTGTTGTCAGCCAAAGAGCAGTGTTAGGTCTGCGCTTTGTAGAAGCTGCTGTCAGATTTTTCTTATTTCTTCAGTGCAAAAGAATGAATCTTTTTCCTTCACTGCCCTATAAACGATACAGTGTTATACAGAGCAAAGTGACAGAGTCATGCTTAGAATCATAGAATCACAGAATCATTAAGGTTGGAGAAGACCTCTGAGATCTCCAAACCCGATCCCAGCCCATCCCACCATGCCCACTGACCATGTCTCCAAGTTTCCTAAACACCTCCAGTGACAGTGACTCCACTTCCCTGGGCAATCTGTGCCAGTGCACCACCACTCTTTCTGAGAAGAAATGTTTCCTAACACCCAACATGAACCTTTCCTGGTGCAACTTAAAGCCATTCTTCTTATATCATAGTTTAAAAAGGTGTTTAATGTGGGAGGACCTCATCAGGCTGTGTCTTCATTGCATTCCCTGTGCGAGCACACTGTTGTTTCCTGATGGGAAGTGTTGGCACTCGTTTTCAATAGGCTTCTGTACTTGCACTTTGGTTTGATTGAAAATGTATTTGCTTTTATTAATAGGAATGCAGATGGGGCATGGCTGTAGTGTTTATTTTTTAGGGGAGGAGGAGATGTTTAAATGGGCAGCTGGAAAGGATGTCACAGGTTAGTTTCTGTGATCTGAGATGCCCCAGCAGAGATCAGTGCAACATCTGCTTTGCTTGCCTGGTGCATACCTACATATTCATGCGCAGCTTTCTGAACTCTCAGGAGATGTGCGTTTAGGAAGCAGAGTTCCAGTGAGCCGTAAAACTCCTGCTAGAGCTGATGGGAGATGAAACATCTTTTGTCTGCCATAGTTGCATCTACAGAGAATTTTTCAGGCTAAAAGGAAAAGGCAGGTCTTTTGATAAGTGCTTGTTGTCTCACCTGGCTCCTGATGAATGCAAAGAGCAAATGAGAAATGACCGAAAAATAAGCATGTGCTAAGAAATGGGCTATCTGTTGTGTTGGAAATTGATGTGTTTTTGTGAAGGTCCCTTGAGCCAGAGTTGTGTGAGCAAACCAAGCATGAGGGTGTGATGTTCCACCCTGGCAGGAGGTGGGCGGCCCCACTCTGAAGAAAGGTTTCCAACACATCCAGCCAAGAGTGTGGAATGTGCCTCTCGCTGCAGCCAGGCTTGCTCCCCAGGGCTGACTGAATGCAGGGAGATGGATGAACAGCATGAGAGAACTGTTGCAGAAGCACCTGAGAAAGGGGATTTTTTTTCCTTTCTTTTCCTTCTCTCCCTTTCTTCCTTCCAACAGGCAGCTTACAATCATTATGTGGATTTGTCATCTCATTCATTATTTGGTCACTGACTTCTGTCCCACCAGCATTGTTGATATGATGAGCACACGCTATTCCTAGCTGGTCCTTGACTCTTAATTCTAACTGTGGATGAAGCAGTGTGGAGGCAGAGCACACCAGGAAGATGCTAGGACATATGACAGTACTGGCTGGAAATCTTATATAATCACAGAGTTCTATGGAGAAGGCCTCTTAGATCATCAGCAAGTCCAACCATTAACCCATCCCCACCATGCCCACTAACCATGTCCCTCAGTGCCACATCTCCAGGGTTCATGAATACCTCCTGGGGCTGTGACTCCACCACCTCCCTGGGCAGCCTGTGCCAATGCCTCAGCGCTCTTTCTGAGAAGAAACATTTCTGTCCAACCTGAACCTTTCTTGGCAAATTTGATCCCTTCTCTTTGCCTCCCTGCTCCTCTGGAGAAGAGCCAGTATGTGTTTTCAAATCAATATATAGCTCACTGCTCTCTCAGCTCAGAAGTCTCCTGGGTACGGCAGTCACATTAAGTTTTGGCATTTGTGTCCTAATATAATGAAGAACAATTTAAAAACAAACAAACAAACAAAAAAAAACCCACAACTTTCTGAGCAGTGGATAACTTCAAATGCACTAATGCACAGCAAGCGCGGGGAGGATCAAGCTGCCTGAAAAGGCTGCACTTAGAGTAGACCAAAAGTTGTAAACAGGTAGAAACAGATAAGAGAGTATATTTGCTAACTGATTTTTTTTTTTTTTAAATTCCTTTGTTTTGATCAAAACATTTGTTTCTTTCTAATTTGTTTAGAGTGACTGAAAAAGTCATTTAATTTTCTTCTGTTTTTTGGATGTTTCAATGGCTCTGATACCAGTGGAGCATTTTCATGGAACTTAGAATGTGTTAACTGGAGATTTCAGGCTAGAACTTTTTACTACATTGCTATCTGTGCTTACTAAGGTCAACCTTACTTAAGCTTGTTTGCGTTTTAGTGCTTTGTGTAATGTGTTTGATGCTGGAGCAGCTCAGCAAAGGAAATTGATCTTTCTTTCCCAACGGTCTCTTCTGTGCAAAGCAATCATAACTTCTTAAATGAACAGATTCAAAGCAGCATTTTAGCATGACTTTTCACCCACTGCTTCTCGGGGGAAAGCATGTCCCAGGCAGGTTGGCAGGAAAACTCTCAGTTGCAAGAACACTGGAGACACTGAGCAATGCCCTCAGGGAGCAGTGGCAGACAGCAAATCACTCCATCTAGGCCTGCAGCGGAAATCTTGGTAACAGGACTCTGGGTCAGTTCTGTTGCCCTATTTGTAATCCAGTGTGTTCTTCTTTTGTTGTTTCCATTAAATGCTCTATTTGGGGTCATTGCAGTCTTCATCTAATCTGTTCTCAGTTTCTGCCTGTTCTTCACTGACAAAGAAATGGGGACTTTGATACTAACAAGGAGGTAGATGTGTGCTGTGTAAAGAGAGCTATGGGGGAAGAAAGGGATTTGCTTCTCTGCACTGAGAACAGCTCAGTTCCATAGGGGAGTGCTGGAGGACATTGCTGTTGGGAACCTGCTCAGCAAGGACAGCAGGACCCACTGGGTCCTGAGCAATGCCATAGCTGCGCCTCTGCCTTCTCTTATCCTTCACCCTGCATGAATTCCACTTCAAGGGAGAGCTTTTCAAAAACACAGTGTTTGTTTAATCACCAAATTAAGGCCTTGATCCATTTCCAGTTGAAATCAAAGGCGCAACTCGGATCGGTTTCGGGAGTGCTGGATAGGAGCCTGAAGAAGTCAACACTTCTGGGGTCTGCCCTACTTTGAAACTCTGGTAACAAATATATGGGTACTGCAGAGAGGCAAACATGGAGGGCTGTGTTTGCAAGGACTAATGTGTAACACTAGGAACATAAATACTTTTAAAAATGTTTTATACAAATGATTGTTGCCATAAAGCTGGAATAGTGCAGGGCTTCATGCATCTTAGAAATGTTTTGACATAAGAGCCTGAAGTAGGATTTAGTAAGATTCTTGTGCTCTAAAAAGTACTCATAATTTTTGCTTAATTTCTCCATGTTTTCTCGCACTTTAATAGTAGTGCAACAAAGTAGAGGGACTAATCTCAGTTAAAAGTAGAAATGCCGAGATTAAAGTGCACTTCTGTTTATTTTTAAGGGCAGTAGGTTAATATGAGAGCTCTATTGTTGATGTCAGCATCACAAGCCAAAGATAAACACCACTTTTCTGCACTTAGATCACATTTTCAGAACATTATTCTTCATTAATGAGTATTTTCTTCTGCTGAGAAAAAGAACGACTTAGTCGTATGCTTATTGGCTACCAATATTAGTCATTTCACAGCTGTTCTGTAAAATATTTATTCTGTGATGATCTTTTATTTCACCATCTTTTTTGAATTTTCATTTCCATAAGTTTTTACAATGGAATTATTTCCTTTTTAACAAAACAATTTGTTTCTTTCAATTCTAAAATTCTTTAAATGCTTTTATTTCTGTTATTGTATCTTTATTATCATTTCCTCCAGTAAGATAATAGAAGTGTGATGCTCTTGCTATCAGAAAAGCTCATAATTCCTTGTAGGGAAGAGCTGAGAATGTCTATTTACAGGACTGTTCTGTGTTCTGTCTCTGTTTTAATTTATTGTTGGACAAACAAGTTGCTTTAATAGAGGAGACCATGTAGTAATGTGTTTTAGAAATAAAGGGAAGTATTATCTACCTAGCTAGTTAGAAGGTAACTAATCATTAGGGTTTTTCTTGTCATTCTTTTAAAACATTCCTTCAGTAAGTCTGTCACCTGTATCCAGGTACTCAGGTCTTCATTTCACCATGTGATCAGTGAATACCTTGATTCTCGAAAAGAGACAGAGACCTTTCAAAGCCATGGAGAGACATCTTTGTTCTTTATTTGAAAGGCATTCCTGTAGATCACCAACAAGCACATCTCACAGCTGCCAGCAGTTGCACACTTCTGCTGCTGGTGTGTAGAAACATAAAACTCTGCCATGTGAAATAGAATGCAAAGCTTGTAATTTAAAATAATTTTTTGTTTCTGAAATTTAATTCTATCTATTTATCTAATATTTAATGTATTATAAATTAATATTTAATGTGTCTGAACCATGCAATCATTGCTAGTTCAGTTATTGTGAGAGATACTTCATGAGCTGTAAAAAAAATGGCTGAGACAAAGCAGTATTACTAGTGATCACAAAATGGTAGAGTTCAAGATCCTTAGGGTGTCAAAGAGTGCGTGCAACAAGCTTGCTATTCTGAACTTCAGGAGAGCAGACTTTGAATACTTCAGGGAACTGTGTGGCAGGGTAACATGAGATAAAGCCCTGGTGGGAAGAGTGGCCCAAGATAGCTGGTCAATATTCAAGGACCACTTTGAAGCCCAGAAGCTGTGCATCCTGAGAAAAAGGAAGGCAGGCGAAAATGCCAGGAGGCCTCCATAGATCAACAAGGAGCTCCTGGGCTTAGTAAAGCACAAAAAGAAAGTCTATAGGGAGTGGAAGCAGGAATGGATAACCTGGAAGAGATACAAAGAAGTTGTCCAAGCAGCCAGGGATCAGGTTAGGAAAGCTAAAACCCAGATAGAATTACAACTAGCCAGGGACATAAAGGGGAAAAAGAAGAAATTATACAGGCATATCAGTGATAAAATGAAGGCCAGGGAAGATGTGGACTTTCTCTGGAAGGAAACTGGAGATCTAATTGTGAGGGATGCAGAGAAAGCTGAGGTACTCAGAGACTTCTTTGCTTCAGTCTTCACCAGCAAGGGCTCTAGCCACGCTGCCCAAGCTGCAGAAAGCAAAGGTAAGAACTTGGAGAAGGAAGATCTGCCTGCAGTAAGTGAAGATCAGATTCAAGATCGTGTAAAGAACCTGAAGGTTGCAAGTCATGGGTCATAACAAGGCCCATCCATAGGTTCTGAGGGGACTGGAGTTTGAAGCTGCCAAGCTGCTACCCATTATATTTGAAAGGCCATGGCAGTCTGGTAAAGTTCCCGCTGACTGGAAAAGGGGCAACATAACACCCATTTTCAAGAAGAGAAAAAAGAAGATCTGAGGAACGACAGACCAGTCAGTCTCACCTCAGTGACTGGCAAGGTCATGGAGCAGGTCCTCCCAAAGGCTCTACTAAGGCACATGGAAAATAAAGATGAGGTGATTCATGGTAATCAACGTGGCTTCACCAAGGGCAAGTCATGCCTGACAAACTTGGTGGCCTTTTATGATGGAGTTACAGCCTCAGTGGATAAAGGAAGAGCAGCTGATGTCATCTGTGT
Source organism: Phasianus colchicus (assembly GCF_987193195.1). NCBI lineage: Eukaryota > Metazoa > Chordata > Aves > Galliformes > Phasianidae > Phasianus > Phasianus colchicus. The sequence goes on from NC_143439.1 coordinate 28,161,763, forward strand.
GGACTTGTATAAAGTATTTGACACTATCCTGCATGACATCCTGGTTGATGAATTGGAGAAAAATGGATTTGATAATTGGACCACTTGCTGGATAAGGAACTGACCGGATGGTTGCACTCAGAGAATTGCGGTCAACTCAATGTCCAAGTGGAGACCAGTAATGAGTGGCATTCCTCAGGGACTGGTGCTGGGACTGGTGTTATTTAACATCTTTGTAGGCTACATGGACAGTGGGATTGAATGCACCCTCAGCAGGTTTGCAGATAACACCAAGCTGAGCGGTGCAGTTAACACACTAGAGAGAAGGGATGCTAATCAGAGGAACCTCAACAGGCTTGAGAGGCAACTTCATGTAGTTCAGCAGTGCCAAGTCCTGCACCTGGGTTGGGGCAATCCCATACACAGATACAGGTTTGGCAGAGAATGGCTTGAGAGCAACTCTGAGAAGAAGGATTTGGGAGTGTTGATTGATGAAATATTCAATTTGAACTAGCCATGTGCTCTTGCAGCCTGGAAGGCCAGTCATATCCTGGGTTGCATCAAGAGGAGTGTGACCAGCAGATCAAGGAAGGTGATTCTGACTCTCTACTCTGCTCTTGTGAGACCCCACCTGGAGTACTGCATTCAGTTCTGGGGCCCCCAAAATAAAAAAGACATGGAGCTGTTGGAGTGGGTCCAGAGGACAGCCATGAAGGTGATCAGAGGGCTGGAGCACCTCCCCTATGAGGACAGGCTGAGAGAGCTGGGGGTTTTCAGCCTAGAGAACAGAAGGCTCTGGGAGGACCTGAGTCCTACAGGAAAGCTGCAGAGGGATTGTTTATAAGGGCAGGTAGTGACAGGATGGGGGGGAAATGGTTTTAAACTGGAAGAGGGTGGATTTAGACTAGATGTTAGGAAGAAATTCTTTACTGTAAAGGTGGTGAGAGACTGGAACAGGTTTCCCAGTGCGGTTGTGAATGCCCACTCCCTAGAAGCATTCAAGGCCAGGCTGGATGGGGCTTGGAGCAACCTGGTTTAGAGGGAGGTGTCCCTGCCTATAGCAGGAGGTTGGGACCAGATGGTCTTAACAGTCCCTAACAACCCAAACCATTCTATGATTCTATGATTGCAATTGAAATAAATGCAAGGGAAGGAAAGTTGGCTCCATAGCAGGGATCAGCAGGGCCTTCCTGTATGACTGGAGGGAATCTGGGCTTGCCAACTGGACCATGCATTGTGGCACTGCTGGGGCCATTGGCTCCTGCTAACTGAGTGAAAGATCTGCCAAGGCACTTCCCATTAACTTCAGGCCTCCCACCTTTTTACAGTGGGATACGGGAGCTGTTTGTACAAATCTGGCTGTTCTTCCAGTATGGCGGTTGTTAAGCACTGGTGTGAATGTGGGAGCTGAAGCACTCTGCCTCTTTGCCCATGTCTATGAGGAAGCTGCATTAATCCACCTTCAAGGCCAGAGTGGTTTGAGTATGGATAATTGTCAGGAAATATAAGCAAGCAATTTTGATCTGTCCTAGACTAATTTTAATTACAGTTTGTCTGTGTGGAAATTTAGAAATGCTTTAATATTTTCTCCAGTACGAAACAAATTTCAAATTCTTGAAATCCTTTTAAAGCATCTTCCTTTCTTCAAGTGGCTTTGACTCACAAAATAACTTGGTTGAAAGGGCTATAGTGGTTCAAAAAGACGATAAACAAGAGGAAGTGGTTTAAAGAACCAACTACATTTAACCGATGCTGCTCACATACCACATTATAGTCAGTAATGTTCAGTAAACAATTCCATCAGTTCATTTTGAACAATTAGAAACATTCACCATGCACTCAAATAAAAAAAGAGAAGTTGTTAGAACAGATTATTTTGAAAGAGGAGTTGACATTTTGGTACCATCTAATATATTCTTCCTGACACAATTGTGGTCATTGTGGAAGAAGCTGAAGACAGCTGACTGCTGTTCTGAGACTGTTAAATGATAGGGTAGTCCACTGAAGCAAGTACTGAGTTGTTCCTGGCTGGTAGGATAACAGATATAAAATAACAATATACATTAGTCCTGAGGAATCTTCCTCTGACTGCATTTTAAGTAGTTACCAATTTATGTTGCATTTCTCTGAATACCACCTGGGAAATAAAAACATTAGAATGAACTTAGTAGAATTAGGTGTGCTACAGTGTGTACTGTTACAGAGCCTGGTTGAGTTACTCACGCAAACATCTGTATATATGCAGGTCCTGTGTTTACATGTATATAAATGGCTTTCAGATTTGGGAGCAGAAAGAGACTATTGTGATTGTCTAGTTTAGCCTTCAGCTGGAAATACTTGTTTAGCACTATTTGTTCTCATCTCCTTGTATGTCCATCTGTCCAGCCGTTCTGTCTGTTCTTATACTTGCTAAGCACAAATTCAGGCTTCCTCACATTTTTTTTTATCTACCCACTTAACTTTGAACATCTCCCTCTTCCTGGGAAAAAGGGATCTGAATTCTTTGATCTTTCAGATTCTTCTGGTAGGACAATACGCATCCAACATCATCTGTGCATGTCTATATTTGTATGAGAACAGCTTTACTTATTCCTGTGTTTCTTGTAAAGGAGAGTAGCAAAATGACACATTTCGCAGTAATATTTTTCTGCAGTAGTAACAGAAGTTCAAAATATGCTTGATCACAATTTCTACAAGCTGTTATCTGAAGTACTCCTGAGATTTCTTGTGTCAAACACAGAAAAGCTTGAACTCTAAGGAAACTTAAATCTTACCGTGTAGTGTTTTGTCTATTGTTAGTTGTCGTGAAATTACACCTAGGATTCCCCCTCTGAATTCAAGCCCAGCTAATAGGGTAGTTCAAACCATCTCTCAGTGTTGAGATCTTAGGCCACACTTCTCTTTTTAAAAATGATACTAATTGTGTCATTATTTGTCTTTCAGTAGTGAGAACTGAAGCATCATATTGATGCTTCCTATGTCACTGCATGTGGGCCCTGGGTATCACAGGTTATAACTCCAATAGGCCTATTTATACCTTCATCAAGCTCACAGGTAAGCTGAAGAACTTAGCTGCAGACCACCTGTAGGAAGGTTGCTCCTGAACCTCATGCACTGAGTGTGTGTGTGCAAGGAGTGTGTGCAGGCATTGTTGCTCCAAGAGCTGGCTTTAGGCTTTTTTGTAATTGTACTTGTTCTCCACTATCGTATTTTTGGGCCATGCATGTTGAGCAAGCATCTTTTTTCTCCTCTCCAAATTTCTTCCCTTTAGTTACAAGGCTGTCACCTTTTTTGCAGCCATCCCAGTCAGCAGAAGAATCCAAAGCCTAAAGCTACTTTTTTTTGGCATCAACAGCAATGGATGTTAGGAAAAACATTTACAACTGTGTCAAGATAAGAGAAAGATGTCTCAGCTGAAAACAGGCCGTGTCATTAGGTATCTGAACAAATTGAAGGGAGTTTTCATTTGTTTCATTTATCTTAAATTAGAAAGCTGATGCAGTAGATAGATGTTCTAGACTAATCAGATTACAATATAATTCAACTGAGTAGCTCATCTTCAGCACCAGTCTCACATCTGTAAAGAGCAAAGCTTTAATTTGAGTCATACTGCTTTTCTCTGGAATAATTTGCGATTATTCAAATAGCAATACTGCATATAATGAATTCAAAGTTAATCAAATTGTTGTACCAATAAGCCTGGTAGTTCATCTTCAGTATCAAGTTCATAAGATCATTTATGACCAGCTGCTTAAAAAAGAAAACCTCTTCATCAAAGCTGTAGTCTCGTTAGTTCTTGTGATTTGTGTCGAGATGAAATTTAGAGGAAAAAGCTTCACAGAAATTCACTTGTGAATGCTGGAATTCCTGCTCTGTGGAGACACAAACCCTTCTAAATGAGTGTGTGAGCTTTCTGGTGGCTTTAAGAAACACTTAATGCATTTGTGCAATAGAATTTTACTGTTGTTCTTTCTAGGCTTGATGTATACCTGTTGGTTGTTTTACCAGCGGATCATAGAGATAACATGAACAGATGGTTATTCTGGTGAGAATGTGTAGTGTATGGTATGAAACTGTGTGGCTAACTGGCAGAGAAAAGAAAAAACCTCGTACCTTTGAATGTAGCTGCAAAATTACAATCTTTGCTTTAGCTTGGAAGGTTTTCTTTTTGTATGCATGAAAGAAACTTGCTAACTACCAGTAGGATCTTTGTTCCCAGTTCCTTCCTACAGTTTTGAGTTTGAGTATTTACTTCCCATCAAGGTGGCTACATGTGATGAAACATTTGCACTGAAGCCCCCACAGTGAAAGATTTCTAGCCAGTAAAAATTTTATGCAGAATTTTGTAGGACATGAAAATCAGGTTGGTTGACAGACTCGATCCAATTAGCTTGCAATCTGAAAGGCCCCAGCACTTGGTCTCCTCCCCAGTGCAACACCACAAGCAGGATCCCATCACCCACTTCTGTTGGTGTCAAAATTTTCTTCTGCCTTGGTGGTCACAGGATCAGCCTCAGCTGTGAAGTCCACAAGAAATAGCAGCATTTGTAGTGTGTGCAGACAGTGAAAGTACTGGGTGCCATGCCAGGGGGTACGGATGTAGGGGCTGGAATAGAAAGTGTTGCTTTTTTGTAATCGGCTTGACTAGGGCCTGAGTAAGAGCTTGTGCCCACTTCATCAGGTCCTTTGCTGGGGTGGGAAAGCAGGTTAGAAAATTGACCTAAGTGATGGATCTATGGACTGCTGGTGTGTGTGCTCATGTGCTGTAAGCATCTGAGTGTTAACACATGGTCTCCCTACCAAAGGTCTGTATATGAAACTCAGCTGCTGGAGTGACAGAAGATTTTGTGTTGTTAGCGCACACTTCATTAAAATACCAGCTGAAATCCAAGTCTGAAATCCCACAGTTTGTGTTAGTTGATAAAACTCGATTGCCTCTAATTACTGTTAGTATGGCTTTAAAATAATATTTTGTTGTAGTAAAGGTCCCTTTGTGATGAGGAATAGCTGGTATTCAGAAGTGGAAACTTGGGAAAGAGTGAAAATATGTGGTGGGGCGGGGAATATCATCAAGACTGCTTTTACCACTGTACTCTAAGTCTTCCAGCAGCAGCACTGTAAAAAAACAGATCAGGGATGCAGTACTGAACATGGGAAAGATTTAATGTTTTTGCATCCAATAATTAAATGAACCTGCCATGAAATAAACCAAACAACTGCAAGTCCTCTTTGAATCCAAGAGGCACTTTCACAATCTGGAGAGGAGAACCTGTCACTGCTTTATATCATCTGAATGAACCTTAATCCTGCAATGATGAGGCTATGATCGCTATAATCCCTAGGTCTCACTCATGTGCCTAATGTTCACACTGTGCTCGAGAGTTTTGCAGGAGCAAGACCTTGCTAGCTGTACTGAAGCATCTGCTCTTGGATCCTACTGTTGATGCTTCTCTAGCGTGTGATCCCATAGTGATGCAGTTAGAATGAGATCACTGTCTCAAAACACAGTTCTGATGGAGGCAAGGGCACAACTGCAAAATGTCACAAAGCAGCCTGGGGTAAAAAGAGACTTATTGCCCTTTGGTTTTTATGGCCAGATACAGCAGGATGTTGGCTTTGTATACAGAATGTGCAGTCTTGGTTTTATATGACAGAAAGATGAAATGCGAACGTATTCTCCAAACTTTGTGTTTCTAAGCTGCATAGTAGTGTTGTTAAAAGTATTCCTATAAGGTGTTCACAGAAAGTCACATCAATACATTTGTGTATTGGTTTAGCTACAGGCTTCCATTCATGACAAACCATTTTAAAAACATCATTGGATACCTTATGAAAATTTAATAAGACTTTTTATTGACACAGTAGGAAATCCTTTTAGAAGATTTTGTTTTAAATCAAAACTCTTCGGACTTCTTGCTGAGAAGTTCGATTGACCCATGGTCCTAGCTGATCCCCACTGGTTGTGAAGGCAATTGCAGAAAAAAAAAGAGAAGGAAAAATCGCCGACGGACAAAAATCTATTTGAATCAAAGAAGGCAAAGAAACAATTGGTGAGTACTTAGGTATTCATCTTTTTTTTTCATTCTCTTGATTCTGTTCAGAGCTTTAGTCTTCAGCAGAGCCAAGACTTCGTGCTGGAACCTGAAAGTGCCAGCAACCACCACAAATATTCCTTCCTAAATAATGGCTCTATTACTGAGTAGGCTTTATTCTGGAAGGGCTTGAAAGCATCCTGTGCCTTTTGGTACCCACAGCCCTCCTCAAGGCATCTTCTTTTTGGCCACGGTGCCCAGGCAGGGGGATGAACCTGAGAATGGATCCCATAAACAACAGCAGACTGAGCTGTCCAGGTGGAAGTGCTGAGGAGTGTGGTGCCTTTGTGCCCCCTGGGTTTCTGAGGGTGACTCTGAGCTGGAAAAGAAGCCTTCTTGGATTTCCTTCTTTTGCTACACACTTAATTCGAATGACATAAGAGGTGGAGTTTTGGCTTCCTTCACATTCTCTCCACCTCACACAAGTAGAAACCTTTGTGGTGTGTGCAGCAAGCTAGTAGCAAGAATGCTTAGGTCAGCTGTGGGAATCTGGAGCTGATTTATATTTTTGTATGACTTAATACAGAGACCTGAACCATGGGAACTGATGAGAATAGTAAGTGCTCTCTGTGTCAGATACACCACACTTTCTAAATAATGCCAGGTGTTGATGAGCATTTTAGAAGTGCATCCCAGGATTTTGTGATTTTCTTGTGGAGCTTGAAACATTATGAGCGTGGTCTTTGTTCAGTGTTTGAACGTTTCCCCCTATTGAATCAAGACATACACAGCAACAAAAAAAGCAGAAGGAAATTTTCACACCTCAAGATAGATTTATTTTGGGTTCAGGGTTTAGGGCAAAGGTTTGTGATCTTACTCATTTTAATCAAAGAAGTTGGCTCATGCCATCAAAACTTTCATTGTCAGAGAAAGATCAGCAGAATTCACTTGCAGGTTTTTTAAGCAAACAAAACCACATCCCCTGTTGCCACCTCAGTTCATGCTTTGGCAATTTTTAGAAGCTCTTTTTGGAAATAACTTCTTCAGAGTTCCAGGCCCACTGTTATTCCTACCTGAGTGGTTATGTGTGTTGATATAAACATACATCACAACATAGTGAAGTCCATACATCCATATTTTATCACCACAGTCATTTTTCTAAAACAAAAAGAGATAGGAGTACATTTTGATATCCTTTAAATCAGTATTGAAACCCTTCCAGAACATGAAAGTTATTCTGGCATCTTGCTGAAGGTTAACTTCAGCATTCTGGAAGGATTTCAATAGTAATGAAAAGAACAGTGAAGTGAGTAAAGCTATTTCAGAAACAGTTCTGAAGGATAACACTAGCCTGCTAGGGAGTTTTCAGCAGTAGGCTAGAGGGCAGCAAAATTATTTCTGAAGTATTCCTGAAGGAGAACTTTAATAATCTAGAAGTATTTAAAATAGTTCTGCTGTGGTGGTAAAACTATATGGCAAACATCCCTGACGGGTAATTTCATTCTTTGAAATAACAAGGCAAAACATCAGAAGTTTGAAACCCACTGCTAAAAAAACGTGTTTGTAAGAAAGGGAGAGGAGAAGCAGTTGCTCCAGAGGCTGCAATGTCATTCCTGACTGAGTTCTCAGGGGATGAAAGTGACATTCATGGAATCATAGAATCATTAATATTGGAAAAGAAGATCATCGTCTGTTAGCCTATCCCTACCATGCCCACTAACCATATCCCTCAGTGCCACATCTCCATGTTTCCCAAGCACCTCCAGGGATGGTGACTCCACCACCTCCCTGGGCAGCCTGTGCCACTGTCTCGCCACTCTTTATGAGAGGAAACATATCCAAACTGAAGCCTCCCCTGGCACAACTTAAGACCATTTCCTCTTTTCCTATTGCTGTTACCTGGGAGAAGAGGCTGACCCCCACCTTGTTACAAGCTCCTTTCAGGTAATTGCAGAGAGTGATAAGATCTTCCCTGAGCCTCTTCTTCTTCAGACTGAACTAACACAGTTCCCACTGTCTCTCCCCATAAGACTTGTACTCCAGACTATTCACCAGCTTCACTGCCCTTCTTTGGGTATGCTGGCAGCCCTTGGCAGGATCCTCTCTGCACCTTTCTTCTACGAAAGTGGACATGAAGCATAGGCTCATTGCTGCTGTCTCCCTTTGGCACAGACTTCTGGCTCAGAAGTCGAAGAGTCAGGTTTTTTCACTTATGGGTTTACAAGTGTGTACCTCCTCAGTCTGGAAAGCAAGTGGGAAGTCTCACCCAGAGGGTTTTCCTGAATGCCTGGATGCTACCTACTTTTGACTCAGCTAAGAGTACCGCAAGAGCAAGTTTTCTTACAATGTCTCACGTCTTAGTCCAGCTGACTCAGAGAAATACACAGCCATGTGCAAATTAAGTACAGACATAATTTGGCTGACCAAATATGCAACCCAGTGTTAAATTTGTTTAGTTTGGAACCATTTTTGGCTAGTAGTTCTAGCTCCTTCTTAGATATCACATGCTGACTGGTATGCTTCTTTAAGCTGCATTACACATCAGAGGGAACCATGACCGAGTCAACGAGGAGCAGTTGGGTTGTTCCTTCATCTCTTCCAGCACTCCCCTTGTTTTTGTTGGGAGAAAGGTATTTTGTTCTCTGCCTGTATAAGACTAATTCCCATCTGCAGGCAAGGTGTGATTTGCAGTGGGAGGAGGATCTTTTCATTCTTTCCTGTGACAGATGCATTCAGGGGGAAGGCAGTCCAATTCCAGCAGACTTCTACATCTTGGTGACTTCCTCTTGTTGGAGCACTGTGGTTACAACTGTACTACTGCTTAGCCAGTGCTGCTGTTTTTCAGAGGTGACCGAGTCCATCTGTTGTTTGTAGATGATACTGACGTCCATCATTTGAAAAAGCCTTTTCAACACAGAAACTATGATGTGCTGCTGATTTAGTTTTGTTTTAAGCGCATCCCTGTGGACATACATAGAAAACAAGAAGTAAGCTTCTTAAAGAGCAATCCTATGAGCTAAATGAGAGCAAAATTACAGCCTTGCAAATGGATATTTGGCAAAGTTCTGGGTGCTTTTGCAGCTGTTGTTGATTTTACAGAGGTTGTTCAGATTTTGGTATGGAGGGTGCCAGTGAATATGGTGGAAAGTCTCCCAAGGGAGTTGTCAGACAGGCTCTCTGTGACTGCTTAAATGGGGTACCCTCCAGCCTAGCTCTAACCAAGCTCCTTTGAAACTTTTGAGAGGAATGGGGTTGTTCACAGGAATTGCATGGTGAGTCATTCTGGCAAACAAATACTGGCCAAGAAAACCATAATCTGCTTGTAAATTGGAGAGTGGGGGCAGGAAGTGGAGAAATGTCCCTCATCCATCTAACATAAAATAATCTTCTAGTCCTTGCAATAACAGATATCAAATGTGGAGATACTGCCTGCGTAAAACCCTGGTGTTTGCTGGTGTCACCAGCAACATTTCCCACTTCTTTATCTTAAAGATTACACCCTGAAAATTTCAGCTACCTGGCTATGTGCTACTGCTGCATCAGCCAATCTGAATTGTGCCACAATTCATTCTCCAAAGCTGTGTTGTACTGCTGTTCAGTATAGAAGCTTTTTTTTTTTTTTTTTTTTTTTTAAATATGGGTTATTGCCACATCCAGTGAAGTTTCTAAGTCTCTTCCAGCAGATTTTCACGTTTATGAAGTAGGTATTTGCAGGTCCTAACAGAGTCATCATTTGCATGGAGAGATGAGATTTATCAGCATTTTCCTTAAGCCGATGTCCTTCAAGGACAGCCCCCAGAAAGCAGAGGTCACTGCAGTAAAGGGAGCTGCATTAATCATCTTAACCATTTGAAATAAGGGAGACTAAATAAATAAATGATCGTGCTTCAGAGGGTTACCCTAGGAAGGACCAATGTTACAAATGTTTCTGATAATCTGGTTTCACCAGTGGAGCAGCAGAGCCGTGGATTAAGTTATATAAAAATGTTATCAATAATAACAGGATTTATGTTGTACCAGTGCAGTGAGCTGTTCCTGTATGCAAACCTTTCTGCAGTGATAAGCTTTGGTTTTAAGAGAGTAATGGAGCACATTGAGTGGTGACATCCATGGGTCATCCTTCTCATCCTCAGGCAGTTAATGTTGGGTGAAAGAAGTACTGATGTAAATACAAGAGATATATCAGTAAGGGAAACATTCTGAGTGAGAAGTATCAGTTCTCCAAATATTTGAGACAAGAAGCTGCCTCATACCTAAGGAATATAAGGTGGTGGGGCATTGATCTGGGGAAGAGAGAGAATGGTGCATGATGAGGTGCTGGAGCATGGAGTGAATGAACTGGCATCTCAAGAGGCAGCTGGGTTCTAAGGGCCATGCTCACCACACAATTCAGCAATTTTTAAGTCATAGCCTTCTGCACTTGGATTAGCTAAGGTGCTTTGGTTTTGTGTATATGCATATATATTACTCTGGCAAAAATCCTTTTGTACACTCAAACTTAGCAGTTTCAGTACTTTGGATTTGTTCAGTACTATTGCTTGTAGAAAAAACTGTAGACAACAATTTTTCAAAAAGCTGTTCAAGTGTATAACTGCACACCAGAGTAGCTTCAATTTAATAGGACTGAAAGTGTGGGTACACATATATTGCCTGAGTAGAAGCATATGGTGATTTGTTATCGTGACTGAAAATTATTATGCCTTAAATATTCAGGAGAGTGTCAATATCTTTCAAATGAAATAGTACTTGGTAATTATCGAGAAAAGGCTTTTTAATCATATTAATCAAAATCCTTATCAAGATAATTCAGTTCACTGAAATTCTGTAGTGGGAAACCAGCCCCTAATAAACAATAACATTTTAAAAAAGATGAAAAATATCACAGAAATTATCTGAAATTCATACTAGGAGTCAATTGCTGTCCGTACAGAAGAATAACTTTACACGGCAACGTTGTCCTGGAGATGATTCCCAATTTTGTCTTTATTCTGATATGTACTGATAAAAAATAGTAGGCACTTCTCAAATCTTACCATACAGACATCTTAAATATTTCTCAGTTCCAAAATATCCTCAAGGGTTTCTGCTACTAACATCTCTTTGTTCTTTTCAATATCTTTTTAAATCATCAGAATTTTAAAAAGCAATTTAACTTCATAAAAAGCTAATTTGATTTATTGGGGTTACTTTTATTTATTAACCAATTTGCTTCTGGGTTGATTTTCTTAAGTGCTAAGTTTCATAATGGAAATGCTGACACAACCTTAAGTATAGAAGCAAATGCTATTCTAATCATTCAGCTGAATAAATACCAGCTAGCATTTAGTTATTTTCCCAGGAACTGGATAAACAGCCACTTCCTTTATAGTGTCTCTTTGTGAAGTAAAAATTCCCTAGCCTGCTAATCATCACTAGGAAATTTTCTATTAAAAAAAGACCCCTAACATTTCTTCTGTTTATTCTGCGAGATCTTTGTGGTTCCATATTAGTCATGTTAAAAAACAAACAAACAAAAAAAGAACCCACAACAGAAACAGCACAAATGATCAACAGCAAAACCCACAACCCTTAAAACAAATACTCTTGACTTGGCAATGAACCACATTTTGATCTCTTTCAAGAGGTACCTCTTTTGAGGTACTGGCTTCTGTAGTGGAAGACAAAAGAATGAGCTCAGCCAAATAATTCAAGTGATGATCTGCGTTTCAAAAGCTTAGAATTATTCTGCTGTGGAGATTTACTTTTGATTGTTGTTTTGGATCAGCTGCTAGGAATTTGCAGTTAAGTTTACAATATACATTAAAGCAGCCACTACCTTTGGTACGTACGAAGGCAGAACTTTGCTATTCCCCAGAATATTAGCTGATATTACAAGTTGATCTGTTATCTCAAGCTTGCTGTAGTCCCAGATCTGGTGCGTGTTTGATTTTTAAACCAGACAGTCCGGTGGAGTAAACAGATGTGACACTCAGACTACATTAATACACCACTGTCTAGTTAATGAGCTGAAATTCTCCACACGTAATTGATAACCTATTGTGGCATAACAATCATAGAATCGTTAAGGTTGAAGAGACATCTAAGATCACCAAGTCCAACCCCAGCCCATCCTCATCATGCTCACTAACCAGGTCCCTCAGTGCCACGTCCCCACCATCTTTCTGAGAAGAAATTTTTCCTAATACCCAATCATAAGGAAAAAGTTCTTCCATGCAGTTTAATCTGCTACTTTCAACTGTCCCCGTGATGTAGTTATCACACTGGATCACAGTCAGGCAGGGTCATAGAAAGGGTTTTATTCTGTGAGTCCCCATTAGACCAGTGAAAAGTAATTTTGCGCTGAAAAGAAACAGAGCGATTTGAAGGTGGGGATTTTTTTTGCAAGCTAAAAGGGAGTTGCTTTCCCCAGCAGTTCTACCAATGAAAATGCAGTTTCTCACTGCAACCTCCTAGAGAGGTGATGGCTGTTCCTCAGATAAGTACCAGCACTCCTGGCTATATGTGTACCCACAGATTATTGGTAGATGCTTTCACCTAAATTTTGTCTGCATAATTGAGCACTGATACAAGCCTTAACCATCCAAACATACCACTTGCCCAACTTGTGTTAGGGCCAGCCCCTCTGCATTGCCTAGGGGGTAGCTGCCAAAGGTGTGCTGTGGTGCAGCACTTCTGGAGTGGTGGACACAGGAGAGAGGAGCAAGCTCCCTTACTGATGGAATATCTATCAGGCTGCTCACAAAAGTGAAATTATTCAGCTCACAGAGCCTCTGATTTGCATTCTAGACCTTCCCTTTTTCATTTCACTAATAGCCACCCCACTGGGTGCATGGCCTGACAGCTTCTAGTTTATACATGCTTAAACCATACTAATTACTGACTTTTAAGTAACTAGGATTTTTTATTGCATCTTCATTGAGGTAACTAGGAGTTTTTATGGCATCTTCATTAAGGTAATAGTAGGTGGGTGGAGATGCATGTCAATCATGTGAACTGGTAGATGAATCGCACCTGGTGTTTTGGTTAATTTGTCTTGTTAATTTGCTTGCAATGTTTGCAGCTGTTGGAAATGACAGCTTCCTTTGCAGTGGTGAAACAAGCTCAGCAACACTCCGCTTCCTCCTGTCAACAGAAAAATGAACCCTGAGTGTGTGTATGAGAAGGAGAGATGCTGTGGAGAAGAATCAGCTGATGAGAGGTAGAAAATCTAGTAGAATGTCCTTGTTCTCACTATATTCTTAGCTAAGACACCAGTTATTTTAAAATTGGAGATCATTTGGATCTTGCGGGTGTACGTAATAGCCTCTTAGTGTGTACTGAGGAGATAATGTTGTGAGAAGGACGTGCTGCAAAGGGGCAACGGCTGATTGACTTTGTCAGAGGTGTCTGATCTGATGCTGTTGAGGATGCTAGCAATTTAAGCAGCAATTACAGCTTCCTTATGAAGAGTTGTGGTGTTCATTGGTAGTCTCTGAGTTGGGATAAAGGAAAATCATGTGAAACAGCCAAGTCATGTTTTGGTGTACAAATACTTTGAAAACTTAATTAAAAAAAGTAAAAATAGGGGAGAAGACATACATCCATACCAGCTGGATGTATTTTCCTGCTTTTCTCTCTTCCTGAGAAGTAGGAAAGCATGGCAGCCCCTGGGAAAGGCTGGGACAGGATGTTCGGAGCTCCCCTGCCCTGCTGTAAGGAGAAGCTGGGAAAGTACTGCAGCAAGAGGAGATGGGAAGGAGTGATCTCTGGGTGTGGATTTGAACCCAAGATAAAAATAGTGAACTGAAACAATTTATTTGTTCAGCTGAGCCATGGTCAAGTTAACTAAGGAAGGAAAGCTGCATTCTGAGGAGCTGCCCGTGTAAAGCAATGAGTGTTGGCCAGGTGATGGAGCAAAGACATTGGGAAGCATTTAGTTAGGTTAGAGGTTTTGCTGGATGCAATGCGTGTATTTAATTTCCGCAGATATTCATGCCCCCTGGCATGCTGTGGTGCCTTTGAGAGATTCTGTGTTACTGAGATTTAGTGTCAGAGCTATGTCAGCTGTGAGTGTGAGTTCTACTTCTAACAGACCTGTGAGATCAGCAAGGTACACATGTATGTAGAGCACACATCTACTTATGACCCTTTTCAGCTTTCCAGTGTGAAGATCATGTTGATAACAATGAAAAAATTTAAAAGGAACACTCATTCCTGTTAGTATTTTATCACAGTATTAGCAGTGTTATATACTCAGTGAAAACTTTCGACTTGCATGGCTTTGTTTTTTGCCTTTCTAACATTGAATGTGGTGAGATGGAAAAGGTTTTTTTCTGTTAAACAGCTTTACCCATATTATGCTTAATGTTCAAAGCCACTTCAGCTTCCAAAACTGGATCACAGAAAAATTAGTTTGTTTTCTTTGTCCTAACAACAACAAAAAAGCGCCCACAAACAAAAAGAAATTGTGGTAGGATCCTTTAATGCTTGCTCCAAGTGGTCAGTGCCTCCCACCAAATTTATTTTAAAAGCTGAGATCCTGTAGTTTGAGAAGCCAGAAGTGAGAACCAGCCGTTTCTGCACAGAAAGACCGCATCCATTCCTAAACGTAGAGGTCAGGGAGCCCAAGGAGCAAAATCCTGTCACTGACTTGGGGGACACGACCTGACCTCCAGTGCTTCGTAGACCACGGCTGCTCTGGTGCCCAGCATCTGTTTGACAGTGCAGGAGGATGCTTTGTGAGACAAAGGGAAACAACGTGTTCCCATTCTGTGTACGAGGCAGGGAAACGTAGGTAGGTTAGAGGCAATTTACCAGATCGCTTTTGAGGTGAAAAGCAACCGTCTTCATTTTTAATTTAAAAACTAATCTCTTTAAAGCAGAGGGGAGAAAACCCACAGTGTAAGCACGATTCCACTTCAGCTTTGTATTGCAGTCTGCTCTGTGCTCTGGTTACTGCTTTGATATTATAATGGTGTTATTTCTTGTAACATGGGGCTACTATGGGACTCATTAGTCATAAACCTTACCCTTGGAAAATGTAAAAGTCAACATCCACGGTCGCTAATAATGTATTTCACCTACTGTTATTCTAAGTATGTGAACACAGTCAGAATCTGCTTGTGTTGTCCTTTGGAAATATCCTTTTGCAGAGTCTTTTTTTTTCTGTAAAGCTCAGCATCCATTGAATGTATTTATTTCACATTTTAAAATATTTTCCTACTTATAAAATGAAGCAATTGATGTAGGGCTTTGCTGTAAGGTTTTGCCTTAGGAGGAAGGAAAACTTAGGTGTAGACATACCTGCTCCATATTTCATCTCAGCTGACTCTGCCAATCCTTTTTGTGAGCTTCTAAAAAAAAATCATAGAACCAAACTGTTACGGTTGGAAAGACCCCCAAGGTCATCAAGTGCAACCATCAACCCATGCCTACTGGCCACATCCCTCAGTGCTGTATCTACCCTTTTTTGAAAACTTCCACGGATGGGGACTCCACCACCTCCTCGTGCAGCCTGTTCCAATAATCCTTGTATTTTGTTGCACAGGAGCTGTTTTCAACAGAACACATCATTTTCGGTGTTTTGTGTTTTTATGGGATTAGCTGGGAAGTGCCCTGGTGAGGACATGTCTGGAATACTGAGTGCAGTTCTGGGCTCTCCGATTCAAAGAATACAAGGGTCTTCTAGGAAGAGTCCAGTGGAGAGCGACAAAGATGATTGGGACCTGGAGCATCTCCTCCACGGGGAAAGACTGAGAGAGCTGGGGGTGTTCAGCCTGGAGAAGAGAAGGCTGAGAGCAGATCTGATCAGTGCTTATCGATACCTAAAGGGTAGGAATCAAGTGGGTGGGGCCAGGCTCTGTTCTGTGGTGTGCAGAGGAGGGGCCAATGGGCACAGATTGGGATGCAGGAATTCCAGAGGTCCCTTCCAACCCCTACTACTATGTAGCTTCAACCCCACGCAGGTACTATTGGTGATGTGTAGCATGCCAGCTATTCAGGAACACGCAGCTTTCCCTCTGTCACCAGTGATCTGATTGATCTGTAGCTGATGCCTTATCTTCCCTTTCTCCCAGCCGTGAGCCAACTCTTTAAAACCATTAAGGTGTGACACTGGATCACTAGGCAAAGCACTGAGAGCCCTATGTTTCTGCACAGGTGACTTCTTGACTTTCAAGAGTTGGAAGGGAAAAATAAAAGAATATTTTGTTACACCTGTAATCAAGCCCTGTCACCACTATGGCTAGGGTTGGCCTAACACTTTCACCATGTTGGTTTAATTAGGTAATACAAAACCCATCAGCCAGCAAGTTGCTGTGTTAAATTCAATGAGTATGAAAATATTCTACAGCTCCTTTGTGCAGCATTACATTAGGAGAGAAATCATTTTCCAATCGCTTGTCCCTATGTTACTAATCATTCAACTTTAGGTATTTATGTATAGATACATATTTTTAAATCTTCTAGATTGAAATAGTTGTGGATAGATTGATTGTGAACTGATTTATGATCCGTATTGCACCAGAGAAGTAATTTTATGCATATAACTTCTTTTACAATTACCTCCACAATGATTTCAAAGGATTTCACTGCTTGTGGGAGGCCATCAATAAGTGGCACTTGCATATTCATCCATTTCAATCTGAGATTTTTAAAGACCTGAGGGAATAGAACAGAACCACTGGAAATTAATTTTTTTTCAGCAAGTTTGCTTTTTCATTTTTTTTAGGGGATAGCCTTGCCTCAGTGAAAGCTCTTTGAAAATTAAAGTGTTCCTAAATTCACAAATACTGAAAGCTGAAGATTTCCACCAAAATGTAGCAATTCTTTTCAATATTCCCTTTCATTCAGTCGAATGTAAATGTTGCATGTGGGCTTTGGTAGGTATTTCTTTCCTATTAAATATGCACTATTCCCAAGTGAATGAAACTACTCCGAAATGAGTTTGTTCTTTGACTAGAAAATCAGCTTTCCCAATTTCTTGGATTATTTATTTAACAGAGCTATGCTTTTAAAATTGCCAGTTTAAATCTCTTGCTCCTGCAGCAACAAAGTGTAGGAGGGTCATTCTCCCACCATCTTATTTCTCTCCTTTATGCTTAAAACACCTAATTCTACTCCTGACAACAGGCAAGCAAAGAAACAAACCTGCCTTGCTATTGAACTGGGTGATAACTCTCAGTGCCTGCTGCTAGACTGGCAGGTTACATGGAATAAGCAGATTTCCAACAAACAAGTATAGGAAACAAATGTCCCAGGAGCATCCCATGAGGGATAGCTGTGTCACACTGTGATGTGTGCTGCTGAACTCCCCAAGTAGTTTGGTGCATCACCATATGGAGTTACTTGCTCAGATCTCATTAGCAGTGCAATTGCATTAATGTTCATGATGCTCAGCTAATTCTTGCCTTTACAACAACTGTATTGAGTGTTGCACGTGTTTGGTATGCTGCTACCAGGTCTGCAGTTGCTTTGGATAGTGGTAAATGAGGTCTTTTTTCTCTGCAACGCATTGCCTGATGGTGTGAGGGAACCCAGCTAGGATGAAAACCTATTTTTTGAGTTGTGTGAGGGGGTCCTTCCAACTGCTTTCTTTCATGGTTACACCTATTCCTCACTGAAATATGGCAAATGCTTTCCAGACGTTAATTATTTGTGATGCTTATTTCAACGTGAGAACAAGTCTGTCTTTGAGAAGCCATGATATTTGCTGCTACAGGCAAACACCAATAGCCCAGCCCTTAGGGTTAATCATTGGAAGTGGAGAAAGATTTTTTGGGGGAACCTTTGTTTGAATATTGACTGCTCATCACCACACTTCTGCAGTCTCAAGCTATATGTAGACACTAGAATGATCTGAAAAATATGTACTTCCAAAATTCCTTTTTTATTTGCAATAAATTCATTTTGGAATTTACTAAGGGCAGCGCCAGATGGCCTGGAGCATGTTCTCATTCATATTTCAGAACAGAAAAACCCTTCTCAGAATCTGCAAGCTATGTCTTTTTCATGGGGATGATTTCTGTTGAGCAAGGAAAACTCAGGTTAATTAGGCCAAATAAGCTGATGCAGTCAGAGGCAGAGACGCAGAGGTTGCAAGATTGAAATCCATCAGGATACTGTCGGCAGATGCCCTCTTGTTTGTTATTTGCTAGAGAGGGTGGCCACATGAATGTATAGAAATACATTTAATTTTTTGTTACAGTGAGTGCACCACTGTAAGAAGTCTTCAGTAGAGGTGCAAGGTACAGTCAAGCAAAATTGCACCTTATTAAGATTGTAGGGACTTTAATGTAAGATGATGGGGATGCTGAAAAGCTCCATCTCAATAGTCTGGAGGCACATTAATGTGTACTCATGGATACAGGCGGGGACCAAAGGGACACCTCTGATGGGCTGACAATAGATGTGAGTCTGGTGGTCATCTCTTTCAAGGCAGTATAAGGATGTTTCCAAAATAGTTTTCCAGCACTGCAGATATATGTGATTTGGTCTTTACTTAAAGGATCAAATCCTTCTTTTCTTGTCTCTTTCTTCTCTTCCTGGCATCTTTTCTGAGCTTTTAACTTCATTGACCCAAAGAGATGAATTCTGGTAGCTGCAGAGGAAGAGATTGAGTCCTAAGCTCTCAAGGTTAGTGGGATCCAGCTGCCTGGGACCTCTAGTGCTTCTCCTCACTGCATGCATGTCCAGGAACCTTCAGCTCCACAGATGTCTTCCTCAATCCCTGGGTGTTTTATAACCTCTGAAAGTAAATGGAGAGGTAGACAGCTGGAAAGATTTACAACTGCTTTAAATCAGACCAGCAATTCATCTTTTCCAGCACTTGCTGTGTCCAGTACTGGATATTTTTAAGGAAGCAGCAAGACTTCTATCAGCAAGGCCAAGTCCAGACAGCAGGCACTCAGCCTCCAGGGAACAGCAGTGCACCAGTGCTATCCTACATGAACTGAGATTGCATGTTTGTACAAACTAGCAGTCATGTCCTCCAGCAAGCAGTGATGCTGCTTTGCTAGAAAGTGGGTTTATACCTGCTTCATTTTTATAGTATCCTGATTTGTTCGTGCAGTAAGTATTTTGGGGTTGTAGTAGAAATGCCTGTTAATTCTCCAGTGTTTCAGAGGAATTGTGGCCAGGAGACAAATGAAGGATGCTCCTCTACAGCAGACTCATTGTTAGACTGTTGTCAGCTGTACAGTGACAAAGAAACACATCTGGACAGCATGGTGTGCGTGGGTATGTGCCCACACATTTGCTAACATGCCTGTCCTCACTTTCCCTGCAAATTTAATTTCTGCCCAGCACTGACTTGAGTTTCTTTTGAGGAAGTGCTTCCTGTAACGAGGCAGAAAGACTAGATTGGGGAGGAACTGATTTTTGTTTGCTTTTCTTTGGCAATTTTGTGGTGAGCATTGTGGTTAGCATAGACTGAGATGTTACAGAGTGGGAGAAGTTCAAGTATGTCACTGTGCACTGCAATCAGCTCTGTTGTTCATGCAGGAGACAGAGCAAGCATTTTTCCCATGGTACTGGGGGGTGCAGAAGATGATCGATTTGTCTGTGCGGATCTAGGAGGCAGGGAATTGTTTTTGGGAATGAGAAATGCTCTTTGGGGAGCAGAAAGAAAAAAGAAAGCCTCATACATTGATATAACAAAGGCAATAGCAAAGTATTAATCTGCAAGAAAGAGATAAAGCATTTACTTGTAATTAACGTTCAGGATGCACTGAGAAGGAAGGCATAAAGTAGACCAAGGACTGATAAATGACGGTATTTAAAAGAAAATGCCTATGAGTTTGGTGTTGGTTTGCTCATGTTGACCTGCTTGGAGAGTATGGTCCTCCAGGCTTGGGATCTTCTTTCCAGGAAGTCTGTTATGTTTTGGAAAAAACACACAAACTTTCAGGCACAAAAGTTGTTCTTCCATTTATCTTTAGATCATTTGTGAGTAAAGGCTTCTTTCTGTGGTGTTTGTTTTGTTTCCCACAACTACATCTGGCTGGAATCATACAAGCCTTGCCTTATGTATATTCAAGTAAGACAGAAACATTTGCCTTAGAGAGTCTTAGAACTCCACAAGAATTTACCGAGTGATCTTACATAGGGGAAGACATTCTCTCTCCACAGATGATTTTGTTTTTAAAGAATATGTTACAGATAACGTGTTTTAAATTTTGGCTATGAAAAATGTGGCCATGAAGCATGGAGTTTCAAACGCTCAGCTCTTAAATACTGAGTTCCAGTAGTGAGTATCACCTCAGTTGCATTCATGGTTTTGAAAATGACCACAAAATCACATCTAGGTTCTAAATATGAAGCTGGCTTTCAAGTGAGCCGAATCCTTGAAACGCCGACAAACTGTTATTTAGATGGAGGTAAAGTAAATGGGGATGCTTATCTTTAAAGGCCTGAACCTGCTTGGTGTCTAGCTTTAGTTATTTGTGTTAGAGAAAACTGGCTTGAAGTTTCATTTATGCTCAGGCTTCTCTGTTTCACAGGGGAGAAATGAAAATAAATTGGATGGGGTCAAAACTCTCTTCTCATGTATGCCTGTGTAAATCTGAAATAATTTCACAGTGTTTTGGTTCAGCTGAGGTAAATCCAGGATCACACTGGTGAAGCTAGCAGGCTGTGTTCATCCTGTTAGGACAGGGTGCTGAGATACCCTGGTGCTGAGGGTTCAGAAAAAGCTTCAGGTTGATTTTTTTTTTTAAACTTGTTTTAAAATTTTTATTTTGCAAAACTAAAAGCAGTCAGCATGTCCTGTGATTTAAAACTCTGATCAGTTTCAGTGTGCATCTCTAGAAACAGAGGGAGAGAGAAGCAGCGCTTCCAGATGGGAAGATGTATTGGAAATGTGGAGTGTCTATCTGAAAAGAGACACCTGGGTAAGTGAAGATACCAATAAATAAGCATCCTGAGCTTTGAGCTTTGTGAGTGCTTGTACGGGAACAGTTGGAAAGCCTTAAGTGAGGGTGTCTTTCTTGTGCACAGCTGACCAAGTGTGTTGCTTACAGTTACCATGTGTCAAGATATTTCTTGCTCATTAGTTTTACACTGATGGAAAGCAACTTTAAATCACTCTTTAGAGGAATCCACCGTGAGGCATGCCAGCTGTGTGCCAGATGAAGGAGCTGTAAAGTCATGTTGGACAGGCAAGAATATACCAGAGAGAGAGATTTAAAGTCATGAGAAAGATAATTACTTTGCACTCAGAGATTAACCATAGGAGAGGAGAGGGAAGAATCATACGTATTCTTTGTTAGAAGCTTTCCTGCTGTGCCTCTGTCCCACTCACACATGCACACACATGCACGTTGCTGAATTTACTGTCGCAGTGTCAGGCTGGCCAAGACTGCCCACATGGGAGAAGTCCTTACGGGAAGATTTCTCCTCAAGCACGGACTTGCTTCTTTCTTTCTTGCTGTATTTGCTTTTGCTTTACACACTGTGGAACAGTTGCCCCAGACAGGAAGGGTTTAGATGTTTTGCTGATTACAAGGATCTGGGAGCATTCTTCCTCTCCCATGGCTCTTCGTGGAATGAAAGACAGGTGCTGAGGCTGGCAGTAGACAGTGTGTCTCTGTAGGCAGAGAGGAAAGTAGTGGTGCAGGGACCTGCTTGGGCCAGAAGTCTGAGGCCAACATGGGTGAGCAACCAAGGATGGGCTGGCCTCCAGTGGAGGTTCCAGTTGGATATTAGGAAAAACTTCTTCTCAGAAAGAGTGATGAGGTACTGGCACAGGCTCCCCAGGGAAGTGGTAGAGGTGGGTCCCCGGGGGAGTTCAACAGCCGTATTGATGTGGCACTGAGAGACATGGTTAGTAGGTGTGGTGGGGATGGGTTGGTGGTTAGACTTGGGGATCTTAGAGGTCTTTTCCAACCCTGTTGCTTCTATGATCGCAGCATGGGCAAGTTCAGTGCATACATGACTTTCTGCATTGCTGCCCCAGTCCGCCTGACCTCTCTGACTAAGCCTTCCCCTTTCTCAGGGACTTCTTTACAAATCTCATGGATAATGTCCCAGATCCCATGGCTTCTTCAAACCAGAGCTGGTTTCCTCTTTCTTTCTGGTCCTTCCAGATTCTCTGGGTTCTCATTACTGCCTCATCTCAATGTTGTTGTCTTTTCTTTCAGACCAAATGGTTAGTCCTGTTAGGCATTGTGGCTGTAGGCATTTTTTTATTTCTAAGAGAGACCTTGGGAAACCGTTCTAAAAGGCCACTGGCACATAGCCTGACATTGACACCCTGCCACTAGAAAGGCAGCAGATGAGATTTAGGATTTATGCTGCATGTAATCACTCCTAATGGGATGAAACTCTTCTTTTTGTCATTGATTTGGATTTAGTTAAAAAAAAAAAAAAAAAAAAGTAGTTCCATCCAACAGAAAATTTCTCTAATTTGTCAGGGCTTTAACCACTGCAGCTGCAAATGCTGCTGCTGCTGCCTTCAGATAGGAATTACAGCCCTATGGAGTGTCTAAGATGACCCTATTACCTGCCCCCTGCCTCCTCCTTTTTATCTGGCTTTGTGCATGGATGGACCTTTTGGGAAGTTATAATTTGGATGTGAAACGATTATCCTAAAACAGTTAGCTAGAGCAGAGCAGACGCACAAATTTATCTTCTCTCTCTCCTTTTTGGTGAGCAGCATCTATCTTCCATGACCTCTTGATTACTGAAGCCTTCAAAATATATTCTTTGGTCTGTGACACTGCGCTGGTGCAGGGCTGAGCATTAAATATCACCCTCTGTGATTAATTGGAAGTTAATTAAATCTATCACTGAAACAATGAGAAGGCAATGATCTATGTAATCATTGAAATAGTAAATGAAATGATGTAAGGGTCCTCTGTTTCACTTAGTGACAGTGATGGAGGGGTGCCCGAGCCCTGCTGCTCAGCTGTGTTTTCTGCCTGACCACCCAGGCCTGCTCAGGCAGGCACAAATGTTACAGTGAGCTAAGTGCAAAGCAGAGCTGGTGGTGGCCTGCTAGATGCTGTCTTTCCTGAGCCTCTAACTCTTCAGGTGCTGATCAAACAACTTCTGAGGTACCTCTGGAGTTTTGAGTGTGCAGTGCAAGCGATGTACTCGACACAGCGTTGCAAGGGACAAAGCCTTTCAATGCTGCTTGAGGTTACCTTGTTATTCTGAGCTGAGATGAATATGTTGTTGCTCTGATCCTTGGGTAAGTGGTAACACAACACTTACTTAAATTTTGAAGGTAGTTCTTACATGGTTCTGTAGTTGTTTGATAGTTCTGAAATTGATGCTATTTCTTCCATCCTCATAAGGAGTGTTGAGTTTACAGTGATTTTCTTCTCACTGACTGCTAAACAATCTCACAGCAAAAAGAAAAAAACCCAAACACCTAGAATACATGAAAATACAGGTGAAAACTATGGTGCTGTAGCCAATACCCAACCACTTTCTATAGGTGTATTTTAGAATATAAAAAGAAAATATTAATCACTTCCCTCGTAAATGGCATTGTGATAGATTTTCCTTTTGGAAACTATTCCAGATTGTGACAATAGGACTTAGTTGAGAAATGCTTTGTGATGCTCATTTTTCATTTCAGATGCCTGATGATAACACTAGATAAAGCCAAAGCTCACTTGGGAAATGAAAGAACAGCATCCCTGAGGCAAAAGGTCAAAAACTTGTGTTCCCTGACTTGTTTGTCCCTGAAGTGATCCCTTGGCACATGCGTGCCCTGCTAGGATGCCAGTCTGTGTTTTCCCCTTTGGTAGGATGGGCTCAGCTCTTTCCTTGACTGGAAACTCAAAAGGCTTGTAGAGAAGGGCAATGGAGCTGTGAAGTGTCTGGAGCACAAGTCTCTCGGGGAGTGACTGAGGAACTGGGATTGTTCAGTCTGGAGAAGAGGAGGCTCAAGGGAGACCTTGTTGCTCTCTACAACTGCCTGAAAGGAGGTTATGGCGAGGCTGTGGGCCAGCTTCTGCTCCTGTGTAACAAGCAATAGGATGAGAGGAAATGGCCTTAAGTTGCACAAGGGGAGTTCATGTTGGATATTAGGAAACATTTTCTCTCAGAAAGAGTGGTCAAGCACTGAACAGGCTGTCCAGGGAGATGATGGAGTCACCATCCCCGAAGGTATTCAAGGAAAGGGCAGATATAGTACTTAGTACTTAGGGACATGATTTAGGGGGCAATATTGGTGGTAGGTAGATGGTTGGACATAACGATCTTAGTGGTCTTTTTCAACCTTAACGATTCTGTGATTCAAAGGATTTTCGTCTTATTTCTGTTGATACAATTGCAGTGCCCTTTTTAATCAGGAGACTGACTTGGTAATGTAATATGTATCTACATACCTATGTTTTCCTCTCTGTTCTGGATCTCTAATTCCACACCTACAGTAGAGGACATGGTTCTCTCATCTGGCCAGCTCTGTTATCGGTGCTGTAAGGCATGGCAGTCTATGTGATGAAGGGTGAAAAGGCTTTTCTGAAGACCTATGACTCCTTTGGGAAGGAAAATATATCACAATTTGCTTCCTCTCCCTCCCAACTCTGCATCTGCCAGTTTCTGTGGTCTTGCCTTACCAGAAACCAGTGACTGTGTCTGATTTGTTTAATTAAATGAAAACTAAACCCACCGCTAAGCACTAGTTCCTGACTAAGCAGGGAGGGAGCTGTTATTTATCATGAGAGCTGCAAGGAAGCCCTTTCTATGTGGCCTCTTCACTGCCAGCAATAAATTAGTAACCTTGCGATATCCTGTTCTCCAAATGAGGTTCCAGGCGCTGACTGTAACCACTGTGGCCAACAGACGGTTCTTGAGCATTTTATCACTGTTTTCCTTCCACTAATGCAGGAATTACTTTTGAGATGGTCAAGGGGAAATAGTATTCTCAAGATGATTTGACATACATGGTTTCCTGCCTGAGTAAGCTCACACAAAACAAGTCTGCCATGCAGACAGAAGTAGGAAACTCCATGGATGAGGTTGGCAGTGGTGAGCTGTCTGCGTTGGCATCCCTATCAGCCAGTAGAGTGGACAGTGCCATTCCCTCTTGTTTTGTCAGCACAAGAAATACCTGTGACTCAGGATCAGACTCAACCCTACAAGAATGCAGGGCTAGCTTCTCTGTTCTGTCAAAGCTGCCCACGGCAAAGATACTGGGGGAAAAAGGATCCTGAAATCCCAGGCAAAGAATCGTTCAGATCACGTTTAATATTCAAGGTCAAGTTCCTACCATTTATTATTTATTGAGCTCTGTGAGCTTGCTCAGCAGTGCACAATACATAAAGACACAGACTCTATCATAATGGATTTGCAATCTAAATTTCACAGGGTAAGATAGATACTGGTATGTATTATACTTGGTGGCTGGGTCACAGTCCGGGCTCAGAACAATGCAGAGCTTTTTTAAAAAGCTTCCTCCATTAGTAGTCCATTAGAGTGGCATAAACTTTTTAGATTTGAACAATTAATCCCCCTAAAAATATTCAAATGGATACAGTGAATATTTTAAATACATTTAATACATGTGGAAAGTGCTGACCTGACATAACCATGTATCTATGTCCCCCAGCCCCTGCAGATCTCCATGTCTCCCCTGCTGTCTCCATGGAAAACCATGGGAATACAGCAAGAGGACCTGTGTGGTAGTCAGAGCCCAAACAGCATGTCAAATCACAGTTGAGAACCTTGATGTCTTCTCACTTACTCTCTGCACTTTCTTGGGTAGCAGGTCACTTTGTAATTTGCCCCCAGACCTTCTGCTTGCTGAATTCCCTCAGTGCTGTTGCAGGAAGCAGTGAATTAGTGCCATTGCTCTTAGGCTGCCTGAACGGACACACGGAGAGAAAATAAGAGCTGAAGGTGTCACTGCTACTCTGCAAGGAGCTTGGACATAATTTCTTAGTGCTGGACTTTTTCCAAGAGCTTCGTTTCCTAATAGCTTTATAGTGGAACATTGAGTACGTACCCTTTGTGCTTACTTTGAATTGAAGAATGGGTTTGGTAATGAGTTCACACAGAGCCCTCTCCTCCACCCTGAGCACTGCTCAGCTACCCTCCTAGTGCCTGGCAAAGGCTGAGAGGGAGATTTCAGTGGGTCCTGGGTTCATGATTTATGAACCATAAGTTCTGGAGGCTTCCATAAGGATGAGATTTGATAAATCCTCAGATTGTCCCTTGAGCTACTACTGGCATATTCCATAGAAGTTTGGAACTCTTTTAGTAGATCTAGGGGAGAGCTGGTTCTTCAACAGAAATAGGTGAAGGCAGTTAGGATGTATGAAATAAATAGGCTACAAGATGCAAATCCATTTCTGCATTTGGGATCCTGGGCAGCCTGATTCAGTGGTTGTCAGCGGTCACAAGTTGGCAAGCTTGCCCGTGGCAGGGGGGTTGGATCTAGATGGTCATTAATGTTTCCTCCAGCCAAAGTAGTTCTATGATTTGGTGTTACTTCTGTTTGAAGATGTGTATCTTCAGCTCATCTTTTCAGTTATATGCAACGTAAGGATCTTATTCTGTAGGATCTTTCATCTGTTTTTGTGTAGAGAGCCACACAGCAGGGATGTTACTCACCTTACTCACAGTGTGCCACGACAACTGGTGAGGAACAGCTCAGCAGCAGCACTGTTCCCTTGACAACAAAACACTACAGTGGGAGTTTACTGTAATTAAGCTGCTTTGGTAAAAAACATGAAACGTTTAAGGAAGAGATGAGAAAGGAGGGCACCATTTTCCCTTTTGTGCCTTCTCTGCTGCCTGGCAATGTGTCGCCAATATTTCAGAAGGCAGATCCATCACCAGCCTGCAGATCTGCTGAATGCTTTTGCGGGCTTAAAAAAAGAGATCTCATGATTCCCATAGGCCCTCCAACCCTTTCTTGTTTCTAATTTCAAAGGCCCTTTTGAGTGGGAAACAAAAGGTTAATTTTCTCCAGCTTGCCCAGGCTGACTTAATGTAACAGAAGGCAGCAAATTGTATTGATTTAGTGACATGCAACTGTCCAGAAAGAGCTATTTATACATTATTCAGGACAAACACTGTCATAATGGACAAACAGCAGCAGCATCTGGGATGTTAATGTCTACAAATAAGATTATTCTTTGAAAGGATTAGGACGAAGCATTTTGTGTAATTAGATTTCTCAGTTTCAGGAATGAATTGCCTTTTAGCAGTGAAAGCTGTCACTGAGGGAGCCATTAGCTCCTCATAACTGAATTAAATGCATAATTAGTGACATGATCGCATTAGGATTTGTTTCATTTTTAACTAATCCGGGGTGCGGGAGGTGCTCTTTCCAGGTCGCCGCAGCCCACCTCGGCAGGCCCAGCCTCAGCTGGCGGGCCGGAGCTGCTGAAAGTCAGGCGCGTGTGAACGGGAGCTGGGCCCGCCACGGCGCTTGCGGGGCTATTCATCACCGGGTGCCGCCTGACAGTGACTGATGGGCTCGGCCCGAGCCTGGCACTTCACCAGTGCAAGAATCATACGAGCCAGGGAGCAGAATGACAGCTGGAGCGCCGTGTCAAGTGGTGTAGAGACCAGAGCTATTAATAATCTCTGCCACATGATCTGCGCCGCCAGAAAACAATGATTTAGACATTGGTTGGAATAAAGATTTCACATTTAGTATGGAAGGACCAGCCTCGCACTGGAGGGATAAATCGCTATTCAATCAGCATGTATGAAAATAAGGCAATGAATACATTAGGGGTTAGCAAAAAGGAGGTGTGCGTACACCCTGCCTGAGGTGAATGCTGGTATTCAGGCTTCATTGGAGCCTGTGAGTGATGGCATTAAGTGGTGTTGGAGGAGCCGCTGTGAAAGCTCTCCATCCTGTTTCAGGTGGAGACTGCAAGGAAACCAGGTAGGTCTCAATACTTAGCAATCCATGCTGCCAGTCCTTATAAGCCCTTACAGTTGTACCCTCCCTGTCTCACCACGTAGAGCAGCCAGGTTCTGCCAAAGCCCTTCTTGCAGCCAAATTACTTTCCTGCTGCAACAGCTTCTCCAGCCCCTGCTGTGTCAAAGGACAAAAAATAGAATCACAGAACCATCAAGATTGGAAAAGACCACTAGGATCCCCAAGTCCAACCACCAACCCATCCTCATCATGTCCACTGATCATGTCCCTCAGTGCCACATCTCCATGGTTATGAACGCAGGGATGGTGACTCCACCACCTCCCTGGGGAGCCTGCTCCAATGCACCACCTCTCTTCCTGAGAATTGATGTTTCCTAATATCCAACCTGAATCTTCCCTGGTGCAACTTAAATTACCTGTTGTCCTACTGCTGTTATCTAGGAAAAGAGGCAGACCCCCACCTTGCCACAGTCTCTTCTCAGGGAGTCATAGAGAGTCATAAAGTCTCCCCTGAGCCGCCTCTTTTTCAGAGTGAACAATCACAGCTCCCTCGGCTGCTCCTCATAGGACCTTTATGTGCTCCAGACCCTGCACAGTTCTGTTCCCTTCTATGGAAATGCTCCAGGGTCTTGATGTTTTTCTTGAACACAGCGCTTGAGATGTGGCCTCACCAGAGCTGTGTCCAGAGGGATAATCACCTCCCTGCTTATGCTGGTTGCAATATTTCTGACACAAGCGAGGATGCCATTGGCCTTTTTTGCCACCCGGGCACACTGCTGGCTCGTGTTCAGCCAGCTGACGACTGACACCCCCAGATCCTTTTCCTCTGTGCAGCTTTCCAGCCACTCTGCCCCAAAGTAGTAACACATTGTACCGGCACAAGCCAGCTCAATGACCATGGGGAGCCAGCAAGGTTTGTGGTTGGCTTTCCTGAAAAGAAGCAGAAGGCACAGACATGGGGAGGCTTAGCAGATGTGCTGCCCCCAGAATTTGGGTTCTTTAGTTCAGCCTCAGTGGCTGCTGTTGGTCTCTGTAATTTCTCTAGCTGTTGTATATGGCAGAATTTTGGAAGGCTTTTTCTGTTGTTTTTTCCTCAGGTCTAGCTCTCATGTGTCCCTTAAATACTGACAGTGAAGACTATACATTTGAAGGAAAAAAGAACAGGATTATTATGTGCTTTTCAGTGTCTACACACTTTCTCCGAAGCCAAGGTTTTGCAAGGGTAATTTAGATATTCCCCATTAATGATGGTTGTATTAGAGACGGCTTGACAGAGCAGGGATTAGAACTCTACCTTCTTGAGTCCTTGTGCAGCTGGCAGCTGCAGTACAACCCTGCCTTCAGAAACACGTGTTTTCATCATTAACCTTTGCTTCTGTGTGTAGTTCTTTTTGATTTGGCTCAGATAATCATCACCTGAATCCCCCTTCACATTGTGATTGTGAGTTTTATCAGCAGTGGTGTATAGAGAGGACCGGGTCTCTGCTGTTTCAGATGCTGGGGACTGAAAAATGATCTTCTCTGCTACTCAGAAAAAAAGGGTCTTGTTCCCTTATATATTTCATCAGGTGCCAAAGAATGTAATTTTAAGGGCGTAATGCACAAATTGAGGTCCAAGTTGCCTGTTGATTCTTGGTGTGAGATGAGGAAAGGCTGCAAGGCCGGTCACCCTGCACTACAGTCAGAACTAGGAGCTTTCAATGTCTTAATTACTGCTGACTATAACAAAGGTAAGAAGCAGTTATGGAGAATGCCAGCATCCTACAGCTTGCACAGTGGCAGGGCCCTGGGCCATGCAGCTGGCCGTAAGGAGCTTTTGGTATCCCGCATAGTTTGGCTCCTCCTGCTCTTCTTTCTTTCTCTCTCTTTTTTTTTTTTCTCTTGTGGCTGCTTTCACCAGCCCTGAATCAAATGCTTAAGTGAGTGACAATAACTCATCCTTTGTGGTGTAGTTTTTTGCTGTTTTTTTTTTTTTTTAAACAATTATAAATTGTATAATCTGAGCTCACACAGCAGAGCTTAATATATTTGACTTTATTGCTTTTCATTTTATGGAAATAAATTACTGCTCACATTCTGACATTTAAATTAAAGGATCTGCACTAAATCTCATGCACAACAATAAGAAATTAAGAGAGCATTCCTTGCTAAACAAGCAGCATTGGATGCCCCAATCTATCAAACACTCTGCCTTCCTAAACCAGTTTACCAAAGGGCCAACATGCATTCAGGGCATTCTAAGCCTTGCAGAGGCAGAGGCCAAAGCAATGCAAAGCCTGCAGGAAACCCACAGCTGCTGGAGAGGACTCCTGGAAGCAGCAGGGCAGTGGCATGCACTCAGGACCTGCTTTTCTTCTTCAACCCACCTGTTCACATCTGCCTCAGGGAAGCTCTTCTGAGTCATGCCGAAATACTGTGTGAAGTATCAACACAAGCAGATTGGAAATTTCAAATTGGAAATGTATTGAAGCCCTGGAGGATGTCCAGAGAGGGGCAGCAGAGCTGTGCAGGGTCTGGAGCACATAAGGGTCTTATGGGGAGTGACTGAAGGAACTGCAGTTGTTCACTCTCAAGATCAGGAGGCTCAGGGGAGACCTTATCGCACTCGGAAAAGGAGATTGTGGCAAGATGGGGTCAGCCTCTTCTCCCAGGTAACAGCAATAGGATGAAAGGTAGTAGCTTTAAGTTGTGCCAGGGAAGGTTCTGGATATTAGGAAAAACTTCTTCCCAGGAAGAGTGGTGATGCATTGGAACAGGCTCACCAGGGCAGGTGGCAGGTGTTCAGGAACCATGGAGACGTGGCATTGAGAGACGCGGTTAGTGGGCATGATGGGTATGGGTTAGTGGTTGGCTGCAGTGATTCTAGTGGTCTTTTCCAACCTCAATGACTCTATGATTCTAATAGAAAGATGAGTGACAAGTGTTGTTTGGAAGAACTGCTTTAGATAGCACTGCCATACAGTGATTTCAATGGCTGAGGTCAATAGGGAGCTACTCTGAATGTACACAGGGTTAAAGATTAACTATTTCAATACTTGGAAAAAGCAAGCAGAGGTATTTCAAACTGATGCAAACCAAAAGAGAGAGTGTTCTTCATTATTCGCTCAGGAATATCGGATTTTGTATCCCCTACTTGTGTGTGCACAATGTAATGAACTGTGTTGCAGCTTGCTGCAAGACATTTACATTCCAGGAGGGCAAGTTCTCCAAGTTTGGTGCCAAACAACAGCTGTAATTTTAGAGTCCCAAGGGAGAACGAGTCTCTGGATTGTACAGAGGACACAATTAAGCATGCCCAAGAGTGCAGAGGCCAGCGGTGTAGAACAGCTAGCAGCTTTGCTTGCAAATCCCCTTCATTTGCAGGGCAGGGCGCTGTACACGCATTGCTTGTTGGGGGTGAGTCCTCGCCCTCTGGAAATGGGCTTTTTTCATGGAGATGCCACTCTACACAGGCTGCTCTCTGCTCTTGCTGCAGCACAGCCAAGCTGGCAGCAGGGCTGTCTCGGCCGCTGGAGGGCATCCAAAGAGGCGCAGCACTGATGCCGCTGTCTGTATGGCTGCGGCCCAGAGGCACGCAGGGCTGGTGGGGTGGAGGTGGGAGGGCCGGGCTCGAAGCCCCGGCGGTCTGAAGGCGCATCAAAGGGTTTGCTCGCACCCTGCTTAACTTAATTACTGTGTCATGGAGGATTACATATTCCAAATCAAATTCACAACATAACTGGATTTGGAGGAGGTAGTTCTCTTGTTTCCGAACAGAAAATACAGGAAAAAGTGATGAACGTTTGAGCTGACTTTCAGATGTTAATATACTTAAGAGCAGTAGCATTCAAAATCTGGATTACAAAGTGAAAGTCAGAGTCAAAGATGCACCGTGGCTCCTCTCGAACCATATCCTAAATATGCTGCAGTACAGCCAGAAAATGCTTTTGCACGAGTTTCTCACAGCCACACGTGTGGGTTTAAGCACATTTGTGTGCCCATGGGACGCAGGCGAGGAGCACACGCTGCTCCCTGGTGAGTGCAGCCGGGCAAAGCCGCATCGCTGCCCTCCCTCAGCTGCAGCCGCTGTACCGAGAGCCGTGCGGAGGGAGGAGGGAGGCAAACCAGGATATGTTATTTTCCCTTTTTGCAGGACTGCAACAGATTAATGCTTGTGTTTTTCTGGGGTGGAATGCAAACTTTTGTTATAGTAATTGATTCTGTGTTGAAAAGAAAAGAAAGTTGAGGCTCGTTACAACTTTTCTTCAGAGCAAGTGATCTAGATCTAATCCCCTCTGTTTCATTTGAAAAAACCCACTTAGGTATCTGAACATAGGAGTAAATTAGCATGTGCCTATGAATACTAATGCCGCATAAACTCCACGCTAAGCCTCTAAAAATGAATAGTACAAAGATAACTAAATGGGAAGAGGGAAATTCAGAAAGAGCATTAGCATCGTCCTTAGATGCTTTGAAGAGGAATGCTTAACTTTGTATCAAAAATATTCAAATCAAAGGTTTTACAGGCTGGAAATTATCTAGAAAGACCTTTGTGTCTAGACTGCTAGTTGAAGACCCTGGTTTTGTTGCCAGAAGATAGGTCTTGGAAATTGAATTGCATATGTAACAATCTGTGGAGGTTAATATTTTATAGCATTTAAGCAATTCAGCCAGAGAGAGGATTGTTTTTGTTTTTGTTTTTAAGTAGAAAGGAGGAAATGAAGCTTTTGATTTAGTGAGCATTGCTTTGAAATGTTTTTGCAGATTTCTTGTGAGTGGGCTCCGTAGCCATGCAGCAACACCATCCATGTAGGAACTGAGCTTTCCTTTTCCTCTTTTAAAACAGACCCAGAGGTGTAAGAGAAAGGGCCCTGGGGCCAAAAGGCACTGGTTGAGTAATGCAACTACAGTGCTACCTCCAGCCCCTAAAATTAATGATACCTGTTTATTCTCTGGAGGGCTGCTCTGATAGAGTAAGAGCAACATTCTTATACCCACTGTGAACCATGAGAAGCTTTAAGGCAAGTAAGGCAGAGAGACAGCATAGTAATCAGTAAAAGAGGAACTCGAAATGCCTAGGCTAGGATGGCTGTCTTACTGGGCAGGCATGCAGAAACCAAGACCATCACCATATGGATCGGACATAGCTTCATTTGGTGGTGGCCCTTTGCCCTCTCCTTTGGTTGTTTGAAGTGGTGGAACACTCAGGGAAGAGAGGGAATCACCATCTCTGGAAGTGTGCAAGAACCGTGGAGGTGTGGCACTGAGGGACATAGTGGGCATGGTGGGTTGATGGTTGGACGAGATAATCTTTGTGGTCTTTTCCAACCTTAAAAATTCTATGATTTTATGAAATTCAGGGTTATAGTGATTGTTGTGGTTCAGTGTGAGAGGAGGTGACATCCCCATTGGCACTCAGGTGTAATGCTGACTATTTTTCATTCCTACCTTAGTCCCCATGCTTCGTGTTCCTGGCACAGGCCATTTTGGGTAGGATCTTCAAGAAAACTCTCCCATTGTGGGTGCTAGCGAGTGTATCAGCAAACACTTGGAGGCTGGACAAAGAGAGCAAAGGGCCAGACTGTGCAACCAGTTCCATCTCTCACCATGCAAGGGAAATGTTGGTGGGACTCCCTGCTCTTTCAGTGAGACATCAGCCATAATCAACCAGAACGGCAACATCTCTCTTACTGCAGAGGATAATTCCCTATTGCAGAGGTCAGGAGCTGTGTGAGAGGAATTTCAAGGACCTCTGGTAAACACAGAAATAGATGAAGCAGCCCATTCAGAAAGCGGTACTGTTAACAGCTGGATTTTCAAATGTATTGTAAGAGAAGGGGAAAAGGATCGAACGCCTGCAGGAGCACAGAGTTGTGACATTGCAAGCTGTGATGTTTCGTGCCCTGTCAGTATCTGTGAAATGAGACGGCCTCACCAGCAGGGTTTATTGCTAGGGCCTGATTGCCACAGCACGAGAAAATCTGTCCTTAAAAGAAAAGGAAAAAAGAGGTTGCTTTTTTCCTCTCCATCCCCAGGGCTTCACACACAAGTCTAACAAGATCAGTGCCCTGCCTGTGAAACCAGTCCTCCTCCATACGCCGGCTCGCCTGTGTTAAACGCCTCTGAGACAGTTAACCTGCTGGATCGCCTTTCTGCAGACACCTGCCTGAGCTGCAGACTAAACAAACAGGGATTCTCAACCGCACACAACTTGGCCCCTTTCAGCAGGGCTCCCATCTGTTAAAAAGCCATTGTCTGAGAAAGTGTTCAGCTAGCTGGGGAGGTAGAGCTATTGCGCATTGAGCTGCCCTGCTCCCCATAAAAGTCCTCTTTAGCATTTTCTTTTCTCCCCTGTTTCCATCGCCTGATTTATTCATTGGTTTCACCTCCTCTCCCCTCCCCCTGTGGTTCATAAGGAGGGCCTCCTTGTCTTCTGTACCTCGGGGGTCATGTCTTTTCAGTCACCAGGACAATACCCGCTGCTGGCATCTGCTTCCAGATCCAATCAGCCATACTGTGATCACATCCTGCCAGAGAATTGTTCCTTCTTTTGCTCGGCTTTGTTGCCAATTTCATGCCATGTATTGCTCCATGTTTTGTGCTTCATGAAGCTGTCACTGGCATAAAAGTGGCCTGACCAGGGTCGTAGTAAAAGGGGTGGGAATGAAACATCCACCAAAATGTTGAGCGGGCCACCCACCGGCCGCGTGCACCCCCGCGCCTGGGCGGGCATGCAGACCGACGGAGCCCCACTGAGCTCCGTGGTGCACTCAGAGGGGTGGGATTATATTTACCTTGCTGCAGGCTGGGCACCGTGCACAAAACCAAATCTCAAAGCAGAGTAAGTTGGACCAGTAGGGCCCGGCATCCCTTGTAGCAGTATTTTTGCTTCCTTTGCAAAATTACATGAAGTCAGCAGAAAATGTTTGTTTCAACATAAGGAAATGGGGACCCTATCCTTCCCTTCAACATTAGTTGTATTTTCTTTCTGCGTGTTCCACTTATTGCAGGTGATTTCTGTGTTGGGACAGATCCATCCTACCCTGCGTCCCTCGGTTGGCTGTGTGTTTGTGGGGTTCTCAGGATTTGTTCCCTGCCCATCAGAGCAGCCAGCAGGGCCAGGGCTCGTCCATCCCAGAATACAAAGCAAGTCCAGGCAGGGTCAGGGGGCTTCTCCCCTCTCTTTCTGGGGGGAGCCAATTCACCATTCTCTTTCTTTTGCCTCGCTGCTGTCACTTCCATTCACATTCGGTACCACCTTCCCATGCTAATAACCCAATTGCAATCAATAGAGCTGTTCATGGAAGGCAAAGAAAGGAGAGGGATACGCTTGCCCCCCTCCCACTTGGTGCCCTGGGACTTGACAAGCAGGTCGGAGACACCCGTGCTTCCCAAGAGGTGACACCAGCACCAGCAACTTCCCACGCGCGGCCAGTGGACAGACATGCTGCTTCTGGCATTTTCCTGGGCCCCTTTTGCAGGATGTCACCACGACATTGGCTGGGGGTTGTCCTCGGGGTAGGAGCACATGTAGAACTTGGAAGACCCTGTGGACCTCTGTCACAGAGATCAATGTAGAATGAGGGAGGCAGTTAGGTCCTGTGAATCTTGTTCGTGCAGGTAGTGCTCCCAGAGTACAACTTTGCAGGTTCTGAGAAGCCCAGGAGAACTTTACAACCCTGAGCCCTCAGTCCTGAGTTTCCTGAGCGGAGGGAGAGCTCGGGGGGCTGCTGCTCATGGCCACTTTGGGAGCACACAGGGTTTTCCTTTGTGGTAACTATGTTTTATTTCTATTACTTCTATTTTGTCACGACATTGACCTCGCAGTGAGAGAGAGAGGAGCTGGAGACAGAGCTGTGTGTGTGGGGTGTGCATGCGTGCGTGTGTTAAACAATTTCATGGACATCTGTCATGCACAGTTAACTTTGCATTGCTGCATTTTAAGTTCCAGGCCCAGGCTTGGCCGTCAGTGATAAAGTAGCTGGCAGTTTTCAAAAAGCCACTGGATAACAGAGCATGAATCATAAAACACACTACTGTGTAGCAATATCCAAGTTCATTCAGCGCAATGAAACCATGCAGAGGACCTTTATTCCCGGCTAATTATGTGGAAACGCCTAAGACAATAAAGCATCTGGTGGTCTTTCTTCCTCATTTCAATTTTTCTCAATATTGTGACAGGGGAAGGCATTGTGCCTTTCCCAGGGTAGTTGCTGTGAAGAGGAGTAAAAGCAAGGGTCAGGGAAGAGCAAATAGATGAATTTATAACTTTCTTTTTATTTATTCCTTTCCCATTGTTTCTCTGGAGACTCTTCCTTTAGGGTTGTATTTCCAAACCACTATTCTCACTACGCTCTGCCTGAATACTCTTTTTTTTTTTTTTTTAATACCACCCAAACTGCCAACTGTGTTGGCCTTTTTTTTTTCCTCCTCCCTTCTCTAGATGTTTCCAAGATTTGAAACCCAAGCCTGTGATCGTCATTAAAGTCTAGGTATTAAAAAAAAAAAAAAAAGGAGAGAGATTTCAGAATCACAGAAATAAGCTGTGTTCGACTGAGCAAGGACAGAAAGTGCTTGGTTTGGGGAGTTTCTGGTTGGTTTGGGATGCACATGTGTTGGAGCAGCTCCACAACTACATCAGGCTCATTTCTGTGTACAAAATGTGGATAAATTTGCCAGTTTGATTAGGGAAGACTTAGCAAACTTAAAATAATCTCACAGCAAATTGTTTCTAGGCTGTGGACTAGACCCGTTAAACTATTCCTTCCTCACTCTTTGGTTACATAAGGTTCTCATAGGGTGTGCTCAGAAAACTTCTCGTTTTTTATTTCAGAACGAAGCACACTAGCTTGATTCTCAACTTCCTCCATCAGACTATAGAACATTTTCTTTTCCCTTTCTAGACTTATGGCTGTGAGGACAAAAGGAATGAATGAGCTGCCTTCAGATTATGCTAAGCAGCAGAAGCAGAGGTGCATGTCGATTTTGGGAGCAGAAGGATTTCCCATGTTGCTAGTGAAGTGTCTGTTTAAAGGTAACACCATGTAAGTATTAAAATAGGTTTTAGTTGATTTGAATGCTGCTAATTACTGTCCTCCTGTGACATAAACTGCAGGAGGAGGCTGACTGGGCTCTGTGCTAAGATTTCACCTGCTTTGGTGAGATGTGATGGAGCAGGGTGCTCATGGCACGTCCCATCTGAAATGGCTGGTAAATGGGAACAAGCAGGTGCTCTGGAAGGCTGCTCATCTTGGGCCACGACTAGCCTTGCATTTAGGCAGGGAGATGATGAAGCCTGAAAACTTAGCTTACACTCACCTGTTTGGTTATTTTGTTATTTTATTTTCCCAGCTCTGCAGCATTGGTGAAGAAACTGCATCCTGGTGTTAGACAATCTTAAAGGACAGAAGAAAGAAAACCAGAAAGAGAGAAAGGTAAACTGTTTAGAGGGTGGAATCATCCCCCACGTGGTTTTAGGCTGTATCCTCTCTTTGGGGATTGTCAGATGATGCAGTGATATTGGAGGACTTTGCAGCAATTTAGCCTCAAAGCACTCACAAAAGTGTTTTTCATCCTTTAAGTAATTGCAGTTTGCACAGCATGGTTCTTGACTGTGACAAAATTAGCCCTAGCAAAGGGGTTGTGTAGCAGAGACCAAATGTACTGGGAGGAGGAGACCCGGAAGCATTTGGATAAGCAAGAGTTATGTGTAGTATGGATCCAGGAAATGTAGAAATGGAAGTTTTGGGGTGAACTCTGTAAAGAGCAAATGTGAAGTGATGTGTGCTGTAAGCAAGAGAAAGCAGGGTGATTAAGAGAGAGTGCATCTGACTGGTGCAGCTCAGGGCTGAATTTCACCCACTATGGCAGCAAGGAAAAGTTCCTGTAGTGGGAGTTTATTCTTAACACCTGAAAAGAACCCACTACATCAAAACTGACATCTCTGGGATACATGTTAAATGGTATTTAAATTTTAAATAGGAGCCTTGGGTCAGATGGCAGCTGCTGTGTAACTACAATTACCAATTCATTGAGCATCACACTCCAGTTTCTACCTCTGCATTAAGTGTAGGTCAAATCACTCTGTCCTTTACTACTTTTTAGGTTTCTAGTCAACAAAACAATTATTACAGCCTCAGCTTTGAGATCCAGTGGTGAACGTTACCATTAATTTGCTTCTAATATTTCAGTTTTGTTCAGTGAAAGAGCGTGTGCGTGGCACATATGCAGTCCCGTTACTGGGCTGCCTTTACATCACACATAGCACCCACCTGAAACAAGACCTGAAACATGAAGTAGAAAGAAGTAGAACACAAAAGTAGGAAAGGGAAACAAAAAGCGGAAGTAGGAGGAAATAAGCAGAAATAATCATGTGAACCACAGCTTTGCAGCCAAATGAGGTTTCTTGTCTTCAGCTCAGGAATACAGGTGAATATCAGCCATTTCATATCAGCCATTTCATGTGGTCCACTCTGCTCTTCTGAGTTCCACCAGTGGACGTTCAGTAAGGTTGACTGGCACCTGAAGGTATGGCAAATGTTTTATTGCCTTGGATGCATGGAAAACTATACAAATCATGGGCTAGAAATGTCTGAGAGCAGACAGGTGGAAAAACCAAAAAGAAGAATTTGTTGAAAGTGGAGCATACGCTGATTAGCATGAAGAAGGCGGCAGTGGAAATAGTTACCTACCCACATATTCAATGTCACATTGTTACAGTACTATATTGTGATAGCTAGAATTTCTCAGTAGGGTGCATCATGGTGGAATATCCATATCTGAAAAGTCACGTTTCCCATTCATGCTGTGGAAGAATGTTCAGAAATGCCCATGTTAGAGGAATACAAATGTTTTGGGAGTGTGCAACAGATGCCTGCTCAGAAATGCTAACTTTTGTGCAGAAATGTTGCCTCGATGTGCTAGAATTGGGAACAGCTTTGCAGGAGGCTGTGATAGCACA
This sequence comes from Phasianus colchicus, assembly GCF_987193195.1. Classification (NCBI taxonomy): domain Eukaryota; kingdom Metazoa; phylum Chordata; class Aves; order Galliformes; family Phasianidae; genus Phasianus; species Phasianus colchicus. The sequence goes on from NC_143439.1 coordinate 28,200,539, forward strand.
AGACAACTGTGCACTGAAAAGCACTGTGGCACCTGGTTTTGTGTGCTGAGTGGGAGTGTGTCTCTGCTAACAAACCCTCCCTGGAGAACTGAATCCTAAATGTGTTTCTGTGGTTATCCTCCCACTGCCTCTCTGAACAGTTACAGGTTTCAATTCGTTCATCCTCTCCTTTTGTCTACTGATCCACATCCGTCCCAGTGAGCAGTTGCCATTCGTTACTACATAATTTTGTGTCACACAGGCTGTGATAGTAATTACAGTCCCTGCCTGGGAGATTTGGGTGTAAGAGACAGTTTGTTTGCCAGAATGATCCTCAGGTGATTGTTTTGGGGCGATGTATTTATCAGCTCCAAAAAGCTGCACTGAAGGGAAATGAAAACTCCACAAACCCGAGCCAAATGGCATTACCTTCCTTCAGTGGGCTGAGGAAAGCAGGTTCATCTTAATTATTTATGATGGAATGCATGGAATGCCTCTCTGGTGATGATAGGGTCTCATTTGCACAGGCAGCATCGCGTGCGGTCTCATTAACAGCCACACGGTGCTGTGTTCACTTACACCATGTCAACTTTAAAAGCTCAGTGGTTTTCAGGTAACTTTCTGTAAGAGTGATTTTGGATAACCTGAATATTTAGTGCTTCTGCATGTTTGTTAAAAGGAAGCTAAGCCATATGGAATGTCTTACATGTGGCTCTTTGGTAAATAAATATGCTGTAGTCAAAAAAAAAATATGTAAAACCAAAACAAAGTGGATAAAACATTTCTGAGACAGAGCAATTAAAATGATAAGAGGGTGCCCAGAGATGTGGTGGATGCCCCATCCCTGGAGGTGCTCAAGGTCAGGTTGGATGGGGCCCTGGGCAACCTGAGCTGGTGGGGGCAGCCAGTCCACAGCAGGAGGTTGGGGCTGAGAGGGCTTTTGGGTTCTTTTTAACCCAACCATTCTGTGTGTCTCTGATTCTTAAGCTATTAGAAAGTTTCCTGGTGTGCTGGAAAGGTGCTGCCATGTCAGCATAATGTCCAAGTACTGTATAAACGCACAATGGAAAATATTCCCATGAATTATTAGGTGTTGGAAGTTACTTGATAGAGATTTCTGTTGGCTTTTTTAGGACCACGAAACCCTGGTAATTCTTCTCCCTTTGGGGAGACTTGTGCCGAGGTTCCTGTGCAAAACCAGCACAGCTGTAGGAATTTTGAAAGCCGCTTGCTATCATCTCAGCAGACAGGCTCCTGGCATGGATGAATTAGCACAGCTGCCATCTAAGATGTGATCTAGTTCACATGGGCGTCAAAAAGGAACAGCTTCAGTTTGTTAACACTTTCCATGAACAAGTGACTAAAAAGAAATAATGTTGTTTAAACAGTTAGTTTCCCGAGTTTTGACATTTATAAAGCAATTCACTATTTTTATTATTGTTCTTCTATTCTTGTTCTGTGTTAACTTGATTCCACCTTAATGATTTGTTTGTTTTATCTAGTCTTCAACAACTCTGCTGGATGCTTCTTTTCTGTTTAGAAAAGGGATTCCATACTGCATCAACCCTGTGATCCTGCTGCTTGTGTGCTACTTGTGAGCGGGGATATAAACATGCTTTCAATCCAGCATTTTATTTGCAAGGAAACGGGGCCAAATTCCTCCTTTGTGAACTGAAAAAATCTCTCTAGATCGTACGCGTCCAGCCCATTAGTTTTATGGTTTTGTTGCCCTCTTTTTTATGCTTTAATAAAAAGTATATTTAAAAATAAGTACATACATTACATACATTAAAAACATTACCTATTTTATATGTGGCCTAAGACAATTTCTCTTCACCCAGGCAAGCTAAAAAGTTGGACACTTGGGCTCTAGACTATTTAGGGGGGGAAAAAAAAAGCATGAAAAGAGGTTCCACATTTTTTTAACACTGCTGTGGTTTTTGCTCACAGTTTTGGAAAAAAGTTATTCATGTGCTATGAAATCAAAGTGAGGGGAAAAAAGAGGGGAAAAAAGCAACTTTCAACATCCAGCAGTGAGAAATCCCTGTCCTCAGCTGTGCTGCCCAAGCAGACTTGAGCCTGGCTTGTTCTTTTGGGCACTTCCCCATCCCCACCTTGAGCTCTCTCTTCTAAAAAAGCACCAATGTGAGCTGAAGGTGACATCTGGAAAAGTAAAAGTGGGCTGGATGCCCACCAGCTCAGAGCCATGGTCTCTCTTTGGCACTGGTCCATGAGATGACCTACAGCTGTGCCCTGGTGTGGGGGGGCTGGCCCTATTCTGCCCTGGCTACAGCTATGGGCTATTGCTGCCTAACCAGCTCCTGATAGGAACCTGGCTGCTCTTGGTGGTTGTTTCACTAGTGCTCCAGGCAAGAACAGGGTTTTGGTGTTAAGGCTTAAGTCTTTTGGTGTGGGAACTTCTGTGTCCCTGTGATCCCCCTCCCTCCCCCAAGAAGGCTGCTGAGGGGCAAGAGGCTGTCTTGTGCCTGTGAGAGAATGTCTTGGCTCCAGGTGAAGTGAGGCTCCCTAGAGAGAGCTGGCTGTGCCCAGATTTCTTTCTTCTCCCAGTGAGACAACCAACTGTAAGTAAGCAAACCACGGGGATGTGGGTTTCTGTATAACAAGGGGGTTTCTGCATAACAAGGGGGGAGAAGTTGCTGTGTGCTGCTGCTGGATGTGCTCGAGTTGGTATTGCTGTTAACATTTAGTTCCCCGAAGAACCTCAGCTGACATAACAGGCTTTGTGTAATCGCAGCGCATTGCTCTCGCGTTTCTCTCATGTCTTCATTCTCTGCTGCTTAACCTCTTCACCCTCGCCCCCATCTTTGCCTTCTTAAGGTTCGTCGCCTGCTGCGCTGCTGCTAGAAATCACTCTGCTCTCACTGTCAGCTACTTACTTACTTCTAAATCACTTCTTTTATTTCCCTTCTCAGATTCCTTGTAAAGGAACATATCTGCCTGTGTGTGTTCTTGTACATTTTCCTTCCCGCTGTTCGCCTGACGATATTTCTGTCAGAAGCTGGAGGATTATTTTATGGCACACTCTGCATTATCTCCTATGACAGATTGTGGATGTTGCTTTTGTGTTGTGTGAGCACTGATGTTGCTCCTCTTCTCCATAGTCACATTTCGTGCTTTTGATAAATGGTACAAATAAGACCCCTTGGCTTGAAGGAAGCCTTCATATGAACCCTCTCTATGAAAGTGCCAGGCAGAATGTACACCTGTGCCAAACTTGCTCTGCATTTCTTCCTTTTTATTGGAGCTTCAGTGGAGAGCTCCCAGAGGGATGCACGGGTTCATAGAGTAATAGCATTGTTTGACTTGAGAGGGACCCTTAAATACCACCTAGTCCAACTCCCCTGCAATGAGCAGGGACACCTACAGCTCCATCAGGTGCTCAGAGCCCTGTCCAGCCTGTCTTTGAATGCCTCCAGGGATGGGGCTTCCATCACCTCTCTGGGCAACCAATGCCAGTGCCTCACCAGCGTCAGTGTAAAATGCTTCTTCCTTATATCCAGTCGAAAGCTCCCTTCCTTTTGTTTGGAACCATTTCTCCTTCTCCTATCAGAAGAGCCTCTGCTATGGTCACCTTCTTTCTTGTTGCTCCCCTTTAGATACTGAAAGGCCGCTATCTGGTCTCCCCGCAGCCTCCTCCAGGCTGAACAGCCCCAGCTCTCAGCCTGTCCTTGTAGTGAGATGTTCCATCTCCGCTGCTCAAAGGTACAGCAGGAGCAGAGTGTCAGAGCACAAAGTTGCAAAGCAGTGCGTGCTGAGTTGGTCCTTGTGATTCCAGAATCTGCCTTCCGCTGTCTTTTATGAACGCAACCCTGTGCAGAAGTACGAGGTTTTCTGGGTACAGATCTCATGCCCTTCGGCGTGTGTGCAGGGTCAGGGCTGGGAGCTCGTGTCCCCCCGTGCCCCCCGCTCTCCCCAGGGCAGGACGGCTTCAGGAGTGTCTTTTATCAGGTGCATCTCCGTTTTTCGAGTGCCTATCGTATCACGAAACTGCTCTTGAAGAGCCCTCCATTTACCCTCTCCCCTAATTAAATGTGCACTTCATTAATGTAAATTGGGGGTTTAATGCTCTTGTTGAAATTCTGAAGAAAGTGCTATGGCCTCGCGAAATGCTTAAGCATCATTGCAAATTAGATTAGGGACCAAGAAAGGCAGTAAAATTAGAATGATAATGGTTGATGTGGCTTCCTGACAGGCGTGACTATTCAGGGATCAATGGGATGGAGAACAGTTTCCCCCAGCCGAAAGCGAAAGGCAGGGACAGACGTCAGCCTACAGATGTGGCTTTTGGAAGCTCTTTCAATTAGTTTAATTTGGTAAATGGTGGGGATTTAGAGGCTCTTAGCCAGTCACACAAGACAAGAATACATTGAAATGTTTCTCGGCTTTTTAACATAAAATAGGATCGGCCGCATTTGCATTTCTTAACGTCGCTGGAGGTGGGGGAGGAGGGCTGTGCGTGGCGGTGGCGAACCGCCTCGGGGCAGGAGCGGGGCCGGGGCGGAGCCGGCGGGAGGAGAGGGAGCTGCGCGGAGCCCGAGCCGTGCGACCGCGCTTTCAATTTCATTAGCACTAAATTCACCTTTAGAGAAATGTAATTTTTAAAAACTGCTCGACTTGGCAAGGGCAACGGCTGAAAGATCGAGTTACTGTTTGTAAATGCCAGACGGGAATTAGTTTTGCAGCGTGCTTGTCCTGACTTTATGAAAAACTATCCCAAATATTGCCTTTTTTTCCCCCTATCTCTTTATTTTATTTTATTTTACTTTATTTTTTCCATGAAACCCCTTTTCCTGTGTGCAGCCTCTATCCGATGCCTGTAGCTGCTATTTTGAGCCCATCTGAGGCTGTCTGCGTGCGCTGCTGGGATGTGTGGGTGCTGTTAGGGCTTTGCTGCCTCCTGGAGTGCTTGGTGAGCTCATTGAACGGCTGCTCTGGGGAACTTTGATAGAAAGGTGAGGACATGGTCTGGCTTCAGTTTATCCCATAACTTTCTGCTGTGGAAAAGAGGGATGGGCAGTTGTGCCATGCTATACTTGAATAGAGAGAAGTTTAAGAAGTATGTCTTATTTAAAAGAGGGAAGGCAGAGGGGCTGCCTGCCATCAGAGCCTGGGCAGCTTGTTCTGGGCATCCCCTACACAGCGCTGCAGCCTGATCTCCCCATGCCCTGTGGAAGCAGCAGCGCTCAGTCTGCACAGGGACAGTGAGGTGTGGCCCTATGCATCCTTCTCACTTATTCAGCTGTTAAAGCAGCTTAAACCCTTATAAGAACATTAACATTTGGGTGCCAATACCAGCTTGACCTTTATTCATAAAGTGCAAAGAGTTGGAAGTAGAACAGATTGGTTGCCAGCTATTGCCTTTTATGTGCAGTTTAGAGGCTTTGATTTCTCTCCCCTTTCTTCCTTTAATCTGACATCACTGCCTTGAATATGTTTGTGCTCTAAGTAAACAGGGCCAGCACAGGCCTCCCTTTTTTGAAGAGCTCTGTGTGTGTGAGAGAGGGAGGTGGGGACTGAGGTGCCTCAAAAAACAGTTTGCCTTTCGAATCAAGCAGCTTAAGAATAGACCAGATACCAGGCCTGAATGGAGCTGTGCACAGCTCTCCAAACTGAGTTTCACGCGAGCTTTGGCCGGCCCCACTACTAATGCCCAGTGTCCTGTGTACGTAGAGAATGAGAATGCGAGGATTTGCATCAGCTCTACTGATGCCTGTAGGTGCTATTTTGAGTTCTTCTTCTTGCTCCATGACATCCACAGAAGAGAAACTGAGGGGAGCACTACAAAAGCTAGGTATCTGAAATAGCTTTACAATTCCTTGTCCCCAGCCACTTGACAGCTTTAGCACTCAGGTAGAAGAGATTTCTGTGGCTAGGCATAGTTTTGTTACTTTTGGTGGCATTTTTACACCTGTGATTGAAGATTTTTCCCTTTTTTACCTGTTCTGTGTAGCAATAGTCAAGTTGTGGCCAACCCTTTTTGAGAAACCAACCCTTCCACAGACACATGGGGAGGAGCCTGAGAGGAGGCGGATAATTGCAGAACAGATGGAATGTGTCATCTGGTGTCTCACCACAAACAGCTGACGGCATTGTTGCCTGACCTTGTCAAAGCCATCATGAAACTGAGGCTCCGTGGCCTTCACTCTCAGAGGTGTCAGCCTCCTCACAGCTTGTGCAAAGGTAGACTGCAGCACCCACGAGTTTCAGTGTTTTTTGGGCTTTTGGCTCTGTCCTTGAAGCTCTTTACAACTTTTACTAAATAGCATTTGGGTGGCTTTGTTCATAGGGTGCCTCTCTTCCACAAATCCGTTGAACTCATGTCCAAGCATACTTCTTGGTTAAGATAGCAGATTTCCATCCATTCTATGTACTTGTAACAAGTGGTAGAGCCTACAGAGCTGCGTCAAAAACACTTCAAATGAAACTGTCCATTATGTGTCATCCAACAACTTCTATGATGAGCCCAATAACTTGTCTTTGATATAAGCATCTTCTAAATCCAGCTTGTCTTTCCCTCCATCTTGGTCTGGAATGATTGAGAGCTGGAGACTTCCTTGGCTCGTTGCTTGGGTTGGCACGGCAGCTCTTACCCCTGCAGTGGAGTTTGTCTTTATTCTTGTCATAGACTGGGAGTCCTGCCTTATCTCATACGTCAGCCTGCCCCATGTCTTCTGGCCCTGTGCAGAATCTCAACCAAGCCTTGACACAAAGCATTCATTTCACTAAAAGCATGTTTTTGTACCGACAAAATATATCTCTATAGCAGAGGGAAGGCTTGAATGAACATTTTGAGTCTTACCCGTCACAAGCCATTAGATGAATTGCTTAAAGAAATCCCCTGACAAGTGTAATTGCTGGTTTAGTGTTACAGAGCTTCATGATATTGCCCACAAGAAGAAATTCTTTTACAAAAGCCCCTTCTGTTTAATAAAGTAATTTGTTCCAGTAACAGTGATAATAAAATTGCTGAAATGAAACAGGATTGTTCAATGAGGATCTGAATCCAATTTGCCGTGCTAGTACGATTACACTTTTATCTGTGTGTTTACTCATTTGTAGAATTGCTACCAGACTTTTTATATGTAATTAATAGGATTAATGGATCCTCTGACGGGGAAGGCAGCACCCAGGAGTACATCACCTTATTTTGCATGCCAGTGACATGTTACCCTGAAGTCAAGGGTCGCCTTAGGGTGCAGTGCAGACTAACAAGCTGATTTCCTAACCATCTTTTTTTTTTCTTCTTTTTCTTTTTCTTTTTCTTTTTTTTTTTTTTTTTTTTTTGTTAACAGGTTGGAATCTCTTGTGAAATTTGGCTTCTTAGCCCAAAGCATGGTTAAACATTACTTCCATACTGTTGTAAGGTCTGAAGGGTTGCTTCTGATTTGCTGCTAAGAACAAGTTTACCTGTATTTGTTGTAGGAGAAAAAAAAAAAATAAAATCTGTCCTGGTAGTTGGAAAGAGCTATGAAGCGATTAATACCATTTTCCACTCTTTGCACATTTGGAAATTACTCACACCAAACTTAGGAGCCATAGGAAAGTATTATCACAGCCTCGTGGAGACTTAAGCATCTGAGTGTCAGTGAAGACACATCTACACCAGGCTTCCTCTGTTAGGAAAATCCATGGAGGGAGAGGTTCAGGAGAAGCACCCAGTGTGCTCATCTGACCCGGGTCTTACTGCAGAACTGAGCTTAAAGGCAGCATGCATCATCTCCAATCCCAGCTAAGCAATATTGTCTCTGTCCATTTTGACACGTGTAGGCTAGTTAGTTTTGCTTCTGTTCCTCAGTTTCCTGATACTCTTTACTGCTTCAAAAACTACAAGGCTTATGCTTGGGCCTCTAAAAGTGGCAGTGTATTGGGGCTTTGGTAGCAAAAGTGACCAATGATACAGAAAATGAGCAGAAAAACCAGTTGATCTTGCCACAAGATTACCTTAGATGCAGGGCTTGAATGCTACATCCATCGTGTCAATTGTAGCACAAACAACTTGAGCTCTTTTTGAGGCAATGCAGACCTGGTCTGTGGATTTATTAATACTTACTTGCATCCCATTGGCACCAGTGCTGCCTTCACACTGCCCACACACATAGGCAGAACAAGAACTGGCAGTGCAAACATGCAGTCAAGGGATTTTCAACCTGGAGACGAACTGAAAGTCCCTCTGACGTACTATTAACCCAAGGCTATAAGCATGTTTCACTTAAAGCTTGACAGATTAACCTGTTAGGTGTGATTAAATGCCTAGATTTGCTGAACTTAGTCTCTATTTAAGTTCTCACACTGGGGCCAGACCTTTTGAGAGCTATGTTCAGTGCTCCCTGCTGACAGCACTGAGCATGCAGGCCATGCACACTGGGCTACTCGGTGCTCAGAAGAGTGCATGTGTTCTGATCAGATGTTTCTGCAGTTACTGAGGGAACTCACAAACAGTACAGATTTGCAAGAAGTTGCAGTGGTAATTAGGCAACTTAAAACAGTCATATCTCAGCAAAGGTAGGAAATAGGGAAGCAGTGTGGTTGGTGCAGTAGCAGAGAACATTAGATGAAGAAAGCAGGAAAATCGTTTACATAGTATATATTGTACTGCAAATTTAATCAGATTGACTCTTTGAATCTAAGTTACTGATAGTTTATCTTGATGGAGCTTTGAAACCCATTAAAAGCTGAACCCAAAGAGCCTGCTCATGCTGGAGCCCTATTGCAGGATGTGTAGTAGGAGAGCCCTGCTCATGTTTGGTGTAAGGGTGAATGAAAAGATCAAAAATAATATTAACCCAATGAGGATGGGAAAAATGCAGCAAGTCATAGGGGGCAGACAGGATAAATGAAGGGAGGGAATGAAAAAAATCATAGAATGACTTAGGTTGGTGGGGATGTTAAAAAAAGGGCTGGTTGCCCAGGGCCTTATCCAACCTAGCCTTGAGCACCTCCAGGGATGGGGCATCCACAACTTCACTGAGCAGCCTGTGCCATCGCCTCACCACTCTCTGAGTAAAGAATTTCTTCCTAACATCCAATCTAAATCTCTCCTCTTAACTTTCTTGCAAATACTGCCTTCTCTGGCATTGCCTTCTTGTTTGTTGGTTACACGTTGCTTGGTTAGCCCTGTTGATAGAAACAGGCTTTTAACATTTGATCAGACAGTGAAATGTAAATATTCTAGCTAAAAGGAAAAAAGATGCCCTGAGGTGATTGACATGGTATGCTGCAACAGCCAAAAAGCAATGTGTGCCTGTAAACAAAATGAGGTGTGTAAGATGTCACCTCATTACTAGTAAGAAAAATAATTTCCTCCTTACACTTTGCCTTTTGAATATAAGTGAAGGAAATGTAAAGGCTTGTGAAGAGGTGTGTGTTCCAGTTGCTAACTATGGTTCTGTGTGGGATCAGGTCAGATCACCTTTTGGTTAGTGCACCGCATGTTTGTTGGGGTGAAATGAGGCGTCTCAGCGTGGAGTTTTGGGTGGCAGGAGAATTTGGTGTGTTGCTGCTTTCAGCAGGGTCTTTCACCTGGAGCAAGACCCTGTCCTTGTCCCTGCTGTTGCTTTGGGTCTCCAGTGTGACTGGGGGCTGTTGCCAGTGGAGGGCTGCTGCTGTGAAGTGTCCTGGGGCCTCTCCCATCGACCCCTGGGGCTTTCCAGCTTCCCAAGTGTTATCCTTTCTGATCTGTACCAGAGAGCTCTTCGTCTCACCAGAAGTCCTTATCATCTTGCAAAGAGCTTCGGGAACTGATTAAGCAAGCAGATCGTAGGATAAATAATGAATGCTTGGCCAGTGCTCAGCTGTGAGCTTTCTTGACAGACTTTGTTGGACTGCAGTCAACCTAAAAAACCCTTGAGAAATAGATTATTCACCATAAACTGTAACGTCTCTGTGCCATGACACTTGGTAAGGAGTCTTACAGAGCCCATCTCAATCACTGTCAGCGTTCCGATCGGAGAAGATTTCTGACTTATTGGAGCTAACTGCCAATATTTTTTCCTTCAGCAGTATAGCACTGTCAGCCTTGAGAGTTGATACAATGCTGCTCCACTTGCCAATGTGTTCATACATCACGCGGCTTGCTAACATTGAAATAAGATGGACTTAGTGGGAAGAGAACAGATTAATTTTACGTAGGGCCTAATGCAGATCTCACCAGGGCTGTGAAGGAGGGAGCGCTGTCCCTTAGCACCCTTTAGGCCTCCTGGCACAGCAGCCGACCTTAGAGCAGGGCATCACAGGACAGACCCTGCTTCTCACCCTCCCTAGGAGGCTCCCAGCCCTCTGCCCACACCAGCAGGAATGGATGAGCCGCGTGCAGCGGGATCAATTGTAAAAAGTGGAATTAGTCATTCTAAATCATGCAGCTGTGGTCGAAGGGAGCTCTCCTAAAAATCATTAAACAATCATGTATTCCTATTGATTTATTCAAAATACCTTGAGGGAAAGCAGATTAAACACAAGGTAAAAGTAAACTAATGCAGATTAAATGGATGAAGGATGGGCCGATAGTTCCCTAGGTAGTTTTTGTACTAATGAGAGGAAAATTATATGTACACTATTACCAGGATAAAAGGGTCTATTAGAGGTCTTTTGCCTGACATATTTATGTATTTCAAATACTAAGTAGCACAGTGAATTAGGTCTACCCTGGGCATTTGTTATTTTTATTGCATCTCCAAGTGATAAACAGGGTTTTCTGTTGAGGGCAGCATGCTGCTTTGCTCAAAAGACACAACCCTATCTGCATTGCAAAATGCTGAGATGACTGTCGCGTTTCAGATGCCATTTATTAGCAATACGACCACAGCTTTGTGCTCACTTTTGAGAACTGTGGGTGGTATTCAAAAAATGGGGGTGCAGCTGTATACCAGTATTTGGAGCCATCATCGCCCCACCTTTCTTTCACTTTGACTTCCTGTTCATCCCAAGTGACATTTATCCAAAAGCCACGTGATGGACAGGGTGACGTGCTCCCCCTTGTCACTTCTCTCCTGTCACATACTTGCAGCACTGCTCTAAACACTGACATTGTTAAAACGTGATGGGACTGTCATCTCCTATGCACTCCTGTGCGAGAAGAGCAGGTTCAGACCTCGGGGACGGCCGTATCAAACACAATTGGAAATGGTGTTTGAAGCAATCATATTTGATGCAATCCAATTCCAGCTTTCATTTGGCCAACTATCTTCACTTTGGTTTATAGAAGTGCCTGAACACAGTGGAATTGACCACATTGGTCATTGCCAAGGACATTAAATGCTGGGAGTCACTTTATAGCTTTGCAGGAGCTGTGGGTTAACAGCAATGAAGCTGCTTCCTTCCTCAGGTGAGGACAGCCTTGCTTCACAGCAGCCTTATCGCATTACACGGGCTATTTCTTGTTTTTCTGTATAGGCTGCAATGAGTACTGCTGCAACAGTTGTAAAAAGAGGTTTCTCTGAGGAAATGAATACTGTGTAGGAAATATGTCAGTGTTGAGAGATTGATTTGCGAAGCCAAATGAAGATAAGTAAGAATTGAAGTACGTGGTCTTTACAACTGAGTACAAGTGTTTAGCAGCTTCAGCATTTGCCTATATATGCAGATATTGAGAAAGATATAAGAAATGATCTTAACTTGCATGCATTAGCTATGTAGCTAATATACTCTCCTAGTTACTTATTTTTAGAGTGGTGTATCTAAAGTAACCTACAAAACAAAACTACATCTGCAGTGGCTGAACACAGAATTCAGAAATTGCTCCAGCATCATGAACTTCATTACATAAGTTCCACTTCTTTAAAAGATAGCTAAATAAGCTATGGATGTTAATTGCTGAACTTATGTACTCACATCTCATTCTAACTTCTGTACGTATTCCATAAATGATGGGGGGTGACATGGTCTTTTCAGCCAGTACAGAAATATTTGCCCAACAGATTCAGAAGGAAAAGGACAATAGAAGGAGCCCTAAAAACTGGGCAAACAAGTCAACCAAGGGATAGAAAATGTTTTTTGTTGTTTTTTTTTTAAAGTAAGGGTTTCCTTAGCTGGTAATAGTTCACCGATTTCTATAGGTGTGCAAGAGCTCAGCATTGACATGCAGCCATGTGGGCAAGCAGATCTCCCATTTGCCAATGTGCACAGAGCCCTGCTGTTGTTCTGTGCTCCAGCCCTACGGAGTGGGTATGGAGAACTTGGGACAGGAGAGCTGGCTACAGTTGAAGCTGCACCAGGGCTACCTAAAAACAGGAAAGTTTTTGCGGTTTGAATGTAAATTTGCAACACTGCCTCCAGGATTCCCTTCTGTTTTTAAAAGTGATTATATTGTGCAAATTAGACTTCAAGGCAAATATTTATTGGTTTCCGTGTAAAAAGTCTTCTTTATAGTGAAAGTCTGCGCTGTAACGGGAAGAGTAATAAAATCCAGAACAGCCTTGGCAGAAAGACACAATAATTTGCTGCCAAGACATATAGCGTGCCTGTTACTTTCTGAAGAGATACAATGGATATTCTTTGCCTAGATCAGACATAGGTAGAGGAGAAAAGCGTTGCACACGGGCTGGTAAGTTGGCGCCTTCCTGGGAAGAATCTGTTTCTCCAAGCGTTCGGGAGTTTGCATTGTGCAGGGTGAGGCTTCCCATCGGAGGGATGGCATGACACCCGTGTCAGTTAGCAGCAGGGCAGGTGAAAGAGTGCCTCTAGTTTTCTTGTCACTTCTTTGTAACATTGAAAATACGTTGTCAAAAGTCATAAAGAGATCTCTGCTTTACCTTGGTATGAGCAGGGAGGGTTTATTTCCATTAGTTTTTATGTTTAAAGTGTAGCTAGTAGCAGTTCCTAGAAGCACACTGAAAAGTAGTATTTGTGTATGAAAGTGTTTGGGATTTCTGGACACTTAATGGACTGCAGGATATAACAGGACTCTCTTTCCTTGTGCAATGAGTCCCTGCAGCAAAACTTGGTATGGGATGGAAGCAGTGGCAGCTGTGCAGTTGCAGTGCCAAATACCTCATGGTCTAAAGTGAGCTTTCAGATAGCTGCAGGTAGTGCCAGCAGACAGAAACAGGAGGGAAGCAGCGGCACTGCACAAACTGCAGGCAGGAAGCTGGCCAAGAGCTTCTGGGTTCGCTCTGTCTTGAGAAAAACACTCGGCTCCGTGCCGTTGCGTAGGTCTGTCCAGGCTTCAGCCGACAGAGAATCAGCCCCATTCACCACTGTTCCCCTTCAGAGCCCTGCTGTTCACCTTCTCCTGGAAGATTGCAGTGTTGCAGAATAAACTCTTTCAAAATTGTTTTCCTAAAGAGTTAGTCCAACACTACCCTGTCTTTCTAGGACACTGTGTTCAGATCTTGAAACATCTTCAGTTTTTGCCAGCAGTCCCTTTCTACCAATACCTCTCAGCTAAATCTTGATGCCTTAGACTCCATAAGTACCACTTGTTGCATGAATGTATATTTTTGAAGAGCTTTGCACAGGGGAATTAAGATATTGGAGTGCAGAAATGTGCTCAGCCAGGGTGAAAGAGTGGCTGCAAGGAGTTGTAATTGTGTGAGGCAGGACAAGCTCTGTTGAGAACAGACATCACAGCCATTTCTAATGGATCTTCTGAGCCTGGAAAACAGCTTTCCCAGAGATCCAGGCACTGCATGCCTTGTTTTGTCTCCAGAAAGCAGTTCTTCGCTGACTGCTTGGATACCTATTTAAGGATGGGAGCTGAGTCTCAAAACCTGGCTTCAAAACTAACTTCAAATGGTAAAAGCTAAGTGAGGAATCCAGGAGTAGATGCCCATGAGAGCTTGCCAAGTAAGCTCTCACAGGAAAGCTCTCAAGAAAAAAAAAAAAAAGGAAAACAAATTCAGTTTGAGGGAGAGGAGGCAAAAAAGCTTTTACAGTCAGAGCTTTATATCTTGTACAGTGATCTGCCTTGGATCGTTTCTTGGATTGTGGGTAGTGTATAGATAGGATGGAATATAGTCTGCCACCACCTCTGACCCACGGGCTACCTTCCATTCGCCCATCCATTTTGGGGTGAAGAAGGCTCCCATTTTTCTCCTACCCTATGTACATGGTACAGTGTTTCTGTTCTTTGTTGGCATTGTGTTAATGCACTCTGTAAACGAGGCCATCCATCAGTCTGTGATGAGATGGAAATCCCATCAGTGAGCAAGGCTGTTACCCAGAGATTGCCAACAGGTCTGTACAGGGGGCAGAGAGAATTGCAACCGGAACAAATGTTTCTATAGCTAACTTCACCACTGAGGAAGACGCAGAGTAGGAGGATAACATATTTTTATGTTTTATGATACATGAGTAATATGAGTTTATGTGATGTGCATGCTTTCACAATAAAGCAGCAAAAAGCTGAACCCAGCAAATACCATCAGGTTGGAGGGCAGCTGTCACTAACTTTCTGCTTGCAACCTGTTTCCTGACTCTCTTCAGCATCAGAGGACATCAGAGCCCTGAGGTATTTCAATCAGAAGATAACATCTTCTGCATCATAACAGCACACCGTGCCATGCAGAGCTGTACAGAAGATCTCAGATATTGGCCTATGAGTAGGAAAATAGTAGGTAGAGTTTGTCAGAGATTGGTTGTCCAAACACTGTTTCAAACTGTTTTCTGCTTGCTTGCAAAGACTGCTGCAAGTCAGGATCTCAGCAACTGCTGTGTATCTGCCTAAGAGACAAAATAAACATTTAATATCATTGCTATCGGATGTGTTGTTATGCCAAGCACTTCCCAGTGCTGGTGCTGGCTTCTCTAGCTGAGCATACAGTCATTGAAAGAGACGTCGCTACACGGTGAGTTATTAGGGTACCTGGAAAGTGAGACTTGATTTGTGAGGGCTTATGTTATTCAACATTAGGCAAGCAATAATTCTGCATGCCCATAAGCTGTCAGCCCCAGTCCTTTGCTGGAGAAGTGTCAGGCAAAGCTCAGATTCATGTTTTGATGACACAAAGTGTTTTGTGCCTTCTTGCTTGAGGCTCGATGTTTGTCACAGCCTAGACAGCAGTGACAACAAACATGAGCCATGGGCTTTTCGTAAAGAATAACAGTATTTGTCATTCCCTTGCATCCAGGAGATTTGTAATGGATTTAGCCCTGCCCAGTTGTTGTGCCACAGCAGGTTCTTTAGATGCTTTTAAACTATTAAACATAGATGAATAATTGCAAATATATTACTGCAAAACATGGTAGGTTTGTGTGACCTAGTTTTTCAAGTCAGGCAACTTGATACTAGCCTGAGAAACTTAAGTCATGGTTTTTGCCCATTGGTGAAGAGGTAGAATTATTGCCTCTTCAAATTTTATTATGACAAATTACTTGTTTCCTTAGGTTTTTTTTATTATTATTATTACTATGGCAAACAATGAGCCTTTTATAAAATAACTGCTGTCAATTGGCAGTGTTATCTGGCAACAGTGAACATGGTCAGTGGATTCAAACTGAAAGGCTGTCACCATCCATGTGACTGTGACAAGGTCTCCCATCTTTGTCTTAGCTGCTCTTGATATGCAAGCTGCTCCAGTCCTACTGCTGGATCTCTTCTTCCAGCTGAAAAACTGTCCGAAAGAGCAATCCTGAAGTGCTTGGTTTGACAGATGCTGTTTGGCACTCTCCTTCCTCACAGAATAATTAAAAAAAGAAAAAAACGAAGAGGAAAGAGGAGGGAGAATGAAACATTATGCAAGATCTGTTTAACCACAGAATTATAAAAATAAGTCGCACAAGTCGGGATCCAGAACCCTTGAATGTACAGTCATGTTTTCAACTGATTCCAGCACGTTTTGAAGAATGCCGTCATTGGCTGTTTGATTTTATGGACAGTGTTGCCAACAAACATGATTATGGTGTTTATGTAAGCTTTTTTCCTCCCACACAACCTCTTTCCATACTGCTCTGATACTGTACTGTTTCAGTATTGACTTCTGAGGTTCCCATTCATTTTATAGTTAGCGATGCCAGATGCATGCATTTAAGTCTCATTTAACTTGTAAGTCACAAAATAACAACTGGTCTGTGTGAAAAACAAAACTCATATTCAATCGCAAACACCTTCAGCAATGACAAAAGGAAATACTGAAAGATTACTGGTGAGGCAAATTGCTTCTTGGATGAAGTACTCTTATTGAGAATTTTTCCTGGTTCATGAGTCCTCCAAATTCATCTTGTGCCTGATGTCTGATGCAAGGATGAGCATAGAAGAGGTCTTTCTGCATGACCGAGACAATTCTTGATGCTCACCTTCAGTTTTTATCATTTAATTTTCTGCCTTTCGTGTTACTCCAGCTGTCAAAATTTGTCCTATTATTGCAATGTAAACCACTGACGTGCAAAGACAGCTTGTTGCTACCACTGAGGGCTCTTTGACAGTAAATGGGCAGAGCAAGGGACATTAGGGAACAGCTAAGGGGCACTGTGGTGCTAGATGCTTCCTGGAGGAAGCAGGTGGTACGGGATGAACTCATCAGATAAATACAGAAGGCTGCAGCAGGTTTCCGACGTGATAAAGGATATTGTGATAACACCCTTTTGCAATGAGACTTCTGGAAGTAATAAGAGTTTCTGTCCACCTGACCTGCCTCAAAATTTCCAATGGCCAATAATGGTGCATTAGGTCTCCAAAGGTCTCCAACCTTGGTGCATGTGTTGAAAGTCATGTAGGCCTGGTCTTCTGATCAGTGTGAGCAGAGAAACCTCACGTGCTGGCCCGGTTCTAGCAGGCAGCATGTTTGGTCTACATATCGCTCACTGAAATGCTGGTGGTCATGGCATTTTCTACTGAAGGCCCAAATGTATGTTTTGCCTGATGCTTTGAAGGGTAACACCTGGGCAGAGATGCTTAGAGAATCTGTGCTTTACCTGGTTTCTCTCATCTTTGAGTGGAAAATAACATGGTGGTTGATGCCTTGGGCTTGCTGGAGATCAAGGTCTGCTCACCATGTCTTCTCTGCCCACCTGCAGGTTGTTTGAGCGCAAAGACAGTGGGTATCTATCAGTAATTCAAAGAAATTGAGGGGCACCTCATATCCCTTTGGTCCCGTTTGTGGTTTTTTTGGTGGCCAAATCTTCCCTATAAGTCAAGAAAGTAATTGCCATAAGCTAAAGCAGATGTCCTCATCACCTGCATCATATTCAACCCGGGGTACAGCTTTCATCATTTTTCCAGCAAAGGAAAAATAGTGTGGATGTTTCCAAGTGATTAGAAATCAGATAAGAGGGAATGCTGAGGATGGTAGCCAACACAAGAAATCTCAGCTCTGTGTGAGCCAGGCTATATATTTTTATATTCATTAAGTTTTAACACCTTTCAGTTTCACCTCAGCAGATTTCATTTTCTTGGAATAAATTGTTAGCATTTATACAACTTTGACATGATTATTTTGGAGGCTTTTTACAGGAGGTCTTGCTTCACAGCTCAAACAGCAGTCTTTGAGTGAATTTTTGGCTCCAAACACTGATGTTGTTTTCATTGAATGTGCCTGTTGAGACCTCTGGCTTCCTATACAAAAACAAAATGATGAGACAGCCTAACTCTCCAAATCTGCAGTACCCTCACAGCCATCCAAACCAGTGCTCCTGAAATGTAGCATCTGATCATTGTGCTTTTACAGGCAGGAAAATAGTTTGAAGAAAAAAAGTAAGTAGACAAAGCTCAGATGGTTCTTCACTAGCAAAAATGCATTGGTAGTATTGTTTCTGCGTCCTGCCCTTACCAACCCTCATGTGTTGGTTGGTCTGGATGTTAGGTTGAGTGCTTGAATCCTTTTAGAAATTGCATTTAGAAACTGTTTGGCTTTGGGAAGTACCACACCCTGCATCTCTCAGAGCTTTTCGAAGCAAAATCCATTATTGTTTGACCAGAGAAACGATTTAGAAGACAGAGGATGCAGAACAGGAATCATTTTTTGCTCTGTAAGAGAAAGAGAAGCCATGATCTTTGCTACCTGGAAGTTCTGTTCCTTGACTCACTGGGGCATAAAAAAATGGCTCTTGGATTGAATCTGTACAGTAGTTCATCAAAACATACGGTGCTGTGAAACGGCACTTTGTTTTCAGTTGGAAAGAGGCCAACACAAACAGGGATCCTCCTGGGTGATGATGCTACAGAGATCCAGGATGAGGAGAAAGCAGTGAAGCTCACTCCATGTTGATACCTACATCTTGTCCACCTAAGAAAGAGCTAAGAGGCAAGATGGTATAAACAAACTGTCACATATGTGGTAAATGTGGTTAAATCAAAATAGTGAAAAGGATTTGATCCAAGGAAAAATGTAGCAGTACCGCTGGTACCACGCAAGTGCCTCTGGAATGAAACTCTATTGAAACTGCTTGTTGAGCAGCACTGCTTGGAGCCAATGTGATAGGGAATACGTCAGATACTCTGTGCGTTTGAGGGCTTTGTAGTTGTGTTCATTTCCCATTTCTTTGCTCTGATTTCTCAGTTGTGCTTCAGCTTATTCCAGTCATAGTGCATCCAGCCATTGCTTGCCTTCCTTCACTAAGAAATGCTATCGGACCTCTCCTGTGGCCACCAGCTGGAATGGCATTCTCTCCCCATCCAGCATAAGCCATTGCATAATCTTTTTAGCCAGAACCAACTGCTGGAAAACAAGGACAATATGCTATTTCTGCAAGCAGGAATCATCCAAGTTAAAAGCTTGGTGAATTTCTAACAGTGCATCTGCTGTGATTGCGCCTTTCCTTGCCTTTCATTTCTCCCTGTGTTGTATGTGTAAATGAAAAGGTAGTTAGCTCTTTGTTGTGAGGCTTAGGTATGGGTTACGAACACTACCTAATAATTGTGTAGTAGTTGTACTGAGGAACAGGATACAGTGCTGGCATCCCTCTGCTGCACAGCAGGAGTGTTGATGGATAGCAGTTACTTCAGTGATTTCACTTGGGTTTGTGGTTCCTGATGCTAGCAAATGAAAAATCATTGATGGACATCATGGTGTTTTTTATTAGTGTTGTTATTTTCAATATACAGCGCTGGACCAGTCCCTTGGAATTACAGATACCTAACCAAAATAGAGCCATGCTCTCAATTTAATCAAGAGTTGCCCAGTGCTTACAGCAAAGTCAGGTTTCAGTGAGTCACTTGTGGGAGGGACGTGAGACATTTAAGGTGGAAAGCATCAGTGGCAGATCAAAGCTGGACTTCCCCTGGTAAACTGGTGTCCTGAACCTGGTGTGTGTGTGTGTGTGTGTGTGTGTTTAATCACCAGGAGTTTAATTGCAGTGTGTGCTTTGTGTTGCGTCCCTTTCTGAAAAGTATTTTCTTCCAGATAAGTTGTAAATATTGTGCAACTCTGTGGTACTTGCAAATGTGACTGCATTTTGGGGTGCAAGGAGCTTTGACACGCTACAAAATTCCTGCTCATGCATTCAGTGCAGTTCTGGTCAGAGCGCACACATCTGTGGGCAGAAAAGATGCGATACGTCAGAGAAGCTCTCGCTGTTTGCCAGAGGTCTTAAGGGGATCTTCTATTTCATTCGGTAGTAATGCCCTTTTTGTTGACAAAAGTAAATTGATGACAGGCAGGAGGGAAGCATTTGGTGGAAAAATTCTGTTGACCCTTCTCAGATTGAATTTGACCACAGAACAGGATACCAGCAGTTGCAGAAATGATAGATTATTGTAATGACCGGCAGAATGGCCTTTTGGCATGTTTAAATGGCAATAAATTTCACTAGGAAGAGGGCAATTTAACTACTTTAGGGCAGTGAG
The DNA here is from genome assembly GCF_987193195.1 of Phasianus colchicus. NCBI lineage: Eukaryota > Metazoa > Chordata > Aves > Galliformes > Phasianidae > Phasianus > Phasianus colchicus. Next base: position 28,220,253 of record NC_143439.1, read on the forward strand.
GATACTCTTTGTTTGAGGTGTAAATAAATTGCGGTTCATTAACAGTGCACATATTACATTCACGGTGCAGCTCTAAAGCATGGGATGTTAATATTTAATTTAATTTAAGGGGATATGTTTTGCCTGTTTTTTTTTTTTTTTTTTTTTTTTTTTCCAGAGTCCAGGCTTCCCCAACTTCCAGTGGCAGTTTCAAGGGCACTTTTAACCTCCTCAGGCCTCTTCTATCCCAGATAAACTGGCGTGCAAACAAAAAGCAATGCTTAGGCTCATGTTTCCAGCCAGCACTAGCAGCTGGGACTGTTGGTACCGCTTTGTGCCAGCAAAGCCTGTAGCATTCAGTGTGTGGTTTTATGTACAATGGTGTAGTCAGGAGAACTACGTGAAGCCAAAGCCTTGTTGGCTGCACCCAAGCAAAACCAAAGGGAAGGCTCTGAGTGAAGCAGATGGCAGCAGATCCGCAGCAATATCGCTGCTGGGAGAATTTATTTCTCATCTTTTACCTTGACTCTGAAATTCCCTCTGTCCCTCGCTCATTATTTTGGCACGGTTCCTTGCTGAACTCTGCTGTTACAGAGGAGAAGGAGGGCGGGGAGGAGATGTACCCAATGAAGTTTGACATTTCCTCAAAAAGATTGTATTAAAATCCACTTACATTTAGAGCATGCACTCATTTTGGAATGCTAATAAGGCATCGTTTCATCAAGGTAAAGGGAGCAAAATCTAATCAAGCCTAAGACCAGCTTGCCTTGCTGTTGACTGTGTTTCTGAAACATCACTTTAAAAGGTTGCTTTTAAACGTAGCTGGAAGTGACAGACTTAACAAAAGCTTATAAATAGCCATATCACTTGACTACTTACCTCTGCCTACGATACAAGAGCCTTGTTTCTTTATTAAGGATTTTGGGGCAGGATGTGAGCTCATATCCATGTGCTGTTTCTATCAGTTGGACAGCACTCCCCCAGCATCCCATTCAAGTGCCAGGAAGGCTGGAACGCTTCTCCGCTTCTTGGCCATTATCTTCAGTAATGAGAACTTGGTCAGGGCTGCCCTTCTAGCTTGGAAAAAGCAAAGATCAACAGAGGAGTCATTTACATGTGATGTGTGTTGTTCTTAAGCCAAACAAATCGACAGAAAGTGGTCCCTAAAAGCACTCATCCCAGTGCAAGGTTGTAAAGAAATGACTAAGAATTTATTTATGGGAAAAAAAAAAAAAATGCAGATACTGTGAGCAATCCTTTCAACAACATGTCTAACATCTACATTTCCAAAGGTGACTAGGAATGATCACACAGTACTTGGTTTGAGGCAGCTGGTTGAAGTATTGACTCTCAGGCAGGGTGGTTCTCATGGAGGGTCAGTTTTGCCCTGATGGATTGGCTTTGATCATCTGCTTCAGGCCAGGCATTTCCCTGAGAAAGTCTTCACCTGCACCACAGTCTCTCAGCAACCCTCTGCAGTCAGTGAATGTGTGTGGGAGCTGGATGGGGGCAGAAGACTGTCCAAGGTAGCAAATGGGCTCAAAGGCTTAGATGTCATGGTGTACTAAGGTATGCCATTGGGTGTGACACAGAAGGTCACCTAGATAAGATAAATCCAGAGGGCATCATGGAAACAGTGAGCAAAAGTGACATCCTTGATGTACTCTGTGTTTTCCTAGCTGTGTGCACCTGCACAGGATTTCACATCAATCACTCCAGCTTTCCCACTTTCCAGAAAATCCTTTGGGTAGCTTTTCAGTGCATCCAGCCATTAGTGGGCATTGGTTTAAAAAGGGGGCACCTCCAAATAGTTTTGAAGGATTGCATTTGTTTCTGAGCCATACTTCTGAGAAGGTTGTTAAATCAGTCCTATAAAGGTGCAGCTGTGAAGCTCAATTTCAACATTGTGGTCCAGCATTTCTGCCGTACGTAACACGTCTGCTGGGTTTGGCTGTCTTCAGTGCTAAATTGTTTCTCATTAACACTTGCAAAGAGAAAAGAAGGCATCAGGAATTTTTTTACTGCTGTTCTTCTGCTTGTAAAAGAAACATGAGGGTTTCAGTAATTTCTCATATAAGATGAGTAGCAGACCCAGAGGGGCATCAGCGCCTCTCATGTCCCCATCCGGCTCAGGCTCTTGGCTGCAGGAGCATCTTTATCTTTCGTTTTATTAATTTGTTTCCTTTTTTGAAGATCTCTCACCTCTCCTGGCATTTACTGTTTTAGCTCTAAAACCAACAAAATTAGCTTTTTTTTTTCTTCCAACGATTAAAGTCTGAGACTGAAGATTGCATTGAAGCAAGCTGCAATTACAGATGGCTCACTGAGATGCCTTCATTTTATTTCCAGTGAAGAAAATAACATTATTGGCAATACAGTCTTCTGATTTCTTCTCTTTGTGCCCATTGCCCATTTAAGTTTTGTACCCTCTAAAAGGTCAAGATAGTTATTTTTTATTACAATAGCATACTGTGGAAATGCTATTAATGCATGTTGAAAGAGAAAGAAGCACAGTGCATTGCATTGTTCTGCTTTTGAGAGGAGAATAACTCTGTCAGCTCTGAATGCTTTCTGAGACTGGGAAGTAGAAGGGAAAGCCATTCAGTAGTTGATGCTTGCCCTGATTCGATCACTTCTCCCTCTCAAGCCTATTTTTATTATTTATTATTTGTAGTGATTATTTATATTCAGTATCATTTATACTTCTTGTTTATTTATGGTTATAACACACTCATCATACAATATTAACCAACCTATAACACTGTCATTGATGGCTGTTTTTCATTATCCTTCATGAATATTTCAGTGTAGCCCGCCCGATTCTTCTATTTTAGAAAAGCATTCAGAAGTGCAGTGTTGTGAAGTCCTATGAATACTAAGCTACCCATCCAAATGCCATTCATTACCTCTCCTCAGGCTTATTTAGGGGTGTTACAGCAAACAAGTTACATGTAGATGTGTACTGACAGAAAGAATCAGCCCTACACATATAGCCACATCGTTATTGAGTAGCCTATGATTTAATTAATTCTTACTTGAGACAGTAAGATCTGAGGGTTTAAGTTTGCCCGATTTTTGGTTGGCTCGTTTGTTTGTTTGTTAGAACAATGGAGGCTTTGATTTAGAGAACTGGTTCAGAAATCCCATCCTTTTCTCAAATAATCTGGTGTTCACTGCTACTTCTGTTCCAGAAGATGAAGAATGCTTTGTTGGACCAAATTTGCTGGCTATAGTATCTTGATGATGCAAAAAGACAGAAGAAAAATGTTGCTGTGATCAGTTTAGAGGCTTGCTGCCTTCTTTCTTTAAGAAGCTAGGTATTGCCTGAGGTGGGAGAGTTTCTCACTTCCAGAATTACACAACCGTTGCCCAGGACTGGTGTAGGGTAATTCCTGCCCCTATACGCTAGAACTATGAGACAGCTGTAGTGGGTTGCTGTTAAAGTAGGCGTTCAGCTGCAGTGGGGCTTTATCAAGCTGTATGTTATCAAAATGGCTTGCTTACTAGCCTAGTCAATAATCAACATGCAATTTTCTTTTGTATCAGGAGAAGTTGTTAAAAGATCTCTTCCCCTCTCTGAAAGTGCTCCCGTGTCTGCTGAAACATCAAGTATCCCACCCAGAAATCCTCTGCTGCTCTCATGTAGAGCCATCACCCCAGGCTGGCTTTGTGGGAGGAGCACGGCCCCGCTTTGCAGGCCCTTTGAAATCCTGCCACGGTCAAAGCGTGCCAGCCGGTCCGGCACTATAGACCAGATGTGTGCTTTGCAAATTAATGAAATGCCTTTTGAAATGCTTTTAAGTAAATGAGAGTTAAATTCACCCTAATTGCATTAGCCTCCACGGAGAGCGGTGTCTGTTCAGGGTCACTTCAGCCTGGTTTTCAGCTGCGTTCGGCGCGTGTAAACTGGGCCCCTTTGGCCCGAGTGGAGGCTGCATCCCGAACCCCATATGGGTCTGGGTGCGGTGTGGGGCTGACCGTCCTCCAGGCCCCGTGGGGAGTGAGGTGAAGAAGAGGAGAGGCCGAGTGCGGCACGAGACGGTCTCTCCTTCACCAGGGCTGCCTTCTTCATCTTCGTCGCGGTCTACTTTCTTTTTTCAGATGGCACTTTGACAGAAGATTAATTCAAGTCAGCTGCTGAAAATAATTATTGCATTATGGGAGCAGTAATCATTATTTAGAACATGATTAAATATGTCTGCGTCTATTGACTCTGCCTATGATTTATGTATTTGTTTAGTCAATAGTCTAATGTAAATGATGTAATTAATTATAGATGGTGGTGTCAGGTCATTGGTAAAAACAATCTGATGAGAACAAGGCCCCTGTTTTTTCCTGACAGATGCGGAGGGAGGGCGGGAGGGACGGGCAGAGTTGAGGGAATTCCAGGGGAACTTTTTCATGTGTGAATGGTGGCTGGGATCTCAATTTGCATGTTGTCTTTCTCTTGTTCAGCATTCGTTTAGAAATTGAAATAACTTGTTAAGCAAAGGGGAAGGGAACACATGATTGCAAAGAGGACACCTGGGAGTAGTGACGGCGAGCAGCTAAAGAGCCAGCTGCTCCCTAACACGAGAGAGCGTGCCACTATCATTTACCGCTTCATAAAATTAAATGTTTTCCAAATTAAATCAGTAGGCAGCATGCAGGAAGACCTACTATCTCTAATAACAATTTTTCAATCAATATTGGGGGCCCTGCCGATCTGAAATCGGAGCGGAGGAGCCTGGGATTGGCTGGGGGGAGCAGGGGAAAGGAGGAGGTGGGGGAGCTCTAAGCTGCGCAGCTTTCAATCAGAGCAAAAGTTAAAAAATATATATATGCATGGCGGATTCTCCATCACTGTGAGTCTATTCCCCATAGATTTTTCTCTTAACTGATAATTCGGTCAGTCACATTCCTCAGAGGGAGGTCACGGGTCACCCCAGCCCCTGTCAGGCCTCAGAGAAACCATTTCCATTTTAATGCCACAGCTATAATCTATCAAAGATGTGATGTACAAGATACAATGAATTTAAGTGGTCTTCATATATCACTGAGCTTTCATGCCTTCACCTGGGTAATAGTCTGAATTACTCTCCCTACCTCACAATCTGTCACCCCCAGTAAAATAACTGCCACACGGGTGTTAATGGCAGGTTTGTCCAAATTGGGGCCGTGGTAGCCGGAGGCATTATACATCATAAACTTTAGCATTCAGTGCTTAGCCCGGCGGTGTCAACAATTGAAAATTATTCCGTAAATACTTCTGTGGGGCTGTTCTGCTCATGTTTTTATTTATGGGAGTGGAAATGAGCGTAGCTGGACCAGCATAGGGGCCATCTGCTTGTGCAATTGCACAGCTAATGCCTATGTTTAGATTGGATGCATCCACTTCCCTGTCCTTGCGGAAATGCATGGTATGTAATGCGTGAGCCGCAAGTGCGGGAGGGGGTGCCGAGCTGGTATAGCTGTGTCTGTAGGAACGTGCATCTCCTGCCTTGCCTACAGCCAGCTCCTGTGTGGCATGTGTCACCAATAGCCTTCAGCAGCTGGGTCATTTATTTAGAACATGGTTAAATAAAGCCCTGTGCCCTGGGTATGGCAGGAGTGGGACTTCGTTCTTGCTTTTGGTTTCTATTTTTTTTTTGTTCAAGAGTTCAAAGTTAATTTGTAGGTGTTTTAAAGTTTCAAAGGAAGAATGGAGTTGGAATTCAGTAGCAAAGGCTGGATAATAGGAAAAACAACTTTTCAGAAGGAGTGGTGATGCAGTGGCACGGGCTGCCCAGGGAGGTGGTGAAGTCACTGTCCCTGGGGATGTTCAAGAACTGTGGAGATATGGCACTGAGGGATGTGGTCAGTGGGCAGTACTGGACTAGATGATCTTAGAAGACTTTTCCAACCTTAATGATTCTATGAAGGCTCCTTGGGAGGACAGAGCCTGCTCTGCTCCCACACCAACAAATGCATGGGTGGACAGAGATGTGATGCACAGTGTGAAACTTCCTGGCAAATTTTTCCTGTGTGAAAACCGCCCTTACCTTGTAAGACATACCCCAGCAGTGGCTGCATTTCTTCTGTGATGCTGGTGTTTGCTCCACTTCAGAAGCCGCAGAGTTCTCCTCAATCTCTCAGGGTCGCTCATCAGCCAGCTGAAATCAAACTGTGGTTTCAGCCCTGTATTTTTTGCATATTGCAGGCCTACAGATCTGTCTGCTATTATCCTGATGTTAATGCATCACAGGGAATATTTGCTTTCTTTCCTAGATATTTCCGGGAGATTTCCATAGATATTTCCCAGATATTTCCGTATTTACAATGGGGAGAACCTACCACACTGTCTCTGTTCACATTGTGTGCATAGCAAACATTGCAACTGCAAAGAAGCAGCTAACTAAAATACTTTTTTGTAATCTTTTTAATGGAAGAAAGCAATTAAATCTTTTAGCTTCACCAGGACTTAAGTATGTGCTTAGTTTCAAGCACATCGTTGAGTACTTTCCTAAATCAGGATCTCGATTTCCAACGTTGTGTTTTTTTAACCTGGATATCATTTACAATATGTTGAACTCTTTTCTCTTCTGACATATTATGCTGATCTATGAGTTGGCCTTCATTTTGTCCTGTTAAGTAGAAACCCACTTCATCATGAAATATGTTCCTCATACTTTCTCCTACCCAGGGAGAGAAAAACATTGATAAACATCATATGGCAGCCATTTCTCAAAAGCTTCCAACAGGTCTCAGGAAAGGAGAAGGAAAATAAATATGAAGCAACCGCTGCTTGTTGAGGTGGATGCTGACTCCCTGAAGGAGTGAGTGGGACTCTAGGTTAGAGGAGCAGGCTGCAGCAAATCTTGCCTCTGCCCTTCTTCTATCCGGCATGTAGAAGGCTGCGAGGAAAGTCATTTGACCCCAGTTCAGGTGGAGATGGAACAAAGTGTCACATCTAAATGTGCTATGTTGTTTAAAGTGCAGGGCTTCCAGTGGAATGCTACAAGTGCTGGTGACCTTTCCCAAGGACTCCTACTGAGTGTAAGCAGTGGACTTTTTAGAGCATACAGTTTATTATTCCACTAACATTGGATTTAAAAAATTCCCTTGGAATTTCAGGTTTCTTTGGAGGATTTTTTTAAGACGCATTTAGTTGAGTTGTAAGGCAGCATCTGCTAACGTGTGCCAGCAGTCATAATAGTACTGTGCACCAGATCTGTCTGTGTTTGTGTAACCTCTGGATCTGTTGCAGATCACCCCTGACTAATTCTTATGTGTCCAAAATACTGCCGGTTTCAGAGAAACTGAAATCTTCTACTCATTGCACAACAGAAGAGAGCTATTTCATCTAAAGGACAATATTGGCACAGAAACAAATGGCTTTCAACTCACTGTGAATAGATTTGAGCAATTACATTATTTCTGACCAGCAGAGGAATGAAAGACTGGAAGAGCCTTCTAATATGAAAAGAAGGAACTGGAGCCCTGGGTAGCTTTAAGATGAAGCTTGATCGGTTTATGAAGGCAACTATATGGCGCAGTCCTCTATAGCAGTCTCAGTAGCCACAAGCTGGATGCACAGGCCCCCTGGCCTTTCCCAGCCCAAACCTGCAGATAGCAAAGGTCCATTTCTTCAAGTCTTCACCCCAGCCTTTTTGTCGAGTGAGCAGAGAGTACGTGAGCTTTCTGAAAGAGCAGACCCACAATGGGAGCACTGTGCAGGTGCTACCATTCCTTAGAGCACACTGCCCGAATAAAAATTCCCCTCTCCCTTTCTCCTAGCCAGCTCTGCTGAGATGCACGTGAGCACCACGGGGGAAAGTGGGAGAGGTCATACTGATGAGCCAGCAAAAAGTATGGAAAATTCACCCCGAGCTTCTGATAAACAAGTTCTGTTTTCCCCGAGTCAAAGACATTTTTATTAGGAGTTTAATACTTCACCATAGTGCAGATATACAGCATATATGCTCTTTCCCAGAATTTCACCCTTATTTCAGATTAGAGTTTGCCCATAAAGCTCCAGTAATGTTTTTCTTTTAGTAGTGACACTTAACAAAATAATTAGGCAATTAATTGCCTAACTCCACAAGGAGCAGCAATTTTTTTTTTTACTTAAAACATGTAAAAAGCTGTGTCATTTATTGATAGAGAGTCGCATAATATTCCACGGCAGAACAGCCCTCTGGAGACATTACTCTATATGCTGTGAATGCATTTTGAGAATAATAAACAAAACTCAGCTAAATCTTAAAAGAGCTAATTCCTCTATTTAAAAAATATTGCTATTCATTACAATTATTTATTGTTTATCACTGTGCAGATGACCACAGCCCAGTGAGAACAACCCAGCCTGTACCCCCAGGAATTTAAGGCCTCGGCTTTGTTCCGGTACAGTACCTGAGCAGCTGTGCTCATGTGAGCCCCGGTTCAGCAGGGGATGTACGCATGTGCCTGGCTTTCAGGAGGGCTGTGGAACCAAGGCTTACAGCATGCAGCAGGCATGCATTTTAAAAGTTTGTTTATTAAACTTTTGTAGTGAGGTGGATACTGCTTCAGGTGCTGCTTCGGGTTCACTGGAGGCTGGTGAGAAAGCATGTGGACAGGAGAACTCCTGCTCAGTTCAGATAGTCACAGGTGAATATTTATTGTAACATGCTCAGAGCTTTGGTTCAAGTACTACTGTTCTTTTCAGGATCAAGAGACGTGATGAGAATGGCTGTTGAGGTCCCTGTACCATTACTATGCTGTGTTCAGGTAATACCTCTGGCTGTTAGGCAGTTTCATAGAATTATTATTTGGTGGGAAAAGACCTTTAAGATCATCAAGTCCAACTGCCAGCCCACCCCCACCATTGCCCTCTCACCACGTCCCTCAGTGCCACATCTCCACAGCTCTTCAGCACCCCCAGGGATGGTGACTCTTCCACCTCCCTGGGCAACCTGTGCCACTGCTTCACCACTCTTTCTGAGAAGAAATGTTTCCTAATACCTGATCTAAACTTTCCTGGCACAACTTGAAGCCATTCCCTGTCATACTGTCGCTGTTAGCTGGGAGAAGAGGCTGACCTCCATCTCACTACAACCTCCTTTTAAGCTGCTGTAGAGCATGTGGGGATCTCCTCTGTACCACAGATACTAACTCAGTTTTGTTGTTACAACTATGTGTGCATAAATTCCTTGGATGCTACATATAGCATTTATGTGAGTTGATCCTATATTTCAGTGGTACATTCTCTGATTTTTGCTGCTTAATCGATCCTTTACAATCTTCATCCTGGCAGTTGCTGATCACTGAATTCATTGGGTTAGGATAGTTGTGCCATCACTACACGCAGGGTGCGCAGAGTTGTTCAGGATGAAATGCAGCCTATGGTCTGGTAGAGACCAGGGCTTCCCCCAGCTGGTGGCAGTCTGAGAACTGGTGTCAGATGAAGCTGCTGAGCTGTGCGGTGAGGACTCTGGTGCCTCATTTAATTACCAGCTGACTTTTGCTTTGCAAGACCACCACCCTGAAAGTTCAGTGTAGTCGTAATGCACCACGGTGATGCTCTTGATGTGGTGCATTTTCCTATTTCGTTTAGAAATGGAACTGTGTATGTTTCTTCTTCGAACGTCCCTTTGTAATAGGGCACTGAGTGTTTAAATGTAACGTTACTCAGCATGCAGGGCCGAATGTCACTTTGTCAGAAACTAAACGTTTTGATTAGATCATCCTTAAATTATTCCAGAGCTTTATTTTGCAGAGAATTTGGCAGCGCTTCTTCCTGCGTGAAGCAAAATCAAATATTGAAACCTAGAGCCTTTGCAAACCGTACATCTGTCACCATGCAGCTCCTATAGATATTCTTTTTTCTATTCTCCCCAGATAAAGAGGAATTTTATTTTAAATCTAGGCTTTTAAATGCCTGAGAAAATAGGGCGGTCACAGAGCCATGGCTTTAAACAAACTTTATTTGGGCGCTTGACTGACTGGCAATTGCGGGCAATCATTTTAGCTGTCACAAGGCCCAGAGAAATGTGTGAGAGCTCTTCCATGAAATGTTTATATTTCATAAACAAAATGATGTGCTTAACAGTCAGAGTGATGGGAGGGTTCCGGCTAATGCATTTTCCAATGTGTGAGGCAGATTATTAATGCGCTCCAGTAGCTGTTAATTTCAGTTTGCCGGAATGATTTATGGGGAGGTAAAGGAGAGAGACATAATCTAATTGAGATCAGAATCGCTGTTCTAGGAGAGGAGCACCACCACGGGCCCCAGCCGCGGCAGAATGATTAATATCTAATAAGCAAATAATCCGTTAAATTATTATAAACATTACTTCTGACAACTCTTTTGTTGCTGGTAGGGAGAGCAAAACAAGCAAACAATATTAACAAAACCCCCTGTATATTTTCTGGGCATTTCCATTCGGTTACACAGAGATAAACGTCGGACAGTGAGGAGAAGAAGAACATCCTGTTAGGGAACGCCTGGGCCCTGATCGATCGGACGTAAGTGTGGAAACGCGCTGGAATAGGAACAGCCATTGGGAGGGAATCGATCTCGAAAAGGAGGAGAGCGTCAGGAAAATGTGTGACATAATGCAACAGAAATCTTTGGGCAAAACCTTTCTCATCTCATTTTCCCTCCCAGCAGGAGGTGTGGGTAAACCACATACGCTTACACCTTGCCCCGAAGAGTATTAAAATTACATTTGGGGTTAGGCAGAAACAGCTTAGAAAAGTCAGATACTCAGTTGAGCGCCTTCTGTGGAATCCTTTAAAGTCCTTGTGCGGCTCTGTTGGCTGCATCCAGATGAAATCATGTAGGGCTTTCCGTGAGGGTTGGCAAGCCCAAAATAGAAGCAAGTGCTGCTTGTGCCTAATGCAGTCGGGAAAGCTATTTAAGAACAGTTTGTCTGCTGGAAGTATGATCCTTGCAGAGCTGCCAGGATCAGGGAGTGCTAGGAGGGGATCAGGCGTCTGCCTGAGCGACAGCCACAGAAATTGTGATTCAGTTTCTGTGGGTGCAGTTTATCTGTTGGGAATAAGTAACCTGAGGAGCAGGGTGTATGAGCTCTCCTTGGTACAAGTGAGGGGCGGGTAGAGCTCTCCTGCCTTACACCTTGATGTTGCACACCAGGTAGGCTTCTGTTGGTGAGCACACCATTATTGAAATTGTCATTGCGCCTTCACAGAAAAATGATGTTGAAACCATGACAGGACATGCCCATTGTGGGCACACACTTTACCCAAGGGTGGACTCCAAGAGGAAGCAGTCTTAAGTCACATGTTATATTTTTTAATCATTCAAAAGCTTCAAAGCCCCTAATTTAGATCTGGAATAAGACCTATGAAGAACCTAAAACAATCAGCAAAAGAGAAAGTAGTGTGGTTCCAGCTAAAAAAATGAACAGACACCTAATCCCCAAATAGAGGATAACAAGATAAAAGGCAAAACTTTGGCTTTGGGCACATACTTTTCTAAGCAAAAGTCTGCTGTCCATTAACTGGATGAATACATCCAAAGAACGAGCCACAAGCTGTAACATGGGATCTCCTGTTCTGAGTTGATGCTATTAATCTCATTGGCAAGGAACTTCATCTCCTTTGATAATTCCCCCATTCTAGTTTTTAATCCTAAAATCATCATTATGGTAATAAAACCCATGATAAAGGGACTCAGCCCTCTTGGAAAGAGGAAAAATGCGGCATCTCATTTTCTTGCTCAAAGAGATACTTCCCTGGGATTGTTCAGTCTGAGAAGAGGAGGCTCAGGGGAGACCTTATGGCTCTCTATAGCTGCCTGAGAGGAGAATCTAGCATGGTGCTCTTCTCCCAGTAACGGTGATACGAGAAGTAATGGACTTATGTTGTTCTAGTGGAGGTTTAGGTTGGTTATTCGAAAATGTTTCTTCTTAGAAAGAGTGGCGGTGCATTGGCATGGGCTGCCCAGGGAGGTGGTGGAGTCACTGTCCCTGGGGATGTTCAGGAAACCTGGAGATGTGGCACTGAGGGACGTGGTTAGTGGGCATGGTGAGGGTGGGTTGACTTTGAACTGAATGATCTTAAAAGTGTCTTTTCCAACCTTAATGGTTCTATGGTTCTCTGAGATGAGCTGCAAATAGACCTCAGTTCGGCTTTTGAAGACGCAATGGGAACATCTGTTGGTGCAGCACCTCTGCTATCTCTTCCCTGTGTCCCAAATCAAGCTTCTCTACCCTCTGGGGCACAGAAAGCTTGAAAAGTGTCCTCTGCTTGTCCTTCCTTTGCCTAGCTTCCTCTTTTCCAATCCTTTTCACAAGTTGGCTGTAATGAAATACGATGGAAGCATCTTACCAGAAACCTTTTACAGAGGTGGAATATTGAGTTCTGACCGTGTGATGAGCAGAGCCCTCCTTATAGGAGGACCTACCTGCAGCCTCTGTTTGTGACCTTCAGTTCCTCACCTTGGAAGTACCCACTGAGACTTCATTCCCTTGTCTGCTGAATTCAAATTCCTTGCATCCCCACTGTCCTAAGCAAGGAAGACCAATCACTTCTTTAAGGTCAATGAGGAAAATAATTGAGGTTTAAACTCTTTAATGAGCAACACTGTAAAGCATGCAAAAATAACGACGTGTACAGCAAGAACGTACGTATTTTCCCCTGGATCATAGGAGCATTCAGCTGTAGTCAGGCACTGGAAAAGTTATTTAAAATCATACCCCATTCTTTTTGGGTTAATTCAGCCTGTGACCCAGTGTGCTGCTCATCCTAATATTAACTCTGAGAAACTTTTCTTGTAATCGTGTGGAATTTCTGTTTATTATTCTGGCTGTTGTGCTTGGCTCCGTTCCCTGCAGCGCGCCATGGCGGGATGCTAGCAGTAAGCCATGGAAGGACCCGTGCAAACATGCAGGCGCCCTCTCCCCAGCTCCAGGCAGGCTTTCCAGGGTTTGTTCTGTTTTAGTCCGAAATGTACTGCAAGCTAATCCTGATGTGCAAACTGATGGCATTGACAAATGCCCTTGTCATGTTGCTGTGGCCTGGCCAGAGCCAACTGAACTGCTGGGAAATGCCTTGCTTGGTGAGCCACCAAGTGCAGACGCTCCTTCAGAGCTCCTGCAAGATGTCCCGCGCTTTTGAGTCTACCTCATAAGGCCAGAAATGTTCGGCTCTCAGGTGCTCTGCAATGTTCCCTGGCAGGACTTCATCTTCCTTCCCGTCCACATCCAGAAATAGCCACGCAGCGGCAGAACGTGTTTAAACAACTGATGGCTTCAGAAAGCCCTGCAGCTCGGTCTGGATAAGGGTATTTTGTCTTCCACATTAACAGACCTGGAATGAGGAGCTAGGTAGGCACAGGCTCATGTTTTTGATGTTTAGATTTTCTTTGCCACGTTCTTGTAGCTGCCAAAACCATGCCAGGTCTCTTTTCCCAGGTGTGGTTGCCAGAGTGGGGCATTGGCCTTCAATCCCATGAAAGGTGCATTCCTCTCTTATCTCCTAAATATTTCCTGCAGCACTGGTGACAGCAGAGCAAAGAATGTGTGAAGTAATGGCCACCTTTAGGTTATCAGACCCTCTTTATTTACCGCGTGTAGCATTTAACTTCCTAGTCCTGTTTACAGAAACTGTGGACAGTGTGTTGAAAACACACAAAGTCCTAATGTGTGAGCCTCCACTATTAGTTCCCAATAGGGTGACACAGGAAAATCATACCTTAGCTTCAAGGGCATCAACAAATGAAATGCTGTTTAAAATTTGACCTGGTGTATCGAGGAAGGCTCTGTCAATAAATTCATCTGTCAGCTGCAGTGCTAGGCTGTGTTGCAGGGATTTATTTCGTCACATACACACAGACAATATATAACCAGGATCAATACAAAGTATGCATTGTCTTAGTAGTCCAAAAAGGAACAACTCAGCACAGCTTGGTTTAATAACTGGAAAATGAGAGCTTGTTTGCCTTGTGCAGACAGCAGAGGAATACCCAGTGCTTCCAGCAAGGACTCAGAGCTGCCATCTCCTCAAAACTGGATTTGAGGACAGGCTCTGCAGAGCAAGCGTCCACATACACACTTTTGAAAGTGCTGCATTCCCTCTCCTTTCATCTACTAGTGTCTCTCTAGAGCAAAACATAATGGCAATATTTCCACTGGCATTTTGACGATTCATAGTTGACATGTGCAAAGCACCTCAGAGCCTGAGTCGGACCTTGTATTGCCAAAATCAGGCACACAGACCTGGCTTGGGGTCAGCACGGTGCGTTTCTGCCTGATGCTTCTGTTGCTCTTGCTTATCCTTTCCAGGTTTTGCTTAGAGAAACTCCCTGTTTTTATGCAAAGTCCCATGCAAGTTACTCTTGCCATAAAAGGTGACAATCACAGCTGCACATGTCAGGATGCAGCATTGTTTTCACTCAATAGGAATCTCTACCAACCCTAGTAGAAGTTGAGTTTGACCTTTAAAATACAGAAATACAGTTTCTACAAGTATAATTCTTCTTATTCTTTAACTGTTACCATTGTAAATTATGGGGCTAACAGCTGGCTTGCAATGAAGTCAGCTATTAATTGTACGTTCACTACCCTGCCTTGTGTAAATCAATATGAGAAACGAGCAGTCTCCTACTATCCAGCGCAGATACAGACACTCTGCACTGGGAAGTAATTTAAGGGTGGATGTCAGATCACTTGGGAAGTCTTCTTTCCTTTACAGAAAACAGGACCGTGAAAAAAAGCCTCACCCTATAGAAGCCCTCCTTAGTCCCTCTGGGAGTCAGTAAGAAAATCTTACAGCTCCAGCAGCGACACAAAACTGGTGCAGTTGTTGTTGCACAAGATAAGTTATTTTCCAAATCTGCCCACTCTGCTACTGGGGATGACATTAGAGGTGACATGCTATATATCTACAATATGCCCTTGAATCAAGGCTGTGAATTCTCAAGGATTTTCCCTTCTGGATTTTGTTCTTCATTTGGACTAACTTTGCCGTGTACATTATGCAAGTGGAGGTAGCTTTCAATCAGCGTGCCTCAAATTGAGATAAAAACACTCTTTGTTCGTGTTCAAGTATGTGTTAGGAAACTGAGGCATTTGTGTTGGTTGTCTGGTAGGGCTTGTGAGTCCAACTGGTGCTCCCTGGTTATTTCTCACCAGCCTTGCAGGGAAGGAATCAGCAGGTAATTGAATGACAAAACCTATGTTTCAGGTTTTGTTTTGTTTTGTTTTGTTTTTTCCCAGAATGAGCAAAATGCAGATATCCCCATTCTGGTTTTGTTCTTCGGTGGGAGTTTAGCCTGGAGCGAGGCGCTGGTCCTGCCCTGCTCCTGGGCACAGCACTGCCCTGTGCTGCTCTGTCCTGGGGCATCCTTGGGGGTTTTCTGAAATTTCATTGAGGACCCTGACATAACACCTCAGAGAGGTGTCTCAGTTCAAGGAAAAAGAAAATAGAAGAAAGCTATCGAGTTTAAAGGAACCGTTGTGAAATAGTGCAACTGCGCAAGCCTTGTTTTTGAGAGCAGATTGGATTATCTGTATATTGTACCATAAATGGGTTAAGCACACAAGCAGGAGATGCAGTTCTTTTTTTTTTTTTTTTTTTTTTTTTTTTTTTTTTTTCCTTTATCTTTCTTTCTCTGCCTTTTTTTATTTTGTGGAATTCATGTGTCAGGTACTCTTTGACAAACATTATTTCCGTCCTTAAATTGAGCAATGAATTGAAACTGGCAAAGGGAAAGGAGAAGAGAATATATTCTGTGGCTGTGTCTTTTAAATTGCTTTATCTATTGATAGGTTTGTCCCATGCTAAACACAATTTCAACAATACAGAAAGCACAGGCTGAAAAACTGAGCTCTAATTAAATCAGTAACGTTTCATTATTTCACGGGAACAATGCAAGTCTAAAGTGATCTTTCTGCAGAAAAATTAAATCAAGCTCCACATGAAAGCTTGCCGTGCAGGATGCGCTTCACATCCAGCCTTCGGAATGGGTCTGCAGCCCCGATCCCGGCTCCTCTGTTAAGCAGTGCCGGCTGAGGGGAGAAAGCAGGGTGGAAGGCAGAGAGGCACACGAACAAACTTCAGCTGTCGGGTCCCAAAGTCACCCACGCACACTCGCCTCGCTAATCCTCAATTTGCCATTCCGAAGAAAAAGACGACGAGGAAGAAGGGGGAGTTCACAATTCACAAACCAATTTGTGTTGTTTCTGCAACACTGCAAAAGTGCGACTCATGAATATGCTGATGAAATTGCAGTGCGAGTTTTGGCACCATTTCATCACCTCGGCTAGATTAGGGAGCAATAACACTATAGGTTTACATGTCTTTGGGAACTGCTGTGGCGGGGAGAGTTGGGGAGGAGGGGGAAGGAGTAGGGCTGCAATATTTATAATTCGACAAAAATTGCATTGCCTCTCCCATAAAATGGCACTGTCACCCAGTCTGCTCAGGAGAGGTTGGTGAGTCAGGCAAAGGGCTCATCCCTCGGGCTGGGAGAGAAGAATCAGCAGGGCGGGTGGGCAGTGTAAGTGTCAGGAAGATAACCATCTCTGTTAGCAGTCTGTGTGGAAGAGCACAACTGTGTGATATGTTCATATAAAAACCGTGGGCAAATGGAGCTCCAGCACTTGGGTATTTTGTGCTGGAGAAGGAAGACCTGGAATTTGGACTGTGATATTGGATTCTTGTTCATCTGTCACTGTGATATGAATATGTGCATATACTTACTCCAACTGAGGAGTTTGTCCCCAAAACCTCTGCAGTGACATGTTCAGAAGTGAGCACAGATTTTAAAGAAGCTTCAGAGCAGTACATTTAGTGCTGGCAGTTACCTACATAGCCTACAGCACCATAAAAACAAACACTGCTGCACTGAGCACACTGATGTCATATGGGAGGAAAGAAGTGCCCAGCACTGGGATAGAGGAGAATGCAGAAGGGTGCAAAGGAGTGGAGTTCACTCTGAGAGTTATTTACCGGTGTGGCACCCTGTGGGTATCTGGGACATTGAACAGCATCCCCCTTGCTGGTTTATTTACTAACCATCATAGTTATTCTTTTCATTACCTCCACGGCGTAATGGTTATTTTATGAAGGCTCATTAAATTTAATGAGACACCACCAGATTTTATTGCCTTCTAATAAAATGGGTAGGGGGAGCTGTTTTCCTTCTGATTCACACAGCTCCAGAGCACCTTAACCAGCCCAGGTATTCTGTTGGGTCCCAGCGGGGCCCCGGCAATCTTTCTGGTGGCCTCCTCGGGGACCTCAGGCAATTAACAGCTGTTCTAATAAAGATGTGTGCAGGGATGTGCTCAGATGTGTAAAGGTTGGTTTTAGATACGTGTTAGGTATACGTTTATCCTATGTACGTGTGTCTTAGACTGGAGGATTTTTCTTCCCATGGAAGGGACAACTCTGCCAGAATGAGGAAGATGTTGTCATGGGAAGGAGTCGCTGCCCAGATGCTCAGGGGGTGACACCGTGGGGTGAGGGGGGTTCTGCTAACAGGGCTTTGTGTTGCTCAGTCAGTTTTTGGCTATTGCACCCAGCCTGTCCCATGTTTCAGACATACGGGATTCAGTGAGATTCTGGGAAATGCGTTCCAGAAGTACTTCTGTGGGGCCTGGGCAGGAAGAGGATCCGATGATTTCTTCTTCCCCGCTGCCCATGAACTGCATCCTGCTAAAGATGGGGGCGAGGCAGCCTCCTTGACACCCTAACGAATGAAACCCTCCTCACAAAGCTGGTGGAATTATTAGAAGTAAATTGTGCAACAAACGCAGCCTTTTCCCAGTTGTAAATAGCTGGCAAACTTGATTCTGCTTTCATAGAGCCAGAGAACAGCCCGAGTTGGAAGGAACTCATGGGGATCACCGAGTCCAGCTCGCAGCAGCAGTGCTGGGTATCGGGACAGACCCAAAGAAGGGGCTGATCTCAGGGAGTTCCTGCTGTTGTTCTCTCTCTGTGTACCACGGTGCTGTTGTTGCTTCCTGCTGTTATTACAGAAATCTCGTTGGTGACCGGGCAGGTTTCTGCAGTTGTGCCCAGCACGTGGGCTCCAGAGCTCCTGTTCTGTGCTTTTCTGCCCGCCGATCCCTGGTTGTGCCGTTGCATCGCCCTGCTTCCTAAGAGATCCAGCCGCGCTCCTGTCGAAAAGCGGAGTGGGGGAACAGATAGATTCAAAACTCTTTGGCAATCGTTGTGGCGGGCTGGCGTTGTTGGAAATATAACTCAGAGCGATATTCCCGCGTGTGGGGGACGCACCCGGTGCCCCCAGTGTGACAATCGATACGAGCCCTGATTCCTAGCCCGGCGGTACGGCGAACCCTGATTCCTAGCCCGGCGCTGTGAAGTGCAGATGTGAAACCGATTAGGAATTTGCCTTTCCAAAGAAACGTTTGCCGGGAATGCGTCTCTCTGTCAAAGCGAAGCTTTGCCCCATAGGCAAAGCGGCTGAAGGTCTCGCCTAGGGAAGTTGCTCGGGAGGGATTACGCGGGCGGTGCGGGCTGAGAGGCTGCGGCCGGGTTCGGGTTTCCCGGAGCTGAAGGCACCGAAGCTGCCGCCTCCCCGACGCGCAGCGGAACAGCTCCATCCAGAGAGAAGTCGGCCCCAGAGCAGGGGAAGGCGGCTCCGGGCTTCAGGGCTCCGAGCCGGCGGCTCTGCTCCGCTTTCCTCTCCCCTCGTTTTCCTCACTAAAGCCGCCCCTCTGTGAGCAGAGCTCGGTGATATTTACCGGCCCGGGAGCTCCTTTTCCGGACGGGATAATGTGCGATTGCGGGCTCCGAGGGCTCGCACCCGTTGAACTGCGGAACTCCGCGCCCGTGGGGGACGCGGTGGCCGCCGCTCCCCAGCCTGGGAAACGGCGGCCGTGTGCGTGGGGCGGGGATGGAGTGGGGGAACGCGGGGTGCGCGGCTTCGAAAGTGGCAGAGGAGGGACACGGCCCGAAGGCCGCGTCGGGCCGGAGCTGCGCTCTGTCGTGATTTGAGGAACTGACGGCAGGATTTCGTTGCTGATGCACATCCTGCATCCTACTCATAAAGGGAGCCACGAGGAGGTATATCTATATACGTATAAAAAAAAAAAAATCTGCCTGTGGTCGTTAGAGGATAGTTGGGGATAGTCTATTTCTGCTTTAATGCAGTGATCTAATTAACCCCCGGGCGGAATTCAAACGACCTTAGATTGGCCCTGTGACCCCGCCGCGTACCGCCGTTAACTTTACGCGAGCATTTCGGCAGCCGCACCTCGGCGCACCCGTCCCGTTCCCAGCTCCCTTCCGTTCCCTTCCCCGCAGCCGCGGAGCTCGGTACCGCCGCCCCGTCCCGCTCCGGTGCCAATCCGAGCGCCGCCGCCGTGCGTCGGTTTCTGTTTACGGCGTGATGCATTTGAGCCCGAACGCATTAGGTGCATTATTCATTGGGTACATTTGTCAGAACATGCGTGTGTATAAAGAACTAATGATCCATATTAAATTAATGACGCTATAAAAAAGAAAAATACCCCGTCCGTGCGGCTTATGACGGCGGCTCCGGACTTTGACAAACCGTAGAGAAGAGCGAATCGAGGGAAGCGCCTCCGAAATGGCATTTCTCGAAACGCGCTCGTACACAATGTTGGTTTTATTAAAACAAATTAATTCAGTCATTAAGGAATCATACGGCGAGTGTCTCATAAGTCAGGACCTCCAGTGGAACAAATTGATTAAATGACTGTGTAATAGTCTCTTTAAACAAATCTAGTGTAACAAGTTAATAGATCTGCTCAATTACCGGGCGGCGGCGGAGAGGGGGTGTGGGGGGGTGTTGGGATGGCCCTCATTACGTGCGGGATTTGGGGTGTGGGGTGCGGGATGGGCGATGAGTGCCCATTTAGCCGAGCGTTTGCTCCCGCCGTGACCCCGCCGCTTTCTCCGTAGGTTTTTATTCGGTGAGAGCGCGGCGCCCGTACGTTACTCTAATAGTCGCTATAATTTTTGAGCAACGGGGCTCGTATTTGGCCGCGGCGAATTAAAAAGAATGCACTTTCATAATGATAAAAAGAAAAAAAAAAAATTTCCGAGCAATACCCAAATGGCACGGCACGGGCATGGATTACAGCCCGACGCGACGGGCCGGCAGGACGCTGCCCCGGGGCCGTGGCCGCGCTCCATCCCGTGCCGTTCCCGGGGCGGCGGGCACAGCGCCGGCTGCGCAGTGTTTCCTCCCCCGCCGCTCTCCGCGCTCGGCCCCGCATTTGTGCTTTTGTGCTCCCCTTCGCCCCCCTCTCCACCCCGCACTCTTCCTATTGCTCCGTACCCCCGATGAAGGCAGCAGACGGCGGGAGAAGGGTTTAATTGGTTTTATCGTTGTTTTGTTTGCGAACAGAAAGTGCATTACATCGAACGGGGCTTGCAAAGGGCTTTTCCTTCTCTTTACAAACCGAATTGGTTTTAATATAAATTAATAAAGGTTAAGACGCTATGTCACGATAGATCATCGTTATTAGCTTAAAAAAAAAAAAAAAAAAGAAGAAAACAATTTACATTCTATAGTATTCTGTATGATACAAAAGGAAAACACACCTTAAATTCAATGACAGCAACTAAATGGATTTTTATATTCCGCCCGAAAGCGGCTCCGCCAGTTCCCACCAGCGCGAGTTCCGCTCCGTTGGGGTTTCTTTCTCTCTCCTCCCTTACGGCACGGCCTCGGGCCCCGCACCCCAGCGCCATGCGGGCGGTCCCCCCCCAGTCCGCGGGGCCCGGCGGCCGTACAAAAAACAAAACGAAGGTATCGTACACGGGCGCTATTCACAGCCGGGACCGCGGGCTATTTACAAAGAGCCTTCAACAGGTGGCCCCGCCGCCGGCAACCCTACCATAACGACGCCGCGGTCCGGCCCGGCTCGGCCGCATCCGGCGACCCTACGAGAGCGCGAGCCCGCAGTCCGGCTCCGGCCGCTCGGGGCGTAGAAAAATACATCTGTACATGTGCGCGGGGCTACGCGGAGGCCTCGCCCTCGGCGGGGTGCGGCAGCAGCCCCCCGGCGCCCGGTTTGTGTTTCTTGAGCAGCTGCGCGATCTTCTCGTCGTCCGAGTTGGGGTCGAGGGGTTTGTTGTAGTCGTCGTCGTCGTCCTCGTTGTCCGAGGCGCCCTTCAGCCGCTCCGTCTCCGAGTCCTGCTTCTTCTTGGCCGTCGCCATCTCGGCCGCGTGTTTCTTCCGCCACTTGGTCCGCCGGTTCTGGAACCACACCTGCGGCCCCGCGCCGTCACCGCGCGGCCCCGCCGCCGCCCCGGGCCGCCCCCCCCGGGCCGCCCAGCTCACCTTCACCTGGCTCTCGGTCATGCCCAGCGAGTAGGCGAGCCGCGCCCGCTCGGGGCCCGCCAGGTACTTGGTCTGCTCGAAAGTCTTCTCCAGAGCGAAAATCTGCTGCCCGGAGAAGGTGGGCCGCGTGTGCTTCCTCTTGCCGTCCTTGTCCAGCAGGATCGAGCCTTGATCTGCCGGAGGGGGAAACACACGCGCGCGCGTTACCCTCCGCTCCGCTCCGCTCCGCTCGCTCGGGACGCGCGGCCCCGGGCCCCGCGGTACTCACGCGGCGCGCAGCCGATGCGGGCGTCCCTCCAGGGCGGGCCCTGCACCACGCCGGGCCAGAAGATGGGCGCCCGGCCGGGCAGCTCGGCCAGCGGCTTCGCGTAGCGCCCGGCGGCGGCCACGGCGGCGGCGGCGCCGAAGTAGAGCGCGGGCGGCGGCGGCGGCGGCGGCGGCGGGCTGAGGCTGCCGAAGCGCGGCAGCGCGGCCAGCAGCGCGGCGGGGCCGGCGGGCGGCGGCGGGGCGGCGGCGGGCGGCGGAGCGGAGGGCCGCCCCAGGATGTCGTTGATGCCGTGCGGGGTGGCGGCCGAGAGCGGCGCCGAGAGCCCGGCGGCGGCGGCCTTGGGGCCGGGGGAGCCGAGCGGCGGCGAGGGCGAGGCGGAGGCGGAGGCGGGCGAAGAGGAGGCGGAGGGGGGCCCGGCGGGGTACGCGGGGTACGGCGGCGCCTTCATCTCGGCCATGCTGTGCAGGGCGGCCAGCGGCGGGCTGCCCAGCAGGAAGGCGCCCTGCCGGGGCGCGCCGTCCGTCTGCCCCAGCGCCAGCATCGCCCCGCCGCCCGCCGGCCGACGCCGCCGCCGAGCCGCCCCGGGCGGGCCCTAGCGCCGCGGGGCCCCGCCGCCCGTCCCCCGCATCCAGCGCGGCTCTCAGCGGGGAGCGGCTGCGCGCCCGAGCGGCGGCCCCGCCGCCCCGCCGGGCATCGGGGCTGCGCCGCGGCGGCCGCCCCGCGAGCGCTGTGCGCGGCCGGAGGGAGCGCTGCGACGCGCGGACGGCCCCGCGGGAGGGAGGAAGGGAGGGAGGGAGGGACGCTCGGGCCGGCTCCGGGCTCACAGCGGCGCGGGGGCCCCGCGAGCCGCCCCTTCGTCCTCCTCGGGGCCCCGCATCCCGGCCGCGGCCCGCCGCCTCCGCCTCCCGCTCCGCCTCCCGCCGCCGGCTGCGGGCTCGGGGCGCAGCTCGGGGCGCAGCTCCGGGCGCACTGCCGCGCCGCCCCGCTCCTGCCTCCTTTAGCGGGGCTCGGCCGGCAGCGGGCGCGGCGGCGGCGGCGGCGGGCGGGGGCGGGGCGGCGGGCGGGGCTGAGCGCGCGGGCCGGGCCGGGCCGAGCCGAGCTGAGCCGGGTCGGGGGGGCCGCGCTCCGCCCCGGCGGCCAACTTCTGTCTTCGGCCCACCGCCGCTGCCTTTTCTTTTCTTTTCTTTTCTTTTCTTTTCTTTTCTTTTCTTTTCTTTTCTTTTCTTTTCTTTTCTTTTCTTTTCTTTTCTTTTCTTTTCTTTTCTTTTCTTTTCTTTTCTTTTCTTTTCTTTTCTTTTCTTTTCTTTTCTTTTCTTTCCTTTCCTTTCCTTTCCTTTCCTTTCCTTTCCTTTCCTTTCCTTTCCTTTCCTTTCCTTTCCTTTCCTTTCCTTTCCTTTCCTTTCCTTTCCTTTCCTTTCCTTTCCTTTCCTTTCCTTTCCTTTATTCCCTTCCCTTCCCTTCCCTTCCCTTCCCTTCCCTTCCCTTCCCTTCCCTTCCCTTCCCTTCCCTTCCCTTCCCTTCCCTTCCCTTCCCTTCCCTTCCCTTCCCTTCCCTTCCCTTCCCTTCTCTTCTCTTCTCTTCTCCTTTCTTTTCTTTTACTTCCTTTTGTTTCTCTTACTTCTCCTCTCCTTTCCTTCCCCTTTTCCTTTCCTTTCTCCTTTTCCTTTCCCCTTTTCCTTTCTCCTTCTCCTTCTCCTTCTCCTTCTCCTTCTCCTTCTCCTTCTCCTTCTCCTTCTCCTTCTCCTTCTCCTTCTCCTTCTCCTTCTCCTTCTCCTTCTCCTTCTCCTTCTCCTTCTCCTTCTCCTTCTCCTTCTCCTTTCCCTTCCCTTCCCTTCCCTTCCCTTCCCTTCCCTTCCCTTCCCTTCCCTTCCCTTCCCTTCCCTTCCCTTCCCTTCCCTTCCCTTCCCTTCCCTTCCCTTCCCTTCCCTTCCCTTCCCTTCCCTTCCCTTCCCTTCCCTTCCCTTCCCTTCCCTTCCCTTCCCTTCCCTTCCCTTCCCTTCCCCCCTCTCCCCTCCCCTTCCCTTTCCCCCTCTCCCCTCCTCTCCCCTCCTCTCCTCTCCTCTCCTCTCCTCTCCTCTCCTCTCCTCTCCTCTCCTCTCCTCTCCTCTCCTCTCCTCTCCTCTCCTCTCCTCTCCTCTCCTCTCCTCTCCTCTCCTCTCCTCTCCTCTCCTCTCCTCTCCTCTCCTCTCCTCTCCTCTCCTCTCCTCTCCTCTCCTCTCCTCTCCTCTCCCTCTCCTCTCCTCTCTTCTTTCTCATGTTCTCCCTTTATTTTCTTCCTCTTTTTTGTTTCTGTTCTCTCCCTTTCTTTCAGACTTTCTCTGTCTTTTTTTTCTCTTTCTCCTTTCCTTCCTCCCCCCCCCCTTATTTCCTTCGTTCTTTACATTCTTTTTCCTTTTCTCTTTCTTTCCTTTCCCTTTTTCCTTCTGCTCCTCCTTCGTCTTTTTGCTTTATCTTTCTTGCTTTCTCTTTCTTTTTCTTTGCCCTCCGTTTTTCCTATTTTCCTTTGTCTTTTTTCTTTTCCTTTTTTTTTTCTTTTTCTTTTACATTTTTTTGTTTTTCTTTATTTCTTTTTTTTCATTTTTCATTTTCCTATTTTTTTCCTTTTCCGTCTTTTTTTTGTTTATTTGTTTGTTTGTTTGTTTTTGGTGTTTCTTTTCTTTTTTTTTTTTTATTTTCCTCTCTCTCTCTTTCTTTTCTGTCTTTTATTTTCCCCGTTCCCCGTCCATTCCCATTCTCGTTTCCTCCTCCCGTCCCAACCTCTCCCCATTCCGACCTTCAGATCGAAGCCGCGGCGCTGCCCCGGGCCTGGCCCTTCCTGCCGCCGTCCCCGGGCAGCCCCGGCCCGGAGGGAAAAGCCTCGGCCCGGCCCGACCCGTTCGGGTCTGCGGGGCCGGGAGGCGAAGGGAGAGGCGGGCGGGAGCGGCGCGGCCGGGAGCGACCCGCGGGGCTCTGCTGCCGCGTTTGGCACTTAGCACGGGGACGCGGTTAGAAAAGGAACAGAGCGGCACCTCCG
Organism: Phasianus colchicus; assembly: GCF_987193195.1. Lineage (NCBI taxonomy): Eukaryota > Metazoa > Chordata > Aves > Galliformes > Phasianidae > Phasianus > Phasianus colchicus. The sequence goes on from NC_143439.1 coordinate 28,244,757, forward strand.
CGCCACGGGCCGTTGGAACGGGGCCCCCGGGCGCCGCCCGCGGTTCGGTTCGTTTTGCGGTCTACTTATGGGCGCACACCGAGAGCAGCTCTTCGGGAACGGCCGCGGCTGCCGGGAGCGGAGAGCTCGGGGCCCGGGGGAACCTCGGAGGAGCGGCCGCTTTGTTCGGCGCACACGGCGCTCCGCCGTTACCGCCTGCTCTTCGCCAGCCGCCTCCTGAGAGTGCCGGGCGGCATTCGGGCACCGTGCGGGCGCCGGATGGTTCGTGGTCCTCCTCGCGCTGGGGAAAGGACCGAGCCGGGAACTGCCAGTGCTTTGCCGTGTGCTAATTCCAACTCGTCTTCAAGGTCTGATTACCGAAAAGGGGCACAGAGCATACAAACGCCGTCAAGATTTTAATTTTTTTTTCCACTTTCGCCCGTAATTCACGTTGCAAATGTGCCCTTTATGACAAAATGGTGATGATGCTGCAGGGCTGCCTGCAGCGGGGCCAGCGCTGAGGGATCGTGCGTGGCCCTCTCCTGCTCCTTCTGCTTCCTCCCAAACACGGAGCGGCCGAGGAGCAGGACGAGCTCATTAAAAATAGTTAATAGGTTAATAGGCACCCGGGCTTATATTTCTCTAATGCAGAACGCTGTTGCTTCAGTGCTGTGGCTGTGAGGCGTTACAGGGAGCCAAGAGAATGAATCAGACGTTTAATGGAGATGTGGAAGCGGAAATCTCTGCTAGGGCTACAAAAATGAGAGCCAACAATACACTAAAATATAATAAAGTTAGCATTAAAATTCCGCACACGAAGTGCCAACGTGTCCCCGCTGTCGCTAGGCACAAACCGAAGCAAAGCCCCAACGAATGCCCGGAGCCGGGACTTTGGCTGCGGTCCCCCCTCTCTGTGTCCCCATCCCCGGGCTTTGGGGGGCTCAGCCGGGACAGTTCCCTACGCGGGGCTTCGGGGAGCGCCTTCCTTAACGGCTCTCTTCTCCCCCCGCCCCCCCGGCCCGGACGGCGCTCGGGTGCTGCAGCAGAAATCCTTTTCCCTTCTGTTGGTCCGGACTGACCCCTACTGGGGGAGAGCCGCGGAGCAGAGCGGGGCGGCCCCACACTGCGAGGGGAGCAAAGACTTTCTATAGGTTTTGTGCGTTTATTGTGAGAAACTGTTACGGACTAACAAAAATTAAAGCAACAACAACAACAACATATATATATATATATCGGAAACAAGCAAACAAATAAACAGACGAACCAGCGTGATTCCACTTTGGTTTCACGTGAACAGCGAAAATGTGTGGAAATGTGACTGGCAGTGCTGTTGCGCTTCTGTAGTCTCTTTGGCTCGATGGGAAAAACGTACGCACGGTGGGGGCACCTCGGGGCATCGGGCCCCATGGGACCGCAGAGCTTTGCTTAGAAGCTGCTGGCACACGGTCTCCCGGGCTGTCGGGGAACCGGAGATCGTTATATCGATGGTCCAAATGGGGACGGGAGGGAGGAAGTGGCGGCGGCGGCAGCTCTCGTTATGTGCGTGTTTTTATGGCTTTTAGAAAACCACATTGCAGCATTTTCCATCGCATCCGAGGCTGACAGGGCTGCATTGATTAGAACATCCGATTTAGGTCATAAAAAAAAATTCACTCGGAGCAGCACAGTCCGTAACGCCACGCTTTTTTAAGACGTCTCTCTCCCGTCGCTGCGGCGCGGAACGCAACACGGAGTCCTCCGCTCCCTGCGCGTCCCCGACGCCGAGCGCGCCCGTTGCCGCCAGGGGCTGCTGTGCCGCCGGGAAGGGCGCAACGCTCCGCGGGTACCGATCCCTCGCGGCTCTGGGAGGCAGTCACGGCCCTCGGCACCGCGCCGGGGGCACCGCCCGGCCCCCCGAGCCCGGAGCCTCACGGGGCGGCCCTCCGGAGCGTGGCTGAAACTTCTGCCTTCCGTGCGTCCTGCCGGTGCCCGCCGCTTACAGTGCGCACCCCTGGTGAGGCTCTGTCTGTCCCGTGAGGTGAGGTTGCTGGACGGCAGAACTGAGTGATATTTCAGAAACGGCCAAAAATCAGGCTGCGCACAGCCTGGGTGGAAAGGCATAGCCTGTCACTCAGTGTTCCACGCAGACGTTTGCGGTAAAATACCGGCTCTGCATGGTTATACTGCCTGCAGTGCATGGGAGTGTACGCGGGAAAGGTGTGTTGCAAATGCATGGCGTGTTCAGGCAGCTGCAACAAGTTCCAGAGTGAATCTTGGAGGAAAACAGCAGTGGTTTGCCAAGCAACCACCATGTCTGAACCATCTTTTGGGAAAAAGAAATGGCATCCTGGGAATCGTGGCATGGAAGGAAGATCTGTACGCTGCTCCACACCTGGACCAAGGGGTGGCAGGTGGGACACAGCTTCCTGCAGCAACATCATCCTGGAGGTTACCTGGTGATGTTCCTCACTCTTCTGTGCTTTGTTTGGAGGCATGGCCACTTTGCTTCCCTGGATTTTTGGGTTTTTTTGGGTTTTTTTTGTGTGTGGTTTGGCATACAGCTGTCCCTACTTCATAAAGTTTGAGCGTGCAAGCTCCAAGCACGTAATTCTCAGGCACAAATACCACGGACTGTGACGTTTCGCTGCCAGACTACTGAATGCAAACAGCTTACTTGGCACGTTAGCTCAACACAGGACAATTCAGCGCTGTCAGTGGATTTAAATTAGTAAAATATGGATGCTTATATTCCATTCAGGATGCCTTGGCAAAGCACCATTGTCTGTCAGCACATGTTAACACCAACAAGACAAGTGTTAGAGTTCATATTGTATTCATTTAGAGGGAAAAAAGAGACTCCGTTCTGTTTTGCTTTGTGCTGTTTCAGGGGAGGACTCACCTGGGAGTGCTCAGGTTGTGCGACAGTGAGCTCCTGGCCTGGAATCCAGCTGTGTGCACTCCCCAAGCAGCACCAGGCGCAGGTGCTGCACTTCCCCATGCGGTCCCAGTGCTGCTTGGTGCAGTCCCTGTGGTGCGGGAGCACCTGTGCTAAGGGCTCGCCATGCACTATGCTGCTCAAACTCTGGGGCTGTTGTGTGGCTGCTCTCCTCTCTATATTTCTCTATAAGGAAAAGATTGCAAATTGATTACATGCAGCATCTTACAGTGCTGTTTATAATTACTACAACCTGTGGGACACTGTGCTGTTGCTGACGTCGTGTGACATTGCCATTGATGCTGAGCAGTGGGTACTGACATTTTCCACATCTCCACTGTTCTGTGCATAAGTAGGAATCAATTTCAACAAGACAAAAGCTGCAAACAATTTCTGATTCTAAGAGTACCAACAGTTGGGCTCCCCTCTGTGAAGGAGGTGTAAATCTCCAAGCAGAATTCCAGGCCTGGCTGATTCTGTTCCTCAGTCTCACAGCTGCCAAGGGCCGCTTCCTACAGGCTGCTCTTGCTGCAGAGGGAGGGGGGCTGATCTGCTCCGCTGCCCTCTGCGGAAGGGGCTCTGTGACAGTCAGCGGAGGCTGCAGCAGCCCCTCTCGCAGACTGCCTTCCCAGCAGGGCTCTGCACGCAGCTCATGCACGCGTTTTCACACAGGGATTATGTAACTCTGGAAGCGTAGGGACTTCATTGTGCGTCTGCCTGCAGAGCGCTCCCCCTTCTGTACACAGAGCGTAGAGACAGCACGGAGCCGCTTGCTGTTCGGGGCAGCGTGGCTGTGGTGTGCTCTGCGCCTTACCCGATACCAGGGCTGAGCGTGGGGACACGCTGGGTGCCACTGTTGTGGGAAGCACTGGGCCCAAGCACTCGGCTTTGGTTTGTTCGCCAGCAGCTTTTGGTCACCGAATGGATGTGGGAGGCAGAGGCCCAGCAGCAGGAATCCTCTCAGTTGAGGATTCTTCACTGATACTTCACTTGTACATGAGATCCGCCATAATATTGGCATATCAGAAGGGCTGTTTGCAGGCATGCCAATGTCTCCATGTGTGGAGAATGTGGCGGTTCCTACCACATATTGTGAAAACACAAAAACACTCCAGAGAAGTAATGTTACATTCCAGGCAAAGCGGCTCATTGCCCCACAGGATCCTGAGCAGCAGAGAGGAGGATTCCTACCCGACCAGTCCAACCAGCTGTGACTCAGGGCACTGCAAGCTGTGGGTGTGTACTGGGTTTCCAGGAGCAGCCAGACGGTTCTGCTGCCAGTCCCAGCCATTCTACTGCCAGCCCCACTGCTCTGCTTGCAGCCCTGGCCCTCGCTCATCTTGTGTCATCTCTGTGCCTTGCCTTGTCTCCTTGTCAAAGCTCAGAGACAAGAAAAAAGGAAGACCAGGCTCATGTGCCCACCCAATCCTTCTGGCACCTGGTTCTTGTTTATAATTCTCTCTCCTCCTGGCCCTGCCCATAGGATTGCTCATGCTGTCACCCCACTGTCACCAGTTGCTCAGGTGCTTCCTCTCTTCCTTATCCCCAAATGCAGTGACTCATGCTCTTGCACTCACCTGCACTCTATTCATTAATAACTTTGGCTTTCTGACTCTGCTGGTTAGCCTTTGCTGTTATCATTACGTTAGTCCATTTGCTAAAGAAATATTTTCTCCTCTGAGTTTTTCTAGATGAATCTTTTCCCTTTCACAGTTTAGGAGGTGGCTGCTCATCCCTGGGTGGGATGTAAGCATTTGCTTTTTGGGTCTGGTCACGTTCAACATCTTCATCAATGACCTGGATGAAGGGATAGAGTGCACCTTCAGCAAGTTTGCTGATGATACGAAGCTGGAAGGAGTGGCTGACACATCAGAAGGCTGTGCTGCCATTCAGAGAGACCTGGACAGGCAGAGAGTTGAGCAGAGAGGAACATGATGAGGTTCAGCAGGGGCATGTCCTGCACCTGGGGAGGAATAACTGCAGACATCGGTACAGGTTGGGGGCTGACCTGCTGGAGAGGAGCTCTGTGGAGAAGGACCTGGGTGTTCCGGTGGACAGCAGGTTGGCCATGAGCCAGCAGTGTGCCCTTGTGGCCAAGAGGGGCAGTGGGATCCTGGGCTGCGTTGCAAAGAGCGTGGACAGCAGGATGAGGGAGGTGATCCTTCCCCTCTGCTCTGCCACATCTGGAGCACTGTGCCCAGTTCTGGGCTCCCCAGCTCAAGAAGGACGGGGAACTTCTGGACAGAGTCCAGAGGAGGGCGACAAAGATGATCGGGGCCTGGAGCATCTCCTGCACGGGGAAAGGCTGAGAGAGCTGGGGATGTTCAGCCTGGAGAAGAGAAGGCTGAGAGCGGATCTGATCAGTGCTTATCAATATCTAAAGGGTGGGAATCAAGTGGGTGGGGCCAAGCTCTGTTCTGTGGTGTGCAGAGATGGGGACGATGGGCACAGACTGCAATGCAGGAATTCCATATGAACATGAGGAAGAAGTTTCCTGTGAGGACAGTTTCCTGTGCGATCTGCACAGGGACCTGCTCCAGCGGGGGGCTGGGCTGGGGGATCTCCAGAGGTCCCTTCCAACCCCTGTGATCCTGTGATTTTGTGCAGGCAGCAAAGCATCACTTGTGTGTGCCCAACGTGGAAAGATCCTTTTTGTGGCTTTTCTGCTAGGCCAGCTTTGCCGGGAGGTGTGCAGCAGGGCTGTGCTGGCAGGGCCATGGGGAGCAGCAGGCAAGCTGCTCAGTGCTTCCGTGGGCACCTCGAGACAGCGAGTCCCAGGGCAGGGAGCAGCGGGGTCCTCACGCTGGAGATGAGGAGCACTGATGGAGAAACACATTTACAGCCGTGTTTACGAGGCGTCGGCAACCAGGCAACCTTTGTCCGAGGGCGGGAGCCACACCTCAGCGCGCTGCCTGCCCTGTGCTCGGGGCTGGCCTCCCGCAGGAGCGGCCCTTCTCTGAGGAATCAGAGCCATCACCGAGAGACGCCCTCGCGTCAGCCCGACCCGCAGGCCGGGAGCGCGGCTCCACGGGCAGCGCAGGTGCCGCGGGGGCGGGCGGCGCCGGCCCCGCTCCGCCCAACGACAGAGGGGAGGGCCGGCCCGGCGGCGGGCGCACCTGGACACCGCGGCGGCGGGGACGCGGCCGGCTCCGCGCCCCCTGACGGGGCTGCCAGCGCCGCGCCCGGCCACAGCGCGCTCCCGCCGCCATGTCGGCCCGGCGGCGGCGACGAGCGGCCGCTGACGAGGAGGAGGAGGAAGAGGAGAAGAAGGAGGCGGCGGAGGAGGAGGACGGCAGCGACAGAGTGAGGAGCGGCGGGGCCGCGGGGCTGGGCAGGCCGCGGGCGGGCGGGCGCCGGGAGGCTGCGGGGGGCGGCGTGCCGGCTCCGGTCACCGAGGGGAAAGGAGGGCTGCGGGCGGAGGGCCGCCGGGAGCCGCGCTGCCAGAGCTGCGGGGCTGTGCGAGTGAGAAAGTGAAAGTCTGCCGGCAGCCCGCGTCCTGCACTTTGGTTGGGAGGGCACGGAGCCACCGAGCTCTGCAGTGAGCCGGAGCGTGCTGCCTTCAGGGCCCCGCTCGGTACGGCAGCGCTTAGGCCACAGCTGCGTGTCTCTCCCTGCACGAGAACTTGTTTTAACTCTGACTTCTCATAGCGGTCTGCTCAAAATACTGCTTTCCGATGGAAGCATTTGGTTTTGCTCAGCTCTGGAGGTGGCGACCTGCCCCCCGACCCCCCGTCCCACCTCAGCTTCCCCCGCCACAAAAGGGTTCATCAGGCTGCTGGGAAGGCAAGCCAAGGGTCTAGGGTTGAGTTTTCTATCGGCCACAATTAGGTCCTGATTTAGTGATGGGCGCAGTGGTTGCGCGCGCCATAGGGGATCTGATGGGCACTATCAGGCCGTTGGGATTCACAGGTGCCACCACACTCCGTGTCCCCGTAGATGGGGATGTGTGTGCTCTGCCTCTTGCCTCGCCTTTGTAACATGCAGATAGCACGTTCTCCTTCAGATGTTTGCACATTGCCTGTTCTGCCTGGGGGCTGCACGTTTGGAAACTTGTTCCCTCCTCCATGACTGCTCCAGGTGGCTGTGAAGCAATGGGTTTCTGCTGCTCCCCACTGCGCAGCTGGGAAATATCACCCTCTTCCACACTTAAAGTGAGAATGTGGATGTATGGAAACTGCTGGCTGCTGATGCAATTGCTGCTGACCCAATTCATTCAGTTTCCAGATGGGTAAAAGGGACATGCTTTAAAGCACCGTGCGTGTCAACGCAGGGGAATGCTCTGAGTTTGCTCAAGACCTGCAAGAACTCTTAAGTATATCTGAGGGCTTTTATCTGTTAGATCCTTCAGTGGCATTTTCAGTATGTTTGCCAATACATTTCTTATAATGCTTGCTAGGTCCAGATACACTCATTTCCTAGTGAATTAAGTAAAGCTGGTTGGTTGGTTGTTCTGTTTTTTTTTTCTTTTTTGTTTTTTTTTTTTCCCCTTTTCTGCTCCTCTTCTTAGTAGTGCACAGAAACAATCAGTATCTGCTTCTACTTCCTTGTTTTCGAATAGAAGGTAACTTTGGTTTAGTACAAACGCAGTATGCCCTTTGTGTAGCTTGTTCCTGAGCACTGCATAGCTTAGTGTCCCCAGCTGCCTGCAACCATATCAAGCTGATGACTGCAAAATTCCTGTCAGCCTGCCTTTGCCCCATGGGCCTCTGCGATTTCACAAGTTTCTTCTTTCCTTGTGCTGTCCTGTGATGCACAGGAGTGATCTTTAGGTCTTCGTGTCCCATTGGTGTGTGCCTTGTGAGCTTTTCCTATAAATGTCTTATATGTTTCCATGAATACTCCACTGCCCTCCAGAGCAAGAGGAATGATTTAGCGTTAAAATACTGAGTATGAAAAAGTCAGTTACAGTTTTGCAGATTGCTGTTAGTGTGTTCACGGTACTCTCAAAATTCCACCTGTTGCATTCGTTACCGTGGAGGTTGTGATGCTGCTTTCAAGTGCTTGAAAGACATCGCTGCATCCTGAAGGTAGTGAGACGGTTACTTCTCATGGTGTCACACAGAGTTCAGGAAGCAGTGTTGTGTTGCCGTGTTGCCACCAAACGAGTTACTGTGCCCAGGCTAAGTGTTAATTATTTCTAAGTAAAACAAACCTGGAATCACTGACTGGTGTTTCTCCAGTAACAGCACAAAAGCCTGTTTCTGTTCAACGAAACAGCCCTTCTGGGAGTCAGCTGCTGGAGAAATGACTTGGGCTCAGACTCTCACCTGCAAGGCCGTCCCCAAATTTTGCCCAGAGTCATGGTGTGTGCCTTGTCCCTGGAGACATTTGAGGTCATGCTGGATGGGGCTCAGAGCAACCTGCTGAAGCTGTAGGTGTCCTTATTTGTTGCAGTGAACTTGGACTAACTGACCTTTAAAGGCCCATTCCAACTCAAGTGATTCTATGATTCTTTAAATGTTCTTAACTCACTTGGAGTTAAATGAAATCCTCATGGCAGTACTGGTTAGAGTGAAATGTCAGGCTCTTTCAGTTTACTTAGTAATGTTGGAATAACCAGCAAATAGCCCTGGTTAGTTTGACGAGTAACAAGAGGACTAACTATTTTCAAAACTCACATCTTGGAAGTGGTGTGAGCTGGGATGTGGAGGTTTCAGTTGGTGATTTGGTGTGTGCAGTTCTCGTGGGATTGTGGTTTTGCTGATGTTGGGCTTTAACAGCTTGGAAAAAAAAAGGTTTTACTATTCAAGATCTTCTGATGCTTTGATAGCTTGGCTTCCGAGGAAGGTATCAAAATACATTAATTTAAATATGCCACAAGGTGTTCTCACTGAACTGTTAGCTTCAGTGTAACTCTTGTAGGAGAGACTGCAGAAAGATCAATGCTGGAGGAGAAAAATGAACAATTACGCTGGTAAAATGGCAGTCAATTATTTGCTTTGTATGTGCGTATATATGTGAAAATAGATGTACATATATATACATATAAGTTGTTGGGAAATGTCCTTTTCTCTTAACATAGGTGATGCTCCATCCTCTGAGGAAAGCATGTTTACTGTCTACCTGAGAGTTTCTTACCGTGTTCTGGAAGTAGTCCAGTACTAACAGAACATTGCAAGTACCTTCATAACGAGTAATTCCTGTGCATGTTTCACTCGGCATCTGTTAATTGTAGCACAGAATGTCTTATATGGGATGGCAATTAAGATGCATATGGCCTTTTAGAGGATGAGAGGTTGACAGGTCTGTTTTTATTTTTATGCATGACACATGGATGCATTTTGGTGGCTGCTGGAAAGCAGAAAGTAAGCAGAATTCCATATGGAAGCTTGATTTTTTTCAAATGTCACGATACCTCCTGCTAGGTAGGCACAGTGGCCTTCTTGAGTTCCTCCTAGGGAATGGTATTTGTAATATTGCTCAGACAATTTAGCTTAAGGATGGAAGTCTTGTCACTTTTTAGGAAAGCCAATGTTAAAACAAACCAAACCTCTACAACTACATACACCTTTCTCTTGGGTTAGTTCACAGATGCTGAAAACTGATGAGCATTGTTGTTTCAGAAGGAGACATCTGTTGCGTGCTGAGCTCCTAGGAGCAACTGAATAACAGTTGTTTGCCTTCTTCCTGTTCTTATCAGGCCAACATCATTCAGTCCTGTTGGACTAAGCCTTAATGAGCTGGTTAGATGGGTTCTCTTGCAGGAACATGAGCCTTCAGATGAGGAGAGGCAAGGCAACAGCCTCCTTGCAGCGTCTGTCTATAAAAGGCACTTGGGGCCTGAGCCGATGAGATGAGTGCGTGTGAAAGGCTCTGTCACCTGCTGTGTGAGAGCTCTGGGGAGATGTGGCAATACCTCATATCAAACATCTAACTTGGAGCTGAGGTTAAAAGGTGTCTTAGTCATTTTGGACACTACAGCTTCTGGTGTTTTCACTTTACGTTTGAAAAACTTGTCAATTAGTGCCCACAACCTCAAGCTGTAGCTTTTCACATCCTCATTGTTACTGTGTGTTCAGCTTGGTTAGGTCTCAGGCCAGGAGAATGGGAGAAGGAAGGGCTGCTGCGTTTTATATTTGCCCCAGAACTGATCTGCAAAGTCAAACTGAAATAGCAAGACTCCTGATCAGATCTTTTTTTTTTTTTGAGGGCTGTTGTAGTGATCACATCACTGGTTACTGCAGTGATGATTGTTGTTACTCCTAGCTACTAACTGGAATGTTTATAGTCAAAGAAAAAAAAATGAACAAGAAAAGCTTGTCCCCAAGTGATTGGGTTCTTAAGGCATTTCTTGCTGGAGATGACAATTAACTGACTGTTAGTGAGCAACTTCCTCTTTGGCTTCGGACTTGGCAAATTAAATACTTTACTCAGGAAATGTTTTCTGGCCATTATAGCATGAAATGGAAGATGAAGTAAGTGCTCAAGGTCATTGTTGAGGTAAGGTTCAAAGGGAAATAGAAGATAGTTCATGATTTATTCCCCACAAGTTGTTCTAGCGATTTAAAGCTAAAAAATGGCAGAATATGTGCAGCTTGAGGACTGCACCAGCCCAACTTCTGATGGCAGCAGCAGCAGCATCAAACTGCTGAAGATGCATTGGAGAAGCACAGGAGGACTCCTTCATGGTGTTTGCATGCTCTGAAAAATGCCACAGATTTCAGATGCTGGAAATATCAAATTGAAAACATTGCTTCAAGTTAGGTGCGTAAGTGAAAATTGCATTAAAATATCAGAGGTGTAAAACTAAGCATGATTTTATTTCTTGCTGTTTAAACAGCAATTGAGCATGGAACCACTTAGGGCACTGCTGAAAGCCCAGGAATGGAACAGAGATCTTGGAGATATTTTTAGTTCTCAGTACGTAAAGGAGAGAACTTCTCTGCTGTGCACAAACAAGGATTAATATTAAATACCCTAAGTCGTGGTCTCAGGGCCAGGATTACTACCCTTCATCTGCAGTGCAGTGGTATCTTCTAGGGCTGTACAAACAGCCTTTTGTACTTGGATGCAGACTGTAAGAGGTGGAACATTGGTTTGGAAGAAGGCTTGTGATTATTTTTTATCTTTTTCTTGTGCATTATGATACCTATAGTTGATTTCCTAACCTGTAGTACTACAAAACTGGAAAAAAACATCTCTGAATAACAAGACTTGCATGCCCATTAATTGTTTGTTTGCTTGCTTTTCAGACCTTCAAAAACTTCCTGAGATCTAGATCACACTTGAAATATTTACTCTTCTAATGCCTATTAATTATAGTCAGTGTCTGCCTGATGATTACTCAGCCATGAGCTCAGAGGGGAGGGCCCAGCCTCCCTGCCCACCTCCTGCAGACGCTGTGAGCCCAAACAGCCCCAAACCAGGCCCCCAAGCTCCCCGTTTCAGCCCAGTTTTGTGTGTTTCTGATTGCGGGCTCCATCAGCAGCTTCAGGCAGTGAGGTTTGGCACGCCTTACCTTTTCCACTTGTGTTGTTGACACAGGTTGTTGGTTACTGAGGCTGAGATTATGGTTATTGAGGCTTTGATTATGTTCAAGCACAGCTTCCCGTAGGCCAAGAGGTTACAGGGAAAAGGCTACAGACTGTAGAGGAACCGTGCGATGGCTCGGACTGTAGACCTCAGCTCTGCAGTGTTTTTTTGGAGGCAAGGGCAAACGTACTTCCGCTGTCTTCCAAAATACCAAAAATATTCAGAAGAATGGAGCAGCTGCACCAGGGTCAAGTGCGGCCTTCCGCCTGCCCAGAGTTAGGGGTTTGTAACAACAGAATGAAGTAAAGCAGCACCTTGGGTATTGTCTGCTGCTGAGGAAGAAGAAATCTCAATGATCTGCTCTCACTGTTGGTGACAGTTTGCACATTAGAATGCATATGTTGCTTTTGGATAAGACAAAAGATCGGTCTATCTAGTATCTTCTGAGTGGTTGTTAGTGAATGATGAAGATCCAGGTGCATTGCTGGGGTTGTACCAAGAGGTTATTCTGAACGATACTGTCACTGATCTCTTCATAATTTGTTCTTAGGTCATTTATTTTCAAGCTGGAGGGTTCAAGGGTCCCTTCAGTTTGTTCTTGGGTCATTTATTCTCAAGCTGGAGGGTTCAAGTCCCCTCATAGGTGTGTGTGAGACTGTGAAAGCAACCTCTCATTGCGGAGCTGGACTGGTTGGTCAGGTGCTCCATTTCCTTTCTTCTTTGTGTGATGCCTCCAAAAGGCCCTTTGCTGCCTTAGATTAGCTTGAAATTAAGGTGAGGAAGAGTGTTAAAGATTAAGGGATTTTTGTTAAACCTGTGTGTTATTCACCATTAGTTTTCTGGAAACAAATGACTTTGTGCTTAAGTAGATAAGTAGAGAGAGAGTGCTCAGAACATGAAGTTTCCTGAGTGTAGCAGGTCATGTCACAACACTGGAGTACTGCCCTTCTCGTAAACATTTATTGATGCACACTTGCTTCCTACAGCATCTACCACTTGACTAGCACATCGTTGCTGTTTTGATTTAGGGAACTGATAATTCCTATGTCACTTTCTAAGTTGTGTTTGTGACTGAATACTGTATTGTGGCATAATTCATATTCCTATATGTCGAGTTGAGGTTATTGAGCTATATTTTTTTTCTCCTCTGGTCATAGGAAGTGGATTTGGATGAAGGACTCGTTGATTTGGATCTCAGAAATGATTCTGATACCCCTGATGTTCCACCGCCAACAGACAGCACTCCAGAAATCCTCAAAAGGGCTTTGTCGGGCTTGTCTGCCAGGTACTGTAAAGCAAACAAGCTCTCTAATCGGAGAGCTGCCAACTAAAATTAGTGCAGACTGTATTGTAGTTTTAATTTTCATTTGGTATATACAAAAATTCAAGGATAATTTTTTATTTGTTGTCACAATTGATGTATTTATTCTCATTTAATGTAATGTTTTTTCACAGCAGCTGAAGATTGCCCACAGTTCATTGAAACGTTTGCAGTTGTTCTGTCTAAGCGTTGCAATAAAATATGTGAGAGCAGTATTTGGGTTCAATCTCTAGAGTCAGAATTTCTAGGGGTTATAAACGCTTATTTCCTACATCCAAGCTTAATGAGGGGGCAGTTCGTATTTAAGTGAAAGTGTTGATTCTCTGGATTAACTTTTGTAAGTTTTTTGAGCAGCATTTCCACTTCTGATACATAGGCCATTAGGAACAAGCTGCTTTGTTGCTTGTACTGAAGGGGAACTTGAAGCCTTATTGTAATGAATTCCTCTCCAACTTTGTTCTGACAATTTCGGCAGTTCAACTTAGTTGTTTTAGCTGCCATTAGCTGGCAGATCAATATCAAATGAATGCAGTTCAACTCTACATCAAATGCAAAACATGAAACAAAACTGAGTGTCTCTTGAAACAAATGTGTCTATTGGGGCAGCAGTGACACTTAAAACTGGTATTAAAGGAAGACACTCTGATCGCCTTTTCTTTAAGATCTGGTAGTCTTTCTTTTGTGCTTAGCAGTAAATTGTGATTTCTTGGTTGATTGTACATTTATGGGCAAGATTTTTGAAGGGAGCAAGGCAGTGGAGGAGAAGAATTTACTGAAAAGAAAGTACAGTACACACTATTAATAATTAAAAACATTTCCATGACAGAGAAGAGCATGCAGTGAGTTTATTCCCAGATATATATATATATATATATATTTTCTTTCTTTATTTCCTGTATGCTGCTTTCCTGGCAGCCTTTCTTTTACATGTAAGTCTTTGTATGGCTGATTTCTCCATGTCTCTTGCTGTAAAATGCTCCCAGAGGGTCCTGATGTATTTTCACAGCCGCCTTCGAGGAGGGGTTGATCCATAATGTCTGAAATAAAAGGGAGGAGAGGCTATGAGGAAAGAGGGAAGATTACTACCTTTGCTTTCTTCTACCATGAGTTCTGTTGAGCTGGCAGCTAGTAAACTAGATTCTGTGTTTCTTGCTGTATGTCCTATTAAGCAAGATGTATCTGGGCTTCCTGCTGCTTCTAATCAACTCAAGTATTCGCACAGAGGAGTGGCCTTTGTTTTCATTTGTAACTGGTTGCTTTTTATGCTGTTTTTCTTTACAGATGGAAAAATTGGTGGATTCGTGGAATTCTAACGCTAGCTATGATTTCTGTGTTTTTTCTGATCATATACATGGGATCTTTCATGCTGATGCTTCTGGTGAGTTTCCTTAAGTACTCTGTATTGTGCAAGAGTTACTTAATCTCTTTGTCATGCATAAGGAATAGCTGGAAGCAAAGTGCAGACATTACAGAAAGCAATTTCTCTTCTGTAAATGTAGGTTTCTTTGAACTACTGAAAAGGTTCTCAATCGGGTGCTTTTGGATGAAGGCCTCCCGATAACTTTATTTAGGAAGAAATTAAACGAGTCAAACAGATTTTTGCCTTGAAGCTTATGAAGTTAATCTATTTGCTTGTCTGATTCCCATTACCTTCTCATACCCTCCTTCGATTTTGTTTGAAATACACAAAGGCTGAGAAAAGCAGGCAGTTCAAGTCAGCTGGCAGTGCCTGGCGCTGGAGGACTTTCCTCAGTCACGCTCCATTAATTCCCTGCTTCTCTCCAGGGCTGCCTTGGCACCCCGGGTTCATCCACTGAGTGGAGCTAGGTCTGTGATACAGAGACAAAATGCATTTTTAGGTCACAAAGTGAGCAAACATAGTGGATTAGCATCCACTGCATGCTGTTTCTTTCCATTGTTTTTATTTCTGGTATTCTTAGTGAGTGAGGGTTTAACTAATTTTTTTTTTCAGTTGTGGCAAGCAACAAAAAGGAATGTGTTTTATAAAATTCTGGAGTTTAGTACTTCTGGTTAGCTGCTTTGATTTCTCCCCCAGGATTGTCAAATTGTCAAAACCTTCATTTTTTCCATGTCTGCTCCGAAACACCTCTTGGAGGGTAATATCTTGAGATGCTGGAATGCTGTTTCACCAATATTATGTTGTGTATTACTACATCTGAATGAGTCTGGTTTGTATTTCTGTCCTCAGAAGAATGACACAACAAGCTTGTGATTTCAGTGGCAGATGATTTTACTGAGTGTATGAAGAAACAACGAAAAAAGCTCTGATAAGTTATAGCTCGTTGGAGAGACATTTCTTACTATGTCAGTAGTCTATAACACTTTTAGAAGTGCAAAAAGGAGCAAAAAGAAACTGCTGGCCTTGCAGTATTCTTTCCTATATTCATGGTACGCTGCAAAGTTTTAGTCATAGCAAAGCTAACAGGATATGAACTAAAAAGCAGTTGAGGTTAGTATAGAATTAATAGAGAATTCTTCTTCTGTACTGTAAAGCAAAAAAGACAGTTGCCTAATACAGTTAATTGTGTCTAAATTTGATATTTGTTACAGGTTCAAAAAGTGAAGTAATAAAAAGTTTTGCTTGTGTATGATTTAGTTTCACTGGAGTCACATAGCTTGAATTTTCTCAGGAGTTGGTACTGGCCTGGAGGATGGCTGGAGTGCTCTAGGAAGGGTAATCCAGATAAGTTTGGAGGACAAGTCCTCAAACTGTTCTGAAAAACTGGGGGAATGTGTTTTACATTTCTTTGCTGTTGAGGCAGAAATTTTCACACCTTCACCCCCAAATGTCCTTTTCCTGTGTAAGGACCAACCCTTAAATACTATGGGCAATAGTGACATTAGAGTTTATGATGAAGGCAAAGTAGAATTGAGAGCATGAGCTAGGCAGATGTCAGAATTAATTTGCTGAGGTGATGTGATACTGTTCAAACTGTGTTGAACAAGGTGAAATGTATTCAGGAGTGCAGGTGCTCAGAGAAATCCTGCAAAGCCTGCTGTGATGACATGCACAGTCAGTGTGGGTAGGTTCCTCCTCCATTCTCTGCACAAGATTACTTCTTAGCACTGTTTGGAAGCGCTGGATATTGGGTCAAGATGGTCTGCTTGGTGACTAGAAGTTAAGCAAACCTGACTGAGTCCCCCAGGGCCCAGGCCCCACAGAGTGCACTTCCAGATGTGCATAGGCAAGCACAGTCATGGTGAGATCGTGAAACAGCACCAAGGCTGTGCGGGGTGTGATACTTATACCTGCACTAGATGACCTGTGCTTCTAATCAGCAGCGATAATTATCAGTGTAGGCTTACCTGTAATGAAGTACTTGCAAATGGAAGACTTGGCTATGTTGCATTGCATGACTCTCTTTTTTTTTTCTCCTTTAAACCTTGAACGTATCTCTTAAATTTAAATAAAACTTAATCAAAAGAGCTTTCTCTTTATGGAAATGCTTTTGACTTGCTGCCATCCAAGTATTTTAATGAGGAACAGTCAGGAATTCTCTCTTATTTCTTGAGGGGATTCTTGCAGCTAGCCCAGAGTGCCTTTTTTTGACAAGCTCGGTGTGTCTTTTTTGACAAACCCTATGGCTGTGAGTTAAGGGGGCAGGGACAGTTAAGCAGATCTTGACTTTCTCCTTGTTCTTGTCTGGAAGCTGTCTCCTTTCTGCATGGAATTTAAATTCAGAGTAATTTTTTTTCCCCTTAATGCAGGCTGCAGTATTCCACGCAACCTTTAAGAAACAAGCAGCGGTCAATGTACTTTTTTTTTCTTAATTTTAGGTCTTGGGCATCCAAGTAAAATGTTTCCACGAAATCATTACTATAGGTTACAGAGTGTATCACTCATATGATTTACCGTGGTTCAGATCTCTCAGCTGGTAAGTAGCAAGCAAGGTGGTCAATAAGTAGAAATGAGAAATTTAAGTCTTAGCATTGTTTGTATCCTGTCATGATGGAAGGATAGCTTTGTAAATCATGTGCAGATGTAAAACATGACATCTGTCTCTGCTGCATGAGTCTGTAATTGCCTTCCTTTTGTGAACTTGAACAAATAAGTTGGCTTTTTACTACTTTTTTCCTGTTATAAATATGTTTACATGTACATATTTGTGTGCATGCATATATGCTTGAAGTCAGAATTAAGCATTTGAAAGCTACCTGAAAATGTGCATAATCACCTGACCTATATTATCTGAAAAGCTTTGACTTTTGCAGGTAATTCTGTGTACTTTTAAAGGGTTCTTTTCACAAGCAAGTAACTGAAATTGTAACGTATAAGTTCTGAATCCTTTCCTGTTTTGAGTTTAATCACAGGACTGGGTAGATAGAAGTGATAGGGGATATTTTGAAGACCACAAGACAGGATTAATGTTTCAGAGAAATCCGGGATATTTGTGTCAATGTCCTGCTTCTTAGAGGATGTACAACGTACCACTTGGTCTACTTTGGCAGTTAACTACAGTCTATATGTATGCTAAGTTCAAAATCAACATTTCAGTACCACCCAAAGTCTTGACAGCTGGGTGGGAGGGTACTGCTGGTGATTGGAATGTGTGCTGTGAGGCATAGTTTGAGAGGCAAAGCCTTGCAAAGTGAACTTTAAGATTGGAGGAAAAGACAAGTGCTGATCTCCATAAACATCCAGGTATCCAGCCCATCTTGAATTATGAGTTTTTAGCTTTTCTGACTTCAGTAAAAAGCTGAAGAACATGCTGCTTGAGAGTGGTGCATCTTCTACTGGTTTTTAATTTGATAATTAAATTTAAATTTTTTCTTTTTTTTTTTTAATTTGCATGTTAGCTGGTTTGGCTGACGTGAAGCTTTTTTTTTTCTTTTTGAAAAAAACTTTCAGAGAGAGATATGTGAAGGTGACATTTCACTTTGTTCAGACTTCGTGTTTGGATTTACTTTCAATTTATTTTGGAGGAAATGGTGGTTGGACCTGTGTCATTGATTTTTTTTAATCGTATGGGGTTAAAGTCAATTACTGTTTGGTGAAGGAAGCTAAAATTGAAAGGCACAGAGGAGAAGATGCAGCTGTAACTCTTTCACGCAAAAATCTTCAGTCCAGATGGCAAAAGTAGAGTTCTGATCAGATCCTCAAACACATTGACAGATGGAAACTGTCACTTAAACTCAGAGGTTTTGTTCTTCTTCTTCTTATTTTTTTCTATGGCAGATATCATGTACTGTTCATGCTAGAATTGAGTACAAAAATGCACCCACTTGTATTACTGAGTATAGAAGGTATCTGATACTTATTCTGTACTGTGAGAATATCTGAAAAGAGCTTTGGTAGGTATGAATTATTCAGTACAGTACATGAAACGATTTTTGGGACATTTATTTTTCTAATCTAATTTCATTATAAGAAATAAATTACATATTTGCTTGTGGGAGAAGGCTTCAAACCAAAGGTATAGTGAAAATCTGAATTTATTCTTGCATTTGTATTCCATCATGAGCTCTTCCCACTTATTTGTTTTTCTTTTTGTGTATGTTTGTGAGCGATGTTAACTGAATGACACAACTTTGTATTACCATGTTAAAATGATAGCTACATTTTATTTGTTTTAGGTATTTCTTGCTGTGTGTCAATTACTTTTTTTATGGGGAGACTGTGGCTGATTACTTTGGTACATTTGTTCAGAGAAGAGAACAGCTTCAGTTCTTAATTCGTTACCACAGGTTCATCTCTTTTGCACTCTACTTGGCAGGTAAGTGTGGGGAATGATAGAAATTAAAGATCATTGTGCTGCATTTGTTCTTGTGCCTATTTGTGTATGTTTTCATG
The DNA here is from genome assembly GCF_987193195.1 of Phasianus colchicus. Classification (NCBI taxonomy): domain Eukaryota; kingdom Metazoa; phylum Chordata; class Aves; order Galliformes; family Phasianidae; genus Phasianus; species Phasianus colchicus. The sequence continues at coordinate 28,263,255 of NC_143439.1, forward strand.
GTGGTTTTTTTGTTTGTTTGTTTGTTTTTGTTGTTCTTTTTTGTTCTTGCTCTTTTTTTTTTAAAAGCTTCCTGCTGTTATCCTCTCTATTAATTTTTCTGGTGCTGTTGGAGGAAATTCCCAATTCTATTCTCATCATGAAAATGAGCGTAATTTTTGTATTCACTCAGAAACAGAGAGTAACCTAAGAAAAAGCAGATTATCTTAGGAAAGCTGAGCTTGTGGTGCTCATTAGGAATCAATGTGGACTGATTTTCTTGATGATAGATGATCCTGAATGTATGCGGGATGTTTTGACAGTCTGTGAAATAGCTTATATTCACCATTTCTGTGATGGGTTAGTGCTTTGTTGTGCAAGTGTTCTGCCAGGTCAGCAGCCAGGAGCTTGGTATTATATTTTCAAGCTATTCTTCCAAAGACATGAGAGTTTGTTTTATCTGCAAGGTGCACTTTTGCTTGCCTCATGGATAAATTTTCCTCCCAGTCCAGCTTTGCAGGATATGGCTTTGTAAACAGCTAAATACAGTCCACTCTGCTTTCAGGAACACAACATTAATATTACTTTAGCTTAGAAAGTAATCAATTGAAGACTCGGGTTGTTCTAAGGAGCAGGAGATAGCCATGCTGAAGTGTTCATAATATTGATGAAGAAACCTGATGTTAATAAGGAGCTTTGTCTACCGTTACTGTTTTTTAAGCCAGATATAAGTTTTTCTCCATGCTTAGATGTCTATGATGGGACCTTGGAAGTAACAAAACAGATGCTTCTTACTAAGGTTAGCTAAATCTTCTGCTCTAATGAGAATAATTCTGTGCCTGTGGTTGCTGAGCAGAAGCAAATACTCTGACCAGAGGAACTGGGAAGTGCTTAGAGGGAAGAGAATGACTGGCATATCGTGGTTCAGTGTCATTGAATATACAGTGGTACAAACTACACTTACTTTATTTTACAGGCTTCTGCATGTTTGTTCTGAGTTTAGTGAAGAAACACTATCGCCTGCAGTTTTACATGGTGTGTATTACCCACTTTGCTGTGGTCAGTCATGTTATGAATGTCACAAGAGTCATGTCATTATGTTCATAAAATAGCTTGGGAGTGCTTCAGCTGGCAGCTATGTGATACAGAGCAACGTCAGTCTGAGTGTCTACACCATGGGGCTGCTTGTGTCAGAAAGTGCAGTCTCTCAGTGAATCCAAGCTGTGATTAATGAGGCCCTGTGCATACCCAGTGTGATACATCTTGTAGTGACAGATGGGTGAAGGAGAGGCTCCTGGTGAGTGTCACGTGCCTTTCGTGCGGGCCAAAAACCAGACACGTTCAGCTCGAGGCTGGGCATGGCTCTGGTGACCACAGGCCCCACTGCAGTGCTAGGAGGGAGCCTGATTTGAACACCTGTGTGGGGAATTGTTTTTGTGCCCACTTAGCAGCACTTCTTCTGTTGTATAAACATGTGTTTCTATCTCTCATATTTGCCTTCTAGTACAGTATGTGGTGGATAGTCAAGAGCATTAACATACAGTTTTCTCATGTAATTTTTGTAATGTGCCTTTTTTTATATCTAAACTGAAGGTGTAACATCACATCTATTAAAAAAGAAGGTAGAAATGACCAAAAACCAGTAAAACAGTAAGGCAGCACAGCCTTTTTATTAAAAACAAAGACAAAAACCAACAAAGAGAACAGTTTTTGAACGTATTGTGCAAACTGAAGTTTTCTTAAGGATCAGTTTCTGCTGTTAACTCCTGTTTCTGCAGGTGCCTTCGATGGCACTTTAGCATTGCAGATCACTCATTTTGGACTAGGACTTGGCTGAGTGCTGTATGATTTTAAAAATAAATAAATAAATAAAAGATTTACCCTTTTTGTGGGATAAGTTGCTTGATGGAGGGGAAATGCAGCTTTTCTGAGAGAGGTGGTCTTTGGTAATAAGCAAAGCACAGGTCCTTGTTTTGGGACCAGGTAAATACATTGCTTTCCCTTCTGAAAAAAGGAAGGGCAGAGGAATGTGGTCGGTCATCTGACATTGTGATTGTTCAGAAAACACTCAGGTGTGACTACATAAGAATTTCAGAAGAACAGAAGGAGCAGCGTATCCTCTGGATGGGAGAACACTGTTTGGATAGACAAGAACAGCCATTTGGTTTGAGTTGATGTTACACCTCTGTATGAATAACTGAGGTTTTGCTTCAGAGTTCCTTTATTAACCAGCGAATAATATGTTCAGAAAGTTTAGGTCAGTTCTTGCACTCCCTTTCAACCTTCTTTGGTTTTCTTAACTGTAAGTTGTGGACTGCTATAGGAAAATACATGTGATAAGAAAACTTAAGGAAGTACCACATTGTACGTGTCAAATAGTCCAGACATGGAGTGCTTAAATCCAGAGTCCCATGGAAAAAAGACCAGGTCTTGATCTAAGAGTTTTTGGAAAGTGAGATGTAGAAGCATTAGTTGTAGGCTGTTTGGAAGCCACCTGATAGGTAGAGTAGTATTGGTGAACTTGACAGTTTAAATGTTCATGCCCATAAAAGTTAACACTTCCTTTTCTCTCATCCTGAGAAATCTCATGTTTCCTGAGAGGGCTGGTGTTAAGTCATGATGTCCACATCTGTGTGACATGACTCTTTCATGAGTTCTTCATTGCCATTTTATTGTTACAGTTCTAACTTGTCTGTTACATGTATATACACAGAATATCACATTGCTTACCTTTCTTTGCTGCTTTCGTGCTGAAAGTACACATATGTCTCACTAAATTGGACGTTCAGCTGCACATTAAAAATTCTGGTTGATGGAAGAGGATGAGGAAAGCTTTTAAAGTTTCAGTTCTTTCTTCAGAAAGCCAGCTAACTTGTGATATACTGTATGCATGCACCTCTGCATTATCGCTGGAGCTGATGTACGTGAGAGCCCCTAAGGGCTCTCCTAGCTGACATGCCAGTATTGATGGAGATGTACTGATCCGTGTTCTCACTAACTGTTGTGTTGTTGCATTGTTAACAGTTCGCATGGACTCATGTCACTTTGCTGATCACTGTAACTCAATCTCATCTAGTCATCCAAAATCTCTTTGAAGGCATGATCTGGTAAGGGGACAGTAATAAACTAATTTGTAACTCTGTTGCATTGAAAGGTTGACACTGCTATGTAGTGGATGTGGTTAGGGAATAACTGCAGAACAGTGGAAGTAGCACAAGATAAGAGCACCTATGCTTAGTTGGACAGGGAGCTGGAGGATGTGGGAGCGATGAGGTGAAGGTACAGGACAGTGGGCAGAGACCTCTCCATCCAGATGGCAGCCACAAGGATGGTGGTTTCAAGTAACCACTTCATTTGTCTGCCAGGTTCGGGATTAATTGCAAATGTTGTGAATATGGCATTTTGCTGAATGCAGGAACACGCAGCAGTTCTGTTTCAGCTGCTCGGGAGCTTTAGGTACCTCAGTTCTACTGAGGTTTGACCACTTAATTTGGAAGACCAAATCTGGCTTTAGGAGTCCCACTTGAGACCTTTTCAAAAGGTTTCAAGGACATAAAATCCTCAGAGATTAGGAACACCACCGTGGGAACTTTTATAAGGTAACTAAAAATGTTCTCACCTATTTTTAGCAGGCAAAGCGTAATAGTTCTGGCAAGGTGATGTAGCATGGATCAGTGGTCTGAAACCACGTCTTGTCTGTGTGGAGGTTCAGGTGAAATGACAGCAAAGACTCCCTTTTCTTGCTGACTGATGGCAGTCTCCATGAGCAAGGTGTCTATTAGAAGAAAAACGCTTCTCCATTCCTGCCTTTAGTTTGTATGCTAAAGTTCAAGTCAATTTGTTTGAAATTCTCTATGAAGTTTAAATCTTGAATCTTGTCCGGTCATCCCAAGTCTTGATTTCAGCTACATATTCAATTCTGATGATGCAGTTAAACTTGATGACTTCAAAACTTCTCCCTCAAAAAGAAGTAATGCTTTCCCACCCCACGCCTCTGCAGGTGGTAAATTACAAGTTGAGAAAGAAAGCAGCAGCACATGGAAAGCAGTGTGTTCTTCCAAGAACTTAATACTGCATGTTCTCCTTTTCCTTTTGTGATAGAAGGACAGTAGGAGATTATTGCAGAGAAGACATGTTCACAGTTAGAAAGAAAAAACCTTTGATGAAGTTTGTTTAACTGAATCATATCATATACAATCATAGTGATGTAGTTCATGTGAAAAGCTGAACCAAGTTTCCTTGCTTTCCTACCACTTAATTCCATTGGTGCTACTATTGCACCAGAGAATTTGGCAAATAATTATAACATCCAACTTCTAGTTTATTAATACATCTCTGCCTTGAAATAGTGGAAAATGCAGGTTAATGGGATTGAGCAGCTAATTCAGATGCTATCTGCATGCAGAGAACACTTTAGGAAGCTAACACAGGTTGCTGCAAACTGATGAGTGGAAGAAAAAGAAAAGCTGGCTTTCTTTTTTTAAAATTTAAGTATCATCGAACTTATAAGGAATTTGCTTGCTTTGATGTTAACAATAATATTAACATGTTTCTTTCTGTTGATTTCTTCTTAACGGTGGTATCAGTCAGCAGGTCTGATAGAGAAACTCAGCCTGTTGTCATTTTAAGCTCGCGTGCTAAAATTAAGTTTTAACTTGAATTAGCATGGATCTCTAACGGTCTTGATTGGCTGAACATTAACATCAGTATGGCTAATTGTGTTGCTTAGGGAGGAACAAGGTGAAGACATTTTGAGGCACAACAGTTTCTAACTATTACAGAACGTTTCCCAACCAAAATGCTGCTGTGTGAATTATAAATTATTTGTACTGAAGTTGAGGCAATTTTCCCCTTTCCCTATGAGAATCTTTCGGTGCATCTTTCTCTAGGTTTCTGGTGCCAATTTCAAGTGTTATCTGCAATGATATTGCTGCTTACATTTTTGGATTCTTTTTTGGCAGAACTCCATTAATTAAGGTATGTCCGTAAGTATTCTTTGAGTTTTTACAGTTTACAACATTTTTGGTACTTGCTAAAAAATAATGTTTATAGAATGAACGCTTTCACCTGTACTGCAGGTTACCTATTTGCTAAAAGGCACATAGTTTATCTGATTTCTAGAGATCTGTAACTGGCAACTGGAATTATGGTGAATGTAGTATTAACATCATAGTATAATACAGTTGCAGCCTATTTCATCCTTTTTTTTTCAATTTCTCATGCAGGTTAAACTGCATGCTTCCTTCACAGTGTTTAATGACTAACTTAGCTGGTGACATTCAGTATTTCAGGTGTACATATGCTCACAAGTAGGTGTTGATGTTTGCAAATGAAGTACAAAAATGGAGGTGGGGATAAAAGAGGGTTTAGTGATGCAGTTGTTGCAGCTAACTCTGTCTTGTACTTAGCTGTCTCCCAAAAAGACCTGGGAAGGGTTCATTGGAGGCGGCTTCTCCACAGTTCTATTTGGATTTGTTGTAAGTAACCACAGGACTTTCCTTTCATAGATTCCGTCTTTCATGTTCTGTTTTCAATGGAAATAAAATTACTGACAAATTAGGTCATCTCAAACTGCAGAAAGTCTAAGAGTTGGGCGTTTTTGGTGTCTTTTTAGCTACAGAATTCTGCTTAATCATAGGTGGTTTTAAAAGTTAAGCACAAAGTTTGTACTTCATCTGAATTACTTGACTGTTTTGCCATTACTGTTATAGACTATATCTGGGATTTTTTTATCTAATAGTTACATCTCTATTTTAAAATTTAAGTTTATTGAAAGCATTGCTTTTGCTTTGTGAAGGAGTAGCTTTGTACTGTATGCTTCATGTTGTCATTTTTCCTGACTGAAGTGCCTCTGGGTTTAGATGGGTACTTTACTCTGGTGGTATGTCTAGGATAAAAGAGCAACATAACTGATTTTACATGTAATTTATCACCAAGGTCAGACCTTGTACAAGTAGTAGTTCAAGTTTTAATAGAAAAGTAAACTGAAAAGAAATGAGTTGTAACTGTTTGGGGATATTATGATGCAGAAATACACTGCAGATATAAACCTGAGAGACAGAAAAATAAAAACAAATTGGGGAATTATCATGAGGGGCATTGAAATTCCATGTCTACCTGCCTTGGTGAGGCATTCTCTACCCTAAAATGAGGGCTCCATTCTTGTCTCTTTATTACCAAAAATTTTCATATCCTGAGCTTGCGATAACAAAGCCATTTATTAGAGTATGGTTTTTGATTGTAACAACTAATGCATATTTCAAGAGTTCTTGTTCTGCTTTCCAGTTTTCCTATTTCTTGGCTCAGCATCAATACTTTGTCTGCCCAGTGGAATATAACAGTGAAACCAACAGATTTGTGACAGAGTGTGAACCTTCAGAGCTTTTCCAGCTGAAGAAATACTCTGTGCCACTATTGCTTCAGGCTGTGTTGGGATGGGTAAGGAATAAGCAAGGCTTTAATTAAAATAGAAATTATAAAGCCTAGCTTTAAAGTTTTTTCCTAAACCTTTCAGAAGGATGTGCCAGCACAGGTAGGTCTTCAGGGATAGAAACTGAATTGTTACTCTCAGCTTTTCTTACTCACACGAGGAGGGGGTCTTTCAAGTAGAATGCAGATGTGTTGCTGAAGTCACCTGAGGAAACGTCTGTGTCCTCGTTGCCTGTATTTGTGCAGGACATGGATGGTACTGCTCACTGTGCTGCATGTCACTCAACCACTCTGCTGGAAAACTGTTACAATCTTCAGCTGTTACAATCTGTGGAAAATTGGCCAAGGCTTGTTACAGCCAAAGTAGGCAGTAAGGGTAAATACTTTTGTTAGTAGAACATCAGTCCATTTTTGAGTTAGTGTGCAGCTGCATCTAGACTAGAACTTGCACTGTCTTCGTCAAATAGATCTTGTGTATTAAGGCCATTCCTTCTATTGTACATGGAGAAGAGCAGACTAAGTTACAGTTTCACCCAACGGAGTCACTGTAGCATGTCCTCACATGCAGCCTGTGCCTTCTGTCATGAGGAGTGCTGTGTGTTTACCTGGCAGGAAGTAGGTCATTGCTCCTTCTGCCATAGCAGCTCTGCTGCCTCCATCACAGGAAAAGACTAAATACAACTAGAGTCTGTATGCATTTCATATATGTGTGTGTGTGTGTGTGTATACATATATATATACACACACATATATAATGTGTATATATATGTATATATATATATCTGTGATAGGTGTGTGTGTGTGTGTGTGTGTATAAATACACAGAATATATATATATGTGACATATATATAATATATATATTCTGTGTATTTATATATATATAAATTCTGTGTAAATACATGAATATATATATTCATATAATTATATAAATATATATTATATAATTATATATTATTATATTATATAAATACACTTTTATATAATTTATATATATATAAATGTATGTATATATGTGTATGTATATATACATATATATGCATATATGTATACATACACACATGTATGTATATGTGTATATACATGTGTATATATATGTATAAACACATACCCTGTGCATGTGTATATGCATACATTTATATATGCATGTGTGCACTCTTTAACATGTACATATGTTCACTTATACATACTTGTACAAACATGCAGACATACTTATCTGCATGCAGGCACATACTATGTATGCATGCTCACAGACATAAATATGTATACGTGCTTGTATATGTACATATGGTACAAACATTGATATGCATGCGTACTCATGTGCAGACATGCATGCTTATGCACATGTATTCACATGCACATATGTGCCCATATGTATACATTTACACATGAGTGCACTCAGGCACACTTATGTATGTAGATAGATGCACACAGATGCATACACATACAGACAGGCCCACATGTGTGCATGCAAATGCTAATGTGCATGTAAACATATGCATTCATATGCACATGTGTATACAGACACATGTATGTACACCTGTGCATATATACATCCCTGTGCATATACAGATGCAAATATACATGTAGACACATACGTGTGTGCATGCATATATACACAGGCATATATACACACACAGACTTATGTGTGTATGCACTCACACGTATACATGCATGCACTTAGGCACATATGGATACACACACTCCTCATACAGACACACACATATGCCCTAATCTTCCCTCTGAGACATAAAGGAGGTGCCTGTGACAAACGTATGACATGAGTGGGTTCTGTGTTACCTTCTGCCCTATTCATTGCCTCAACATTGAGAACAAGCAGGCAGTGCTAAGAAAAATAGTGTGTTTTAAGTGCTTTTACGTGAGCATAGCATTTAATGAGAAAAGCTCATGATTGTAACAAGAAGGCATAAGTTGGAAATTGTTGCTGATGTTTGCAAGATCTGAGGATTGCAAATAATAGCCGCAGCTGGTAGTTCAAAACAAAACAAAAAGACGACTGCACCTAGAAGCAGCTCCAGTTTTTCATCCTGAATGAACACACCATTGCTTCAGAGGCTGTAGAGATGACAGAAAATGTAAAAATTATTTTTACATAGCTAAGTAGTGAGTAAGCTGAGCTAAGTCTTGTGTTGTCCTGCTGTGTTATGATTTTTGGTAAAGGACAAGGTGGTGGGAACAACTGGCTCTATCACAGTCCAGTTGAGACGTGTCTGCTCACCCCAAAAAGAGGTGGTGGTTGCACACACACCTCTGGAGCAGTATTGACAGACTCTGTGTGTCCATTGAAGAGATAATTACTTAGAGCAGTATTTATAGAAAATCACCATCGTTTTAGGAAACAGTTGGTGTTGGCCAGGATACGGATCAGAAATGTAAAGTACCAGAGTTTCAACTGCAGATGGAGTGTATTGAGAATTGCCAGGGAAGGTGTGCTCTGCATGCAGCAGCGTTGCCAGGCTGAAGCTTGTGCCATTGACTTGGATGAGCTCAAAGATACAAAATAAAATAAAACTTATCATCATCAACGTATTATTTGGCAATAGGTATGTGTTCTCTTTCCTGACAATGAAGTCTCTCTTATCTCTGAGAACTGTAATGATCCAAAAGAGATGTTGAATCTTTGAACAAGATGAGGGGGGGGTGTTATATGGTCAAATGTAAAATCAAATATAAATGGAGTAAACCTTCCATATCCCATTACTGCACTGTAAATGTGTAGGGGGCAGTGTGGCAGACTTGTGCAGAAATTCCTGTCTGTCTCATGGGAGCACTTGAGAGGAGCAAACATGACAGTGAAGTGCGTGACAGCAGCCAGTTTTTGGGGACACTGAGTCACCTAGTCTTCAGAAATCCTATTAGCTATATGGAAAGCTCCATTCTCTACAGGACGCGGAGCTGGAAAAGCAGAGCTAGGAAGACTTCATTTCTTCTGATTGTTTGGCTGAAAAGTATTACTCTCTATTAGGAAAACAGAAGCTTTGTGGAAGTGTGCCCGATTTTAAAATATTTAAGCTGAAACATGCCTAGAATCAAAGGTACTGAAATATCCTGTTAATTATTTTTCTTGTAGGAAACGGTGAATATGTACCCATTCCAGATGCACAGCATTGCACTGTCAACATTTGCCTCACTAATTGGGCCATTTGGAGGATTCTTTGCCAGTGGATTTAAACGAGCTTTCAAAATCAAGGTGCGTCATGATTCCCATATGCTGTCTTTGTTCTGATTGTCTCTCTGTATGAGATTGGTTGCTTTGAGTTTTTTTTTTCATATGTGGGTTCCATTACCTAATCTTTCTCAGACAGTGTACTGAAGCTGTGCTTCAGTAGCAGCTCTTTGTTTTATTGGATATGTATGTGTGTTATTCCTAAATTATTACTCTTCTTTTTTTGCATTTTGGTTGATACTATTCCTAGCTATGCTTCTAAGGTGAGCAAGATGCAAGATAATTATATTCCATACCACTCAGTAGATACCTATCAATCTGCAGATACTTGACCACTGCTGACAGCAGTTTGTCCCACGCATTAAAGCTGTACTTTACAGACCCAGCCTGTGCTGCATGCAGATGCTGTCACTTCTGTTCAGCGAGGCACAAGTGTTTGACTGCCTATGGCAATGTGGCACTGTATTGTAGCAAGAGCGTGTGTTGACACACGATGCGATGTGTTGGCCTCTTTATCACAAGTGTGGTAGTCCCTGGCTGGAATTCAGTGACACTGGAGTATGGGAGGAGAGTAGCCACACATTTTCTTCTGACCTCCTTTATGTCTTGGCAGGACTACTGTAATTCTTAACCTGTTGTTCCCTCAGCCTACTGGTTGTGGCACATGCTTTGCACCAAGGCATATAAGAAAACCTCTATGATTGGAACTCCCATCCGTGTGCTTGTGCTTATTCCCATTCCTTACACTGGGCCAACCACTTAGCTGATGGTTGGCTACTTACAGTCTTGTGCGCTGTTATGCCTGTGTCTGCTCTATAGACAAACATGGGTAACAGAGAAGGTGGCATATTTGTTTGCATCAGAGTCTTTTTTTTCTTTTCCATTCCATTCTTTTTTTTTTTTTTTTAAAGGGACTTTTTTATGACAGGGCTTTGTGATGCTGCTAACTGTATTAATATTGCATGCACAAGCTATGGATTTTAGTTACTCTACTGAGAAGCCAGAGAGAAAACTGGTAGGTGAATGAGCCATATGACTTATTAAGTCACTGGGAGACAGTGGAAAGGGATTTCAGTTCTCACCCTTCCTGGGTGTAAGTGCATCAGTGGCAGCTAGCAGTAGAGGCTAAGGCAAGAAAAGCATTGAAGAGGAGAATGAGATCCTTCAGGGGCAAGAAACTGTAGCCATTGGTTCAAGAAGCTTTGTACAAAAAGCAGTGAAGTACATGCATACACAGAGATGTACTTGGTAGTGGCAGATGTGCACTTGACCTTCAGCTGTCTTCTACTATATGACTGTGGGGAAGTTGCTACATCTCTTTGTTTTTTACTTTTTCTTACCTCTTGCCTCATCCTTGTGGTTAGAAACTCCTGTAGCAAAAAGGCTCTTGCTAACTTTTGTCTCAGTGCATTGAAACCATAGCTTAATAGCATAAAATGTTGCTGTCAGGTGAGCCTTGGTTGGTGTGTTTCATCTGAATCACTTACCATGATGCTTTTTCCTTCTGTCCTTCACACCCTAAAGGATTTTGCGGACACAATCCCTGGGCACGGTGGCATAATGGATCGCTTTGATTGTCAGTACTTGATGGCTACTTTTGTTCATGTCTATATCACCAGTTTCATAAGGTATGGGTTTTTTGAAATTCAAGCTACATAAGAGTAGGAGCTGTACCACAGTGTTTTGGTCTGAGCCATACATTAGTACAGGGGAGGTTGTTACTATATTTGTTGTATACAATGACTTCAAATGTAGAGTCATGAAGAGTGCATAGATTGCATAAGATTTGTGCAGCATTAAAGCTATACCCAGGGTATCAGTGGTAACCCACGTAACCTCAAATATGAATTTTAATGCTGCAGCCTCATAGAAGGCTTCACAAAGAGCCTGCATGTTGTGATGGCAGTTCTTCCCATGAGTTTAAGTATTCTCAGTGGCAGGACTTGAGGCTTTCTGTTGGAGAATAAAACACTACCATTAAAGAGAGTAGAGGACTTCTTAAAAATGCTGCTTGTAATCTCACACCAGCTTTTGAGGTGAAATCATGGGAATGAAAATGCTATTGCAATCAGTCATTTTAGTTCCAGGGGTGGGAGGAATCGAGGTAAGGAACTTGAGATGGCCGAACTGATAAATGCTCTTTGTTTTATAAATGCATTTGAGTAAATAACAATGAGAAAATGAAGAAGTTACAGGTTTTTTTCTTCATATTGAGTTAATTGTAGAACTACACAGTAAGTGACTGACTAGTTTCCTGTTATTTAGGGATGCACAGTTTAATTTATTTATTTATTTATTTATTTATTTTACCATTTAGTTGGCATTCAAACAGCTTATCCGGCAACAGATATTGAAATGAAAAAGATCTTTTGATGAAGAATGTGATTATGATAATTCTGAATGAATCTGTGAATCTTCTTTGTTATAACCTTTCTTGATAACCCCATTTGATAGTAAATACAAGCATCGTTTTTTTCTTCCTGTTTACATTTAGCAAATGAGAGTGCTTGCCCAGTGGTGCTTGCCCGTGCACCCTGTGGCAATGGTTAGACTGGGAGAAGCCCATACTTTGGTGTTGCCAGAAAAAAGGAAGGCACTGTTTGTGAAGCAGAGCAGGGTGAGAATGGAAGGCTGTCCAAAAGCTTCGTTAGTGCTGCTGTTCATCAAAAAAACTTATTTCATTGACAGGGGCCCAAATCCCAGCAAAGTACTGAAGCAGCTGTTGGTCCTTCAGCCCGAGCAACAACTCAATGTGTACAGAACCCTGAAATCTCACCTTGTCGAAAAAGGGATCCTGCGGCCATCTTTGCGAGGATAGTTTGTCAAAACAGAGGAATGGTGAGAAAAAGACATACAGACATTGTTGTCTGTGGAAAAGCACTGTAAGTGTGCACAAAGGTAATGGCTGAGGGAAGACTACATCATGATCTGGAAGAGATGAATGTTTCTTTCCTTAAAGGAATGAGAGTGCTGTGACTTTCCAATAGGATACAGGAGAACAGTTATTCCTAAAATAATTAAAATGCTTACAGAGTAACAGTACCCGTGCTATGTATTTTATTTCCTGCAGTGAATGGTAGCAGGCTGCCTTCAGCACTCAGCCTGACAACGTTTGTATTTCAAAAAGTCCTTTTTAAGATGTCCTGGATTAGAACAGTAAGACTGAACTCCCCATGAGCTATACGTCCAGCAAACTTTAGTGAAATTTCTCAATTCACTGGTGGCTTTTAATGAGTTCTCCATTACTGTATGTCATAGCAATAGTTTTTTGGTGTAAAGTGGTTACTGTAGTAAAAATACAGAAGAGGAAGGCAGTTGCTCGTTTAACCAGCTGGGCGTTGAAGACAGAGTTGGCCAGAAAATCCACGTTTGCCTGGTCACAGCAGTGCTGATGGACTGCTCTGTCAGACCTCCTATATTTACTGAGTCACTGTGAAGGTGAAACTTTGCTGTGCTTTTAACTAATCAGCTTTCTTGTGAAACTACTTCATCCTTTCGAGAGGGAGATATCTGTACTGGAGCATACTGAGCTGATTGGGCTGTGGAGCTGCTGTTTTTTAAAATTAATGTTATGGACTGTAAAGAAGCACATACGTCTGGGAGCAGTAATTGCCTGAAGGTGGGATTCTCCAACCCTGTAACCAGATTGGAAAGAATTTGGAGCTTAAGATCTTGGTTTCCACAGGATGATCAGTGTCTGAAGACATTATGTCAAGCCTTATTCCTTGTGCCTATTTACTACTGTGTAAAAGGGGATTTTTTTCTCCCTTTTAAAAGCACTTTGAGGTCATGTTTTATTTGTGTCTTACTGAGTGAAGGCAGAAACTTTTATCTCATGAATGTGCGTGATGCAAGATGGTGCATGGCTCTGCTGTTGCATGGTACTGTTTACTAAGAGGATCTTCAAGCAAGCCTGGGCAACAACATAGGATTCAAATGAATTTCTGAAGGAAGCAGCTACAGTGTAGGATTAGTGGGATACACGAGACAAGCTGATGCTCTGCATTTCTCAGTCCTGGCCGCTTTCTAACTTCTTAATGCAAATTAAAAGAAAAACTTTTAAGAAATGATAAAAATGGTTCGTTTACAGACAGAAAGCACAAATGCCAATTCTAACTAAATTCAGTATGGTTTTTCGAACCAATTGTGAGTAAGTTTCTCCTGCAGTGAACATAACTGACACACACGTGTGTGTATATGTATGTATATGTATGTATGTATATATGTGTGTATATATATAGCATAGATATATATGTATATATACTAATATATATATATATATATATATAGTATACGCACACACACACAATATATATAAAAGTTTTAAAAGGGTGCTACCTGAGAACAAAACCATGGCAAAGACTCTAGGGCGGATGATGGGCTCTGTCCATAACATCGAGGCTGGTTCTTTTGGATACAGTGCAGGTCTTTCTGCTTTGTTTTGCATTTGGGCCACGACACCTTGTGCACTGTGAGACTGAAGAAGCATTGCTATGTGTGGCTCTGAGATGGAAATCTGGCCCTCAAGTAATCCCTGTTGATGTCAGGTAGCTGGAAGAAAATCAGGTAGCTGGAAGAATTAAATTCTTTGTATTACTCCCTACAGTTTGGAGGCTGCAGGACTATGTGGCATAGCTGGAGGTTGGAAGGTGGCATGGCCAGAGAACGTATGACTTAGAGAAAGGAGTTTGAGAGAGAAGGAAAGGGAAATAGGAGTGTGTGCATCAGGGAAGATGACCCCAGTAGCATACCTCAGAAATGTCAGTGAGGCTTTGGTTGTGTACAGGGCTTTTGGGTTTGCTTATGGAAAAACACAGCTTTCCTGGAGCCAATGTATCTTCATCCTGTGTTTAAAAATTAAAAAATATATATACAGAATACACATGGAAAGGTAATTGTTGCTTCTGAAACTTGAACTTTCTAGTGTAGTTTTATAGCATGTATAATAAGGAAGTTAAGCTTATTTTAGCACTTAATACAACAGAGCATTTGAAATCTGTTGTCATCTGTTTGCACAGTAGAAGTTATGACACTGCAATTCTGCTGTTCAAAGTTAAAATGAAGAAGGGATCACTTCTGAACTCATTAATCGCTCTTTCTAGAAAGAATAATGGCATTCTGCTGGCTTAGGCTTTGTAAATACAGCTTGGCAGGGCCTGTCACTGTCAAGTGACAATGACGTTTGCTCACTATGAAATGCATTTATCCCAGTTGTCACTTCAGCTCGTTCAAGCACTACAATGTGATCAACAGGACAGGGTAACTTTTGCACCAGTGATTCTTTTCACTTGCACTTTTGTTAAAAGTTGCTGCAATTACTTATTGAGCAAAAAAAAAAAGTTATCTGTAAATACTGTAAATGTTTTGAGCATATAATGTCTGTTATAGTTCAATCTTTCATTGAGGCAGGCATTGTAAAAATAAAAATGGGATGTAAATCCTCTTCTGTTTTATGTTTATCTTCATTTTATTATGACCAATGCAGGAACATTGCTTAATGAAAGTATATTCTTCTTCCTTGAAGTTGTGTTCTCAAGAGAGACAGCAGCAATTAATTTCCCATCTTTTTGCCTACAAGTCTCCAGACCATTCAGGATTGTAACCGCAGGCTCACAGTGATGGCTGAGCCGCTCAGCACAGGATTTGGAATACCCTGAGTTGGAAGGGACCATGAGGATTGCTTGTCCAACTCCTGGAACAGAGGAATTGAATTCGCATCTCCTGCCTGAGGCACTGTGTATGTTCTACCAAAGAACTTGCAGTGTGTTCTGCACCTCTGGTACAAAGACCGTGTTGCTGGATGGGCACTCAAGGTTGTCCTGTGCTAAGGCTGAGAGAACTGCTTGCAGGGATAGTGGCATAGCAGTAAAGCAGCCAGGCAGCCAGACAGCACAAGTTGTCCTTTTTTTTTTTTTTTTTTTTTGTGCAGCTCTGTCAAGAGGAGTTAGTTGTTTGGTTATTTGTTTTTATTTTGACATCAGTTGCCCTACATAGCAATAAGCCTTAGTAAATGGAGTATCTTTGTCCAGTTGCACTAGAACGTGTGCAAAGCTAAGGTACAACTGTCCTTTCTCTTGCAAATAGCTTCTCAGTTATAAAACGGACATTCACACGTGTGTTGTGCCCATTTCAAACTGTACAAACTCAGATGCAGCCCTGTGTGGGATGGGATCGCAGAAGCAGGCTGTGATGTTGGTGACACCTACAGACTCGTACTGCTGAAAACTACAGAATTGCAGCATGTTACCCAGATTGCACTGTGTGTGCTGAACACCAGTGCTGGCTGTGGAAATTTTAGCAAAACATCTTGATCTCTAAAGCAACAGGTGAGAAGGACTCCTATTATCAGAACAGAAGAATTTAGGACTTTGACAAGCACCAACACACCCCTTGCAAGGATGGATGACAAGGCACCTCACTGGGAGGTAAAGCTATAAAACTACTGTTAGGACTCTGCTCTTTGATCACAGGAAATTAAACCCTTGAGCTATCTGGCAAGAGTTGTGCACACCTTCAAAGAAAACACAGTGAGAGGTCCAGTTGCTCAATCATGGCTGTTACTGATTCCCTACCTGTGGCCAGTCTCTAGGGGTTGTGTGCACTTGAAGGGTGTGTGTCACACTGTGCACTTTCACCTTGTTTCTTCTGTAACAAACTCTCTTGCCCAGCAAATACAGAATAGCCTGAGGCGGAAGGGAACCATAAGGATCTTTAAGTCTAAAATGGATGAGAGCACAGCATCCTGATAAGCAATGGCTGTCATACTGTGCTGTCCAGCCTCACAGAAACATGTTTCAGGGCCACATGTCATAAAGTTAGAAGGAATTTCTCTAAAAAAACCACTTCATTGTGCTTCCTAGTGTATATTCAACATCCTCCCTTCAGAAGCAGTGTGTTATCACCTTGCTGCTGGTTCAGCTGGTGCTGTTACTTTCATTCCCAGAGCTCATACAGAATATTTGCAACATAGCAAAGTGAGGACAAGACAGATTTCTATTTTAATGTTCGATGTCTTGAACCCAGATGCCTGAGCATGAGTAGATGGAAAAAAAGCCCAAATCCATGGATTGGGGTATGTGCTTTTGTGTCACTGAGTCTTCTCCCCTCCTGTGAAAGACTGCGTACAGTTTTTCCCTAACCTCTTGTTTTCTTTTTTTATTTTTTTCCCCACGCAGGAACACCTGGCAGCTGATGCACAGCAATCACACTCAGGAAATCAGAGCAGATAAAAAGGGTCTGTGCAGGGTTACCTCCCTCAGCAGCTCTGCAGGCAGTGGGGCCTGTCATACTCAGCCCAGGAGCTTTGCAGGGCACAGCATCTCCTCTGAGCTGTTCCAGAAGTGTTGCTCCTGCAGGGTGTGCTCTGCTCCCAGGAAGAAGCAACTTCACAGTGCGGATGTAGTAATAGGCAGAGAGGAGCTTTTGCATGGAAAAAGTGCCCCTCCTCAGTGGGCTCTTAGTTTCATCAAGGAAAGTCCCTTCCTTGCAGAAGTGCTGAAAGCTGAATGTCCAGATGTCTTCAGGGACCTTGGGATCACCTCGCCATCAGGTATTTTTGGAGATAGAGAGGAGAACTGGGTGCCTGGGGAAGCAGGGTTGGCTATGGCAACTGCAGAAAGATGCTTTCAATTGAGAGGTGCCTGTATTTGTGAACTCCTTCTTTGAGGACAGAACACAGTGGTATCTGTTGCTCTGATTTGCAGTGGTACCCCTGCTGATACAAGAGGAAGCTCACAGTCAATCCATAAGCCATGGCTTTCCCCTCCAAAGGTGCAGCTCTCGGTCTTGCTGGTAACCTTAGACCATCCTCCTCCACCTTTCTGCTTACCTGAGCGAAAGCAATTTGGAAGGTGCTTTAAGGATATGACTTTCCTAACTTGCAGCAGGGGGTTGTTCACTCAAGCTTTCACATGAGCTGGAATCGGTTTAACCAAAAGTACTGTGTAGCTCTCCAAGCCTCTGATGCATCTTGATGGCTCTTCAGAGGGCTTCTTTTTCTCTAATAGCTGATGGTTGTACAGCTCTTCCTAAGGGTGACCAACCCTCCTCTCTTTCAGAGATGCATCTCTGAAGCAGTTCTGAGTAAGCTCAATTTGGCAACAAACAACAGCTGGGAGGCAGCTCAGGGAAGAGGAGGGAGGCAGAGGAAACTTTCCTTCAGCCTGTATGCATTCTGACCTCTTCTAAAGCCAAATGTACCCTAAAAGGCAGATAGTAAATGTGACCTTCCCCTGCTCTGCTGTAAACTAATAAATGATTGTCATTATGCAGCTGGTGCAACTTGAAGTTACCAAAGTAACTCCTTACAAATACTTCCTGTTCCAATACAAACAGAACTCTTTAAGAGAAGCTGGGAATCTGAAGTAGGAGCTCTCAAGCCCAAGGATGGAGCTGACTGGGATGTGTGCCTCTGTTACTCTCACATCAGTTCTAGTCTCATAGATCATGGTAGATACCTCTGCCTCTGCTGAAGTGGCACAGGCAGTGTTGTGCTGTTAGTGCTGGTATGTTTGACTCCACTTTACACTGGAGACAGTGCCCTCCTTTGGCTAGGAATGAACGTATTGGGCTTTTATGTTCTTTTAAATAACTGGTGTATGTCTAATCACCTGATTAGGATGAACGTAATGGCACCCCCTCGTGGCTTTCAAGATAGACAAAAAAAGAGCGTGTAGTACTGTGCTGCCTGTCGGCGTTGTTGTGCAGAGACTAAGTACAGCCGCCCAACAGAACTGCCATTAATGCTGATAGAATTGCCTTCAGCAGCTGGATTGAAAGCTGTAAATCTCTGTGATAAAGCTGCAAATGCTTTTGTATTGGCAGTCTATAGAAGCTCTTATGACACAAAGTAGCAGAGCATTTGTCAACCTCAGATGAGGTACCCTTGTGTACCGCATGGTTACTATAGAAAAGGGGCACGTCTTTAACACAGGCATGATGTTGTTACAATGGCACAATGGTACTGGCTTGGTTTTGGAGCTGGAGCACCCGTGTACTCTTGGCATGTGGAAAAAGTCTGAGCTGTCTGATAATTTGAATGCTCCTTAACTACAAACTTTGAAAACTTGCCTGTAACAGAGATTAAACTCAGAATAATTTTACCCATTCTTTACTTCCTCTGTCCTCTCCAGATCTGAAAGGCTCGCTTACAAGCTAACAAAAGAAATATTGGCCTCGAAAAGCAAGGGTTTTCTTTACTTGCCTCACTGATGCATTGTCTGTCTGTAACCATGCTGTAGCCAGAAGTTATTTCCCATTTGTACACTTATTCCTGTGTCTGAAAACTTCCCCAGGCAGGAGATTATGCTCTTCTGTGGTTTAATGCCCTGGTATGGCTGCTTGCTGCAGACCTACTCTGCTCAGGTTTCCACTGAGACACTGAAGAAAACAAACTGCCCCCTCTTGCTGATGTCACACAGTGTTTGAGGACTTGAGGTCACTGAGCATGTGAATGTAACAAATGAGGGGACAGCTGCAGTGATTTGTTTTTTTCTTCCTTTTTCAGAAAAAAGGTGCCTAGAGTGTGAGAGCACCTAAGGCCTTCCTGGAGAATGCTTCAAAGAGTGGAAGCACCATAATTGAGTGATATTTCAACCATCTGCGCCTTCCACACTGACACAAGGGCAGGCCAGTTCCATGTGAGTGCAGTGATAGGTTATCCTTGCTGGAAGCTGCAAAAAGTTTTTAATTTTCTTCTTCTTGTTCTTTGCTGTCAGACAGTGATCTTCACATCAGTACACCGAAGGAAATAATTTAAACATAATTAACTTGAGCTAACGCTGAAACTCCTGGGAGCAGCGTGGTGTTAACTGTTCAGAGATTTTTAACTTGCTTTTTATCAGGGATATGATAACACTGTTTGAATTAAGACTTCTTAATTAAATGCGACCTGGGTAGCGCTGTATTCTTAATTAAACATGACCTAGGTGACTGTACAGTTATTAACACCATGTTCACTTGCACTGTGGTTCTGATATACTCTTAGAGATGGGACTCTTTCACTGGAGGCCAACGCAGCAACTTATATTTAAATGCTGTGCAACTTTTCTGTTGTTTGAACTTGTTTATTTTTTTAATGCATTATAAATCAAACATATCAATAGTGACTTTTATTATGGATCTAATAACTAGTAGAAGTTTTTATTCTTAAGTACTTTTTTTCAGACATATTGTAAAGATCACACTTTTTTTGCGTTCAATTTAAAGACCAATGCCAATGGAAAAATCCCTGCAGTGAGACTTCTGAGAGACAAGGTAGAGACGTGTGCTTGCCAGACCTTTGCAGAAACCTCTTTAGAAAACACTGCTTTTCCTCCTGTAACACCTATAGAAGGAAGAATTTAGTCCCAGGAAGGAAAGGAGCAAATCTGGGCCACACACCTGGCATTTCTCTGCTATGCTGGTCAAGATTCAGCCTGGACTTTGAAGCAACTCCATGGTGGGATATAAGGTCCACGGAGTCTGTTGGCAGAAAAATGCCAGACTATTAGGTGTTGAACCAACCAGTGCCTTCTGAGGAAGTCACCTAATGCTATGTCCAAGAGATCAGTGTGCTGCACCTCGAGTACTGTGTCCAATTTTGGACCCCTCGCTGCAAGAAAAACATTGAGGCCCTGTAGTGGGTTCAAAGAAGGGCGACAAAGCTGGTGAGGGGTCTGGAGCACAGGCCTTATGAGGAGCGACTGAAGGAGCTGGGATTGTTCAGTCTGGAGAAGAGGAGGCTCAGTGGAGACCTTACTGCTCTCTATAACTACCTGAAGGGAGGCTGTAGTGAGTTGGGGGTCAGCCTCTTCTCTTGTGTAACTAGTGATAGGACTAGAGGGAATGGCTTCAAGCTGCGCCAGGGGAGATTTAGGCTGGATGTTAGGAAATACTACTTCTCTGAAAGAGTGGTCAGGCACTGGAATGGCTGCTCAGGGAGGTGGTGGAGTCACCGGCCCTGGAAGTGTTCAAGGAACGTTTGGATTTTGTGTTGAGGGACATGGTTTAGTGAGAACTATTGGTGATAGGTGGATGGTTGGACTGGATGATCTTGTAGGTCTTTTCCAACCTTGGTGCTTCTGTGATTCTGTGGTTCATTTAAAGACCAAAAAAGGAAACGTGAGGGACAGATGATATGTTGCCAGAATTAGCCGTTGCCACACCAAGTATGCATCAGTCACAGGACTTGCTTCAGTTCAACAACCTGAAATGCAAGTTCCCTATTCCAGGCTTGCGTGCTTTTAATGATAGTGTGTTAATGTCTCCTTCAGCTTTGGGCATGACCTTTCTGAGCTGGCTGCTTCTGTTTCTCACCTGTTCATTGAGCCCCAAACCAGCTGTTTGTGAATTTTAGGAGGGGGTGCAAGGGATAGAGCAGATGGAAGATTTTCTGTATTGATATGACCCGGAATGAATGCAGTTGAGCAAACTGGCCAACTGAGATCTGCACTATTTTGTACTGCTCACGTTTACCAGTTGTTGTGCCTGGTTCAAGGAACAAGCCTACAACCCTGCCATGATGAAGCTGGCCAGCCTACTTTAACCTAATCAGACACGCCCATCTAGACAAGCACTCCCTCTCCAAAAACCTCATGCTCCTCTCTGCACCAAGTCCTCACTGCAATCCTTCCCTGTGCAATCTACCTCAACAAATCCCCTTTGCTGCCTTTGAAGTGCAATATTTCTTGCTCCAAATCAGTTCTTCTGTGTGAAAGATCCCCAGACTGGAGTGGTAAGGCAGCAGCAACCCCCAGCCTATGTCACCTGCTGCAGATTGCCCCCCAGGTGTGGTGCATTAGATCCTGCTGTTGCCATGCATTTTGGCAGGCTGCTCTGAAAACACCTGGGGGTTACCAGCTGAGGTCAAAGAGGTGAAATGGGCTGCGGGAAGGCAGTTCTGACAGTAAGTTAAAGCCTAAGTGGGTTGGGCATTTACCCATCAGGATGATGAGGAGAGGGTGCTGAGGTGCTGCCGAGGCTGAATGGGGAGTTTAGGTGTGCAGAGGGCCGTGTTGGCACCATCCTGAAAACTATGAGAAAGCCCTGCTCTGAGGCTGCTTTACAAATGGCTGCTGGTGGCCATAGCCATCTGGGAACCAATTGAAAATTGCAGATGGTGGAAATATGGCATGTGAGAACACTGTCAATTGCTCAGTCAACCTTTAGGAACAAAGATACTACACTTCTACAGTTAGAGATCCTCCTTGGGTGTCTTGGGAAGGAGTTTGTTATCAGTGCACACCAGAGCTAAGCTCTTTAAAAAAAAAAACAACTGCTATTTCTGGATGGGGAGGTTGAGTCATCTTCCATTGTTAGGGAAATTTGGTCACAGGTTTGTGCACCAGAGAAAAGGGAGTGGCATGGTATTGGCAGGTCACATAGTCCAGTTCTGTACATCAGGTACAACGATACCATAAAGTATGATTTTGACACAGGATTCTCACCTTGAATTTATATTTTGTTTTACTACTGGAAAATGAGCCATGACTGTTAATTAAGGACTGTTTCTAGTTTAGAGTTGCACTGTTTATAAATGTTCAGATCCTCCACGTTTAATCTAGTATTGCCATTCTACCACAGGTTTGGTCCTTGCTATGAGTTATGATGTTCATGATGTGCTGCTATGTTTTAGCCCTGGTGTTAGTTTAAATGTCTTTCGGTTTTCCTTTGTGCTGGTTCTTTTAACAGAACCTGGAGCAAGGGACATCCTTATGAGAATCTTATACTTCAACCTGTAATCAGGTATATTTGAGAAGGAGCTGTGATGCCCAGGTAACAAGCCAAGAGCTGCTGCTTTCCTCCAGCAGATGGAGATGGTCATTGTTACATATTTGAAGTAGCATTCATGTACAGATGCAGTGTTGTTGACAGATAATTATCAGTCAGCATAAATGAATAAGAAGTTAATTGGTACAAGGAGAGCACAGTGCAAATTGTTATTAAATTTGTTCCCTAGCTTTGCAATGGAGGTTGTATGGGTATGCTGAGTGACAATTGTAGGCTGCTAGCTACGTTGCTCTGGAAAGTGATTTGGGGTCACAGTGAAATCACGCTGAATTGTTGAAGTTGGGCCCAGAAGATAACACACACAGCCATTCAAAAAGCACCAAGAAACTTCTGGTTACAGGTGGCACGAATGGTGTTTTGTTATGCTTGAGACAGTGCAAACATACTCTGGCTGTAACTTACGTCTATGACAATTTCACATTTCTAGACACTCATTGGATGCTGTCCATACTTTAACTTTTATTTTTCCACTTTTCTTAATATGCAAATTCCTTAAGAGTATTCCAGGAAAGATGTGGATGCTGTACCTTTGATATACCTTCTGACAAGCCTTGGATGCTTCCCCCTTGCCTCTCACATGGATTCCTCACAGTCACCTAGCAATTTACAGTATAAAACTATCACCATCTACTTCTCTGATAGCCAAAGGCCTAGATAATATGAATACTTTGGCCTATTCACCCAAAGTGCTCTCTTTTTTTTTCCTACTTGGAGACTGAGGGTTTGTAGAAAATAATTTTCTATTTGAAAGGAAGTGCTCCTTCAGTAGTGCAACTTGAAGGGAGATTGACAACATAGCTTGCGGTTAACAAGGTTGCCACAGGCACTGACAAGATTTGTCATTGTTTCTGAAAACTATCCTTATATGACATGGCTAATAATATTAGAAAAGCTTCAAGTTATGTCATTTGTTCATGGGCAGGGGACTGTCAAAGAAATTACAACTTCTCCACAGGAAGCCATGCATGCGTCTAAAAGCTCCAGACTTGCACGGTGTATCCACAAGCAATTCTGGTGATGTCGAAGAGGAAGCAACTCCAAGTTCTTACAGTACAACATCAGTAATAGAAGGATTGAGTTCCACAATAACTTAGTTTTATAAGATCAAATGTATATAGCACGACAGTAAACTAAGGCTAGGAATTAAGTGGAAGAAGGATCTTAGCATGTAAACCACATGCTTTTGGAACAGCTTTTAGTAGTGACCTAACCTTCTCATAATTCTTCAAGTTACTCTTTAAAAAAAAAAAAAATATATATATATATATATATATTTATGAAGAATTTAAATAATTAAGCTGCCCCAAATGGTAGACAGGGGTGTGTACATGCCTGGCCAGTGGTTTTCAGTCATGGTCTGCAGTTATGCATAACAAAATCTGTGATGGCAAAATATCTGTTTGCTTGTACCTATAGCTCCCGCAAAGAGAAGGTGAGTTAGGTCACTGAGTTGTGCGCTGATTGATCAGGTGCGATAGATGTAGTGGGAGAGTACATATTATGGCAGGTGTTGTAAGAAAGGCCCTTTAGTTATAGCTTCAGAAACACCTTTTCTTAGGTCGTAAACATGTTCCTTTTCCTGAATGCTATGCAGAAGTGCACAAGAAATGGTTTGGAAGAGTTTGGTGTGCTATAGGTTACTCCGTGAACTTGAAGGCATTCCAGGAGTAGAGCATCTTCCTGGGAAATAGAGGGCGATGTGGGAGCTTTTTTGGGAGGAGTGTGTGACAGGCCTGAGGTTTTGTAACTGCTGTGTTCCAAAAATGGCGCTTTTTATAAATAAATAACATACCCTGTTTCACATGGTTTTTTTCCAGTGGGAACCTGCCCTGCCGTCCTTGGGATTTTCCTATCTCTACTCAAGGGAGAAACAAATGTAAGTTCACAGAAAGAGCATCTTTATTTCTGCTATGTCTAGAATTGAGAAGTATATATATATTTTTTTAATTATTTGATCAGTTACTTCAGTCTCCCTAAGCAGCCGTCATGGCTTTCTGTGAAAGCCTGTGAAAATAAAAATATCGCAGACAAAAATAACATTCCCTCGTTCTAAGTGTGGAGTGTCTCAGTGCATATTTGGCACATCCTCTGAGGCTGTATCAACAAGAAGCAGAAACAAGCTGCTGTAAAGAGCGAATCATACAGAGAAATAGCACTTGGTATCTTGTTCTGTATCTGCCAGGACTTCTGACATGAACCATAGAATTGTTAAGGTTGGAAGAGATCACTAAGATCATCTAGCCCAACCACCAGCCCATCCCCACCATGAACCACAAACTATGTCCCTTAGTGCTGCACCTGCTCTTTTCTGAGATATATTCCAAGGGCTCAGAAGTTACAACAGTTTCTCTTCTGAGCAGACTGCCACACAGCACACCTTTCAGGCTGTGTGCTTTGGTATATGGTGTATGGCTTCACAAGAGCCTTCTGTAAGCTGTGCGGAGCAGTGACACCTTTAGCCAACACAAAGGCAGCCTGAACTCTGGGACGGAACCAGCAGCATTTAGATGGCTGCAAGTGATGCACACCACCACGACAAACATTTCCTTCCCTGAGGCACCAGATGGCAGCATTTTTCCTCTCTCAAAGCGTGATCTCCTCCTCAGATTCACTTTCTGGGACCACCGTGTAGGGCTGTGTGGCTGTGGAGGCCACAAAGGCTTCAGCTGAACTGGACCTTCTCGGTCATCGCCTGCTTTGTGGGAACCCTTCAGTCACACAGCCCTAATCTCTACTTTTTCCCCTCACTCTCATGTCCTTGCTCATAAATGCAGTGCTGCTTTACCATTGCTTTTTTGTTACAGAAAAAAAAAAACAAATCATCCATGTCAGCTGCAGCAAGCTCTGTTCCCAAGTCACTCACCTTTGGCCTGCCGCACTATGGGACAAATGTGTTTGCATGAGTTGTACAACTTACAGCAGAAGAAAGGAATGGGTGATGGGTTGGCCCCGGGGGCTGAGGAGAAGCAGCTCTGCTTTCCTTTTTTTTTTTTTTTTTTTTGTCTGTATTACTCTGTGGGGCTGTGGTTAGTTTTCTGTCACTGCTTTACAGATGCTATGAGCTCACCAGTGGACAATTTGTGGGTTCTTAAACTTCTGATGAGCAGCCAGAAGTTGTTTTTCTGAAGAACATGTGACAAAGGATTTTCTAATTTTTCAGCTTTCAGCCAAGCTCAGTGGGCGTGCCATAGGACAGGGAAGTGGTGGTGGATCCTTCTCTACTCCACCCTTCTTACTTAATACCAAAAAAATATCTATAAACAGGCAAGAGGGAGGGAAGAGCATTCCTCAAAGTGAGCCATAAGAATCCTGTACAATGATAATGCTAAAGTGAGACTTTTGGAAAATAGTGCTGTTTTTTTTTTGTTAAAAAATATTCTAATAAAAAAAACCAAAACCCTCAATGTTTTTTCACTTTCTCATGCCAATTTTTTTCCAGTTTTGGATTTGTCTGCCCATTGGTTTCAGCTAATTCATGCAAACAAGACGGACTCAGCTTTACTGCCCAAGATAGGCAAAATATGCACAATAGAAATATACTGGAAATTCACCCAAAAGCTGAGTACAATTTCATCACTTCAAGTCAGTTGTACAGCTATCATCTTCCTTTTAAATAAAGAAGAAAAATATTTTTAAAATATATCTCCACAACTTATAATGATCAATGTGATTCCTTATGTGTACTTGCTGTGGGGGAAAAAAAAAAAAAAAAAAAAATTGTCTAATTATAGCTCTGTAGTTACTAACTAGCACCTTTTCTGAGAAACAGTTGCCTGTGTGCCTGTGATAAGCTTTGCAAGAAGAGAGATGCTGAGATGGTTTAAAAAAAAAAAAGAGAAAGCATCTGATATCTATCAGTATGGATTATTACAGCTTGCCATTATTTATTTTGGAACGGTGACAACTGACCAAAACATAGGGACTATGAATAGGAATGCAAGGAATGATTAAATGCACAAAAGAGAGGAAAAAAAAATAAAGCAATATAATTTGGCACGCAGCAAATGTTAGATCTTGTGTACAGCTGTCTGTGCAATTCCCACTCTCTCTTGAAGGATTTCTGTGATTTCCCACTAAGGTATCTCTTCTGATAGAGACTTAGAAACAGCTCCATCTCTGTAAGCTTTGGTTCTTAGTACAGCTGGTAAGATAGATGTGTTAATCCTTTACATATGAAAGATGCAAGTATCCTCCTACACATACATTACAGAGAGAAGTTTTGTTTGTTTTATGATGGGTAACTGCTATGTACTGTTCGCTGTCTCTATCTTGCATAGTAAGTGAAGTTACTATTGAAACAAGCTGATTAAATCTGAGATCCCTCTTGCTGCAGTCCAGAATGAAAATATACTCAAGGGGAGACAAATTCTGCCTGGTAGTATGTAGAGCTTTTTGACTTCTCAACTATCATGGCATACTGATGAAGGAGAAGGTACTCTTAAAAAATATAAAAAAATCTGGTTTGCAGGGAAACATGCATATACAATTTCTATGGAATGAGGTGTGTGAGATGTAGTTCTTGGTGGTTTTGTAGCGCCAACAGCCACTCTACCAACTTTCATCTTGGCCTTCCCTCAAGGGGGGAGAATGGGTTCAGCCTTGTACAGACATAGGGATGCTTTTCCTTGTGTGTATCCATTATTCCATGATGTATACGATATATGGGGAGTATTGTCAAAAGGAAGACGCTGCAAACAAATCCGTAGTGTCATATTCTGATCCTCCTCATTTTCTTTTCAGTAGCATTTCTCATATGGCCTCAGCCAAGCCTATTTCTCACAGAAAGCAGTGACTGTTATTGCTGTTTGCATACAACGTGGGATGAGGAGGCTGGGAAGAATGGTTGTGCAGAGAGAAACTGGTTGGGGAAGAGGTTAAAAACCCCCAAAAGTGGGTGAAAGTAGGCAAAAAGTAGACAAGACATTATACATATGACATAAAGTCTCCTTTTTTGCAGGTACAGAATGCTGGGTGTTAAAGAGCTGGTACTGATTGTACTACAGTTGTTGTACGAGGGCTGTAACTGGTATACCATGCATAATTTCTCTCGTGGTTCTTATTGTTCATTGGTTATCCTGCACAGAAACAATACAGGCACTGTAACGGACCCATGGGCTGCATTCCAACACAAATCATTAGCTCAGGCTCCCCCCACATCAGGCTGCCCAGGGCCCCATCCAACCTAACCTTGAGCGCCTCCAGGGATGGATGGGACATCCACAGCTTCTCTGAGCAGCCTGTGCCAACACCTTACTGCCCTCAGGAGCTGAATTAGATTTGGGCTCATCTCAGACATCCACAAGTCCTAAACAGAAATCTCCTCTACATAAACAAGAATGGGGTGAAAAGTTGTGCAGCAGTGATTGCAAATCATAGATTCGTAGCATCAGTAAGGTTGGAACAGAGCTCTGAGATCGTCTAGTCCAGCTGCTGACCTATGATATTATTAAAATATTAGATAGACCTGCATTTCTTATATTAATGTCCAGCATTGGAAGATGGGGTAAATGGCATGGACTCCCTTTGTCCTCAGGTGCCCAGCTTCGCTTAATAAGATGTGATACCAAAGGCAAGAGGCAATTTTATTGTGATCATTTGCCCATGAAACACACAGGCCCTTCGTGCTCTGCATGTTAGTTCTCGTTGCATTTACCCCTGCAGCCATTCTCCAAACTGCTCAGTTCCTTCAGTGAGGGCTTTGGAAAGAGATTCTGCAAATGAAAAAGCAAACTGCTGGAAGGCAAACTGTTCTTAACAGCTGATGTCTTGAAGGAAATGAGTTTGCACTTGATGGAAGAAGGCAGAAGGGCTAATGGACACAAGTATGGATGTACCTTTGTACCCTTCCCATGAAGTACGGGTGGGCGAAGGTTGCCCCATGGTGGCAGTGACCCTGTACTTGCTGTGTTTAGCTGATGTTTACATGGGTAATGCGTCTTCGCTGGCACAAAGGAGTCCTTTAGCTGCAGGGAATGTATTAGGAAACCATCTCTGCATTCCAGCATCAGAACCGTGTGGATGACAGCACAAATAATGGAATCATTAAGGCTGGAAAAGACCTCTGAGATCACCAAATCCAACTCCAACCCATCCCCACCATGCCCGCTGACATCGCTCGGTGCCACATCCCCACGGTTTGCGAGCACCTCCAGGGGCAGTGACTGCACCACCAACCTGGGCAGCCTGTGCCAATGCCTCACCACTGTATCAAAGAAATGTTTCCGGATACGCGACCTGAACCTCCCCTGCCGCAGCTCGATGCCATTCCCTGATGTGCCGCCGTCCCTTTTGCGCACCACAGCAGGGACGCTCGGTGGGCTTCCACTCAGCAGCGGGAGAGCCTCAGGCCCCACGAGGATCCCTTCCGGCCGTCCCGTGCCGGCAGCGCTCCGTTCTCCTGGGCGCGGCGCGTTGAGCGGCGGTGGGTGCCTGGCGGGGGATCTTTGTCCGAGGGAAAGGAGGCACAGCAGAACCTTCCGCGGGACTCCGAGGGAAAGCCGAACTACTAAAACCCAACGTAACCGTAAATAATTTTTATTCATTTTTTTAAATAAACCACCACGGACGGAGCAGAGGCGAGCGCGCAGCCCCTGAGGGCTCGCTCCCTCCTCCCGCCATTCCCCACCCGCTCTCCTCAGGTGGCCGCGCCGGGCCGCGGGAGCCAGCCGGGAGGAGGAGGAGCGGAGGGAGGAGGCAGCCGGGCGGGGAGGGGGCACTCGGCGCCGCGGAGGAGGAGGAGGAGGACTAAGATGGCCACCAGCCGCCAAGGGGAGCGGCCCCGCTCCCCCCGCCCCGCCTCGCGCGGCCCCCCCGGTCCGGCCCGGCCTTGATGGGGCCGGAACGACCCCGCGGCCAGGACGCTGCAGCGGCGGCGGCGCCTCCCGCCGGAGCCCTCCCGGGCCTCAGCGGGGGAGCCGCCCTCCCGGCCCGGCCCGCGCCGCCCCGCCGCGGCCACCCGCTCGCCTGACCGCCGCGCCCGCGGAGCGAAGAGAAGCGGAGAGCGGAGAGGGGCCGCCCGCCGCCCTCTCCCCCGCCCCGGCGGGCCGGGCCGGCCGCAGCGGCCCCGCGAGAGCTCGCCGCCTACCCGGTGAGTGCCCACCGCCCTCGGCCGGGCCCCGCCGCTTTGTCGCTCCGCCGCAGGCCCTGCCGTGCTGCGGGGGTGCCGCGCGGGCTTGGAGGGGGGGCGGCCCGGCAGGTGCCTTCGGCGGCCCGTTACGGCCGTCGCCGTCTCTATTTTGTATGGATTTCCTTCTCGCCGCGCGGGCCCCGCCGGAGCCCGGCCTGGCGGAGCCCTGAGGGAGCCCGGCGGCCTTTGTTGTTCCCGGGGAGGCGAGGGCCGGGCCGGGCGGCCTTCCCGCAGGCACCTGCCGTGGGGGGCGGCCGGCTTCCGTCGTCGTCGTCGCCGTCTTCTTCACGGGGCAGTTTATTGATTTCGCCCGTGGTCTCCGACCCGGCCGCGGTGCTCACCTTGAGGGATGAGGGCCGTGGCTCCCAGCTGGGGCTGGAGATGTCGGTGTAGAGAGAGATGGAGGCAGGCGGTGGTGCAGAAGGGTAAACGTGCTTATTTTCGGCTGGGGTTTCACAAATGGCCTACCTGGTTTTTCGTGTGTTTAACGAGAGTAACTCCCAGAAGGATTCCTCCGTGGACCAGTGAGCCCTGGGCTTATTTTTCTGGTTGGGTTTTGGTTAGTTGGTGCCATAGGTCTGTGTATACTGGAGCATTACATTTCACCGTGGAATATGGTAGGTTTCCTGTTAAGAAAGGTAGATGTTGCATGTTGCGTTAGTAGGCACAGTTAGCTGGTGCATTAGCTCAGCCTGAGCCGTGTGGCTGCTCTGTGCCCATGTGTGCCTTGGGTACAGGTGTGACACCTCCCCGGGGACCATTCCACACAGAGGTGGCCTCAGAAGGCTTCTGTCGTGTTGGGTTTCAGCATCACAGACTTCCCTAAACGTGGGCTGGTTCTGCGGGGAGCTGTTCTGATGGCATCATGACACGTTTTCGTGCATCTGTGGCATGTTTTGGTGCCAAGGCAGGTGTAACTCAAGCAATGGCACAATGGGATTGGCTGTGTGCACAGTGTGCGTGAGCTGGTATTTATGTGGTATTTCATGTGTCCTACAGCGTGTCAATACATTTGTAGTGTTCACAGGCATGGAGTGTGAGTTGGTCAATCATGATGAGACACGCGCCTCCTTCCCTATGTTGTTAGGCTATAGACAGGCATGTTTATAAAGCAAAATACTTTGTACAGGTCCCAGCTTTGATACTAGAAACATGAAGCCCTGTTAATATTGCATCTGCACAGTGATCCTGGTAAGGAAGTGTTGCCAGTCCAGCTTCAGGTACGAGTTTGGGTCACAAATGGTATTTCTGTGCTGTTTGCTATGGATCTGTGTAGTTCAGCTGGAGCCAGCTCTGCAATACTGAATGCTGGGGACAGCAAAATATTTTGAGTAGAAGAATGCCTGAAATATCTGTGGTGCTAGAATAGACTCTCAGTGAGTGGTGTTCTTCAGTTTGGTATGTATTTGCTGGGAAATGGACCTGTTTGTTTTTCCAATTTGCCCAACAGTTTTAGGCTGCTGAGCTTGGAGTACGAGTGTTGTACGGCTGGGGTTATACTGCAGTTCTTAGTGAGCTGATTGTCTATTCAATTCAGAGTGAAGCAAGTTAGGCACAGTGCTGCTGTGATATTTAATAGCTTCAGCACCCATTTAGAAATGCATTGCAGCATTTCTATGTGAGTTAGTCCTTCTGGTACATTGTTTCCTCATTTGCAGTTCTGTGTCCTGAGATCAGCCACCTCATAGTGTTGTGTTGTATCACTGCAAGGGCAAACTTGCCTTCAGAACAGTAATTGGAGCTAAGTAAAAAGAAAACTATTTCTTGTTATTTTCAATCTGGAAATAACAGCTGTAATTCAGAAACCTGCGTTGTTTTTTCTTGTTACCTGGATCAGCTGAGAAGGTACCTCAGCAGTCTCCCTACTGCTAGCAGTAGAGTATGTATGTGGCACCAAGTCTTTGGGATGTGCAGACATTTGTTGCTGTTAGAAGACTTCAGCAATGTACTTCACACCTGCAAGCCTTACTTCATCTATTTCACAGTTTTATTCCAGTGCTCAGTTGGATTTCTTAGCTTATGGAAGACTTCTGGGCTGAGTACTGTGTGGAGATCGTGGAGAGTGTGGATGGATGTTGGTTTCCTGTTGGAAATACTCAAGGCTGTCATGAGATTGTTTAGAAACTGCAGAGTTTGAGCACAGTGTTTTGCCTCCCAAATGCTGCTGTCAGATGTTTTGTACTGTTGGGTCATGGGGGTTCACCTCAGTTTCTGAAAGTCTGCTGAGCAGAACTATGCTAAGGAAAGCACATGGTTGTCCCTCATTGTTAAAGTGCTGCAGGGCAAATCTGCAGATGCCGACTGGCCATTCTGTTCGTGTTTGTAAGGGATTTGAAGTTCCTATTGCAAAATACTGGAAATATTGGCTCAGCAGTGGCCTCTGACTCGCAGGACTTCCTGCTCTAAGGAAGTCTTATATCATCTGTCCAAAACAAACAGATTTTGGGGGAGGAGGAACTGGACTATGGTACGTTTTAATGTGAAAAACCACATATTTGCTTCTAATTTATCCCCCCAGTGCTCCTCATCTTTCTGATAGAATTGTGGAAGTCTCCTTTTGCAAAATCCTACTGTAATAAAATCTGCATTTTGAAATGATAAGTTGAATGTCATTGGGCCATAATACATGTATGCATATGGGGAAATAAAACAGTTGATTTTTGCATGGTTTTGTATTGAAGCTTTTAGTTCACTGTGGTTTTCTTTTGTTGTTGTTGCTGTTTTTGTTGTTGGTAGGTGCAATTGAAATGTCCAGCTCATGACAAATACTTGTGGTGGTACTTTCTTTGAATTGCTGGCAATGCTGATTTATTTTCAGAAAATACTTGCTTTGTTTTGTAGGCAGCCTTAAGGAACTGCAACAGGATGTCTCTTTAACTCAGAAAAAAAAATTTGTTTTCAAGTTTTCATCTTGGGATAAGCAGTCTCACTCATGTATCTGCTGTTGTCTTCTGCTGGAGGCTTCATCTCCTGATGCCGGACCTCTCGCACCTTGCCCCGGCTTGGTGGCAGGGTGTAGTTCTGAGGCTCCTATGCACACTGGGGTTGGCTGGCTGTCCCGCAGGCAGTGCTGCTGCCTTCTCTGTTCCTGTCTCCCTCTCACATTTTCTCATTTCTCTTCTGCACAGGAATGCGTGATTGATGTGACTCCTAAAATGATGCCGGTGTTTTGGGAGTCTTGAATAATGGCAGGGGACTCTTTTGTCTTGTATATGGATATATGTTTTTTCACCTTTCTCATTGAGCAAAATTGAGGCTGTGGCAGTAGGACTGACCGTATTGAAACTGGGAGAAATATTGCTTGCCATTCAGGTGGAATTAGATTGTTCCAGTGAGAACCAGACACCACCCCGTAGGTTCTATTTCATTTAAGAGAAAATGGTGTTGGTTGCTTTGTTCTTCCTGGTGTTTTGTCAGCGTCCTGTATGGGATTCAGCCTATCTGTAGCACCTAACTGCTAGTGCCCTTGTATCGCAAAATGGTAACAGATTTGCAGAATTGGCTGTAGCATGTCTAACAAGTATCTTCCAAAATGTCTGAAGGAACAGAGCACTGTTGTGCTAGGGAAGAGTGAGCTACATAAAGTGGACAGCAAGGTCATACTGAGCGGTATGAAAGCAAAAATGGCTTTACATTTTTTGGGTGGCCATTAAGGAATATAAGAGAGAGATGGTGTGGATGCATCTCAATTATAACAATGAGATGTGCACTAAGAGAATGTTTAATCTTCTTAGACTTCTGCAAACACTGTTATTATTTACATGTGATGCATTGTGTTACAATGCATTTATTACAAGGAAGGAGCGTTGAGCAGGTTGGCCAACTCGCTGTGTAGGCCGTAGTAAATTTGAGAAGAAGTCAAAGAAGTGGATTTTCCAGATATTCTTACTTCATCTCTTTCTCGTGTACTCTAGAGGAATTGCATATTACTCTGAAGTATGTAAGGGTTAAACTCAGACTTTTTCAGGCTGGGTGGGTATATGGCAGTTACACACCTATCTTAGCAAAGTCAGATGCTTTATAGCTTGGTTTTGCCCCCTATATCTCCCCGACACATTATTCTAATATCTTGGTAGCTGGTGAAAGAAGTTATTCCCTTTCTTGAACCATCCGTTTCCTTCCTAATGGCCATGCGTGTGTGTCTGAGGCTCTGTGGTGAGCTGTTTCAGAGTATGGGGTGAATGTCAGTGCTTACCTCAAAGGAGCAAATTAGCAAATACGTAAGCATAGAACGTAGAGCACTGCCAGTAACCAGGAGTTCCATACTGTCTAGCAGTGAAATACAGCCTTGTGTTTTCCTTTGGTGTTCTCTGGGGTCTCCTGCTTTTGAAACAGTGTGACTGCAGTCAGAAGATGGATGGGAGCTCTTGAGCAGAGTGTACTCCTGGCTTTGGCTTCCAGTGCTGGATTTTATAGGGGTATCATGGTGCATTAGGCATTACAGAGCACAGCTTGGTTCTTAGTCCTGAGTAGCTCGACCCGCACTGTCTTACTGTTACTTCAGTATCACTCTGCCAGTAGTTGAAAGCAATGTGACTTGTTCTTTGTGAAGTAGCAGCTGATGGTTTCTTCAGCGAGCGGACTGAGCTTGGGTGCTGTTTTGAGAATTAGATGTCTTTTGCTGCCCCCAGCTCCGACTGAGAACCAAAACATAAGCTCAGTTACATTAGCAAGGAAGGGAGTGCGTGCACCTTGGGCTTTCTCAAGTTTGATTTTGGCTATGTGGTACTGTAAGCATATCCCTTACTTGTAGAATTTGATATTGTGGGAATAGAGGGAGACATTGCAGGGCTAAGAAAATCCCTGGGGTGCCCAGAAAGCATGTGGTATTTAAAAAGAAAAAAAATGCATATCAGGAGACTGCTTGTGCTTTTCAGTGAAAAAGATGACAAAATATCACCTTTGCTTGAGAATAGAACTGTTAAATGAGAGATTTCTAGTGCTCGGATGATGGAAAATCCCAGAAGGAAGAGGGATACCTGGCAGAGGATAGAGGTAGCCAAGAAGATGAATCAGATGGAAGTGTACTTGTTGTGATCAGTGGCAGTCCCTGTCTGAGGTGCATCAGACTGCTGTTGTGAGGCTGGAGTGGTTTGCAGTAGGTGTGTTGCTGGTGGGCGCTCCGTTGATCTTTGGCTCCATGTCATGGAGGCCTCTGTGGCAATGGGAATGTATGCTGTGCCTGGACCCAGCGTGCAGAGAACTGGGAGGACAGGTGTTGTGTGGAATTACTGTGTTGTGCTCAGAAATTATCTGCCTCCCCCCACTGTGTCTGTTTTAATGCCAGAAGCTTTTGAAGCTTTGTGGAGTGGCAGAGGACGAGCTTTAGTGGTCTGATCCAGAAACAGGAAAGAACGCTTTCATTGCAGGCTGACAATAATATAACAGCTGTCTGCTGCTCTTGTGCCAAGCCTCACCTCCATACCATTCAGAATGCCATTTGTGGTCCTCGACCTCCTCTCTGCAATTGCTCTCTTACCCAAGATCGACTACCTACTAATGGCATTTTATGGAGGTCCTTGTATCTTCTCTTGAGAGCCAGGGCTGAGATGGAGGCCTGGCTTTCTATTTGCATGAGTGCTCGCAGAACAGAATGTACCGCATGGAAGAATGACAGACAAAGCAAATGGAGTGTGTTTCTGTGTTTCTTAATGTAGAACTTGGACGTTCTTGGGGTTGCTAGTCTAAGAGTTCTAATGTCAGCATGCTGACCC
This sequence comes from Phasianus colchicus, assembly GCF_987193195.1. NCBI lineage: Eukaryota > Metazoa > Chordata > Aves > Galliformes > Phasianidae > Phasianus > Phasianus colchicus. Next base: position 28,298,454 of record NC_143439.1, read on the forward strand.
TTAGTTGTAGTGGTTTGAAAGCTATTGCATAAATTTATTTTACAGGTGTGGAATAAATTAATCTCCTTTTTGGCTTCTGAGCCTTGAGCATGCAGTTTGTGTTTGGTAAAAACATGCAAACTGCGTTTTCAACTGAGAGTTGAAACAGATTTGAAATATTCATGTGGCAAAATGCTAAGAGTTGGGTGTCACAACTATAAAGAGATTGAGAAGGATATGATCAGAGCTGGCAGTAGCCTTGTTATTGCTGATTTCCTCTCTGACAAAGTAAATTCATTGTATTTGTGAGTTTCGTTAGGTTTGCAGAAGAACAGAAGCACCTTTGAACAGCCAGAAGTAAGCAGTCCTTATAAGCAGGATATGAAATAGGCATAGGAATAGGGTAGGTACTGCATCACCATTGAGACACTGATGCTTGAGTCTGGGGCCATGCAGCAGTGAGGTACAACAGAAACCTAACAACGAAATCTCCATGGATACAATTGAGAAGGATACCCATTTCCTTGTAAATTAGGATTGCAAAAGTTTCACTGTTCTGAGCATTTAGGATAAGTAGTTAGGATAGTGAGGAAAGTTGAATTCAGATTTTGAGTGGGGTTCTGAAGTAATGAGGGAGTTCTTCCTTGAGCTTCCCAGTATGCTGGAGTTGGAAGGTGCAGCCGCACCTCTGGCTGACCATAGCAGTTTTTGGAGACAGAAGTACTTCGCTTTGATTCTTGCTGGGAACGTGACCATAGATCCAGCAGTGTTGGAAAAATGAGGGAAAAAAATGGATTTCTTGCTGCCTGCTGGATGTTCTTTGCAGTTTCTCTGGTGATAGTTGGCATAGCCCCATTACCAGTTATATATGTAAAGCTATCATTACATATGTAAAGCTATAATCTGGTTTTATTTCAGTAAAACACATACATATGTGCTTCAGTTGCACACACAGATCTGAACAATTTATGTTTATTTTAATAAAGGGAAGCAGAGGAAGTGTTTATTTACAAATCGTGTCCTCGGAAGAATGTTTTCCACCAAACTATGTGTGTCTTTAAATATGTATATATATTTTTAAATGGGATGTGGAATGCATTCTTTCCATATAGTTGCTGTTTCTCTAAAACACAGAACGTAGCAAGGTGAGACCTGAGCTTCCTTTGGCACAGGCAGAATATGTTTGGAAGACAGACTTCCACCGTCCTTCCTGCTCACGCTCTTTGACATCATTGTTTAGAAAAGATGAGGAGTGGGGCTGTTCTCACAGCCTGTTTGTAGAGGCTGTCTGCAAAAGCTTTAACTGGAAAGATATGAGGAGCACAACATGCAAGATGAAGCTTATCTCAATTGCTTTAAAGAATGAAGTGATAATATTGTTAGAAGCTGTTGCTCTTGAGCAGAGTTTGGTTCAGGCCTGTGCTGTAGCATTATGCTGAGGATTGTGGTGGAGAAGCAGAGACCTTGATGAGCTGTGCTCGCTTTGCCTCTGGTAGTGGTCCTTCTCTGATCTCTGCTTTGGGGTGGGAAGGTGGGGGAAGTTCCTACACCTCAGGCACTTCAGAGTCATCGTCCACTGGAATACATTTTGGTTTTGGTTCACTTCCCAGTAGCTCCACGGTAACGATAATGAAGACAGTGAGATGCTTTGTTATGTGATGGATGATGGAAATAGTGGATATTGTAACGCAGCTGTGTGTCACAGTGGGGCCAGTACCTGATCCAAAGCTCTCCTTTGTGTGTTGGGAATCAGCGGCTCTGGGCTGCCTCTGTGCCTTCCCAGCAGGGACTAATAGAAGCTCCCTGAAAGTCAGCACATTTGAAGAGCTCCTGCCTTTGTCTAGGGGATGGTCGGTTGCTTTTGTGAACTTAAGCAAATTAGCTATAAACAGTATATGTCCTCTGACCCTTTGACTTTGCTTGTGGCGTGTGTTCGAGGGGATGAGCCCGTAGTTAATGAGTAAGGGGCGAAGAGGAAAGGAGCTCTGTTGGAAATACTGCAACTTGACTGGAAGTTGGGTATTAACTTGAAAAATAGAACCAAGAACGTTGGCTTTGCAAGGTATTCAGTAATGTCTGGATTTTAAAAAGTCTCTCAATAATCCGGGTTTGTAGAAGAACTGTAATGCTCAGGATTTATGGATAGTTTTGGTAGTTCAGAAGGGACAATAAAAAGCATGGTATGTGCACAGTGATGTTTTCATGTTAATGTATGGAAATACTTCAGCAATTTCTGTAGACAAATAGCTTTGTGCACATGAATGGAAAATAGAGGCTAGATAAAGACCTTAATTCTTTCTGTTATTTTCTCAATACTGCAAGTATTGCTATCATTTACATATGCTGGACAAAAGGGATTTGTCTGCAGATACCTTGAAGAACCTTCTAAAAGCGTTTTGCCAAGAGTTCTTGTCCTTTTTTCCTTTCGCTCTTGTGTTAGTGGCTATTTACATGGCTGTGGCCGGTTTGCCAGTTAACAAGTAAAATCCGGCAATAAAAAGTAAAGCTAGCAAAATAAATCTCTTTCCTCTCCCCTTTCCCTCCCCCCAGTTTCTTTGGTAATGACAATGAAGTATTTTTGTAGGAGCTGAGCAGAAAAGCAGTCTGGCAAACACGTTGTAGACTTTATTCTTTTGAAGTCCGTCAGTTGGCTATTGCACCGAGTGCTGGGTTAAAAAGTAAGTGTACTGTTCCCCTCCAACTCTCTCATCAGCTGTTAGAATAAAGCTTACACGCACTGAACTGTGTCCAGAGAGAAGAATGGCATTCGCTTGCTTTAGTGCTCAGAAGTACTCGTTTCCAGGCTTTGTGCATTGAGAAAATAATACGGTGTTGGCTACCAGCGCTCTGACGGCGGCCACCAGCGAGAGGTTTGAAGGGTGGAGGAAGAAGAGCTTTTGTGGCCCATGCATGCAATCACTTGTCCGTAGGGAAGGCTGCTGCCTAAGCAACCCGTCTCCCCAGCGCGTGAGGATTTATAGTCGTGTTTTTAAAGCTGTTGATCGGAGGTATGGCAGTGTTTGTTGCATCCACTGGAAGAATAATGCTTTTCCTTAATTATGGCAAACTCTGCAAGAGTGGCAGTGAGTTTTCCTACATATGTTTCTTCTGATTTATCTTTCTTAATTTCCATTTACACTGTCTCACTCTGCTATTTATGAACTGACAGTCAGAAACAAGATACATCTGTATGTGATTTTGTGCACTGCCTTAATGCCGTTTCTTTCTTCTTCAGGGATATCCTGCCTGTCTCCTCTTCCCTTCCTTTTCTTATTTCTGTGCTTAAGTATTTTGACATCAGTGAGCTTCTCACTCTCTTCTATCCTGCTTAATAATGAGTGTTGCTGTGATGGGATTCCAAGAACATAACTGTATTTTGAACAGGGCTGGGAAGAAGATGGCTACAACTGCACCGTGGGCTGGAGGCTTGTGCTGAAAATGCAATGCCATCTCCAAACGTGTTCCTCTTGGTAGTTTACTCTTACTTTCTGCTATTTGTTGTGCAAGGTCTCAGTCTGTATCTTCAAGTGTTTGGTGTACATCTTGAAGAATAAGTAGCTCGGTGTAAGTTACAGCCTTTTCAATAAAAGGTGTGGAAAAGGGAGGGGGGTGAACCAAAGGACCAAAAGCATCTAAGTTTCAGAAATGCATCTGCAAATTCGACATCTTGTCACTCTCTGCAGTGTCCCTTTCTTGCTGAAAAGAACTGCATATGAAGGATCTGGCACTTGAATGGATCTTGGATGATTGTAACAGATTGGTGGTCTGTCCCATTGGCTCATTGTCACTCTCCTGAGTCTGACTGATGGGGTGAAAGAGGGTTTGCTTCCCTTCCTGGGCATGATGTGATACCATTGCCTGCTCATTCCAGAGTCCTGTGTTGTATCAATAGCCGTTTGCATACAGAGAAGGCAACCCAGTTACTTTTGAACTTTCTCTTGACCTTCAGTAATAAACTTACCTCTCAGTGTTAAAAGCAAAACAAAAAAAACAACAACAAAAAGAAACCAAGACCACTCATTAAAGTGGTTGATAGTCATTGTTTATATTAAAAGTGCCTTCTCCAGCTTTACATCTTGCAAGAATGTCAGTGTTGTATGTGGAATAACGTTTCTTGTCTGCTTTGGGCCTCCCCCTTTGACTGCTGGGGTCTGTGCTCTTTGCAGCCTGACCACCTTCTTCCCATGCATTTGGCTGTATGGAAATGGATGATGTTAGAAGGTGCCCCATTCCTGAAGAGATCCAAAGAGCTTGCTCTGTTAGCAGCCAGATGTTGTTATCTATCTTGTGTGTTCACCCAGATAGGCTAGTGGAACGCATGAATGGCTGGCTTCTGTTGGTTATTGTTTGTATTGGCTTATTGACCTGGTGTGCCTTTAATGTGATTAAAGGAAGGTTGCTGAGCTGATGATACCAGTGCAATGATGCTGAGCAGGATGCGCTTGCTTGGGTAGGCAGTGGCTGTACCTGTGCTAGAAGACTGTGTTCATCTCGAGCCAAACAATTTAATGAAATGGATGAGATAGTAAATAGAAATATCTTTTTAGAAAGGAGTCTGTAAAATCTGAATTACCATAGTTTGTCTGAACAGTAATGTCATAGATACCTACAGCTTGGTCTTGAGTTTCTTTTTGGTTTCTGCTCTGCTGGCTGTATTGTCAGTGAGGAATAGTGTGATGGAGAGAAGCAGTGTGTGCTGAAGAGGCTTTTGGGAGGCTGATTCCCTTCTGACCCTCTGCAGATCCTGTGCTGGCAGACTTGCAAGCTGAGGAAAGTGGTGCTGCGGTTCCATGAAATTCACTTTCTCTCTCTGTCTTTCAGTCAGGAAAAAGCAGTAGCTGGCTTGCTTGGGCTTGCACTGAGCTTTTGGGCCCTCCTCTTTCATCAGAGGAAAATGTCTTGGAATTTGGGAAAGGAATATTTGCTTTCTGCCTTTGATGACGTTTGGTCTTCTGCCATCCAGAGCTGTTATTCCCACTCCAATTTCCTTCATCTCAGAGGTCACTGATGACCCGTCCCTTGTCCGCAGCCCCTCTTGGGCACATCTGGCCGCACTGTTGAGTAATTACTTTCTCTCTCGTAGAGGAGGAGGTGGTGCTGTCTGAACATACGCCCTACTTACAGCAACATGATTAGAAGTTTTTCAGCTGCTTCCATGTGGTATGTGGATGTGTCTGGACAGGCAGGGTGAAGGGTTCTGCCAGCTTGCCACTAGTAAGGGAATTCCGTCTCTGCTCCACAGTTGGTGTTTCTCTTGCAGTGCCAGCTCCTTGCATCTTCCATGTGCTCCTGGGAGCATTTTAAATGAAACAAATGTATTATTTTGCCTTCTTTTTTTGTTTTGTTTTGTTTTGGTCTGCTGTTCTGCTCTTGCAGACAGCTTTGCTTATGACAGAGAAAGCAAGCAAAGGAGAGAGTGCATTTGTGTGCTTGGATGCAGCTTTGCCAGAGTGCTCATTTGTCTTTTATGCTGTTCTTTTGATCATAATCTCAATTATCTGGCCTTCAAAGAAAACTTTTTTTAAAACTTCAGTGGATTTTCAAGAGATCCATTTGTGATACAGTCTATTGGTCTTAAAACACCTACTCTGAACTAACACCAAAATGGAAGAAGATTGCTATGGAGAATTCCTTCAGTGCCCTCCTAGAAATGCTGTGGAGCAGGCAAGGAGCTCCAGCACAGGGATGATGGACTGAGGCCATTTTCTTCCCCTCCTGCCCTTCACCTTTTATTTTAACGTTTAAATGTGGAAATCTTACTCATTATCCCTAGATATCAAAGGGAAAATACAGCAAGCAATTAGATGTTGTTTGTTTGTTTTCTGAATTGTTTCAGATGATTTGAGCTCATTTAACTCTGGGAAAGCATTGGCTATCCCATTCCAAATCACATATATATATTTTTTCTAAGTCTGAACTCTTTTGCCGTTACTTTTATTTCTGGGTATACAAGGGCAGGTGAGTTGTCATCAGTGCAGCAGTGGCAGAATTGGAGAATCTGGAGCCATTCATTTCCCTTGGTCCACAGGACTGGCAATTGCTAAGTTTAAGGAAGTTCCATTTTATACAGGATGCAGAAGACTTTGTTTTATTTATGTGTGTTACTTCCCTAAATCATCCAGATATAGGATGAGATGAGAATGAAAGTTTTATGTTTATTTATTTTGCTGTGCAGAGAAGCAGTAGTTGAAACTTGTTGTGTTTAGGTAATAGCATGCTCATATTTGTGTTCTTGTTAGATCAACACAGCAAGTTGGGATTTCCTACAGCATGCTGCTGACAAAAGCCCATCAGTTTAAGGGGGAAAGCCAACAATTTTTGTTACTACTATTACTGACCTGTGCTATTGCTGCTTTTTTTTTTTTTCTTTGTTTGTTTGACAGGGTGGTATTCCTAAAGTGAATTTTAGGATTATAAAGCAGAAATAGTCAGGATTGAATGAACGTGTGTGTTTGAGCTTCTAGTGAATTAAGAGAATTGTTTTTTAGGAGCTTTGTGTCTGCAGATGTGTAGCCTGACTTCTCCTTCTTGTCTGTTGGATGGATCTTCACTTATCTTTCTGGATGCCAAGCTTGCCATCTCTGTTTTCTTTCTGCATCATTTATAATTACTTTGCTCACAATTTATCTGCTTTTTCAGTTTCTTCTTCTCATCTGCTCCTTTCTTTCCATCTCCTTTTGCAGAAAGAGGTATTTTTAATTTAGCTGGGAAGATTTATTGGGACACAGACTCTTCTGACGTGGAACACTTGGCTGACTGTAATTGGAAGAGATATTTAGGATGCCCGTACAGCCTTGAAAAGAAATAATTACTTTCCAAACATCCTTGATTCTCATTAGCTTAGACTCTGGTTTCATGATCATACTTCCAGAGAGCTGTTTAATTGGAAAACATCGGCTACAGAGCAACCCTTGACATCTAAATAGTGAGTCTTTAAAGCTGATGATCTTTCAGATGTGTACACTTATCAGCACGTTGCATCTTTTTATGTAAACCACTTTCCTGTGGGTTAGGAAGTGGGTAACATAGCAGCATCGGAAGCTTAGCGCTGAGATTTCTGACTTGCTTGTTCTTTAATGTTCTGGTATCTGTCCTGTAACTAAGTTTACACACTTGTAATTGTAAATTTGTGTAAAAAAGTACCAGCTTTGGAATGATGGAGTCCTGGAGCACGGCTGCACCTGGCTTACTAGGGATAGTGTCCTGCTGTGATAGGTGTGGGCTGGAGTTGCTTTTCTCTTTGAATGAATGAAGCGGGAGTCCTTGAAAGTGAGAAATGTTATCATTGTTTACCAGAGCTGTGGAAGGAGCGAGGGGACTGCTAATCATTTGGTGCAAGGGGCAGGCAGTGCTAGCAGGTTTTTAACCAAGAGTCTGAGTTGCTGCGGAAGCATTAGGGAAGTTAAGTGGCTTATTTAATTCTGAGCTGAGACATTAGGTATAAAACTGTGCTGCTTTGTAGCATGTTCACAATAAGGAATTTTAAGGGTTGGATTATTGCTCTCTGCAGCAATCCATTATACCAAGGAAAGCAAAGTTTTAAATGAACTGCAGATGGTTGTGGTGGTTGCTGATGAATTGCCATTGACGTGGCCACTGCCTCTGAAGTTGTAGCTAGCCAAGACACAGCTGTAGTGATCGCAATAGACTCTTGTGGCAGAGAGGTGGTATGCTTTTGCTGTAATGTCTGTTGCATGCAGGTAGGGATGTTCTGGGATCAGAATTTAAAGAAATGGAATTATTTTGGTAGTCATGCTTGACTTCAACTTGCAAGCTGTTGGGTTTCAGAAGGAGCTGCTAAGCCACCTCCTGGAAGGGGCAGTGACCATCTTTTTCAGTTCATGTTTTGGGTTCCTGCAGAAAGTCAGGCATGAGGTGTGAGTGCATCGCAGAGAACTCCTGTGGCTGGGAAGGAGCCCTTTCTGCTGTGAGCAGTGTGTGGGCTGGCAGGAGAGGGAAGGGAGCCCTTCCCTGAGCACTGAGCTGAAGCAAAATGAGGGCAGTTGAGCCAAACATACTGTCATAGTACAGCACAGTGACTCACCTCAAGTGAACAATTTTAAGTTGACACGTGTTTGGAGCTGCAGGAGAGGAAGATTTACAGGCATGACTTGTAGGAGGCAGCTGTATGTTTAAAGAGACTGTGGTTAGCTTCCATTTGCACTTGCTGAAATGACGAGGTGGATGTTGTGGGGAGGTGGAGATGGTGTGGCTGGAATTGGGGTGTTCTCAGCATGGTCTCAGTGCAGTGAGTATTTCAGCAGTCCTTTTTTCTTTCATGTCAGTTGTACTGTGTTCATGTCTCCTCTTGTAAGGTGAACTCAAGTAACATCTGTGTCATTTGCCTGAGGCCCCTTTGGAATTCAAGAATTGAGTGGAGAAGAGCAGGCCTTCATATAGTTTCCCATCTCTGAATATCTTGTGTGTACAGAGGCACTGGGGCTAGAAACTTCTCTGTTTCCCTTTGCTAGAGATGGGTCTGTTTTCATCTGTTTATTTATTCAGAAGCCATCAGTCCAAAGTGGCTTATGGGCAACACGTTAAGCGTCTCGCTTTCTTCCCTACTTCATCTGTGCTACCACTGGAACACAGATCATGGTATTTCCACCCCAAGGGGAACCACAGATTCCTGCCACCGCTGCTGGTAGTTGTCCTTGCTGAGCAAAGGCTGCTTCTTGGGGTTGTAGCAATGAGCAGGCAAGCAAATGGTTGAGCTGTACTTGCACCGTCAGAGAATTCTGCAATATTCAGAGCACTAACAGGACTTAAAATAGCCAGGACAACCATCTTGGCGTCACTGCTGTGGGTTTTCATTTTTTTTCTGAAGTGCCTTGGGGTCTCTGGATGGCTTTCAATGTCTGGCAGCAATGACATCTATTTTCATATCCAAAGAAATTCAAGAATATTGCTGCATCATGTCTTTGCTGACTCTGCAATGCAGCAGCGTTGGGCCGTGAGCCCAAATCACAGTGGGAAGATGTAAACCTCCTGACCCAGAGGTTGGAAGAACCAAAGGGACGAGACTAGAGCAGAGGAGAGGCAATTGGAGAAATGCAGATCTTTGCAAGAGGAGGTAAAGCTTCTGTTCTTGTGTTCAAGACCTGAATGAGAGGACTGTAATTAGGTTAGAGTTATCTGTATTGATTCAGTGCTGGCAAGCTGCAAGTCAACTGCTCTTTAATCAGCATGCAGTGGTCTGTTACACTTGAGTCAAACCTCCCTTTCCTTCTTTGTGCCATAGCACAGCACACAGGTATGTGCAATGCACAGCCATGTGGGGAAAAGCTCCTCTGCCCATCTTAAGCAATGTGAAGATCTTCTGTGGTTCTTTCATCTCTGTTTCTGTTAGAAATATATTGTGTCTTCTGCAGTAGGTATCTGCAAAATATCCAACTACAGGCGTTAGTACTTGAGGTTTCTTGGTCTCCAGTGTTCCAGAAGCCTCCGAATTCATGAAGTTCTGCGGTGACAGCAGAGCTCTTGATTCCTGCAGCTTGGCCTTTCGTGCAGCTTCCTGCAGCACGGATGTGTCATTTAAGAGCAGGGCTGGAGAGGCCAGGTGGTAAATTCTTGTGGCTTGGCAGTGGTAACAGGACATGTTTTTAGGGAAAATAAGACGTTTTTTAGTGAGGAGTAAGGTAGGAATTAATGTTTTGTGTTCAAGAAAGCTAAAAAGTAGCATTTGGAACTAGAGGCTCTTGTCTATAGTAGCGTTTAACATGTGGCAGTTCACTTACTTGCACTGTGGGCTGAAAGGATGTTTTTTGTTGCTAATTTGTTTCGCGATGAGGATAGGGGCGGACATTGTATAAGCTCTCAGGCAGCAGTGATTATGCAACTGTCGCTGTTGTTGTGGAGCCCAAGTCCTTCCCAGTCCCTGGGCACCAGCTGCTGCTTGCTGCTTGGTGTTTTTAAAATCATCTTCTCCCTCTTACCCCCAACCCCTCCAGCCTGTTTCTCTTGCATACTTATTTTCTTTCTCATGCTGTTGTTTCCTACTCTCCCCAGTGTCTGTCAGTGTCCCATTTGTTTTTTTTCTTCAGTTCAGTGTGCTGCAAAATAAAGCTGCCCTTGTGTATCATTTAAAATGCAAAATGGATAGAGAAAGGTTAGTTTTTCATGAGAATTGCTTTGTACTTTATAGATGTCATTAGAAAGAAAACAAAAAACAAAGCCAGACATTTGCTTAGATCCGAATGAAATTTTGCTACAAATGGCCTTTGCCTAAGCTAAGGTCAAAAGTTATGATTTCCTGTTCTCACGATATTAGAATAAAGTAAATATCTGGTGTTTTTTCATCCTTCAGAGGATGGGCCTGGGATACGTTTCTTTCTACTCTTCTTCCCACTACTCCCCTCCATGTGCACACGCACTTTGGATCCCTAAATAACATACAGCTCTCCCATGTATAAAATGAGTCAGTTGTAAATCTTTTCCAGCCGAGTGATCGCGCTGCAGTAATAATGGCAATAGAATAATCACATACAATAATACAATGAGTGCTTTGTAAAACTACTATAAATCTTGCCTTATTTGCACTTCATTTTCAGGTGTCATGCTATCTCTGAGGTTGTGTGTAGTTTCAGTGACCCCAGGTGGGTCATTCTGATCTGTTTAGGCTTTCAGATATGTGTGTGGCACAGGACGGTGGGACAGGAGCCCTTGGGAACCTGTCTTGCAGGTTTTTGCTTACAGATAAACTGAGCATACTCTGTGTGGTCCCAATAGATGAGAAGAGGTGGTTGATCTGTGATAGCATGTTGGTTACTGAATATCTTGGGTTTCCATACCAAATGTGATCTGTATCAGTCATAAATAGGCTCTAGCAATTAATGTCCAATGCCAGGAAGCAATTTGGGCATCAAACGTTTAAAATCTGTATTGAGTCAGTAAGCGTTATGCTAAAGAAGCAATGCAAAAGATGCATTTTCTTGCTTAGTGTCTGCACTGGCGGCTGAAAGTTTGGGTAGAGGTCTGTGCAAGTGCTGTCTATCATAGCAAACTGTCCCCTTGGTGTGAGCTGGTTTTGTTGGAGTTGCTTTTGTGGAAGCGTGCTTCAGTCTGCTTTATACTGTATATGCAGAAGGTGTTCTCTTTTGTAGCTGAAAGAGTGAATGTGTGACGTGTATTCCAGTCTCTTCTGTTCATACCTCTACTCCCCAGATTTTTTCATGGGAGGAACATTCATTTCTGGTTTCTAACCTCACTCTGCTGTGCATATTCAATCAATTTCTGGTGATCACACTTGTCACTAATGCATTGCTTCTGTAGCTGCTGAAGACCATTGAAGCTCAGACCTCGGCCCCACAGTTCTGGCACTATAAGTGCAGTTGTTTTTTATTTATTTAATTAATGCAGCAACGGAAGGAATTTGGAAATCAATTTCTAACTGACTAGCTAGCACCTACAGACCTGCCACAAAGCACTTTGGATAATGTGTTGGCACCCTGAACAGAGCATATTTGTGTCAAATGTCTTTGCACGGTACTTCCAGCTCGCCAAAACAAATGCCTGAAGCACAGTGCAGTGGAAGCTGGCACGCATGAGTTTGGTTTTGAGATGTGTGTCAAATCCATTTTTATCTCAAAATCTGCTTAGTTGAGGATCTTGCCTCAGAGCTTCACCAAAATCCATACTAATGGCTATTCCTTAAGAACCTGAAGTTAAGCATCTTGCTAGGAGTCTCTCTCTGCCTTGTTCACTGCAAGAGAGAAGATGATTATTTGAATCAGGATGTTCTTAAGAGATTCTGTTTTGCCTCCCGATGCCTGTCTTGACATGTGGTCCTTGGGGTTGGCTTGTTTGGTGATAGGAGGTAATACCCCCCCAAGAAAGTTTTAATCACTTTCTAGCAGTTTTGATAAGTAAAGCAAAATATACATAACTTCGGGAGTACAACTCTTTGGTCGTGGTGGCACATTAATTGGGATCTAATAAAGAATAATAACTTGAAAGGCTCTTTTTCTTTAGTAGGTTCCAAAGTAGTCAGCAGTTGAGCTAGAAATTAAGCAATTTAGGAGGAAGTGGTTTCTTGGCTGCTTTAGAGAGTGGTTGGTTTTTTTCTTTCTTTAAATCTGGTGGTTTCTTTTCCAAGCTGCTGTTGTCTACATCTCCTTCTTGACTCAGTGCACTCTTGAGTTGGTTACTGGAGGTTTTATTTTTTGTCACAGACAATGGAAAAGGACATTTCTACATGAGTTTCAAGTTACAGATAGGGGTTAGCTTGTGGAGCTGTGAGCGTGGTGCTGGATACGAGGAGCAGGATACTTTATGGTCAGTACAGCTCTTGGCAGCATCACAGACTGAGCTGTGAATTCTCCTCTGTGGATTGCTGCTGGAAAACTTACAAAAAACATATCCATAAATCCATAAAATGACCATCTTCTTAAAAACTACTTCAAACTCCTATCCATTGCACCTTCACTCTGTAAATCTACCCTGTATTAACATTAAATCTAACCTGTTACCGTTAAGTAGACATGAAAATAATTTCTATCAGAGTGGTATTTGTTCACGCTGTTTAAAACTGCTTTCTGTTTCATATTTGATCAGGAACAAAACCAAAGATCATCTAGTTTCAACCTCCTGCTATGTGCAGGGTTACCAACCAGCAGACCAGGCTGCCCAGAGCCACATTCAGCCTGGCCTTGAATGCTTCCAGAGGTGGGGCATCCACAACCTCCTTGGGCAACCTGTTCCAGTGCCTCACCACCCTCTGAGTGAAAAACTTCTTCCTACATACAAGCTCTATTACTTCTGTGGTGTTTCTTGAGTTCTGATGAAATCTATCTCATCTTGCAAATGTGGCTATTCTGTTAATTTGTGGTGTTGGCAGTTTGTTTCCGTATCATGAACTGAAAGAGTTGTGATGGTGCTTTTCAGAGCAATTCCTTCAAAATAGCACTGCCCATGGTTGGCTTTATTAACGCTAATTTTAATGGCGCGGGCAGCAGGCCAAGTGTGCCATTTCTGTACAGCATCTGTTGGAAGCTGCAGGCATCGCACCATGATGAGCCTGTGCCTGAATGGCAGTAATCCATCCAACCTAACCCAGTGCTCCTGCGGTTGGCATTTGTGCACTGACATTCTGTTTCTGTTGTACTTTCTTTCCCCTGAAAAACATATCAGAACACAAATAAGCAAGAGTTTAAATAGCTTTAACAGGCAGGATTTATATCTTGACAGCTTTTATCTTTTTTTTCATGTTCAGTTATTTCTTAGGCAGTAGAATTATAATGAGATGTTAGATATTAGGTCCTTTTTTCCCCCTTTATGGATATAAAGGCAGTATATGGGCAGATATGGGCAGTAAGGAACCAGATGAAGTTTAACAAAAGCAAGTGTAGAGTCTTGCACCTAGGGAGGAATAATTCCATGCACCGGTACAGGTTGGGGGATGACCTGCTGGAGAGGAGCTCTGTGGAGAGGGACCTGGGTGTCCTGGTGGACGACAGGTTGGCCATGAGCCAGCAGTGTGCCCTTGTGGCCAAAAAGGCCAATGGCATTCTGGGGTGCATTAAAAGGAGCGTGGCCAGCAGGTCGAGGGAGGTGATCCTCCCCCTCTACTCTGCCCTGGTAAGGCCTCATCTGGAGTACTGTGTCCAGTTCTGGGCTCCCCAGTACAAAAAAGACAGGGATCTCTTGGAAAGAGTCCAGCGGAGAGCCACAAAGATGGTGAAGGGCCTGGAGCATCTCCCCTATGAGGAAAGGCTAAGTGAGCTGGGTCTGTTTAGCCTTGAGAAGAGAAGACTGAGAGGGGACCTGATCCAGGTCTATAAATATCTAAGGTGTGGGGGGCAAAGTGGCGAGGCCAGACTCTTTTCAGCAGTGTGCAGAGACAGGACAAGGGGAAATGGCCAGAAGCTGGAGCATAGGAAGTTCCGCACCAATGTGCGCAAGAACTTCTTTACGGTGAGGTGACGGAGCACTGGAACAGGCTGCCCAGGGAGGTTGTGGAGTCTCCTTCTCTGGAGATATTCAAGACCCGCCTGGACGCCTACCTGTGCGACCTGGTGTAGGGATCCTGCTTTGGCAGGGGGGTTGGACTCGATGATCTCTGGAGGTCCCTTCCAACCCCTACGATTCTGTGATTCTGTGATTCTGTGATATATTTTTTTTATTGCTTTGGTTTTGCCAAAAATCACGTCAGCCATTACTATGAATTTTAAAAATTATTATTTATGAGTTTTAACTTTACAATAGGAGAAATGACTGTGACCAACTTGGATTCAATTTAGTGGACTTGTAGGGCTTTTGTATTGTTATGTTTCAGAGGAGTAGTAGTAGAGAATGAAATTGTAGAAGAGCAGTGATGAGGCTGTCATAAAGGAGGAACAGATCCTTCAAAATACATCTTGAGGAAGTTGAGTAAGAGCACGCCGAGGGGAAGGAGGGTTCAGGCTGTACCATGGGTCAGCTGCTGCATCCTCCTCCCTGTGAGTCACCCTCCCCGCCTTCCATCAGCAAATGGAAACAAAAAAAATAGAAGAAAAGGAAAAAAAAAAAAGGCAAAGAGGATCCCTCATGCCTTCTCACAGTAAGCACAGCACAGCTGCAGATCCACACTTGGAATTTGCACATTCGCAAACCCACTAACTACAAACTCTTGGAAATAATTGCTGATTAAGGTGTGATCCTGTGCCTGTGCTAACAGGGAGAACTGGATGACGTGGAAAGTAAGTTAAAATTTTGATCTGTTGGTGTTTCTCTCTTAACGTTTCTCTTTGTGACTGAGCACATGGACCACTGTAGTAGTGAGGTTACTGCATGTGTGAAGAGAGATCACAACTCCGCATTGGAAAATGATGTTTCCTTGGTTTAGATCATTCCATCTTGTTATTTTTTTTTTCCCATGTCTGTCAAAATTTGCCCATTCTGTAATGATTTGGGTCTGAAGCTTACTTCCCGCTGGATCTTTGTTGTGGCCTTGTGCTTTGAGGCAAGGTTCTCATTCACTCATGTTCTTTACACAGTGCATGTCTGAACTCTCAGCAGAATGGGTTTCCTTGGTGCAGGATACGTGCTTTGACAGAAATGGAACTTTGGGAACTAAATGTGAACTGCATGCTTCTCTTCTGTGCTTTTTAGGACTTCTAGGCAATGTATGAAGCTACATAGTGAAGTAGAGAATAAAAATGGGTGTTATTTTCTGATCTGACTGTGATCCACACTAATTATGGTCAGAAATGTGCCTAGTGAGATGGCTTTGGCCAGAAACCTCTCTCATCTGCTATCTCAGAGGAGAGGAGAAAGCAGTGAATGAAATGATGAACAGAGGAGTTGTCAGGGGAGACATGGAGGAAAGTTGGGTTGAATTTTGAATGTGAATTTAACAGCATGAGGTCTGCTGTGTGAAGGCTCTTTTAGAGAAGCACAAAGTTAAAATTTAGTTACAGTGCTTGAGCAAATGAAAGCCCATCATCTGATCATTCCTTTGAACTGTTCCTGTTGCAAAATGAAGCCTTTCTCAGAAGCTTGGGCTGCTGAGTTAAAACTGCAGAGCACTACTTTGAGAAAAATGAGGAAGGAGCACACCAGCAGAAGTGCTGTGCATAACTTTTGGAGCGACTGCGTGCATATCCTTCTTGTATTTATTTTAGAGCTGGATGTGTGGTCCTTTTTGTTCTCTTTCGTTAGAGGAGAAATAAATTTCCTCAGTCTGAGTGCCACTGCTGAGCAGCATGGGCTGTGGAATTCCTCTTTTCAGATTTGAGATCTCCCAATGGGACAGCGGTCTTTCACTTTAAGTGCTCCTCTCTGATTTTGCACTGCAGGCCCAGAAGGTTACTGGGACATTTAGTGCTGTTTATTTTGTAGGTGGGTGCTGGGAAACTGAAGCCTCTTGTCGCTGCACCATTGAAGATTTCTGATGTACTTTATGATGAAACAAAGAAGCGAGGCTTTATTTTTAGGATCTGTGTATACCGTCACCCTCAACTTGCTCAGTTGCTGCCATTTCCACTCTGAATAGTGAACAGCACTGAACAGTACACAGCAAAAAGAGGTACAGCCTTCCCTGAACAGCGACATTTTATTTAGAGGGGAAGCCATCTCTTGCAAGACATGCCCTTAAAGCCTAAGGTTGCTGACCAGGAAGGCTGTTGTTCAGACCAGAAGTAGTGAGCTCATGAAATCAAAGCTGTCCTGCAAGCAATTCATTCCCAGCCCCAGAGAACACATGGATGAGAGCTGTGCAGCCCAGTAGTGGTGTGAGCAGTGTGCTGAGCCCAGAGCAGGAGCACTGATGGGAGCTGCGTGTGGCCTGGCTGGCCCTTCATCCATACTGCTCCTTCCTCAGCACTAATTCCTTGCGTGATTGTCCTCAGGGAGAACGTTACTCCTTTACAAGCAGTTGTAGCCTCTGTTGTTTCAGGTTATGCCTACTGTCTCATTTTCCCACTGTGCACTGGTTGTTGTGAAGAGCCTGGCTTCATCTTTGTTCTGCCGATAGCCTGTGGCTTTTTAATATAGGTCAGCCCTCAGTCCCTGTTAGGAGATTATATTTTTGTGATTAATTAAAGGGTAAATAACAACTAATATGAGCTTCAAATTAGCAGCTGGGGTAGTGTACTGATATATCGATTGCATTATGTAATACAGCACCACTGAGTTGGGCTGTATTGAGCAAACTGGCACGTTGACTCTAATTAAGAGGGAAAAATCTTTACTTACTTTATATTTATTTGGAACAACTTGAACACTTCTTACTGAAACAAAGAAATAGCATCCTGCTGTGACCCCAAGACGTAAAATAGCACCTAAAACTGTTTTGCAACTCTTCAAAATATCATTGAAGCTGCCAGAGCTTCTGTCCTCAGGGAGACAGCTGACCTCCCAGGTCTTAGAAATTTAGGTAATCAGGGCTTGCCTCTGTATCCAAAGGTTTTATATATGTATTTATTTCTGTGGAGAGCTAAAGGATTAGCAAAGCATTAACTCTCTGAAATGAACAGAATCCCTCTCTGTTTTACTGGATTCTGATTTGATGAAGCAAAATGTTATGTTTATTCAGGAAGATTTTTTTTTATTATTCTTTCAAACACAAAATTAAAGGTTCTTTAAGTAACAGAGTTGTTGTTAGAATGTATATTTGATTGATTTAATTTATGTCTTCTCTGTTGGTATTTGATCAACTTCAGGTATGTACATCAGTGCCAACCTTGATTTCAGTTGGGATGACCACTGTAGAAAGCTTGCCTGTCTGGTCTCTTAGGTGCATCTCTTGCACAGGGATGAGAGGCACTTGACGAGGTAAATAACACCTACAACAAAAATTTCCAGCTACACTGTGATAGCAGCCAAGCACCAGAGCCTGTTTCTCAGAGATTTCCATCCTTGGAGATGCTTGGAGTTCAGTGTGGCTCCAAGCAACCTGATCTGAGCTGACCCTGTGCCAAAACAAGGTTGGAGCATTTCACCTTCAATGGATGCCTTCCAACCTGTGTTGTTCTGTACTTAAATACAAAGAGTAGCCAGCATTTCCATGATAGGAGTCAGTGCTGTAATAAGACCTAATTACTGAATTTGAAAACCTCTACTTAAAAGCTTAATGCTTGCTTTCAAGCACTGTAATTAATTTAAGTTCAGTGCTGCAAGTGATGTGCAAGTCAGTTTAATGTATCTATATAGAGAGCATCTTGAGGTGAATTTCTTAATCCTGACAGATTCTGATTTCTCTGTTCAAGAAGCACATTTTTTGCTCATAAGAGCAGAAGGCAGCCCGAGTGATAGTGGATTAATGTCTCCTTGGCAGGGAGTTTTGTAAGTTAGGGATTGAATGCAGTACGTGAGAATATTCTGAAGACAACTTGAAATGAATTTTCCTAATTTATTTAAATGTACAAGTTTTTGATGGTTCATTTTGAGAGGGAATTAGCATTTATTTCCATTTGGAGCATCAGCTTATAGAAGTGTAGATGTTATCAAAGCTTGCAAATTTAATTAGGAAGTAATTAAAGAGCAAAATAACATTGAGTGAACGCTAAAATTTTCTTATTCCTTTTTCCAGTGTAATTTTGGCCTTGGCTTAATGTAAATGCTCAACTGATGGAGCATTTCTTCTTCCTTCCAGTGGCATAGAGATCAGGGGTTGCATTACATCTTTGTGACTCTTTCAATGACTGCATCAGCACTGAGGCAAGACCTAGGCTGTCCCATAGAACTTGCCTAAACTGAATAAGACCTGCTTTGTTTCCTTGACTTCCATGTTCCTTTTTAAAAGTCTGAGTTGATGGTGTTTAACTATCATTGCTCGTGAAGCCTACTCTGCTAAAGTGTGGAGATTCTGTGTTGTTCTGCCTCTGCATATGGGCTGCTTCTGGAGGAAACATGTATGCAGCTCTGTAAGGTTGGGGCTTCTTCTGTTTTACCTCATCAACACCTTGCATTTATCTTCTCCATGCTTTACAGTGTTGAGATGAGTCAGGCTGAAGTAAAACCTGTGCAAGATTGGGATTTTTCTGGAATACATGAGAATTGCTTGAAAGGCATAGGAAGATGAGGGGCCTATCTGGAGAATGCAGCATTGTTTGAGGAGGGCTTGGCTGTTTTGTGTTTGGTTTTTTTTGGTCACTCATGAGTGAGTTCAGTGACAGGGAGCAATTCTTAGCAGTTGTATCTGGGAAGCTGGCTGTAATACTTGGTCATTATGACCCTCTTTTGTTGTCATCCTTCCTTCTGCAGTTGAATTTGGAAGTGTTTTGAGATTTGCTGCTGGATTTGGAATAGTTTGCTTCCCACCTCCCTACCCCCCTTCCCCAAATACTGTTAATTGTAGGGAATACCAGCTGAGGCATTTGCATTATCTTTAGTTCAGTTATAACTGGCATCAGGCAGTATATCTGTCACTGTGTGTGAAAAGCAGAGGCTTAACATGGTTACAGTGCTTATCAGTGCTTACGTATATGTTTGGAGCTTGGAGAGAGCATGGAATTGTGCATCAGAGCAGAATGTTGTGCCTCAAATCATGCTTTGTCACACAGTCATATGGCAGAGATGTCTGTGATTGAGATCACAGCATGCAAGATCCCCTCCTCTATGCTGGTAACATTGTGTTTCAGGCAGTGGTGGTGGTTGGCTGTGGGGTGTGTGGGATGTTCCCTGCCCTATCTGGTACAATTCTTCTCATATTCCCTGCTTTCTGAGCTTCATTACTACAGCTCTTGGGAAGAGGGTCAACACTGAGTTATGGAGTGCCATGTTCTGTCTAAGTTAAGAAGATGGATGAAGTAATATTTGGTAAGAAACGTTTAAGAGACTATGATGATAAATGCCAGTATGCTCCTCTGTGTCATTTTTGGTGTTTTCTGCTGTAAACTTCTAGGCTCTGTCTATGAGAAGGTGAAATGTGTGCAGGGATGCATTTTCCTCCTTCATCTTCCCAGTTCATGAGGTCAATGGAGCCTGTTTGGCAGCATGACTGGAATGCAATTCATGAGAATTCAGACACTGGCTCCTACTGGCAAGGTGTGGTCCTGACCTCCTGAGCCTGGCCTGTCCAAGTAGTGTGCTCTACATTCATGTCCCTTGTACTGCCCATGGTCTGGAACGTGTTCTAGGTGTGTGTCACTGCTGGAACAGGCAGAAATTGGACCTGCATTGCATGTAATGCTGCAGTGCCTTTGTTTTCAGTTAGAAGCAGTATTTTAATCTCAATTACATAGGCTACCAGCACTCGAATGCTGTATTTAATTTCCAGCAGCTCAGGCTTCAGTATCAGGACGAGAGGGAATGGCCTCAAGTAGCACCAGGGGAGATTCAGGTTGGATGTTAGGAAATGCTTCTTCTCTAGAGAGTGGTTGGGTGAAGAATGGGCTGCCCAGGGAGGTGGTGGAGTCACCGACCCTGGAGGTGTTTAGGAAACGTTCAGATGTTGTACTGAGGGATGTGGTTTAGTGGGGAATCTTGGTGATAGGTGGATGATTGGACTGGGTGATCTTGGAGGTCTTTTCCAACTTTGGAGATTCTATGATCAGTGCTTTTCTCTTCTTGCACTGACACGTTTTGGTTTTCTGTAGTAAGACATTTCTCTGGCATAACACGCATATGGCTTTTTGTAACTCGGCAGAACGTGCCAGTGCATAGTGAAAAGGCTGCTGAGGTCTGAATAGGTTTCTGTTGAACACCTGTGGTATGTAACAAAATACGTGATGCTTTTTTAGGGCTCTCATTTTTATATGGTGATGGCACCAATACAGTATGTCACAACTTGGTAAACATCCTTTGTCTGCTGAGTGGTGAAGTGAGGGCGATATAGCTGAACTGGATAGTGCTTGTGCTTCTTTTATGGATTTCAGAAGCGAGAGGGGGGAAAATGAGTGGATTTTATGGCAGTTCTTGCTCTGTTTGCTTCTTCCTAAGAACAGAGTGATTTGAGATCCAGCATTCTTTGTGGGGTGTCTGGTGAGGGAAGCAGCAAGTTGTGTTGGTTTTTGGAGTTTCATAAGTGAGTGTCTAGCAAGTAGGGAAATACGTAAAATTAGGGACAGAATGGAAATCTGTGCTTGGGAGGTCACTGCAGCGCTGCCAATGTTCTGTGTCAAAACAAGCAAAGTACTGAAATGGACAGGGAGGAAGAAGTAGTGACAGCTCATAGGCACTATCCAAGCCAGAAATCACTTCTGCATCGTTGGATGTGAATTTATACTTATCGCTACCAGTTCTAAAGAAAAATGTTTGGAAATGCTGTAGTCAAAGTTCAATTGGCCTTTGGTTTTTTTTTTTGTTTGTTTTTAAAGTAACAAAAAGTGCTTTGAATTTAATATGTACTGACCAATGCATTGTGTGATTTAAATAACACCAGAAGAAAAATTGTATTCATCTGCTGGAAAAACATTTTTGATGGGAGAAGGAATAACTGTTCATAATTATTCAAAAAATGTAAGTAAGCTCTTCAAGGAGTGCCTGTCAACCTGAACTCTTCCGAAAATTACTGCAAAGTGTCAGTTAGGGTTTTATCAGTCCTGTTGAAGCTGACCACCCCGATTCTATGCTTTGGGAAGGTGATTGGAAATGATACGTTGTCACTCCTTGAACTCAAAGGTCACACTACAGCGCAGCAGGAGCTTTGTGCAGGGCTTGCATGGGAGCAGAGGTGTTTCAGACACTGAAACTTTTTTTTCCTGAACGACTCCTGGTTTCTGGAAAACAGTAGATGTGCTCACTGCTCACCAGTGTCAGTGGTGGGCCATGAAAATAAAGTCAGGAGATACGATGTTGGATTCTCCATGGTGCTGGCACCTGCTGAGCCATGCCCTGCATGTGCATGCATAGGTGAGGATGTGCTCTGGTGGGTGAGGGATCACTGAGGTAGTGTTGTGCTCAGCAGGCGGAAACTTGGTGATATCCTGTAATAGTGTTGCATGTCATTTCCTTTTTCAGGACATAATTCCTACTTACATGTTTCCAAAATGATTATGAGAAGGCTTCTATTGTTGAATGGCCAGTTTGAGTCTTTGTGTGCTCCTCTTCAGTATTGGGTGTCAGAGCTCTATGGGCCATCTGAGGTTCCCAAGGAGAGAGCTGTCAGCAGTAAGTGAAGTGCCACGTCTCTGCTCCTTGTATACCTGGATCAGTGCAGCCCTATTCAGCATTGCCTTGCTTCTCTGCTTGGCACTCTGTCAGTGGCTGAGGCTGCCACGGAAGGTCCATATGTAGAATGGCTGCAGAATCCCTTAGGTACCTGCTGTTAGACCAGGAGAACTTTGTTGTGCCTGCAAGGAACAGGAGTAGATGGATAGGGCTGTTTGCTGTGTGCCCAAATGATCCTTTAAGATGGATGAATGTGAGTCTGGATTGTTGGGAGAACACAGATCTTTGCCTCAACAATGAAGAGGAAGGGTTTTGTTTTCTGCACTTGCTGTACCATTGCATTTCCCTGAGGTGTTGATCCTTTACAGAGGAGACATGGGAGGAACCAAGGAAGCAGGCCAGGCCAGGCAATGCCGTGAAGACTGGTCGGAAGTGGTTCTGCATTCTCAGGATGTGTGGCACTGTTTTTGTCCATGTCTGGCATGCTGGGAAAACAGTGCTGCTGTCTGTCCCTGCTCTCTGTGTGCTCGGATATGTGTGGGTCTGCCACCTTGCTTCCCTGGAGGAGGAAAATGGAGAAGCCGATAGAGCCTGAGCTTTGCTGGCTGCTCACAGAGCATTGCTGTTGTGGTCAGGATGCTGAAAACTGAGCTGTAGTGTTGCTTGATTTAGTTACACTTCTGATGATGTCAAACTTCTGGCATACTCAAAATTCAGATTTTTCTGAGCTGCCTTCTTCCTTTTGTCTGCTTGTTGTTGTGGAATAAACAGGGCGTGCCATTGGCTTTGCAGCGACTGTTGGTGATTCTGCTGATGACAAGAGAGAATTTGAGTTTGACCGATGCTAAAGATTAGTTGACATAATTAAAGTGGGAGTGGTTTATTTTTGGCACTGAGAGAGCTGTTCAGCTCCTGTGAGATGTGTTCACACAGCCCCTCCTGTCCCCTGTGCCTTTTGGTTTTGAGACTGTGGATCAGAGCTGTCCCATTCTGTGACCAAGTATTTCTTAGGTCAGTGTGGCCCTGATGCACTTCTAATACAGAAGTAGGGCAGTGTAAGGGATCGAGACTTACGGAGACAAGGTGCTCCATGCATGCTGTGGAAAGTGTTCATAGAACAGGCAGTTTGGTGTGTGCAGACCCTAATCAGTGCTCCCACAGGATTTCTAACTATTTTTTATTTCACACTAAGTAATGCCTGCGGAAGGGGGGTCAGAAGCTGTCTATGTGGTTTCACTTCCTAACACGACGATTTGTTGTTTTATTTTTTGATGGAAGCTGGAGGAACTGCTGATGCTGCACTCTGATTTCTGCTCAAGCAAGCTCACAGTGTTTGGATGCTTGCAGTGCAACAGCTGGTCAGTTAAGCTTTGGCAATATAGGCAGTGCTAATTAAGCCTGGCCTAAATGCAATTTGTTCTTATTTGCTGCCCATACGTAAGATTTCCATTGACTGTATTTAAAAATAAAAATTAAAAAAAAATAGTTCCTAACCAAAGAACTTGTTCATGATATACAAAGGTGTGGCTGTTACTGCTGAGCTCATGAACCTGCCAACAAGTTGATTTCTATTTTCAGTGCTTGCAGTGAGGTTCAATCAAAACACTGTATAGTTATTATGCATCACATCCTTTTGAGCCAAGAGTTGTGTGAATGCTACCTCTCTGGCAAAGCCTTCTGAAGGCACAGTGATCATATGCTGCCGCTTTTCACTTCTGGTTTTTTTTTTTTCTCCTAAAATCTTTGTTATTTTTACTGTACAAAATAAAATTTACTAAGTGTATATTTGTGTTGCTACAAGGTTTTCCTTGTTGATGTGGAGTATGGCTGTACCATGGCATAGGCACCTACACTGATGGTGCTGAACATGGCAGGTTGGGAATCAGAGCTGAAATCATTGCTCTCACAGATATCCTAGGAGCAACGGCTCTTTGCAGCATAGCAAAGCTCTGCTATTATTGGCACGTTTGTGTTCTAACCTCTGTTCTTTTCTTCCCTTCCCCAGTGAATGGACAGCATTGCTCTTGAAGACGAACCTCAGAAAGGAATGGGCTCTGTTTTCCTGAGGCTGTTGGCCCCGATCCCAGGAATGCTATAGAGGTCAGTGCTGTGAGTACCAGAGAGCATCTGCAGAAACAACCTTTTGGTTTGTAACTGCCACGCCTCTCCCCACGTCCTGTGTGAGGCACTTGGTTTGCTGTCTTAGAAACAGGGTTAGCATGGGCACCATTGGAATGCTATCAATTTAAAATTGCTTTACTCAAATCAAACTTAAGTTTTTATGTATTTGTGTAAAGGTAAATGGAAATGCATCTGCAAAATACATGCGTGTAATTGGGAGGAGCTGACAGGAAGAGCAGGAGAGGAGAGCACGCCGTCCTTACACAGTGAATTCCCAGTGCTGGTGCAAGAATGTAATATGTGCTGACCTGGCCCACTGCAAATCTTGCACCCCTAAAGGTTGCTTTCACCTCTGCAAATGGAGTTCAGGTGTTTTGTGAGTGTGCGGCATCCATCATCATCTCTGCTGCTCTGTGCAGTTTCTGTGAATGGAGCTGGCACAGGAAAGTATGGCCTGGGTGGGCTCGGTTTGTTCTTCTGATCAAACCTTTGTGGAGCACTGCTTATAGAGCCCCAGTGCATTGTTGGATTTGGCTTCCAAATGCTTCCTGCTGATGGCCTGTGGGTATCAGCACCATGACAGTGTGGGGTGATGCAGGGGGTGCAGGGTGATGTAGACTTTGGCTGTGCAATGTTCATTGATTTCTGCGTGCTTTGAGTAAGCAGGTATGAACAGGTGGCTCTGGCTGTTACTGCAAATCCTGGACTAGTTTGATTATGACATAAAGGAGAGTATCAGCCTTAGAGCTGAATCCAAGTCATGTGTGGTGCTGGCTGGAAGAAGATGGCGCAGATGTTTTCAGGTGGTACAATAGGGAGTGCCTTTGTTCTGGACAATCTGTTGGCAGTGAAAGTTTGAGGTGTACTACTTTCTGTTGGTGGTCATAAGACAAAACAAACAACTCCAGTCAAAATATTTGTATGGGGTATAATCCCAATCAGTGGCTGTCCTTCCACTCAGCAAACAGCTGTATTCCTTCTCAATGCAGTATTTCTTGTGTATCATTTCTCCCAGTATTTAAAAAAAAAATTTAGATGAGCTTAAACATCTCAATGTTGAAATAGGATAAGTAAATACTGCTATTCAGATTCACAGTAAGGAAGCTTTACCTTCTGTAAATAATGAATTGTCTTTCTCATATATCTTGAGACCTAATTCAGAGTATATGGTTATCTTTCTGTATTTCCATGGATGTTTTATTATCCTTAATAGTAAGGATAGATTATATTTGGAGTAGAAAAAAATGAAATTTGAAAGAATGCCTCAGATACTTCTCAGTGATGCTGTTGCATGGACCCCCTGCTCACTTGTTTTCTGACAGAAATACAATGGGACTCATTTCCAGCATAATTTCAAGAGTGATACATACAGCACACAGCATTAAGTTGGATTTCTTGGACGATGCTAGAGTAGCCAGTTCTTGAAGTACAGCTGGGTGGCTGAAGCAGTGCAAACTGTCATTCTCAGTGTGTGCTTAGGCTAAATGAAGTCATAGGATATTGCTGATTTAATAGAAGAACTGGCAGAAGTAGCAGAAGTCAACAGCAGTGGTGGGTGGAATGACAGCGTATTTTGTGTATTATATATGGAGTTACCAGTATTGTGTGAGTCACTAAAAGAAATTTCAAGTATCATCTATGAAAGAGTTTAATAACACTAAAATACAGCTTCCTTCCCTCCCCCACCACTGCTCAGGCAGCAAAGTTTTGTCTCAGGTGCGGTATTCCATATTTCATTTAGATCAATTATCCTGTTGTCATAGTGTGAGAAGAACTCTCAGTCTGAACAGTTTGGGAAAAGGTTTGGGATTCCTTCAGGAACTGCATTGTTTTATGGGATCATACAAGTTGGAAAAGACCAGTAAGACAATCTGGTCCAACCCCAACCCATCCCCACCATGGCCACTGACCACGTCCTCCCTCAGTGCCACATCTCCGCAGTTTCTGAGAGCACCTCCAAGGACAGTGACTGCATCACCTCCCTGGGCAGCCTGTGCCAATGCCTCACTGCTCTTTTTGAGAAGAAATATTTCCTAATATCCAACCTGAACCTCCCCTGGTGCAGCTTAAGGCTGTTACCTCTCATCCTGTCCTATTCATTTCATCCTATACTGTATGTATCTTCCTGACCTGGTCTGTAACCTCTTTTATTTCTTGAGATAGCAGAGTAAAAGACCACAGCCTCTTTCGTATCATTTCTCTTGAAATATGAAAGGTCAGTGCTAATTTCCAGCATAGGCTGGCTACAGTTGCTGGGACGTACGTTAGAAAAGCTTAGTTGTTTTTTTAGTGACTTCTTGGTTCTTTTTTTTTTTTTTGGTGTGTTTTTTATACCACAATATTCATTGCCATCTTTTTTTTGATTTTTTTTTTTTTTTTAACCTGAGATTAAAATACAGTTTTACCAATACATTCCAGGAGGGTATTTCATCTTGGCTTAGGCAGAAGACGTAGTTCTTCTTGTTAAATTCCTCCTACTGGCAGTTGGTTAATTATCTTCCGTATTAGAAACTTCATTCTAGTTTGTTATGAGGATGTTCCTCCCCCCTCTTTTTTTTTCCCCAGCTGCTGTCTTATGACTTTGTCTCTGGGCTTAATGGTTCCTCAGTAACTGGTATTTCCCTCTGTTATTCCAGTTGCAGCACCTTTGGTATAATCACTTTTTCTTTTTCATAATTGACCCTTCATGATGACCTCTTTTTTTGGTAATTTAAATAGATCAACTTCTTGACATTTCTTGCTGTAAGGCATTTTCTATCCTTGAATAATTTTTATCACTTTTACTGACCTTCTTCAGTTTCTTAACACTCTTTAAGCACTCTGAAGTGGACGCTGTAATTCCATTGACTCTTTCATTTTTGGTCTCCATAAATTCACGTATAGAAATCATTTTCTGTTCCCCTTCACTCCTTCCCATACCTGAAGGTGAGCAGGACAATGGTCCCTTTTGCAGAAGTGTACAACAGGCTACATCTGAGTGATTGATCTACTCTGAGCCACTCAATTCCCTTCCAAGATTCTTGTTCAGACTTCAGTCTCAGGTACAGATGAGAGTGGCCCATGCTGCTTTCCAGAATAGTGCAGGGCTGCACACAGGCACTACCTGGTGTCAGTGAGAAGTGTTACAGTGAGCTACTTGTGCTCCAGGAGGGAGATGATGGGGGGAGCTTTCCTGTGGATTGGACAGCTGTGGTGCGAGGTCAGCAATAAGTCTCTAGGAAGGGAGTGTCTGCTTGCCCTACGGAAAAAAAACTACTTGTGCCTTTGTATTGATAAAGTCAATGTCCGAGAAGGTGTGAAGGCCTTGTTTGGGTACAGTGTAACGTATAGAACTGGTACTAATTGTATTCTAGAATTATTTTGAGAATACTTTACAACATGTCAATTGTATTTCTGTAAATGCTCTGAGATGAACATTGAAGAATCACAAAACCATCTCAGAAACTGCACCAAAGTGTTTTGCTGTGCAGCTGTGATTGGTGCTGGAGGGTGTTGGGTGTTGCCCTGTTGCAAGCTGTCTGCTTCAAACCCTGGAGGCACGTGCTAATCAGTTCCTGGCACATACAATTACCTAACGGTGCTAACTGTGGCATGGAACTTTGCTGCAAGAGGGGCTGCTGTGCATTTGCAAGCTGTGATGGGATGGCTCCTGACTTTCTTGCACTCAATGGTGTTTGTTTCTGCACAGGACACAGGGGAGCTCCAGACGCCAGTCAGGATGAATATGGTGAAGAGGATCATGGGCCGGCCCCGGCAGGAGGAGTGCAGCCCCCAGGACAATGCACTGGGGCTGATGCACCTGCGGCGCCTCTTCACAGAGCTCTGCCACCCTCCCCGGCATATGACCCAGAAAGAACAGGAGGAAAAACTGTACATGATGCTGCCGGTATTTAATAGGGTAAGCCAGAGAGTCTGTGAGAGACTTTTGCTTTCTTGTAACCAACTGCTCTTATTGTGTTTCCTCAGGATCTCTGGTTCTAGCAGAATAGAACTTGTTCTTTTGTTGGCATCCTGTATCTTTTTTCCATCTTTTCCTCGTGTATTGTTGTGTAAGTGGATGAACCCCTCATTGGAGATTTTCTTCTGTCAGGACTGTTTCTGAGATGCACCCCATGGCGGGATGTAGCTTCAGACAGCTTTCCTGCACAACTTACTGTTTTTGTAGGCACCTTTATCTTCTGGGAAACAGAGTACCCTATGCAATGTTTTCCAGGGTGAAGTTGTCTGATGTAACAGTCTTTATTCTCTTTTAGAGGTGATTTCTAGCTTAAGATTAGCTGTGGCAGGTTTGTACCCATCTGTTTGTGTGTCAGCACTGTCCTTGAGCCTAAATCACACTTCTCCTTTCTTGACACTTACTGTATTAATGCATATTTAGAGATAACAATCATGCTCTCTCTTGTCAGATTTGGTTTTGCAAGGCTGTGCAAGCTGAACATTTTTTGTCTTTTCTCATGTGATAAGTTCTCTATTCTGATTGCTCTCGCAGCCTTTTTCGTATGTGAATCTGTTTTACTCTTCTTAGGCAAGAGGAGTTTCAGCGAGGATCCAATAGCTGCATGTGCAGTGACATTCCTATTTTACTGCCCCCTGTGCTCAGGCACTGAGATGGCTTGGAGCAGGGCTGTGACTGCTGCTACTGGCATTGATAGGAGCTAAATCCTCTCCATGCCTTATATCCCTTTTAGTTCCTTTGCCGCTTCGTTGAGCCTAATAACTTCAGCAGTGGCTTTAGGCTCTTGATTGAGCAGTACATACAGAGATCTACATTTATCTTTTTCCTGCTGTGACCTGAGCTCTTTTTACTGAATCTCCTCTTGAATGATGGATTTCTGGTCGTGTGTGCTACTGTGGAGAAGTGGAATCATTGATTAAGCTATAAAAGGGAAAAACTTAATTGGAAAACCAGTTCTTTTTCTAGATTGATGTTTTGTTGAACATATGGCTTTTGATGGTGTTACACATTGGACTGCTTGCATGTTGTGTAGAAAAAGCAATCCTTGTCTAGATATAGTGCTAATCAGATTTTCAGGCTACTCTAGAGTATGCTTCAGTAGATAAACCTCCCTAAATGTCATTCTTTTGCTGTGGGTCTTATTCCTAGTGCTGCAGGTAACCTGTTGTGTGAGTCTTGGAGAAAAAAACTCAGTTCATCCACTTCCTCCTTAATTTATCTGCATGGCTTGTATGCCCTCTAGCCATAAACTTTCTTAATTGTTTTTGGTTTTTTTTTTTTTTTTTTTTTTTTTTTACAAACATGCACAGTGGAATCTTGGCTTGAGCCTGTGAATAATGTTTTGTTGCAATTACACCTGGAATTCTCCCTCTGGTGGTTTCAGGTGGCTGATGCCTCTGAGAGGGAAGGATACCAACTGTATTCACTTCAGCACTGCATTGTAGTCTGCAGGCAAAGAAACTGTTTGTTCCTGAGCCCTGGTAGTGCTTAGTTGTAGCACTGTAGTTACAGAACCCCCCAGTTGGTGATACAGCTGAGTTTGCAGGAATATGGTGAGCAATCGGTGTCCTACTTATGTCTTTAATTAGACTTGATAAAAAGGGAGTTTAAAATTTCTCTTTATTACTCCACTTTCTTCCAACTCTCCTGCTTTTCCACCTAATAGTTCTTTGTCCCTTCTTAATCCTGTTATATCTCAATTTTAGTTATCCCATGTCTTTGCATCATTTGTTCTCACTCACCGTTTCTTGCTCAACTTACGTTGAACAAGTGTTCTGAAAAAACAAACAAACAAAAAAAAAACCCAAAAAAATCCACTAACTGTAAGTTTCTTTCTACTCACAATCAGCTCTTGCCTACCTGTTCTCAGACACCAAGTCTAAAGATTTCAAGATGGTATGCATGTCTTCTGCTGTTTCCATTTGTAGGAGGGCATTTTGGCTACTCTTTTCCCTGTTTTTTCAGGTTTTCCTTCCCTAAATTATGCATGTCTCTCCTCCACTGTATGTCATTGAACTTTGTTGATAGGCTCTTAATTTCCTAAATCCTGAAGAACCTTTAGTTTCCTTTCCTTGGTGAACTTTATACTGAAGTTATCCTTTTGCCTCAAATGGAGGCCTTTGTCAGATGTGGTCCCTTCGTTTTCCAGCCTCTGTAAATTCAGAACCTTTGTCTAGTGCAGTGTTGAAATCACATATTATTTGTGCTCTTTTCTTCCTAATTGTGCAGTCACTGATAAACATTATGAGTTATCAACAAACTGTTAGTGTAGCACAAACAAAACTGATTTCACTCAAATCTTATCTATTGCAGGCTTTTTTCCCTGTGCTTTTTGCACAAATTCATTTTTGTCATCTTGTGTGTAAGAGGTTGAAGAATTGCAATGTCATCTATTTATTTTGAATTCTGTAGTTTCTCTTTTTTAGGTTGCTGGTTAATGCCGCCTTCTTTTGAGGATTATGCCTGAAGTCTGCAGGTGGTTTTCTTGGCATATCTAGACCTGTGTTTTTTGGAGTATCAGCTGACTATGTTGGGAAAATCCCATCAGTTTAGCAAGACAGACTAAGGCAAAGTCAGAAGTTGATTGAAATAAAAAAAATTAGAAGGGGTGAAATATTTCTTTTAATTACAAGCCTTACATAGAATGTTCAGTGGAAGAACTGGTGAATGTTGATTCTGAGATGGCTTGATGGACACTAAATTTGGAGGTGGCTTTCCTGTGAGACCTGCTTCTGTTGAAAGAAAACATCAGAACATTGCCAGATATTCCTTTTTTTTTTTTTAAGAATCTTGTTTCTCAAAGATAATGGCTGCAAACATTTCATGGTATCAGTTAATAACTTGGTTGAATTGGATCCCGAATCCTTCAGTTACGTTGTATAAAGTAGATTGTGTACTTGTAGTAGTGCTGCCATAAGCCAAGCACACGATGGTGATTTTTACTGGATGCAGAGACCTAGGGTGAGGCATTAGCCTGCATCGCATGGGCATGCATGTGGCTAGCATCAGGCAGCTAATGAATCAGGTGCTTTTTTGCTTAACCACCTAAGACTGATTGATTTGGCAGAGATAACTGAAATGTTGTGTGGAATGAGGTTCTATCTGATTATTTTGAGGATTATTAATCAGAGGTGCAAGAGCAGCCATCTGTTTATAGATGTGGGGTGTCTGAAGCTTGCTGCAGCATAAACTATCTTACTTTTGTTAATGAATGGGTGTTTGGAACATTTGTTTCCTCATTGTTCAGGGAGGCTTGTGAAATAGCAAATCATGAAGTAACAAAAAGCTAAATCAGTACGTAAATCATGAAATATCGGTACTCTGGAAAAGTTTTCAGAAGCTTCCTTTCAGAGATCTGCATCCATACGAGCTCAGTTCTCAGAAGCGGTGTGGTGCTTACAGCACCTTGTGCTACTTCGTACTACCAAAGCTCCTGAGGTATATGAAAGAAGTGAATGGATGGATGGAGAGGCTAATATTTTGAATAAGTGATGTTTGAATACAGTGAATTACTTAAATTTTCTGGGAAGAACCACACCTTTTGTTATTAAAAAAAAAAAAAGACAACTTACTGTTAAAATGCTTCGTATCCTGTTCCATGTATGTTACTGCCTTTAGTCAAGGAGTATGCCAACGTGCTTATTTTAGTGCAACCTCGGTTGTGAGGCAAAACATTTCAAACTAGATCTCCTCAGTCAGCCATTCATTGCAGCTGTGAACACTCTGCCTTTCTTATGATCTTTTGGCAATTAGCCATCTTAAGACAGAGAGTGTGCCAATCCATTTTCTTCTTTCCTTGTTCTGAGCTTTAAGCAGTAAGCGATAACAAGGTACTCTGCCAGTATGTTCTAGTCTGACTGATCTTGAGTAGGTCATGGCAGGGAATGTGAACGCGTTGGGGCCCTCCTCACCTTTTGTAGCCTGTCAGTTTTGTGAAAGATGCTGGAATGCTCCCTGCTTTGCAGTCTCAGTTTGCAGGTGTTTCTTAGTCAACCACTGCCTCCAGTGCCTGGGCTGCTTTTTTCATTGGTAATGGCAGCTGAAATTTCCTATGTTAGAAACACCTAAGTTTCTGGTGAAAACTATTTTTATAGTGCGGAAATAGTGTTTAATTTTAATTTTGTATTTCTGGCTCTGGTTCAGCATGTCTTTGAAATGCAAGTAGGCAGGAGAAATATTTTTGGCTGTTCTCTAACATGCCAGAACTATTGACACTGAGTGAAGGAGTAAGAAATAAAACTTTACACACAGAATTGAATCACAGAATTGCAGCAGTTGGAAGAGAGAGATCATTGAATCCAACCTCCTGCTAAAGCACTGGGAGGGGGAAGACTGGAGAAAATGCCCTTAAAGAAAGATCATTTAATCTTCTAGCTTATTAGACTTTTTTTTAAGTAACTTGTCAGTTGCAGAGCTACTCAGTGCCACAATTGCCTTGCATCCCTGTTCACTGTGATGTTCTGGATGTCATTGAAGGAACCCAGACTTCCGAGTGACCTCAGATATGTCAA
This sequence comes from Phasianus colchicus, assembly GCF_987193195.1. Classification (NCBI taxonomy): domain Eukaryota; kingdom Metazoa; phylum Chordata; class Aves; order Galliformes; family Phasianidae; genus Phasianus; species Phasianus colchicus. Next base: position 28,330,548 of record NC_143439.1, read on the forward strand.
CAGCTCACCTGCAACAGTAGCACCAATAAAGGAGAAAGGGAGAAGAGGCTGAAGAGCATTTGAGTCCAAATCTGCTGTTAGTGATTTCATTCCCTTGTTGAGAAGTGAATATGACATGTTGACCTAAAATGTTACTTAAAAAAAAAAAAAGTTAAAAACAAATGTTATCCAAGTACCCTGGCTTGTTAGCAATGCTCTTACAGGATATGCAATTAGCCAGGAGAGGGGGGGGGAAAAGTCAACAGGCAGAGAAGTACCAAGATACACATCTAAATCATAGAATCACAAGGTTGGAAACAACCTATAAGATCATCTAGTCCAACCGTCTTCCTGTTACCACTGCTACCACAAGCTACTAAGCCAGATCTTGCAGCTCCTCATCCAGACGCCTCTTGAACACTGCCAGGGACAGCGACTTCCCCACCTCCCTCGGCAGCCATGGCAGTGCCTGACCTCTCTATGAGAGAAAAAGTTTTTCCTCATGTCCAACCTAAACCTCCCCTGATACAACTTGCGGCCATTTCCCTGAGTCCTGTCTGTTGCCTGGGAGAAGAGGCCAAACCCCTCTTCACCACAACCTCCCTTCAGGAAGTTGTAGAGTGTGATGACGTCTCCCCTGAGCCTTCTCTTTTCCAGACTAAACAATCCCACCTCCCACAGCCACTCCTCATAGGACTCGTGCTCCAGACCCCTCACCAGTTTCGTTGCCCTTCTCTGGACACGCTCCAGGGCCTCAATGTCTTTCCTGTAGTGAAGGGCCCAAAACTGAACACAATACTCGAGGTGCGGCCTCACCAGTGCTGAGTACAGGGGGATGATCACCTCCCTGCTCCTGCTGGCCACACTATTTTTAATGCAGGCCAGGATGCCATTGGCCCTCTTGGGCACATTGTTGGCTCATGTTCAGCCGAGCATCAACCAACACCCCCAGGTCCCTTTCCTCTTCACAGTCATCCAGACACTCATCCCCAAGCCTATAACACTGCACGGGGTTGTGGCCAAAGTGCAGGACCCGGCACTTGGCCTTGTTGAACCTCATCCCATTCACCTCAGTCCAGCGATCCAGCTTATCTAAATCCCTCTGAAGGGCCTCCCTACCCTACTCAGATACTCAGATATTCAGAAGGCTATTGTATTTTTTCAGCACTGACACAAGTGATGGCACCAGAATGTGGAAGAGATGTTTCTTTCAGTAATTAATATCTAACATGCCTTTCTTGGGACTCTCTTGTTTTGTGAGATGAGTACCTCAGATAAGCAGATAGAGACTCCTTGTTGGGTGTAGTCTTTTATGACAAGTGAATTACCAAAGCAACTTTGAACTCTTTCCAAGATAATTTCATGTTCTATAACTTTGTGCAGTTCTATAGAGTTAACAAGTATCTTGCTGTTAATTGTGAATCAACAGGTGATTTTATCATCAAATCAATACTTAATCATGAAGAGTAAATTAGTAGAATTAAGCAACAATTAATTAAAAAAAAATTGTTAATGACTACTAATGTTATGTGTTATGCAGGACAAGGGGAAATGGTTTTAAGTTGAAGGAGGGAAGATTTAGGTTGGATGTCAGGGGGAAGTTCTTTACAGAGAGAGTGGTGAGGTACTGGAACAGGCTGCCCAGGGAGGTTGTGGATGCCCCGTCCCTGGAGGTGTTCAAGGCCAGATTGGATGGGGCCCTGGGCAGCCTGGTCTAGTATTGGATGTGGAGGTTGGTGGCCCTGCCTATGGCGGGGGGTTGGAGATTCATGATCCTTGAGGTCCCTTCCAACCCTGGCCGTTCTGTGATTTTCTGTGATTAAGGAGGATCTCGAGAAAGGCAAATGAGGTGTTGGGATGTGTGGGACCTGTGGGGCTTCCTGGGATAGTCTTCTGGAATGTTTCATGCTTATCATTCTGTACTTGGAGTTCACCCCATGGGATGTGTTGGTCCAGGAAACAGTTGCTCTTAAAACAGAAGTCCTGTGGGATCACTTAGTGTGCAATCTGGTCTTTCCCACTCTGGGAGTTTTTTGTTATGCAAGAAAATTCATGATTCTCTTTTTCCCCCTTTATTTGTCAGATCTTTCCTCCCTGTATGATGACATAATTTCATGTATACTTATATCTTATAATGTGCACTGTGAAAAAACAGTACAAGGATGAATAATGCAGCAGAAAAAAAAGTGATCTCAGTAGTGATATCTTCTGTTTGCAGTGAGGAAGTGGCAGTTTATAATGATCCATGTAAGTAGGACGATTTTTAAAATTTATTTATTTTTCTTTTATTTTAGGTGTTTGGAAATGCTCCTCCAAGTACAATGACAGAAAAATTTTCTGATCTCTTACAATTCACTACTCAAGTGTCACGATTGATGGTGACTGAAATTCGACGGAGAGCATCGAATAAATCCACAGGTACTGCATGGGGCACAGAGTTGAGCTTTTGTATGTGATGAAGTGTGGACACTGAAGTCTTAACAGGGAAAACATGTTCTGTTTCTTTGGACTGAGAGAATGAGGCAAGTTGAGTCCTCCTGAGTATAGTCCTCCTGAGTTGAATATAAAGACAATTAAGTTCCACAAACTTGATAACATGTTGAAGATGGGAGTACACTGAGATGCTTCATCTAGTAGGAGGACACAAAAGATCATGGAGATGGCCGCTGTAGCTTCCTCATTGTGTCTGTTGGTGTTGTTTTGTCCCTCAGATATGTTTGTATTTAAATTGTACCTTTAAATTAGCTGTTGGCCTGAAAGCTAATAGAAAGATGCGGAATTATGGTGAGCAGAACATTAGGACCAGCATCCCCAGCACTGAGAAGATATGTCTTGGCCCCTCTTTAAGGTCTGTTTGTTGAATGCCTGAGGGAGACTTCGTTCTGTGCTGAACCATTGGTGTGTAAGACCCTGACTACTTTCTGGAAGTTGCATTTTGAAGGATGATGTGCTGGGAAGGTGTGTTGCCTTAACCTTCCTTTTTGACTTCCTTATCTGAGCATTGTTTCCTGGCAAGAGGAGAGTTTTTCTGAGCAATATCAAGTTTTTTTGCCTTCCAGATGGTTTTAAGTTCTCTCCTGGCTTCTCAGTTTGGATTTGGTGGCAAATGAGGAAATAGCGAGCTAAAAAAGGCTCTGCAAAGTATTACACGTGATGTCAGGAGTCACAAATTGTGCCGATTGTAATTTCTTTCAATTTTAAGTAGAGTGAATAACAGGAAGGTATCCTGGAGGGACAAACAGCTACGGCAGATAGAACCTGTACTCTGTGGGGAAAGCAGGAGCACAGTGTTCATGTGTATACAAGAGACATGAATGTCCAGCCAGCAGAAGGGTGGTGTTGGCTTGAATGTTCTTTTTGCCGGGGACCTTTTTGTCACACCTCTCTGCTGGATCTTGCTAAGAACGGCCATCTATTTATTTAGTTCTTCACCCATTATCTCTGCCAGGCTGCTCCAAGATGGCCCAGTTTGCATCCTTGCAGCCCCAGAAGTTAGTTTTTTTTTTTGTTGAGCTTTGGGGCTTTTCTTCTTTTGTTCTTTTCTTTGCTAGGAAACATAACCACAGTGACTTAAAAACACAGGTTAGTACTCTTGTAAGCTTTAATATGATGAGTAGGAATAGTTTTATTAGGAGGAAAACAGTACTGTATTTTTTGCTACAGTTGAGAGTGCCATCATGTCCATTGATATAATTTTTTTAGATTGAGTGTGGGAAGCCCTTGTAGCGAGCTCCATGCACTGTGACTCTTGGCCAGGCCACAGAGTTGCATTTTGCTCTCTGTCAATGTCCAGTTAACAAACTGTTAAAATTCATGTTTTTTGTGCTGCTGTGCTGTTTAGAGCTAGGTGAATGTCCCCTGTAACACTGAAAAGAGCTAGGCTTTTTAAAAGTACTGTCTCTTTCGGAGACAAAATAATTATGCTTAAATGTTGTAAAGGTCCTTTTTCTACGAAACAATATAACACAGTGTATCCTAATAGCTATTAGTAGGTAACTGTATCTTCCAGCATGCTTTTAGAGTAACAGCTCTATGTGAGAAATATCTCTGAGAATGTCTGAATGCAAGTTCTTCATGTCATGTTTAAATGAACAAAATTGCTGAGCTTGTTTTTAGAAACAAGATTTCCCCACAAAGATTATTAGAAGTGAACTTCCCTTTTAGTTAACAAAAGGGAAGGAATTTTCAAAGAACTTGCTTTTTCTCTTTAAAGATGTAAATGCAGTTGGCAGTGTTTCTTAGTTGGGACTGTGGTATGATAAATGTTACCTGATTTTTTTTGGTCTTGTGATGGAGCACAGTGCAGTTTTTTCATCAGATCTTTTAATACTTAAAGTAGTAGCTGTGTGAATAATGCCTGCCATCACAGACACATCTCAGTTATTCTTGGCAAACTGCAGTTGTTTTCTCGGAACAGCATTTCATGATTCAGTAGTAACTGTGCCAGCATTCTATCTTACGTAGTCTCTTAACACTGCCATTGTAGTGTTGAACTACAGTTTCAGCTGTACCATTTCTGCAGTATGAATGCCATGGAGTAATAAAGATGAGGACATTAGAACTGTTAGATTTTCTTTCACTCTGAGGTCTGTCCTGTAGAGCAGTCATGATTTGCAGGTGACTGCAGTCACCATCTCTATGAGAACTGATGTGTGCTTTCCCTTGCCTCAACTTATTTTGTTTGGGAAGGTGGTGGGGTTACTGAATTCTTGAGGGTTTTAGCTGTCAGATTTTCAACAAATGCATCTCATTTCATGTCTGAATTGATTGAAAGATCATGGTGGTGCTATACTAAAATTGATGGCTAATCTCCTCTGTCTCTTGCATAGTCTGTTCTGAAAAAAAAAACCTTTTGGGAGCATCTGGCTCTGAGTTGGAAAAGATAGATTGCTGAAACGAGGTGCAGAGACTGTTGGAATGTTGATAGAATGAATGTGGTTGCTAACAGCCACTTTGGCTACAGATGATGGGGACCAAGTATCACTTCATCTTATGTATTTTGCAAAACACATACCTTGGAGGCAAGCTCTTCCTGTTATATCACCACTGCTGCAAGATGAAATAAATATATAGCCTAGGTATTTCAACAACATGCCCTAATACATTTGGCCTATCATTATAATTTGTGCCTGGGGCAAAAATGGCAGCAAAAATGAGTTCAGGCATCAGAACTTGCGTGTATGTTGAAGGATTGCAGCTGGGTCAGTGTAGGGCAGGGTGCTCCCCCAGGCCTTCTGTGCTGAGCTGGCTGCTGTGCGATGGGATGGGAGAGCTGCTCCTTGGGGCACAGCTGCCACAAGCCAAAGACCTTTTGGGTTGTCGTTCCACTGAGTACTGTACCTTCTGCCCAGGAAGTCCCAGAGTGAGAAAATAAAAAGATTCATCATAGGGCTGGAATATTTTAACCCCTTTTAAGGTGAATTTCAAGTGTTGGTTTTTTTCTTTTCTTTTTTAAATTATTCAGTGTAGGTTCTACTCTGTGTACATCACTGTTTTAGGCAGCTTTTAAATTCTCTTTTTTGTCTCACCTTGTTAATTTTAAGCAACATATCATTCCATATTTGCAACGCTCTCTGTGAATCTGTCACAGTATTTACAAATTCATACTAAATTCACTTGTTTTACCATGGCTCAAGACTGTTAAACTAATCCCTCCTTCCCTTCAGAAACAACTTCTTAATTTATTATTTACACCCTATTGTTGTTGTTTTTTTTCTCCCCTTTTTTAATCAAACTGTTTGACCAGTAAAAGAAAAATATTTTAACTTTTGCATTTCTGTAGTTCACAAGCAAAAAGACAGCCATTATCTTACTTAAAAGCCATGTTGGGAGACCAAATTGATAACATTCCTCATCATAATGTTTAGCTGTAGTAGAAAACCACATCAGTGGTTTATATTCAGCCTCTGACAATATCTGCCTTTATTTTTCCCTTTTAAATTCTATTGATCTGCAAACTCTGCCCGTATTTTGCATTTTTACTACGGTTGGCATCTGCCACTATCAGCAGAACTGAATGTTTATTTTAAATTGGTAAGTGCTAAATGATATTTTGTGTTGTCCAAGTGCATCTTGTTTTTGTTAGGCGTTGTAGATGGCCGTTTAAGAATGCGTATCTTCTACAAGTGGCCTTTCAGGCTCCTTCCGCGTTGAGGTCTGAAGTTTTTCTGATAGTGTTATTTGTAGTGTCTGCATCTCTTGGAAGCACTGGGGCTGTATCTTGCTAACAGAGGAGTTAGGGGCTACACAGAGACATGCTAGTTAGCTGTTTGTTGAGCATAGAGTAGTAGGCTGAAGGTGAGCTGACCTGCTGTAACTACATTATCCTGTTTTCTTCCTTGTGTTTTCCCCTTGACCTGTAGGTGACTTAGCTTTACACGGTGATTGTATTTTGAATTTACAGAAGCAGCTCCAAAGGGGAAGCAGAGCCCTATCTGTTAGCCATGAGGAATCAGTCTTGGTCAGTGACGGTGCATCTTATTTCTTTCTGTTAACCTTTTAATTAATCTTAGACGCTATTTATTAGATCTTACATGAGGTAAGTGAAGTGTGACATCCTGGAAAGCTGATTCTTTTATCAGCTGGGTTAGTGAAGTGCTGGCACCATTGAATTGTTTATCTTTTGCTGAGCAAGCCCTCCCATTCTTTAACGTGGCAAAAGGATCAGCCCCTTCATATCTCTTGCTTGTGATGACAACACTGCATTGTTCCTGATGGAACAAAGGTTTATTGCCTCTTTAGTTTAAGTTGATGCTTCTCTTACTTGTCCCACTGAAACTATATGCTCCCTTGGGCATCTGAGTGTATTTCCAGGTATTCTTCTTGTAGAGCAGTGGGGGCTTGCTTAGAAGAGGGGTCCGTGAAAAGCCCTACTGCCAACACGCACTCTGGTGTGCATATGGATACTTTCCTTACCTACCTTACCTAGGCTTTTGCCATTAATACTATACTAAAGATAGCAGTACAATATGAAATAGCGCAGTGATATTGTTCTGTTTACTAGAATGTCTACGTAAATGCTGAATTAATCCTTACTGCTGTTGCTATAGGCAGGAACATTTCCTTTAATGCAGCGCTGCTTTTGTTAGCAATCTGAATAGAGCTTATCCTGTAGGTCTCTATCTGCTGCTTTTCTGAAATCGGAGACACAAAGCATCCCTGCCTGCCTCTTCTGTATGAAATTTCTTTGGTCACTGTATTCTACCAAGCCTCTTTACTGTATTTACCAGCTCAGTGTTGAAAAATCTGACTCACTATGTACTCACTATGGTCATAACTGTGATCATAGTTATCCACCCATGCCTGTAGAATTGTCAAGGTATTTATGTCTGGATGTTACGTTCAAGTTCTTTATCTCTTTGCTTCCTTGCTGTTATTAGCTATCACATCCAAATTCTAGATTCTGTGGCTTCTTGTGCAGACGTTAAAGGACTGAGGCCGTTGGGTCAGGCACACAGAGTGTTGTATCAAAAGGATTTCTTGAGCACTGCAAAACAAGGAAAAATTACAAGCAATAAAGTAAGGCTAGTGCTGACGACAGAAGTGAATCCTGAATAGCAGTGCTGTCAAATTTGCTCAGAGCAGATGACAAAAGAATGTATTCCTGCACTTTAAATCCTGTCTGTGTTTTAGGTACTGCTCAATTAAGACTGACAGTTATGAAGTAACTATTTATAGTGCTTGACTGCTCTGCTGTTTAGAATGCCAGCAGCGTGGCAGCTTTTTCAGAAGCACATACCTAACCTCTCAGTCTCTCACTTTCAAAGATACCAAGAGAGCCTGTGTTCCACAGGTGGCTTTTGTAAGCTGTGTCCCAAGGAGGCTGTTGGTACCCTGTTTGTTCTGTACCACTCTTTCCTGTTTATGGCCAATTTTTAGGACCAATTATTTCAGAAAACAAACTGCCCACCCGGAATGGTAAGTTGTCAACTAAGTGGTTGTTTGCTGTGTCCACCATTTGGAACCTGCAATGTCAAAGCGAAGGGAAGACCTGTCTGATTTTATTTTGGTCAGTCCCATTCAGGGATTTGGTGAATACCTCTCCTTACTTTAATTCCAGACTTGGAAAACCCGGTGGTTTGTACAGAAAAATTGTAGGGCAAAATAAGGCTGCAAAAACAAATTCTTTGAAAAACAACCTTTACAAAACCAGAACAAGTGTTAATTTTTACCTGTGATCTTTCTTTCTGACTCTTTTTCTTTAGGATTATGACTTCAAAGGTTGTTTTTTTTTTTTTCTGGACATAAGTGAAAACCACATTTTCTTTGCAAGGCCTCTTAGGCCTTGAAAACCTCCAAGGCTGGAACCAGTACAGTCCCAGTGTCTGGCTGCCTGCAGAGGGGGAAGGTCTCCTTACACACAGTCTGGTCTCTGTTTCAGTTTAAGCCATGTGTCTCCTGCCTTGGGTCTCTGTGAAAAGCCAGGCTCCGACTCTTTGTAGCATCCCTGCTGTCAGCACTGGGGCTGCTCTCTGTGGGCAGAGGGCCATCTCTCCTTGTGCTGAGTGGGTTGTGGTTTTCTTTAGCCTCTCCTCACAGGGCAGTGCTCTGATGTTTCGGTTGTCCTCTGCTGACTCCTTTTCATCATCATTTTTCCTGCACTGGGGTGGGACCAAAGCTGGGCATAACGCTCAAGCTATTCTCCAACAAGTTTCAAGTACGGGGTGCATTTACCTTAGAACAAGCTCCTGCACAGGTATATTGTGGGGAATCTGACAGAAGATGGAGCAGACAAAACAAGATTAAAGTTGGATTCAACTGCAGACTTCTTTCTTGTTTTGTAATTTCATTGTAATTCCTCTCTTCATCAGTATTACTTCTTTTTCTGTTCTAGCTGACATTGAAAGCTTTGAAGATGATTGATGTACAGTATTAATGCAAAACGATTTTAGATTTTCCTTAAGCATTTTGGGCACTTCCCATTATTGGCGTTACAGATGTCTTAACACACATATATATAGACAGCAGTGACTTCATTTTTAGTTCATTTATATTCTTGTTCGTATTGTATTTTGCTCGTATTAGGATGATAACTTATTTCCCAAGCTGAATATTTAACTTATGCTCTCATTGGTGTAGAATGACTTCTGATTCCAAAAGTGTTCCCTTCTTCATGCTAAGTAACCATAAGTTGTTAGCATTTTCATCTCACAAAAAAAACCCAGTAGGATGGTGCTGAGGTAGTTGTTGGTCTTTTTTACCTTTTTTATTTTCCTGTTTTTATTCCTTCTGGCTTTTTGCATCTCTTTCCCTTTAGTCCTGTCCAATTATTCTCCATACTGTTATTTCAGTGCAGTTCCCCCCTTTTTCCCTCTGGCCCTAGGCCATGAATATTGGCTTTTCCCACTGAAACTCTTAAGTGATAGTGAATTAATACACCTGAAAAAGAGTAAATCGTGTTTGGTAAACCCAAAATACTTAAAGAACAGTTGCTGCTTGCAACTGCACAATTTGACTGCTGGTTGAAAACATAATACTTTTTACAGCCTAGATTAGTGTCAAAGCCAAGTGCACGTGGAAGACAAGAATGCCTGTTGAGAGAGAATAGGCCTGAACCTAGTCCTTTTCTTGCCTTTTTTTGATTATTACTTTTTTTTTCCTGCAAGCATTGCTTTAGAGCTGAATTCATGCTTAGTGCACAGACTGTTGAGAGGAAGTTTTCCATGCTACAGACTTCAAAACTAAATTTTTATTTCTTTTCCCTTCTTTTCACCTTGTTCCCCTTACAGAGGCTGCAAGTCGTGCTATCGTCCAGTTTCTGGAGATCAATCAAAGTGAAGAAGCAAGTAGAGGTTGGATGTTGCTCACTACAATTAATTTGCTAGCTTCGTCAGGACAGGTTAGTCTTAAACAGCAATGCTTAATGAATGTTGTGGGCTTGGAGATGCACAAGAATCACAATAATGAACTGTGAGAACACACACTAAATGATGTTCTAGGCTACTTTCTACTTCCTGTGTTAAGGTTTTTTTTTCTGCTGCGGTGCCACAGAGTTTCCGCTTCAGCTCCTGGTGGTTTCAATTGCCTAAAATTTGTTCTTTTGGAACTTGAAGTTAGAATTATTGCAGGCAATTGTTATTGTTCCCCAAAGGCTTCTTGAACATGCTGCTGCTTAGCCTCCAAAGAGATTCATGTCACATGCACTACCTAAATCGCTCAGTCTCAATACATGCCTGCCCCCCAATTTATGTAGGATGCATTACTAGAAGGGGAAGCCAAAAGCAATGACGAACAAATGGTATCACAAACATTACTGCTTCTGCCTTTGGTTCCGCTCTTTGCCCACGTTCGAGAACCAATCTGTGGCAACATACAGGCTGCTGTGTGGTTTGCCCTTTCTGCTCTAATTTGCCATTATAATTCAGCATGTTGTCTGCCATACATTTAATATGTCACCAGTCTCTGCCCAATTTGGCTTTCCTTACCGATGATGCTTTCTTATTTTCTTCTGCTTTGCTCCTTATTCCTACTTCTAACTTCTTGCCATCCAAATGCGTGTATTGACTAATTGTATGCTCATTCCTACTGTTAAGTAGCCAGTTAATGAGGGTTTGGCTGAACTTTTGTAATCAACTTGCAAGCTCCTATTGGCAGAGGCTGTTGGTTTTAGTTTCTGTAGGGACTGCTTCTGACTGTGGCTGTTAGGTGCTATTGTAGTGTAAATAAATTAGGATGCTATTTTTAAGGTTACTATTTAGGTAGGTGTTTGCAAATAGATGGTCAGTCTGTACTGCCACCTGGACAGCTTGGAAGTGTTAGAAGGAAAAACCAGTGTTTGAGTCAACTGTATTACAGGAGCATAACATTTTGAATGTAATAATCTGCTCAGCTGTGGTTTTGCTCTATTTTCTTTCTCCCCAGAAAACTGTGGACTGCATGACTACAATGTCAGTGCCTTCCACACTCGTTAAATGTCTGTATCTGTTTTTTGACCTTCCACACGTGCCTGAGGTAGTTGGAGGAGCACAGAATGAGCTACCTCTCGCAGAGCGCCGAGCGCTACTACAGAAAGTCTTTGTACAGGTAAGAAAGGTAAAATAGGTCATAGATTTTACAAAAAGAGGGGAAATGCTTCATGAGAAATCTCCAGAAACTGCTCTCACTTGATTCTTTGCAAACTGCAGTCTTAGAGTTTCTGGAAGCACAGATGAGGTTAAAGTCTTGTCCTGTTTGTCCTGTGATTTCTGTCCTCAGCAAGTGTTTCTTCAAAAAAAAATTACTGCACCTCTTTCACACAGCTTTCTAAAGGGAGCAAAGCGTTTGCTATTGCTCTGCTTTAGTCTGATGTATGGTATCTTTGGCCATTGTTGATTGAAATAGACATAGTAAAAAATATGAGTACTGTTAACTATCTGTGAGTTAATTTAACATATCCTGATTTCCTTTTACTTAAAGAAGTAAATCATGCATTTGGAAATAATTTAACTATGAGGGTAAACCATCTTAGCTTGCATTTACTGTTAGAGTTATCCCTCATGTTTTTCCAGATGCTTTTCTACAGATTTGCCAGGGAGACCAGGGAACCTGCTCCTGCTTTCCAAGTTTCAAATGGAGTTTTTGTGAAGGAATTTCCATATGTTCTCATGGCTAAACTATTAGAAGGAGCAGGCTCAATGGTCATACTGTCAGTTTCTACATACACATTGGAAGGAACTACGTAACCACACACACAAAACTGTAGGAGCCTGTTGGTAATCATCACCTTCAGTGATATGAAGGCAGTGCTGAGATTTGTAAGTGTAAATTTGTGCAGCATTTTGATGCCTGTGCTACAAAAATAAAGATCAGACTTATTCTCACAATCACTAGCTACACTATCTGCCCAGTGACAGTCACTACATTGGAACGTAGCCATTTTCTTCTTTTGGCTTTTTTTGTCCTGGTACAGCACTTTTTCTTCTGAAGCAGAAATCGTGATGTGCTTTGAGCTACCCTTCAGAAATTGCATTGCTGTATTTCAGTTGGCGGAGTTAAAAAATGGTGGAAGCTACCTAAATACTGTTTCCCTAATATGCTACTTCTCTGCTCTTTTCTATCCCTCATCAAAGGCCATCAAGTAGTGCTCTGAAATGAGTTAGCTGGAATGGGTGAGGCTTCAGGTAGCCCCCATGCTCTGCTTTTTGTTTTAACTCCTCGGGTTGCAGGTAGCTTTCCAAAATCTTCCTTATGTTTTCTGGGAAAGAGCCTCAGCTTGCTGCAGAAAACAGAAAGTGAACAATAAATGTCCTTAGAAAATGCACAGAAGAGAACACATAGTGTACTGACAGGCTGCACTGCTGCATATTACATATATATATATATATATAACCTGCCTTTGCTCAGGGATGTAATTTAGTGGAGGGTTGCTAGTTAGGGTAGAATGGTTAGGTCATGGTTGGACTTGATGATCTTTAAGATCTTTTCCAACCTGAGCAATTCTATGATTCTGTGATTCTGTATTGTCTTGTTTAAGGTAATCTGGCAATTCAGATCCAGGCTTCAGATAGGAAAGGCTACAGCAACACTACAGCCCTATCAAGCTTTCTGGGCAGTTTCTGTTGATTGAGAAGGTACAGATGTTGCTTTGCCAGTAGCTTTTCAGTAAAATTCCCTGCATTAGGAAGGAACATAATGATTTGCCTCTCGGAGCCTTTGGGCCACTGCAGGATTCAAACCTGTGAGTCAGTCAGTGACTGATTATAGAAGGAAGGAATATGCTGGTACCCAAAACAAGCATGCTGTTTTACCTGAGAGATTTAAGTTCTGCTGCTAGTGTTTTGCTAATAATCTTCACCTGAATTGAGTCCTGGAGTAGCCACGTGTTAAATAGCCTTGTCTTTGTTCTTCTATTTTAAATTAATAAGCAAAGGGAGAAAAGCACATTGCTTCTAACATGCACACTACATGGAAGGAAGTTTTAACTTTTCCTAAGTCTAGGCAGAAATGGCAATACCAATAGTAAGATAATAATGCTAGACGTTTACTGACTTACTGTTTCAGATCTTAGTAAAACTGTGCAGTTTTGTGTCCCCTGCGGAAGAACTGGCTCAAAAGGATGATTTGCAGCTTTTATTCAGTGCAATAACGTCATGGTGCCCTCCCTATAATCTGCCTTGGAGGAAGAGTGCAGGGGAAGTTCTGATGACCATATCGCGTCACGGCCTTAGTGTCAATGTAGTGAAATACATTCACGGTATGTGTCTTTCTCCAGTATTAGTTATTTATTTATCTTTGATTGCTTTACTAATGCTGAAATAGGCATGAAAACTGTAGATCAAAGAAAACTCACGGGCTTTTTGTTTGGACCTAGGTCTTGATGTACATGTGACATTCATTTCAGGGCATTTGTATTTTCAGTTCATTTTGTTTCACGCATGTCAATCTAAAACAAAACAGCAGTGTTTTCTTATTGCTTTGCTGCAGAGCTTCTGATAACCAAGAAGACAGATTCTGTCTCACTGTTGCTACTGTTTGAGTAACTTCAGTAACTGCTTCTACTGAAAAATGCTCATTGTGCAGATGAATAGGTTTGACATTTTTGCTGCTAGAATTAATTCTTAAGGGAATTTTGTTGCTTTCTGCCCGATGTTTGATTTAGCAGCAGCCACTTTGCCTAGGTACTAGGCACTAGCTGGCAACTCAAGTGTAGGGACATCTGAAGAAGCTGCAGGAAGAGGAACCAACTCAGAGTGTTCTGCTGACACATTTTGAGTTATTAGAAGCCTAGAAAAGCATCTGCCCTGTAGTAAATACTGGTGCATTATGAAAATCAGGGAGAGCGAATTTAGATATGCTGAAAGAATGTTCTTTGACATTTCACTTCTGCAGGAAGTACTGGGTCAGACTGATATAGCCACCAGTAATTTGCTGTTTACTCTGTTATCCGGGACATCAAGGGGCTGTTATACTCTGAACACAGTGAAACCTGGGTAATAGAGAGACACTAGGAAATGCTTGGGGGAGTGTGGTGTGAATGTGGAACCCCCAGGTACTTACTGAGGGTGTGTTGGAACAGCTAGCTTGTATCCAGCCTGCCCTGCCAACTCCCCAAGCCCAAAAACATTATCCATAGCACCTAGCCCAGGGCTCTCTGGCCTTTGCTTGGCTGTTACCCACACCTCTCAGAGGGGCACTGTTCTCAGTTCCTGTGCCAGCCACCAACAGAATGAGGGAGCCAGAATCATTCAGTTTACCTTCTGGTCTTATTTGAGAGAAAGTGTCCTGTTTTTGGTATGGAAACTAGCATACAGGGGGAGATGGTGAGAAATTTTAGAAGCTAACTTACCAAATACTTTACCCCCAGTGCATCTTCAAAGGAATTGCTCAGTGTTTGCTTCAGAAGGGCTGCTGCCACACTGGTTAGTGGCAAAGGACTTGTCAGAGCAAAGTGAAATGACAACTGGTGTCAGAGAGGACAGTATGCATGGGAAGAGCGTTGAGAACAAATACCTGAATGAAAATAGTGGTGTGGCATTAATTTAAAGTTGTATGAGTGTTGAGCTATTTAGTGTTTGAGATATGAAATTTGGTAAGACGTATTTATGGCATTGTATTTAGGGCTTTCAGTCAGTGGTACCATCTAAGTACATATTTATTTTTTTTTTCAGTTGGAACACTTGTTTCAATGAGCTGACATTCTTACCAGAGATTATAGTAGTCTGTGATTACTGGGGGAAAACAAGTCACTGTTTCCCCACACTCTGGCAAGCAAATTTTTACATGGTGCTGCAAAACCTTTTTGGCAATTTATGAAAGATGTCATCCTGCCTCTGCATACTTTACAGTAAATGTTAATCTCTGTTTTTTCTTGCACTAGCAACATCTTTTCAATTCCAGTGAGAAAAAAGTGAGTGTACAGCATCTCGTAGAAGCACAAATTAGACATCAGTTAAATGTTTTCGGATTGGATTTTAAAGCTGATAATTACTTTACATACAACTGTAGCAAGCTTCTGATGGATTTATGATGGTACACTGAAGTGAACCTCACTTAAGAGATAATAGCGTGTCAGGAGACTCATATTAGAGAAAATTTAAGGCTTTTCTTCACATGCTCTCTGTACTGGGTTTTGATATGAACTTCTGAGAAGTTTTCTGATCAGTCTAGCTAGAAATACTCGCACCTTTCTGTGAAACTTTTTACTGGAAAGTTTGAGTAGGGAGTCACTGAAGAGGAATATCTTTGAAACCTGAAATCTGAGTATAGATTTGGGAAAGGTTTTTGGAGTGTGCCAGTGGAACAAAAGAAATGTGTAGAATGAGACAAGCTGTCTGCTTTGCCTCAGGATTCTTTGAGCCTGCATGTACTGCCAGCCAAGGTATTGCTGACCAGGGAAGCCATGTAGTTAATGTTCTGGGTTGGACCTAACACATAACACCAGCAACATAGTATAGTTTAGGGCTTTTTATAACTGTTTTTAAAATACATAATAGGATCTTTTAGAATTATTAAAACAGTTCATATTTGTTTTTTCGTTTGACTGATTTTCCCAGGTGAACTTTTCAAATAAAAGTTGGTATTTGTCTGCTTAGTCGTCGTCTTCGAGAGGTAAAGATTATCCAAGGGAGGACAGGGCTGGCAGAAAAAGGATTGGAATCGAATCTGAAGCTACAGGAGAATCTTATTCATCTCTAGGCATTCTGTCAGGTTACATGTTGCATGATAAGAGATAATTAAGTAACCATTAACTTTTTGCTATGTTTCATTTAGAAACTGTTCTCATTTCAATGATTAACGTCAGTAAAATCCTACATTTCTTACAATTCTTTCCAGAAAAAGAATGTTTGTCCACGTGTGTTCAGAACATGCAGCAATCTGATGACCTTTCTCCCCTTGAAATAGTTGAGATGTTCGCTGGGCTTTCTTGTTTTCTCAAAGATTCCAGTGATGTATCACAAACACTACTGGATGATTTTAGGATATGGCAAGGATACAACTTCCTCTGTGATCTCCTCCTCAGGTATGTAAAAAGAACGCAGACAGATGGCTGTGAGCTCTTTTTTTTTAAAAAAAAAAAAAAAAAAAAAGATGTCTTATTAAAGAATAGTTCCGTGGATTTAAATGGAAAATAATGGTTGTAGGTTGCTATGAAATGAAGACTTTAGGACCAAAACATCGTTACATGCTTCTGTCCTGCTATGAAACTACATTGTTGTTATTCCTTGGTGCTGTTTTTTTTCACTAAATCATCTTTTATGATAGAAGAAAGCGAATACTGTAGTATTGGTGCTGATGTTTGTTATTCAAACACAAGCTGCTAATGCAGGAATGGAATCTGTGTGTACATGTTATCACGTATATGGGAGTCAGAGATGGTTGGAAACAGCACTGTAATAGCCATTAATGAGAAGAATTAATGTTAAGAGCTAACTCTGTTTTTTGTTTTGGATTTTAGGTTGTTAGGTTTTTGTACCCAAATATTAGAACTTAATTTTCTATTATGTGTTATGTTTTTATGTTTGTCTGTTTGTTTTTAAAAATATCAGACTTTATCGTGGTGTATGAAATCCTTAGTGACAGTTAGAATCATGCATAAATGGCCATCTGTGCCGAAATTGCTACAATACATGTTATGTTATTGTTCTTTCAGTATGAATTGTGGTTCTAAGTATGAATTAAATTATTTGAATGAATGCTTTGTTATATATAAGAAACTTGTTGTTTTCTACAAACTGTCAGTTGGAGGTTAGGCAGAATTTGAGGAATGTGCTGTCATCAGCAATTTCATTTTCAAGCATAAAAGCGATCCTCTGTACATCAAGTGTTTTAAACTGACTTTCTCCTGAGCTTGCTCATTTTTTCAGCCAGAGTAGGGATTCCCTGGCAGATGTATGAGAAGAGTTTAGAGGAGTGTGTTTGTGTGTTTGAAAAAGGAGAGCACAATCACACAGCACACCAGTTTGTCATTTGACATGACAGAGTTAAAGCACAGCAATGTGTTATCCTTACTTCTTTGTGAACTGTCTCCAGAAAAATTGCTAAAAACCTTGCAAGAAATTCTTGGAAGAATGTCTTCCAGTATGCAGTACTGTTATGAGGATGACTGTCATGTAGGAGTATGAAATGTGGGCACTGGGAGTCCAGTCACAAAGAAGGAAGGCTTTGGAGCTGGTAAGGCAAAATAGTATGTGAAGATATTGACTTAATAAGATATTGCCAGAGACCTGTGAAGAACAAAGGAGAGAGCATATACTTTCACTTCAATGGGCAGGGTGTGTGGAGGATTCACATCATAGTAATGGATGGGCTAAGGTCTTTCTGTAATGGTGGTGTGAATGAGAGGTTCAGCCATAGGTCTCACTGCAGAGAAGATGCAGGATGCAGAATGAGTTTATCAGCATGAAGAAAAATATTGCTTACACTGCATAAGTAAATAAGGGATTGTGGTTCTTGTCTTTCTCCTCAGGTCTGTAGAGACTTAGTATGCAATGAAATATTTGGTGACTTTCAAGTGCCTTCCCAGCTAGAAGACAATTGCATAACAATTAAGTTGTTCAGTTGATTTTCTGCTGAGTTATGCAGACAGATATGATGTTGGGAGCAAGCTGGCCTGTTGGTGCTGCTGGTTCCAACTACCCCTTTGCTGCCTTCCTCTGCCCTGTCACTGCAGCCCCAGGGTGTGACCCATGGTCTTTAAGTGGGCAATTTGCATGGGATTAAGAGAAAGCTGTTTGCTCATGCTGTCTTCCTTAGCTTTGTCCTCCTGAAACAGTAATACGTGGATAAAAAGATTTGAATGTGTAAGCAGTTGATTCGAACTGAGAAGAATAATCTGGGTTTTAATGGTTTGTGGTTTTTTTTCTTCTTCTTCTTCTTTTTTTTTTTAAAATTTTCCTTGACTGAATTACTATCAGTAAGTGGTGATTAGAATTAGATGTGACAATTTCCACTCTGCAGGATTTCTATAAGAATCTGTAGTTCTGAAAAAGATACTTGACTGTGCACTTCTAGGTATTCTGTTTCTAATAAGACTATTTCCTTAACACAAATTATCAGCTATGAATGTCCCACAGTAGATTAAGTGCAGGTTTATTTACTGACAGACTATCTAGGTATTTGTCTATCAGCTTCCTATTCATAAGAGCATTTGTCATAGAATGGTTAGGGTTGGAAGGGACCTTAAAACCCCTCTAGTTACAGTGTCCCTGCTGTGGACTAGTTGCCAGCCACCAGCTCCCTTCAAGAACTGGAAGGCCACAATGAGGTTTCTCCCCAGAGCCTTTTCTTCTCTGGGCTGAACAAGCCCAGCTCTCTCAACCTGTCTCTATAGGAGAGGTGCTCCAGCCCTCTGATCATTTTTTTGACCCTCCTCTGGACTCATTTCAACTGCTTTGCATTCTTCCTGTACTGGGGGCCCCAGTCTTGAATAGAATACTCCAGATGGGGCCTCACTAGAACAGAGCAGAGAGAGAAGGTCTCTCCCCTCACCTCTCTTGCCTTGCTGCCACTCCTCTTTTTATGCAGGATACAACTGGCCTTCTGAGTAATTTAGAAATAATTTCTAATATCTGTGCAGCTTTCTAGCAGGCTGTTGAGTTCATGGCAAGATTTATGAAGTGAATTTCTAAGTGAAATAAATGTATGCTGTCATAAATCCATTAAAGTTTGACTGACTGAATGGTTAGAAATGTGAATGGCGAACGTGTGAAATAACGTACAGGGTATTTGAGGTTATTCTCTAAGTTAACAGAAAAATGAAAGAAGTCATTGATGACAGTGATTTGAGTTGAAATGAACTTGTGCTAACATAGTCTTCTGTTGTTTTTATATCCTTTAGATTAGAACAGGCAAAAGAGGCTGAATCAAAGGATGCTTTGAAGGACTTGGTTAATTTGATTACTTCCTTAACAACATATGGTGTAAATGAATTGAAACCAGCTGGTGTTACCACTGGGGTACCTTTCCTGCTACCTGGATTTGCAGTGCCGCAGCCTGCAGGCAAAGGTGTGTGTCTTTTCCCTTCTTCACTCTATGTTTTAAAATGTAAACAATAAAATGCAGAGAAGCTGTGTACTATGCAAACTGTTTGCTATTGAGGATAAGTTCTTTTACTAAGATTGCTTATTGAAACCCTTGGTTATCTTGTCCTAGAGGTCCTTTTTCTTTGGATTTAATAGTTAAAAAAACTAAATGTACAGTTTTGTGGGTTTTTCTGTTTTTTGTTTTGTTTTTGTTTGTTTAGTATTATAGGGCAAGTCAAACATCTGCAGGAAGCCCGTGATTTCTGTTTGGATGTTTTGAGGGATTATCGGTATGGGAAGATGCACGGATTTGATTTATAGTGTTTAATCTGACCTCACAAAACTTAGAACTTACTGAAGGGTGCTTTGATGGTGGTTTGTTATTGTTGTTTTGTTTTGTTTTGTTTCTGTTTTGTTTTGTTTTTGCTTTTTGTTTTAATTGTGGAGATTTGCTTTCTGTTACACTTGCTAAAGCTGACAAAAGCCATCTTGTGAGCTGTTGTTGTTTCATCACCAATGAGCATTCAGAATGGGAGTGGTGAAACCTGTGGTGTGCTTGCAGCCACAGTGAATTATGATACGGATCTAAGGCTGAGAAAATTTGCAGGGGAAATATTTTTATAAAAACAGAATTTTGATTCTACACACTTAAAATGCAGTTTGATTTTGTATGTAAGAAAAGGACTGTGGAGTTTAGCAGGTAACTGTGGAGCTAGCTTGCTTCTTGGGCTTCTCTCTGGTTTTAGTAACGTTGGAGATATTTGCAAAGGTTTTGTGATATGATAGGGTGATCTTTATAGATTGGTATTCTAATGGATTTACTTTGACTATTTCTCTGTATCTAATCACTTTGGACAATCACTTTTCTGGTGTTGAGAAAGTTCATTATTCATGGAATCTGTTTTCCCTTTGCAATAAACAGGAAAAGATGATATAGGCAGAGTTAAGTTTATTCACGTTCTGGTAATAACACTGATTTTTTGCCTGAGCTAATCAGTGTTGATGAGATAGTAACATAAGAACCCATTGTCTCTTACGTTCTCAAAAAAATCCCACCTCATATTTCATTTTATCATGTTTGTCATGACATCTGTCTGTTCCTTTTATTTCTCAGCTCTGTTGATGAGTTATCTGTGGAGAACGTATTAACACATTTCCTTAATTGCTTTTATTTAAATCTTTTTAGGTTTTGAACTCTGTAGAGCTGCTGAAGATTTGGTTTCTTCAGGGGTGCTTGTAACAATCAAAGATAATGCATTAATCTGCTTGATTGCCTGAAACAACTGTTTATACTCAATTAGAACATAACCAGTTGTGTCTGTCACTGCCACTGCCTATGTTTCTTTCATGTTTATTGAACTCCATCCACTTTCCAACATTTTTAATTTCAAAGAAAGCATGCAGAACACCTTCTTTTAGAAATGAATCGAATATGACTTGCAATTTACTGTGAATATTCTTCCAGTAAGTGAAACTGTTGCATGCAACTTTTCAAGGAAATTTCTTGTTCCTGTCTGGAGGAATACAGCAGGGAAGGTAGTCAGGTTAGACATTGAGGTAATTTAGTTTTCTTTTAAATTGGACAGCTGAGTTTGTAAAAGATGGAGACAGTAATACTCCACAGAGCATACACAACAAATCAAGATTCTTCTTTTACAAAAGGTTTGGAAATCATTTTAATGGTTTACTTTTAGCTTGTTTGGAGGTAAGGTTTTATTGTTAGAGTGTTCTGATTTTCTTTTATACTTGTATTTTTTTTTCCAAAGGATATTTATCATGAGGTGATTCTTACACAGTGGGATTGGACCACTATGAGTTGTACTATCCTTGTAAAAGTTACTACATTGAGCTTTGAGGTGACTTTCTGCTAGGGTAATATCTACACTGTCCATTGAAAATCATTGGTGCCACAGGAACACATAAGCGAGGCGGTCTTTGGCTAAATGAATGAGATCTGATTGAAATTTATGGCACTTAAAAGAAGTTTGACCTAGCTTTTAGAGATGGGAAGTCTTTGTGTAAAGCATACTGTAGCAGTAGTATTAGCACAAATTCTTCCATTTGTTTTAATTTCCTGATTATTGATGGTAATGGACCTTGCCAAAGCTTTCTTATTCACAGGCTGATTCCCAAAAGCCACCCCAATGCCATCATCTGATACTGGTATGATTATTCGTGTAAAATTCTATGCAGAACTGAGCAAGAGCATGCTCTCTGTTGAAGACAGGCCATCTGCAGCCCTCTGGAGTTTCTCTGCACTTAGCTCTCTTTTATCACACAGAATTTCCAAAGAGTGAATGGAGTGTGATAACTCAGAGGCCATGCATGCTGTTTAGCTTTGAACTCAACTGATAAGGCTTTGTCATTGCTTATTGCTCTATTAAGTGAAGGTGATCAGATGCATGTTCTTCTAAACTTAGCCTACCCAAAACTTGTGAAGGATGTAGTAGTCTTCAGTATTCCAGAGTGCAGAACGTTTTACTGCTTCTGTAATGTTTTCTTGCACACCAGATAGATGATATGCAGGCTTTATTTTTTTTCTCTAGAACTGTATCCCCTTGCAAACTTTAAAAATAGGTCACCTTACTTCCCCATTTGGAAGAAACTATCATTCATTTAGCTGCATGTGTAAACACTTGCTTACAAAGACGTCATTTGAAAGAGTAGTAAATCATAGGGTTTGCAATATAATCGGTTATGCAAAGGCTTCTTTGAAGAGCCCATTTTGATTTAAAAAGTAACGAATGTTATTTTAACCACGCTTATTAGAATGCATGGAATGTTATTAGTAAGTGTACTCATTGAGACAATCAAGAACTTTCACTTTTTTCTTCCCATCCCGCTTTGTTTTCTAATTTAGGTCACAGCGTGAGGAATATTCAAGCATTTTCCGTCCTTCAGAATGCATTTTTGAAAGCAAAAACTAGCTATCTAGCACAAATTATCCTTGATGGCATCACGAATATTTATATGGCGGACAATGCCAATTACTTCGTTTTGGAATCACAGCACACGTTGTCTCAGTTTGCAGAGAAAATTTCTAAACTTCCAGAAGTGCAGACCAAATACTTTGAGATGCTGGAATTTGTTGTCTTCAGCTTGAATTACATACCCTGTAAAGAACTGATCAGTGTGAGCATCCTTTTAAAATCCAGCACTTCTTATCACTGTAGCATCATTGCCATGAAGACGCTCCTGAAATTCACCCGTCATGACTACATCTTTAAGGATGTCTTCAGGGAGGTGGGGCTTTTGGAGGTGATGGTAAATCTTCTTCATAAATATGCAGCCCTTCTGAAAGATCCCACTCAGGCTTTGAATGATCAAGGTAGTGTGTGGTCTTCCATTTTACTAATGCATGTATTTTTGGCTGGGAATGTTGGAGGATAAGGAATATGAGGAAAACAAAGAAAGTTGGAATGTGGATCTTAAGGGCAGAGTTCTAGCAGGTATTTCTGTGCCATCCTATAAACACACTGGGGTTCCCTCTTCCTTTCTGTCCTTCACAAGGCAATCTCAGAAAATCAAAGTAAGAGTTCATAATTTACTTTTTCAAAAACTTTCGATGTATTGTTTTTAATGTTAAAGTTACTGTACATCAAAAGAAAGAGTGAAGAAACAATACATAGCCTGCCCATTTCTCCTGAGCTTCACCCTAGTTCTCTTGACTGGCCTGCTAGGAGTGCTGTAAAGCTCTTTATGGAGTTATGTATTTAAGTTTACTGACTTTTTTTTTAAAAGATGTTAGGTCTATATTCTAATAAGAACATTACAAAAAAAATTATGTATAAGTGTTTTCATGTCCCAATTTAGAAATCTCAGAGTTAAGTCACTAGCTGCTTGGCAAGTACAAACCATATTTGCATGCTTTTTAATATATTTTTTACTCAAACAGCAATAGAGTTAGCATGTGTCAGTGACACTTCTATGTGTAATTGTTGACTGATTTACCTGGGTTTATAGTATGAAGCTTTGCTGGTGAATCAGTTGGTTATGTGTAAAAACCTACATTGCCAGAAACTTTTGTTGGAGAGCATGTAATTTCTGAAGTGCTTCTCTATAAATGGATGAAGATGACATCTGATCAGAGTGCTGCCTTGTTGGATGTTGCCCTCATGTTCCACCTTGCAGCTTATTAATCATTCTTCTTTTCTGGAATGTTATGCTGTGCTTAAAATACCATATGCAGTGTAGGTTCATCTGTTACACCTGTCACATCAACACATTTGTATTACTTAGGTAGATGTAGTTTTGTGCTTTTGTGTGGAATTTCTCTTTCTGAGTATTTAGAGAACAAAGCAGATCCTGTTGGTTTTCATCAATGATGTGGCATTGTGACTTGAAGAAACGATATTTGGGGATATGAAACAACACACACAGCTGCACTGTCAGGCACTGAGCTCACAGAGCTCAAAAGCTTCTGTTAAAATTCTTGGTTTTATAAATGGCATTTTCACACATTTCATAATTAAGCTTTCCTGTGGATGCTCAGGCAGACTAAATCTTACTTGCTTTGAAATTTGCTTTGAAAACAAACTAATGTTTGTTTTCTCTGGGGAAATAAAGAAATTCAAAGCAAATTTCTTTTTCAAAAGTGGAAAAAATCAAGAAGCATCTTAGCAAAGAGTCTTTTTTTTTTTTTTTAATTTTTATTTTTACAATATCTCTACTTCTGCAATTATTTTTAGGGGATTCAAGAAACAGTTCATTTGAGGACCAAAAGCAGTTGGCTCTGTTGGTTATGGAGACCCTGACGGTTCTACTACAAGGCTCAAACACAAATGCAGGTAAGTAGAAAGACCATTGGCAAAGCAGTTATAAAAGCAAAGCACTTATAATAATGCAATTGAGAAATTTGCCTAAAGACAAAGTAGTCCTGATTTTCTATCTTCAGGCAATTAAACACAGCGAAATATCCTTTTTCTTTCTTGCCAAGTTTTCTTCCATAAGAGAAAATCAGTAGCATAACCTGGAGTACATAAAATAAAGGAATTTAAGTTTTGTTTTTGTTTTTGTTTTTTTAGTTGGTTGGTTTTAGTTGATATTCTTGGCAATTTTTTACTTAAAAAGAACCACACACATCCATTTCTCCTCAAACATTACTGCAGTCATCTGTAGTAGGGCTTGTAGCACTGGTTTTCTTACCACGAATGTAAGCGCGTAATTAGACATCTAATTTTCTGTTGACAATGTTATGTCTACTGAAATTTGATTTAGAAATATGTGCCATCTATAGTGTAAGATGTTTTCTTTTTTTGAAGGTATATTCCTTCCTAATCAGTACCTACAAGTAGGTCTCAGTTACAAGTGTCTATTTTTCTGAATGAGGCAGATTACACTGTACGTTATTTCCTTATCTTACAAAGAGCAACATCAAAAAAGAAAATGTTTATTTCACATTAGTACAAATTGTCTCTGGGAACTTAAAGCAACTGAAAAAGTGATAGGTGTTATTGCAACCTTTTGCTTTGCTTTATGAGAGGAAGAAGACGAGGGGAGGAAAAGGACAAAACCTTGGAGAAACGAAGTTTCTGGCCACAGAGGCCTTTTTCTCCCATTTCTTCTTTAGTTTTCTCTATTCTGACTGCTGCTTACTCCCTTCTGGTTTTGTTCCTGTTTTCAGTTCAATGTGAGAGGTTAGAATCCGTGACAAATGTCTAAGAATGAAATCTTACAACTGTCCAGCTCAACTGGCTCATTGTATAAACATAGCTCCTGGCCTAATGGCAGAAAGCTTCTAACTTTTTTATTTTCTGTTGTTGATTAAGCAGAATGTTTTCTCTAAATACAGATTCAATGTTCAACAACTTTTGGACAAATTGGAGTACTTTGCTGAACAAACTTCTGTTTAAAAAAAAAAAGTTTTGCTGTTTTTAAATTTTTCTCCTGCAGTGGTCGTCTTTATATAGATGAGTACATTCATACTTCTGTGTAGTTTTTCTCAATAAAAGCAAATTTGAAAGCAGTACAAATTTGAAAGCAGTTGGCTCTAAAAGAGAATTGAAATGTGTATATCTGTTTCAGGGGTAATATTTACAAAAGTGAGTTGCTTCTAGATGAAAAATAAATGAAAAAAGGAAGAGGGAATCAACAGGGAATGAGTCTGACTGGAGTACATCTTCAAGTTTATGCCTTTCACATTTTGCAAGATTATACTACCTCAAGGTTTCTAAAACAATTTTGTCCTTTTGCCTTTGGCAATTAATGTACTTTCTATCTGCCCCTCTGCTTTATTTCTTAGATTCAACAAGATGGTCATGGAAAGCAGAGTGGCTTGCTGAAAGAATTTCCATTGAGTTGATGGCTGTCTCTTTATTAACTCAAGGGAATACTGGACGAAAAAGGTGTTCTTAAGTGCAGGAGAGCTGGTGTAAAGTGATAGCTTTCTGCCTGTAATCCACAGATGAGAGTAATTTTAAGGGATTGACAAGAGCCGTCATATGGATGAGCCTATTGCCACTAGGTATAAGGATTCGCTGAAGGAGTCTGCAGCTCTAGTTAGGAGTTTAGGGCTTCCCTCCAGGTTAAGGAGGATATACTGGGGAGAAGTGTTCTCTTTTAAGAAAAAGCAAGGGAAAATTGACTGTATCTCTTCTCCTTTCCTACAGAAGAGTGGAGAAGGTACTTGTTCTCATCTGAAACCCATGGTCTTTTCTGGCAATAACACTAAGAAGCAAGTTCATGTGCCGAAGTACTAATAGCATGCAAAAACATATCACAACTTTACTTGGAAAACTGATTTCTTTTATCACTTGCATGCCCTGCTGGGGACTGAATCAGAACACAGAGGCTTTTTTCCTACAGGAAAAAAGAAGTTTCATTTGTTTTTTTTTCCTTTGTTTTTTGATGTTTTTCCTGTTTTGTGGGAGTGTACTCGTTCATTGAAAAGCTCTTTCCTCGAGCTTTTGACTAATGCAGTTCTGGTAGATAGTGTTTCTTTGCCTTGTAGGTAAAAATGCTTTAATACGTTAATTCTGTGTTGTCATTCAAATCCTTCAGAGGAGTTTAAATCTTGCCTGAGTAGGGCAAAAATGTCTGTTATCAGTGAAAGCAAGTGGAAGACAACTCCTCTTTCTGCTAGAGGCCAAGAACTGGGTGCCAACATGTCTCATTTCGCTAGCAGCAAGGAATTATAGCACTGCAGATTCTGAAAGATTCTAACAAAAGTTGTAGTTGGGAGTAACAGCTGAGATTCAGGGTAGAAAAGTAACTGCATCTTAGTGCACTCTGGAGGAAAGAAAGATACTATCTAGGTATTTTCTGAATGAGTTATTGAAATTGAACAAATGTAGTGGTACTTAAGAAAGAGTATGATGTTATATAGTCTGTCTGTGTGCTGTGTGCTGAACCTATGTATAGGTCATTCTGAGTAGATGTTTTGTGTAGCTACTGAAGAACACCAGGCTTCTGTATAGCTTTCCTCCCTCTATGGTCTTAATGACTTACTTCTGTTTTTCCTCATATACAGTGTGTTCTCTGTTGTGAGTTAAGCTAAAGTCTTCTTCTTGTCATCTGTCCCATTGCCAGCACTCTTGGAAGTCAACAGCAGATAGCTATTGTTTTTAAAACAACTACGTGTATGCCGGATGACTTCTATCTTTGTCTTATGTCTTGGGTGCATCATTGCTAGTGCATCATTGTTAATGTTCTATGATATTAATTTGCTTTTTTTTCCCCATGTGCTATTTAAACATAGTTACCTCATGGTAAGTTTCTAATCCTCTGAAATCTCCACTGTTGTCTAAGCCATTTCATTGCTATGCTTTTTTTTTTTTTTAGAGCTGACTCTTGAATTTTGTCCACAACACTGGATTTTTACATCTGCCAACTCAACTTTATCCACATACTTGCTAAATATGCTCATTCTTATATCAGTAAAGGCATTATTCACAGCATTCAAGCTGGGTGGCGTGTTCTTTGTCAAATCAGAAGGGCACAGTCGAGAAGCAGACATTACTCTGAATTGCTGTTTCAATTAGTTCTGTATTTAGTCTGTCATGATTGCATTTAGACTGTTGTGCCAGGCTGTTTATGCAGATGCTGTGGAAAGGGAAAATACTGCCAGAAACTTTACTGAAGTTGAGGTACATAACATGATGGGTACAAGGGCACAACAGCACAAGCTAGTTATCCTGTCAGGGGAGAGGGGAAAAAGTGTTGTTGGACTCTTTTGAATGGTGATTGAAGAGTAGACCAACTAGGCTAAAATAAGAATGTCAGAGAATTAGTGCAGATTACAGGTAAATCATATTAATCCATTATAAGCTTGAACATTTATTGCTCAGCTTGGGTTTTCTCATTAGACAGAATTAAGACATGTCAGAGCTGTGGCATGGAACCACAGAGGTTTTTTGTAAGGACTGCAGAGGCTGAAGGCTGTATTTTGGTCTTTTGCTCCAAGCTCAGATGTGTGACAGAGCTGTATAGGAAGAGGGAAGAGACCAACTCTGAGAAAAGTTGGAATCCCTGTTTGTGCTGTAGGACAGGGATGTGAGCACAGTGGCCTGTTTCCAGAGATGGGAGGTTTTAGGACAATTTTCAATTAATATTGCATGTGTTCTATATATCCAGTAAGTTTGAGAACAGTTAATTGTTTAAGCTTTATTGCTGCAGAGATGAATCTTGGCAAAAGAAAGCTTGTGTATTATCTCGCAGTTCTTGTGGACAGAGCAGATCAGTGCTTATAGCTGGCTGCTCTTGTCCAGCAGCTCAGTTATGTTTTTGTCAACGAAACAAATTACTCCAGAGTAATAAGTGCGATTCTTAATGAAAACAGCTGATAGTCTTCATTAAAGGTGCAGCTTTTGTTCCATCTTTTAGTTTTAGTCGACTCTTTCACCTGTATCACAAGAAGAATAACATTTGTTGAAGTAGCTGAATTATTGAGGAGACTTGTAGAACAGCCCCCTTATATTCAACACCTTTGATGGAAAACATTTGAAGAGGAGTTCTATTTTGTTTGTTGTGAGAGGCAAGTACTAGTACAAGTCATGAAGCATCCATACAGCTAAAACCCTGTCATCCAATCTTTAGAAGTGAATCGAAATGTCTTTGTGTTTTCTTTGTTGTTATTTGTCACTGATTATATATTATTTTTTTTATTACCCATGCTGCTACCCTTACAACCTTCCCATCCCTCCCCCCAATCTGCATAGGTATTTTCAGGGAGTTTGGTGGTGCAAGATGTGTGCACAACATTGTGAAGTATCCACAGTGCCGACAGCATGCTCTGATGATCATCCAGCAGTTGGTGTTATCACCTAGTGGGGAAGATGATATGGGCACTTTGCTGGGACTGATGCACTCTGCTCCACCTACAGAACTGCAGCTGAAAACGGACATCTTAAGGGTAAATGAAGTACTGCTTAGGACTCCCTCTTAAGACATTCATCTATAATTTTTAAAAAATACTCTGAGTAAGGGATTTCATGTATATTGTCTGTGGAGTATATATATATATACTGAAATATATATATTGAATACTGAATATATATATTGAAATTAGTATATTTGATGCTTTTATTTTTTTCTGTCCATCCACGACAGGTTTCAGAATCACAGAGATGAAAACTAGTGAGTGATTTTGTTTTTAGTACCATCAGCCTTAGGGGATGAGATTGTACAGCTATGATAATCTTCCCTGCAGAGTATTATTTAGTTAAATGTTTTGAGAGTACATAGGAAAAAAATCAAGCATGTACACACAAGTGTATTTTCAGCACTGGCTTGTGTTGTCTTGGGACATGCTTGTTTTAAAATATAACACAGTATGTTAGTTCTAAAAGTTGAATGTGTCAATGTAAATGTTAGTATCCACAGAATAGAAGTCTATATGAGGGGGAAAAAAAAACAACAAACAAACCCAAACAAACAAACAAAAAAAAACCACCAAAAATTGCTTCCTTAAGCAAAACTAGAAATATTGCAAAAGAAGCCTGGCAGTGGAGGAAGAAGACTGTCTACTGTTATTTCTTACAAGCTTTTTGGCTGCTAATCTAAACCCACAATTTCTGTTCAGAATAGCTAATATTATTTTGAAAATAGACATAGTACTGTTATGTTAGGCTAGAAAAGCTAGGCAAGTAGTATTGGGTAAACAAGAGTGTTACTCGAGAGAATTGGCAGACATTTAGGTTCATCCTTGTTAGAAGGAGCTGTAGTATTCCTCTGACAGATGAGCAGCCATATGTTATTCTAAAAGAGAAAGGGGAAAGCTAATAACAAAACGATTCAGTTAGTGTATTTTGTCTGTCGGCATCTTCTAGTTTTAAGTGTATCTAATTCATGTCACTCAAAGGCAGAGAAAAGTTACAACAATAGGTAATACTATGGTAAGTCAAGGTTCTTGTCCTCTTTGTCTGACCTCTTGTATTTGCCTCCATTTGCGCTGTTTTGGTGTGGAATTGACAACTGAGACTGTTGCAGTGGTACGTCCCATAAATTTGATCCAGGTTTGGCAGGAAATGAGATATTGCCCTTGAAAGAGTAAAACAGTCTGTTTCACTGTCCATCCTTTGAGTGCATCAAAACAGTGTGATAATGAAGAAATGAGCAGTCAGTGATGGAAGATTTACTTTATTTTTGTGCTCTATTTTTTTCTGGAACAGTGACAGTTTCCTGCTGCCTGTGACACTAGATATGGAGATATTTTTTTTTCCCTCTATTTTGTTTATTCACAAGTGGGTCAAACTTCCTGTGACAGCTTCTTTTTTTAGGTAGTGTGGGAGTCACATCATCACTGAGTTCCCCGTTTCACAGAAGTTTGGGTGTTATTCTGTGATATTGAGATCCACATTGTTTCCACTGTTTGTGCTGTATATTTGTATTTCCTTCAATCAGTAATATTTTCTGCATAATTGTTTCTCTCTGAGGTTTGTTTTGGGGCAATTTTTTTAAAGCCATGTTTCATTCAGCTCAAATATTTATGGATTTCTAAGTAGAGAAAGATTAAATCTAATACTTTTCTTACTATTTACTTATTATTGCTGTTTAGTTTTGAGTGCTGGCAATGCTTT
This sequence comes from Phasianus colchicus, assembly GCF_987193195.1. NCBI lineage: Eukaryota > Metazoa > Chordata > Aves > Galliformes > Phasianidae > Phasianus > Phasianus colchicus. Next base: position 28,360,480 of record NC_143439.1, read on the forward strand.
GTCGAGAAGCTTATGCATTGTGGATTACTGCAGCCTGTATTAGTGTGCTTTGAGGTTTTAAGTATTTTGATTTCTCATAGCTACCTACAGTTGTTTGCCTCTTTTTCCAAATTGTGAAGTATGATGGCAGAGTAGATTCTTCTCTAGCAGCTGTATTCTCTGCCTTATCACTAAGAGAATTATGTGATAATTTAGGGCTCTGCTCTAGACTCGACTAAATCTTTTCTCTTGGCCCCTTCTTTCTTCAATGTGTAATTTCTAAGTTAGGGATAATGCTTTATTTCCTTCCCTTTGTCTTTTTATTTTGTAAGTTCTTGAGGATGTGGACTTTTAAAATACAGAGGTCTTTGGAGACTTGATGAGTTACCCAGTTCTGACAAAAGACAATAGTTTTGCTTGCATATCAAACAGAAATGCTCCTATCTTTTTTTCAAGGAATCAGTAATGCTGTTCTATTTTCTTCTTCATTTTGATTATTTGTTTTGTCGGTAGGCTCTCCTGTCGGTGCTAAGAGAGAGCCATCGCACCAGAACTGTATTTAGAAAAGTTGGTGGATTTGTGTATGTCACATCTTTGCTCGTTGCTATGGAAAGATCTCTGTGCTCACCACCGAAGAATGGCTGGGAGAAAGTAAACCAGAATCAAGTGTTTGAACTGCTTCACACGGTGTTCTGCACACTGACTGCAGCAATGCGCTATGAGCCAGCCAACTCTCATTTCTTCAAAACAGAGATCCAGTATGAAAAACTGGCAGATGCTGTTCGATTGCTTGGCTGCTTCTCAGACTCAAGAAAAATAAGTCCATTGAATGTCTTTCCTTCAAATACACAATTATTTCAAAGACTGTTGGAGGATGACCTAATCGCTCTGGATTCTGTGTCACCTACGCTAAGACATTGCAGCAAACTTTTTATATACCTCTACAAGGTAGCAACAGATTCTTTTGACAGGTATGAACTCTGTTCTTTTTTCCCTGGTGTTTCTCAAGGTAATTTCCTTCAGATGTACTCATGGCAAGCTTTTGTATATCTGTTTAAATCTATTTCTTTGTTCCTTTATTCGGTGAGAGAAGTAAGATGTCTCTGTCTCACCAAATATTGACTTGGCTTACTGGTGTCCTCAGGAGTATGAGACACTCCCTCTGATGTTGAATGTTCTTGTCACAGCAGTAATTAAAACTGAGATATTGCTTGTGATTGTGTTTGATGAGTTTAAGCAGCCTGCTGGTTGATAGACAGACCACCTGATTGCTTTATCATACAGAATGTCCAGAAGTTGATGTGTTTATTAAGTCAAATGAGAAATTGGCTTTTCAGTGTAACACCTTAACTTCTTTCCATTGAAACATGGGATTTTAAAGTAAGTCAGTGGAGAATATGACAAATTTATTTTGTTTTAGACAGATAGGCATGTTCTTCAAGTTCTATCTAACCTGTCAGTAATAATAATTATCTGGAAGATGTCAGATTTAAACAGGTAGAATTTAAGTGACACCTGATACGAGGAATGAAAAGTAACGTGTCTTTTGAGATTGTTCACAGTGACAGTAAAACATATTGAAATATGTATTTAAGATTTGCTTTATCTGAAGGTAGTTCTCATGTATCATTCAAGGTCCAAGAAAATAAGATATAGACCCTCCACTTCATAAATGGGGTATTGAAGCTTGTGTACCTCAGGTACTTAATGCATTTAGTCCTGTTATTCAAAGATGCACCATCTGATTTACAGTCAAAGTAAGAGTCTGATTTTTCCAAGTGTTACAGGTGTGATCTTATATGTCGAGATATTAATAGAGTTGGAGGTTGGTCAGGTTCTTGAAGTTGTTGACTGGTGAAGCACCAGACTTCATGGTTTGTGAAAGATTTTCCTTCAAAGCAGCAAATAATCTTTTCTGGGTTTTTAAAACAGCAAACAAACAAATACCTCACAAACCAAGAACAGAAATTAATTTCTTAATCTCATTTTAAAAGATTATTAAAATATTCTGGTTGTGAGAGGAAAATGTGTGTTAAGAAAGTGCTGTGCATGCTGTAGAAAGTTATAGCACTAACTAGCAGTAGAGCATGAAGAATCAGTGGGGTAAGTAAATTCCTTAATGCCACAGCATAAGCTACCTCAAGTTTCTATTTTGTTGTCATTTTCAGTCACAGCTTTTTCCATTCTTGAATTTTCTGATCATCAGTCCTTGTGAAGTTTATGTTGATTTTGTCTTAACCACGTCGATTTAACTTAGGCTTTACTTTTCCTTCTCAATTTCTGCTGTTTAATATTGAGAGATGCTCTATTTTGCCGATGTGGTCATATTGATAACTCTACCAAGTAATGAATGAGCACTGCGGAGCCGTGCCGTAAGACAGGGCCATGCTGTGCATGTCCATACATTTACCTGATGAGTGCCACTCAGCAACGTTCTTTGTCATCTGTGTTGATTCTGAAGAATGAGTCCAATAAAGACTTCACTGGTGATGGCTGTGTAAAACTAACAAGCTTTCGACCTCTGGTTTCTTCTCTAACCTCTCTGTCCTACCCCTGTCTGTTTTGTCTGTAGTCGTGCAGAACAGATCCCTCCTTGCCTGACAAATGAGACCTCTCTCCCCTCTCCTTGGGGTACGCCAGCTTTGTCAAGGAAAAGGTACCGATGCTTTTAAGAGAAGTTCATCTTGCTTCTGGTTTCTCACTGTTGTTTCTTCATTCTCATTTTTCTCTCGGTTGCTACTATCTGTGAGGTGTCCATTTTTGCTTGTATGCTTACTGGATGAAATGAATGTCAGGGTGTATTTCATGATGAGTTGTACTTAGTTCTGCTAATATACGAGAGAAAAATTTCTCCAGAGTCTCAAATTACTTTGAGTTATGTTAATGGTCGCAAATCAAAAGGTCTAGAGTAGAATGTGATCTAAGAAATGTAAAAACAATCAGGAGCAGTTCAGAGAAATTCAGACTCTGCTAGTCTGTAATGTAATGCAGCAAGATTTGTTTTTCCTCAATTGTTTTACTCAATTAATTTTTCAGGAAGAGGTACTTTTAGTCAGAAGGTCAATGGCTTGTTAGAGTGCTCATTTGTAACAGTTAGACTTCGTCAGAGTGGCTTCTTACACTGCCTGCTTCTTCCTTTCCCTCCTTAGGGGGACAATGTGAATAATGTATAAGCATGAGTAAATTAATTTTTTGCAGAGTGTGCACTGACTTGCTGATGTATAACATTTGATCGATAGTTTGGCAGGATTTTGTAAGACCTGTGGTCTTTTCCCTGCCTAGGGGAAGTGTTTTTGAACTGACTCTTTGTTGCTTTTATGTAAATACTTCCATATGGGAAACTGTATAGGGAAGTTAAGGTGTTTTCAAGAGGCGTGCAAAGCTTACTAATGTTTGCTTTTAGGTTATAGCTTTCTGCTGTGTTGTTGACAGAGAAAGCCAACTGCCTGCTCTCCACTGTTTCCTCTGATCAGTTTGTTGCATACAATGTCAAAGGGCAGGCAGATTGAGGCAAGGGCCATCTGCTTGTTTGTTCATCATTCTGAGTATTGACTGGGAGTTTAATTAGGCTTTTCCTGTACTACTGTATTACAGCTTCAAAGTTGACTTAATAAGGTGGACACGATAGTGCTGATTTAGGACACTTAGAAGTAAAATTTGTGCTTAAAGTAGGATGGAAGTTTTCTCTAAGAGTGCTTTGAAGAGATGCATTTCATTAGACTGAAAAGCATTGCTAAATACAATCAGATTTCTAAACTGTGTCCTCTAGAACTTACATGGCGGTTATCAGGGTTATGTTGCAAAGAGATGGCAGTTCTCCTCTTCAGGTATTGGGAGGAAGACTTTTGCAAGAAAAAAAATGCATATATTTAAATTTCTGTCTTAAGAAAGAGAAAAGGTTAAGAAAAGGTTAAGAGACTTTCTCTGTACGACACTGTTTCAAGTTGTTCTGCTGTCCTTAATTATATTTAATTTTCAAAGAAACAAGCAAGGCTGCTTCTATCTACCAAGTATTTAAAGCATTAAGTCTGCTGGAGAAGTTTGTTTGGAAATTTGGTGGTTAAAGAGTTGGTAAAAAAAAATCTTTGGGAAAATTGATTCGGACAGATTTTTTTCCTTAGATTCGTTGTACTATTCTGTGTGTGGTCTAAGTATTAGCCACAGGAGCTAAGCATCAGAAATTTCATCTTTTAAAAAAGAATGTTGTATGTAAAAAGTGCCCTAGGGTTCTTTCAGATGCCAAATTTCCGTTGAGCTGTCTGTAATCTTTCTGATGGGCATGCTTTTGTTTGAAGCTCTCTTTACACAGCCTATTTTCTGTCCAGTACAGGAAGATTGTGCTGTGTTTTATAATGTCCTGTCTTTGGCTAAAATAAGTAGTGCCTCCAGCTTTCACCACAAATGATCTTCCTTTTTGTTGCTGGTTTGTGTGTTCAAGATGCAACCGCTGAAATATTTAGGACAGAACTGTACTTGCAGCCATTGTCACCTTCCCTGTGTGTTCTGTTTCAGCAGGGAAAAAAGGCTTCCTGATGAAAAGTGCCTAATGGCTGAGACAGCGAAAGTCTGTGAGCATTATTTCTGTTGAAGGCACATCTTCCTCACTGGGAGCAGGAGGGACAAAATGATTGTCTTGACTGATGGGATAGAAGGGGAGACCCTGTTTTAGCTCTCACTTTCTGTAAAATGACAAGCAGTACTTGATTCTCAATAAAACTCTTATCTAGGAGTATGTTTTCTTTCTTCTCACAAGTAGGTGTATACCTTAAACACTTCGTATGTATGTACGTATGTACACTAAAGAAGATTCATGTAAAATGAGATTGCTTCAACAGTCACTGTAAGATTGAGAGCATATGGGCTGCTGGCAAGGGTGTGCACCAAGATAAACATTGTTCCTGCCAGTTGGTTGGAAGTTGCCCACAGTTGTTTGCTAGCAAATTTCATAAGTATTTGTTAAAGAAACTGGGGATAAATGGGTTCTTTGGAACGAATGCACCTTTCAACAGGAATATTGGTTGCCTGTGCGTGCTGCTGCTGCAACTAGGATGAGAACAGGGATGAGAAAGGCAACTTTTGTGTTCTTTAAGTTGTGCGTCACCTAGGGAACAGATTCCTACAGTATTAAAGTGCCCTCGAGAAATTTAGGCTCTTCTGGGTTGTCTGTGGGAAAATGCATCAATTGGCTTGAGAAAAGTGCTTGGTATGTTGACCTGAGAGAAGGGAAAGGAATACTGGTAACATCCATGTACCAGTTAGACTTTACAGCAGCTGCTAAAAAAACAACAAAACAAAAAACCCAAACCAACAAAAAACCCCTCCAAAACTCGACAAAGATTGTAGCAGCTGGAGGTTGTAATGGTGTGTTGTTTTTTTCCCTGCAGGCATGCATATCATTCTGTTTCAACACCTCCTGTTTGCCCTCAGAAAAACATACCTGATATGAAACTCCAAGCGGGATCTACATCCATGCAAAGCGCTGACGCGGTTGTTATTCACCCTGGTGCTATGCTTGCGATGCTGGATCTTCTGGCCTCTGTTGGATCAACTACACACCCAGAGGTGGGCAAAACATCTCTGCTGTCTTCTGCCTTGGGAGTGACTGTGTAGAAGAATGGTTACAGGATATAAGAAAGAGGCAGTGTACTCTTACTTCCTGCCAAGAAACTTGTAAGATTTGCAGAACTATCAAATTAAATAGTTATGTAGGAAAGGTCTGATAGAAATCATTTTGTGTTAGCTTGACTTCATTTTTTTCTCTCAAACTCCTTTTATTTTCAAAAAAGAAGGTCATGCAGGTTTTCATTGTCCCTGCAAGGTGCACACACAACTTAGTACAGGACATTTTGTGTATTGATTGCCAAGGGTGGTTTCCCTTTGATTATTATGCATAAGGGTTTTCTCAGTTCGTCTCTTCTGAAGTTGCACATTGTTTTTGTTTCATCTCAGCATGCGCTCGACCTCCAGCTGGCAGTGGCCAACATCCTGCAGTCCCTTGTGCATACGGAGAGGAACCAGCAAGTCATGTGTGAAGCTGGGCTCCACGCACGCCTTCTCCAGAGATGCAGCGCTGCTCTGGCTGATGAGGACCATTCGCTGCATCCCCCGCTCCAGAGGATGTTTGAAAGGCTGGCCTCCCAGGCATTGCAGCCCATGGTGCTCAGGTCAGAACGACACTATTGAGTCCTGCAGAGCCAGGCCCTTGTGCCTGTGCTGAGGCTGGCTGACTGTAAATAGCCTGGATTGTTAGAGAGCATAAACGGCCTTGTGTGGCAGCGGATGGCACAGAATCCTGCTTTATTTCTCCTTAAATAGCCTGTCTTGCTTCTGCTAATCAGCATGTGGCCCTGGAGATATGGGGAATCAGGGAGAAGGAGTATGATGGAAGGAAATGTGTTTTTTTCCCCACAGAGATTGCACTGAAGTTGCTTACTTCCTTCCTGTAAATACTGAGAGGCTATCCATTGTGCAGTCCCTGGCTAGGCTGTCAGCAAGAGGACACGCAGAGATTGTAAAAGTGATGGTGCTACAGAAGGGAGTCAGTCGCTAGATGTTTCTTTGTAGCTTTAAATACCCCAGACTGGAAAAGCTTCAGGGCAGCTGTTTGATTTGTCCCTTCAGCGTGTGTGAAGGAAGCACTGGGATGTGATGGCAGAAACGTCTGGAGAAATGGAGCCTTTATAGAAAGAGTGGGGCTGATTGACCTCTTCTTCAACTTTGGTGGCATTGCCTGGCCTTGTTCTGGACCGATTCTGCTGTAACGCATTCTGAGAACAGATAGAAAGGATAAATAAAAGAAGTGACTTTATTGAGAATTTACTTATTGTTGTGAAGCACGACGTCAAAAAGTTGAGCTTCCTGTATGTTAGTGCATGAATATTTGCGTATATTTCTGTGCTGATGCTAGAGAAGGAAGGTTGAAAAGTTTATTGTGTGCATATTGGGAACCATTTGTTGATACCTACACAGCTGTGTCACGCTTTTGAGTTTCTTGCTGGATCTCACCTAGCATGAGGAATTTGATGTTCTAATCCTCTTTGGGTAGGTAAGTGGCTGAGATACAATCAGAACACTTTGCCACTTCCCTTTGGTGGCATCTGGAATTACTGAAAATCACTTCAGTGTGCACACTTGTCATCACAGAGACTTGAGCATCCCCAAGCCATAGATATTGATAACATAGCTGTAGCTACAGATACAGTCGATATCTATAAGCACAGATGTTAGTAGCTCTGAAGCTGTCCTCCTATTGCAACTGAACAGATGGATGAAACAGTGCAGAGATGACTTTTTCATGTCAGCTTGTGGTTTCTAGGTGAGCTCAGCTTTTTGAGTATGCAGCAGGGATACCGATCCTCTCCCCCAAGAATGTAGTGGCCTTATTGCCAAGAAGTTGTCTGCTTTATTAAAGCCTTTTTGATTAGTTGAAATAACACTGACTTTTGATAGCATGTCTTCAAAGTTTGAAGTTTCAAATCAATCATGTGTAATTATTCTCTATTTTGTTTAGTATTTTTAGTTAAAAATATACTTAAGTTGCTTGGAGAAGGCTCCGGGGAGACCTCATTGTGGCCTTCCAGTACTTGAAGAGAATATACAAACAGGAGGGGTTATGACTGTTTACATGGGTAGTTAGTGATAGGACAAGGGGGAATGGTTTTAAACTAAGACAGAGGAGGTTTAGTTAGATAGTAGGAGGAAGTTTTTCCCCCAGAGGGTGGTGACACACTGGAGCAGGCTGCCCAGAGAGGTTGTGGATGCCCCATCCCTGGAGGCATTCAAGGCCAGGCTGGATGTGGCTCTGAGCAGACTCTGCACATAGCAAGGGGGTTGAGACAGATGATTTTGAGGTCCTTTTCAACCCAAGCCATCCTATGTTTCTATGAAGTAACTAACTTTAATGGTATTGTATTTGGTACCATTCAGGGATAAAAACTTGAATATGATCCTCAAATTCTTTTTTGTCTTCTTTCCTAGGGAATTTTTACGCTTGGGAAATCCTCTGAATTGCGGAGCTTGGGACAAAAAGCTGTTGAAGCAGTACCGTGTGCACAAACCGAGCTCGTTGAGTTTTGAACCAGAAATGAGAAGTAAGTGCTGAGGTACCAGAAGTTTGTGTAAAGGTCACTCTACTTCATATCCTTCAACTGCATATTTATGTAAATATTTGTACATAAACATGCAGAAAGAAATAACTTTGCCCCAGCATTGTATGGATGTGGAATCATCAGGACAATTTAACTGGAAAAAAGAGGGAACACGGTACTTAATTACATCGCTAGATGTGTATGAAATCAACATTTCTAAATTTACAAATAGTAGCAATTAAATACAAAACATCTTTATTGTCTGGGTGATGGAGCCCTGGCATAGGTTGCTCAGAGAGGTTGTGGAGTCTCTTGAAGCTCTTGAAAATCCACATGGGCATCAGGCTGGGTACCCTGCTATGAATGTCCCTTGCTAGAGCAGATGACTTTCAGAGGGATATTCCAACCTTAACCCTTCTGCTATTCTTTGATACTAGCTCGCTTTCAGGTTTTTGGTGGATGCTATGGTTGTAGCTGATTAACAGTAAAAGGAAAAATATTATTTTCAGATATGAGGACTGCTCTGAAAGTAATGCCTTCTATTTTATGGTGTTAGCCCATAATGTCAGAGGCAGATGTTGTTGGAATGGCAATAGAGGTTGAACCTTCCTGCCAATATTGTTACATTTTGTTGCCATGAGACAGATGGCAGCAGCAGAGGGGCAATTTGACCACATGGCATCTGACATGGAAGGGTGTATGAAGCAAAGGTATGGAACCGAATTCCTCTGTACGGTAGAAATTGTACCCATTGACATTCACTGTGCTTGTGGAACGTTTGTGGATATTAACACAGTGGAAGTTGGACTGTGTGGCAACACTTTCCTACCAACAATGCCATCATAGCAGCGGTGAAACGGTGGGCTACCTTTACTGGTGCAGATTTGATCAGCGCAGCATACAGGTTCTTGTTTGTCGCTAGCAAAAGTGTGTAGCTAACGGTAATGACTGTGTTAAAAAATTGTGTTCTATACCTGAGAATAACACTGTCACTTAGTGTTATTGTGCTTCTTATATCTGCTGTATTTTCTGTGGAAATAAATAAGAGGTGTTAATATCAGAGCAACCTACGTACTTCAGGGTTCACATCATGTCATTACATCTGTGTAGATGGATCCCATGGATTCAGGAAGGTGGCAGATGAAATTGCTGCTGCTGAGTCAGAATACTTACTTGATATTGTCAGATTGTAGATATACATACATACGTGCTCTGTGAAAACTCTCATTATTTCTTTGTGTTCTGTCTGATAGAGTGCCTCATACAGCAGTGGCCCATCAGCTATAATTTTCGTGCTAGAACACTTGCATATGTTTTCCAGCTATTTAATAAATCAGCCTGGTGAACCTTGCTGAATGTCTGTAACGGGTTGTTTGAATTTAATATCAGTGGATTTCTCTAGCTGATCTTGAGCCTCTCTTCCACACGTGCCCCTCTCTCCTATTATTCATCCTATTATTCATCAGTTGTAGAGCCATTCACGTAGTACAGGGAAGTCTCAGTGGGTGGTAGTACAAACATGTTGTTGGTGAGTTTCCAAAGCATGTGATATTTATTTCTGGATGTTGATTTGGTCATCAAACAGTGCGTTGTAAAGCATTGTTCACAGCTTAATGCTTGAGTTATTTAAAAGGAACTAAAAAGTATCCTGAATGGTGTTAAGTTACAAGCATTACAATACCTTCTCTCCAGTGTCTACAAAACTCTTATGTTTCATTTTAATTTCAGAGATACAAGATTAAGTAATTGCATTCTATTCTGTTCGTGTTATGTCATCAGACTATGTGCACTGGAAAAGAGAGAAGGGAAAGAGAGTAACCATTTCTCTTGGCTAGCACTGAATTCTTTTATTTATTTATGTTTAATAGGGTATTATTAAAGGATGGAGGAAGAATAAACAGTGACAACTGAAAATATGAATTTGAGAAATTACTAGACTAAGAAAGAGAAGGCAAAACTACCTTTGTGGGTATGCTGCAGGTTACTGCATTCAATCTCTGAGCAAATCTGAGCTTCTCTGCTTATTTTGAGTTCTGAGGCTTTTAGTTCAGAGCTATTGCATCTGAATAACATCAAGCAGTTTCTTTTCTGTCTGCTAAGCCATATAATAGGTATGTTCCTGACATATGTGAAAGGAGCATTTGCTGGTGTGAGGTAATGAGATGGGTTGTTCACTCAGTTTCTGATAGCCCTGCCAAATCTCTGTGCCATCTTGCAAAGATGTTAATCAGTTTGCCTCAGCTGAATTATATAGGCTGAAAGCTTATATAATTTGGTTGGATGTTAGGAAACAGTGGTAAGGCATTGGAACAGATGGCCCAGGGAGGTGGTGGAGTCACTGTTTCTGGAGGTGTTCAAGAACTGTGGAGGTATGTCACTGAGGGACGTGGTTAGTGGGCATGGTAGAGCTGGGTTGGGATTGGACTGGATGATCCTAGAGATCTTTTCCAACCTTAATGATTCTATGATTCCAGTGAGGGAGCAGTGCTTTCCAACTCTTGATCTTCTAATGAGAGGCTGAATTTGTGGGCAGTCATTTGTCATTCAGCTGTTGCTCTGGAGAGACCCAATAAAAAGCCTGAAAATGCTGCCTCCTTGCAATACTGTATTTTGTATTGATTTCTTAATGCAGATAGCATGGTTACCTCAATGGAAGGTCTGGGTTCAGACAGCGTCTTCAGTTTGCATGAGGACAGCCACTACCGGATCAGTCGGAGCCTGCTCAAACCAGCTGAAGGAAGCACAGTCCCCCTGACGCGAGTGAAGTGCTTGGTGTCCATGACAACACCCCATGATATCAGGCTTCACGGCTCATCAGTCACTCCTGCCTTCATCGAATTTGACACATCTCTTGAAGGGTTTGGGTAAGGTACCATAGTGCTCTCAAAAAGCATAGGGCACAATGCAGTGTTCTGTTACTTTCTTCTTTCAAAGGAATGATTGAAATTTTTAATGGACTGTTTGCAGTCTGGAAATGAATGGATGAATCCTTTAAAGAAAAGAAAGTAATGCTTCATGCCACAGATGTCCATTGTGTCACTGACTTGAAGCTAATGCGTGCCACGTGTAAAAGTGCAAGTCCACATGTATCACAGTCTTAATAGTACTCTGTTGGATCTGGATTTCATGGGCCTTCTATAACAAAGGGGTGCTGTCATACTCCTGCAGAAAAGCAGCTGTTGCTAGAATTTCCATGTGACTTTTGAACCACCCAAATACTCTGAAGCCTGCTTAAAGTTGCTGAAGAACTTGAAAATGAGGAAATAGGCAAGGCAGAAACATAAGTAAAGTAGGAAACTATGTGTAGTCCAAATATCTGGAAAAAGAAAAAACCTTAAAACCATAAAACCATGACACATATTTAGAAAAAGAACACCATACCAGGTGTTTACCAGATTCTTGGAATGTTTATCTAATCCAGTCTGTCAGAGAGTCCAGAGTATCTCAAAGGGTGTGAAGAGAGTTATGGTCATCCTTGAGGGAACAGAATATGCTATGGTGCAACATGAGCATAAGTCTCTGTGCCTTTGCACTGAAGACATAGAGTACCAAAGGTCTCTGTGCTAAAGATAGTTTAACCTCCCAAGGAGAAATCTTAAGAATTAATTTCCACCTTTCAGAAATACATGCATTAATAGAGAGTGATGATTTACTCATGATGTATTTTTCTAGGTTGCATGTACTGTATGTTGAACTCTGATTGTCCTTGCTTTCATATACTCTAGTGTGATGCTGATTTTCTGTTTAACAGCTGTCTGTTCTTGCCAAGTTTGGCTCCCCACAATGCACCCACCAATAATGCTGTCACGACAGGACTTATTGATGGTGCAGTTGTCAGTGGAATTGGGACTGGTAAGTACTTGGGTATTATTGTTAGCAGTATTTTTTACCTGATGATGTTCAGGTATGAAGTGATGTTATGGTGTTGGATATTGCATGTTCACTACTGAGAACTTTGTGTCTTTATTTTTATGTTGCTGTTACTTTTTGCTCGTAAGGCAATGAAAAGCTATACAAAATGCAAATGTGCGATTGCTTCAAAGTACAAGGCTTTCAAGAGAACATAAAACTATGTGTTAAGAACAAATGTAGGTGCCAGTGTTAAGTGGCCAGAGCATAGGAACCATAGGATGGATTGTAAGGCCATCCTTGTTGCTTACTTCAGCTGAATTGTTCCCTGAATCAGTATTACTGATGTAGTTACAAATATAATTCTAAAAGTCCCATCTAAATTGCTTTCCATCCCATATATTTGCTCACTGCAAGCTATTCAGCCTACAGTGACCTGGTATGTTATGGGCTAACTGAACATGATATGTTGATCAAAATAAGTCTTTATTTAAAAAAAAAAAGGAAAAAGCAGAGGTTTTGCTGCAGTAAGATGGGATTACTGTCAGACAGCAATTGAACTCTGTGAGCTTTTTGTTGTTCTGTGGGAGTACCTGTGGAAACTAAAAAGCGTTGAGTGTATCTGGCAGAGAGATCTTTGGCAAGGAAGACTGGATGGATCTAAATCAGTCACACCTGTGGATAATGTATTCTATAGTGATATTAACTCTCTCTTAGAATCCCCTCTTTTGTCTAGGGAACTGAAGCTTGAGTGTTCTGAACAAGCGCATCTTTAAAGTTAATTTTTGTCTTTAGGGTAAGAATAGTGTTCAATTGTTGCTTTGCCTGATTTTGAAAGAAGTCCCTCTGAGCTAGCTTGATGTGACTTTCTGCAGGCTTCTGTTGGAAGTGGGAATAGCAGCATCCAAGTTCACAAAGGAAAAACTTGAGAAGGCATAACTAGTATTAGCTGAGGAACTAAGCAGTTGGGGGAAAAAAATGAGATAGGAATATGTAGGTGTACAAAGTAGTGGCTATTCCAACTATATAATGAGTTTTCCTTTTTGTTCTTAGGTGAACGATTTTTCCCACCACCATCCGGTTTAAGCTACTCAACTTGGTTTTGCATTGAACATTTTAGTACTCCTCCTAATAACCATCCTGTCAGACTTCTTACTGTAGTGCGGCGCGCAAACTCCTCGGAGCAGCACTATGTGTGCCTTGCCATCATCCTCTCAGCAAAAGACCGGTCACTAATTGTTTCAACCAAAGAAGAATTACTTCAAAATTATGGTAAGAGTAGTTGTGTTGTCTGATAATCCTGACAATGTTATGATTGTCTAGATCTAGACTAGACAAATGTCTTATACGTAGGAATTGCGTGACTGAACTTGGAGCTTCATCTGCTTTGCTGTCTGGCTAGTTGAAGGCAGTCAGTCATTTCCTTTATGTTTTAATGATGAGATCAGTTTGCAGAAACAGTTTGTTGGTGCATTTGGCATCTGAGATCAAGAGAGGAATTACAGTAAGTGCTATAAAAAGCAAAGTGAAGCTGATGAGGCTGCTGAATTTGCTTGGGAGTGCTGTCAGTGTGGTTGGAGGCCTCAAGTTCAGCCATTTCCTGTCTCCTGCTTTATCCTTCTGTAGAGCTTCCAAGCCAGCTGTTCAGTTCAGGCCAATGACTGAAGATGAACAGGGGGCAGAGGAGGAGCCTTCTGTGCATTTCAGGCTTAGTACTTTATCAAACCAGCACAGTCTTAGTCTTCTGTCCCGTTCTGTTCTATTTTGAATAATAAGCACTAATATTTTTTTTCTTCATAATTGTAAGTATTTACAAAAACATAAGCAGACTATTATAGATACTCTTTACTTTCATGATAAATAAACATTTGCATAATTTCCTATTTTCTCTAAGTAGAAACTCAAAGAAAAATATGTTAAAAACCTAACGAGAACTTGGAGACTCATTGTACAGGGGTAGAACTAAAGCTCGTAAATTAGAAAGATAGTGACAGCTTTTTCTTACCTGGAAAGCTTAATTCTTATAGTCAAGGAATGGTTGGAAGGGACCTTAAAAGCCCATCTGTTTCCAACCCCCTGCTGTGTGCGGGATTGCCATCCACCAGATCAGGCTGCGCAGGGCCCATCCAGTCTGGCCTTGAATACGTCCTGGGATGGGGCATCCACAACTTCTACGGGCAAGCTCTTCTGGTGCCTCTGAGTAAAGAGTTACCACCTAACATTTAATCTAAATTTTCCCTCTCTGAGCTTAAAACGTTTCCCCATTGTCCTGTCACTATCTGCCCATGAAAAATGTCTTCCTCCCTCTTGTTTTTAATCTCTCTTTTAATTACTGGAAGGCCTGGCACCTCCTTGGAGCCTTCTCTTTTCCAGACTGAATAAGCCTGAGCTTATGTTCGTAGTAATTGCTTTAGCCTACATTGGAGCAGTAAATTATACGTTTTTAGTTTGTAAGCTCGTATCTAACTCTTTAAAAGATATTGGGTTTGAAGAGGCTTTGACAGAGAGGATTTGAATGTCTCTACCTACAAAGATTCCTTTTCAAGTGAATGGGATACTTTGCTTTGGTGATCTGCTGCCTTATGATGGCTTATAGTAGTTGATGGTGTGCAGTCAAGTCCTGAGCAGGTCGTTACCCGAAGAGCAGAGATAGCTGGCCTGCCAGTGTGTGGGATTGACAGTGCTGACAATTTGCTGTGAGAATAAACTGAGTGCTTTAGGGATTCTTTTTGTGAGTGAGAGTTGCACTTTGAGGTGTTTGGCTGGAGAAAAAGAAGTTAAGGAAAGATTATTTTCATATCTGGAAGTCAGTTCTAAGAACTCTGCTTTTATCCTTTTCCTTGTGCTATTTCTAAAGACAGTAGTGTTCTCTCTGTATACGCTGTTACTGAAGTGAGGGGATTAATTTCTTTTCCTTCAGCATTGAAAGAATGAAGAGAGATCTGAAAAACTCCTGCTTTCAGTTGAAATGCTCTCTAGTGTAGAATTTTCAAACTTTGCCTTTTTTTCTTTTTTGGGCTTTCAAGTAGAGAGTGGGAAATTTAGGTGATTCTGATGGAGAAACTAATGGACCTGAGTATTGCAAACTGATCATGCTTTCTAGTGTGAAATCAAAGGATGTGTTTTTGAAGAAGTAGAATTAACAATAATAAAAAAAATATTTATTGAGAACTGAAGGCAGCAGTATACGTTGAAGACAGATACCTAAGAAAGGGAAAAGACTTGAGTGGAGTGAAGAGTAGCGAAAAATGCCCTTTGGACACGAAGATTGGAGCAGGAGGAGAGAGATGCTCCAGGCATCAGAGTACAGGTTTCCCTATGTCCTCTGTGGAGGACCATGCTGCAGCACAATCACACTGTAGCCCACAGAGAAGGGTAATGTGTCAGGAGGAAGTATGAGAGGTATGGATATCTTTCTAATGTGTGTGTTAGATTAAAAAGTAGCTTTGAATTTTCAGAGACTGTTAGAGAGAAACCTGTAATGGGAAGAGAGAAGGAGAGAAATAAAATGTAATTTTCAACAATCTAAAATTATCCTGAGAATTTTCTTAGGGAATTTTTAGGGCCAGAAGAACAGATAGACATTATTGATAGCAACAAAACTTCTCATTGGCTTATATGCAAATACTCGTAGAAGTTCAGTCTGTGATAATGTGTTTTGAGTCCTTCAAAAATAAAGTCATTCATTCAGTTCTTGTACTTGAAATTTTGAAAGGAATATTTAAAACATTCTGATCTTGTTAGTTTTATTACTTAACTCACACAATGTTTGTTGTATTTTTGGTTACTTTATCTTTGTGTATTTACTGAAATTCTGGCTTTAATGTGTTTGCTGTGGATTTTTGCGTTTTCTGATGACATAAAAATCAAACTAATAACATTTTTCCTGTTGCCCTCTAATTGGTACTTTCCTTTTAGTTGATGATTTCAGTGAAGAGTCGTCATTTTATGAAATTCTTCCTTGTTGTGCCCGTTTTCGCTGTGGTGAGCTCATTGCAGAAGGCCAGTGGCATCACCTGGTTCTGGTCATGAGTAAAGGCATGCTGAAGAATAGTACAGCAGCACTGTACCTTGATGGACAGCTTGTTAACACTGTTAAGGTAAAATAAATCTTGAAATAATCACTTTTATTGGGTGGAGTGATCTCTTTCTCTGTGTGTGTATATGCATACAAAATAAGAGGATCCTTGCAAAAAGATCTTTGCTCAGTATGCAGCTTCCAGCCTCATTTCTGTTAAGGAGAAGATAATGAGTGTTTTCTTATGGTTGAGCAATAGCAGTACTGAAGAGAAGCAGGCATGGTGCATTGCATGTGAGGCAAGTGTGACTAGATTAAAAGAACTACAAAATGATGAATATGACTTATTCCAGGACCATTTAGTAGAATCTAATTTTTGAACATTAGCAACATTACAGAAAAAGCCAGGTTTTCACATTTATCCAGGTTTCTCTTTTTCCAGCCATCTTGCCACCCCAAGAAATAGCCCTTGTCAAGTGTTTGCTACTGAGATCTTAAATGTTACCAGTTGAGTGTGGATGACGTGCATGTAGTTGTCAGTGTTTTCTTAGCAGCTGGAACAAACTAGTAGACCAAATCCAGAGAACATGGAAGAACACTTGGGACACTGTCCTTACCTATAACTGATAATGAAAGAGTATTTGGCACCTGACGGGCATGGGTGTTAAAGAAGGGAGTAAGCTAATTGCACTGTGGGGTGCAAATCAGTTAGGTTAGTGTACTGCTATAGGTAGAAGGATATTCTAGCTTTTAAATTTTGTGTTTATTACTGCATCTGCAAAGAGCGTTGTATTAACTTTTCTTATTATGCCAGTTGCCTTGATGTGCTGATTATATTTGACCATACATAATTACATTCAGTAGCTGGTCTTAGAATTTTTACACTGTAGGAGGAAAATGCCTGCAAGATTTTTACTACTGTTATATATGTGCCAGCATGTTATCCATACGTTTGTTTACTGTTGTCTGACAAACTTATCAATTTGAGTTGATTATACATCCACTTCAGCATAAAATGGTGTAATTATCAGAAGCTTATTTTAATAAATTGAAGAAGGAGAGAAAAAGGACACAAGATTATGAGGTAGTCTTACTGATTTTGGGAAAAAAAAGCCCAACCACTGACAGTCATGAAGTACCATGTTTTTAGAGGCAAGATACAATCTCACTCTATTGCATTTTTAACTACAGAACTCACTGTGTTTTCACCCTGTGTTTCTCTGCACACCCTGGTCATTTGAAAACCGCTAGACTTCTGATCTTTGCATTTACCATCTGGATAATGCCTTTTACCTTTACCATATAGTGTCAGAATACCGCGTGTTACGTATCAATCAATTGCTATGTCCCCTGGTTTGCAGAATGCTTCCCTAAATTTCTAAAGTATCTACTTTCTTTTCACGGTACCTGGATGTTCTCAGTAACTTCACTGTACTTTTCTGCCTTACAGCTTCACTATATTCATAGCAGTCCCAGTGGCTCTGGTTCTGCCAATCCTCCTGTAGTCAGCACTGTCTATGCCTATATCGGCACACCGCCTGCACAGCGCCAGCTCTCATCCTTGGTGTGGCGCTTGGGCCCTACGCACTTCCTGGAGGAAGTTCTGCCTGCCCCAGGAGTTAGCACCATTTATGAACTGGGACCAAATTATGTTGGAAGCTTTCAAGCAGTATATGTACCGTGTAAGTAATTCAAATGGTAGTCAGTAAGATGGTCTGAGTTAGTTGAATCCAGCGGCAGAAAAGGTGTGAAAAAGAAAATAGGCAGTAGCAGAGAAAAACCATAATAAAACAAGTGTGGAATTTGTTCAGGTTGTGAGATACCAAAGTATCACGAAAAAGCAGGTAGCTCTCCTTGTGTATCCTGAGTCAGAGAGTGAGAGGGAATTGTTTGTCCTGTATAGACCTGTGTCAACTACTTGCTTTTTTGACAATGATTCAAACCCAGCAACTTACTCTGGTTTTGAGTATCTGCTGGTCAGTTACCATTTCTCCTGGAATGCACGTTAGCTCTGTGCAACTTGTAATCACTGCATTAACCAGAGCAAACTCCATTAATGGATATGTACATTCACTTCCAAGAATTAAAAAATTTTCCTGCCTTTATGCTCAGTCCAAATTCACCTGGAATCCTACAGTGGTTTAAGAGAGTTCGTTTCTTAACATGTTGACTTTGTCAAGCATGGCAATATATTTCTCCTACATGAGCTTTTCTCCATTCATTGTGTTTCAGGACTAATCTGCTCCAGAACAGAGGATGTGTTTCTGTTTGGGGCAAAGCTGTTTGCAATACATGCACTGTGCCAAACTCTGAAGAGTCTGATACAGGCTACATTATGGAGCTCCTTAATGTAGACTTTTATCTTGGCATCTCTACGCAAAAAGTTTGCTTTTCCTTAATGCAATGGTTATTTGTGAGAATCCTGGAGGAGGAATGAGTCCTTGCAATCTTCTACTGTTGTTCTTTCAGAGGAAATTCTATCTGACCTACCATTTAACTGTGCCATACTTACATCAGAAGTTCTGTCTCTCATTTTGATAATCAAGGTTGCCATCTTCTGAGGATTTGTTCTATATTTAAGCGAGAAAGATCTGATACTCTTGAGGCCTTGGGAAGAGCTCTCAAAGAGCAATTTGTTCAGTAGAATAGATTCCTTTCTTAGTGGAAATGGAGGAATGTTCTCAGGGCATCTGTGTGAGCAGACAATTTCACAAGTAATTTCATTCTCAGTGGAAACTGAGACATCTGAAATTCTCTCAAGTGAGACTCAACTGAGATGTGATTCTTATTGAAAAATTATGTTGATGCCAAGCTTGTCACTTCTTTCAGTGTTAGGTAAATAAAATACATGATTTTTCAATTCTATTAATATATTTCATTGGTGTTGGATGCACCTTTTGACTTGGATTGATGATGTACAAGAGAATTTCTGCAAAGCTTTCAGGTGCTCTGCACAATTCCTCTGAGTACTGTAGACAGCTGTCACTCGTGTTTGCAGTGCCTTCCAAGAAGCCTCCAATATGGGAGCAAAGGTTAAAAAAAAAAAAAATTGAAAGGTTGGAATAGATCTTCTCTTCAATGCCTAAGCCTTTTGCTTCTTTATTAGTCATGCATCTCTTGTACCATGTTCTAAAGTAGTTATCTTAGCAAGATGTTGTATAAAGCCTGTTGCCACACATAAAGATGAATCAAACACGTTTTTCTTTAAATTGAAACGAAAGTGAACAGCTCTTAGGCTGGGTACAAACTGAGAAAAGGAGTAATGTTACTTTCCAAAAATTGAGATTAAGAAGAACTGCATCTTTTATTGCAGGTCCAGGCCATAGGCTACCTGTTATCATTAAGTAGATGTTGAAAGAAAATGTTTGTTATATTTTATCCTTCTTTTTTAAATAGCGGATTTTTATGCCATCAGTAGACTAATAGGCCATCAATCTGGTTTTGGCTGTGTTGTGGAAAATATGTAAAAGCAATATCAAATCAAAATCAAATGTGACTGTAGAAGCTTTCTTCCAATACATATCCTCTAGTGTGATTTCAATATTTTACTGTTAATACTGAAGAGAAAACCAATGCTTTTTTCATTGTGTTTTTAGGCAAAGATTCCAAGTGTGAAGGAAATAACCCATGTCCAGTATCATTAGTACCAGAAGAGAAGGTCTCCTTTGGTCTCTATGCACTCTCAGTTTCTTCTTTTACAGTGGCAAAAATAAGGAAGGTTTACAACAAACTGGATAGTAAAGCAATTGCCAAGCAGGTATATTGGAAGATGAGTTCATTTGTATGACTTTTCAAGACAGTTTGCTCTTAGGAACTGGGAACAATAATGTCCTTATCAGAAGAGTTACCTGTAATTACTTCAACGGTTTAAAAAAAAAAAGGGGGGGGGGGTTTGAGACTCTAGATTTTATTCCTATTCTCGGAATTACCAGTAGCTTTGTAGTTGGCTTCTTTATGGAGGTATTTTTGCTTTTTAATGTAGAAAGTAGTTGTAATCATTTAGAAAAACAGTTAAGATGATATAGTTGAGAAATACTTATGCTGTTGCAGATGAACAAATCTGATAGCATTGTTATCTGACTGCATTTGGACATCTGAATACTGGTTTACATTTTGTACTTTGAGAAAATTCTTTATACGGAGGACCATATATTGGGATTTTGTTTTTCAGTTAGATTAATCCTCCCTGAACTCTGGAGACTACAGTAGTGAATGTCCTGATGACTATGGTGTAGTTTAATTTTGTTTTGTATTACTCTCTCACAGGAGAAAAATACGCAGGTTATGTTCAGACTCATGTAGAAAAGGTTAAAACCTTCTGTGCCTCTTCTTTTTTTTCTTTCCTTATTTTCTAAAGCTTGCAATTTCTTCTCATGAAAATGCCACACCTGTGAAGCTGCTACATAACTCAGCGGGGCACTTGAATGGACCTGCACGCTCCATTGGTGCAGCTTTGATAGGATATTTGGGTGAGTTGAGTAATTGAGAATTATGAAGTTTAAACATCATTAATGAATTGTTGTTAAGAACTTAGTGCTGGAAGATGAATCACATATTGATTAATGTGATGTTTATGGTGCATGATTAAATTTATTTTACATTTTTATATTGTATTGACATCTTTTTTGTTTTAGTGGTATGGAATGCTTTTTTCACTTCCTATGTGTACATTCACATAGAAATACTTACCTGTTTTTTTAGTTCATAAACTATTTTCCAGTTCAGAACTTCCATCACCTCCTCTTCTGAGGTGTCAAAATGCTCCTGGTGATATTCTTTTAATAAATCAAGCAGTACTAAAATGCAAATTACTTACATGATTTCCCAGTGATTTCCTATAAGATTTGATTTTAATTAATTTATTTTCATTGCCTTTGCTCAGGAGTAAGAACATTTGTTCCCAAGCCTGTTGCCACTACTCTGCAGTACATTGGTGGAGCTGCTGCTATTCTGGGACTTGTGGCCATGGCATCAGATGTAGAGGGACTGTATGCAGCTGTGAAGGCTTTAGTCTGTGTGGTAAAGAGCAATCCACTAGCCAGCAAAGAAATGGAAAGAATCAGAGGTTACCAGGTGTGTAAGAAATACCTTAAAATAGACTGGATTTGTTGATTTTCAGTGTCTCTGCTAGCAATTCCCTTGTGTTGCAGTGACCTTAGTTTGTGCTCTTGGGTTTACCAAGCTCTTGTCTGTTTAACAGAGACTAGTTAGTTGGATAGCTTCTAAAGAGCAAGGTGGAAAACTTCTAATCAGATCTGCCAATTTAATTGTTCTGCTGAAACATCTTCCTTAATACAGCAAGAAAGAGCACAACTTACGTCACTTAACCCTGTTAACCTGAGCCTGTTGCTACAAACATAAATGGCACTTAATGCTGTTAACATGAGCCCATTGCTACAAACATAGGAGCTTCTATACCAGTGGTTTACCAGCAAGAGAGAGCTTGAACAAAAAAGCAGGCTCGTAGAATTATTATTTTGAGATGATTGCATAGACTTCATAACTGGTGATATTGGTCATTTTCAAGCTTTAAACTTTTTAATTCTCCACTGAGGTAGAGTAGGCAGAATCACTTATGCAAAAGAATCATTTGACTTTATATATATATATATCTTCATGTGACCAATGAATTTTCTGATTCTGATGAAGATTATTTTATTGAAACTGAAAATGCACCCGTGGTTTGGGCTGCATATTTACAAACCTTTTAATGCTAGAGATCAGTATAGTTATGTTGAAACATTTCATTCCTCTTAGCCTGTAGACTGTGACTTACTACTTGCTATTCTCTACGATGTAGAATGGTAGCTGTTTCATAAGCTGAAGGGTATGCTAGGTACTCTTGTTTGGTTTTTTTCTTTCTGTTTTTGTTTTTAATCAATAGTAATGCCATTTTCAAGCTTGTTCATCAAAACTATCAAGTACTAGAGGTACTTTATGCACCTTCTTAAAAGGCATACTGCCGTTTTACCCACACTTTGTTATTCTTAGTTGGCATGCCTACATTGTCATAGGGTTCCTTATCTGTTTACTCATTTTAGTTGCTGGCGATGCTGTTAAAGAAGAAACGATCCCTTCTGAACAGTCACATACTCCATCTGACTTTTTCCTTGGTGGGAACTGTTGACAGTGGGCATGAGACCTCCATTATTCCAAATTCCACTGCCTTCCAGGATCTGCTCTGTGACTTTGAGGTATGTAAAGCTACGTGAGAAGCAATGATGATACTGGTTAATGAGTACTTCGCCAAACTGATAGCACACTTTTAGTACTGAACAACAGCAGATTAGGTTAGTCTCCTCCAAACATACTGTTTTATATATTGTATGGTAAAATAGCTCAGGTGCAAAATTATTGGTAACTTTTTGTATTTGATTCGCTCTTGAAACAATTCACAGGCACCAAGGTTGGTTCATGCTTTTTGTTGTACTAGAAGATTACAGAATCATAGAATCACAGAATATCCCAAGCTTGGAATGGACCCAGAAGGATAATTGAGTCCAACTCCTGTATGTTTGTAGTTTTCTGTTCTACAGTAATTTTATTTTAATCTGTATTTTACTGCAGTAAATATATTCAGGCATGAAAGATGCAATGAAAGTAACAGTAGGAGGTAAATTTTCAACACTGGACATTGGAATCACTTCATCATATGTCTTCTACAAACATAATAATAAAGTAGTTAAAAGAGTTAAAATTCTGCTTGCACAACCTATGAAATATTCAAGTTTTCTTGTTTTAAAGTGAGGATACTAGACAAGTTCAGAATGAAATGCAAATGTAATAGACATGATTTGTGATAGAGGCTGATTGACAATGTTAGGCGTTGATAGAACTCTTTGCCATTTGTTCCTTTTGTATTATCTGTATCTGATGCAGTGATCTGAGTGAAGCTGTTGTGATTCTCGCCTACTTCAAAAAAATAAAACAAAAACCATCGAATTACTAATTTTACTGATTTAGATGTGCATTTCAGCATTTAAATGCACTCCTGGAATCTTTATTTAAGAGTTCTGTCTAGGAAATACTCCTGTTGCCTTCACGTTAACAGAACTGGACTTTAATGTAAGCAGAAAATACTCTCGCCAAGATCAGTAATACACTGTAATTACAGAATGAAAACAAGAAGTGACATTTCTTCTTTTTTTTTTTTTTTGGATAAGGATGTTAAAACTAGAAATAAGTTTATGCTGTTTAAACAATAATTCTTTTTGTATTTTTAACAAACCATTTGAATTACAGTGATGATTCCTTTGTGCTCACAAAATTAAATATAAGCCTAATAGAGGTTATTGCATCTACCTCAGATATTATTTGTGGTAGACTCTTAAGCTGGATGAACTGGTTAGCAGAGAGAAGGCTGTTAATCACAGCCCAACTCCTTTTACACAGAGTAAGATCTTTGTGTAGCCGTGAATTCTGCTGAATATTCTTGGCTTATTTTTTATGTTAAAAGGAACCAGATGAGAAATTCCATCAATTTTATAGTCATTCAGAAACTATTATTGGAATTATCCAATTTAATACTTTAAAGTTCAGTGTCACGTTTTTTCACATAAGGCCAAGAACAATAGGAGGAAGAGTAAGCATACAGTATTAATTAAAAAAGAAAAAGCACATAGTAAGTCTGTGATTCAATCAGAAGAAAATTTCAAGAACTCTCAAGAAGTCACTTTTCCTGACTTGTGATTTTTTTATTGCTATTTTTTTATTTCTGTATTTAGAAATCAGTGATTCTTATTATTTCATGAAAATCTGATCAATTTGGTGTTCTTGTTCTTGTGCTAAGCAGAATAAGGGAAAGACTGTTCTGATCATTTCAGATAAGATTTGAAGAAAAGGAAAAGCAAATAATTTTTCACTGCAGCTTGTTTTGCACACATTCATTTTTTTATTCAATAGGAGATCAGTTTTATGATCTGAAGCTGTAACGTTGAACTTTCTGGTTTTATATATTTTTTTCTTTTGAATACATGTATATTTTTTTTTTGCTAGGAGATTGAAATCATTTAAAATACTATGCAGAAAATGCTGGGTAAAGACAGGGTAAAGAGGAAGGCAAAAAAAAGAAAAAAGGGAAGGCCCATGAGTTCTGTGCAGACAGAAGATAAGAAGATCAATTTCACAAACAGACAATCTTCACTTTAGTCAAATAAACACAGCAGTACCATCCAGCATTTCACATCAGCATTGTAAATCACACACAACTTTTGGGTCTGTTTACTATCTGTCTAAGGAAAAAATTGCAGATAGCGTTTACATTTTTGTCTGTAACTCTGAATTTCACGCATGATACGTTTACAGAGACTGTCTTTGGTACCAATGTGTGTTACTTTAGTTCTGCACTAGAATATTTAATACTTAACTGAATTTGAGGAAAAAATAATTGAGAACCTTACAGTCGTCTTATGAGCACAGTGGCCAGGTAAAAGTTTTTATCTCTTCAAGACGTTTGTAACTTTTGGTATATTAAGCTTGCTTGTCAGTTTAGAGTCTTCAACTGGATGTGAATACAAACCTTAACCATTGTTTATTCTGTATTTCAGGTCTGGCTTCATGCACCCTATGAACTTCATCTGTCATTATTTGAACACTTCATCGAACTTCTCACAGAGTCCAGGTATAAGCTGGTGCTGGCCTACTAATGAGGCTTGCAGGGTTAGATAATATGAAGAGGTTGCTCCAATTTTAATTTGACACCTCCTTTCCTTCCTTCTTTCAGTGAAGCTGCAAAGAATGCGAAGTTAATGAGAGAATTCCAACTTATCCCAAGGCTGCTCTTGACTCTTCGAGATATGTCTCTCTCCCAGCCTACTATCGCTGCAATTAGCAATGTGCTGAGCTTCTTGCTTCAAGGCTTCCCCAACAGTTATGACTTACTCAGGTAGCCCACGCCCATGTTGAGTCTGGTTTAGGTGTTTTCATTATGTTGCTGATATTGATCAAAATACAGTTAAACCACTGTGAAGTAACAAACGTAGAAAGTTCCTGCACTGAATTTTGTCCTACAAGAAGTGACTGAGGGCATAGGCATAACCATTTTTTAAACTTGATTTAAATATTAAATTCAGTTTATATCTAAAGAGGTGTGACTGAACAATAGAACTTGCTCAGTTTTGCAGTGAAGTAACAATGAGGCCTTATTCTTGCTTCATTTTTCATGTGAAATGCTGAGCACTTTTAAATTCAATTGACTGTTACTCAAGGTTGAGCAGGAGGATGCTTCTGGTTAAAATCCAGCTTTGATGACTCTCTCACAAAAGGTTAATGTCAAGATTTTTTCTAATTCATCACTACAGAAAAATATTTAAGGTTGTTAGGTATAATGATAGTAATTATGTATAATTGTATTATTTTGCATAATTAAGACTGGTAAAAGTTGCATTAATGGTTGCAACTCATCTATTCAAGATTACGTGAAATGTTTTTAAATTAATTGAATTCCTTAATTGGGTTTTTTCATCTCCTATTTGATTATTATGGAAATTGATAAAATATTACCAGACTTGGATGTTTTTTTCTTATGAGTGATTTTATTTTCAGCTGCTTATGTAAAGTACAGTCAAAGGTATCAGAAACATCAGAAAGCAGTTCAAGAATAGACAGCATAGGTGTAATTCTTAAATTCCTGTGGAATTCCAGTACAAATTGGAGTGTTCCAACATCACCTTTTCTGTTTCCTGGAAGTAAAGATAAACATATTGGATAGCTTAGAATAAATAGCTGTGGACCTTTTGAGGTTAATTCCAGGGGAAAGAGGAATATTCTGTCTCTTTTCTTAGAGCACCTCATCATCATCTTGTTCTTGAAAACTGTGACCTTGTGTTGTATCACTTCAAGCTGTAGGCATGAATGTTATACCATATGAATGTTTTTTTTGATGTACTGCTAGCTCAGCTGTAATTGTTGGTGAATGTTGTGTTCTCTTTTCTTTAACTTGCAAAATTCCTTTTACCAGAAATTAGAGGTATCTTTACACTTCCTGAATGTTAAAGTTTTCTGAGTCCCATAACTACAAACTTGTCTGCCAAGATTCCAATTAGTAATGTACATTGCTTTGGTTTTTGGCTAGCAACTTTAGATTTAGGCTGTTTTATCAACCTCTAAATATGAGAAAGTTTTTGTATATTGCCCTTTCACTAGTGTTCTGATTTTGTTAGATGTAAATTATTGATAGGGGAGGATTCATCTGTCATATCAATGCACGATGTTCTTTTTGTGTATATCAAGGTTTGGACAGTTCATCTCTTCCACTTTACCTACGTTTGCAGTCTGCGAGAAGTTTGTAGTCATGGAAATAAATAACGAAGAAAAGCCTGACAGTGGTAGGTTATTGCATGACTTAGAAATAGTAGAAGAGTAATAGTTTCTCTTTTGTACTTAAATACTTAAAATGTACAGCAGTATCATTTTGTTATAATGTGGCTGACAGCTGTGAAACTTCACTTCTTAGTATTGCATGCAAAGCAGTGCAAAAACCACACACTCTAATTTTGTTTTTCTTCACTTAATACTGCACTTTGTCCTTCTGTTTCTCTAACATGCTACTTAAATTGTGTATCTCTTTATTATGTGAATGGGAGAGGGAAGTGCAATGTACATCTGCCTTCCAGCTTTTTCTGTTAAATAAAATATATATACACACATATATATTTAGTCTTCAATAATACATACATTTAATTGTTTTGAGAATATTTCTACCCCTGTTTCTTAAAGTAAAGATACTTATACTGTTGTTGTTTTGCTCAGAGTCCCCTGGGAGAAATGACCTTAGAAATGGTGGATTTGAACCAATATCTGAATGGGATGCCCAAAGATGCTGTAGTTTCTGTATCCCTTGGGAATATAGTGGTAGTCAGGAACAAGTAGCAGGGATGGATTTCTGCTTCCTATGAGCTTTATTTGTCTGTTTTTCCTACAGATCAATGTTAGGTAGTCTGCACATTTATCACTGCGTTTCATGTCTCTCCTTACTTTCTCTCTTTGCAGTCTCAAAGATGAAGACATTTGGCTTTTATCAGTAAAAAACAATAACTTGGGTATAGGAGAGAGATCCTTATCTGTGTTTTCACTGTGCTGGCCCAGGTTATCCAGAGCTTATGTTGCTTTTTCCCTGCCTGGAGCAGTGGAGAGACATGGGGTAGAATGGCTCTGGGACAGGAGTGAAGAGGGAAGTGTAAGATGGAAGGCATCAGATTTCATATTTAAGCTGTATTGTGGCCCTCGAAGATGCTGATTTCTTGTCTGTGGCTTATGCACAAAACTAGGGCACAGAATGTTTCCAGAATGTCTTGTTCTTTGCGTGTGTCTCCTCAAGCATTTCTTTTTGTAATACTGTGAAAAGTGTTCCTCCTTCAATATAATAAAGTACAATAAGAAGGATTCAACAAATGGCAGTAAAGTTGATCTTGAGCTGTTTGTACATCTTGTAGTAAACTTGTTTTTCAACTGATGAGTTCAGAGATCTGACTTGAAAGAAAAGGAAATTAATCACTCTTCCTGTATCTTACATTTCGAGGGAATTGTAAACTATCCTTTTAAAATTTCTATAGTTTTTTTTTTGTTTTATCCCACAGAAAGCATAATGTTTATCTAACTGTTGTGAGTTTTTACTAATTTCTTTTCTCTTTGTTTGTTTGTTTTTTTTTTTAATTTTTTCATGTCAGGTACCAATTGGCTTAACTAATGCAGAACACCACAGTTTAGAAGATGCAATATCCTTCTATCCATCCTTCAAAGCTCAAGAAATGCTTTGTGAAAAAATAATGGAAGCACCAAGCATTTCTCAGCAGTGTGTACCAGATCAAGTGTAGCAGGCTGTCTGTGCTTTAGTACAGCTTTCTCTTGATCTCAGTAGGAACAGATTGAGTTTACTTGTGTATGGAGGTTATGAGTAGTCTTTAAAATGTCCATGTTCCAGAAGTCTAATCTTGCTTAATTTGGTTTGTACTTACTGTCTAGGAACTGAGGATGATTTTGGAGGACTTGTTTCAGCTAATCTTATTCTACTGCGGAACAGGCTTTTAGATATCCTCCTGAAACTTCTATATACTTCCAAAGAAAAGACAGCTGTTAATTTGCAGTAAGTACCAAGAACTTAAGATAGAGCAAGGATAATATTTTCTAATTTGAAGGGAGAGAATTATACAAACCCCTACTCCATTCATTGCTTAAATTGTATAATTTTATAGGAACTGTTAAATGATTTACACAGCTGTTGCTGAATAAACTGTGGATAGGCTGGAAGAAATAGAGTTCATGATTCTTGAGTTTTATGTTCTCAGTTGTGCTATGATAATAATAGTAATAAGCAGATGGAACCTACATGTCAGTATTTTCTTAAAATATTCCCAAGTAACTATTTTCATAGTAAAACAAATAGATAAAATATTTTTTAAAACCAAGATAGTTTATTAAAAAGCATACCTGTGGAAAACTTCATATCTCTGTATAGCTCAGCAAGTTGAAATGAGAAAGAACAATTGTTGACAAATGTTTTCAGGTCAGCATTCCAGAAACAGCAATTGAAGAAATCTTATCCCAGTCAGAATTGTCTGAGTTAGCTATATTCAGTCATGCCCTTTACCTAAATGAAAACTGACGTTGCTCTCTGGATTCTCTTTAGTGAGAGTTGCAGAGTAACATTCCTTGTTCAGAGGTAGGCTAACTTTAGCATGCAGGAAATGCTTGGGTAGATCTGAATTTTCTTCAGTCTTGAAGTTTGCTCTGTAGTGGAGGACACTGACTTATACTGTGTAGTAGGAGGATAAATGCTTTAATGTGTGATCCTTTTCTCTTTTGTTAGGGCTTGTGAAGAACTGGTGAAGACCCTGGGGTTTGATTGGATTATGATGTTTATGGAAGAACATCTGCATTCCACCACGGTCACGGCTGCCATGCGAATTCTTGTGGTCCTGCTGAGTAATCAGTCCATCCTTATTAAATTCAAGGAAGGTCTCAGTGGTGGAGGCTGGCTTGATCAGACGGATTCTGTCTTGACCAATAAGATTGGTACTGTGCTAGGTATGGTATGAAAACTCTCTTATGGGTGCACCCTTCCTGTTACTGTTGTCTCTGCTCTGGTCAGATGCTGTTGCCCTTCATTTTTCTGAGATATAATAGATTTCCTAAGCAAAAGGGAGCAGTTCTACACAGTTGACATTGCACAGATGTTGTTATAGTTCAGTATTGCATGAAGCCTGAACCACAATCAGTTTTTTATCACTGTCAAGGCATGGTTAATTATGTCCTGAGGGCAAGTGCATCTGAGCTAAACGCCAAGGCATCACACAAGATGCTCAAGCAAATGAAGATTCAGAAAAAAATATTAGTTGCATTAGTTACAGCATCATGCAGTGTTAAACCTGTGCTGCTTTGTTTAGTGAGTTCTATGCAAATTAGAGTTACCAAATTGGATTTGTGCTACCTGGGAAATTTCTGTGTGTACAGCTTCATTTCAGCCCTTCTTTTCCTCTGCTTAGCTTGCTGTTATACCTTCTTTGGGCACACGTATGCCCCCTGGCTGCTACTAAAGGTTATTTTGGGGGGTTCTTAAAGCCTTGTTTACCCAGTCTTACCAGAGTTTACCATTATCCTGCAGGACCTAGAATGGATATGGTATGGATAATGGTATAAGGTGTTAATGCTATATTCTAAGCTATCTCTAAGCTGTCTGAAATAAAGGATGTTAGTTTTTGGTAAACGGGCAGCGTAGGTGTTCTTTTGCCCTTCTGATTCCCTGAAATTTATTAGTTGCTGGTAGTTTGCCCCAGCTCTACTGACAGGATTCTGTACAGACTGTTCTAAAGGGGTGCAGCATGAGACAGGAGGGCTCCCAGAGCTTATGTCCATGAGAATGTGTCTTTTTTATATCATCTTCATTTGACACCAATATTTAAAAAGGGAGAAAAATAAAAGCATAGCTTATGCTTGCTGAGGGCATTTAGTTATTTGCTGTGAAGTTTAATTATGGAGATTCTAGTTTAAATCTTAATAGAAAGTGCAACCTGTCATAACACCCACTTGCCATAGCAGTACAGGACCACCAAGAAAGCAGTATTTCATGGTTGGTTTGGGTTTTTTTTGTTTTTTTGTTTTTTGGAGTACTTCAGTATTCCTTTTCCTTTTCATCCCTTATCTCCTGGATCTTAAGAAGCATTTACTATGGAGTTTCTCAGGAAAAACAAGACATGGTACCTGATATTAAAGTCAGTATTATTTTAGAAGCTTGGTAAGCTGTCACAAAGAATAACTTCTCCCCTCTTCTGTTTCCACCGTGACAGTGGCTCTCTTTGGAGAGAAGCAATGTATTTTATACAAGTTTGTGAAAGTTTTTAACTTTATTTCCTCTGTTATGTTATCTGAAGGATTTTTTTTTTTTGTAACCTTGATCAGGATATACCATATCTTCAGTGAGTCTGTTTTGTTTTTTTTTTTAGTAATACAAAGACAGTAGTTTTCAAATTGCTGTCAGTTTAGACCCTTGTTCAAATGTAATAAAATTAAGTGGCACTCTTCCCTTGAGCTGGAGCTGGCTTTGGATCAGGGCAGTTGTAATTACTGTTAACGCAGCTTAGTTGTTGTTTCTAAGGTGGCTGTGCAAGTAACGACTATTCTGTGTTAAAGCAGTAGGTAATCTGTTTCTTCACTAAAGACTTTTCCAAACTGGTTTATTATATGAAAATAGATGTTAAAATTTGAACTGTTCTTAATTTTGAAGGAGGACTTTTCCTGAAATGTATACTTTAGTATACTTTAGTGAAATACGATGTCCAGCTTGTTGTGCTTTGTCCCTTTGAATTCTGTCAAAGTGCCTTGTGCAATCTCATTCTTCACATAGATCATCTGTCTGGGAATTCAGTCTCTTTACGGTGGCTTCCCATAATGTATCTCTCATGGTATTACGATCAGTCTTTGCATCAGCAATGAACTAGGAAACCTTTGGCAGTCTTTAAAAAACCATATTACATATGCAAAGATTTGTTGTGAACATACTGCAGCATCTGTTGTTTGGCTAACTCAGATCTGTACTTTGTGTAATAATTTCTTCATGTTTGCATGTATGTGCCTTAAAATTTGAAACCCATTGACATTTTAGGCTGTGGACTGTTTCTAATTCATGGTCTTTTTTTAAATGTTCAGTAATTTCTTCAGTCACATAATCTTTCTAAAATAGATGTGTATTTATAGTCATATTGGAACAGCATATGTGGAGTTGTCCTTTTTGGTTTTTTTCATATTTTGGTATGTATCATTTGAACTGATGCCAAGATACATTGTAGCCAAAGAGATATTTTAAAAATTGCTTCTAATCAAATGACAGTGACCTATACAACTGCCTTAATTTTCATTACTTTGTTATTTTAAATGCATTATATAACATTGACTCCAAGATTTCTGCTGCAACCTGCTGAGATTGACTTTTGTTTAATCTTGCTGATAGACTTTGTGCAGGTCTGTAGCAAGGGTTTAATTAGTTGGGTTCTTCATTTATGTCTATATGGATCTGAGTGTGTATGTATGTATTTAAGAGTTCGTTTTTATAGCATGAAATTTTTGGGGAGGTACCCTCCTAAGTTCAGCACTTCAGTATGGGTGAGCTTCGCAGGCATTTCCCTGTTAACACTGTTGGCTTTTGCGTTTTCCTTTCTCTCAGGGTTCAATGTTGGCAGGAGTGCTGGTGGAAGATCGACAGTCCGAGAGATTAACCGTGATGCATGTCACTTCCCAGGCTTCCCTGTCCTGCAGTCCCTTCTCCCCAAGCACACAAATGTACCTGCGCTCTATTTCCTCCTCATGGCCCTTTTCCTGCAGCAGCCGGTCACTGAGCTGCCCGAAAACCTGCAGGTCAGTGCGCCCATCGCCAGCGGCCGATGTAAGCAGGGCTCACAGGTAGGGATTACCTAGTAAGATGTAAGTGTTATTCTGTCTGTCGTCAAAGAAAATAATGGATTAACACCCCCAATCCCCTGCAGCTGACACAAAAGACAGTGCATCCTGTTTTATGCTGTGTTGGGAGTGGGAGGATGAGATGCTATGGGAGTGTGTGGAGGGCAGCTTGTTGTGGCAGAGCTGCAGCTGTTTTCTGTCTTGGATGCTCTGGGGTCAAGTTGACGTGGAATGGAGTATGACTTTTTTGGAAGAGTAGGAGTGATTGTGGTAAGGAGAGGTCACAAGGTTACAAACAAAACAAGACAGTTATTTAAAAAAAAAAAATTGTATTTTCAGGGAAACATCACAGTTCTCAAGGGAAAAATGTATTATCGTTCTCAGCAGGATGATTTTTAACCTGTTTTAATTGCATGTAAATGAATAGGAAGCCTTAGTGTAGTCTTATATGGAGAAAAGCCTGCTGTTGACAAGGTATACATTTAGAACAGATACCAAGAGTGCCAACATCCACTTCTCAATGGGAAATTGGAGGTAAAAATTACGGATCAGAAGGTATCCTGCCCACGTTTTCTCAAGAGAAATACTTGATGGCACATGTAGCACTATGCTGTTTTAGAGTTGTGAAGCTCATCTTCTGCTTACAGTGTTGAAATACAGTGACGTTATACTGAAATGAAATGCAGCTATCTGAAATGTCTGGCAGTGGAGCTCTTAATGCTAGAGCTTGCGCAGTTTGTCATTTTTCTATTTATTTTTAAATGTTTTTTTAAAATGTATTACTGGAAAATACAGCTTGGTATATTTGCTTTGCTCATGTTTTGTTTCTGTGGGACACTTAGTTTTGTTGCTAGATATACTGAAGTAAAATGAGTTGATTGTGCAGCATTTGTGCTGGCATGTCTCGTTTCAGAAGATGTAAATGCTTGGAGAAGGAGGGAGCTGCAGTTATGTTGCTCTGTGGTTGGAAGGAATTTTCTTCAGTGCCTCATGACACATGATCTCCCTACGAATTTCTGGGGGATTTATCTTTTTACATTCTGTAGTCTTATATTATTTAGATACTGTCAAGTGAATGTCATATATATAATAAAAAGTGGTATCAAATTGCACTGCAGAAGGGGTTTATTTTATGTGTTTCTCTTCTTTTACCTCTTATAGTTTGATTTAGATTCTATTTGGACATTCATATTTGGAGTTCCTGCCTCTTGTGGCACTGTTACCTCTTCAGTACACAGTGTTTGCACAGAAGCTGCCTTCTTGCTGTTGGGAATGCTGAGGAGCATGCTGAATTCAGTAAGCATAAGTATTTTGCATTTATTTGAACATACAGAATTGCTTGAGTCCACCATCTGGTGAAAAGCCAAATTGGAAAGGTGAAGTTTTAGTGTTATGACACACCCAGCCAGCATTTAAGCTCATAATACTTGCATAAAATCCATCGTTGTCATTGGGTTATTCTGTCTTATTTTGTTTCTTGTTACCTGTAGCAATATTGGTGGCTGTAAAATCAGCATTGCTTTTTCACAAAAAGGCTAAGCTTTGCATTTTGCTGCAAATAAAGCAAAACCAGGAAGCAGAAGGATAAAATGCCCTTGGCAGAGATAACAGATTTTTTTTTCCTGCTTAACATCATGGCAGTATGTTTGAGACTCTCCAGTCCATCTGTTCAGAGCTCTGATAGTTGCTGATTTTGTGTGTGAAGCTTCCATATGCAGAGAAGTCCCCTGACTATTAATAGCCACATACTAGAGGAAATGAACTTATTGCCAGAAAAATGTGTTCTTTTCATTTTTGAATCTAATGTCAATAGTAGTGAAAGTCGGTTTCTTAGTGGAAAACTTTGGTATCAAGTAGGTCCTAAAGCATTTATTTGCTGAAAAGGATCTTGTGAAACATATGTAAAGCAGTACCTTTTCAGGTGTAACGACCAAGCAGGGGACATGTTTGTAATATGCACTGGGAAGTGTTGGCTACATGTTTCACATGTGTTGGCTTGTCCAGATGTGACCAGCACACATATCCAGAAAACATGGCCTGGCGACCTGCTGAAGTTCCTGTTACGAGTTGATGTGTCAGACTTGTGTGTTCATATCCTTGGTCACATGTTGGGGTCAGATGTTCATCATCATGTGCCCTGCTCAGCAGCCAAGTGTTTTGTCACATGTGGTGCCTCATTCCTCACAATTTAGTGAGGTTCTCAGACACATGTTCTGTCTCATATTTGATCAGACATTGATTCATGTGTCTGGACACCGTGTCTTCAGTCATGTCCTCTGGACCCCTGTTTGGTTGTCTGTTCTGACACATGCTCCAACACATCTGACATGGTCTAGATCTGTTTTCTGACACTGTCGTGTTTGGTCGCACAGTTCTGCTCTATTTGAACAACTGTTTGACCAGTTTTGATGCATTTCACACCATCTCTGGCCACACTATTCCTCCTCCCACAGCTCTTCTCTGACGGGAGTATTCCTCATATAGCTTCATCTGCACTAACGTGCTGTTTGTTTTTCAACCCAGCCCTGGCAGTCTGAGGAGGAAGGCTCCTGGCTTCGAGAATATCCCGTCACCTTGATGCAATTCTTTCGCTATTTGTATCACAATGTGCCAGACCTTGTTTCCTTGTGGATGAGCCCAGAGTTCCTGTGTGCGCTGGCAGCAACCGTATTTCCTTTCAACATACGACCTTACTCTGAGATGGTAGGAAATTCAGTGAGTTGGATTTTCTGTTCTTTTTCCCACAAATGCACTTTTTGAGGTTTTATCAATTAGAAATCTCATGAAGATAAAGCTCTGCTTGCTGTGCAGAAATTGATGGTTTTAAAGACTGGACTGGAAAATTTGTATCTACGTTTTGAAAATGAGAGGGGTGTGTGCTCAACCAAAAGGCAGGTACTGAAGCTTCATTTCTGGGGTAACGTACACTGCTTATTTGTTTTCTAGTGGGCTAGTTCTCTCACATAAAAGAATCAAATTAACTCAGATTTACAATAGGAAAAAGGCTGACTCAGCTTCTCTTTCTCCTTTCCATTCTGGAGGATGTGATAGAATCTTAAACTGCTTCTTCCCCCCACTTTTTCTGTGGCTGAACCACAAAACAGTATTTTTGTCTTACCTGGAACTGCTGAGCTCTAGCTAGGATAGTGTGTGAATCCAGCTTTCATTGCATAGCTGCCTGAAGCAGGAAATATTACAAGCTATTAATCTTCTGTATTCTCTATTAGATCTTATGTATTCTCTGAGCTAGTTGTTATTTATAAATTGTGCTATTTCTAGAGTTTGAAAGGAAACAGTTATTGTTAGCTGGCATTTAAAGGTAATTGCACTATGAACGTGAAAGGATAATTAGGTTACATGTTGGCAAATGTGATAACTAGCGTATGGCAAAAATATTTACATGTATATGTTGCTGAATCTAATAAAGATATACAGATTATTTTTCTTTTAACCGGAAGTAGATGCTAGGAGTTCTGGTAATGCTGACTTGGCATTTGCCTGTATAGAAGAGCCTTGCATCTCTGAGTTATTTTTAAGTACTTTCAGTGCAAAGTACCTTTAATTCTTCAGTTACTAACTTTTTCAAAGCCTTTGGGCCTTTTTCTTTTTTTTCTTTTTTTTTTTTTTTTGCAATGAGAATATACATTTTTGCAAAGTATTTAGAAGTTACCCAAGGAATTCTTGTTCATGGATATTTTTCATATTAAATGTGGCCTCTAGCTCAGGTAATTCATGCCAGCCTTTGCTGGCTTTTTTTCCATGGCAATGAGAACCTAGAATTTGGATACATTGCCTGTTGGACCTGATCCTGAACACAATAATCTTGGAAAACAAAAAAAAGAGTTGTTGGGAAACTAGATTTGAAGTGTATAGCCTTGAAATGGTAAGTGAAAGATAGAGGAGTGGAATGACTGCTTTTAATTTGCTCAGCTCTGGAGCTTTGACATGCTGCTTTTCACAGGTCACTGATCTTGATGATGAGGTCGGGTCCCCAGCTGAAGAATTCAAAGCCTTTGCAGCTGATTCTGGGATGAACAGGAGCCAGTCAGAATACTGCAATGTTGGCACCAAGACATACCTAACGAATCATCCTGCCAAGAAGTTTGTGTTCGACTTCATGCGTGTGCTGATAATTGACAATTTGTGTCTCACACCAGCCAGCAAACAGACTCCGCTGGTGGATCTTCTTCTAGAGGTAAAGTGAATTTTGACTTACTGTGACAGTTTTTTTCCACCCCTGTTTCTCTTTCCCTTTGTCTGGCATTCAGTAGAATCTTGGAAATTGTCATTAAATAGGAGATGCAGGAAAAGAATTGTCTCAAAAATTGTTTAACAATTTGGAAAACCTAAGAAAGCAAGAATTAGAGCATTTACATATGTTAGAGACACCCTCAAATGCCTGATCAAAAAATCCTCTTGCTATTTATGGAATCTTTTCTTGCTATGCTTACTTCTCCCCTACTATCAGTTTTGTTTGTGGGCTCCTTAGCTTTAAATTAGCCAGTCAAATGGCTCTGTTAGCTTCTGCACATGTAACTGAGCACACTGTGTCAAGGTTTTGTTCCTATTTTGTGCTCTCCTTAGACCTCATTTTGGCATCTGAACCAGTAACTCCTTTTATCTGGTGATGCAGGAATTGGCTTGCAGCAGTAGATACTTAGCAGTGCAGCATGAGTTGCATAGCTTTTCTTTAATTCTATTCTTACAGAGTATGATTAATTTGTTATACATCTATTAGCCTGTGATGACTGTATTGCTATTGCTCGAGATATAAAATCCTTACAAATCCCTCAAGAAATATTAAGTACTATGTTTTATTCATATTAGATAAAAAGGGAAAAAAAGTGGCAGGACATCTGGTGCCATATGCTATAAAAATTCAGAGTAACTGTGTTATCTTCTTGCAGAATTCTCCATTCAGGTTTGTGACAGCTGTGCAAAGCAGCCTTCTGTTAATTGTTAGGCAGGCAATGAGGAGTTTAACTGCTCTGATATATCCATGCCATCTTCACACAGTGTATTTTGAAACATTTAGTTCGCATTGATTCACATTCTCCCTCAGCCCCTAACTACTTGTTACCCTCATCCCTGTGCTGCTGTGTCCCTGATTGCTTCAGCAGTTGCTGGAATTTTGGATTGTGCTTACGTGATCCCCTAACACATTTCCTGAGGTAGCTGGACATCTCTTACAAAGCAAAAAATAAATTGTCAACTGGTGCAGCTTTACATAAATATCAGGAAGAGTATTTGAGGTCATGTCAATCTGTTCTCATTACTTTGCTGCTGTTTTAATCTTTAAACTTGTCAGTGTTTGTTACTAATCCCTCATAGAGTGCAGGATATGCGCGCACTGCTAAGCTTCTAGAGTGCAAAATGAAGCAGGCTCAAATAAATAGCCCTAAAAAACACTGGAATTCTGAGTGGAGCATTTAGTAGATACGACAATATGTTCTGGAACACCATGAGGTGATGGTATTTTTTCCTTTGAGTCACAGAATCGTAGAATGGCCTGGGTTGAAAAGGACCACAATGATCATCTAGTTTCAATCCCCCCACTATGTGCAGGGTCGCCAGTCACTAGACCAGATTGCCCAGAGTCACATCCAGCCTGGCCTCGATTGCATCCATGGATGGGACATCCATAACCTCCTTGGGCAAACTGTTCCAGTGTGTCACTGCCCTCTGTGTGAAAAACTTCCTCCTGATATCTATCCTAAACCTCCCCTGTCTCAGTTTAAAACCATTCCTCCTTGTCCTATCACTGTCCACCCTTGTAAACAGCCATTTCCCCTCCTGTTTCTATGCTCCCTTCAAGTACTGGAAGGCCACAATGAGTCTCCCTAGAGCCTTCTCTTCTCCAAGTTAAACAAGCCCAGTTCCCTCAACCTTTCTTCACAGGAAAGGTGCTCCAGCCCTCTGATCATCTTAGTGGCCTTCCTCTGGGCCCGCTCCAAGAGCTCCATGAAGTGCAAAGGAAATAAAGATTTGGTGCATCCATCCATTATGTGACCATATCAAGGTTGATATTGTGGTATACAAAAGCCCACATAGAAGTGATGGTAAATTTAGATGTCTTTGTTTTCAGAACGGAGTCATTATGTGAACTGAGGAGATCACAGCTGAACTGTGTGTTCAGTTACAAATTGGTACATGTTTTAGGAGTGTGTTCTTTTCCATTTCCTGTTATGGAAGTAATAGAAGATGCATTGACATATTGGCAGAACATGCATTTAATGGATTTGAATTGGAGTACTGCTCACTCCATAAAATTGCATACAGCTGTTGTGAATTTGATGTCTGTTCCTAAGTTTTTAGATAAAGCTTGTGAGAAAGGGAAAGCAAAAACTCACCTAGAACACCCCTTCTCTGTTTTGGTTCTCTCAGAGATATTAATTATGTTTTCATTGCATTTCTTGAATCAGGCTTCCCCTGAAAGATCGACACGAACGCAGCAGAAGGAGTTCCAGACCTATGTTTTGGATAGCGTGATGGATCACTTACTTGCAGCCGATGTTTTATTGGGTAATATAACTGTTTAATTCTCAAGCTGTGTCACTTAAGGGAAAGTTCATGATTTTTTAAAAACTATTTTTCGTTATTAATGCTCTCATCTGTTACAAATCAAATGCCCTCATCTCCCTGTTAGAATCATAGAAAATCCTGAGTTTGATATTCTTGTTCTGCCCTTTTCTTTCCTTGGATGTGTAAATGGTATTGCTGAACTTTTACATTCCCTCTTGGTCTTGATTGTGCCAAAGCTGTAAAACTGAAGTTATACAAAGAAGCTATGGAGGATGAATCTTTTGGGTTTGTAAGCCAAATTTTAGTCCTGTCAGAATGAAATAAAACTAGGCCTTGCTATCCCAGCATCATCTATCTTGTCCTTTTTGCCTTGGCAGATATTCTGGAACTTATGTTAATTTATTATGGGTGGGATTTTTAAAAGCTATCTTTTTTTCTTTTCCTCCTATTGTAGCAGCACCCCCAGAAATCCCGCTGGGGATTGAATCATCTCCAAAAGAAATGCAAAGGAAGAGTTTGCAAAGCTTGTAACATGTATGTCTATGCATGTTACTGTCCTAGAAGAGCATGTGTATAGATAATGACACGGGTAGGAATGTCACTGGTCAGGCGTGCAGCTGGATTTCAGGGACTTGCCAGTAGCTACTGATCTGCTCTGCCTTAATCCTAGATGTCACGGGGCAGCACACTTTTCTGATAAGATAAACTTGTAAAGCCTCTTCCTTTCTTTTGCTACAGCAAGTTTTTCTTTATTTGAGTGCAGTATATCATAGAATTCCAGAATCATTTACATGACGCTCTGAGTCAGGTTATTCAGAGTCCTCTGCCCTTCTAAGCACTTTATGTAGAGCAGGAGCTTTGATTTCCCTCGATGTTCTTTCTTCAGAGTTATGGCCAACTTCTTCCACGTGAGATGCAATCAGTTGCTGTGTTGCAGATGGGGCAACAAATTAATAAATGTAAGGGAATTTCCAGCAAAATTGGCACTTGCTGGTGGTTTTTTGGGAGCATTTGTACTGTGTTTTTCACTGTAGCTGGGCAGGCGTATGCAACTGATTCCCATCAACTCCTAGCTTTCTTTAGCAAAGTGCATTGAGGGAGCAGTGACGCCAGCTGGTATCACTTATTATCTCATGTTTTTTTAAGTTACTTTTATTTCTAAAAAGGCAAATAATTTTATAAAAGCTATAGGTAGTTCTGCACACATGCAGCTCAAATGAAAGGGAGCACCATGCATTACTGTGATGCCTCAGAATCACAGGAGTATCATTTCTTCTAGACTCTGGAATATATGTATCCCTTTGGGTATATTCATTTGTCTTTGAATTAAGTTATTTATGAGAAACTGTGTCAGGAGATTGTGGACGTGTGTCCTGCTGAGATCACTGAATCACCGTAGGCTGTAGCAATTTTTTACAAGGAATTTCTATTTCTGTCCCAGACAGTGAACCTAGATAAGCATTTGTTTTTGAAACCAGTGTTCTTTGAAAGATTTTTTCTTAGTAAGTGTGGTGGTCTTGATGTTTAAATAGAGTAAACAACTTGACAGAAGAATTCACATCTTCTTAGTTGTTCAAGTATAGTTTCATTTATGTATTTTTTTTTGTGCCAATGTGGTATGTGAGATTAGTTTATTTGCTGGAATATATTAGGTAGCTCAGGGTCATTGCACCATTTGTTCTGTGGAATTGGAATGCACTGGAGTAGAGTTCTATGGCATCGTTTTGTGAAAGCAGTGATCCAACAGATGATTCTCAAATTGGAGGTTGAGTGTACCCACATATGAAGTATGGTTGTTCTGGTTTTATTGGTATTCCATATCATGTCTTTATGCAGCATCTGTTGCTGGTGGTAGAATCAACTGAACTGCAACAACAGGCAATCCTGAATAAAGTCTTGGGTGATGTTTTGGTCTGCTGTCAGACATTAATACAGAAAGGAAACTTAGGGAGTGGAGTGTTAACATACCTCTTCCACCTGTAAGAATGGACCACTAGCAGTATCCATAGTGATTTTTGTATTTTACCCTGTTGGGTTTGTTTTTGTTTTTTGTTTGGTTTTTGTTTGGTTTTTGTTTGGTTTTTGTTTGGTTTTTGTTTGGTTTTTGTTTGTTTTTGTTTGTTTTTGTTTGTTTTTGTTTGTTTTTGTTTGTTTTTGTTTGTTTTTGTTTGTTTTTGTTTGTTTTTGTTTGTTTTTGTTTGTTTTTGTTTGTTTTTGTTTGTTTTTGTTTGTTTTTGTTTGTTTTTGTTTGTTTTTGTTTGTTTTTGTTTGTTTTTGTTTGTTTTTGTTTGTTTTTGTTTGTTTTTGTTTGTTTTTGTTTGTTTTTGTTTGTTTTTGTTTGTTTTTGTTTGTTTTTGTTTGTTTTTGTTTGTTTTTGTTTGTTTTTGTTTGTTTTTGTTTGTTTTTGTTTGTTTTTGTTTGTTTTTGTTTGTTTTTGTTTGTTTTTGTTTGTTTTTTGTTTGTTTTTTGTTTGTTTTTTGTTTGTTTTTTGTTTGTTTTTGGATTTTTTTTGACACCATCTGGTCTGTTCCAGTAAGCATGCTGGGTTGTAATTCCATGTCAATTCTGTGGTAGGATAGGGAAGTGTAATGCTGGATTTTCTAGGATTGCTGTGGGAGTTTAGTGTGTGCCCTGCTCCTCTCGTTTTGGCCGTATCACTGTCGATTTCAAACAATCACTTGCGTGTTCAGTGTAGGTAAACCATTAACTTTTAGCTTTTGTTTGACTGAGTCTTTGCTTCTCTTTTACAGAAGTCCAGAAAGCACAAACACAAGCTAATGTCAATGTATGTATTCAGATTTATTCTTTTTTAATAAAGAAAGCTTTATTGTGCTGTTGCCTAGGTGAAGATGCATCTCTGCCCATAACAAGTGGAGGAAGCTACCAAGTCCTGGTGAACAATGTGTTTTATTTTACACAGCGTGTGGTAGATAAACTTTGGCAGGGCATGTTCAACAAAGAATCCAAACTTCTTGTGGAATTCATAATCCAGCTAATTGCACAGGTAACAGTGTTCTCTTATTAGTTCACTTGAAAAGCCATTTTCACAATTGAAATTAAAATCCACAGAGTGACAATTCTGAGCAGCCTGCATACTATTTGGATGAGGCCTGTTGCAGGGTAATTGTGCAGAATGGGTAGATAAGACTCAAAGAAGTTTTTAATTGTTTACATGCTACTGGACTGTCTCCAGTCAGCACAGAAGTGTGTTTTCTTCTTTCATTTTTCACTGAGCTTTTCTGGCACATCTTGTTAGTGTGCAGTACTTTATTATGGAGCAATTGAGTTAAAACTACTTTCAGATGAAATTGTGTTTTTGAAATCCTCAGAAAGCTTCCTAAATTCACCTTGGAAAATATTTTGAGAGTCTCCTCCTGTTCTTTTCTTGGAAACTGTTGGTTACTTCTGCTTTTGGAAATCAGAGAAAATAACAGTAGTTTGATATTCGTAGGTGTTGAAATCTTAAATGTATTATCATGTACTGACATCATTTTGGCTCTTGAGATCACTGGAATTGATGCTACTGGTATTGGAGCAGCAGCATGAATCAACACGTGGGAAGATTATCTGCCTGTAAATTGATTTACATGCTGCCATCTGATGATGTATTTTTTGTTTTATTTCTTACCTTACCATCAGTCAAAAAGAAGATCTCAGGGACTATCGCTGGATGCTATTTATCACTGCCTGAACAGAACTATCTTATATCAGTTCTCAAGAGCACACAAAACTGTTCCTCAGCAAGTGGCTCTCCTTGATTCTCTGAGGGTCCTCACTGTGAACAGAAATTTAATTTTGGGACCTGGAAATCATGATCAAGAGTTCATCAGCTGTCTAGCTCACTGCTTGATTAATCTGCATGTGGGAAGGTAAGCATCTCAGAAATT
The DNA here is from genome assembly GCF_987193195.1 of Phasianus colchicus. Lineage (NCBI taxonomy): Eukaryota > Metazoa > Chordata > Aves > Galliformes > Phasianidae > Phasianus > Phasianus colchicus. The sequence continues at coordinate 28,402,710 of NC_143439.1, forward strand.
TATTTGCCTTGTGAACAAGTAAGCAAAATGTTGATGACAATTTGTAACCTTAAAGCCAGTGAAATGCAAGGAAAATCAAGTGATTCATTTAAATGAAATGATATTTGAAGAGCTCAGATTTAAGGAACAGTCTTACTTTTTCTTACAGAGGTATTTTAAAATAATAGATATCTAACTGTTTTGTTATTATGCTTTGACACTATTATGTGTTTTCAAGGTAGAAAGAAATGCTGGTGCTAAGTATTTGTCAGAGGGATCTGTCACTAGATTTGCTGTCTGTAGAGTCATTTAGTATGTATTTTTTGTTTTACTAATTTGGATGTTTGAATAAGTCTAGTCAGGAATAAAATTAGATAGATATGACCTAAGCTGATAACAGCCATTGTCGTCTTTACTCCAAATGCCTGACTAGCATTTCTATTTTTCTTTCCAAAAAGTTATGGGACTTCAGTTTTATTCAAAGTCATTTGAGAAGTATCATCAGCATAAACTCAAATGTTCTCCATTGATGGCCTTGGCCACACTGTGTTTCTTCAGTAATTACTGCTTCCTTTAGTAACATCACTGTTCATATCATATCCTCTTTCAAAAACATTCAGTTTTCCTTGTGACTGTATATCCTTAGAACTCAGGTGGACTCAGTGTGTTCCTATAGCAGCACACATCTTTGTGCTTCAATCATTGGGAATCAAAGGTTTTAGTTTGTATTTGTTTCTGGTTGTTAATTCATTGTGTATTTGTAGCAATGTTGATGGGTTTGGATTGGAAGCAGAAGCCAGGATGACAACTTGGCACATTATGATCCCTTCAGATATAGAACCAGATGGAGTCTACAATCAAGATGTCAGTGAAGGTAATCTCAAGTGATCAGGCCATGGATGTCTGCTAATGCTGCTTCTTTATTGTCATCAGTTGTCTTTTACTCCCATTATTCTTTGGACAGGAGTGTGTGTGTGTGTGTAAGAACAACAAAGAAAAACCTTGAAAACACTTTGAACACCAAGACAGACATAATCGGGAAGAGAACTGTTTGGTAAAAATAGCAAGTGGTCCTCATTTTTTGCTGGACGTGCACTAGAATTAGAGATACCACTTTGTATGCACTGAATTGAATGCAGTGTAAATGGCTCATTTTAAGTATGCCCCGTGCTTCTCTATCAGCTGAATGTTACAAGAGCATAGTTAAGACGTAAATGGTATAAGGTGTAAAATATCATTAGGATCATTCTTTCATGGGGAATTTATGAACTGTCTGTGGAGAAAAAGGATTGTGGTTTTGATCTTTTTATATGTTAATATTTATGCATGTGTGTATTAATACAGACAGAAAAAAAAGTAATTTGTATATGTATGAATTTGTGCGTATAAATGTGTAATCTGTAAACTTCTCTTTAATCCTGTTTTGTTGGTCTATGCATGAATGTGGGATAGAAATCACAAATAATTGGAGCTGATGTTTCAGATTCACAGAGGAAAAATGTCAAAATCGATCTGTAGATACTATCTAACAGTATATGAATGACAAAAAAGTGTAGTTAAAGACATTTCAGAAATCAAGACAGAAGGGAAGAACCTTGAGTGAAATTGCTTAGTTTATTCAATCTGCTGTAAAAGTACAAGTTCAGGAAGCACTGTAGAGAACTTGCTGTTTGTGGTCTTGCACTGCTGCAGGTCGCCAGCTTCTTTTAAAAGCTATAAACAGAGTGTGGACGGAGCTGATTCACAGTAAAAAACAGGTTTTAGAAGAAGTTTTTAAAGTGACGCTGCCTGTCAATGACCGTGGCCAAGTGGATATAACTGTTGCAAGACCTTTAATTGAGGAAGCAAGTTTAAAGTGTTGGCAAAATCATTTGGGTAAGTGCAGCTGAAGATCTGTTCTGCGTGGTAGCTTTCCCCAAGGTGAACCACATGCACTGGATGATTCGATATAGGACTTCCTTTTTTGCATCGGTAAATACTTATTAAAGTTCAATATCTATGATTCAGAAACAGCACTGGGTCTAGGAAAAACTTACACAAGGTCCATACATGGGACATTCAATAGTTTTGCAGATCCTAGTGATGTCTTGTGTTTCTGTGCAAGCATATACCAAAGAGTGCCTTATGGATTGCAGTGGTGGTGGGCTGGTTCACTTATTTGCCTTACCATGAACACTGCTTATGATGACCTGTTGGACCTTCCTTAGAATTGGATTTCTACAGATACTGTCTCCCTTCCTTGGAATGTCCATTTTGTTTTTAACGCATGTAGTTCAGCAAAACTGAAATGAGTTGGTGTTTGGAGGGAGGGTAAGTAACAACTTACAGCTCATAGACCTTGATTTTGATAATTGATGAAAGGAGTCACAGATCTGTTAATCAAGTTAATCCGTTAATCCTTTTAAGTGCAAAAAATACCGAGATTTCTCTTGGTAATCTTTCTTTTAAAAAACAGCAGCAATGCTACAACAACAACAATAGCAACAACAAATCAACTTCTGCCTTTAAAAATAACAAAACAACACACTACTCTGACAAGCACACAAAGTTTTTGAGAGCAATGGAGATTGTTACTCTATTTAGTGAAATACCAGTGGCAACAACGAAAAAAAAACCAACACAAAATCCTTGTTTTTCAGCCCATGAAAAGAAGTGCATCAGTAGAGGGGAGGCTTTGGTTCCAAGCACACAGTCCAAGCTTTCACGAGTCAGCAGTGGGTTTGGCCTCTCTAAACTAACAGGTTCTAGGAGAAACCGGAAGGAGAGTGGACTCAACAAACACAATCTCTCTACACAGGTAATTTTGCTTCATAAAATGCAGTCTCAAATCCAGCATTATATGTTTGGAGTATATGGTAAATGTTGCAGTATGAAGTGTCTCTTAGGGTGTAAGGTGACAGCTTGTGCTTGGTTTTCCCATTCCTGAATACTGAGACTGTTCTTTCTTGCTTCTGTGTGGCCTAATCCAGCAGGTGTATCTGCCTACCTGGAACAGTAAGTTGAGAGTTTAAGCTCTCTGCTCAACTGCTCTGGTTAACTGAGTCTTAAATTCAGTTTATCACAGCATTTTATAATAGATGTCAAGGTAGTTGCTTGTCTAAAAAATGAAGACTAGTGGAGAAAACTGTACTCTCAGTAGGACACAACCTGATGGAACATTGTAAAGAGTTCGTATAAAGTATTTGGGACAGAAAACAAAGGAAAGAGGGTTACTAAAAGTTTTGGAGGATTGAGTTCTTATTGTAATAACCACATGAAATAGTGAGGAGACATCAAATCATGGGAGGCAGATGTGTTTCTGCCGTAAGAAAATGTGTAACCTATAGACTTCATCAGGAGTTGTGCCCTGTGTAAATGGAAAAGAAGCTCACCAGTTCACTTGCTCATCTGGGAGTTATACACTGGCTTTGATTTAATAAAGAATGCTTAATGTTCACAGTCCTTTTCCTGGTAAACAGGCACACACATTAAAGTGAAAATGAAGAAATCCCCAGGCTCAGCAGAGAACATCTGTTACCAGACATGCCATTACATGAAGCAAAGTGTGAAAGCAGGTGTTTTTCCATACAATATGACAGATGTTGTTAGGGTTTCCATCAAATTTGGTCAGCATCTACAAAATATTACTAGAAAATGGAGAATAGTAGTAATATTTCTCAGCTATTGCCTTTTTTAGCTATTTAGGAATGTTCTGTACCATCAGTCACGTACTTTCATTTCTTAGCAAATGTTTGCCCTCTTCTCTTAAACGGTATCCCTATACATGAGTTCGTTGCTGTAAAAACAAAGAAAACCATGAAAACACCCAGATAAAGCAAAACCATAAAACAGCCTTGAAAATACAGTTGCGTGCAGTAGTTTAAAATTAGTCCAAATCATTTTTTAAGCAGATAGTTTTTGTGAGCAACTAATGGTTATTTATTTATAGCTTTTCCATAACTTGCTTCTATGAAGTCTGAATCTGTCCATCTCCTTATCTTACTATTAGGAAATTTCCCAATGGATGTTTACTCACATCGCAGTGGTTCGAGACCTCGTTGATATGCAGTATAAAGAATATCAGGAGGTATGGTTCAGAGAAGTACCTGAAACTGGTATTTTTGACACGTGAGGTTGTACAGCTCCTGTTTCTCAGTATATGGCTTATGAAGTATTAGAAGCTTGGTGGTGACACACTTCAGTGTATAGATACAGATATTTTAAGGATGCTTTCTTAATGCAGTCAAATAAATGAGGAAAATTAATTTTGATTTTGTTGCAGCAGTGCTATCTAAGTTAAATCTTAAAGGTTTTGTACACTGTTTTAGAAAGCCATCGTGTTTCTATCCCATTTCTTTTTTCAAATACTACTAAAGATTCTTGGAAAAAGAAGGCATAGAGAAACTTTGTACACAAAGATAACTTTTACTGTAGCATAAAAACATAGCTGTTCTGTGCCTCCTAGAAGCAAATCATTGTACCCTGGGTTTTGTTCCAAGCGTCCCCAAAGTCCTTTGGTTCAGTGTAGCTTATTCTGCAGGAATAAGTTACTGAAAGCAAAATTCCACCAGATAAGCTTTGCTTTATTTAATTTCTCTCTTCTATTTAAGTGTTGTAGGAAAACCATCCAAAATTCCTAAAATCCCTTTTCAAAATCAATGTATTAATATTGCATATGCTCGTATTTGCCATTTACAAATACATTCAGTTGCAGATTAAAATCAAAAGCAGTTTGTTTATCCTCTTTTTTCCTCTTCTGCTTAGAGGATTACAGTATGAAGCTTGATTCTATGGTAGCTGAGACTGAAAATCTCATTAGAGTGTATTACTCTAATGAGTATTTCTTTAATGCTCTTAGAAATTTCAGTTACAAGACTTTTTGTAGTATAAGGAAAACATCTGCTCATATTGGATACGGGCTTAAAGACATAGCTTTTAATGCTTTATATAAACATGTTTGTATCCAGCGTCAGCAGAATGCATTAAAATATGTGACAGAAGAGTGGTCTCAGATTGAATATGAGTTACTACGAGAGCGAGGTTTGTGGGGTCCTCCCATTGGTTCCCATCTGGACAAGTGGATGTTGGAGATGACTGAGGGGCCCTGCCGAATGAGGAAGAAGATGGTGCGAAATGACATGTTTTACACTCAGTATCCCTACATGCCTGAAGCTGAGCAGGAAACAAACTTGCTGGTAAGTAATTCAAGATTTGTTGAGAGAAATTTTATGCCCTGTTGTAAAATAAAGTTGTTTTTTTTTTAAGTGGCTCTTTAAGATGCATATTTTACTCTATTCGTTTATCAGCATATCTGTAAGTCCTAAATGATTGGTAAGATCTGGTTGTTCTTCACAGTATGTTTAGGGAATGGACTAGACTTCTCACACCTCAAAATGGAGTGAAATTGAGACCTCTGCCTGTTCCAAAATATGGTGTGGTGTGCTCGTGTTGGTGAGCAGCAGAGGCATCTTCACTACCAACAAGAAGCCATAAAATGCCATACTTATGGATGGGAGATTTCTGTTTCAATTCTTGGCCTAGTGCTAAAGAACACTTAAACATAACCAAAGAAAAATGCAAAAACCAAGCAGGCCTATGGGCATTGGTTCGGGTGTGCTTTCACTGAAAATCTGTGACCATGAACATCGACCACTTAGGCAAAAATGCACATAACCTTTGAAAGCTTGGCAATTAGTTCCTGCTTGCTTTTAAGGAATGGAGCATGCAGGATATTTTTTTCTCTAACCAAGAGTGAGTGTTAACATACTTAAGATGTGTGAACAAAAAACACTGTATAGCCAGCATTACACTATTAGATGTTTTTGTCTACTTCCCATCTGACTCAGGCTAGCTCTAGTGATGGTTAAGTTCACACACAATGGAGAACATCATGCCTTCTTCTCAAGTGTTCTTTTTCTGATGCATATACTTAATGCCCTGTTTTCAGTCTGACCTCTCAAGTAGACTTCCTGAGACAGCTGATGATACCGTTCCTCAAAAGGTAAAGAAACAAATACACTGACTGAAAGAATGTCAAATAAATACAACTTCTTTGTTTCTCCTGCATGTTGGGTAATTTTAACAAGGCTTCTACATTTGGCTTTCAACTTGCTCTTTCAGTATGTATTTCCAGGCCTAAAGATGTTGTTTTCAGTATTCACATTAGAGGACTTCACTGTGCTCTCCTCAGCCTTCACCTAAATACAGCTTTCTGTAGCTTTTCCCTTCTTTGCTGCACACTAACAGGGCTGTGTTGGGCTGTGCTGTCACTGTTCTCACTGTGTACAGAGTTGTGGGTTGGGGTCTGAACTAATGGTCTATAGAAAATGTTTAGTAATGGGCAACAGGAAGAGGGTCTGCTGAGCAAGTTTTTCTTTCCCCTTTTTGATCGTGGGCTGAAAGATCTATTTTTGTTAGCACCGCAGTCAATTTTCTTTCCTTCAAGTCTTATTTTTTATTAATGATGTTTACACTTTGTTTCAAAATATGAATTTGAGCTTAAAAATAACAGAATTGTTTAAAACTGGCTGCCCTGTGGGCTTTTCCATGTTACACTACTTGTCTGTTAAGTGACATTCACGGCCTTGCCCATCACTAAGTAATATGTACTCACTCCTTTTAAAATACATTCAACAATAAACTAACACTAATAAATGAAAGCTATTCTTATGTAGAATATGCAATATAAATTGTTGCTGTTTCCCTTTCCTTATGTTAATAGGGCTTGTTTGGATTTTTCATTCTAGCATACACATCAGTTGTTACCACTGAAGTGTTAAAGGAGCAAAGGCTTAGTTGAGCATAAGTCTGCAAAATAAATCACAATACCTTACATCTTTGAGTTTTGAGGCAGCCAATTTGACCTGAAGTAATGAATCTCCATTTTGCCAATCTTAATCACTTAGTCATTGCAAGCATGTACTTGTAATGGAGCTAATTTATTTTTAAGGGTCCTTTAGTTTCCCACTGCATAATTGTCCAGATAAACAACAACAAAAAAAGAAAATCACATTTTATGTATTTCCAGATACTACTACAGAGGTGAACAAGTTAAAAACATAATTGAAATGGCAATTGATACTCTGCCATAGCACATAATTTAAAGCACTGGACTGTACATATGGTAGTATTTTGTAATTATCCCAATATAATTTCAGAAATAATGGGAAATTATGCTACAAAGTTAACTTTTTTCTATGAAGAGCTGAAAGTGTTCACGGACTGAGCATTCTAGAGGTGTTGGGTTAAACAGTTCTTGTAGAAGAAAACTTTCAACTGAAATATTAAATCAGTGGGTTTTCTTCCATCCAAGTGCAACAGTTTGTTTTAATTTGAGAGAAGTTCTTGGCTCTGTAATAGCTCTTATCCCTGCTTGTTTCTGCAGTGATGTTTCTGACAGTGTCCTCATTTAGATGCTACTTTGATTTCTAGTATTACCTCTGTAATTAAATGAAGAACCTAAGAGTTAACATGCTAAACAAAAGACCAATGCCATGCCACCACCATATTGAAATACAATATAATCCATTGTGGTTACTGATGATTCTTGATGAATTCTAAATGGATCTTTTTATGCCAGTTTCATGAGGACCTTCAAAATATGTATTAATGAAAGAAAAAACCGAAGTAGTTAATTTTTGAGCCTTACATTCAGGTTCCCGTCTCTTTCAGTCAGTATCAGCTTCACTTATTTTAATCTTTTGTTGAGTTTATTCAGACCACTGTCTAGTTTTGCAGCAGCTGTCTAATGAATGAGCTGCATGTGCTGCAGGGAGCGCTGAGAGGGTAGAAAATATCCATTTGATCCATCAGGCTTCAGCAAAAGTATCCCACCTGTCTTTTGTGACATCTGTTGTTTGTTACCTAATAGCCATACTCAGTACTTCCTGTGCTGCAGATTTAGCAGCAGGCTTTTCCACAAACCCACTGTTAATTCAGTGGCTGAATAGCTCCTCTTAAATCAGATTGGATCCAGGGTGGAGTCCTTGTTCTCGTATGTTTCGGTGTACCACTGCACATGCACAGAGCACATTGTAGGCATGCTCCATGCTGCACACCACGTCCCTGAAATGTGTGAGAAGACTTGACTGACCAAGTGATTGTGTTCAATTATTTCTAAGAAACCTGCTCGCTACCGAAGGGCTATAAGTTACGACAGTAAGGAGTACTACATGCGCCTGGCATCTGGAAACCCTGCCATCTTCCAGGACACCATAGAGGAAAACACAGTGGGTGAAACCACTCAGCAGGAGCCAGAACATGGGGAGGACACAATTGCGAGAGTCAAAGGTTAGATCACTTTTTCTGTCCTGCTCCAGTTTTTTAAATTTGTCTGCCTTTATATATTCCATTACATTTGCACTGAGATAAACATGTTGGGCTCTGTTTTCTGCCTTAGCATTGGATCAGCAATTTTAAACTTGAAGAGGTTTTTCACAGTGATCATTTAATTCTCATTGTTTAAGATTTTATCTTCATTCTTCTTTTCTAGGCCTAGTGAAGCCTCCCCTGAAACGGTCTCGCTCTGCTCCTGATGGAGGAGATGATGAGAACCAGGAACAGTCACAAGATCAAATTGTCGAGGGCAGTTCGATTGATGAAGAAGAGAAGACTGACAATACAACTTTGCTTCGACTTCTTGAAGAAGGAGAGAAGGTATTGTGTACTGCAAACAAACAGCATTTACTATTTTGGAATTTCTGCATTGCATGTAGAGAGCAGAAAATAAACATCTTTAAATGCTTTTCCTGATCTACAGCTGCATCTGCTTAATATTCCATCAGGTGCTTCTTGTAATATCTTTGATAAGAAATGTGTGCTTCAATTCAAACACTGTACTGGAAACTTTTTTTTTTTTAACTTCCTACCTACTAAGGAAAACCAAACCTGTCCTAGAACTGAGTCAAAGAATCATAGAATCAAAGTTTGAAAAGATCTCCAACATCATCCAGTCCAACTGTCCACTGACACCTCCCCACTTAACCATGTCCTTCAGTACAACATCCAAACATTTCTCGAACCCCTCCCTGGGCAGCTCATTCCAGCACCTGACTACCCTTTCAGAGATAAATTTTTCCTAACATCCAACCTGAATCTCCCTTGTTGCAACTTGAGGCCATTCTCTCTAGTCCTATTGCTAGTTATATGGGAGGAGAGACCAACTCCCACTTCACCACAGCCTCTTCTCAAGTAGTAGTAGAGAGCTATAATGTTTTGACTGAGCTTCCTCTTCTCCAGATGAAACAGTCCCTGTTCCCTCAGCCGCTCCTCATAAGACTTGTCCTACAGCTGTTCTCCCCTTACGTGGTTGGCATAATGAACCGAAAGAGGAAGTGCGTGTTGAAAATGTAAATACTCTACAAACTGATCAGTTGTTCTCATCATTAGAATGAAAATTCTGGACAGTGAATATTTTATCCCTAAGAACAGCATTGAAAGGCTGCTCTGGTTATTTCATTGTTCCATCTTGTCTGAATTATGTCAGTAAATGTGTGATCAGTCAAGTTGGTTACAGTTTGTAGAATATGTCCAAGAAGCCATACGTGTATGAGTAAGTTAGTAAACTTACCAATCTATATCATACAGAGGAAACTTCCTTTAAACTACTTTCTCAATTGCTGATTGCCAAGGTTATGTTTTTCTCAAATGAGTAGGAAAAATAGCAAAATTTTTACTGCATCTATGCATAACAAAGCAGTGTCTGGGACTGGTTCTAACAGAGCAATGGTCTGAGTCTCAGCTCATTGACCTACTTTTGCTAAGTGCCTGTTTTTCATTTCAGATTCAGCACATGTACCGCTGTGCTCGGGTACAGGGCCTTGACACTAGTGAAGGGCTGCTCCTCTTTGGCAAAGAGCACTTTTATGTAATTGATGGATTCACCATGACAGCCACCAGAGAAATACGCGACATTGAGACATTGCCTCCAAAGTGAGTGAATGAGTTTAATCAGTCTTTAATAGGCAAACAGCAGATATTTAATGAAATTTTTTCAGGGGTCAACTACAAAATAATGTTGAAATTGCTGACAATCTCAGGAGTTCACAACCTCTTGTGTTCACAAAATACTAAGCGTGATGTGGTTTATTGTGAAACAAGTTCTTTCTGTGCTTGCATTCTCGTATGAATGAAAAGAATGATTCTTACAATGCATCTCTTTTAATCACTTTCCTGTTTATGCTCTTTTACAGGATGCATGAGCCAATCATACCAAGGGGGGCAAGGCAAGGTCCAAGTCAACTCAAAAGAACGTGCAGCATTTTTGCATATGAAGATATTAAGGAAGTACATAAAAGGAGATACCTTTTGCAGGTAACTTGTGTGGAGGTCATTATTTGGCAAGTGAAAGCTATTCATTGTGATGAAATACAAGTCTAAATATCTGATCTTGAACTTTTTGGTCTACTGTGACTTAGTTAAATGGGTGAATTAGTGGATTTTAGTGTTCTGAAAAGAGACCAACCGGTCACACTAGGCAAAGTGTGCGTTGCAATACATTTTGTGTCACGTGTAGCTCAGCATAGCCAAACTGGTTTATTTCTGACCTTTGAAGGTGACAAACAGATGTGTTAGTGGTGACCTGTTTGTCTTGTTTGTTTTTAGCCAATTGCAATTGAAGTTTTCTCAGGAGACGGACGAAACTATCTTCTGGCGTTCCAAAAAGGGGTCAGAAATAAAGTTTATCAGAGGTATTGTAAAGTAACTTAAGTTAGGATATTTAATGTGATTATTTGCAAGTATCTGTCTTGAGTCATATTTGAGCCTGCAATGATTTGCTAACAAGATTGCAAGTGATTGGTGTGAGACAGTTCATAACTCTGTAGCAAATACAGTATGGCACCATAGAGCCACTAGGAAGCGCTATTGCCTGTATGCTGAACTTGCTGCATGTGGTCTGTATGAGAGCTGTGACAGCGAGTGTGGATGTGGGGAGAGAGGGGATGTTCTGGTTTTGTTAAAGATGTTACACAGCTGCTCAGAACAAAGTAATTGTACCAGATGCGTTCATTTCTAAGAAGAGATGCCTATGTCAGACACACTAATGGTAATCTTCTAACTGTCGTTGCAGGTTTTTGGCTGTGGTGCCATCTCTAACTGACAGTTCGGAGTCGGTGTCTGGACAGAGGCCAAACACCAGCGTAGAACAAGGGTAAGCTTTGCCATTCCTCATAAGCTCTTTATCTCCTTGGTTTCAAATGTTTACCTTAAGGTCCAGATGTACTGGGAAGTTCCTGTATAAATCTCTGCTTATAACTGGGTAATGCCAAATAAATATTAATTTTATGCTCTAACTTCTCTAAATGTTCTTGCATCATTGATGCTTTTGGTATGTATTCCTACAAATACATATTTTCAAGATTAAAGTTATTGGTACATTTTGAAAGAACTGAAGTTCCAAAACTATTTGGCTTCTCTGGGTTGTTAGATATTTTCCTCAGTAGCAGCCTCAGCAGTTTGAATGTGCACTGAATTGCATGCATAATGTGCATTATTTTAACAGTCTGTGCTGAAAAATAAAATGTGCACTGCTAAAGCAAAAAGGAATGAAATCTATTTTGCCTGATTGTAAAATTTGTAAGTTTTAGTCTCAGCATTTTGAATTACCTTATGAAGATGCAACTCAAATTCTATTAATAAGTCAGAAAATGTACTTTCTTCTTCTAACCAGGTCTGGCTTGCTTAGCACTTTAGTGGGAGAGAAATCTGTTACTCAAAGATGGGAAGTAAGTGTGATCATTTTTTTTTTTTATTTTTTAATTGGATATTTTGTAGTGGTATATACTCAGTATACCTGAGTTACATCCTATGAACAAGTACTGCTTTAGAAAAAGTATCTCAGTACTGTAACTGGTTATATTTCATGCTCAAATTATATTTAATTTTGGGTATATTTCATCATGAAATACTAAATGATTCTATTTTTAAAAGTATAGAGTTTGGACATTGTTATACTGAAGTAAGTTTCCTGTGTTTGGAGAGAGCTAATGCAAGCACCTGAGAAGTTTGACAACCCAGTTGATTGAAGTGGAGTCTTTACAGCTCTGTTATGTCTTCCTTCAGAGAGGAGAAATCAGTAATTTCCAGTACCTGATGCACTTAAACACCCTGGCGGGCCGATCCTACAATGATCTCATGCAGTACCCTGTCTTTCCCTGGGTCCTCGCAGACTATGATTCAGAGGTAAATAAAATGTTCTATCAGTCTAATAGTAATTTGATTGAGAGGTAAATAAAACATACAATCAGCGTAATAGTAATTTTTTTGCGTGTTTGAGTTGTATTACGTTTGGCTTGCACTACCTCCGTAAAACCAAGGTGTATCTTTATTGCCTTTTTTGTATTTTCATCTGTTTTGTAATGTCCAGCCCACGTGGTCAGTGGTTAGGATAGTGGAGGTGCTTGGCAATCTCATGCAGGAAGGCCTTTGCCCATCCTGATTTTATGGGTGCTAATGGACAGGTGAAGGCCCACGTTCACTTTGTACTAAGGCAGTTGCATCTCCTTTGTGTAGCAGCGTGCAAGAGTGCAGCAGTAAGTTTTTGCATTAGCTTTCTGAAGTATATCTTGAAGGATGTTGTGTCCAAAGGGAAAGCACATGTTTTTAAAATTGAATTGATGTTTGTTTTATTTTTAAAGGAGTTGGATCTTACAAACCCCAAGACATTCAGAAACTTGGCAAAGCCCATGGGAGCTCAAACAGAAGACAGGTTGGCCCAGTACAAGAAACGATACAAAGACTGGGAAGATCCCAATGGTAAGAAGTGGTATATGCTGCAGGAAGAGGACACAGGCACGAGCCTGCCACAGTTCAGGAAGATGATGTGAATTTTTATTACGTGTCTCAAGACTTCTGGATGTGGATATGCAGAGCCCTACCGTGGGCTATGAACAAATATTAAATTAGAAGCAAAGGATTATTGTTACACTGCTGATTTTTAAATCTGACCAGCATGTGTTTATATATAGAAATAAAGACAAAACAGTTGTTTTTCAAAACAGTTCAGTGATGTCTAAAGGCTAGAAATGGGCAAGTACAGAAGAAACACACATCCAGTTGTCTCTTTAACTAGTACAGGTTGAGCGCTGCTGGAAGGCTGTAAGTTGTACAGAGAAATGTGAATACCTCTGCAGTAGCAGCAGTTCAGCTTTTTCATTTCTGAGTTTGATGTATGATTTCCTGCTCAGGAAGTACTACTTTCTTGCTACTATCCAAAAGAAATAGAGGCACTAGAAATTCTTAAGTTTGTAATGCTTCAAAGTGAATCACAATCAAGTTATGTATTCTTCATTTTAGATGTTATTTTGGTTGTACGAAATCTGTAGCCAGAATTTCTGAGAATTGTTTCTTCCCAAGCCTTATTTCCAGAGTTATCAAGAAGAATGAAAATAAACAAATGTTCCATCAGCAGAAATCACCATAGCTGTATTGGAATGCTTCACGCATTTTAAATTAAAAAAAAAAAAAAAAAAAAAAGACTGACCATGTGGTCCTGCTGGGCAGAAGCCCATTGAATTACAGGTACTGCACTGCAGCTCTAACTGAAATAGCCACGAGAAATCATACAGTTTTTGATGACTTGAGAATGAAAGTTACAAGTGCCAATTTTAAACGTGTCCACGATCACAGGCTAAATATAAGGCAGAGCAGGTTAGTACTGTCACCAGTAATTGCTTCATCTAACTGCTTTATTTCTTCTATGTGCATGATGTTTAATGTTCTGCAGGTGAAACTCCAGCTTATCATTATGGGACCCATTATTCATCTGCCATGATAGTGGCTTCCTATCTTGTCCGGATGGAGCCTTTTACGCAGATTTTCTTACGACTACAGGTAAAAAGTATAAGACCTCACTTTCTATATCACTTTCCTGCTGTGCATTTGAGATCTATGTGAGAAAATGAGATCTCGTTTTTTTTTTTTTTTTTCCATAAAACATGTTAGGAAAAAAAAATCAGTTGAGTGATTACAGGCTGGATTGGTCCAAAAATTGTTAAGGTTACTTAGTAGAAGATGCAATGAAATTCACATTTCTTCATAAGGTTAGAATGTTTTGAATAAATGTATGAACAAAATAACACAAGGCAAAAACCAAAGATGATTTTACTGTGAAAAAAGTTACATTTTTAATCAAGCTTTATTAGAGTGCTGTTGAAAGAGTTGTATACCAGTTCCTTAACATCTTCACACAAAATTAAAAGGTTCTTTTTTAAAAAACCAGTACTTCTATCCCAGGAGTTTGTTACTGAGTGTTAAAATAAACTGAGTGTTAAAATTTGCAGAGCCCGGATTTTTTGGCAGATTGAGAGGGAGCTGGCATCATAACAGTGATCCTACATGGAAGTCATCAAGCAAAGAAAAATGTATTTTCTTTGGGATGATGTTTCCCACACTGAAATTTGAAGTAGGATTGAGTGTGTTTCTTAACATTCTGAAGATATCTCTATCTTGATACTCTGTGTATGTGTGTTCTGGTTCTCCTCCTTTCAGCCAAGGTATTCTGTTGGGCTGATCTGATGGTTCTCCCTTTGTCCTGCAGGGCGGTCACTTTGACCTGGCAGATCGAATGTTTCACAGTGTGCGAGAGGCCTGGTACTCAGCATCAAAGCACAACATGGCAGACGTGAAAGAGCTCATCCCAGAATTTTTCTACCTCCCTGAGTTCTTGCTCAATTCCAACAATTTTGATCTCGGTAAGCAAAGCAGCTGGTAGCATTGCTGCCACTGTGAGTGTGTTGCAGGCAGTCTGACATGAGAAAAGCTCATCAAGTGGGAAGAATGTGATTCACTTGACTGCATGAGGAAAGGATAGATGGCTCCATGTTTGTATATTTTTAAAAGTTTGAGTGATACAGAGCTCACTGATTCATCAGTAAGAATATTGCAGGAGTTACCATTTGCTTTTGTGATGCCTTTTCTTTCAATTTTATCTACTTCATTTTCTCAAACAGAAGTGTTCATTTTAAAAATTAATGAGTAGTTTGTTCTGACAACTGCTAAAAAGACATTTAACTACTCAAAAAGTTTTCAGCTTAAGATGGGGTGATTTTGTTTGCTGGTTGATTTGGTGATTTTTTTTAAATTTTATTTGTTTTTAATTAAACCACTTTGAAACACTCAGATCATCGCATTTTACCTGCAGTTCTCTGGTTTCCATTTTTCGATATGCAGTATGTTACTTCATTATATTATATATCATCTTCCTTAGTGTTTTCAGACTTTGCAAAATCTGTTTGACAGTTTTCACTTTTAGGACCTCCTCTTTAACTGTTTTTAAAAGTTTTGTTGGAATGTGGCTCTTACTTTTTATGACAATAATTATTTAAGAGTCTAATTCCACATATTTGCCATAGAAGTTGAGTATTCTTTGGAATATATGTCACACATAACTGAGGCATTAAGCTTTTCTCAGTTCTGTGCTGTGAGTCTAATAGCCATAAGAAAGATTGAGTGGTACATTTAAGCAGCTTCAGATCTGTTGTTCAGAATGTATTGTTAGAGATTGGAAGTGCAACCTTATGAAAGCAATAACGAATGGGGGAAAAAAGAGCTGCAGAACATCTTCTAAATGTATTTCACATAAGAGGGTATGGCCCTGACCATAACAGTATTGGTCTTGTTTGTTTAGTTCAACATCTGATAAATTTAGATTGTGATCATCAGGCAAAAGAAATTTTTCAACCAATATTGAGAACAACAGTAGGAATTGGTTTTTGTTCTGAACTAGTAAGGTGTGATACTTGAGTTTGTGTTATTTCATACTTACCCTGCTCCCATTCTATTTCTTTGCTCCCAAATAGAGAGGAAAACATTCAAACCCTAATGAGATTATGCAAGAAATGTAGGACACTGCCTGTACTGCTTGTACACTTGTGTAAACTTGGAAGCTTGCTGGTGTTCCTCTGAGCTAGTAAGAAGTGTGGATTGTCTCTCAGCAACAGATGGCAACACAGGAATATAACTGAGAAGTCTTAACAAATAGGTTTTTAGTAGTCCAAACATGCCAGCATTACATATTCAGAGTGAGAACTGAGCTCTCTGGTACCCAGATGACTGTATGTGGCCAGACTGTGCCCTGTGCATTCACCACTGTCCTTGGATGTGAAGCTTTTGGCACACAGCTGTTAGTTCGTCAGTGTCAGTACATGAATATTTAGCTTGTACTGTTGTGTAGTTATTCTCGTGTGTAAAACAACATTTCAGTTGTTTGACACAAACTGTTTCTATTTCAAAGAAAACAAATCCTTAGACATAAATCTGTTTCACCAAGGCTTGTCAGTGCAATTTGCTGATAAGCCATCAAGTACCAGGATTTATTGTCCTTCAAAATACACCCAGCTGACATGTCTGCTGCTATATACATGCTAAGTAGCAAATTTTTCCTCTCTAAAATTCAAGCTGTTGCATTTTACTCATTTTTACATCGTGAATAACACAGAGGTCAAGAAAAGATGAGAAATGTGCCTTGGTGCAATGATGGCTTTAGCTGCCAGCTCCACAGCTGCTTTGGGTATAAGTTGGGTATCACTGTTTCAGTGCAAGCTGTATTAACAGAACTCTGAAACCGTATTGTCATCTTCAAAAACCCTAGTAAGGAATGTTTGAGTGACTCCTATTTTTCTACTCTTGGAAGATACCATATATGAACAACTACTTAGGAAATGTTTAGGTTTTATTGCCTGACCTTTAAAGATAAGGCAGTATTTAAATGAAAAGTCTGAAAGATGTTGCCTTATAAAAGAAAGACATTTTTGTTGTTGACTTTAAAAACCGTTGCTGTTGCTGTGTGGTTTCAGTGCGTATCTCCAAATTTTTTAATTTGTTTTATAGGTTGCAAACAAAATGGCACTAAGCTTGGAGATGTAATACTCCCTCCGTGGGCAAAAGGAGACCCTCGTGAATTTATCAGAGTTCACCGGGAGGTAATCTGAGTTTTAATGGCAGTAGAAAACTTCAGTTGTGCCTTTTATGCTGCAAATTAAACATGACTTGATTCATGCAGTCACAGCTGCTATCTGGTCCATGAGTTCTGAGTGATGGCTATTTGTTACAAATAGCTGCAGACTTGGCGTTTCCTTCTCTTCCTTTTTGGCTAGAGAGTAAGTTGAGGCAGGTGTTGTTTAAATGAAAAAGCTTTATCGAAACATACTGAGAATATATCAGTGTATTCTGCTTTTTTCTTTATGGCACATGTAGTAGACTCAACTGGTGACTGACGTGGCAAATTTCAGTGCGTGTCCTTTGGATTTCAGGCTCTGGAATGTGACTTTGTGAGTGCACATCTGCATGAGTGGATTGACTTGATCTTTGGCTATAAACAACAAGGTCCTGCTGCAGTAGAAGCTGTAAATGTCTTTCACCATCTCTTCTATGAGGGGCAAGTGGATATATATAACATCAATGATCCCTTAAAAGAGACAGCTACTATAGGATTTATTAACAACTTTGGACAAATACCAAAACAGGTACACCATCTGCAGAATTTCTATTTGCCAGATTGCACATGGGCTGAAATGTTTTGAAACAGAAGAGAAAAGTGTTTGAGGAGTTAAACTTCTTGAGAATGTTTGTTCGTATTCTTCCAGTGATGTGCAATGATCTGTTTCTGCAACAAAGAAGGAATTTGGGCTTTGCTCACAAGAAGGGAAATGTCTTTTTTTCTGTTTTGCACTCATAAAGTGAAGGTTAAAAGAATTATGACATTATTGTTCAACTTAGAAAAAAATAAATATTGAAAAAATAAGTATGTTGCTGCTAAAAATGTAACACTTGATGTGACAGAGTGCAACAGTGCAAGTGCCATTTTCCTGTGATAAATTAATTTCTATAATAACTCTTAAAAAAAAAAAAAAAGTGCCCTCTCTCACATCATTAGACCAGCCATGTGGTGGTGTGGGGTGATTCAGGGAGGGCTGAGGCAAACAGTCCTGCTGTTGCCCTGCATACCCATTGCCTTGATGTGAGCAGTAAAAACATTTGTGCATCCTCACGGCCCAACTACGTCAGGTTCGTGTATGTTCCCTGTACCTTGAATATGCTATAGGTTAAAATAATAATAATAATAACTTTCAGCCTTGAAATTGCAGCTCTTCTTTTACTGTTTTTACAACTTTGCTGTCAAAGAAGGTGAAATTTTACAAAATATGGTAAAGATTTATACTCATAAGTTAGTTACTGTAAGTACATAACACTTGCCATCAAAATGTTTATAATAATTTACCATCTGATAAACCTTTGTGTGGAGGCTGCAAAAAATGGTTTGCTTACATATCACAGTTGGATTCTGTGTTATTTGTTGAAGTCTTACCAAAATGTTTGCTGTAATTTATTAGTGGATGCCTAACAGTGAATCCTGAATGCAGAGAACAGTTAAGTAGTGCTTTCTGACTGCTGATCTCTAGAATTTTTAGAATGTGAATGAAACACTGCTGATCTTTAGCTTGTGCTCTTGTAAACCTGTAATTTCTTGATGACTTTCAGCTCTTCAAAAAGCCACACCCTCCAAAGCGTGTTAGAAGCCGACTGAATGGGGAGGCTGCAGGAACCTCTGTGCCCCCAGGTTCCACAAGTGACAAGATTTTTTTCCATCATTTGGACAACCTGCGGCCATCTCTCACACCAGTGAAAGGTAAAGCCACAGTATTTGGAGCATTATTTCCAATTTTTCAATGCAAAAAAATGCTGAGAATGTTGGCAGGAAGGGATACTGGTAGCTGCACTGAGGCCAAAGGGGTAGGTTCTGACATTGTTTATCTCTGACACTGAAGTGAATAAAAGTTAACTGTCAGCAAAGTAGGTAAATGCTATTTGGTATTTTCTTTCTTAAATGATTAAATGAATTGGAGAGAAAAGGATGTACCATTCCACAAAACGTAGCAGGGCTATACTCAAGGATAAGAGACAAAAAAGTGTTTATCAGTATTTGCAGAACTTGATTAAAAACAGCAAATAGATCACTGGTTAGGAATACAACCTGTGGAAATGTTTGGCCAAGACATTGGAATCGATACCAAAAAATTACTTTTAATAGTGTTGAAAACGGCACAATCACTTTTAATGCCCAGAAGCATCAAAGGGATTACATCTGTGCCTTATTTGGCTTAAAAGATATCTTCTGCAGCATTGTAGGTGGGACCTGAGCAATTGTTTAAGCGATGCAGATATTTGTTTTTTGTGGAACATCTGGTATTTAATAGGATTGGACAGCATCAGTCTTTTTTCTTCAGTAAAAGATAACTCTATCTTCTTTTTTAGAGCTCAAGGAGCCTGTGGGACAGATTGTGTGTACTGATAAGGGTATTCTGGCTGTTGAACAGAATAAGGTTCTCATCCCTCCTACATGGAATAAAACTTTTGCCTGGGGCTATGCAGATCTCAGCTGTAGACTGGGTACCTACGAGTCGGACAAGGTTTGTCTTCTGAAATTCATTTCAGTGCTGAATCTACCAAAAGAAATCACTATTTAATAGTGAAAGGAATCGAAAGTTGAAAACTTAGTTTGCATATGAATTGATAACATTTTTTGTGCTGTGTATTTTCTTCCTCCCAGTCCAATTTTCTTCATCAGAACATGAGCAGAATAACATAAGCCGATTTATAATAACTTTTAACAAGACTGCAAAGAAAAAAAACCCAAATCAATTAAATCATGTAATGTCACTTCTTGTGTTCCCTCAGGAGGCATCTTATGCATAGCCTGGAATTATTTACGTTTGAGAAAAACATGTAAATAAACAGGACAGCAGCAAAATCTTGGTTAATAGTTAAAAAAAAAAAAAAACTTAATGGTTCAGTTTGCAGGATGATACTTGAGCTTTTATATTTTTCACACCTAATTCTAATCCTGCAAGTAATCCTTCTCTGTTTTCTTTATTTCCAGGCAGTAATTGTTTATGAATGTTTGTCAGAGTGGGGTCAGATACTGTGTGCCATTTGTCCCAATCCCAAGCTGGTTATCACTGGGGGAACAAGCACAGCGGTGTGTGTGTGGGAAATGGGCATCTCCAAAGAAAAAGCTAAAGCCCTCACATTGAAACAGGTAAAATACAACAGAGATGTCGATTAGGGAAATGATATTCCAAAATCAAAGGAAGTTTGTAAGCTTTGCAACTCTGAGTTGAGTAGACTTGGAAATCTGAGTAGTCCCAGTAGAGATCTACACTGAAAATAGGTAAAATGTATCATAAAAATTTCATCATTTTGAGGATTGTTGATCATGTGGAGCTTTGTTGTAAAAATGGGAAATAAAATAGCAATTTTTTTTTAGAATAAATTTTAATATTTTTTTATTTAAAAAAAAACACACAAAAGTATGCAGATGTGTTTTCTGTGGAATAAGCTGTGTTACTGTAGTGATCTCTATAAAATACCCCATCTGAAGATGACAGGGAGGGTTATTAATTAACTTTTCACCACTGGTCTCCAACATAGACTGTCTGAAGCTGTATTTCAGGAGTGTTTTGCTAACAGCTACTGCAAGATAAGACACTGTATCCTGAATTTCAGGGTGACATATTTAAGTTGCTCTGCTTTTGTCAGTGAGGACAGAGTAAGTGCAAGGGCAGTTGCTGTAGCTTATCTGATGACTTTCTAACTTCGTAAACAGGAGAAATCCAGCTGTATTCCAGACTTCTATCCAATTGTTACTTCAGGCCTAAAATGTAGAAAAGGGGTCTTCTCAAAGCAGATGTTTGTAATTTTCTCCTCCTTGCTGTGAACTTTGTCTTTTTGGTTGTAATTTTTCTTTGTCTTTTCTCAAACACCAACAGGTTTTTAAATAGGAGCCAGTTCTTATTTACAAAGAATTTTTGTTTTCGGAAAATGATTCCTATCAATTTCAGTTATGGAAGCAGTCGCCAACTAAATACTTTCAGTCCAGCTGGGCCTTTTGATAAAGTGTTTGAGTTCACATTGACTGAATCTCTTTAGGTTTAATACAACAACTTTTGTGTTCTCTCTTGGTTGTGGCATGTTCCTTCTGTCTTCTGTTTTGCAGGCATTACTGGGTCATACTGACACTGTCACGTGCTTGACAGCATCACTAGCTTATCACATCATCGTGAGTGGCTCACGGGATCGCACCTGCATCATCTGGGATTTGAATAAGCTCTCATTTCTTACACAGCTTCGAGGTCACAGGGCTCCAGTTTCAGCACTCTGTATAAATGAATTAACGGTAAGAAGCAAACATGCATGTGCAGTGGGAGTGTTAGCAAGAGACTGGAATTGTTAAACTGAAGAAAAACAAATTAGGCTCTTACACTGGTTTGGGGAAGCTTGCGTAATTCGCATTAAAACTTATTACCTGGTTAGGGGATAAATTATAATGAGAAGAAGAGGGTAGTAAGAGGCATGGTTTGTTAGCTGCTCATCCAGTTGTTGTAGTGTTGCTGGTGTTTTAGACCACAGCTACTACTTCGCCTCTGCACTAGATGAAAGGACTATTTCTTGCCATTTTCTCAATTAGGAAGGAATCATATGAACTTTAATGTAGCATGTGTCAGTGAAAAAGATTGGAGGTTTGAGCTGCGCCATAAAACAGGGAAGGGAAGGTACTTAAAATATGCTGTAGGATTGGTGAAAAATAAAGGAATTGATCTACCTATTAAATGCTATAAATTCTGAAGACAGGTTGTTACTAAGTCTGTTTTTCTGTGTACACTCTTGGGGAAAAAAAAAAAAAAAGTAGAAGTGTATTATCGTACAGTTTTATTTAGGGTCTCAAACAACCTGAACAGGAATTACTTCAAAGTTGCTGTTGCAATCATAGAATAGTTTGGGTTGGAAGGGACCTTTAAGATCATCTAGTTCTAACCCTCCTGCTGTAGGCAGGAACACCTTCCTTTAGACCAGGCTGCTCAGAGCCCCATCCAGCCTGGCCTTGAATGCTTCCAGGGAGGGGCATCCACAGCCTCGGTGGGCAACCTGTTCCAGTGTCTCACCGCCCTCACAGTACAGAATTTCTTCCTAGTATCTAGTCTAAATTTACCGTCTTCCAGTTTAAAACCATTTCCCTTCATCCTCTTGGTACCTGCCCTTATAAAAAGTCACTCCCCAGCTTTCCTGTAGGCTCCCGTCAGGTAGAAGAAGGCTGCTATAAGGTCCCACCAGAGCCTTCTGTTCTCTAGGCTGAAGAGCCTCAGCTTTCTCAGCCTGTCCTCACATGGCAGGTGCTTCACCCCTTTGATCATCTTTGTGGCCTCTGGACCTGCTTCAACAGCTCCACATCCTTCTTGTCTATTCTTGGGGGCCCCAGAATTGGATGCAGTAGTCCAGGTGAGGTCTCGCAAGAGCAGAGTAGAGGGGCAGAATCACCTCCCTTGACCTGCTGGTTACGCTTCTCTTCATGCAATCCAGGTTACAGTTGGCCTTCTGGTCTGCAAGTGCACATAGCCAGCTCATATTGAATCTTTCATCGATTGATGCTCCCATGTCCTACTTTTCAGGGCTGTTCTCAAGGCGTTCTCCACCCAACCTATATCTGTGCTTGGGATAACACTGACCTATGCAAATAAACCTGGCTTATGTTTTTGCTGAAACAGAATCTGAGATTTGTTTTCACATATGGAGTTGTTACTTGTATTTTCAGGGGGATATTGTATCATGTGCTGGCACTTACATTCATGTATGGAGTATTAATGGCAGCCCCACTGCAAGTGTGAACACTTTCACTGGTCGAAGCCAGCAAATCATGTGTTGTTTCGTGTCAGAGATGAATGAATGGGATACCCAAAATGTCATTGTGACAGGACATTCAGATGGAGTTGTACGGGTACGTACTTGGAACCACTGCTTAGAAAAATAAGTTTACGCCTTTGTAATAGAGAAGTAAATTCTACCAACACAGCATCCTGGCTGGTACTGAAAGTGATCCTGCTGTTCCGGGGTGCTTCATTATATATATTATATTTCAGCCACTTGTTGCTCACTGGCTTCTATGCCTGGAGTTTGTAGCTTTTGTTTTCTGCTTTTATTCTGCACACTTTTAGGTAATTCATTTTGCTGCTTGGAAAGAAAAGAGGAAAAAGAAGGAAAAATAAAAAGAGCATCTCTGTTCACTGCCAGTCCATCCTGGCTTTCATTATTTTGGCATGTGCATGCCTGCATCTGTCTTAACCAGAGTCTGGTGGTCAGATTGCAGTATGGAGTGGGTTTTTTATTTGAATAGCTTAAGCGTTAAATAACAGCACAAGGCTTGTTCAGCTGTCATTCAGGCATTTATGTAGTTGACCTCCTATGCCCCTTGGGGGGGAAAAAAAAGCGACATGCCTGTTGTACTGCTGGTGTGATTGTACAGTTCTAATAATGCCTCTTAACTCTAGCAAAGAGTTCCATATATGCCAGTTTGCTTGTCCCCTGTCCCTCCAGTTCTGGCGGATGGAGTTTTTGCAAGTACCAGAAACACCGGCTCCAGAGCCTGCAGAGGTGCTGGAAATGCAAGAGGATTGCCAAGAAGCACAGATAGGTACGTCTCCTACCCCCCAGTTTACTATTTGTCTTTTATCCTATTTCCCTTTCACACAGATAAAGTCCTGTGGTTGTGCAGGGCAGAAAATGACAGAAGTGTTTTCTCTCAGTGGAGAATAGGCATCCATTGGACATAATGAAGTGTCTCAGTTCTCATTCACCACTTCATACTGTCATATCATACTACTGTGAGCAAGGAAAATTGTAGCTATCCTTCCTTTTGTTCTGAGAGGAGTAAAGTCCTTCCTGTGGTTGCTTCTGCTATCAGTGAACCTAATGGATACTACCATTGTCCTAAAGCTATGTATTTCTCTATTTTGAAATAAAATCATAGCCTAAGAGCAGAGTTAACAACCTGATGTTCCATCAGTGGAATTTTACACAAGCAGAGTTGGCCATGCCATAGTGTTTTCTCTGTTCTGAAGAATATGGTCCGTGCTTGATGGGCATTTGCTTTACTCATCTCATCTTCCTTTTTTCACCTTCGTGTTGAAGATATGATCTAGACTTGGATGTGGATCCTATGATACTCATAGGATGCTTTTAATTGCACAGCTCAGCTTTTCTGTAACAGAATATAAATGTATTGAACTGCTGTGTTTTCGCATCATGTTAAGCCTGTTGATAACATCTGCCTCATGTGTTTTAGTTGTTCTGAGTCTCATCACTACTGTTTACTGTTTTCCTGAGTGACAGGAGGAATTTTTAATTTTTTCAATTTTTCTTTAAATTGAACACTTTTGAAAGCTGTACTCACTGTGTCTTTCCCAGCCTACCTCAGAACAACTATTGTAGGAACTACCTCCATTGTCAAAGAGATGAAAAATGTGATGATTTCTGCTGCTGTTTGCTGTGGTGGGAGCTGGATCCTTTGCAAAGGCTCTGAGATTCCCATATGTAATTTTCCTTTAGTCATGCCATGGTGGCACCTGTTGGGTTGTAGGCAGTGTAGCAGCAAGAAAGGAAGATAGCCTATAAGCAATCCCGCTAACGATGTTTTCTGTTGCATGAATTCAGGACAGGAAGCCCATGAAGAAGACAGCAGTGACTCTGACGCAGATGATCCATGCATTGGTCAGGATGTGAAACTGCAGGAGAGCCAAAGTCAGCCAGGCAGCACCAGCCACAGACCGAGGTCAGCCTCAAACAGAGTGGCAGCAGCATGGTCGGCAGACAGTGGCTCGGATGACTCCAGACGTTGGTCAGACCAGCTTAGCTTGGATGAGAAAGATGGCTTTATCTTTGTGAATTATTCTGAAGGACAAGCAAAAATACATCCCCACGCTCAGGTTAACCACCTGCACCCCAGCTATGCTGAAGCACGGCACTACAGTAAGCTTAAACCAGGTAAAAGAAGTGTGGAGTATGCTTCCTTGGAAGGATAAATTTGCTGTTAGCACTGACCTAAAAAGCAGTATCTCTGCAGTTTTGAGCAGTGATGGCTGATAAATTCAAAAGTCGTTGGTGAAAAAATTTCTGTGTTGAGGTTGCACATTGTTGGAGTTTTTCGTGAGAAATGGTGTTGGGTTTACCTTGGCTGGCAGCTAATCTGCTCACTTGTTGTCGCTGCAATGGGTTGGGGGGAGAGAATAGGAGGAGCAAAAGGGCAAAAGCACAAAAACTCAAAAGTTGAGCTAAGGA
Source organism: Phasianus colchicus (assembly GCF_987193195.1). Classification (NCBI taxonomy): domain Eukaryota; kingdom Metazoa; phylum Chordata; class Aves; order Galliformes; family Phasianidae; genus Phasianus; species Phasianus colchicus. Next base: position 28,427,772 of record NC_143439.1, read on the forward strand.
TAGTCTACTAAGCAACTTGTGTTACTTCTGAGCTTCTTGTACACCTTCAGCCTACTTGGTGGTAGATGAGAAAGAGTGGGGAAAAAAAAGAAAACCTTGACGCTGTGAAAGTAATCTTCAGCAGTACCTCAAACACTGCCATGTCCTCAACGCTGTTTTAGTCACATAACCAAAACACAGCACTGTAGGGGATGTGTGAAAAAAATTAACCATAGTTGTAAATCTCAACCGTGGCTACAGACAAAATTAATAATACTAATGAAGCACTCTCAGTCCTGCTGGTCTTCAGTGCCAGCTCCACTCTGAATGTCACTGTTCTCTACAAATGCCAGCTGCATTTGGTGAAATGCAAGACTCTGCTTTGTATTGCATTTTCTCCTTCCTTGGATGTGGTGGGGAGCAGTTGAGAGTGTATTTTCCCTGAGTGGGAAGTGAGTCTGAGAGTTATCAGCCTCCGGGGAGATAAAGATGTTTCCTTTCTACAAATTGATGCACATGGATATTTTGGGGAAGGAGGGGGATATAGAAATGAGAACGAGCAGATTTGTCTTTTTCCTTTTTTCCTTCCTGCTCCCTTCTAGGATACCGATGGGAGCGTCAGTTGGTGTTTAGGAGCAAACTAACTATGCACACAGCATTTGATCGCAAAGATAACGCACATCCAGCAGAAATCACTGCCCTCGGCATCTCCAAGTGAGTAGCTCACAGGTGATCACTCAGTGCATTTTTTCAGTGTTGTCAAAGGATGCAGATACTGTTCTTTGCATAATGCTGTTTTGTGTTTGTTGTTTTTGTTGAGAGCACTGATTAATATCCTGGTCATTAAAACGTCATTAAATATTCTGATATCTAAAATCAGCTATCACTGTCTGTACCTTACTGAGCCAATAATTGTCATGGAAATGCTCTTCTTTTTCTCCTCCAGGGATCACAGCAGAATTCTCATTGGGGATGGCCGTGGCCGAGTGTTCAGCTGGTCTGTGAGTGATCAGCCGGGCCGGTCAGCAGCCGACCACTGGGTGAAGGATGAGGGAGGGGACAGCTGCTCAGGCTGTGCAGTCCGGTTCTCACTCACGGAGAGGCGTCACCACTGCAGGAACTGTGGGCAGCTCTTCTGCCAGAAGTAAGCTAGCACCATCCTCCTTTAGATTCTTTCCCATATAGAATTTTAGGCTATTGCATACCACTGAACTCTACAAACGGGCTACTCTTTCCACTCTCTAATCAAAACAGAACTGATAAAAAAAAAAAAAACTAACAAAAAACAAAAAGAAAACCAAACATTAGTGCTGTCAAAATTTCCAGGGAAGAGTTAGAAAAAGCAGACATGACCCTCTGTATAAACAGTGAAGCTGTTAACTTAACATAAGTGCCAACTGAGAATGAAATCAAGTAATGAATCCTAGACAAAGTAAGTTAGCAAAGGAGAAAAAAAATGTTTCTTTTTCAGCAAATAGTTCATCTTATCAATCTACAAACACAACACGGTGTCAAAATTTGTTTGGATGGCGTTGAGGTGTTTGAAGTCACAATGATAATTAACACACCTGGGAAGAAAATGGTGAGGTTGGGAGAGGACACATGTTCACAGTGTTTTTCTCTGCAGGTGCAGTCGGTTTCAGTCTGAAATCAAGCGTCTGAAGATTTCATCGCCAGTCAGAGTCTGCCAGAACTGTTTCTACAACTTGCAGCATGAGCGGGGCTTAGAGGAAGGGCCCAGGAATTGATGAGGTGGTGGTAAATGGAGACCCTGTACAGTCCTGCTGTCACCCTGAGAACTAATGTGAGCATTGTGCTGCGATCAGAAGGGAGTAGAATATTGTCTGTTTACACTTAAGTTTATACTGCATTTTAAGCACTGAAAGTATAAGGGATCATTGAATTGATTTGTGTTGATGGAAGGTGTGTGATAGGTGAATGGCACGTTGGAAGAGCCAGGCCCAAGAAGACATGGTTAATAACCACAGATACAGTAGAACTGTCAACCTCTAACAATGTTGACACGGCTATGAAGAAAATTCTCACTTACCCTAAACACCGGTTCTTGTCTTGTTTTTGTAGAGCTAGTCATCTGTACTGGGGTGGGGGGTGGGAGGGAAGGGAAGGCTTTTTAGAAGATAGTTGTAAATCTGCCTTCTTCGCAAGCAACTGTGTATATTGTAAATAGATATAATGGCCTTTTTATCTAAATATGAACCTAACTGCCTGTTACATGGGACTTCAGATTAACCACTATACTTTGTGTGGCATCTTTCTCATCTATCAACTTAAATATGAATGTTTAGATAATAACAACAACAACAAAAAAAACAACAGAAAACTCAAAGGCATTATGTGTATTTCTGTTAAAAATCCAGTCTGTGCACGTTCGTTCTTCAGTTGCCCACAGTATCTTAATTTAAATAAGGCTATTCATGGAACTACATGGATTTTTTTGTCAAAAGAAAACTTTTTTTGAGAATAGGACTTGGAGTATTTTATTCTAGCTGTAAGATAACCAGGAACTAAATTGTAAACTTTGGTTGCATTTTATACCAAAACTATTTACTGCCTCAGTGTTGTTCATATTTAACAAGGCCTGTTTTATACATATGTCAGAGCTGCAGTTTTGTTAATTACTTAGTGTTCATTAGCAGCTGATTCATGCAGTGCAAGAACCAGCTTTTACCTTCTTTAAGTCAGTAGCGATTGGCTTGCATACAGGTACAGAATGAATTTTCCTGTGCATAGAATTTTACCACTGTTGTCCCGTAGCTTATTTGAAAAAAAAAAAAAAAAAAAATTAAAAAAATAAAAATGTTTGGAACAACGTAGTCGTTCTGGAACGGGTTAGTGCTTGTTCTGCCAGAGATGCTTTTAAGAGCTGTCTCCGTGTGTCAGCAAATGGCATGACCCTGAGGACAGTGGTAGATTTCCATTACCATTTTTAAGTTTTAAAATGAATTGAATTGCAGTATTTTTTTACTACTCTGTCACTTCTTTTGCACTACATGTGGGATGAAGTAGAAACATGGACATCCACTGGGATTGGAACACGCTCACCACACAGGCCCGTGGACTTTCCGAAGGAGGTTTTAACAGTGGGTTTGTTTGTTTGTTTTGAATATGCGTGTATATATTTTGTAAATGTGTGACAAACTGATCTAGATCTAGGTAAGTTCACATTGGGTTCTTCAAAACAACAGTACGGATGTGACCCAAAGCAACAGAAGACAGGCAGCCCTACTTTTGCTCTGCAGAACATCAGTGTGTGTATTTGGCTGCAGACAGAGAGGTTACCCTGCACTGGCAGGCACTGGGCAGACTCCGTCCCCAGGAAGAAGATGGTTTAAGCTGTTGTCGGAATTACAGTGTGGGAAATGCCAGCCCCTCTGTGACAGTGGGTTCCTGTACCTTGGAGACACATTTGTCTTCTCTTGGCTGGACCTTCTAGATCCATTTGTTAATCCTAACCACTTACTCTCTACCCTGGTAACACGTGTTTATGCACTGAAGGTTAAATATGTATTTTGACACGTTTGTTTATAAAGTATGTGCTGGTCTGTAAAATGAGAAATTCCTGTTCTGGTATGTATACTAGATTCCCAAATGAGCAGAAAGGCTTTTCTAGAGCCCTTGCACACTGTTGAGTAAATGCAGGTTTGTTTAGGTTAGCTGACCCAAATAGATCCCTTCGGATCCAAACTGTGATAAGTAGCTGCGTTGCATGGCTCCCTTGGCAGATTTATTGTTGAAAATAGAAGGGGGGAAGCCCTCAGTGAAACGTGCATGGAATGCCGGAATACCTATATTCAGATGTTCTCTAACGTTGCCTTGACCCTTCCCAAAATGATGCGAAGCCAGCATAGTTCGAAGATGGGCTGGTGGCCAACATGTTTACTGATTGAAGAGAAAGCTCTTTTAACAACCATTAAATGCTTTTAAGTCCTCAGAGATTCTCCCCTCTTGCCTCTAGTTTTCAAAACGAAACCGAATTTAAGGCAGAATTCTGTTCTGTGAATTGATTCCAATGAAACCCTAATCAAAACAGAGCTGCTGGCAGTAACTTTGGTATAACCTGAACATTAGAAGTAAGATCTGGCATATATGACTAATGTGGGCTTATGAAGACTGTGCACTGTCAGTGATGATGTAGTTGGCTGTTGTTTGGCTATGCAGGCACATGACACCATTGTCAATCTGTGCTTTTTTCCTTTGTCAGCCTACTAAAATCAGGATCACTATGCCTTTCCGAGTCTGTAGCATAGAGGTCGGACCACATTTGCGTTTTGCAAACCAATAACCACAGCCTTCTGACTTAATCTCTCAGTTGCACTGTTCTAAAACCACATTTGTGCTGGTAGGAGGTGGAGGGGGAAGTACCCCGCCTGCTCGTATTTCCTCTGGCAGCTGGTGCTGTGGGCAACTGCTTCGTTCACTTGGGAGTGGTTTTCTCATTGAAGCTTCTAATGCAAAGACTTGCTTTGTTTTCCATGTAGAAATGGGTTGCGCAAAAATATGCTCATGTACACTAACATCAGTAGACTGTATTCTCTGCAAGTACCTCACATGTCTTCTCCTGCCTTGTTCTTTGTAGTATACTTATTCATGTACTCTTAACATTCGTATGTAGTGTGCAACTGTAATGTCATGCTTACGAGAGGGGGCTGGCTGCCTCCAGCCCACAGTCATCGGTTCAATAGCAGAACACTTTAGATAAGTTATTTTGCACTTTCTTATGTATAAAATTGGTAGATACTTATATTTGCTTTGTATCATTTAAAGACTCCTTTTGTTTCGGTAAATGAACTGTGTATAAAATATTTATGCAGTTAAAACTGTTTTTAGACAGTATTTTTAATTTCAGCAAGTTTGGTTACTTGTTGCATGACTATTAACACAGCTGACTTTTTGTGTCAGTGCAATGTATATTTTTTTTGTCCTGTTATTAACTTGTAAGCCCTAGTTAAATGGCCATTTATTTGTACAGCATCGGGAGTAAATTGAAGATAACTGGCTAAGACTGGAGTGTGGAATTTTGTACTATATTGCAGAATCCAATATCTGTTTTTTGGTGGTTACGTAAAAGGCCTGACGATTTACTATCTAGTGTGCAATCTGTGATATCTGAATGTTCATTGTATATTTGTCTCCAATGCAAAAAGTTAGAGTAACACAGTTACAATACATGATTAAATGCAATAGTTCAGGTACTTAAGTATTTTTTTCATTTCAAATAAATACCTGCTATTTACCACCAAAAAGCTGTTTTGCATTTGTTGGAAATAAGCAACATTTGCAGCTGAATAAACATTTTTAAAATGGGAGTGGTAGTTGATGAGTACCATGTTTCTTTATCCTCTGGATAAGTAAACTTGTTTGATATCATTTTGCTTTCTGAACCCAAGTACAGTCATCTGCAGTGATGCAATGTAAAATTGTGAATCTTTAATTTTTTTTTTTTTTCTTTAAGAGTGTCATTGTAGAGAGTGGGAAGCCAGCAGTGTTGACAGTGTTTTAGAAGAATAAGCTGTACTGATACAGAGAAGGCAGACAGTAAAGAATAATCTAAGTCATATTCCATAAGGACATTTCAAGAGGAGGAAGTATTGAAAACTTAAATCATCTTTTCCAAGGAGAGAGGACAACTGCTAGAGCAGGACTTGACATCTGGTGAGACACAGCTTAAGATCCCCAAATGCTGAAATATTTTACTAATGCTTAGAATCATGAAGTGATTACAGTTGGAAAATACATCTAAGAGATAATCATGTCCAACCTCCAACTCTTCACCATCATGCCCCCTTCAATGCCTTTGTATAGTTTTTTCTAATTTGGTAGTGTTGAAGAAGGTGGGATTTTGTTGTCATGGTTACTTGCATGGCAGTGCTGGTTGCTAACAGTTTTTCTCCAGTTAAAAAACAGGCTTTGTTGCAGCTGGACCTGCCATGTTCCTTGGTTGATTAACACCAGAACTCACACTGCATTCTTAGTGCTTGTCAGTAAGCGATTTCTTTAGCTGTAAGTTAAAAGTACCTTCAAGCGATGTTATTAAGCATCTGTGTTTACTGCATTCAGCACAAACTGATTTCACAAAAGCTCTGTGGGGTGGGAGGTGGGTGTTTAGAGTGTATTTAAGTGTGCTTTGCAATTGTAGTTAGCCCAGCTACTCTGGTGCCACAGAACAGGTCACAAAGCAGCTTCAGCAGAGAGCACCTTGAGCCAGTAGAGCATTCTGGAGTCAGGGTGCTGGGTCTGGGGTTGTCAAGTAGAAATGCCCTCTTATCTGCAGCTTCAGGCTAGTTTGTGCAGCATATTCTTTTCACTGGCAAAAACGTGCTGGCCTTCTTCATGGATCCATACAATAGTAAGTTAGCAAACCTGTGCTCAATTTCATGTAGTGTTCTGAATGATATGAAGAACCTGTAGTTTTAGTGCCATGAGTAATTTTTGTAACTTTTTTCCATCTCTCCAATACATGGTCCCACTGATTCAGTTTTTATAGCTAGTGAGTATGCCTTATTTCAGGAGTAGCCTCCATTCTGTTTCTTGCTGTAGGAGATTAATTCTTTTGAAAGTTTGCAACATGATAACTTGGTCAAACCTGCTCATAGGTAAAGCTTTGGTGCTGAAAAACTTCGGCTTGGAGACGTCTGGCTACGTGTTTCCTCCTGCTTCTCTCAGTAATGCAGCAGAACAAACAGTGATGGAGTGGACAGGTAACACATTGAAGAACTAATTCCTATGCAGTCACAAAGAGTTGTAGTCTCCTTTGTGTGAATTATCACCATTTGCACTAGCTACAGAATATGATGTTAAAATAAATTAAAAAAAAAAAAAAGGACAGGTTTGAGAAAGGTTCAGTGCGTTATAGTGGACATTTTTAAAATGTTGCCTTTCTAGATGTGGGAAAGAATATTGTGGTATGTATTTTGTAAACTTTCTTAGTATAAAATGATACTGATAAGATCCGTCAGATTAAGAAGTTATTGGGAAAAAAACAAACTCCTGCAATCAAATTTCAATAGTTACTTCATGATTTCTTGCCTAAGAAAGGGTCTTCCCCATAACTAGAATTTCAGTGATAAACGTGAGGAACACATAAGGATAAATGTAGATGGGCTAATGCCTGCTCTGGAAGGCCCTTATTGTTGCAGTGACTCTTCCTTTGCAGCTGGTGTGTTCAGCATTCCCTTGTGATGCACCTGCAGTCAGCTGGAAGCAGTTTCTAAGTGTTGCTAGTGCAGTTCCACACTGAATTTGTTTCATTTCCTTTGGAGCTGCAGCTCTTTGTGGTGAACAGGCTGCCAGCTTGTAGGGGACTAGCCCAGGTTGTGCCATGCCAATGGGATGCAGATGGGTGTTTCTGCTAGGGGTAGAGGCATAGTGCGTGACTCTGCATTGCTGGACTGCCTGTAGAACAAGAGGATGACTGTTGGTCTGGTCCATCAGCAGAGGCTCTTTGTGGCTGCCCAGCTTCACATAGAATGTGGCATTAGTGGAAGGAAAGCATGAGGCTCTGCATGACAGGCTTCTCAGCTTTTTTCAAGGAAGAGGAAAGTGAAAGATGTTCAGAGTAGATTGAGGCTTGCCATGGACAACACTTGCTGTTCTGAGAGCTGAAAACTCTGCTTTCTTCTGTCGAGACTGAGTCTCGAAGAGAGGGAAAGCATGTGCATTGCATTTAAATTCACCTCCCCCTCAGCTTTGGTACAGGTGCTGCTTCACTGTCTGCTGAGGGATCCCTTTGTTCTGATTGCAGAGTCTCCTTTCTCTTACCCAACGAGTGCCAGGCCATGTGCAGCACCTCAGAATGGGTCGCTGGAGGATAGGATCTTGACGTGCGTGGTTCCTGTAGCAAGAAGTTCACCAGCAGGTTAGTCTGCAAATGCAGTAGGCTTTCCATGCATTGTTTGTGGAATACATCTGGGATTGCTCTTTTCAGCTAACAGGCACAGAGGGAGCTGAGTGTGGAGAAAGCAAACCAAGTTTCAGCGTGAGCCAGGATGTGGCCACAGGCAGCTGCTACTTAAGCCAGCTTTCCAGGGCTTCCCAGACCTGTCAGAAACTGCATATTGTCAGCTTCTGGATCAGCTGCTGCCTTGCAGATTCTGGGAACTGGAGACTTTGACAGATTTTATTTCCTGTAGAACAAAAGCCCAAAGGCTTAGTGCAGACACTCTGCATGATGCAGTCATGGGATCTGCTAGTTATAAGTGATTTACTCATAATGTCCAAGGAGGAGAGATGTCTTTGATCTTCCCTGGAACTGGCTCACATCTCTAAGCAACACAGGTCTGCATCTTCACTAGTAGCTCATGCTGGCATTTGTTTGTTCAAATAAGCAGGAAAGGGTTGGAATCAGAAATATTAGGAGCAGGAACAGAGAGCAATTTTACGGAGGAAAAGGTCTTAGTAGAAATTTGTATTGGTGCTGAATTGCAAAGAGCTATTTAATATATTTACAGATAACTTGTGGGGTGTAGTGTTTAAAATAAGAAACAACATCCAGCATTGGAGAGTGTCAGATGTTCAGTTTAGGGGAGGGCTGCAGAGGGCTTAAAGCTTCCCTGAGCACCCCATGCCAGAGCACGCATTGCTTACTATAATGCCTGGCTGCTCTCCTGCTTGTCCTGGAGACATATGGCAGGGAACTGCCATGCTGCTGCCGGTGCACAGCCTTTCCCCTCCTGCCGGTGTGAATTAACCAGCAGGTCACAGGGACACTCATTATGGGACAAATGTTCTGATTACAGAGTAACCTTTACAGAGTAACCCGGTAGCTATTTCCCAACTGCTGCCAAATGGTGAGGAAAGGGCAGCAGCTTAAAGCTGTCCAGCAGGTTTCTTCACATGCTGCCTGAGCATGAAAATTCACCTACAGAAGCAGCAGGACTCCTAGCACTGTGTTCAATACATGCAGGTATCTTAAAACTGATAAAGTCCTAAATGAGATGAGAAGTGGAATGGCAACAAAGGATAATGGAAAAGGACTTGCATTAGTCCTAAATGGGAGAGAAGTGTAAGGACTTTGTTCAAGTCTCCTTCAAAGAAAGTGAAGGTAGATTTGAGTTCAGCTGTAGCAACAGTAAAAATTGAAAATAAGTTGTTGCATTTGCCACAGTGTTGCTTCTGCAGCAAAACTAAAACTCTTGGCCAGTCTTTGCTTCCTCGCCTTTTTTTTTTTGCTTTTGACTAACAGAAATGTTCTGAATTAATAGAATAATAGAATCACTAAGGTTGGAAAAGATTACTAAGATCATCAGATCCAACTATCAGCCCATCCCCACCATGACTGAATTGATGTAGCAGTCAAAACATCTTCTTGTGTTGAGGAGGGCTCAGCTTATCTCCTTTCACTGTGTCACAGAGTGAAATTGCTCTCCTTGACAGCTGCTTCAAGTGCTTTCCTGGTTCACAACATAATATTTTAAGGCAAACTTGTATATAGAGAGATGGCATTTTGATTTCTTGGTATTGTAATATATCAAAATATACAAGTCTGAAATATCAAGTTAGAACACATGGCCTTGATGAAGCACAGCTGTAGTGAAGGCTGACAGAGCACAGAGATGGTTACTTTGCACCAGTTATTGCTGGTGAATGCCTTTGTGTTGTATCATATCATATCACAGAACTATAGATTGGTTGTAATGGTAGGGACCTTAAAGCCCACTCAGTCCCAACCCCCTGCTGTGGGCTGGTTGCCCCCCAACAGCTCAGGCTGCCCAGGGCCCCATCCAACCTGGCCTTGAGTGTCTCCAGGGATGGGGCATCCAGAGCTGCTCTGGGCAGCCTGTGCCTCAGCACCCACTCATTGAAAGGCAAGAGCCTTGGTGAATGTGTTTATGACAGAGGCAGAGGGCTCACAGGACAGTCATGGCAGAGCCTGAGAAACAAAGTTTTGGTGGTTGGCAGCATGTTTGGAAAAGAAAAATACATTCATAGTGAAAAGCCGATTCTTTATTTAGAGGTCTTTATTTAAGCATTTCAGTACAGCCTTATCTGTATCCCACTGTAGATTTGAGGCACAAATTTGAAGACAATGTTTAAAAAGAAAAAAAAAATTCAGTAAAATGAAGTAGTAGATTAATTATGGTCACTGATTACACCAAAAATAAACATTTAACATCAGGAATTATAGACTGTCCTAAGGCAAAGTATGCAGTGAATGTACACAATTGCACTTCAGTCTGTAAAAGTTATGACACGCTCTGCTGCCCAAGCACTTCACACGCCAGGCAAAGGGGAATCCCCATTAGTACCTCTGCATTAAGAGGAGAACAGCAGCTTCAGAACTGGGAAACTGCAGGGGAGTGCTATATCGTATGCTCAGCTTATTGGATAAGTGACCAATGGACCTAGAAGTGACTACGTGATTCTATTCCACAGAAATTAATATTAAACCACCGTAAGTTGTATCTGTTTTGTGCTACTGCTTTAGCTAGAAACCTCTGTGCCTTTGAAAACAGCACATTGAGTATTGAGACAGAAATGCTGATCCAGTATCTGATTCCTCCATAAGCAGAAATCCTGCAGTGAGTCCCAGATCTTCAGAATTTTCATTTCTCCAAATTGGTAAAAAGTGGTAATATTGCCAATTTCTCACCCCACCCTTATTCTCAACCACAAACTGTGCTCCACAATTCTTCACCAACCTTGAGCTTTTCGAACAAAAAGGGATTGACTGTTCAGAGGATGCTGTGTATTCAAGCTGTTCCAGCCCCTTCCTCCTGCAGCACCTCTACCATGAAAAACAGCACTGGTCCAGAAGGAGTGTCCAGGCAAGGGAGTACTTTTGATAAGCTTTTTCCATTTGCCTTGGCATGGCTTTACTCCTTCGACTTCATACTTCACACCAGGGAATGTCAGTGCCATACACCTACACTCATGGCTCACTCTGCCAACGTCAGTGCCAAAACAGCCCCATGACTAAAATGCAATTCCTGTGACTTGTCCTAATGCTTCTTCATTAAGAAATATCAAATGACAGAAAAACCCATCACCCAGGAAAGTGCAGGTTTTTCCTGATGACTTGGAGAAAAACAAGACTTGGTGCAGATAAATCTAAAGGGAGATGACTGCCTTTGCAAGAAGAGGCAGGACTGTTGTTTGGGAAGAGAAAGATTCTGGTAACAGAGGGTCTGCACCAAACGATGTTTCTGACGTACTCGAAGTCTGGCAGTGCACAGCGTGAAGGCAGAAATTCACAAACCAGTGTGAAAGCGACTGTTAGCAATGGTAAGAGGAATGGGCGGACTACTGGGCCACTTGGCAAAGCAATCTGCCTTCACTAGTAGCTTGTTTACTTCAGAGACAGATGTAGAAAAGTGCAGGGAACAGCCAGGGAATAAGAAATGTGTCTTTGTAATCTTTTGTCTTATTGCTGTTTAGAAAAAACAGCTCATATCTGTTAGATGAATGTGCTAATTTATTTGTGATATTTATTAGTAGCCGTACAAAGTACCTGCAGGTTTTCACATACTGGTAAGCTTTCAACTTCAGTGTGTTCTGGTGGTTCCGCAGGCAGACTGCTCTCATGCCAAAGTCTTTCTTCCCATCCCATTTCAGTCTCTAAAGTCCAGTGTCAGTAGATGCATGCCCCCTTTGCTGCAGCACATAATTCTGAAATGAGCCCTGCTTTGAGCAGTAAGCTGGATGGATGACATTACCATGTCCTTTCCAACCACAGCTTTTCTGTGATTGTTTAGAGGCACTAATAGGAACTGCCAATGCATCCTTACCTAGCCACCTTCTATTTTGCAAAGCTTTGTCTTATCCCTTCCTTTCTAAAATACATGTGCAGCTATGGATGGATCCTTCTTCTGAGAGGACAGTCAGTCTGCTGGAGGAAATAGAAGCACCCAACCGCTTCCATTCTTTATGAAATTAGGCTATCACAAAATGGCTCAGGTTGGAAGGGACCTCAAGGATTACCAAGTTCTAACCTTCCTGTCACAGGCAGGGTTGCCAAGTGCGAGATCAAGTTGCCCAGGGCTCCATCCAACCTGGCCTTGAACTGGATAGGGATAAAACAAAAAAAATGCTCCCAAACTCCCTCGAGTATAAAAATTACTTCTTTATATATACTGATCACTGCTCAGAAGCTACTTCATCAGCCCAGGCCATTCCTCACAGCACCTGCAGTGCTATTCATTACCGCCCTGCATTTGATATCATGTATTCAGGTTGGCAAGTACTCAGCACAGCTCAAAAAAATAAATGTATACTTGTTATAAACACCTTGGGGGGGGTGGGGGGGAGGCTGATATCTTCTGTCTGGCCAGCTGGATGGATGGCCAAACAGGAATGAGCAGCATTTGGCACAAAGCAGTGTTGATGAGGCACGTCCAAATCCTTGCTCTGCTGCTCATGCCTGTCTGACACTTGAAACCAAAGCTGACTGTAACCCTTCTTTGCCCAGAGTAAGACCGTGGTGTGGTTAGCCCTTAGCTAGGACCGCTTGCTATTTCAGCAGGAGTCAGCTGTGCAGTGCAAACGGATCATAACTGCATTGTTGGAACAGCCCTCTGTCAGGTGCTGCCTCTCTGCAAGTGCTCAGGAGAGGATGTGTTCTGCTGCTTTTGCTACAAACAGGTTGTGCAGGGTGAAAATTGCAGGTTATCAATTAAAAGTGCCTTTTGCCTCAAGTAAGCAAGGCAGATACTAGGACTGAACACTTTGATCTCAAGTGAAGACAGAACGGGGGAAATCTGGGGAAGAAAGATATTACAACTGTAAACCAGTGATGGATGTGCTCGTTAAATGTGCCTGCCTGGGCAACAGCACCAAACACAATAGAGACTTACAAATATTGAGTCACAAGCTCTTTATACTCATAAACTGAATATACACATTACGTACACCATATAAATACACCAGGTGATGGGACACAACCAAGGTACTGTCTATATGTAGAGTATTAATGCTGTCAGTACGATGCCGTGACCTGCAGGGTGTTCGCAAGCCTGTAGCCAGAAGAACACATGGAATGATTGTGCTGTAATCATGGGCCTGGAAGGGGCTAGAAAAAGATGTAGATGCCTATGATACACTGGAAAATGAGAATCAGACCAGGCATCACCTTTTGTTCTTGTCAGTTGGCTTTTTTTTTTTTTTTAATTAAAACAATTGTGCTGTTGGAAACATGGAACAAAATCTACATAGGAAAAGCCTGACTTTTCTCTGCCCGTATTTCCTCACAATGGGGCAATTTGAGGCTACAGGAGATGCACGACTAATTTTGAGTGAGGGAGAACTGGGGCCGAAAGAGGTATGTGGAACAGCTGGACCTGCTGTTGATGTGTCACCAGCAGTTTGTATCACAGCAACACCAAGCTGGCTCAGGGCTCTGGCTTTTTGTGCCTCATTGGACACAGCCTCCCACCAGAAAGAGAAGTGAAATCTTTAAAGTATAAAGCTACCTTTTGGTGACCAACTATTTGATGCCTGGTGGAAACAACACCCAAAACTTAACAAAAATTGCCATATGTTATTAAAATATTCTCTTCTTTCTCTAGCTTTCTCGCTTTGGGCATCTTACAGCTGTCTTTATGCCCCTGGGAGACTGTATCTAGCTGAAAAAAAAAAGGAAAATCCTCACATATGAAGAAATAAACTCTACTGTCTCACACCTCCAAAAATCTTGAATTGAAAGCTCTTTGAAACAATTTCCTTTTCTTAGGAAAAAGAAAAAAAAAAAGACATTCAAATTGATGAATCTCTGAAATGCTAAAATGGGCTGCTTGTTTTTTCTCCTCCTACGTGCTCTTGTCAGGCACCAACACGCTGAAGGAAGCATGGTGCCAGAGGCTGCATGGTCCACCATACAGATGCTGCATGGTCCACCAAGACTGTAGGGGCTTTGGGCCCAATGGGTTCCCATCTGTCCAACAGCACGTGGCTCCTGCTTGCTCTGTCTCTTCGGAGCTTAAGGATCACAGGTAATAGCAGAGAGAGCCTAAAGCCCAGCGAAGTGCTCTATTGGGATGCCATTCAGCTACATGGAATGCCCCTGGCACCAGAACATAACCACAGGCTAATTGCTTCTGATATTTCCCCCTTGTATTTCACCTGTTTCTCCTGAAACATGGGGGAGCTTTGGATGGCTGCATGGTATAGGAAAACAACAGACTCCCTTTCTGTCTTGCTAAGAACACTGCATTTGTTCCCCTGTGTATTAACGTACAAAGAAGATGGTGCATGGCTCAGTCTAGGACTTTCACAGCTGCCAGGTAACTAGGTAACAAGAGTTGGGATGAAACCGATGTGTCATAACTCAAGCCCAGAGACTTGTCTGTGCAAATGAAATGATGTGCGGAGCTGCTGGGACTAGAAACCCAGTGCTGATCTGAATAAATAAACACAGTAAAATGTGATCAGCTGTAAGCAGCAATTACACACCAAAGGACCAGTTGCATCCTCCATAACTGGCAACAGAAAAGATGGACAAGACACTGAGTCAACCTATGAACAGATGGATGTGTTCTCTTATAGCACGTTGTATCCATGTTATTGCAGGAAAAGAGCTGTGTCAGATCTTCACGCCCATCTCCCACTGGAGGCAAAACTGCGGCTGAAGGAGAAGTTGATCTCGCCATTTTTATACTTTCCCCACGCTCCAAATGGCACTATGACAACTGTGCTATTATCTTCAGTGCCATACTGCATTGCCTGAAGGAAGAAACAATTTGTCAGCATCACAGTCTTGCTCAGAAAGGGAAATAACTGTCTGACTCCACATGGGACAGCGTGCTCTGAGACTTCATTGCTTCTTCCCAGCTCCAACGCTGCAGGCTCTTGCATGCTTCAGAGCTTTCTATGGATATACCACTGTCCAAAACCTCCAGTATGAAACTGGTGATTTCCACCTATGCTGATTACATACTCAGCAGGTCTGTGGACCAAGAACTAAGCACATTAATTGAAATGATGTCCCTGTGTCTTTGCAAGGATCTGGCACTCTGCTGCTTCAAGAAACCTTAGAGTTACCTGCTCAGTAACAACGTGGGCAGCTTCAGCGGGATCGTGGCACTGGTTGATGAAGTCACAGATCTCTTGACTGTTCACCATGAAGTTAATACCATCTGTAGTAAGGACTAGGAAGCCGTCATCTGCATGGTGCAACTGCAATAAAGGTATAAGTATACAGAACAGTAAAGAGAGTGCTGCAAGGTAAAACTGCTGCCTTGATTTATTTTTTTTACCCTTTGTTGCAAAGTACTTTTCTCTGGGAATGCTGCCTGTTCTCTTGCTTTCTGTATGAGGACTAACAGTTCTAGGGAACAGACCTCTGGATACAGTGAGGCCAAAAGACCCATGAGCCATACGTTACCCATGAGGATTTCAGGGAAGACGTTACCACTGCAGTCACCTCCTAAGCCCCTCAGGCCTCGTGGACAGTGTTTTGTGTTGGACTGGGAACAAATGACTGTAAGTTCCCTAAGCACTGGGAAATCCATTAGGGGAAAATGTCAAAACAGTATGAGTTGAGAGGAGGGACTTTGTTTTCTCTTTATGAAAACATGAATGCAGTTGTGCTGAATACTTTATGGGTGGTTGATCTGTTTCCTGGACAATTGCAAAGCTATGGTAAGATGCCTGCAACTGTCCTTTCCTTCTCCCTTCCTCCCAAGTACATAACCCGTTACAAATTCTGCTCTCCTCGGTGACCCAGCTTTTCCAAATCCCACCTAGTTCTCAGTGGTGGCTTTATACAAGTAACATTGAAAGTAGGTTATACTGTGATAACAAGGATTCAGAAGTTAACCTTCTTGACTTTACTGTCAGGACTAGATTCTCTTCTATCTTATTAGTGTTAATCTGAGATAACTTACGTAGAGCTGGTTGTGGGTTATTTTACAAGTGAAAACCAAAGCTTGGTCATGTGGTTCCACCTGAGCAAACTGTGTGGGTACCACCAACTGCTTCAGATAGCTTTGTTGCCCCTTAATCCAATTGCCGTCCCTGTGAACCAGGCTTTCTTTTACCTGAACCCTTTTTGTTTCTGGCTGGGCTATCACACCACTGTTTTTGAGATCCAAATCTCCTATGCTCCGCGTCATTGCAAGTCTACCATTCACATGGGGTTGTCCCAAACTGTTCCAGGCAACGAAGCCACCACACTTCCTAATCCTGTCCGGAGGCACAAGAGAGAAAGGAAGATGAGTTACAGATTCAGATCATTCCCCCTGTCTGTAGCTGCAGTTTCTTTCACTATCAGCTGATGTGAGATGGAGTACCAAGGACCTGAACTGAGAGGCCATGTTTGAAGGGTTCCACAGAAGGAATAGGATTTAGAGGGCTGAGTGCTGCCCTGGGAACTACAGCACATTTCTTCACATCCTGGATATCTCTTGGAACTCTTGTATGAGTCTTTGAACCACGTGGTCACAGCTCAATACCCAGTCCTAGTTCTGCTGGTTTTACTGCAATGACAGTTTATGTTCATGTAGGACTTTATAAATCCCCAATTCTTGAATTAAATTACTTAACTGGGGTTGTGCCACTCTTTCCAGCTCGGACTGTTATGTTCAGCTCTAGCCTTTTTCCCAGGACCAACCTGGCAGCAGGACAGCCTGACAGAGGCTGTTCCCCAGAAAGCCACAACGCGAGCCAACAGGTACCTTTCCTTCTCCTCCTTCCTTTCTGGTGTATGGTCAATGGTGAGTTTCATGGCCTTTCCTTTTCGACACAGCAGGGCACGGCTGTCACCCACGCTTGCCACTACCAGCTCAATACCATCCCGCAGCAGGGCCACCGTTGCAGTGGTCCCAGAGTTCATCAGAGTTGCTACAAATGTCATATCAGAGAGAGAGGTTTTATCACTGCCTCAAAGCACAGGACCATTTATAACAGAGCAACAGTGTCGACTGGTTAACAAAAAGACAACTTGTGCTCTACATTACTAGTAAGTAATTGTTTTTAAGTTTAAACTAAACCTATAGATAAGTAAAAAATAAAAATAAAAAATAGCAAACAAACATGCATATGGGACTTGGGATGGGGAGACAGAGATGGAGGAAAAGTGGAGAGTGTCAGTGTTTTGTGCAACAGCATGGCTCCATGCAAGAGGGCGAGTGGAGTTAAAGCAGGATGAGACACAGTGGGTTCTTTTCAGGTTATAGCAAATACCTTTTCAGTCCCACTAGTTCCTCTCAAGGTACAGGTCTTGTCTTTATCCCTATGCACAGTGAGCGCATTGGTAGCCCACGAGAATGCTGGTGGTTCTCCCCTCCTGTGAGGCAGTGAAGTGGGTGGCTGAGTAATTGCAATTGGAGCTGCATGTAGTTCAGCAGAAGAAAACCTCCAGATCGCTTCCTGGCTGCAGTCTGTGGGGTTCTCCAGTTGCTGTTGTTATTAATAACCTCCCTCTCATTCCTCTTGGCTTGCCAAGAGACAAAGGGCTCTGCCAATATGTGCTGCCTTTTTTGAAAAGGGGGCTGTGCTCTCTTACAGCCCTGCAGATTTGTTGGAGGTTGCAGCACTAAGACAGACCTGGACTCTGCCTTGCCTTGCACTGCAATGCAAATGAGTGCAAGTCACCTGGCAGCCATGCTTACCTCTGGGCAATCTGCCCTTCAATGCTGGTGGGATCATTTGACATTTGCTGCCTAGAGGGCAAACTGGAGCCCTAGCTGCTGGCTTCCTCCTCTTACAGGGCACGGGAGTGATCTAAGTTGACTGTTTTAGGGACCTGGTTGCAGTGACTACTGCAAGCAAACTTGCTTAGGAGAAATAAAACCTGTGCTTAAAAAGGGGAAAAACAAGTCTGTCTGCCTGTTTCAGAAAAGGTGTGCAGATTTATCCACGGTGAAAGAAATGCCAGAAGAATTGCCCAGCCCTCATTTTTTGCTTGCTTACTGTTTAAAAGGAAGAACCTACTTTTGTAGATAGCATCTCCTCCTGCGAAACATGCTGCACTGGTTAGGGAGAGCAACCTCTCTGCTGGAAAGCACTAGCTCCTGCTAACTTGAACTTTTACAGTAAAAAGCCAAGCTGGGAACAGCTCTTAACCAGAACTCACAGCCCATGCAAGTGCCTCTGAAAGGCCCTCTGGAGGCCTCTTGCACACTGAGGTGTTCCAGTAACAGGTTTTAAAAGCTAGCTTCCAGACAGAGGTTTGGGTTTACTTAGCAATGAGAATCCCTAGCTATATTGCTATTTTCACATGAGTAACGATTGAAGATCTTCCCATCACCACTTCTGCAGAGCTCTGCACTGCACATGCTCCTGCCTTTGGCTCTGTGGCACTGACCTGGGATGGTGGAAGGGACTGGGATGGGCAACACAACGCCCTGGTGGGTGCATGGAGCCTTGCTGTCAGATGAAAGCAGTAAGTTGATGAAACAACAACAAAAATACCTCACAAAGCCATCTAAACTAAGCTTGTGTTATTAATTAAAACAGGTATTATTACTGCTGTGGTGACTTGATTAACTGACTTAACCAACAAGTCCACAGTGAATGTTCACCATGGTGACTCAGGATGCACCTTGGTCTATGTTACAGCTGTGATACAGACTACAAGATTCAAAACCACGTAGATGCCAGTAGCCTCTTGAGCATTCAGGTGAGCACTGACATCTTATTTCTTCTTTATAGCAAGGACTATGCAAGTGCAGACTCATTTTGAGGTATTTTATAAAATAAGATAATAACAAGTAGTGGTGTGATTAGAAATTTTAGTAAAGTCAGTAAAATACCTGTTTTAGCCAACAGCTAAAAGCAGTAAAATGAAGAACCTACTTAAAACTGCCTTTTTTACTTTGCAGAAAATATATTTTACTTAGACATTAAAATTAATGCCACTAGTTTCCCATCTCATCACTTGTTTTGGAACTATGCTTACAAACACATATGGTTTCAGAATAGGTTGATCTAAGGTCTGTAATTCATGACTGAGCACAAATATTTGGTCATTCAGGTGAGCGTGCATCTTTACAGTGCCAACTCTTAAAGCCAACAGACCTGCTATCAGGAAGCAGAGGATGCTACTGAAGATACAACACAGAGCTGTGGTAACGGCTGTACCAACTTGTGTCTTATAAACATTTGCTTCTTAAGTTGCACTCTGAGAAAAACAAATGCCGCTCATGCTTTCTTCTCTGAAACTGAATCACCATCAGGTAGGGGTGAAAGAACGTGGATCTGGTCAGACTGAAGGGATTATGTGACTTCTCTCACAGTTCCAAAACACAGAAGTGACGATGGGATAACATTTCTAATGCTTTACTATGACCGCTGCTAGGATCTTTAATAACACAAAAGTATACTGCATCAGCACGTGTACTCATTTTTAAAATTAAAAGAGTTTATTTTGTTTACCTAACAATATCACTATAAAACTAAGATCTTTCAATAGGTTCTTAACACTCACTGGACACTTTTTACTGCAAGTCATCTCAACTAATGTGACAAAGAGGATGTGGGAACCTTCCAGTAGTCCAGGCTAGGAACCGCCGGACTCCTTCACCTGGGACAAAATTAAGCAGATCTCTCTTTCCACTGAAGCCCAGCATATAGTGTCCAGGGCCTCCAGTTCTAGAGCTGCTGACCAGGTACAGTGTCTGCCACAAATAACACGTACACAGAGGCAAATAGGAAATTGACCCAGGGACTTTGTTCAAACAAAATAAACCTGCAACACTGGAGATGAAAGGACAAGGGCTGCAAAACAGGGCACGTAGTCATTTTGGGTTTGCCCACAGTGTCTTCTACAGAGGAAGGGCCTATATGAGCTGTGTAATGTTCTATTTGGCCATAATAGAGACTGCATCTTTGGCCACAGACAGGTTTTGCGGGGCTGATGGCAAGTGTCCAATTAAAAAGTCAACCAAACAAATGTACTGATGCCAGATATGACTGTCTCATATGACAGTGGCCACCTTACAGAAAACTTTCAAAACATAATATGGCCCATTTTCCCAAGGTAGTTTATATATGTAAATATATATATATATATATATATATAAAATAAAAATTGAGAGTGCAAACCTGTGCCACCTAAATTGAGGCCATTTTAATGAAGACACTGAATGACTCCTTTTGATCCATGGGCAAACATGCAATATCATACTATAATACTATCATACTATAATTAGTATCGTCTAACTTGATTTGGTAATAATTGAGACCTTTGGATAAAAAAGTGGTCTTTGTGATGTTGATGGCATTGTGAAATACGTAAGTAACCATTTCTGCAGCTCTCCCTTTTCCTCAGTGTTGCAGGTTAACATATTCAAAGAAAAAATAATCACATGTTCAAACAATAACTTAAAAAAATCTGAATACTACTTTGTAAATATAATTATTTTAAAAATACTTTTGGTGTTTGCTCAGCACATTAAATTTCCAGGAAGACCCTTCAATCATAGACACATCAGGTAACACCTGGCTATGTTTTAACAAGATGGCTATTCCAGAAGTGAGTGGTCAACTTGATTAGAGCTAGATGCACTGAAAATGGAGACTGATGGAAACATTGCCTGCCTGTTATTTTCCCAGAGTGGTGGATGGTGCCTGCAGTGAACAGAAGCAGCAGTTTTTACGCTACAAGACCACACTAGACCACTGCAGGGTTTATTTTCCATTTCTCCAGGGCAATGTCCTGTTTTCCTCGAGCACGATCAGTTGTTTATACCCATCCTTACTCAAGAAAGCTCTTCAGCTTTTACATTTAGATTTTTACTGCTGGTCCAATGTAACAGAAAACTGTCCATCTCTGTTAGCGTTTGTTCCCTGGATAATAATGTATTTGTTGATTGGGAACTTCCTTTACTGTGTCCTGTATGTTAATTTAGCAGTGATTCAACAGTGACTGGGTATATCTGAATGTGTGGAAGTGAATGAAAATGAGTTTCTGAAGAGATATTGAACACCATGCTTGAAGACTCAGGCATATCTCTGACCTCTTAATGATTAGAAATTATTTATGTGGCAGATAGCTTCCAAAAGAAAGTTTCTTATGCCTTTGTGTGAAACTGTCAGAGGGGATACAGGAACAGCCTGCAGGTCAATACAGCAGTCCAACAGCACTAGTGAATGTGCACACCAAGCATGGCAGCAGTTTTGGAACACATGCACAGACCTTTATTTTTATTGAGAACTCAAACGAGGCATTATTCTACTTGTTTTTCAACTCTAATTTCAAATATTTTTCAATTGTAAACTGTCCTAGAAAGGACAGTGTCCTGGAAGACAAAGTTATATTCTCCAACAATTCATATGCTAGTCCTGCTAAATTTTTGCCACAATATGTTTTTTTTTTCCCTCTAAATATCATCATAAGCATTGTGTTAGCCAAAATTTAATGGATTTTTGTTACAGGGATTTCCTGTAGTTATGTCCTGGCAATTATGTTTCTTCAAACACACAGGCATTCATTTTCAAAGCTGGTTGTGTGTTAGTAAAGATCTGGACACCCTGACCATCCACCCTGTCTTTTACAGAACACAGTGAAAGGAGCCCTGGCAGGGCTGTCTGTGGGAACAAGACTAAGTAAGTTATTTTTCTGCACTTCATCAGCTGCGGCAGGGATTCAAAAGGAGGTTGGCCTTGAGCATCCAGTGTACGACAGATAACCTGTGTTACACCACTGACCGCCATCTCTGAGAAACCTTGACCATCACATCTAGAACAGCCACAATCATTCAGAATTTTTGCTGGCAAACAAAATCAATTTGGTATTAGTCTTCTAACAAGGACGCGTGCAAAACATTGAATTTTACATAACTTTCAAAAGAGCAGCAATGACAAAAATATCCACACCAAACAGTCAATCAAGCATTTAACTTTTTTTTTTTTTTTTTAAATCAACAGATATGCAAAAAGCTTGCTTTGTTCAGAAAACTGCACTTGTCTGTGCACCCTGTTACTCCACTCTTTGCCTTTTAGCTTTATTTTCAGCTGGGCAACCAGACAAGAGCACTGGGCACTTTTAGATCCCACTGGCTCCTGTGGGAAGAGTATGCAGGCATTCAGCCTCCCTAAGAAACACTGAGTACTTTGTAGGACGTGGCCCCTGTAGATTGCTTTTCCCTTCTATTTTGTTTGTCCTCTAGCTTTTTTAATGCAGAAGGCTTGTTCAGTATCTTGATGACTGTTACATAAATTTGCTGGCATTTGCATTACGTTTCTGTGAGTGAGCAGCCCCGATTAGTCACTTAAATGGTATGATAAAATCCTACAAGGAATTCCAAAATGCCCAGCTTGCTGTACAGCTTGTTTGTTAAATATTTTTCTTGTTCAGTTCCTTATGTCTCAAGTACAGAATGCTATAATCAGAAACCACATTCAGAGTAACAGAACAGTATACCCAGTTCCCAAACATCTTCTCAAGGAAATGCTCTGAAACTTGGACATGAGCAAAATAAAGAGCTGTCTTAATAACAAATGGACTGGGCAGGGTGCAAATAAAACAAATCACAGAAAATAAGAGGTCGTGGTCTAGGGAAGCACATAAGCCTGTAGGTGTTTGTTGGTGGTTTTTTTTTTTTTTTTTTTTTTTTTTTAATCTGGGCTTACAAGGAGACTCTCAGTTAAAACTGACTTCACAGGTCAAAAATGACTTTGGATTTTTTACCCCATTATTATTCTTTCTAAACAACAGGACTGGTTTTCAATACCTAGAAATAAAATAGGTTATAATGGAAAAATGAGCTTTACAGATTAAATTCCTCCTTTTTAAGGGCTGTGTTTCAGAACTTGAGTCATTGTCTTTCTGATACATTAGCTCTTACCAGGTAAGAGGAAAGCTATACATCCCTCACAGTGCTGCAACAGTCAGGCAACTTGTCCAGCCAGGAAATACTTGAGCCTAGGTAGGTTTGGTTAGCACTTTAAGAGCAGGAAACCACTCAATTACTAGACTGTTTTCACTGATTGTTTAAAGGAAGTGGAAGTAGCCCCAAGGACACAGTGTAACTTCATTCCCTAAAGGTCCTGTTGCATCGCCAGTATCTGCAGCAGCACTGGGACAGGTTGTTTGGGTTTGGTTTTCTTTTTATTTATTTAAACATTAGGTGAACTAACTCCTCTATTTCCTTCCCAAATTACACTCTATAAGCTCCAACTGCTGTGACTGGAATTTCAGATGTGCATAGTCTCTCTCTATATATACATAAGAATTTGGTGAACAGCCAGGACTAAGGAAATCTAAAGGGGCTGGTGCCAGCTTTACCACAGTGAATCTTGTTTTCCTCTTGACTGTTGTTTCCCCTTTCGTGCTCAGCTGCTCTGGAGATTCTCCCTGTGCAGAAGTGGTATCGTTTGTATTACTTCTGGCTGATATTCCTTCTCAGCTGCAGCAGCCAAGAAAGAAAGGGGAACTTTGGACAGTGTTCTGTTCCACTCAGAGGAATAGCAACTTTTCAGAAAGAAAACATAAAAAAACAACCCAAAGGAGACAGTGTTTCTCACACAGGAAGATTATGCTCCTTGCCAATTTAAATCATCCTTGCTAACTTGACAAACACCTTTCTTGACAGAATGATGTTAAGATCAATTCAGTGTGGATTATGCTGAAGCTCAGATTAATAACTTCCCCAGTAAATTTGACCTAGACTTTTTAAAAGCTTTTTCATTTTTAGGGAAGTAAAGCACAGTTGTTTAGTTTGCAGTAAGTGATTAGAGCAAAAACCTATATTAAGTAAAACAGTTTTCAGGCTGTTTTCAGAGTCTTAGTACAAAACTACTGAGCAAGTAACCAAACCCTTTTTCCCCACATTCATAAGGGTAGAATATTTTTTTACCTACCATCAGCAGACAGCTGAGCATGCCTTTCGTATGCTTTGTTTATTTCTAGAAAAGCATCGTTCAAAACTTTTTCTAAGTTCTCTTCCTGAGCAGCAAATTCCCTGGGTACAAACAATGAAAAAAAAATAAGACTTCTTACCAAGAAGTGTTCACCTTGATCAATCTCTTTCACAGACTTATTTTCTCCCTGCATGCATTGAATAATTGAATAATGCTAGATAACAGTAAAAAGGTAATACTGCTTTATTAATGACTTGCACTGAAAGCTCAACCCTCTAATTTTGCAAACAGATAAAGTGCCTGTTCTAACACTCAGGCACATACCAGAGAGCTATGGAGGAGTGTCAGCAAACTCCTGAGTCTGTGATCACATAACCCCCATCTGACAACAGGCAATCCACGTGCTCTGTATTCCCTGCTCTCTCCTGGTGGATACAATCACATTTTCTTTTCTTGTCTTTCCAGGCTTGCTCCCTGGGCAGGGAACATACAGAGAATTACATCACGCCACATCTGTTGTAATGGGAATTACTCCTTTGCTGTGTTCCTGCTGTCCCTGTTGGAATAGATGGCTATACAGCCTGGGACGATGAGCAGCAACATATGGTGCACAGATTCCCTTTTGGTTGTAAGTAGGGAGGCTCTACTGTAAGTCATTAACCACGCGTTCACTTGATGCACACTTACTTGATATATCTTTCCATGTTCTTAGCACAGAAGTCTGCTGCTGCCGCCCCGCCGTGTCCATCATATACTGCAAAGTACAGGACATCCTCAGTCAGCTGAGCGTAATCAAAGCGGTCTTCATTTTCCTTCCGCTTCCCAATATGGCTGGCACAGCCCACTTTGCTCAGGCTGACTTTTGGAATCGGCTTTCCATACTTTATGCTAGGTGGGAGGAGAATAGGTTCATCAATGCGATTGTCCCAGATGCCAAAGGTGTCCCACGTGGCGGGCCGCCCGCTCCCGTCCGGATCGAAGCGGGATGCCCGGCGTTCGGAGGTGGAAATGTAGCACTCGGCTGTCGAACGCTTCTCGTCTTGCAAGAGGCGGGATGTCAGCAGGGCTCTCCTTCGTACTTGATAACCTCCGTTTCTTACCAGATGGATTAAAGCAGCTGTTGACATAACTTGTCTTCGCAGAGATTCGTAGGGATAAAAGAGATGCAGTGGCTGGAATGTCTTCAAGAACAAAGAGAAAACTGATCAAGAATCAGCACAGGAAGGAGGACTATCAGTTACATCATTCAGAAAACAATTTCACAGTGGGAGCCCGCTAATCGTGCATAGCACAGCACTGCCTAGAAGAGGCTACAGAACCTCTGCATGACTCATCGAGAAACAATCCTGCACAGACCAGCCCACAGTTACAGTTCTGATGAGGAGTGCTGCAGATAAATTGAGGCGAGGCAGCTCCACTGTTTTCAGAGGTGACGGGGGTTGTGATGGAGATCATGAGAGTGATAATGACTTTGTTCTATCTCATCAAAACTAGGAAAATGTTGAAATATGAGGTAAGGTCGTTGAATGAGTTTATCATGCATATAGCTCAAGCAATTGCTATAGCATATGTGCTGTGAATCGTGGAGGGTGGGAAAAAAATATACTTGCTTTGATTTTAAAGAGCTGGATTCCTGCACAGGAAACATGATATTCAGTTCTGTCCCATTTCATTAGGACCTGAATAAGACTTCTCAAAACAGAACTGGAAAGGGAATTATGAGATATATATTTATATCTCATAATATATATATCCAGTTATATATATATATGTTTTATATATATATATAAACATATATATATATATTTAAGGCAAAGAGCAACTAAGTCTATCTGTAGATATGCACAATTGCTCACTTTAGCTTCACAAAACACTGTCCATGCAGCTTTTAGCTATTCTGCCTGTTGTTCTTCACCACCCAACCCTGAAATCCCTGAGCTATCCCAGGAAGCAAGATCTTCCATTGACTTTTCAGATGCCTCTTCCAGCTTGGATGTATTAAACATACCAGTTGGCTCAGCACAGATATAATTCATTGACATTGATCCAACTAGCAAGCTGAAAAATGCAGAGAGATTTGCTTAGTTATTTGCAGATAACAGCCCAAATGATGAAACTCAAAAGGGCTGGGGTGCATTTGGTAGTAAGCCCATGTTGTTGCACCAGATAGATTTGACCTAGACCTTCAGATTGCTATAACTAACCGTGCTAAGAGTTAAGTGAGGGATTGCTCTTGTTATTGCTAAATGTTTGCTTGTACTGGAGAGTTGCCAAGAGCAAAACTGTAAGTGAAAAGTATTCCGTATCATAATAAAGAGATTAAGAATACATAAGATGGCAGAAGGCAGATGGTCTGACATAATCCAGCAGCAAAGAGTGAGCAATATGCATACCCTAGAGATACATAATTCTGGACTGGAGTGCCTTGCCATTGTGTTTTCCAGATTCAAATCATAATTGCATCTGTATTTTGAAATATGGTTTTACACTAATATCTTTAAATCACAGACAAAAACTGGGTGCTTGCAAAAACATTCATAAAGGTAACTTGGTGAGCAGTTGTTTAATTAGAAAGTGGCTGTGATGTGAACATTCTGTAGGCATACAGTAAGCTTGCACAGCTCAAAACATGTTGTTTTGGGTGCTCTTGGTTTATCTTTAATGCAGTATCTTAGGTGAGGAAAGATTTGTTTATTTAGCATTTTCAGAGGAACAGTCAACTCAATCAATGCCAAACACGCTGGGAATCAATATTGTTGCACTGGATGAATTT
This sequence comes from Phasianus colchicus, assembly GCF_987193195.1. Lineage (NCBI taxonomy): Eukaryota > Metazoa > Chordata > Aves > Galliformes > Phasianidae > Phasianus > Phasianus colchicus. The sequence goes on from NC_143439.1 coordinate 28,454,278, forward strand.
GGCCTAGACACCATGTGAACTGGCCCATTTCCACCATGAGTGATTTTCCATTTTACTCCTGGACGTCTGCAACATCTCACCCTTATTGCACTATACTCGCAGGTAGTTAATAGCTGATTTTCTTCCTTGAGATTTTCTTTTTGTTTCCTGTTGCCCTTGACTCGCAGCAACAGCACGTTCGCTTCCTCCTGCCAAGCACAGCTCAACAAAACTGAAAGCCTGCCAATTCACAAAACCTGCACTTCTGTCAGCTCGAGAGATGAGCAAGAAACAGTAGCTATATTTAGAGCTCCCAGAATCCATAGTGTGAATCAGAAGATACATCCAGAGCTAATTAACGGGTTTGTTTCCATCAAATATACCTCCTAAAAGCCCTTTTCCACCTTACTGGTGGTCGGGGTGGGGATGGGCTGACAACTGGACTAGGCGGTCTTAACGGTCTTTTCCATCCATAATGATTCTATGATTCTTGAACCCCAACGGTGGTTGGGCTCTTCAGCTGTCTCTGCAAGTGAGGAACATGAAACCATGCTGTGGCTGCAGTGATGTAAATGGTTGTGCTTTCGGCTGGGGACAGCTTGTTTCTTTCCAAACCGATACGCCTGCAGACACTGAGAAAAGCCAATGTGGGAAGCACAGGCTGTGGGTGCTGCAGCCAAAAGGAGCCGGCTGCGGGGGGAAACCTGCTGCGAGAGGAAACCTGCTGCGGGGGGAAACCTGCTGCGGGGGGCTCCGTCTGGTCCTGTCAGCCTCCGCGTGTTTAACCTAAAGGAATGGTTCGCATACATAGACGAGGAAACGCGGCGCTTAGCGTTAATGATTAAGCCGTAGACCAAGCTGTGGGGTGACCCTCTTTTCAGCGAGGCTGCCTCACGGCAGATGGAAATGTTCCATACCGACAGGAGAAAAGAGCATAAAGCCCACCCGTGCCCCGGAGGACGCGCGGCTGCCGCCCCGCAGCGCGCAAGGCACGCTGAGCATCCAGCACAGCGCTATGGCCGCAGGACGTACCGCGCCCGCCCCGCCCGCCCGCCGCACCCGTTAGGGCCGCGGCCAGCGGTAGGGGAGGACAAGCGACGGCCGAACCGGACTCCCTCCTCCCGCTGCGCCGAGGAGAGGCCTTACCTTCTCCTCCGTGTCCTCCTGCCGTACCCGGGAAGCCGGCGGCGAGCGGCGGAACCTCCCCAGAACCCTCCGGTCGCTGCTCCCGCCCGCCCCGCCTCTCCTCTCCGCGGGGCCGCCGGGCCAATGCGGCGCTGGGGGCCGTCCCGGCGCTGCCCAGCCCCTCGCGGGCCCCAATGGCGCTGGAGACGGCGGCCGAGCCCCCCCCGCCGCCCTCACCCCGCCCTGAGGGGAGCGGCCCGGGTGCGGGGCGGGAGGAGGGCGGCTGTGGGATGCCGCGGTGCTGTTCGCGCTGGCTTCTGCTCGTGTTTGACGCGGGTGTCGGATCCTGGCGCTCCAATAAGCACGGAACGTCGGGTGGTTTCCATTTCCATCCGACAGCTTCCAGTGGAGCCAGTATTTAGACAAAACCTGTCCAGGTTTGGCTGTCGCGTTCTTGGACACCCAGCCTTCAGCACATCCAGGGGCCTTCTTAATCTTTCATTTCTTAATCTTAATATTTCTTAATCTTAAATATTTATTCATAGAATCATAGAATCAAAGGATGGTTGGGCGGAAGGGCGCTTAAAGCCAGCCAGCCCCAACCCCCACTGTGGGCTGCTTGCCCCTGCCGGGTCAGCCTGCCTAGCGCCCCATCTTCTGCTCATCCTGAAACTTTAAATGGCTTTTGACTATTCAAGTGGTTTATTTGGAAACAGAAGTAGATTTTTGCTGTGTTTTTTTGTTCTCTTAGTGAAGGATCTTAGATACAGAACAAAGTGAGCCAGGACAGAACGTTCCTAGCGGCTCACGCTGTGCTGTTAGCACTCTCCATTTATAGCACGTGAGTGACGCAATCTGAATTTGCCCTTGAACTGGAATCATTGTGAAGCATTGCACATTACAAGTTGCAATACTTGAAAACATTCAGTCGTGCTGCGCGTGGCTCAGCTGTGCAGCACTAGGCACACAAGTGGAAATAATGCCCTGGGTGATCATGGCACCCTGCGGTCCCACAGCAAGGAGTGAGGAGCTGGCAGGCTGCTGCCAGGCCTTCTAGCTGACACACCTCTTGCTCCTGGCAGAGCATAGGAGCCCTGATGGGCGGAGGAGCTGGCACCACTCACTGCTGGCTGTGTGCCCTCCACAGCTGTGAGGAGCAGGGTTTCCCCTTTCTTGTGAACCTACAAGCTCCAGCCCAAAAGGGGGGGGAAAGATCGTGACTTGGGATCGCTTTTTAGAATTATCAAGCACAGCTCTTAACTGAGCACAGCACTTATTCCTCTCTTGTTCTTTTCTACTGTTACCTTGGATACCACCTCCTACTGAATGTTAAGGATCAGCAGGAATATAGAACATGAACAGTGTTATTGCTGGAAAGTCATTTGCAGACTCGTAAAGAAGCACCACTTCAGCACTCCTCCAAAGCTTTACAACTATTTACTTATTCCAGTTTGGATTGCTTTTCCTGTTTGCTATTGACATCTGGGATTTAAGGCTCAGCACAGAATCGTCCTTTGCTCTGCCCTGGCTCACCAGATGTCTGGCTTTCTGCATGTGGTGTGCAATCCCAGGTCCTACCAATAGATGACTAAACAAAATGAAATCAGGGTGTTGCTTTGAGAGACTGGCAGCTTTTCTGTGCCTGATCTAAAACTGGAGTAGCTATTCAATAAAGAAGGAATGCTAGTGCCCATGACTCCCAGAGTCTGTGCTGTTGATCTGAAATGGCTCATGTGTTGAACTTCAGAGATGGGCTGCAGTGGTCTTGTGTGGCTTGTAAAACAGAGCAGTGAAGTGAGGTAGTCTGTGGCAAGCATCCTTATGGACTTTAGAGCATTCTGATAGTATATGTCCATAGGTGAGCCTGCCATCAGGATTGGTAGGAACAGTTTCTTGCTAGCCCATACTTCACTTTTTGTAAATCCCAAGATAAAGACTTAACTAGCACTTGCATGGAATAACAGTGTGCTTTTTGACAGTAGTTACTATTTGCCCTCACTATTCATGTTTTTAAGTAGACCTGTGCAGATACCAGTATGTTACCAGTCATTATTGTGCCTAATAGTAAATTTTATTTCCTACTGATACTGTTTCATCTTTGCTTAGTTGTTGTTAATACAAACAAAGCCTGGTGTTATGAGAAAGCTACCGCTTCATCTTAAGAGCAAATAGGAAGAAAGGATATAACAGGCATGGAGCATTATAAATCCATGCCTCTCCTGTGAGACAAAACCTGAGACAGTATTAAAGTTAGAATATGTCCTTAATAAATAAATAAATACACAATTTTAAAAAATCACTGAATTCAAATGCAAAATTAGGTCTTATAATTTGTAACAGATTTAATTAATTTCCGCTCCCATCTGCTTACAGAATTTGATCTAAAGCACTTCCATGAGCCCTCATGTCGACCCATCATAGATGAGACTATGGGTCTACAGGAAGATGGAACGCTTTTGTGCACTGGATGAAAGCTTCAGCACTGTGTAATCTTTGTTAATTAGAAAGTGTTTCTGTGTGATCTTTGCCAACTGTGCCATTAACATTCTGTATGAGCCCATTGATGTAACTTGGAATCTGGGGTGCAGAGTTGTTGCTGTGATTCTGCCTTTGTAGACTGCGTGCTGTTAATATCTTCTGCTATTTGTGATTGTCTTAAAACTCAGATCAATTTAGTGTGTTATCTAGATGCTAATCCCTGGAGACAGTGTGGTAGGGATAAGAAGCTGGATGAATAAAGGGGAACAGTGCTGAGAAAAACCAGAACTGAGTCTGCCACTGAGATACAGGTAATTTATGGAGGACTGCTCTTCTTTTTGTTGAAGATGTGTGTTTTGCCAGTTCAGTTGCAATTATGAACTCTTTTTCTAAGTTATCAGAGGTATGCTGTATAACTTAGATCTCCTTCAGTGAGACAGTTCAGAACGATGGCTGAGTCCTTGTTATATTTCTTAGTCATGGTTTTATGTCTGTTTCTTGTCTGTAAAGTGGGGGCTGATGGGAGCAGCCATAAATTTGATCTTGTCTTAATGGGAAAAATACAGAAAAAGTCTGAAAAAAACACTGTCAGAAGATGTCTGGTAACAGGGGAGCCTGGCTGAGGAATCAGAAGTATCCTTGAGATGTGCAATGTGCAACTGGTATCTTTGAAATGCAGCAGGATTCCTAAAAATTCCAGGTAGTGATGTCCTATGAAACCTGTAATATAGAAAGGACTTGCTTTCTACCCAGAATGAGACCTCTCTCTGGGGCCTCCCTGTGCAGAGAATTTTTAGATATCTCCAAGACAAGACAGGACCCTTGTCAGGCATGCATGGCTGACTCCCAGCTTAGTGACACAGGTCACCTTTGGAATTACTGTACTAGTACTCCCTTGACATAAAGGCACATATCTAGGTAGTCATATTTGTTGTTTTACTGGTGGTAATTTTCAGTATAACACAGAAACATATATGGATTGCTACTGTGCAAATACATTTGCCTTTTAGGAGTACCTCGCAGTAACTTATTATAGGCTTTCTGTTTAACTGTAAGCGTATTTGCTTTACTTATAGTAATTTGTAGTAAGCTGTAACAAAAGAATTCAAGAATAAGATCTCTGCATCATTATGTATTACAGACTGCTGTTAGCTCATCATGCAGCCTTATGGAAACATGAAGGAGCTTTCCTTGCTGTTGCTTTTCAAGAACAAAATAAATGCCTCTGAGGTGTTACGGTAGTTGAGGTACCAAGTAACAATGCTCATTCATGGGCAAATAAACCCCACAAAATGTACTGAAGCTAGATGTACATGCTAACGGCTAGGCTAGCTTCGACAGAAATGTTTTGTCATTTTCAGAAATGAACGTTCAACCTCAGGTCCAAATTCTCTACTGATAAAAGCATGGCTCTGCTGAAATCATCACAACTCCACCTCCTTATCTCAGCAGTAAATTAATCCCGTTTCTGCCTTTCCACTTAATTTCTTCAGCACAAGCAAACTAAAGATACTATCAGCGTTTGAAGGAAAAAAAGCTGTTTAGTTTTTGTAACAGCAGAGTACTCAGAGAGCAAAGAGAGAAGTTTCTCTTAGCTTTGTCCAAGGGCTGGTGGGAGTGCTACTGTTACACTGTGACGTGTCATGCTGTGCTCACTGAGCTGCGTCTGAGCAGGATTAAAGACCTACAGTGATACCATTGAAATATATTCAAGGTGAAGTGGCTTGTAATTCAAAAGCCAACTGTGAGAAGAGCTGGACACACGATAGCGAAATATTGATGGAAACAAAGATGAAGAATGTCTCATTAGTTTTTGGCTCTCCTATGCCGACAGGCGACAGAGCTTGCCCGATTCTGCCTCCACCCAACGGGAACGCTCACTGCAAGGAGGTCAGCACATCCACGTCCATTCTGCAGCCTACCGCGTTTAAAATCAGCCCTTGCTTGGATGCAGCCCTGACTGAACACCACAATGGGAGAGACGGTGAAACCCTGCTAAACAGAAGTCCTCCGTCGTGGATCCGTGGAGCCCGACAGCCTCGGTTTTCTACCCGTGTTGGGCGCTGCGTGCCCGGCTCCGCTCTCCCCTTCCCCGCGCGCCGCAGCGTTCAGTCGCTCTTGCGCGATGTGAGAGCGCCGCGGCCCGGAAGCGGAAGGAAAGGCGGTGGCGGCGCGCAGGGCAGGGCGCCACGGAGCTCCGCGCCGCGCCACGCGGGATGCTGGGAGCGGTGGGCCTGGGGCAGGCGCAGTGCCCGTCGGCCATGTTGGGCGGCATGGCGCGCAGGGGAGTGTCATTGTTCAGGGTACGGCCGGCACTTCTAGGGGCAGAGTGCGAAGCACAGTCTTTCCTACAGCTGCGGCAACTGTGTCAGAGCGGGGGCGAGCGGATTTATACGCGTTTTTGAGGTTTTCCAAGGGGCGTCCGGTCGGAGCCCTGAGGGCCCGCTCCTGCCGCCCGCTGACTGAAAGGCGGTACTGCAGCTGCCGGAGGTGCGCGTGGCTCTACCAGCGTGTCCTGGGGCCCCCAGGCGTCGGCATGGCGCGCTGCACCTCAGCTCTGGGGCTGCCGTCTCTTCAGTGCGCTCCTGCGGGTTCTGCGGAGCTTCACTTCCATGTCGGAGCAGAACCAGCTCCAGCTGGAAAGGCTTATTTTGCCAGTACAGCAGGAGGGAGAAACAGGGCTAAATTGCATGCAAGGGATGTAGGCTTTCCACCATTGGAGGGCTGTTCAGATTTGTGTCACAGACACCTTAAACAGATCTTTCTCTTCCTGACAGGCAAGGCATGTGCTCTTTGGGATATCTTTGAGTGAAGTCAGATTCTCTAAGCTGTGGATCTCGTTGCTGCAGGAGCCTGCAGGTAAATGAGAACTAAAGAGGGAGACAAAAAATGTGACTAATGCAAGATCATATTGCAAAACCTATTTATAAGTGTAGAATAGTTGGGTAAGTTCATTTATGGGTGTTTTGTATAGGAAAAAAAAATGCCTACCAGATGCTAAGAAGATCATGAAACTCATTTGCACGATGGGAAGATTGAGGAATTGTGTGAAGCAGAGTAAAGCCATTGCAAAATGGTTGTAAACCCAATTGAGATGTGGATAATCTCAAGTTAGCAGACTTTGTAACACTTAGTGCTAACAAGAAAGGATGCTTTGAAGAAAAGTGTTTGAGCAAAATGAAATATGAGTTAAATCCTGAGGTCATGGAGAGCTCACAAAGTTCCCAGAATCCTCCAGCTCCTTCCAGAGCTTCAGGGCTTGAGCTCTGTGTCAGTCCAGTGTTTCTTTTCTAGGCACTGTACTGGGGACGCTCCCGGCACTATTAGTCGTACAGAGGGCAAAACAAACCTTCTCTTATATCCCAGCTCTTTCTCTTCCTCCTGCCTGTTCAGTTTTGCTCCATCCACACATGAAATACAATTGAGTTACTCTGACAAAAAAACAGATTTTTAATCTATTTATTATTATTTTTATTATTATTTTTTAATTATTTTTTTTTTTTGGTGACCAGACATTTTATTCAGGTCTTGCCTGCAGCTCTGTTAAGGGATTTACTAAGAGGCTGTACCAAAGAGGTGGTGAATTCACTATAAGTTGCATTCACATGTGTTTCAAAAGTCAGCAGTTTGAAGTATTTTTGAGCCAGTTTTCAAAATCACCTTGACTATGGGGTTATGAATGAGCTTGAAATGTGGGTGTGGGGTTATGAATGAGTTTGAAATGTGGGTGATGAGAAGCAAGGGCAAATAACTTTGCTCTTGAACACAATGTAGAGAATCAAATTGTATTGCCTGGAAAGTACCATGTTCTTCTAGATGACCCACTGGGTGCCCATAAAAGTTACTTGTTCAAACCTTCTCTTTGGTAGGAATAGTAATGATGGGATCTAAGTTTTCCTGGAGGTGTGCTTTACTTTCTTACCTACTGGGTCCAGCTGCATATTTCCAGCAATATAAACTATACACAGTTGGCATTTCCTGGCTCAATTTCTGGCACAACTGAAATTACTTTATTAAACAAGCTTTTGCCTACAGTGCTAATGTTATATGTGTTCATCAGATGCTGATTAATTTAGAACCCATGTCCCTCTGAAAAACAATTCTCCTAAAATGGTTTTCTATTTTTTTTTTTTTTAAGTCTTCCCTTTTATTCATATTCATGAGACAGAGCCCTTTGGGTTGTATATTAATATTCATATGATGAACCTCATAGCTAAGGAAGATAAAATTTGGATCTGTTAATAAAGAAGTATAACCACTAAAGTAAAATCTTCAAAGATGCCATTATCCTCCCTAAGAGTGAGTATTGCTGTACATATGTTGATGCTGAGCAAGAGAACAATATTCAAATGAGTAAGCACTGTCATTTAGACCATGATATCCACAGGAGAGGTTTGAGCATGTGCACAAAGATTCTCTTTTTAGGAAAATATCTGGTTTACAAGGCGCTTTGGTTGTTTTGTGGCATTGTCAAAGGAAAAAGGATTTGGCTATAAGTACCATTAAGTCAATGTGTGTGGGTGAGATTATTCTACTAGATAAAACACTGAGCATTTCAACAGCTGGAGGTTATTTACATTAATTGATCAAATGGTTACCTTTTAACCACATTTGCATTTCTTTATTTTTGCCATATAGTACTTTCTTTGGGTCAAATCAGATATCTAAAAACAAATAGTAGGTGCTTCCATCCCCTTAATTATTTACATTATGAAAATTCTCTATAGTAACATGACATGATATTTTGCATGGCAGATCCAGTCTCAGTCAGAGAATGTGCTTTTGTGCCAATTCTATCTTCATTAAATTAGTGACTTCAGGTTTTACAGCCAAGATACGTTTAGATTTTTGCTGACACAGGTTTAAAGCTCTCCAGCAGCTTTTTATATTATATAAAATAATGATAGTCCCCACAGCAGCCTTGGCAGCCCTGGTTTGAAGGGGACTCTGCTGCCATTGTCTTAGCACAGGGCTGTGGTCAGGTGATATGAGGCAGGCATGTGAGCTTTGTGCTGAGCAGGCTGGGGGCATTCACACTCATTCCTGGTGCTGCAGTGACAAGGGGCCTGTTCTATCTAGGTCCAAAATAAGCTATTTGTCCTTTTTGAACATTTGTGCACTGCTACAGTTGATGTTTTTATTGTCATTACTGGTATATCTTTGCTTTCTTTACAGAGTACATGTACTATAGTACTCCATAGCAGAGGAGCAGTACTACTATACAATGCCAAACATGCTGTAGGGAGTTTGTGCTTGGATGATGACAGTGCATAGAGATTTAGGGGAGAGAGAGAGACTCAATGTTTTAAGTGCTTTCCCCCTCTGTAGTGCTGAGTTTTCTCAGTACTTAGCATGACAGCATACATTCTTAGAGAAGTTTTCTGAGAAAACTTTTCCATAAAAATCAGAGAGAGGTAGGCAACAAAGCAGGCTAAATTCAACATTACAACATGACAAAGTTGAAGCTTATCAATTTGGCATGATAAGTCAGAAAACTGAGGCAATCTTTGCAGGCTTTTGCATTATTCCTAGGGGAACATCAAAGTCAGATGAGAAATAATTACTGCATTAAAATATCCTCCAAAAGACCAAAGTGACATTTAAAGTCACTCAAGTTGCTCTTATATTTTGTCTTTCTGCTATTTCCCCTGACTCGTTAACAAATGATTAAATTAATGAAAGGTCACGATTGTAATTTCTGTTTCCATATATGCATATGGAATCTTTGGCTTACCCATAAAGCAGCTACTAAGTACCAATATCATTAACAGCAGAGAATATATCCCCATACAGGAAACATTTTGGGAGAAGTTGAGAGGCCACATGCAGTCATTTGCCCCCTTTAATCCATCATTGCCTTCCCAAAGCCTTGGCAGTCTGCCTGCTGCTCACTTCTCTCATTTTTGAGCTCCCAGATCAAAAAGTGTTTGTCATGGACATGCTTGGACTTCATGTCACAATCCAACCATTTTTCTTCATTCTTCCTCGGTGTCGTTGTGTCCACCTCTGAGAGGAAACACTGATGTAGTAGTAGTTTCATTGATACGTTGTAGCTTTTAGTGGCTAATTCATATTTGTTCAGTGTCTTTCAATTACTGTTGCTGCTTTCTACTCACTTTTTGGTCCTGCATCAATGTACAGGGCCTCTATAAAAGGGCATGCAATAACCTGTCTCAGTTGCTTGAATTCATCTCATGGATTTCAACAGAAGATCATAAAATTCTACAAGATGGTGCAAAATCTTCTGCTAGGTGATTATTCTGTAGGAGATATCTTTTGTCCCATTTCCATGGGAATAGATTACATTCTATATTGCCCTAATGAATTAAACCTTCTTAAGCTTCTCCCTGAAACACTATCTATCACACTTTGCTTGTTTGTTGGTCTCTAGACAGCTTTTTCATCTGATACACCAAAGGCAGATAAGGGGAGACATAGTTTAGTAATATCAAAATATCTTTCTATCTCCTCTGTTTCTTTCCTCCGCTTCCCTTTCTGCCTGCTTGGAATATAGTGACCTGAAAATACCTTCTCAATACCAAACATCTTGCAACAGAATGAGGTTTTTGAAGTTGCTCAGCTTTGCAAAGGGATGGAGAGCCATAGCTCTGCAGCCATCAACATCATATATTCTCTTAGCTTTGTGGTGAGAGCTCTTCTGCCAAGGGTACTTTCCTCCGGGAAAACGAGGAACACTATCAAGTTCAGAGCAGGATGGACCAGAATTGCCAAGGGAATGAGGGTTGAACACAGCTATAAAGGATGCCGTTCATCCGCAGAACGCCACTAGGTGGCAGCTTGGCTTGCTGCTGTTGTTTTTCTGCTAGATAATAGCCTGTTGGTATGATACACAAACTGTATACTCTCAGAAACTGGGAAGTTGCTTAAAAAAATGCATGCTCTCCACCTAGAGCAAAAACACAGCAAATCTCTATGTGTACACCTGTATCCAAGAGCAAACTTCTCATTCTGTAGTGGTGTGAAGCTCATGCTTATTTATCTAGAAAAAAGATTATACTAGCTAGATAATGTACTATTTATTGCCACACCAAGATTTGTGTTATTCTCTGACTGTTGCTCAAAATTTCTCCTGGCTATATTTTCCCAAGCAAGTAGACACAAGCTCTGTACTTTGTAGAGAGTATGTCTGCAAAATAAGATGTCTACAAGAGCAGTAGGGAGTTTAGAAGAATTGATAAAGGAACAGTCAGAAGCCCAGGTCTGTGTGGAAGTGGCTTTTCTGAATGGTTTGTGCTTTCAGTATTAGTACTTTCTCATTCAACTCCTGATGTTAGCAGAGCAATGCAAGAGGAAATTATTTAAATGTTCTACCTAGAAATAAAAATGAGGAGCACTGATGTGGAGTCATCTAAAGGTATAGAGGCACTTGTGTTGCCTTATTGTAAGATACATTATTGCTCAAACAGACTATTGGTGGGTTTTCATGTGTTACCTTTGTAAAGGTGGAGTTTGTGTCAATTGAAGGATGGGCTGGAGAGCCAAGATGACCCCTGGAAACAAGAAGTAGATCATAAAAGGCACTTACCTACACCTAGAGCAGGTCTTAGGTGGAACTGAGAAGGCAAAGTTCAACTTCATCATTTTAACCAAGGAATGTTCAAGAAAAATATCTAATTCTATTGAAAAAAAAATCTTTTTTTTTTTTCTTGTCAAAACCCTTCACTTTGCTTTCTTCCAACCCCAAAACCAAACTAGTATTTTTAGCTAAGAAATTGGTGTTCACAACTGAACTCCACCACACCTCTCTTTCACTCCCCCCTCCTCAAAGGAAGAGGGGGAGAAAATATTATGGAAATGGGCTCATGGATTGAAATAAGGACAGGAAAACTATCCACTGTCATGGGCCAAACAGATGCAATGTAGGGAGAGTAACATTATGTATTGCCTATTGCTAAAAGGGTAGAGTTATGAGAAACTAAAAGCAAACTAGAACACCTTCTTCTCACCCACCCTCTTCTACCTCCTTCCTCCAGAAAGTGCCACAGGGGAACAGGGAATAGAGGCTGTGGTCAGTCCATAATGCCTCATCTCTGCCACTCTTTTACAGTAGCTCTCTGCCTGTGCTGCACTGTGGTGTTCTCCTGGGCTGCAGGGGACTTCTGCTCTGTGTCCAGAGCTTCTCCTACCCTTGTTCGGCAGTTTTTTCCCATAAATCTGCTCTCCCACAGCACACCCAGCTTTGCTCATGGCTCGAGTCTGGCAGCAGTGGGTCCTTTATGGAGCAGCTGGAGCTGGCTCTGATCTGACATAGGGCAGTACTGGGCTCTGCTCACAGAGGCCACGCTGCTGCCCCCTGCCACCAAAACCTCTCCACATAAACCTAATAGAGGAACAAAATGCTCTAATGTCACGATGGTATCTCCTACTTTGAGACTTCTCTGGGATCCAGGCTACTACCATTTCCCATTATGCAGCAGATTTTCAGGTTGTTGCTAACTCTGTAAATGAAGAGCATAAAACTTAATTTCTTAAGCACAAGTTGTCTTTGCTTAACTCCAACCCACTCCTCCACTTTACCAACTCCTAAGGATACTTATCAATTTCCACAGCCTCCGGACAGGAAACTTAATCAGGTTTGATATTTTGATTCTTTTGTGTCTTCCCCTCCCTTCTCTCTCCTTCTCTCTCATGCTCATCAGCAGCAGATCTCTGCTGTGTGGGAGCAGTGGGCTGACTTCCCAGTGGTCTGATGTAAGTTGTTTGGCAGGCACTGGTGTTCCCAGGCTCCTTTAGCTTTGATAGTTCTCTGTGGTAGCTCCGCAGGTTTCCTTTGCACTGAACGTTATCCATCTTCCCTGCACTTGTCAGGGGTCTCTCCAAAGTCTCACTCACTTCCTATGGCAGTGAGCTTTTCTAACAGATCACTGACTCCATCATGAGGAACGCCAGTGCTCTGAGATCTTCCCCTGCCTTTGTATTTCAGTGGGCAAGTTAGGCCACAGTAGCTAAAAGTACTGCCTGAAAATTTTGATTCAGACACTCCAATGAATGAAGCAGGGCTTTCCTTCATTTGGCTGTGGATACAATTACCTTGTGTAGTACTTATTGTTAACACCTCTCTGCCCTTTGCTACCCCAGGTGAAATTACTCTCTGAATAATCTCTCCTGTCTTTCTAGTTATTTCTCTTCAAACAAATCAGCTCTCTGATGCTGCTTTTCTTTGACTTTCATAAGGCAGTAGACTGAAGAAACACTCAAGAGAAATGAGGAGAGAGAGGATGTGCTGTGTTTTCTGCTAATCACCTGTTCAGTCAAAAATCTTAGTCTGCTAAGTGCCATGTATTTCAGTGATACATGTGGAAAGTACATTTTAAAATGGATTCGTTTTTGTTGTTTCAACAAAGTGATTGGCATCTTTTTTCTTGTGACTTCACAGTGCACTTTGCTTATTGTGGGTTTCTGTTTCTACACCCCGCCTCCCCACCAATTCACAACTGCTCATGCACACATAAAATAGCCTATTAATTTTAGTATTGACATTCACACTGATGTTGTTAGGATTCTGCCAGACTTGGTTATAAGCCCACACCTGCCTCCTACTGCTAGAGAGAAGTTCAGCAACAAAGATTGCAAAATTAGTACATTTTTTTAGCAAGCATATTTGTGCACAGCTGTGTTCAGGTAATGGAAAAGGGATCCTGAAAAATAGGAAAAGTTGATTTGGTAATCCCATAATTCAGCAATGGTTTGTACTGGAGATGAGGGATTATTTATATCTGTATGAGAAAGGCGTGGGTTGTTTGGCATTCAGAGAATCAGCTAGGCACCACCTCACTGTTATTTAGAAATAGATTTTTATGAACTATGTTACATTTTTGTTCTGCATAACTTTGGGCTTCACCATGAGTCTGTCTTTGTGGGGCATCTTGAAATCTTTCTGTTTTTAACAAGTCCAAACAAGAACAACTGTTTTGTGCTGAAAATGACCTTGTAGTTGTCATCATTTACCCTCCCAGGGTGATGTTCTCCTTTACTTGCCACCTTTTCTCTATTGTTCTAAGTTCTCTGTACTTTACATCAGAGACGCAAAGGCCTCTTGGAGGAAAGGATGTGGAGAAAACACTGTTGTTTTTCTTGGCCTTGTATTTGGACAAGGCTGAATGACATCAGCCTAAATGAGTCACCTTCCTCCCCCGATTAAGCAGTCTCAGAAAGACCCTGAAAAGTATCCTGCCAAATACTCTGGATTTGGTAAAGATGTGAACACTTTAAGATGGGTTTGTAATGGGAAGTTTCAAACGTCATTCTGTAATAAATGCTGTATTTATAATCATACAGATCCTTACAGAGGAGACTGCAATGACGCTTGGAGGGATGTGTCATCTTCCTGTTCCTTCATGAGGAACATCTCATCTTGCTTGAGGGCAATAACTGCTTTTGGTGGAAGGTGAAGCACACTGTCTTTCCTCAAGATGTGGGGCACAAATTTATGAAGAAAGACTTCATCTGCCAGGCTGATTTTCTTTTTCTTTAACTGTTCATAGAATTTTCTACTTGGATAAAAAATGGTGTATGTTGAGTGGAGCCAGAAGAAGAGATCAGGATCAGGAAAAGCCAAGGTTCACACATCAGAAGGAACAGAAATGCTTGTGGATGGGAATATAGCAGATCTGAACATTTGTTTTTCTTCCTAATTTTGTGGGCACTTTAGTGTGAGTTTTCAGTCTGCAATTTAACCACAGAAGACTGAGGCTGTTTGTGCCTTGAATTTTCCCTGCAGCCCTCTAACCAAGACCCGCACATTGAAATCTTTTTTATTCATTGTAGCTTTGATTAGCCGTGCCAATTTATCAAAGAAAGCAGCTTTTCAGAGAACATATTTTAAAAATATAGATTAGATGTTCCTTTCCTAGATATTTCTTCTGTTAAAGCTGAGGATGCCTTCAACTCCATGTGCTATTGACTTTGTTTAGTATAGTTATTGTGCAGAGAGGGCTAGATAAAGACATAAAAATACTAAAAAAAAACCCAAACAACTACCAGATAAACAATGATGACAACAATAAGAATAATGACAAATTGCCAGCTCTTGCATTTTTATCATTAACCTTTGTAATTTGATTGGAAATCTTGAGGTGGTGAGTACTGTTCTTAAAGTCCTGGATACTGGAGCTTTTTGAGGAGAGTCTCAGAAGTTAGATACTGGATTTTTTCTAACATATCACCTATAACAGTTAGGACTGCAGAAGGTATGATTTGCAAAGTGATAGTCATTACTTTGGAGGAGCATGTTACATTTTTTTTTTTAATTTCTGTCATTTTTTAAAAATTTCATACATTCAAAATAGATTTATCTTCATTGAGGTCTTGATGGTACTGAGGCTTGCTTCATAAGGAAATGCTCACAAATATTTAGTGACACCAGGTAGAGAAAACATCTCAAATCCGTAGGTCCCTAATTCTTTTAGCTGTTGGAAACTTTCAGCCCTTAGACGTTGAAATCAAGGTAACTATGGATAAGGTATCTTGGAAGTAGGACTTTTATGTGGTGTGAGTCTTGCTTCTGCCTAGTGAATTCTACTTTGAAGACAGCCTTTTTATACTTACCTTGGTAACTAAGGTGATCAAGGTATGCCTCTCTCTGTATATTGAGCCAGAAGTTGAATGGCTCACCAAAATTCATATTTTGCTTCAAAGGCACACATTATTTGTCCACTTTTCCAAATAAACTGCATGGAAAAATGTAAATGAAGCATAAAGCTCTTATGAATTGAGCCCTAAGCATTTTTCTTTTTAGCATATAAACTACTAGTCAGGATGTGATAGGAATGCATTCAACACTTTTTCAAACTGTAATTATGTTTCCCCAGTGAAACTCAAATACTCGAGACGGTCCTGCTGCAGCTATACTAGACAGGTAATAATTGGAAAATGTAACTCAGAAGTTTTATCTCTTACATAGTAAAAGGTAAGGTTACATGCTGCATACGGAAGAGATTATGTTAAGTACGAAAAACTGTGCTATGTTAATTTTACATTTGTAGACCTGCTCCAGAGCTGTATTTTAAGCTGCTGTTCTGCTTCTTTTCTTTCTTTGAAACTGTATGTGGTTTGGGTCCCTGCAACTGCTGAGGAGAGAACATGGGGACAAAGGGGAAACGCTGCCCAAGTGTCCTCTATGAGGAACACAGTTCATAAAGCTTCTGTCTCCAACTGTTCTGACGTTATTTTGCACTCAGTGTCATGATGTTCCCTAACAATTATGGCGCTGAGATTCACCTAGTTCATTTTGTGTTACAACCAGGAAGAACTGTAAGCTATCTCTTCTGAATTTCAGGAGCCAAACTAAACAGGAAGGGGCCTTTTCTCTTTTTGTTGTTGTTATTATGTTGGGGCTTCGATGAGAATTGTTTGTAAGCTCTTTGCTGTGCTTGGATGCTGCCATTTGGACTTCAAATACAAATCAGTCCACAAATTTAAGGCTGGCTAAAGTAAATTTTAATTTTAATTGATGAATTTAGTAGAAAATCTTGACCTTTTGGTGAACATAAGGTCTTAATTTATTTGAAGTGCTTATTTCATTTGGTCTGCAATTGTTAGCAAATGTCTGGTTAGTTATATGTGTGCAAATATGAGAATGCTATTAGACATGAACCATTGACCAACTCTAAGATTAAGATTGAATCTAGCTGCACTTAGGCTCTTAAAGGAGTTTAGAAAGCAAGAGAGTCCATGCCAACCTTTGTGACTCAACAGACCTCCAGTTCTTGTATGAGTCACGCTAGCCAGAAGAGTCTGACCTTTCCCAGAATGGCCAGGTCAGGCAGAGGCTATTGTGATGTTAGCAGACTTCTGTTGTGCGTTGTCTCCTTCCTTGCCCTGTAGACACAGGATATGCTACCTTGGCATTATTGAAAAGCAGGTATGGCAACTCTGGGTGGGTCACTATTTTGGTGTGAGTAGAGCCTGGATCTGACTGAAACACAAGCCTGGTGCCACTAGGTGGGTCACCATCTCAGTGTGAGTAAATGATGTGTCTGATACCCTGGTGGGTATGCATATCCTCAAAATCAGCATTCCCTGAAACTTAACCCTGTGGTGTATGTGTGTGTCTGTGTGTGTGAAACTGAATATAGATGGGGACTGGACAGTCCAAAGTAAATAAGGCTCTCCTTAAGGTCCAATTTATTTACAAGCAATTACTCCCATAAAACTTGTAAGCTTTTAGAAAACTGAAATTACAAGATCCATTATGATTCCACTACAAAAATAAAAGAAAAACAAAATAAATTGATGATTAACGCTTTCAATTTTGATTTAAAAAATGAAAGAAAGAGAACAAAACAAACCCAACGTACTAAAGACTCAGTTGCAGGACCCTTTGGGTGTTGGTACAATGAGTCTTCTAAGCAGTGCACTGGCTCATAAACTCGAGGCCTAACAGTCTCCCAGAAAAAAATAAATAAAGAAGTTAAAAGTTTTGAAGGAGAAATTAACTTATCAACAAGCCAATCCACCTCAGCATTTATGTCTTTCTGTTACACAGACTGCTGATCTAGTAGAGCTGGATATTGTGAATGACCTTACACATTTAGGTTATTTTTTCTTGTTGATCCCTGTATCTTCTGGGTTACTTGAGTGAACAGGAGGAGGAAATTGACTCTACCACTAGCCCTAAGTGTAGGCCTTATCTAAACTGTTCTATTGCAGGAAAAAGGTAACCTGTCTGGAATTTCTTGTTCTGCTTTATGTGCCTGTGACTTCCCAGAAATTATATAGTGTTCTGAAGTTATAAATGCTGTGGGCATTGCAGGACAATCCATCCCACATCCTGTTACAACTCCCCTAAGTGTTTCAATTGGTCCTATATCTGATTGTCACACTTTTTTCTCAAGTCCTACTGCTCCGTCCTTCAGATGAAATGTTAATGATATGCCAGAGACATGGCAGGATGAATTCATTTCTCTCTTTCATCTCTGGGAGTTTCACCCTTCATTGACACCCGTCCCTCTCTAGATTTTTAACTGTCTCTCTCAATCTGCGTCACGTTCTCTTTCAGAATTTTCATTATTGTAGCACAATGCACTTGGACCTGAGAAGGACTTCTGGCTCTGCAGTGTTTGCCTATTAACACTCAGCTCTGGATGTCTTCCTGGCAGCACCTCACTGTTTTACCCTAGCTTGCTCTTCTGTCACACTCCTTGGAACACACTGGCAAAGAGGGGATGATTGCTGTAATGACAGTGAGATCTTCCGAAATTTTCTGTGACACACATCACTTCTGCAGAACCTATCCCATATGCCTGACCTGTAACATTGGCCATCATATTTAAAGCAGTTCTGCAGCACATCCCAAACCCTGTGGACCTTTTACTAATCTACAGACAGATTTCATCCCAGTGCCTATGTACTTGTAACTGTTGACATGTTTGCAGAAAGGGCTGAAGCTTATTCCTGCAATCATGCTTATGCCATTACAGTAGCCAAGAAACTTCAAAAGAGACTTGGTATGCTGATTTGACATTCCTCTTACAATAGGTAGTGCATGAGGCACTCATTTAACAAGACAAGTGATTGAAGATATTTGCAAAGCTTTAAATGTTAAGCAGCACCTGCATTGTGCCTACCATCCTCAATCCAGCAGTGCAGTAGAAAGAATAAAGTCTGGCCTGACAAGGAATTATGCTAAGATTTGAAGAAACAGGAAAGGAATGGCCAGATGCAGTGCTGCTAGCATTGTATGCACGTAGCACAGCAAACAGGAAACATCAGCTTTCTCTTCATCAGATCCCCATGAGGTGACCTATGCTGTATGTCTTCGTCACTCATTCAGAAGCACTGCATAAATGTGAATTTTTATTTAAAAAAGGAGTCATGTCTGATTTTCCTGCCTACTGTACTTAATTTCAGACTCCGCTATCATAGTCTGGTTTCCTACCATCATCCAAGAAAATACCAGATCTTGCTGCACAAAATATGTTGTAAACTTTTCTCAGCTGTCGAGGATGCTGGATGCTCTGTAAAGGAGAAATAGCAAGAAGCCATAGGTGATGATTGGCAGGGCAGGGACCTCATCAGCTTACAGTGACCAAGCAAAGTGAGCAGGCCTACATCATAGAATCATAGAATCATAGAATGGCTTGGGTTGGGAGGGACCTCGAAGGATCATGAAGCTCCAACCCCCCTGCCGCAGGTAGGGCCACCAACCTCCATATCTAATAGTAGACCGGGCTGCCTAGGGCCTCTTCCAACCTGGCCTTGAACACCTCCACAGACTGGGCATCCTGTTCCTCTCTCTGGGCAGCCTGTTCCAGGACCTCATCACTCTCTTGATAAAGAACTTCCCTGATATCCAACCTCAGTCTTCCCTCCTTCAACTTACAACCATTTCCCCTTGTCCAGCCATTTTCTACCCTGCCGTTATCATCTGAGCATCCAGGCTGTCATACAACTCTGAGATAATAAGCAGGTCAAGATGTGTGTCTGTGAGTAGGACTGGGGCCAGTGATAGTAACTCAGGTCAGACACAGTACAGAGATCTTCAGGCAAGCCTGCAGTGATGGGTCAAGTCCAGAAGTGTACCTGTTGTTCAGAGGCCAGATCAGTGATATCCGTGTCTCCCCTGGGCTCAGCTGAAACACGTCTGAAGATACACCTTCCAACAGCGCTGCTCGAAGAAGGAGTGAAAGTTCAGGTCTGTGGGGCTCATAGGATTATGGGCAGGAGGTGGATGGTGGCCCGGGAGGCTAATCAAGGCACTCTCCCAGGTCCTGACATCAGATTGTCCGTTTGAGCTCCTGCTGCCTCTTTGCAATTGCAGCTGTGCCTTTCTGATGTCTGAGATACCTGACTTCATATGTTGGTGTTTAGCACCAAGATAAAGGCAGTGCCCAAGAGTGAACCAAATGGGGAGTTGCCAGCGGCCTTCACTGGTAGCCTTCCCCTTCTCTGCTTGTCCTTTCTTGGCCCCACGCAACAAGTTAAAACAGACAAAACCTCCAATGTGGATGAACAAATCAATATGTCTTAAAAAATGTTGCAAAGTTTATATTTTCTTTAAAGTAGAATGAATTCCCTGATCTGACTCCCTCTACTTGAAGCTGAAGTGTTGTAGCCCAGGGAATAAGCTATGTAATGCAGAAATGTACAGTCACACCTCAATACATATTGCTCATGAATTCTGTAAGTGAAACTTTACAAGGTCTGACACTAAAGCTTCTATGTTAAAATGCACGTACTCTTTTGGAAGCAGAATAATGGCAGTACAGTCTTCTTAGGGTAGTTGAAACAAAAACATTACAAATCTTTGAGACTTGAATTTTCAAACTTAACTAAACTGATAATGTTATTCTATTTGTTTATTTATTTTACTGGCACTGAACTACTTCTTTCTTGGAGTGGGAGGAGGATTGAGAAATTTCAGCTTGACAGTTGAATGGTCTGGGTGAAATCCACACTGAAAATATGGCTAGAGGGGAGATGGAAGGCTGCTAAGTACTTGACATCACCACCAGAGGATAATTTTGCTTCTGATTTAATCAGTCTGAGGCAAAAACAGATGTAAAAATGACAATAAAAATAGCAGCTTGTCTCCTCGACTGTAGTAGGAATTATGTTGATTTTTCTACACGGGTGTACCTGGCAGGTTTGGTCTTTCCCCAGAGCTGCTCCAGAGGGCACTCTTTACCTTAAATTCACTTACTGCCCAAGAAAAGCACAGAGCTTTAGTAATGCAGACTTAAAGTCTGTTTGCCACTTGAAGTGCAAATGTCATTTTATCACTTCACTGGTCACAAAACCCTCTCTGGCCTTTCTAAGAAACAATATATCCCAGTGTTCCATCTTTCCAACATATGCTTCAGAAGGAGCCAGATGTTTATTATGTTTAGTAAGGTTGGTTGGAAGATTGAGAGTGCTGTAGGCAAAATATTTCAGAGAAAGAATTAGGTTGTATTGTAGCTGGAGAGTTGTGATAGGGTATGTCATAGAGATGTTTTCTTGCTTATTTGTTTTCCACCATTCAGGGCTGAGTGCTTAAGCCAGCCTTCATTCTGGCTGTGTATGGTAATAGCATCAGCTCTACCTTATTAAAGGTGATGCCAGGAAGGGAGGACAAGGCACAAATAAGTTGCCTGGTGCAGTGAGCTTTTTTATCTGTTCTAAAGGTGCCCTGGGATAGAGCGGTGTTCAGTTACCTAGATAGAAAAGAGAGATGAATGTCCATAGGATGGCACTAAAACACAGTGTGTTTTCTAAATGTATGTGTTGAGCATAAAAAAGGATCATGTGGCTGTGACACACAAGCCTGCATTCAGCTCCTGGACTGTGTGTAAGCCCACAAATAAATTCTTTATCCTGTCAGGGCTTTGCTTTTTTATCTGTGATGTGTATGTGTGTGTGCATGCACAGGAAGGACATCTCACTGATCATTCAAGAGTCAGTGAGGATAAATGTTGCTGATGGAGTGCAGTGGCTGGGTCTGCATCAGGGAAGGATGTACACTGCAGCACAAGGTGCATCCAAACCATTTTTGCTCTCACAGGAAGTCTAACTAAACCTGTTTCCCTCTGGGAGAATTGCAAGAGTTTTATCTCTAAGGCAATAGCAAAGGGCCTGGCAAATTCCTACTGTCAGCTTTTGACTGTGCAAGAATGAACAAGCACGGGAGAAAGGGCATGCTATGGACTTGACAAACCTGAGTCCTGTCCACATGCCTGCTCTAGCAGGAAAGTGCCTGACAAATGCGTTCTTTGCTTCTTCCTCACCCCGATGTTGTGCAGCTATTCTATTCCTCCAAGCCCAATGGCATGGTGGGAAGGAAAACAGCTCTCCTGGAGAAGGAGCTGCGGCAGGGACTGTTATTTTTCCACATGTGTACTCATGGAGTGCTGTTGCTAATTCATGGGCCCCAGGTGTTTACTATAACAAAGTCGGTGTAATAAACCTGCCGAAGGGCTGGGAGGAGCAGACAGAAGTATCGGGGGCATATGTGTGGTCAAGGGGACACTTAAGGGCTTGAGAGCATTACCATCCATGCTGATGTCCCTAAAACTAGGCTCTGTCTCCAACAGTCCTTTTTCCACCATCGGTGCTGGTTGAGCCTTCTATCCTAACAGCTAGGAAGGCCTCCTGGGCCACTGTGTACAAAGCAGTTTCTTGTCCCTGCCTCAGCTGGATGGAGAACACTGCCTAAATGAGAGAAGACATAGGAAGAACCATGCAAAACAAACACAAAAGTGGGATTCCAGTAACCTTTGTGGTAGAAAAAGTGAGACAAATAGAATAGTGGGACAAGGAGGGAGAAGGATGGCTGTTCTTTGGGAAACAAGAAGCTTGATGTATAGGATTCACTGCCATACTTGGAACAGCCCTGAAATAGTGCTTTTGTTCTGAGTCCTGTTTCAAGACGCCAGAGTTTAGGCAGCAAGGTTGCCAATCAGGAAACTGAAGTGTTTGGATCAGTATGGTTTTCAGGGACATCAGCATGCCATCAAAGTGGAGCTTTTGTGCTCATGCAGGTACTGGGAAAGATATGTTGCCTCATCCAGAGATTGAGTCTGGCAGCCCTACCATGCCCAGGGACTGTCCCAGTGAGCTGCCCCTGAATTCATCCTAAACCTAGGAGATTAACCAGGGGAAGCTGAATATCTGTTTGAGACTTTGCATCAGGGCAAAACATCTAGCTGTTTTCAAAGACGTTAAGGGATGATTTTACAACTAAGCTGGTTGTTCATGAGCTGTTTGCTTTGATTATAGGCTATTCGTAGGGTGTTTCCTAACTTGTTTTATCTACTGCCTGATTTGATAATAACTTTTTAGAATAAGGAAATTAATGACTAGTGGCTAATACACACTCAAAGGATGATTTCTCTGGAGAGTATGTTATGAAAGAATCTACAGACTTTGTTGTTTTGCTATTACTTCCTTGCATTTTGTCTATGTCATGCATCTGTGCTTCCCACATAAAGGTCTTTGGAGACAACAAAGTCATGAATTCCTTGGTATTATTTGAAGACAAGAATGCAGTGATATGGTAGGAAAGACAGACCTTCGGTTGAAGGAAGCTGCAGAATCTGCAGGGAATGTCAGATGGGACGCAACTGACTTAGTGTGTCAAGAGTGTGCTGAACAGCATGCTGTCTGAACTGATTGGCAGAGCTTTGAACTAGATTAGACAGGGAAGGGGATGTACTTCTGTGTGACAGAAAAGGAGCCAGTGAGCACTGACATTTTGGGAAGCAGCAGGGAAAAACCTCTGATTTGTCCCAGAGGAATTAGGGAGTATCCTCTAGAAGGGTAACATGACTGCTAGCTCAGCTGAAATGCCTCTACACCAATGCACACAGCATGGGTAATAAGCAGGATGAGTTGGAAACCATGATGCAATTAGAAAACTTTGACTTAATTGCTATCATAGAAATGCGTTGGAGTACATCAAACAACCGGAACACTGCAATTGAGGGCTACAGGCTTTTTAGAAGAGATAACCTCCAGGGAGATCTTACTGTGGGCTTTCAGTGCGTAAGGAGGGCTCATAGAAAAGGTGCAGACCAGCTTTTTACAAAGTCTGATAGTGACAGGACAAGGGGGAATGGCTTTAACCTGAAAGAAGGGAGATTTAGGTTAGACATTAGGAGGAGATTCTTTACCGAGAGCGATGAGGTCCTGGCACTGCTGCCCAGGGGGGCTGTAGATGCCCCATCTTTAGAGGCACTCAAGACCAAGTTGGATGTGGCCCTGGGCAGGCTGATCTGGTGGGATGCAACCAACCCATGGCAGGGGTTTGGGGCTGAGTGCACTTTAGGGTCCTTTCCAATCCTATCTGTGATTCTGTGATACTGCTCTCTAGAATACTGATCTCCAGTCAATGATCAAAGGGTAGAATAACTGTGTTTGTTCTGTCAGAGTATTTTGTAACTATCTCCAAATTTTTCAGGTAGAATTTAAGAATAGAACAACAACAACAAAACCAACAAAAACCTATTACCAGAAGTATGGCAGTTTTGAAACATTATTTCTTTCTTAAGGGATCTTTACAAAACATTTAAAGAAGTTTTTAGTAGTCTGTTTATCAAAGCAAATACATTAGAGGATCAGAACATTACTGCTGTCTATTAAAATCTATTCATAGTAAACAACATGAAATTAAAGCATTTTTCATGAGATATATCTTTCTGAGGGATGTACTGGAGGTACTATGCATCTGAGAGATGCTGCTCCACAAGCAGGAAGCATTTGACAATTAGTGGGTGAATCCTGGAAGGGAATGCTACACTTTGCTCACTGCAGCACCGTTGAGAAATGTCTGCCAAATCAATATGCTGCCAGAGTTGAGAAACTTTGAAAACCAGGTTCCACAACAGGCAGGAGGTTAAGTCAGTGAGAAAGCTCTTCCTCTTCATTGGTGTTTCATCTATGGCAGAGTCTGGTGTGCTGGTCTTGCTCTGGCAGGAGTTGGTACTGCCTTTTCTTTCTCCTAGGTGTGTTTGAGGACTGGGATCTGCCCTACAAAGAGCTGTGTAGAGCTTTTACACTTGCTTGAAAGCAAAACCAAAGATTTTGGAAGTTGACTATTATCAGCTGAGGGCATGAGCAGTATGTTTCAGTTTTCACTCTTGGCTTGTGTTATCCTTTCGTACTCGTGAATGTAAGACCTGGTGGTATGTTGCTGAAGAGTCACATCTTTATTGCCAGTGTTGGATGCGTGCTAGTGGCAGTTCAGCTCATGAGAGGAATGCATCAGTGACTGGCCACATTTCCCACTCTATACCTATTATCCTCCAAGAATTTGATTCTGTCAAACATTCTGTATATATGGAGAAACTCTCTTGACTTAGAAATGCTTAACAAATACCATTAGACAGTGTACACACAACTCTACTGACTGCCAAAGACAGGCCTCCAATCAATTGATGGTTTGACTCTTGATATTACAAAATAGGATTTGGGGAATGAAGCTCAGAGAGATGTTTGAATTAATTGAATAATTCATTTTAGCATTAACATGATGAAAGAATAGATCTCCTGTTGGGAATTAATGTATAATGCATACATGGAACTTTCTGTATGCCTTTTATCATTCAGAGCAACTGTAGGCAAGATGGTAATGTGGAAACAATTAAAATTTAAACAAAGGAAATTTTTGTAAAGATTTTTTTTGAAGGAGAAGAAAAATTGCAAATATTTCATAGGATCTACAAGAGAGAGGGTTTTTTTTTCTTTTCTTTCAAAGTGATGCAGAATTCAGAACATATACGTAACCAATCTGTCTTTCCATGAGAGAATGAAAGACTATTTCTTAAATATAGGAGAATAAATTTCCAACCAGCAAGTGAAGAAGAAGACATATTTAAATACTGGATTTTTTTATTTACATAATTTGCTTGTAAGACTCCTCTAATATAACTTGACATAGGTATAACATTGGTCCAAATTGAGTGGAAGGGTGGGAGTGAATAGCTTGCTATAAGGCAGCTTTGTGTTATCACCTTCTTCCAATTCTTGACCTTGGGTCTCCAGGAAGAAATGTGTCCACTCCATAAGAGCTGACTTCTGGAAAGCAGTAATGGAATCCCATGCAAGCTCTTCAGCCTGACTTAGGCTGTCTTTTCTGAGGGTGGTGACTCATCAGCATTGGTGGCACCTGCCAGTCTGTGGTTGGAATTTTTCTTAATGTTACAACCAAGTGAAAATGTCAGCAGTGAATCTAGGTGCCAAAACTTGGCTTTCCCTGTTCCTTGCGTGATGAGGATGAGACTCTGCTTGTCTAAGAAAGGAAATCCAAGAACGGATCTTAGATCTGTGAGTTGTTCTTGTTGTTAATAGAAAAGGACCAGTGCAATTTTTCTTTCTAGAGCAAACTTACAAATAGTCCACAGGGCACATATGTGTGAGATTGGTTCTGTTACAGAAAAATGACTGTAATGTGAGTTCAGTTGGTTAATAATGAGATATTTTGATGGTGTTTTTAGTGTTTTCTGACATTTCTTGTTTGTGATTGGAACTGAGGAAGAGAGAGACTTTCCAGGCCATAAAAATGTCTCTGCTGAATATATAGTACATGCAAATTATGCAGAAAAATTGAGATGCAATGATTTGTGTTCTTTCACTCCCTACTCCTATCCACCAAACAATCCTAAAAACTTTCTGTCTGGGAACAGTGATGCATTTGATGCTTTTTAACAAAGTACTTCTAGACTTCTATGCAGAGTTTCCTGAACCATTTGACAGAACTCCACTAGAAGTCCCAAGATCAGTCTAATTATTAACAAAAGGAGTGCAGAAATAAAGATCTGGGGCAGCATCTGCAAAATGCTCAATTTTGAAAACCAGGTGAGTAAATTTTAGCCTGCCCTCGTATGGTCACAACATTCTGGGTGTGAATTTGGCCCTGACTAGTTATAGCTTGCAAATTCCCTTAACTGTTGTGATTGTTGTAAACTCAAGAATTGTTGTTAAATTAGACAGCAGCTCTGTGTACCTAAAACAAGCAGCGACTGGGGCTCTTAGGATGCAGTCTTGCTGCAAAATATTTGAGGCACCTGCCTTGGAAAAATGTGAAAACCCCTTCTAGGTTTGCTTCCACAAATGTTTCTTAATGCCAGCTTTAATTTATGCTCCAAAGTCCCATATTGTTCAGTGTTCAGAGAAAGAAGGCCCTCTGCAATGAAATATTAGACATACTTCCAGACTGCAGCTCCAGGAGCTGTAGTTGCATGCTGGAGAACAGATGTTCTCCTTACTCAATCTTTGGACTATTTGCATTGTGGTGTTTGTAATTCATGGTCTAATGATGTAATGTGTTTTGAAATTATGCTTTAAAAAGAGGCCTTCTCCACACAGAATTCAGCACCAAGCCAGGAGCTGTGGTGGCACCACTTTATTACCCAAAGCTAATTCCTGGTACTTGCTTTTGTACAGCCCCTGACTTGGGCCCTAAACAGTATTTTTCACATGGAGAAAAACCCCTCATGCACACATATATTATAAATGTTTACACTAAAAATACATGTATATGCATGGCTTGTACTACATATACAAAGATATGTACTACATATCTTGTGCTCTATTTCTTGATGCTAAAATAGTCACTGGTGAATTAGATAATGTACCTATTTGGGAGTTGAGTTTTATTGAGAGAAAGATGATCTCATTGTGATTATTGAGTGAAGGGCTGAACTTCTGTCTTCTGAATTCAGGGCCTTTTGGAGCACATGTCAGAGCAACTTACTGTAAGCTGCTTCTTTTTGGATACTCCTCTGGCTTGGACTAGATGCTTAATCTCAGCAGCTGCTGATTTTTTTTTCACAAGAATATAAAGGCAACTGAACACGGCAAATTCCCTATGAAGCTAATTCTCTTAAATTCCTCTGTTACTATTTGCTGGAGAAGTATTTCTCTGCACTGAAGGACAGCTGTAATTTGGGTATCATTATAAAGGAGGTTCCTGAAATGAAATAAAATGGAATGAAATAAGAGCAGCAGCAAGAGCTCAAATCACTGTTCTGTTTCAGTCTGTCTCTCCTGATTAGACTTTGCAGAGTAGTAAACCTAGCAGGCTATGTCTTGATCATGGTGGATGTTTATTATGATGATACCTGCTCCAACAAAGCATGAAAAATGAAGTTCAGATATGCTTTGGTGTGGTGTGCTGTACATATATATGGTCAGCTGATCTGGTAAAATGAAATGCAAATCTCCAAATTCCGTGGTTGCTAGAGAAAGTGTTGCAGCGTTACTCTCTTGCAAGGGCTCAGAAAATGCTAGATGGATTGAATGAAGAGTTTTGCTTATGAAGGTATGCAGAAATATACAGTGAGTTCAGTGTCTCTGCTATAGACTATTATCGCTGCTTCTTTGCTCAGGCTGGAATAAGAAGCTAAAGAACAAGCTGCCTGTTGAGGAGGAGATTATACGCTTCACTCGCAAAAGAGAAGCATCAACTTAATATTGCTATTAAGTTGTGATTTAACAAAGCTTACATGACTTAACAAAATTTGTGATGGCAAGGTCACTTGGTTATGTACTGAATAGAGAACAGAGTCAGACACAGCTGTTAGGGAGATCCTCCCATTGAGTCATGTTCAGAATAAACCCCTTGTCCTATGGTTTATGTCTAAAGGATTGTATGTGCAGTCAATCCTTTATATACTCAATACCATATAGCAAGTTATCAAGCTATTTGCAGATAAGAAGTCTTTCAGTCTTGCAAGAAGTAACATTTCAAGAAGCTAGCTATTAGTCCCATACCACTTATCTGTAGCAGGTAAGGAATCTCTTGATCTCAGGGAATAATGTGGAGAGGATAACCTTGCTCAGAGGACAGATCCAGCCTGCAGCCTACTGCAATGCAAGCTCCACAGGCTCTGGGCTGTCAGCTGTTTTTGGAGTAAGATGATTGACTACTGATCATATTTGCATACTAGCCACATTGGGTTGGTGCTATCTCCGCTGAATCTACCTCGAGCCTGGTTCAGCTATCACAACCAGACCAGAGCATCACAGCTGCCACTGGTGGTTATCACCTTAGCAGGGTTAGGGGTCAAATGTCAGTTTTGGGGTGGGCCAGAGGGAGTATGCTGCCACGCTGCTGTTTCAGTTTGTAGCATAGTTAGAGAGCAACTAGAATCACAGAGTCATGGAGGCATGGAGTCATTTGGGATGGTAAGAATCTGTAAAGATCATGCAGTTTAAAAACCACTGTCATTGTCAAAGACATCTTCTACTAGATCAGGTTTTTCAAAGCTCCAGTCAGCGTACTCTTGAACACTTGAGCATGGAGAAGAAATGGGAGTTTACAGGTCCACCCCACAAGAAGCTGGGGCAATTCAGAAGGCCTGTTTTTTTCCAAAGTCAGACACACTATGGTGGTGTGGTGACATTTCCTCACTGGCCTGAAGCACACAAGTTTAGAAATCAGTGAACTAACTGTATCTGTTTGTTCTATCTGCCTAATCTTACTTGGATAAATCAATTAGCTATATCATATTTTTTGAGGTACTAAACTCTGTGCTAAAATTTCAATAGGTAATTATCACCGTATCAAGCCTGCTGGTTCACAAGAATATTTTTGTAAACATTGTGGCCATTGCACTGTAGTAAAATAGATTTTATTGAGTTACCTATAATGACAAGTTGCTGACACACTGCGCCTTTCACTTCTGGACATTTCGTGATGTGACTTTGGAACCAGTGTTTCAAAGAAAGTGCAAGGTGTCTCTGATTGCCTTCTCTGAACAAGCTATGAATTACTTCACTGTCTCAGACACCTTGGAAATATTTCTCTTTTCTTATCACTCTGGAGCTCTGAACAGAAGTCATGCAGTTAACAGGAAGGGGAGAGAACTCAATATCTTGTAGGAATTAATCTGGCCAGCAAAACTTGTGCAAGATTTAAATGCTAAAAGGGGGAAGTCATATTTTTATCACTGTGCAGAACAGAAGGCAGTGGTGGTGGAGTTAGTTTTTATCAGGTCTTTCTGATGAAAGATTTTAATAATACCTGGTAAAATTACAGTATTAACTACTGCACTGTAGCATTTGAAACACTAAGGCAAGCTTTATTTTCCCACTAGTTTCTCTGCACATTGCCAGGTGGCCTTTGCTTACCACTGCTGATTAGTTGCTGCAAACATGTTTCAAACTACATTAAAAAAAAAGATAAAAACAGAAAACCATGGGTAAAATTAGCAAAAAAGGAGTGTCTGGTTGACATTTTTGTGTGTGAAGTATTGTAGGTGTAAGACAGGTGTCAGGATTGTTTCCCCAGAAAGGACAGGACAATTGCTTCCTTGTAATTAGGTTTCATTTGAAGAGTTTGAAAGAAGGAGAAAAAAAATAAATCCCTTAGTCAAGTTGTCTTTTCCGTTAACCTGTTGGCTTCAGTGGAGTTTGATATGATTAAGCAGAGATGTGCCAGCTTCCTTCTTTCTATGCTTCACACTGCTCAGTGGAGCATGTTTGCCAGGAGCTTGATTCGTAGTGTAGCCTTTAGATAGGCACAGATGGAAATGAGCAGGTTTCCCCTCCCCCCCCACTGATTTCAAGTTCCAGCCATTCAGCAAGTTCTTTGGGACTCAGCTGCATTTGGTTTAAGGTAGAGCCACACTGAGGCATTAAACATGCTTACAAGTGTGTTATTTCACAGCTCATGGTGTGTGCGATAGGCTAGGATGCCAGTTTTATTGGGAACGCTCCAGTTACAGAGCCTCTTGACGGTCAAAAGACACATACAGTTGTCTGACTTCAGAAAAACCTAGGTAGCAGAGGTGACATAGTGAGCAGGTAAACAGGTGGTGGGAACAGATCAAGGAGAATCACGCTGAGGTTTCACTTTAGGGTATGTTTTAACATTGTGGTCAGGATCTGGGTCAGTTACTTGGCCAGGCCTGAGCATGGCTATGGCTAAACTGGAAACAGATAAACCTACAAGGTACCTCTAATAGGAACTGAACCTAGTTAATGGCTTAGCAATTAAAACTGACTTAATTGAGCCTCTGGGTCCATGAGCAGATGTGTGGGTGGATGCACAGGTGAGGATGATTAGGACCATTAAGGGCACCTGTTAGTGCCCTAAGTTTCAGCTTTAGTTAACATGCAAACTGTGAACTGCAAGTAGATAAAAGATTGCTTCTATACTGACCACTTCTTGTGTGCTTACAGAAATTTCATTGTCTCTTCTGCTCGCTTTGCTCAACTTAAATGGTGAAAACTTTTGAAATCAGTTCTGCAGGAATTAAGGTAGGTGAAAATATTTTTTATTTGACTCTCTCAGAACTGCAAAGGAGAAGCTTTTGGCTGTATGGGTGGAATGATCAGATCCTTAAAGATGAGAAAGAGAATAGTCTCTGAGGAGGAGTTCTGTGTAACAGGCAATGTAAAATTTTTACATGCAAACTCTACTCTTACTCTTACTCTATGTGTCCATAGGTAAAATGTTTTACGTTCTCCTAATGGATTCTAGGTTTTCATTATGTGTAGAAATAGCATTTTGGAGCATTGAATCCTTTTTGTTAACATCTAAAGCCTGAATTAACTAATGCAACAAATTGCTGTTTTGAAAAAAGTTAGAAGCTCCTTGCATACTGTATCACAGTGACCTTGTGCTATTGCTCTTGCAAGGGCAATCTGAAGTTGCTTCTTTCTTGTGCACCAACCTCCTGTGGGTATTGAAGACTAAGAAATGTGAGCTTCCCTGTTCTGGAAGTTGAGCTAGAAATACTGCGGCATCAGGGTTTCTTGAGAGGTTTCCAGCATGTCTTGTTTTGGACTAGCTGGACATATGGTAGGAACAGACTTTCGTGTGGTGTTTGAGTTGTGTTTTTCCACTGATATTCACTGATAAAACTAGCAAGGGCAGAGGGATGTGAAAATAATTAAGACAACAGATAAATATAATCTGCTTTCTCAGAGCTCAAAAGTTTGCTTTTGGCTCAGCAGAAGTTTTGAAGAAGTTTCAAACTAGAATTACTGCTTTAGCTGGTGGTGTACAGTTGTTTTTTTTTTTTTATGGTGTTCAGTATGGGGTTTTTAATGTCTGTCTCTGTTATTATATTAGCATTTGCTAACCTTTGTGAATAGATTCTGGTTGAGTTAATAGTGAAAGAGGACTTCATGATGCTGGGAAAGGTGGTTTCAGAGTCTGAAGAGAGTGGTATTGACCAGAGAGAGGAAATAAAGAAACAGAGCACTTGAGTCTTTGGCTTTCTGGATATATAAGCTTGTTTAACTTATCCATTACTTCTGTTTTGAGGGCTTGTGTCCTACTTCCCACTTTCATTTGGCACTGGGTCCTTTCTGTCTACTGTTCTCAGAAGGAAAGTGTGGGCACAATGCTGATTTCATAAGTCTGGACCAGTGTTTCTGGTTAGGGACATTAGTTATTGCCATCCTGGCTTGGAGCTGTTTACATAAGACAAAGGCATTGCAGACTGAAATCCTAATCTTGCAAGCCTTCCCATGTGATATGTGTTGAAAAACTTGCATTTGAAATCAATGAACTCACCTCTCAATAGAAATCTTTCCATCCCTATTGCCTTCAGCCCTTCCTATCCTAGAATCACTGGCAGTAACCAGCTTTTCATGGGCTGATGTGAACAGAGAACTGCGGAGTGTCTCTGGTCACAGCTTTTCATGTGGGTAGTGGCAGAATTAATCACTTAAGTTTTACAGTTAAAATTCAGTTATCAGCTGCCTTTGGGGATCCTACGTTAGATGCCAAGTGCTTGTGAGAATCTGGGTCAAGTGAGGAGTTCCAGGTGCTTAGAAGAGGCGTAAAAGAAAGCAGCTAAACTTCACAGTTGGGCTGTTCTTATTGACTTAAAGGTTTGTTTGAAGGTACCAGAAAATTGCTTAAAAAAAAAAATCCAAACAAACATGTTTTCAAAGGAAGCAATCATATACTCTAGTCCCTTCTGCAGAAGAAAAAATTATGTACCCTCTGGGTTTCTGTTTGTTTTTCTTAGTAAACCTTGAAGCTACATTAACTTTAAACAAGTACGTGCTGCTCCCCTTCACAATTCTCTTCTTTGAAGCTATTTGAGTTAATGTTTGTTGGAGGACCTGAGGAGGAAAGAGACAGAGCTGGGGTCATAGACATTCTCTTCACATCAGAAAGGTGTATGCTTTAAACCTGTGTTCTGGGGAGAAAATTACATATTGCTATTCTATATAGCCTGGATCTCTCATTTATTTACAGAGACATACCTATAAACTTAGCTTTAATTCTCTGGGGAGATTTTGGTGTTCTGATTACGCATTTGATTCCCTGCATTAATCTTGGGAGCAGGTGAAACCATCACCCACTGAGGGCTTTTTGTATTCATTTAGTGTTTGGGAGCTGGAATGCTTTTCTTCCAGGACAGCTGATGTAGTTGGAGAACACGGAGGAAGGGTGCAATGGATAAGAAAGGATGGAATATTTCTTGCTGGGGGAATTTCTCACGTGTCTGACCTGGCATCTTCCTCTCAGATAAACCATATAGGTTATCTTCAACTGTTTTTTATTTGTTCTTCATTATTAATTGATAATTATAACTAAGCCTCATCCAAGGATGTAGGTGAGAAACCAGGAACCTAGTGGGAAGTTCTGTTAATTTTAATAATATAAAAGCTAGTTAGGGCTGAATGGCAAGGAGTGAGTACCTCCCCAGAAGCTGTATCTGGCATAAGTAGACAAATGGGAGCTGGATACAGCCCATCCATAGTCGAGGAAACCCATTCCTGGTATGTGGATTTAAGTCTTCTCTCTTACAAGAGCAGCCTTCAAGTGTGGTTGCCCAGGCTGAGAGGGTGGTGCTCAACACTGAAGGGGCAATACACCTGGCTCTCAGCTCCTGCCACATGGCTTGGAGTGATGAAGTTGTTAGGGCTTCTGTACTGTTACTGTTATCAGGCAGGATTCCAGCAAAATCAGGTTTGAGCAAGGCCAAACTAGCCTTATTTTTGTGCACAATATCTACAGAGCCTTCTGAGCTTTGGATCTGCACTTTCAGATCATGACAAGATCCTTGCTTGCAGTCTTGCAGGGAGGACAAGGTTGCACGAGGCAATATGATGACCCACCTGACATTCAGAGGACTTTTGTAACAGTAGTTAGGGAGAAGATAGCCCAAGTTTCAACCCCATGCTCCAAGCGTTACATGGTTTTTGTTGTCTTCTGGGCAGGTACTTCATAATGTCATGCTTTGCCTATAGCATAGGTTCTCTTTTTTACCTGAACATGCAGTTAGGAGACACTGAGGAGATGTCGTGCGTATCTGCTTTGACCATTGCAGTCCTTAAGGGACTTGGAGAGCTCTGTTCTCTAAGAGCTTGTGGTGAAGCAGAACATGAAGGGTTTATTGCCTTCTGCCTTTTCTTGGCTGTAAAGTTAAGCTTGTAAAGTGAGCATCCCCTAAGGCTGAGAGATCTCTGCCATACTTCTGAGCCCCTTGCACTCGGTGTGCCAAAGAAGTGGAAGAGGAAGAACATAGCTTGAGAACTCTGCTTTAAGCATCAGGCATCTGTAGATTTGTTTGTCTTACATTGGGATGCTAAATATTGCATCCATTAGTTCATTAGGAACCTTTCTGTAGATTTGGCTATACGTTGGATCAGTTGATGGTTTCTGGATGAAGAAATACTTTAAGCATGTGCTTTGCACAGGATGAATGCACTTGGAAGGAGCCTTCTTAGGAAAGTATTTTAGCATTTGGGTATGCTGTTTGCTGGCTGAGATGTGGGGCATTAATAAACTCATTTAGATCTGCTTCTGAGGATCCTATCCAGTATCCTATTGCCAGCTGTTTTAATAGAGGCTGGAAATTTAAATATCTATGTGGATCAGTTTTTAATTCCTGTGTGTGTCAGTATCCCTCCGTTGCTATGTAGTGTCAGTGACCATTATATAACCCTTGTAGGCTAATAAATCTTGAGCAAACATTGCAGGCATTTGAGTCACAGAGGAGAGAGTGACATAAAGATACAACATGGATTCAAGTAATTGTAATGTTGATTCCTATGGCAATTCTAATGTTGACTAATCATCATAGATTGTCTACTTACCGTTTACTGACATGTAGTATAAAATAATAGGGGGACTTTTGCTACTGCAGTGTTTCTTTTCCTTCATTTCTGCTAAGGTAGTATTCTTTTTGGGGAAAGGACTTTCTCTACCTGTGTGTCTGATTCACAGTAATAGGTCACTAAGTTCCAGTTCAGAGAAGCGACGTAACAGAACTGAAATCAACCATATGAGTCAGAGTATATTATTAACACTTCTTTGGTTTGAGGGGCTGTGCAGAAAATGCATTGGGCACTGGAGAGAGATAATAGGAAATGCACTGGCATTTTCAAAACAACGTAGTAAGCACTTAGAACTTGCCTAAACCATTAGAGGACTGTGGTTGATTTTCAGTGAAACTTTTTCAAACATCTGTTTCACATGTAAGGAAATTTAGATTTAAAATTCTTATATTCTGTTGTACTCATAATGGTACTTAGGACACACAGCTTGGATTTCCAGAGGTATTTAGATGTTTAAAAAAATGCAAGCAAGTGTCTTGAGACGACCTCAGAACTGTTGAAAATCCCACTGGGAATCTCTTGCCTATTGGAGTAGACATAGGTTTGAAAGGGTAATGCTGATGACTTGCATGCTAACAGTATTGCTGATTCTCCTGTGCTCTTAGTCCTTACCCTCTCTCTGGGTTATGAGTATTTTGCAGCATCAGGCAAGAGAGAAACGATTTTTAAGTGAGGGAATATTACTAGTGAAATTGCTGTCATTGTGAGCAAGATTGAAAAGCAGCAGAGGTAAGACAAAGTAGTGGTGAGTGAGATAACAGAAGCCCCTTAATAATTTGTGATTCTTACTGCATGAAGCAGCAGTTCTATAGGAGGTTGTTTTCCAAACCAGTGGTCACCCAGTAGGGCTGAAAGGGAATTTTTTTTTAACCCTCACTTGCCCATCTGAATGGGGAACTGCGTGTCACCATGGGAAGTTCACATAAAATTTGCACTATAGGAGCTGTGGCTTAAAGGGTCTTTGAAAAGCATGTTGTATGCATCTGTTATGTTTTCTTTACCCTGACATCAGACACTATAAATAAGATTTGTTTAGGGCAATGTGTCTCAGTCTTGTTGAACTGAAAAGCAATGCAAGCTCTCTGAAAAAGATCCTGTGTGCTCTTAAGACATCAGTTTTTATTTACAAGCAAATATATATTGGGTCACATCTTGAGTGTCTACTTACTCCTTTCATTTCTCTACTTTTTGTTTATTTGCTCGTGGACTTCTAAAACTTTTGGCTGTTGTTTCATGTGCTGTTTTACAACAAGCTGTTTTAGCATGTGAGGTTTAGAGCTGGGTTCAATCATGCAGTTAATTTCCAGAGAGCCCTGAGTGATTCAAGCTGACTGCTGCCTCCAAGTACTAACCCCTATAGGTGTCCTAATCTACAGTGAAATTACCATTAAAGGGAACTTAAGGCTTAACTGCACTCTTTTCCTGAAGGTCAACCATAGTATCTAAAGAGCTAGGAGACTAGTTGATAAGATTGCTCAGTTGAGCACTACTGTATCTGGTGCAGGCAGTACATCAGGTGCTTCTCATCAAGGCTGTACTGAGATGTCCTGCATTGGAATGAGGAAGCTACAGTTGAGTTTCATAAAAACTGATTTTCTTTTGCTGTCGCACAGGAACATTGTATCAATTCTTACTGCCCAAATTGGCTGGTTTTGTTGTTTTTTTCCTCCTCCCCTGAATACTGTCACTCTTTCACTTACGCTTCAATATCACTTCACTTCTGATTTTGAAACCTGAAAGAGTCATTTTATATTAACTTCTGACAAGAAATGACAGGCTTCCTGTTGATTTCAAGCACTGGGATTTTGTCTATTTTTTTTATGTAGACTATAGAGACAGAATTTAATAGCTTCTTGGAGCGTCCTAGAGTAAAACAAAGCAAAATATTTGTGCCAGACTTTATTGAGAGGGAGGCTTGAAGAGCTGGTTAATTAGTTGAGACTAATCAAGCAACGAGGCTGATGTTTGGATGCAGGTGCCTGCATGCCATAAGCTTTCCCCTATCCTCAAGTCTTCTCTGACTTGCTCTGCCTGAGTGCAGATCTTTCCTTGTCTCAGGTTGAAGAGCAGTTGAAGGTAAAGGTATTTTGGGTAGGGATGAGCATGGGATAAGGAGAATAGTGCTTGGTGCCTTGGGAAGGTGAGAGTTCATTGTGGAGTCCCCTCTCTTGGTTTTGCATTAGAGAGGGTGGTTGACAATGGATGTAAGTTTTTATTATGAACTTGTGTTATTTCTTATTTTATGGTAATTAATTAAAAAGTTATTGGTTCCATCAGTCTATTTTTTTTATCACTTAGCATTTCCCTTGAACAGCACTCTTCCCTCAAGGGGAAGGGAAAAGGTCTGATTTTATACTGCTCTTACTGCTTTGACTTGGAGTTAGTAACAGCATGAGACAACTGCAGCCTCACAATTGTGAAGAGCTTGACAAAAAAATGAATATTTGGGAATAATTAGAGGTGAATGTGAAAAGAAATAGAGATGTAAATGTGGCTTGTATAAACATAAATTTGCAGGTACATTGCTAAATTGTAACCCTATGTCATGTTTGTAGGCTTATGGCAAAATAAACCATGGGACATAGGTTTGCATGGTACAAGTTCCACACACTAACCTAAAAAACTTGCTTGTTCCTGGGAATGGGCTGGAAGATCATCTGTATTGGCTTTCCCTTAGTTCTGAAGCCCTGTCTACAGGTGAGTGAGCCTCTCACTGAAGACTTTATTTTAACTTGAATGTGATGCTTGTTGTTGTAATAAGGGCAGGTAACATCCACTTCTTACAATTGTGTGGAGCAAGGAGCGTGTTCCAAATCACTGTGCTTAGTTCAATTTCAGATACAGTTGGAAGGTTATGCTGGCAACATTACTAAAATTACAAAGATGGCTCTAATGAGGTTATGATAATATGTGGCTAAATAGCAGCTAAAATGTGCTTAGCTTATTTAACAGAACTGTGATTTTGTTACATTAAGGGTTTAGATTTTTCTTTAAAAAATTATTTTGTTTCTGGTACAAAATGAGAGGAAAAAAGGCAGAGAAAAGAGTTGCTCTGTTGGGATTCATAGAGATTTGATAATAACCTGAAATTATTAAGTGTTTGCAGGCAGGTACGTCTACGCCATGACTAACCAGCTTGAGATGGAGTAAGTCCCTCTGGCTGGTGATGCTTATCTTTCTGATCCAGTCTTCTTAGCAGAAGGGAGACTCCATGGATTTTTAAAGTGGTTCTTTGAAAAACATGATCAGATGCCTGTTCCACAATCAACTTTCTTGGCCAAAACTACATCACTGAAAAGACTGTACCCTCAGAGGTGAAAAGATGCCCAACTACCATTAGGATTTTACTAGCTATTCTGCTGTTATTCCATTGTTAGAGGGAATGTTCACATTGAAACAATGAACTTCCCCTCTCTGGTCAGTGTCATTTTACGTGGAAGTTCCTGCACATTATAATGTATGCAATTTGGAAAATCAAAAGTTCTTGTGTTGAAAATACGTAAAGGTGAAATTTGGGGCAGTGTATTCAGTTAGGAATTTTAGAAGAAAAGTTCCTTAGAATTTTCAAGTAATTAACTTTTGATTCTTGTAGCTATTCTGCAGCTCAACACATTTAAAATCATTTATTAAGCAAATGTGAGTAACGTATTCAGGAAAAAAGATAAACAAGTGCCTTTAGGGATTTTACAATTTAAATGGAAAGTTGAAAAGCAAAATGATTTTCAATTTAAAAGAAATTAATATTGTTATCTAAGTAAATGTAAAAGTAATGGGTGAATTTGCTTGAGATTTGATGTTAAAGGACAGATTAATGATGAAAAATCTTTGATGGTATGGAGTGGAAAATTACTAATGTGTCCTTTCATAAATCTTTAATGTTTAATTTATTACTTTAAATATAAAAATGTAATTAGGAGACTGTAAATAAGCTATATGGCAACCTTTTGAGTTGAAATTTGTCTTCCTGCGATTTAGAACAGCACTTTGCTGAAGAGGGATAGGTACTTACCCCCAAAGTTAATTTATTCAGCAGATCGTGCATAAGATGTGCTGAAGTCAGAATGGCACCTACCTGGCTATGGCCTACTCCTGACACTGAATTACAGTGGCAATGTGGCCTCTGTCTGCCTGCAGTATCAGTGCTGTGCCTGCAAGATCTGAATGTTGCCTCAATCTGTGAAGTGCCCATGCCAGCAGCTGTAGGGCAAGCACTAAGGCTGCTGCTGTCATAACCATGATGGATGACAGCGCTGTCTTGAATATCAAGCTGCTTCTTCTTGGCCCTGAATGGGAACGTAATTATGCCGAAGTGATGGTTTTCAGACTGCTATTCTTGCCCAGCACAGCTGTTGTCTAACAACTGAAAAGAAAAATCAAAGTAACTAATGCTAGATTCTTAGGGGATGAAGGCATCTCTAGAAAATGCAGTCCTGAGTGGCGCATGCTGACCAGAAAATGCAGTGTGGGTAAGGCTTTGTTTTAGCATCAGCACTTTGGTTAGTGCTAGC
This sequence comes from Phasianus colchicus, assembly GCF_987193195.1. Classification (NCBI taxonomy): domain Eukaryota; kingdom Metazoa; phylum Chordata; class Aves; order Galliformes; family Phasianidae; genus Phasianus; species Phasianus colchicus. The sequence continues at coordinate 28,492,893 of NC_143439.1, forward strand.
AAGGTGTAATGTAGATAAGACATTTTATCTACATTAGAGAGGTGGGCATGTAGGAAGGTCTGCTTTGGGCCTCCCAGGGTCAGGTTTGGATTTTAACCAACACATGCGATAATATTACTCAAAATCTCTGGCTATTTTTGGAGAAGATATTTTAAGTGGCTGGCAATAGTCTGGAGAACAACAGATGCTAACAGTGGAAGGACACAAATAATACTATTTGTGACAGCTCATCGATTTCTTTGTCAAATCCTCAATAAAAGAATGAGAAATGAAGCTATCTCAGTAGCATTTGGGAAGGGAGTGAAGTTTTTTTTTTTTTTAAAGCAAAAGAAAAAGCTATTGATCAGAAGAAATAAATAACCTTTTAAAGTGTAATCATGGGTTAATCCAGCCTAATTTAGAAGGAGGAAGAAGCACAAAGAGGCCAAAGCTTGGGAGCAGGATACAATATTTAGGAATTTGCATCACGGGGAAAGGGAGAACAGTTGAGGAAAGAACATCACTGTCTGTCTTGAGACATACAAGGAATAAGCAAGCACTGAGGTTACAAACTAATTGGTGAGTTCACAGATGAAACATCAGGAAGTACAGGGGACTGCCAAGAGTCATTCTGGGTTAGACCTTGAGAAAAGATTGATGCTGGTAGTCTAAGCTTCACCCCTTTCTAAATGAAAGGAGAACAAAGACATGATGCTATTGAGGCAGGAGATAAATTTCAGGTTGCCTGATATTCTGCCTCAGAATATTTTTTTAATAATGTTGAACTAAAGCAAATATTCTAAATGATAATGAATTGGCACAAAGTAAATGCCCGTGCTGGAGGAGGGGATCAGACTTTGGGATTTCGATGTACACTGACTGAAGGTAAAGGGTGAGCTGATTTGCTCTGTAAAAACCCTGAACATCTGGCTCACGAAACTGCCAACACAGAATCAGATTTTATTTTTAACAAATTGTCTATCTGCCTAGAGAATAGCTGAAAAGATGCTTAAACTTAAGCAGGAGGAGGCTGAAGAGTTCTCAGGAGAGCCACAGACCTCTGAGTGTGACCTTAGTGGCAGTTAAGATTTCAGAACATATTTTGGAGGAAAATGTAATTAGAGACCTGGAAATGCAAGTTAGGGAAATAAAAACAAGGATAACTAGAATCCATGGTGAGTCCATTATAACATTGCAGTGAGTGACACTAGATGGATGTCAGGCAGAATTGAGTTTGGACTTAGGCCCAGAGGACATCTTGCTGTATGTGCAGACACTGCATTCAAATTTTGGGATGGCAGATTTCAAGAATAAAAGCTCAATTCTGACCACTGTGTATGCAAACAGATTTTGTGGTTCTCTGCCACCTGCAGTACTTTTGCAGGATAGACTTCACAGCTGCTGTTAAAGAGGGGAAGGAGTAGGGCTGGTTGAAAGCCAACACCTTTACAGACTTTATTCCCTTTTCAAGCAAACTGAAGATTTTTTTGTTCTTTTGTTTGGTTTAAGGATCCCTAGTAGGAGAGAGAGATGACTGGGAGGTGGCAGCATTTAGAGAAGTGGGAATGTTTTCATTGGATTGTTGTTAAATGATACTGAACTTGGGAGTGCAAGGTGATAAGTGTCCTGTATTCTTCAGCTTTTACAGACTGAAGAAGCACTAGGGCCTCACTTTCCTCTGTAGCAATTCCTCTAGAATTATGTATTTCATCAGAAATTCACAAAAGACAGCAGTTTTTTCTCTTCTTAAAATATTTTCCTAAAATTATACTTTTTTTTTTTTTTACTCCCTTGACATTCCCTGAATTTTTATATACTGAGTCATGAAACAGGCTTTGGCTTCAGCTCTGCCCCCACTAGACATTGCTTGCAGTTTCTAGAGGTAATTCTGGAGTTCAAGCCAGTAGGTTTTCTGTGAATTGAATTATCTAGTTCTGCTGGAAGAGACAAGAATTTGTAAGATTCTCTGTGATCAGCCCCTAGATGCATCTAACTGCTTGTATGTCTCTAGCAAGGCTGGTCATAGATAAACTTTGGCTGGAAGCTGAAAGGAAGTTCTTGAACTTCTGAGGACTAGGAACAGATGTCAGTTTTCCTGTGGGGGACATTAAGTTGTAGTTGTTCAAGCAATGACATGATCTCCTTTTGCTACATCCCAGTTGTCTTAAGTGCTGTTCAACTCCCAGAATTTTTCCCAAGGAGTAGATAACCACATGGTTGATGAGGTTATACTAGAATCACAGTAACAGAATCAATATTTTTCTCACATCCTCCAGAAAGCAGTGCTAGAGAGTAGAGTGCCTGAGGGGACCATTTCCATGTGCATTCCAGGTGGCACATGGTGGCAATATGAACTGAGATAAACCCACATCAGATTGAGGCCATCTCTGGAGACCCACCACTTCCTTCAGAAAGAGAGTGGAAATGTTTCTTCAGGAACTTGATGTGGATCCAAACCAGTGCCCTTGACAAAAGAAGAAATTGTAGACTCTTGTCTTCCCAAAATAGTGTGTACCACCAAGTCATTGATTACTTGTCCATTACCTCTAGCAGCTTCCTCTGACTAAAAGTTAATTGTTTCTCACTTGTCATAATCCTTCATTATCCATGCTGATTTGTTAATGAAGAAAAACCAGAAGCTGAATTTCTTGTATGTGCTTCTGATTCCTGAAACTGAGATATTAGGTGCACATCTGTTTTCCTCATGTCTACTCTGTAGTGATAGAAGTTAGGAGTCTTTCATTCAACTACAGGTGGGTGATGCAAGCTCTGGCTACAGATTGAACTCTCATTTTTTGGATCCTGCCCTGTCTTGGTGCTGAGCCAACAAAATCAAATTGAGAATGAGATTCAACTTTGATACAGTAATTCTCATTCAAAACTAAAATTGTATACTGGCAATCACTTTTGATTAGAATGATTATTGTAGCATTGGGAAATGATCTGTGCAGATGCCAAGGTAGCATGACTATAATCTTGATGTTCTTCCTGCTCTCCTATGCGTCTTTGCTGCACGTGGGTTTCTGGAAGCCTTGAATGCAGCCTGGTTCACTAATAGGAAAGCAGCTGTCATGTGGTGCAGAACGGTGTATCTGCAGCATATGGTCTGCAGTGGCACCTTTTAGATCTTGCTCAGCAGTCCCAAATGGTAGAGCAAACAAGTCACACAGAGCCAGCAGTCTGGACCGGGGATGTTTAAGGTCGCTGCACTACGTTACAGATGGACACCATTAAAAAGTCAATTGGAGCAGCTTTGCTGCCAGTGTTGTAATCAGGGTGGGAGTTTTCTACTCTTGACAGCATCACTGTCCTTGCCAGCTGAAGACTGTGCCCTTTCATGGCAGTTTGTGGTGGTTGCTTGTGGCAATTCTGGAGCTGACTGGACTCTAGAGTAGATCTGGACAGAGATTCAAGGAAGGGAAAGATCTGAAATAGACAAAGGAGTAAGGTCTCTTGTGAACTACATGTTCAAGCGCTGCTATGTATTTTTCAACTGAAATTTCTACATTCTGACAGTAAGTTTCAAATGTGACTTTTCAGAGTCAGAGATGGGACTACTTTTTTTCTCTTTTTCTTTTGTTTTTTGTACTAGATATATTTTGCTACTCAGACTATGATGATGTTTTAATCTATGGCCCTTTCCCAGTTGATTGCTAAAATTCCTGGTTGACATTTAAAATGCAGAGTTTGTGTTCTTGTGACAAGCACACTTTGAAATCTCTGTATAATAAAAGCCCAACTCAAAGTTCTGCAAATAAATGCAAATCTGTATGAAAAGGTAGGTACTCAGGACTATTTGGTTTGTATTATCTGTATTGTCTCTTTAACTTAAAAGGACACTGTGGAGATGATATTGAAAACAAAACAACTTTTGCCCACTGTAAAATATGTGGGGACTTATTTTCTTCTGCATCAGGAGTTTACTGTTGGGTGAGAATAGGCATTCTCAGTGAATGCACTGTGTGAAGTAAATTAATAATGGCAATTAGAATTAATGCTTCTGGTGAGAAAATGAAGCAGCTCACATCATGGTGTCTTGACTTATCAGTTGTAAGGAGGACCCATGTCTACCCAATTGAAGGCAATGTGTATGACATTTTTATGGAGTGTGGTGTCTGGTCCATGTGTGAAGAGGTGCAAATGCTCAGATTTCCTTCCTTAGTTGGGGCTCTCCTATTCTTGCTGTAACTTCTTTTATGTCTAATATTAATGCTCATGGTTGCCTTAGTATTAAGCATTCATTTAGATTTTACTCTTATTCAGTTGCCTATTGACATGATTTAACAGGAACCCCATTTCTTGGAACTTCAACTCTTCTGTTAAATTTGCTTGAAAAGAAGGCATGAAATCTGGAGTGTCAGGCAGACTGCTTCAAAACAGAATCTGCTCTGAAAATTAGGGTAAGGAATAAAGAAGCACACACGCTACTTAAAAATGTCAGAGTAATATATATGTGAGGTAACCTTTGGGGATTTCTAGTCTAATCTCTCTGTTCCAAACCAACAACTACTCTCAAAGGTTGCTGAAGTCATTTCCGGTGAAGTGCTGCATAACTTCAAGAATGGAGATGCCACCGCTTTCCTGCATCTCTGTTCCAAGGCCGCACCACTCTGTGTATTGTTTTTTCTCTTTCTATTCAATTTGCTTTCCTTCTTCCCAGAGGATATTCTAGCATCTTCACCTTTCCTTTATTCCCCTGCTTCCCTTGCCTCTTACATGTCCCCGTTCAGTGCTACCACACCTTTGCTTTTTGGGCTGGGACCAGCGGCCCTTTGTGTGAATGACAGAAAGCTGCACATGCTGGCTGGCTGAGTGGCAGCTACCTGCTAACCAGACAACTGTAGCTTTGAGTGAAAAGAGGTTGAATCCGGTCTGCTTTTCCATTAGTACTCTTTAACCTCTCTCCATTACCCAGATACTGATTTATTTTTTTTACTAGCTGCAGAGTATTTGTTACTTCCAAGCCTCTGTCAGTGCTGAAAGGCCGAAGTGGGAAAGAACTGAGAGTGTGATGGGGAAAAAGGACAGTTGGGCAGACATGGACACAATGGAAATAAAGTTAAACGTTAGGTCACATTGTTGTTCTACTACTTATGGCAACATAGTTTCTGCTAGCAATGAAAGGGCAGGAGGCTGGTTCTCTCGTTGGCATCTGGGTAGGTGGGTATCACAAGAGTGTGGTCTTGACCCTTCGCGTCAGTACTGTGCAGGTAGCAGGGATCCCAGCAAATGAGTGTGATGTGCTTTGCAAATTAGGAAAGGAAGCCCATAAACTGAGAGCATTGTAGTGCCTTTGATCATCAACACCAACTCCTCCTGGTGAGTTCCTCAGCAAAACCATCTGATAGGAGGCCACCGGCCAAGGCTGGTTGTCATGGGAGTGCTCCAACTGACAGCTGGAGTCATTCTGCTCTGCTAATTGTGATTTTAAACCACACTGATAAGCTTGACAGATGGTATCTGGCTCCAGAAGGCCCCAATCCACTGCTGGCTTAGATCAAATTCAAAGGAGATCTGGTGTTTGATGATGCCAAGAATGACAGAAGCTCAGTCCTCCAGGAGTAATCTAGGTTGCTTTTTTTTTTTTTTTTTGAGAGGCCAGAAAGACTGGCAGCTGGCACCATGCATTAGCAGAAGATTCTGTTGGCTTGCATGCCTAGACACAGCTTGTTTATATCACATGGTGCTGGGGCTTGGTACTCTCTGAAGTGTCTTGACAAGCTGCAGATGTGAAAAGGGGCAGCCAGCAATGATTAGGTGACTAATTTGACTTCCTGGCCACTAGTCCAAGCAGTCTTGGGCTGAATGAGCATCTTATGGTTTCCAGAGTAGCTTCATTACCCAATCTTTATAACGTAGTTCACTGCCTTCTCTGTGCTTGGTCTGTTCCAGAGTTATGTTAGTAGACAAAGGAGTTGGTGGTTTTTTCTTTTGAATGGAACTGTAGCATTTTTTGGGGGGAATAATGGTGTTTGGCTTCGAACATCGCTTCTGTAGTGTGCCTGGCACAACAGTCATGCTCCTACCACTTCTGGGGGAAGAATTTGTGTTTGTTACCCCCGTTTATTCTTCACTCCAGTTTCTATCTACTGATTGCTGCTGTGGACCTGAGCATGACACTCCTCTGTACTTGGGGAAAGATGGACAGCTGCCTGAGGCACATCACTGCATACTCTAATAATGCAAAGGGACATTGTACCAGAGCAGAGCCATCTGCTGCCCCTGTGCTGCAGCTATCTCAGCTGGAGAGCTGTCTAAGAGCATGACATTGGTTTGAGTATTATCTAAATGTTCCCCAGATTGCTGCTGGTGTCTGCACGTCTCTGCAGTCCACCCTCCCCTGGTTAGGAAGCCTTGGTAAGAAGAAGCCAAAACGCACAAAGCTCCTGTGCCATTGCATGCAGTGCCTGCTTGCACGGCTTAACCCCGTTAAGAATCTTAGGGTTCTTCACAGGGCTATGTCCTTAGCTAGATTTCTGTAGCTTATGGTACTAGTTGAGGTGGCTCTAAGTCTGATGCTGCTAATGGCCTCCTACTAGTGCACTTTTAACATAACTGAACGTATCAGATTGTGACTGTGTGTATCATTGATGCACAGTGAGAATTAAGCTGCTTGTTGACTCTTGATTTGTTAGCTTTCATTGTAGTTATTGCCTTATAGATAATTTTGTGCTAAGCTTTTATTGACCATAGACCTACAGAGATAAGACTGAAGAGTTTCTGGCCTTTATTAGCTGAACTTAGGCCAACAGCACGATTAGAATTGGTAGACTAACAGCATCTTGTAATATAGAAATCAAATTAAACGCTGATGAAAAATAAACTGTGTTCCAGTTTCACTTTCCTTCCTGTATGAATGGAGTTGTCTGTTTTATCCAAAAGTGTGGATGGGTCAGAGCCCTTCTGTGACATCTGTCCTCTTTAAGAGGGCAATGTGCAAAAATGTTTACAACAGGGTACAGCATTGCCACTCTCCCTCCCAGTAGGTTTTCCCCTCTGTCCTGGATGCTGCTTGAAAGAATTTTGGAATCATTTCCCAGAAGCTTTTCTTGTATTAAAAAAAAAAAAAAAAAAGAGAGGGTGTTAGAATTCTTATCTCTCTCTGTTCTCCAGTCCAATGTATGGTCACCTAGCTCCTTGTGCCATTAGCAGTGGCCCAATAAAGACCCTTCCCAAGGTCCCTCAGAGCCCTGAGAAGGACAAGAAGAGTTTAACAAGAGCAGTATCTTATGATATCTGTGACCTATTCAGTAAATGGTTGTGTGCTCTTTGTCATCTGCAGTTGATAACATACACTGCTCTATGGAATGTGTTGTACTGTGGTAGATACTTCACAAAGCTGGAACTTAGAAGTACCAAAAACTAGAGAGGAAACATTGTCATAGGAGGTCTTGTGTTATTTTTAAGGAATAAATTGTATGTGTAAGAGTAGCCCACCAAAACAGCTTTTGTGCAGGAAACTAGAAACCTGGGAGATGTGCTAATGATATCTGATGGATGCAGCATTGATTGTAACAGATCAAGGTGAGAGGAGGGCACTGATCAGCGAGGATTAGAACTGAAGCAGTGATTGGCTAGAATGCGCTAAGCAACGTTGTACTTGCCAGTGATGTTATTCCTTTTTCTGTGGTTCGGATGCATACTGAAGCTGGTTATTTATAAAGTTTAATGTTCTGTGTTGAATTTGTTTCTCATCTTGCATGATATTTTAGTAATGGTATGTAAGCTAATAGCATCTAGAATCCCAGCCAGAGCAGTAATCTTACTCAAACAGTCCCTGCCTTGAGCCAGTGCTCATCTAGTTAGGCAGGGCTAGAGCACCAAATGGCAGTAGAGCTATTAGCACATCTGAAGGGTCACAAACAGCAAAGGAATTCTACACAGGCTACTTATACCTTTTCTTGCTAAAAGCATAAGATCAAACTTAACTCTGGTAACGTGTTGGTACAAGGGATTTATTTGGCCCTTGTTGCACCAAGATGCCCTTGTGGAAAAGAAAGAGGAGTAAATCATCAATAGGCATATGACAGTGTGTTGCAATGTCATCAAGCACTTAATTCTTCCATGGAGAAAAATTCCCAAACTGGCCCTGAGACACTGGGAAGTTGGAGAGCTCTCACTCTTTATGCTTTGCAACCTTCCCCTTTGAAACCTCTTTCTCTCTTTGCAAAGAAAGAAAATTCTCAAGCTATGCTCTGGTGGCTGATACCCTTGCAAACTCTACAGGGGGATTAATGTCTCCAGCTTCAGCTGATTTGAAGCATCCTGTGTAGATCCTCTTCCCCAGGAGGGGGACAGATGCTGGTTCTTCCGGAGTGCAATTAATTTATTATTAATTCCCTTAATTTATATTCTGCTTGTAACATGGAACATTGTTCTCTGGATTGTCCTCTTTCTCAAGATTCTCTGCACTCAGTGGGACAAATGTTTCCTGTGTGCAGTTCATCTCGCTGGTCTGAGACAGTCAGCTGAGAACAGGATAAACTCTTCCAAACATGTCCTGCCCTAAAGACTGTGACAATAGAATTCCACAGGGAATTGGCAAATCTAAGGCTCTGTACTTGAGAATTGCCCTCTTGTAAACCTTCTCATTTTTGAAAGTAAAGTTTACTGGATTACAGGTCTTTCATAATTGATTTATAGCAGGACTTCTAAAATTATTTTTAGTAACAGTATCTCCAAGGTTTTGGATAAAGAAACTGCTGCTGTTAAATAATCTAGCTGGTTTTTTTCCAATGAAAAGATGCTCTCGGCTCTTCTATGATGCAGTTCTGCAAAGACAAACACACCTCCTTGATTTCATTTTTGAGTACAGTCTCATTAAAATCTCATTACTTGTGGGCCTCAGAGTTTCAAGAATCAGGCCATTAAAGGTGCTTGCATGTTGCTAATTAGTAGTAGCAGCCAATAATACCTTTTTAATCTAAAGCCTTGTCAGGGCTTACAGGAAAATGAAAAATCAATTATATGAAAACCATGTATAACTAATGAAGAAGTCCTTGTTCTTTCTTGTGTAAATATCACTCAGTCTGGAGGGACTACTTACAATACTGTCTGTTGCTTAATTCATCAGCATTAAAACTAAGAAAAGACTTTTAGTTATATGCTGCATTCTGCTCTCAGCCATCCAGGCACACTTTTCAGCTTGCTTCTCTAAGAGGGACTCAAGTAGGTAGCATGTTCTTAAAGCAGCAGCAGAATTCCCTTGTGTTTTTTCTCTCTCTAGGATTCATCAGTGACAAAAAGTGCTGCTGCTTATCAACAACTGCAAAACTAAACCTTTGGGTTTTCTTTACTCATGCTTCAGATATTGCCAGAAAAATGGTGGCAATGCAATTACTGTCTTCCATCTTCAGGTTGTTGATGCACCCCTGTGTGTTGGCACTGCCTGCCCTCTCAGAGCCGGGTTGGGCAGGGACACCAGCTGCCTCCCTGTGTTCCCACTAAGCAGGCAGGGAGCAGGGTTTATCAGCAGGGAGTAAGACCAGATGGAATTCAAAGCTTTGCAGCAGTCTAGGCAAGCATCAGCACTGTTACAGTGTCTGTTGGAGTGTTTCCTTCTTGTCCCTGTTTATGCATCTCCCAGGGATGCAAAAGACATGAAAATGCTCCCAGCTTTCTTCCATGGCAGTGCAGGGCTGTATCTGTTATAGACTAATTTAGGTTGGAAAAGACCTTCAAGATCGCCAAGTCCAGTCATCAACCTGACCCACTGAGTCCCACTACCAAACCATGTTCCTTAGTGCCATGTAATTGCATCTCTTAAATATAACTAGATGGATGCAGATTCTATTACTGACTTGGGCAGTCTGTTCCAATGCTTGGACAGCTTTTCTGTGAAGAAATTCTTCCTGCCATCCAATCTGAACCTCACTTAGCCCATCTTGGTGTCATTTCTTCATGTTCTGTCACTTACTACCTGAGGAAAAGAGACTGACACCTTTTTGTTGGAAGGAGGCTGTGATTAACTTCTGGGACAGCCAACCTCATTTCCTCATGCACAGAGAAGCTGTATGACACTTAAGCACTTACATCTGCACAAATCAAACCCTTAATCTGTCAGTGATGCAGTTATCATCCACAGTGTTTTCCTATGGAGACTATGTTTTCCTATGGAGACCATTGATCCTCTCTAACAACAGTCTCAAGTCTAGACAGTCCATTTCTAGATTGAGTCCAGCTTCCTGGACCTCAGAGGAAATGGCCTTTTGGACTTTACTCCAGCACATGTAACTCAGTGCACTGGCTCAACCTAGTAAGTTATTTTTATGTTTGAAGTTTCCTACTCTTACTGCCTGTCTTCCTTCTTATCGTGAGGATTTGTACAGTGGATCTTTACAATCTCTCCTGCTTCCCCTGGCGAATGGAGAAAACATTTCAACTAACCTAAGATGGTTTTGTCCCTCTCTGATGTAGTGACAGCCCTGCCGCAGAAATTGTAAGAAGTTGTTACAGGGAGATGGGGATGCTAAGGATTGCCAAGACCAACTCTGGCAGAAGCCACAAATTCATTACACGTTGACTATGTGTCACTCAAGTCTACGGAGATAGGCAGGTTCTTCTAGGGCTCTGTGTCATAACAAAGACTGGCCATAGGGCTGTGCTATTATTAGAGCTCTGAAGTAATTTATATGTAATAAAAATCAGAGCAATTTGTTTTTTGCAATTTCTAGCAATTGGCAGAGCTTATTGTTACATAGTTTTTTTACTCTTTACTACAGCTTTCTTATTTTCTGGAGTTCTTAGTTACCTAGCCTTCCAGTATTTAAAAGGGGATTATAAAAAGGAGGGGAATCAACTTCTTGCTCAGATGGATAGTGATAGGAGAAGGGGGAATGGTTTTAAACTCAAGGAGAGAAGGTTTAGATTGGATTTCAATGGGAAATTCTTCACAGGGAGTGGTGAGGTGCTGGCACAGGCTGCCTGGAGAGGCTTTATCCCTGGAGGTGTTCAAGGCCAGGTTGGATGGGGCCCTGGCCAACTTGGTCTAGTGCCAGATCTGGAGGTTGGACTTGGAACTTGATGATCCTTGGGTTTCCTTCCAACCAAGCCATTCTATGATTCTGTGATGATTCTAGACTCTTAAATCATCTGGATTTTCTGCAGTTTGGGTCAAATTCTTAAATTCTTAATAATCAGTATGTGATAGAATAATAAAGTAAGCTGTGTACAGAAAACAGCATAAGTCACTCGGTTCTCAAGAGGAAGCGATTGCAGTAGAAGTATCTGTGATCACAGAGAGATCATGAAAGTTATCATCCAGCAACAGCTCTAATTCAAGTCCCAGAACCTGCTGCTGCTTGATTTTTATAGACAATACTTTATGTGTTGTTATGCTTCCTTGCACCATAACAGGTGCCACTGTATCCTGGCAACCTAGTATCTGAGTTCTGATAATGCTGATGGGCTTAATCACAAAGCCAGTTGGAATCATGGCTGTTAACAGGTGTCCTGCACCCTGGTGCTGGAAAGAGAACCATCAGCCTGCTTACACATTATGGCTCCTTGCCTTCTAATATAGCATTGGTTATGCTAACCACATTACTGGGGGGTTGAGAGTAGGGGATATTGGACACATCTTGACATGTCACAGAGAAGTGGGAGCAGCAGTGAGCAGACCCTTCTATCTGTTAGAACCATGGAAGCTCACATTGCCATCACATTGACAAATTGACATGGCATTGGTGTGAAGGGGTTAAAACTGAGAAAATAGGCAGCCTCTGAAAAATGAAAGCAGAGTGTCAGCAGCTCTTACAAGGAGAAATGTTTTGGGAAATAAACAAAAAGCAATTAAGAAAAGCAAATTGACATATTCGGCTAGATTCACAGAAAGGAAGGGAGAGAGATTACTGTGTGTTTGGACACTTTTTACAACAGCTCGTCTGTTCCTTTTTTTTTTTTTTTTGTAAAGCAGAACAGCAGTGGTGTAATCTGTTGCTCAATATTTAGGGGAAAGAGACAGAGGGAAAAGTGGCAATCACTGGAGATTGTCCCTGTGAACAATACATATTTTTTGTACTTAGGCCATGTTTTAGGGCTCCTGCTTAATGTTTTACAGCCCAGGAAGATGATGTGTCCCCTCTAGCTTCCTGTCCTTTATACATGCTTTAGGTGCAGCCTAAAAGCAGAATAAAAACGTATACTACAGCTAGTTACCTAACCTCACTCTATCTACCCCAGTGGTGCATCACTGGTAATAGGACACAGTTAATCGGATACTGCCTTCATAGAGTAACTCTCAGGTTGCTTGTAAAGGTTGTCTGCTTCCTCATCTCTGGATATAAGATGATATATTGTGCTTAATGTGGGAGATACTGAACTTTGCTTCTCCAGCTCTCGTCAGATGGCTTAATACTGAGTAAGTCACACTATTAACTCAGCAAGTTCAGAGAAATGAAGATGCCAGGAAGAATCACTTTACATCATTAAAGGACTTAAGTGACATTAGCTTCCCCACCGATAAAACTGAGATCAGGTTTCCATGCGATGTCCAGTTTTGTTCCCTGCCTCTAATTATGTCTGTATTTTTAGCTAGGAGTTGATCTTAGTATGAGCCTCTGTGCACCAAATGCCAAAAGACACTTGGATCTCCAAAGTGTTCTTTAGCCATGCCTTAAAGAGAAGGGGCAAAGTTGGCTGAAAGAGTCAGATGACAGAAATTGAAAGGCTGCCTAGGAATTAATTATTATAATTGCACATAATGAGTTGCAATTTTCATGCTTGAGTTTCTTGAGATTTGTCTGCAAAAGTTTTAATGTTGACAGTTCTCATTTTAAGCTGCATACTTTCTTTTGTAAGTCAAGAAAAGTTTTCAAGTCAGTTTTGATGACAGTAGTGGAGATGGGATTTACTGGATGGAAGTGGTCAGCAGAAAACAACGTGTGGGGTAGTTAGATGGTGTCCAAACCAAGTTTTGGTTTGATTAGTGGAGCAGCATTCAGCATACAAGGATGAAGAAGTGTCCTGGGCACACAAGACTAATCAGCATCTCAGCTCATCTCTGCAGCAATGCAGAGGAATTGCTCTCTGTTGAAGGTCATTGAATACTAAGTACCGTGAGACTAGAGATGTGCTCTGAGTTAAGTTCTAGCACACGAAGATGATTAACACACAAGCTAAAACTCAAGCAGCTATAGTTTGCATGTACAAGTATACTATGCCTTACTTTCTCAGGGCTTTACCTATTATGTATGTTGTAGCCCTTGATCTTTGAATTTTTGATGGCAATGGAAGTAGAACTGATTAACAGCCTCATTATTTATATCTGTTAAGAGTTTATGTAGTGGAAATATTTTAGCCTTGATTTCATAGCCTGATTTTGCTCTTAGTGTTTAAGCTGTTGTTTAAGATTTTGTTAATACACTAATGTGAAATGGGTTGCTCAGGGAGAAGTGATGGAGTCCCTGTCAGTGGAGGTGATTAAAAGATGTGAGTTAACAGATGTGGCTTCATGATAAGACTTGGTAGGTCAGGTTGATTTTAGACTTGCTGAACTTAAAGACCTTTTCTAAGCTAAATGATTTCGTGATTCTAAGACAACTATTTCCAGGAAGTAAATGTAGATGGTGCTACCATAATCAGCTGACAAAGTTAATTGCTGAGATTACTGAAAGAAAAGGCCTGGGCGTCTACCATTCTTAATGTCTGTGGAGGTGTTGCACCCAGAGAAGGATTTCTTTCAAGTTTAGTTGCTGTATCCAGTCATAAATTCACTCAGCCATAATGTCATTGAGTCTTGTATCAGACCGGGTTGTGATATTAAACTAAGTACCCAGACAGAGGAGACAAGATGGTGCCATCCTTTTCATTGTGCAGAATGCTAATCTGGATCCACATAAGCATGTGTCATAAATACCATTCTGACAACACAACCTGGGTCTCTATGTAGTGTGATAATGAGCACAATTTGGAAGAGCTGCTTTATGAGGTGCAACTGCGTGCTGAAAGCCATGGAGAAGAAACAGATGGATAATTTTTTTTTGGTGTGAAACTGTCTTAGTGATGCCTTACCCATCTCTTTCTTTGCTTGACTTTGTTTCAAATTGCGTTTACAACTGATAAGGCATTTCTGAAGTGATTGTCTGTATTTGCATGAATTTTGGGACTTTTAAACAGACAAAAACAAATTAAAAGTTTGAAGGGACAAGTGTCTGAAGACTTGTACATTGGAGGGGCAGGACAAGGAGATTTTGTGTATACCATATATGCCCAAGCTGTTAGTTTTGTTTTTGTTGCCCCTTTTTTAAAGTAAAAAATATATATTAAAAAAAAAAAAAAACAAAAACATAAAAACAATTAAAAGAGCTTTTGTTACTTGTATACTTTAACTATACTATATAATTTCTACATGACCCATGACAATTTCTTTTCACTCAGTTTGGCTTCGACGAGCCAAAAGGTTGGACACCCACGTTTCATACCATGCAGAGAATGGACTGCTGGAAAGGCAAAATGTACAGACACACACAAACAATCCAACAAAACACGCAGGCAAGAAAGATCATCAGTTCAGATAAAAATATCCACTTCTTGCCTGCATGCAAGCCTGTACCTGCTTAGCTGACAGCCTCAGCATTTATCACCTTATGTAAGTTGATGTCACTTTTTTTAGGCCTTGTATATTGGTTTCAAAGTGACCTGCTGCCAAAGTGCTTATCAAAAGTATCTGTCCCATCTTCCTCTGTGGGCAGAGCTCACGAAGACCCTTTCCTATGTAGTTGCCATGGGCTATGCATGATAAGGGCTTTGAAAACAATAGCATGAGAGATTCTCCCTGATGCTGGAGGAGGTAGTTATCCCTGGCAGGCTGACAAAGAGATTCTGATGCTTCTCCCAGCATTACTTGATGTGGGAGAGAAGTCATTTTCTCTGACATGTCTCTGCTTGTTCCCATTGCTGGTCTCAGCATCCCAGTTAAGCACACATCTAAAATGCCAAAACCTGCCATTCAGCAAAAGCATTTGACCTCTTGCTGATAGCTGTGCATGGGACAGCACGTATGGCAATCAAATTGCTGTGTTTTTTCATTGCTGTTTTTTTTTCACCTCAATGTACTATCTATTTATTGGTGTAGATCTGTGACAAATGCATTTTCCCACTATACCTTAGATCACATCAAAGGCAATCTAGGGTTTAGGTTCCACAAGTGTAATGTTGTGTAGAACTTGCTAATTGGGAGACTTGATCAGGAAATACTCCAATTACTTGAAGTACTTGTTCAGGTTTCTTGCATATGCTTAATCTAATAGGAAGGTGTTTTGGCACTGAAGTTACTCTTCAGTGGCTTCACATACCCAGTGGGGCTAATTGCAGAGAAAGATGCCATTCAAAGCCATTGGGGCAGATTGGCCATGTCTGCAAAGATGGTTGGTTGTGAGGACAGGAGCAGGTTCCTTGCTGTGGTTATATAGGTTCTGTTGCAACTTGAGCTTGACAAGTTCTCCTTTACTGATGTCTGTGCTGCTTTGTGGGGCTGTCCAAACCCTAGGTTTTATCTGACATTGCATTACAGAAAGTGGGATATTTGGAGAAATCTGGCAGCCTCAAGGATTGCAAGGGCAAATAGGCCCTAGGGGAGTATAAAATAATAAAAATAGCAGCAGCCAGCAAAACATCAGCAGGCTGAAGAGTAGGTGAATGTCTCAGGCTTTGACAAACCCTCAAGACCTTCCTTCCCAGAGGCTTGTGCTGGCTGTCGTTTCCGGTCAACTAGATGGCTAGCAGCCCTAGTCCTCTCTGTTTCTTGTCTCTCTTCCTTTCTCATTTCCTCTTTTAATCTGGTGCAGAGAGCTAAGATGGTGCTAGCTGGGGTTTTCCAGCAGCCTGTGTGCACATGACAGTACCTTCTTTTTCCCTAGAAATCAGTGTCACGATAGTTAGGTACCACACATTTGATTTCTCACTAACCTATTAGCAGGGAACTGTTCTGGTCTTGCCCGGGTATATGTAAGAAATAAGCAGCAGTTGAAAAACATTGAGTCTTTTTAGATTTTGATACCCAAGTGCTACCTTTGTAACTAAAAAAAAAAAAAAACAGATGGTTTGGAAGTGTTCTTGGAAGTGTTATCTATTTGTTTCCCTTCAGCAGTAACCCTGTCACAACCTCAGATGGGCAGAGAAGGCTATTGGTGGCAAGGAGCAGTGTTTCTTTGTGTTGGAGTAGGCTGTAACCCCAACTGGAGGCAGCATTGGGAGAGCAGAGCTCTTACTTCATGTAGATGTTTTCCTTTCTGCTTGTTCGGAGATGCTGAAAGTCTGTCATGAACTTGAGAGGAGAAACCATGGAAATTAAAGATAGCAGTTTTGGTGCTTGGGTTAAAATATTTTTGGAGCGGTTTTACTGCCTTCCTTTCCAAACACTTCAGGATTACTTTATGAAGCAGCTCTTGAGAAGGGCTGACCTCACTGTAAAATAATGAATTGCATTATTTCTTTTTTTAATCTCATTCATTGATGTGTGTAGAGATGAGAGTGCAACAGCAAGCCCAATTAAACATGTAACGATCAATCAAAATCTTGTAGTAGTGTGGACAAATAGCATGTTACGTGCTAACAGCACTTATTGACTGGCTGTTTGCAGCAGATATGAGCTGGATACTAAAATGTGGAGGATTCCAAGGGAGATGTATGCTTGTGCAGCACATGCCCTCCTCTAGACTCTTTATCTGCAAAGCGAGCGTGTTATTCCTGAAACATAAATAAGGAGCAGATCAGTTAAAATGTATAAAGCACCTGGATTTATAGATGTAAACTAGAGTGTTTGGTAAGTAAATTTCTTCATGTTCTTTAAATATTAGTTTTCTGACAAAGTTTACTGAAAGCTCCATGGTAATTTTAATGAGAGCTATCAAAACTGGTTAATTAAATAACTGTTTATTATTGTAATAACACTTTACTATAAATTTGTGTGAAACTTAAAATATATTTTCTAAAATGTATTAAACAAGACATCACTTGAAGACTACAAGGGTATTAGCTAGTTTGATTTTACTTCTGTTTTAGTGAAATGGAATAATGAAGGCATCTCAGCTGTCTAGGAACGTGACACAAAATATCAAAACTACTGTCAGAAAGCAGGCCTGGTTGACTCCTCTATAAAACAAGCTATTTATTGAAGATGGCCACATTATGGGTGAACATGGCACAGTCCCACAGCTCCTGAGCTAGTTCAGTACAGAAGGACTGTGCAAGCAATCAGTTCTCTCAACAGTGATCAAAAGAGTTCAGGACTGAGTTTGAGCCAAGAGAGCCTCAAACAACAGCTCAGGATCAGACCTGGAATGAGAACACCTACATCTCAGTTTAGAAATAAATGCCCAGCTCTGAGCTGAAACGGGCCACAAAACACCCTAGGAAGCAGTGTAAGTGGAGGCCCCAGGTGAGCTGTTTAAGGCAACAAGTTTGTTACTGCCTTAACATCCACCACTGGAAGCTAGAAAATTATATTTGTTAAAGGAATTTGGCATGCAACTTCTCGAGCCTCTTCTGTATCTTCTCTATTTTTCAGTTGGAATTTTTTGTGCATGCTTTTCTGAGTGTTTGGTGGTTGTTTATGCTTTATATGGAACATAAGCCAACTGCAAATTGCAAAGGTGCTCTAAGTACCAGTTTGTAAATCCTTAGATCTAATGTCAAGCAATCATCTGCAATATCTCGCATGAGGGCAACTGTCTCCTGAACAATGTAATGATTAGACTGAAGATATCCTTTTCTGAAAGGAAGAAAGCACCAGCATATGACTGCGTTTTGGAAGAGGCCTACTTGTACAAAGCAAAAGAATGCAGCGAAGTTCAAGTCAAATGAAAGAATAAATAAATAGGCTCTTAACAGTGTGTTGTCTGAAGTTGCCTCTTTCAAAGAGAGAAACCTACAGTTTTAAGTGCTTTCTTCCTCCGCTAATCAAGTCTTTTAAATATTTTTAGATCTTTTCTCTGCAAAGCAGGTTTCTTTCTATTCTGACCAAAAAAAAATCTTGGCCCTCCTCCTGTGTAGGTGCTTGAATGTGACAATTTATGGAGCTCAGTTCCAGCCTGGCTTTCTAGCATTGTACTTATTCCTTTTAGTACTAGCTTTTTTCATAAAATTTTCAAAACTTTGGATATTACAGAGAAGTTGCCTAACAGCAAGAGATAAAACCCTTTTCCTTAATTCATACTTCCTCTTAAGGTGGTATTTTTTCTCTTAATCTCTTTAAGACTAAGTAACATTTAATCTGTGTTTAGTCTTAGATATTTTCTGTTTAGTGTTAGACTTCCTAGAATAACTGCCTTAAGTATTTATGTATGAACAATGCATGATCTCTACATAAAAACGTAGCAAATGGTTTTAGTTTTACTATTCCACAGTTATATTAAGCTAATCAGCTTATTAATCTGGCCACTGTTATGCGTCTCCACAGCAAACTCTTAAAAAAAAAAAAACACAACAGGAATGTTATTATGTTACAAGCAAAAATGAGTGTATTTCCTTTAAAGACTACTTTAATTTTTTTTTAAAGCGTTTTTTAATAAGCGTTTAAAGTCTGAACAACATTTTGAAAGTGGTATGGCTTTCAAATGAAATCAAAGAAGAAATTTCAGCTCCCAGTGGAAATATAAATGTGCACAGAATGAAAATCTAAAATTCCAATCATCAGTTCGTTTATTATAATCTTGCAATGCTTCTGTCGGTAGATCATAGAATCATAGAATCCTTGGAGTTGGAAGAGACCTTTAAAGAAAGACATCTAATCCAACTCCCCTGCAAGAACTGGGACATGCACAGCTACATCAGGTCGCCCAAGGCTTGTTCCACCCTTGCCTTGAAAGTCTCCAGGGATGAAGCATCAACCACATCTCTGGGCAAACTGTTCCAATGCCTCGCCACCCTCACTGTAATTACTTATAGAGAAACTGAAGATGCCATGGAATTATCCATGGGAGGGTGGAGTTATGAAAGATTAATCTAGCCTCAATATTATTCCTTAATTTTCTTTCTTTCAATAAATTAAGATATTCTTACGTGTCAACTTTTCAAAGTTCAGTTACTACTGACTGAACAGTCTGGATAATAAAAGGTAAATGGGGGGGAAAAAAAAGCTTTAATCATTCTGTGCAGTATTCTTCTTTCAAACCTGAAGCAGGATTTTCCTAATGAGATGAAAGGAGTCCTCCTACAACTGACTACAGAGTAAGGCAAACAACAAAAATCCAGCAGGCAAAGGCTGAAACAAACATCCTTCAGCCTAGGGGCAAAGTTTGCATGAGTAGTGAGATTTCTAAACAGTGAACAACCTTCTTCCTCTCCAGTCTCTCTGGCTCCTAAATTCTTTCTGTATCCCCCTCACGTGGGGGTGACCACATTACTCTAGAATGTTGGTTTCCTGGTTAGGACAGTTTGCAGCCCATTGCTCTGTGAGGTAAATAGTAAGATGCCTGGTCTTAGTGGTATGAATAAGAACTTGTATATTGCTCAGACTTTCATCCATAGCTTTGGACAGAAACTATGAAATCTTATGCCTCCAGCAGGGCCTACGCCATAGATTTTCACTCTGCCTTGAAGCAATGCTTCAGGAAAGTACTCTGCCCAGATCTGAAGACAAAAGAGCAGCAGGATCTACCAAATCTTATGGAATGTGAATTTCAGTCAAGTGAGTGACTGTGATAAAAAAATAATAATAAATCCAGTGTATGATGTGAACCCCTGGGGACACAGATGTTCCATGTCTTGGTTGTGCAGGTGTAGCTGGAGGATTTAACAGAAAAGGTATCACATTCCAGTGATGTTTTCCTCCAGCAATCTACAGCTGTGAAGTCTGGCCCTTTGCTGTAGGGCTGCATGGTTGTGGAGGGTGAGCAAGGCCAATGCTCAGCAGACCCAAAGGATTATTCATTTGCTACATGACTGGGTGCATCTTCCAGGCTCTTCAAGCCCACGTATTTTTGAAAGTCCTTATTGCCCTGTGCTTGTCACATTTCTAAGCAAACAGCATGCGATAGTCAGGCCTGCTGCCCTTCCTCTAGTGAATCATAGTGCTCATTTCACTGTGATCTGGAAGAGGGCAAATGAGGTTGGCCCAGAAAAAATATGTTAAATGGTCAGCCCAAAGGTCAGGCTGTTTTATCTGTTGTTGGTACAACTTCTGCTCCCAGGCTGGTTGCTTGTCATTTATTATTAGGAATGAGCTGGTAGGCATATTCTAAGATCCATATGTTCACAGGTCAATTATCAAAGTGCTTCATGAACATTTTGGCAAGTGATCTGTCCCAGTAAAACTGGGGTTGACAGCACTGGTTACTGTGGATAATTGCAGAAACTTGTGAGTATCCATGTGACTCTGCAGTCTCCAAGTGCAGTCAGCAGTGAGATATTTACCTCACTCCTGCAAAAAATGTCAATGGTACCTTTGAGTCTAGTCTATCCTTCCTTGATTTTTCCCAGAAACCATCAATTTTTCAGTTAATATTTATTTTTCCCCCCAACCTTATATGATTACTGAACAATGAATGTTCACATCATATTTGGATGTGAATTGGACCTCAAAAATTAGAGACCATACCTAGAAGACAAACTTCAAAAACAAGATGAGTCCCCCAGTAAACCATCTCTGCCTGTGTTCACTCATACATTTTTAATTTTCTCATGATTTTTAAAAGCTTAAATTTTTGTTGAATTACAAAGCTCTTCCAGGAGAGGCTTTAAAATGGTAGAAAAACTTCGGGTGGTAGTAGAACAGTTGACAGTTCTCCTCCCTCTGATCTTTATTCTCTTTGACACTTTCTTTGCTGCAGTGCATGTCCTTCTGTGAGGTGATGGAGAGGGATGAGGTTTTCTTCTGGACTGGGTCTCTGCTTTCTTCCAGCAGATTTCAGTCATTTAAAAGGCAAGCAATTCACTTAGCTCAGGGTTGGTTTACCTTTTTTGTTGCCAGCCACAGCCTGGTCCCCCTCCTGATTTAGGCCCTGGTATACTCTCAGTGAGTCACTGCATAGACAGATGATGGATATAGCTGCAAAACCCCTTCGTTTCCACTCTATAAATCATGCTATATTGTGTACACTTCCTGAATAGCAGCACACCAAACCAAGAGCAGCCAAGCTGTTTGGAGCATCAGATGTGTCAGCCTTGCATGCTGAGCTGATCTGTGGGGCTTTGCAAAGCTGCTTTAACTTGAAGCCAAACAACCTGCTGATGGTGCAAAGGGTCTGAATGCAGGACCTTTGTGTGTACTAAAAATGCTCTCTGTCCTCCAAAAATGAAAACATCTTTTCTATCCCAGTCTAAGTAAGCCCAGTTTCTCCACCCTCCGGTCTACCTTCCTTGCCTAAAATGTCAGTAAAAATTTCTGTGCAGTGAATTTCTAAGGAAAGTATAGCTGAAGGCCAGCAGTTCTTTGCAGGCAGCTTTAATCCTTAAGAGATGATCTGTACCTAAATCATTAGTGCTTAAATGAGTAATTTTCTCCTGGCCTTATTTGAAGTGCTGCACCAAGATGTAAATTAATACCTGAGTCAAGATTCTCCAAAGAACAATTTTAGTACGTGTAATTGTGTATGTGTGCATGCATACACATATATGTATTTGTTATTTTATGCCCACCTACTTTATCCACGCTGTTGAAATAACTCAGTTTTCTTAGTGATGAAACTAGAGAGTAGATTTCATTGTTTTTTTCTCTTCAGTATTTGGGGCAGTTGCGGGCAGCAGCTGTTATAACTACCTCCTGTCTTTGTATTGCTCATAAGTTTTTATGCTTCAGATGCTGTCGTAATCTTCACTGGTCTGATTTTTGGGTGTTCCTGTGTGAGTTAGGAGTTGAACTCAATGATCCTTTGAGTCTCTAACTTGGGATGTTCTATGATCTACTCCTTTCTCTTGATCTTACTTTTCCATTCCTGAAGACTGTTTGACTGAAATAGTATCTAGCAGTGACAGCAGATAGTAGAGGAGATTTAACAAATGTGTTTAAATCAAGAAGTACGTTGTTAAAGTTGCTCTCTCATATTAGAAGAGAATACATGGGTCACTGAATGAAGTTAATGGCCAATGCATTTAAAACAAATTAGAGGAGGTACTTCTCCATGTGGTGTGAAGTCAGCCTATGGAATTCATTACCATAGCAGGTCAGGAAGTCAAACGTTACCACCAGATTGAAAAATGTGCTGGATAATTTTATGGCTAATAATAACATTTGTAGCTATGGCTGTGGGAGTAGTGAGTGACAGTGTTCTCAATATGCACTGATGGTAGCAAGAACAGACATGCAGAACACCTATCTCTGGGTTCTGTTGAATGAAAATGCTGCTGCTTTCTGTTGTCATCCTGAGAGGTGCAGCGCAGGAATATCATAAAGCCATTAAGGTTGGAAAAGAGTGCTAAGATCATCAAGTCCAACCGTCAGCCCATCCCCACCATGCCTGCTAACCACATCCCTCAGTGCCACGTCTCCATGGTTCTTGAACACCTCCAGGTGTGGTGACTCCACCACATACCTGGGCCACCTGTTCTAAGTGCTTCATCACACTTCTGAGGAAGAAATTTTCTTTTAATATTCAGCCTGAAGGATCAACCCATGCTGCTGCTTGCTTTGGGTCTAGCAGGTTGCCTTTGCTCTTGTTTACTTGTGGGGAGTAAAGACTGAGGAAAAGCTAAAGCTGAATCTAAAGCAGCAAAGTTTGGACCATCCGAAGAATGTGTGTATATGCATCTTCACGCTTCTTGTGTGAGGACAGATGTGCTGACTGGAAGTGATGGCACAGTTCAGACCTGGGACAAGGGTAGAATTCTGCTGGAGTCCTGAACCAGCTGCTGCTAAGGACAAACCAACAAATCCTGCAGTGGTCAGATATGTTCCCACTGGCAGAGTTTCTTACTGTTCATCGCTGAAAGTAAATAACCTCCTTTTCCATTTCCCAAAGGGCAAATATAATGTCCGAGAGAGGCATCTAGAACCATACCAGTAGGTTACTGCCTGCATAACAGGCTCCTCAAGTGGAGAGGTGATGGAAAATTTCTTCGTATCCTCCTCTTCTCTCCCATGTGCAGTTTTTTCTTTTCTTTCCTTTTTTTTCCCAGTTTCTTTTTAACCCACATTGCTCTGTTCTCAGGTTTCTGTTTGGTGTGTAAGTTAAGTGACAAGTTTGGGAGAAGAAAAACAAAAATGCTGCTGTCATCCAGGGACATAACTCAATCTCAGTGTGCAAAAATAGCTTGATAAACTACTGGATTTTGTGGGTTCAGTTCAGCTCTCCAGCTTTTCAGCATAGACATTAAGGGAATTTAGTAATGTATCTGCTGACCAGAGTGGGCTTGCTTTTTGTTTTCTGTGTCAGTGGGGCTATAGAAGACTTACCTACAGTACAGCCGCAGTGACATCTACTTATCATGCTGAAATCGAGAGCTGTGTGACTCTCTTAATCTGAGGTGAAGCGCCCCAGATGGAGCCCAGCAGCTGAGAATCCATAATGTAGTCAAAACAACTGAAGTAATTGGAAGATATTTAAAATATTTGGATATCTCAAACGCACGGGGATTGAAATGTCTTTCAAATCACAGCTGCAAGCCAAGGTGTCTGGTTTTCAGTGTTCCTGGAGGTCATGATTTTCTTTCTTTTATGCTTTCTTAATAAGTATGTTAGAGCACTGAAGTTTTTCTTTAACAGTTTGACAGGATGAACTCTGCCAGGCCTATGGAGTCAGGCAAATATTTTAACTCAATCAGATTTCTGGATGACCAGAGAATGCTCTTAATCTCAGGAATCACACAGCTTGTGCAAATGCATATACAACCACATCTTGTATAAACCATTCAGTAGGAAAGGATGGAACATCAATAAATCAGGGCAAAGCAGCTGCTTCTGTCATGGGAAATTAGGGATTTGTGGAAAACTTGTTAGGGCAACTTTGTTACAATGCTAATATCTGCTCTATTGCATAATAATTTCTGTGCCGTTATACGTGGAATCAGTTTGCATCTGTATGATATAGCAACCTCATCAAAATACCTCCATGTTCTTATGAATACCTAGAATCCAAAGAAATGTTCCTGTGATCTCAGACCTATATTTTCTCTGAAAGAGTCCTGCTCAGTACCTTCAGATAGAATTCATTCTCCTTGTTTACTTACATGTGACCCTGATGCACTGGAAATAGTTCCTCAGCTCAGTTCACCCACTTACTCCTCCCATGCTTGACAGTCTATTCCCTGTCCTTCCACAATTCTTTGTGGAGTTTGTTGGGTGAAAGATAAGCTGGGATCTCAGTATTAATATCCTGCATGGTCTTTCTTGGTAATAGGTAATAGATAAGGACCTAATGCTGATCCATAGGATCAGACCACACAAATGCTCCCCTGACACCTTTGGAGCTGTTTCAAGACTAATGCATAATAACAATTGGGAACTGAATACTGTTATGCTACCTGGGCATAATAGTGATGAGGCAGAACTGTTGTCTCAAATGGAAGAAACACAATTAGTTAAA
Organism: Phasianus colchicus; assembly: GCF_987193195.1. Taxonomy (NCBI): domain Eukaryota; kingdom Metazoa; phylum Chordata; class Aves; order Galliformes; family Phasianidae; genus Phasianus; species Phasianus colchicus. Next base: position 28,517,330 of record NC_143439.1, read on the forward strand.
GAGGTTCTGCAGCATTAACAATTGTTTCGTAGGTCAGAGCTGAAACACTAAGCTTCATCAAGTCAAACAGAAAACTCAGAGTGCAGAAACCAACAGAGAACAGATGCAGTCTGCAAAAGAATGTGCTACAGAGCAGAAGGTGTGACCTGTGGGGCTACATCCACTCCCAGCGTTTAGCATCACTGCTTCAGGGAAGGAGTATGGTGACCTTTAGCTCTCCCAAGCCCTATTCCTTACTGTGAACTTCAAAACATTTCCATTTGGAAACTTAATATTTTTGCAGTATATGGTTTTGTTTTGTTTTCCGTCTTCCTTGTTTACTTTTTGGTTTTTTTTTTTCCCCTGGAGCTGCTGGGCTCTTATTAGTCCAAACTGTCCACCCTTGGGAAAGCTTGAGACAGATGCTGTTTTGTTTTGTTTTCCTGCAACGTAAGCTGTTTTCAGTGTGTTAAATGCATAATAACTCCAATCACTTAAATCACCTGTTCCTTGGCATAGTTTGTATGAGTTCATTTTGTAAGCAGTGAGTTACAGAGCTCTAATACTTGCATTGCTATTAGTTGTACCATCAACAGACGTTCCTGTATTTTAATGATTCCTGTATCTAGCTTGCTCTCATAGGAGTAGTGCTTACAAAGTGTCTTGAAACATTAAAACTGAAGTACCAAATCAGAGTCAAGTTCCACAAAATCTACTTAACAGGTGACAAATGTGTAAGAATGTCCTGTGACTTCCAAATTTTTTATTTATAACTAGAAATTAGGTCCAAGTATGACACTTAATCTCTCTTTCAGTTTTTCTTACTCTGAACAATGATATTCTGAAGATTCAGTGTCCAGGTCTGGAGTCCCCAGTACAAGAAAGAGAGCTGTTGGACAGTGTCCAGAGGAGAGCCATGAAGATGATCAGGGGACTAGAGCACCTTCCCTACAAAGGCAGGCTGAGGGAGCTGGGCTTGTTCAGCCATTAGAAAAGAAGGCTGCAGGGTAACCTCATGGCAGCCTTTCAGTATCTAAAGGGAGACTACAAACAGGAGGGGAATCAACTCTTTGAAAGAGTAGATAACTGCAGGACAAGGAGAAATGGTTTTAAGTTGAGGGAGGGGAGATTGAGGTTGGATGTCAAGGGGAAGTTTTTGACAGAGAGAGTGGTGAGGTGCTGGAACAGGCTGCCCAGAGAGGCTGTGGATGCCCTGTCCCTGGAAGTGTCCAAGGCTAGATTAGATGGAGCCCTGGGCAGCCTGGTCTAGTATTGAATGTGGAGGTTGGTGGCCCTGCATGTGGCAGGGGGCTTGGAGATTCATGATCTTTGAGGTCCCTTTCAATCCTGGCCATTCTGTGATTCTTAGCAATGACATGAATTTTGAAATTCCTTGAAGCACTTGGCTTGAAGGATTTCTTCTGTTATTTTTATTGATTGCTTATGCTTTGGGTCAGAAAATACTTCCATTTCTAAATTCTGAATTCTGTTTATCAAAGCCCTCAGCCGCTCTTCAGGTTCCTCACTCTGTCAACTTTTCCCTGTTTCAGCAAGTTTGTACCTCTCCTTGCTAATGGGATTTATTTAAGTTCATGCAAATTGCTATTTAAGCTTAACCTTTTAAAAATCCTAAGCATAATAACTGGCAGTGACATTAATGTCTTAAAAAAAAAAAAAAAAGTTATGAAAATCCCCACCTTCTTTTGCAGTTGTTATTTACATTATTCCCTGAAGTACATATAATAAGGTATTAAAAACTGGTAAGGTTGTCAACCGAGATTCACTCATCTGACATTTTTGTCACCTCAAATAACTTTGTTGTTTGTGCTCTAGCTCAAATTTCAACATGTTGCTGGTTAATTTGCCAGTCACTCAGATGATTTCATAATGAATTTATCAACATTTTCAATAGTACAGTGTCATGACATCAGAAAGGAGTTACGGCTATGCTCACACTTGATTGTTTTTATCAAATGTGACATACAAAAACACAGATGCAATTTCAAACCTTTTCCCCCCTTCCTCAGTGAAGACATAAATAAAACTCCTTTTCAGGCACACTGATAATGTAGGCACTTGAAAGCATTGTAATGTTTATGATGTACAAGTGTATCATAAAAATCAATGATAAATCAGGCAAAATGGAAGACCTGTCGAGTGAAATTTATCAGTAAGATGCACCAACTCATTCAAAAACCATTACATTTGCAAACTTGAAATGCTTTGGGAACAAAAGAGGAGACCTGGAGGCCCAGAAAGATGTTCTGTAACCAATATCTGTGCCATGTTGTTTGTAGACACAAGGGTATGAAAGTGTTTAAAAACTTTAGCTCGTTGCTACAACTAACTTCTAACTGAAGAAATGATCCAATAACAAAGCTAGAAGAGAGCAACTAATTGCTGTCAGTGAAACCAAGCCAAGTTGTGGTGAAGGATTTTGTAACAAAAGGTAGTTTTCAGTGTAGCCTAAATAGCATTGTGAATCCTTACCTATTCATGGTCATACATATATCTGCCTAGCAGAGTTATTTCTGCAGTGATTCAAAATACTTATGTGTCTGGAGAGTGGTTGTCGTATGTTATTCAAGGCAGGTTCAAGAGTGTTTTTCATCTGTTTGCTATCAGGGAGAAGCAGCAATTGAATGGAAAGGACTCTGAGAAACAGGGCCATGGCTACTGTATGAAATTTTGGTCACTGATTTGGTGCTTTTTTTTTTTTTTTACTTTATTCTTCAGTGATTCCCAGCATGCAAACATACATGCAAACATACTCTATGTCCTATAAATCCGAATTTCACTTTCCTGTAACTTTATTCATGACTGTAGCAAGAGAGTTAATAATTTGACTCCACATTGCCAAATGACTATCGCATTGCAGAAAACTGTCCTCTTATGTGATTCTTGACAACTTGTAACCACCCGGAGGCCATCCTGAAGCACCAACTCAGGCACACCACGTGAGAATTCAACAGATCCAGTAGATAGAGAACAGTCTTCTCAGTCTTAACCCACTCTTAGAAGGGAGACATACTGTTTTGCGAATCAGGATGTTTTGGATTCTCTCATTTGTTCATGGTTCATGATTTGTAGTTGCTGGGGTCATGCTCTCATCTAGCAAGGAGAAGATTATGTGTTCTGGATGAATAAGTCACTGCTAAATCTTTTATATAAATGTATATGTACGTATGTATATTTAGGCACAGGAAACTTTTTCTGTTTGTATTTGTTAAGGAGGTTGTTAAGGTAATGAGTTCTCCAGTCTCAATACGCAAATACTAGTTAAAATACACAATTTTTTTTGTGAGTCTCATGGTTGTTAGTTTTCTGAAACAAAAATTTCATTTTGTATTTGGCTGCTTGAAGTGCTTTATGAGAATTTCAGTGTGTGAGAATAAGGAGAAATATCTTTGCTGCTTAGAGGATTGTTACTTACTCTTTGGGTTCCTTTTGCTTTTGGGATCAACTCTAGTTTTTGAAAGCTTCTATTGTTAGGAAAGTTCACATCTTGCATGGTTGTTTATATTACACCACAGTAAGTTTACAATTTCAGCAGTCATTAGCAGTGCCAAAACCTGTCTCCAGCATGAAAGAGTAGCATCAAAACAGATTTTGGCAACCTAGTGCACCAAGGGGAATTGTTCCTCTGCAGAGGACAGCAAGTAGGTCATCACATTACGTCCCATTGAAATAGCCAGGAGTAGCATTTACAATAGGCTCAAGCTTCGGTAGAGGCAATGGGACTTAATACCAGAGACCCATGAGAGCAATCCTACTCTACTGGTTATGCTTTAGCAAAACCTCCTCATGGCCTTTTCTACTGAATTTTCCCTTCCAGAGAAGGGAGAGGGAGGAGGGTTGCTGTATGCTTAGGAGGAGCTACTGATCAGCAGATTTTATGAGCACATATTTCACATTCTTTATTTCTTCCCTTGACCCATTCTAGCAGCTGAAATATTTATGTGCATCTCACCATGCACAAGAAATGAGACTAGTGGACCACGTAGATTTGTTTCCGAGTGAGTAGCAAAGGGATGGAAGAAGAAAGGTGTGGTGTGAGTAAATTATTAAGCTGAATGAAAAACCAGTGACATCTTTTATCAGATGCCATTATTGTGTACCTCAAAGTGTCAGGAAAAAGACATCTAAAACATTTGGTGTATTCTGGTGAATGATGAAACGCGCTTTTTCTGGAAGTGCTGAGATGAAGGAATCACTAGTTAAATAAAATCAAGCATGAGGCATGGACTAGAGCTCAAATCAAGATTATTCACATGGCTGAGCCCATTAAGAGCCTTGCTCTTAATAACTAAGCCTGTTTGTTTTTTGAGATTATGTATAGAAATTTGATGAAGCCAAAGAAATTAAATGTACTCCTAACATGATACTAACCATCTGTGCAGCCTTTCTGAGGTGTGCTCTGGATCAGCTCAAGAGACGTGGCTGGGTTTTACCTACTTTCTTTCTCCATGGTATCTTCGTTTGTACCTTTAAGCTTTGTTTTGTTCTGCCAACCACTTATCTTGGCTCAGGAACCTTCTTGAGATTTGTAGGAGGCCAAAGTTTCCTTACTTATTTGCTATGTGAACATGTTTTATCAGTAACATTGTTAGAGAGGATGCGCTGTCTGCAACGTATTCCTGCTTCTGGGACTCTTATGCTTGGAGAAGAGAAGGCTCCCAGGAGACCTTATAGCAGCTTTCCAGTCCAGGAAAGCTAGGGATGAACTGTTTATAAGGGCAGGGAAACAGGATGAGGGTAAATGGTTTTAAACTGGAAGATAATAGATTTAGATTAGATATTAGGATATCTATTAGGAATTAGATATTCTTTGCTGTCAGGGTGGTGAGACGCTGGAACAGCTTGCCCTGAGAGGCTGTAGATGCCCCCTCCCTGGAAGCACTCAAGGCCCAGCTGGATGGGGCTTTAAGCAACCTGGTCTAGAGGGAGGTGTCCCTGCCTATAGCAGGGGGTTGGAACTAGATGGTCTTAAAGGCCCTTTTCAATCCAAACCATTCTATGATTCTGGATAACTTTCTGAAATTGAAAGAAAGACAAGACTACAGGAAGAAAAGAGCATATAAACTAGAAGTGCTTCTCTTCAAAGGCCTCAAAGACATTTCACAGAAGCTCACAGCAGCACTACACATCTTGATAAACTCAGATTACTTTTCATTTGCTGTGCTTATGGCCCAAACAGTGGTTTGGTCTCACTAGATCCGTGTATGATAGCAGATGCATAAGGTTGGTGCCTTCACTACACCTTAAAATAAGAGAAGGGTAAAAGTGCTGTGGCTTATCAGAGAGGATAGATGAATGCTTAAGAATAAATACCCCAAATTCATCCTCAAAGGCACCAGGAAGATGTTTTCTCAGACACTAGATACAGTTGCAGCTGTTTAAACAGTTACCACGCACCAGCTTGGTCATAGTACAATTGTGCATGCATGCAGGCAAATATAAAGTAAAGCTAAGTGTATGTTTAGATAAACTTAGATTTGCTAGTGATTAAAGAGGATTACTTTAAATTGTTTCAGATGATAGGAGCTGAGTGTGCACACGAACAGTTGTGCTCAGGTGGTACTTGGTAACTCCTAAACATGCTAACGTAATGAGTCCTTGCCTGTGATACCAGAATAAAAGTACATCACTAGAATTAAAATCTCCCGAATTGTCTTGCTTGATAAGGGAAAACATTTCCCAAGACAAGAAAATGAACTTGATGGATTTACTGCTGCAAGTTATCCTTGTAGTAATAAGAAGCTTAACGGGATCCAACAAAGGATTAGACATTTATTTGAATAGTACAACAGTCTGAAGTTATTCTAATGTCAAACAAAATGCTAAGTGAGATAATTTTTTTTAAACATGCAAAAACTAGAGAACTAGAAAGGATGATTTAGCAGAATAGTTCCCTGCAGATAATCCTCTATTTTGGAAGATATCTGCCTGTTGGAAACTGGCATTAATTAAAGCTTAAACATCTCATGGTAACTCCCATGGACTGATATATGTTCTGCTCCAAACAGGGCATCTGAATCATGCACAGTTTGTCTCTTTATTCCTCTAATTTTCTTCTTCAGAACAGAAGTTACTTTAAATATCCAACTGGGTTGATAGGCACATGTCCATGCAGGGGCTATTCTTGTACTGGAAATAATCCTGTCTAGGAAGTCTCTTTTTGGCTTTTATTGATTCTGTATTGGGAAGGCAAAGACTCATGTAAAGGGAGGTGTGTTGCTGTGCAGGACACCCTGTGTCAGTAGCTCTTCTTCTGGCTTATTCCTGATGCTCCTGCTTAGCTACTAAACATCTAGGTCCAAATGCTACCAGGATCTGTCACAAAGTGCCCTTTGCAGCACTTGAAAGAGGCCCCCTCAGCCAGTCTGTGGGAATGGCACATGTGCTGTCTGTACTTCAGAGAGAACAGCTGGAGTGACAGGAGCATTTTCAAGGCAGAATCTTGTGAGGATTTGGTTAACTTCCAGATGTTAGTGAACGTGTACAAACTGAGGTTTTGTCCAAAGCAAGGGAAAACAATTGCTTAACCAGACAGACATCCTCATTCTTTTTTAAAAACTGGCCTCAGTTACTTAGAAATGGATGCTATTCTCACCCTTCCCTTATATGCTGGGAGGCACTTGGTGTGGAAAACACATCTGTGGGATATAACATTTAGATGCAAAAGAAAATATACGTCTAAAATAGAAGGGCATCTGACCAAGTGCGTTTCATGTCTTGCAGTCTGTTCTTGAGTCAGCATGTTTGTGTTCCACATTAACAAGTAAAATGGGTCTAGCTCTACAGGGGCTGCTAAAGCTGATGGCTAAGTTTGTCACAAGTGGAAGTTTTCTCCACTCAGGATGGGAGCATTCAGTAGCTGAACCTGAACTTCAGCAAAACCTCCACAGTAGGTAAAAGTATTTGCCCTCTTTATGTGGGGACATCACTTAAGACAATAGGTTTTGCTACCAAACATGATCCAAATTTTGTCAATTGTCGACAATAATAAAGTCATTCTCTCTAGCATAAACTGATCATAATCCCATGTTCTTTGTCTAGTCTGAGCAGGTTATCAGTTGCAGTGTGAATACTCTCTTTCTTAATTGCCCTGGTGTATTTGCCAAATCCAAAGCAGCAAAGCAAAGACAAATCTTCAAACAAGATTTATAATGTAATGTGGACTTGCAAGCAAGAGTTCTTGGGAAATTGTTGCTTCACCACTCAAGAATGTAACAGTAATTAAAAGCTTATTAGGGATAGTTTCTAATGAGAGTCTGAAATATTATTTTAATTTAGAAACCCAAGTAATCTTTTACTTTCTGGTATTTAAGTATGATTTTGTTATATAACAAAAAATGTTTGAGTTACCAACTAGGCCAGAAATGTGTACATATTGGAAATTGTTTTTAGTAAATGGATGTTTGAATTTAACAGACTGAGATCTACCAGTTACCCTTTATTTGTAGCTTAGACGTGGATGAGTATAGCTTTCTCTGTAGCGAGGGTCTATGACCAAAAGTCAATGAAATCTGTTGACAGGTTGAATCGTTAGTTTTCTTGGCATGAATTCATCATCTTGGAGAACACAATAAAAAAGCTGTTCTAAGTTAAATGATATGGAACAAATGCAAAGAGATATGTGTGATTTCTGAAGGAGAAAATTTGATGTGAAAAGTCTCATAACTTTACAAAATATGAGTCCTAGACAGCCATTTCAGATGACACTGTGATATTCTCCTCCTGCTGAAAAATGACTAGCATTGGAGTGTTTGCTGTTCCCCAGAGTGATGAAAATGGTTCAGGAATCATACACACACACACACGCACACACACTCTTCTGTCCAACTAAATGTCATAACACACATGGTGATGCAGAAAGTTGTATTTAATAAAAAAAAAATCTGTTTTTGTGTGGTTACAGATAATTTTAAAAGAAACAACAATATAGCCAAAATCCTAAATGAAGTGTTTCCAAAATACTCCCTTTCCTTTTTTTTCTTTCCAGCTGATTTTTCCCTCTTTATTTTTTTTTTCAGTGAGCACCAGCAAAGATTGCTCAGTGCTGTGCAATTCTAACAGTTAACACCTTTATCCAAAGCCAGAAGATGATCAAACTGTTAAAGCTCCTTTAGCAACAGACCATCTTCTCAGCTCATTAGCTTTATGTGCAGAATGTAACTCAGATTTTCAGACTTTGGCTTCTAGAAACTTTTTTCTACCATTTTTCAATGTTTGACAGCTCTTGGCTTAATAGTCTGAACTTAAAGAGTTTGCAAACCTGAGCTATTTTCTTTTGACTCTACTTTTCTTCCCAGTGTAATACAGTATGGTTATTTTACAACATATAAATGTGAATCTGTCCATAATGTTTGTAGAAGACAAAATAGCTGTTAATTTATGGGAAGATTCCACTAGATCCATTGCATGCGTTCTCTGAAAAAAACAGGAAGTATTTGGACCTTGCCTGTAAGTTGTTCAAACAGGGGTTTAATTCACTCAAATGGTAAATATATCAATGTGAATTAAGAGACTGGGGGAACCTGGGAATAGAAAAAAGAGAGAAGGTGAGTGTGTGAGGGACAGATTAGAAATAATAATAAAAACACAGGAGGAGGAAATTCCAGTAAAGAGAAAGTTGGGAAGGCTGTTGTGAAATACTGGAATTTCCAGGTGAAAAAACAGTCCTAATAAACTGAGACAGAAGAGAAGAAGGTAGTGATATAGAAGAGACATGTCAGCACAGCAAAAGATCTAGGAGCTCAATTTATAATAATATTCAACTACGCAAGCCAAAGAACAGGAGACTCTGTATTGGAAAATAGAAATGTGTCAGCCAAACCTGAAATCATATGTTTTTCTATTGAAAAAGAAAAATAACAAGTGTTTGTCAAAGAAGTAGTGTTGTAAAGAAATTCAATGACCTACTTAAAAGAACCCATTTTTCCTTGCTCAAACAAGGAAGTTCAAAAGTGTAGTTTATGAGATCATACATTTCAGAGTCCCAGCTACAGCATGTGGAACAGAGGCTTATGTACATAGCCAGAATAGCAGAAGTAAATGAAACAAACTGAGGAAGGATGGAGTGGGGGAGAGGATATCTGTGTGAAGTGGTGCCTGGACAGAGGTCTCTGAATGGGACATACATCACTGTGCAGCATCCTCTTGCTTTTTCGCATATGCATGCAAGGAACCATCAGGACTTGAAGTGTGGCCCCTGAGCCAAGACTGACCAGAGATAGCCTGGGCAGAATCTCTGCAGAAACTGATTAGAGGTCTCAGAAAACAACAGAGAAAACTCTGATAGGTCAGAAAGAAATAATTCTTTCCCAGGAAAGTAACAGAACTTTGTGAAGTGGTCCAGAGTGATGGTAGCACCTTCACCAACTGCATTTGTTAACCCTTACCTACATGTGAGCAACTCAATCTAGTGGTAACAGTAGACATGGAGAGAGTTGAATAGTGATCTCCAGGGCTCCCTGCGCACCTAAATCTGCTTGGGCTGTGCTTGCATGGCTTTTTTTTTTTTTTTTTTTTTCCCATCTTTTTGACTTTTTAATTGCTGCTTTCTCTTTCTGACAATGTGCCTGACACTTTTCAGGTGGAAGACAGCCTTTAGCATATAGAGATACATCTCTCCACTTCATCCTCAGAAAGAGTTTTAACTTGGCTTTTCACTTACCTCTGCACAAGGGAGGCTGACATTTATTCTTCTTATTGTCTCGGTCCAGTCTTTTCCTGTGGTTGCAACTGGAAAATTCAGCTGGAAATGAGCAAGAAGCTCAAGGTTGTCTTGCATGTATCAAGACTTTCAGTTATTTTTCAGTGATGATATTTGTAAGCAACTAAGATGTGGATACCTTCGCTTTGCTGGTAACTCTGCTAATGACTGAGAAAACTCTTGCCAAAGCAGAACCTTCTGTAGCTTTATGCAGCAATTATATTTAAGGCCTTTAATGCAAGCTATTAAAGCCAATCTTACTTTCAAAATATTTCAGAGGATAGCATACTTCCTGTTTTTGAATGTGGCATTTTAGATGGTACATATGTAGACACTGAGTAAGAATTATGAAAATATGTCAGTGTGGTACGCTGTTGTAGTGCTGCTAATATGAAGTTATATATCCTCCTTTTTGTTCTCATGAGGCACTGGAATACATCCTCAGCAAATTTACTGATAACACTAAACTGCAATGTGCTGTAGACTTCCTGGAGGGATGAGAAGCCTTACGAAGGGATCTAGACAGACCTGAGCACTGGGCAATTACTAACAGCATGAAATTCGACTAAGGAAAATTCCAGATTCTGCACCTTGGATGGATAATGCCAGACATAAGGGGATAGAACTGGAAACGAGTGGCTGGAGAGCAGCTCTGAAGGGAGGGACACTGTGTGTTCAGCCCATAGCACAGGAGGCTGAGGGGGGGGCACCATGGCAGCATACAGCTCCTCACAGGGAGCGAAGGGGCAGCATGGATCTGTCACTGTCAGCAGAGAGCAGAGGACCTGAGGGAACAGCACGGAACTGTGTCAGGGGTGGGTCAGGGTGGGTGTTAGCAAAAGGTTCTTCACCTCAGAGTAGTGAGCATGGAACAGGCTCCCCAGTGCTATGACCAGTGTACCAAACCGCTGTAGTTCAAGAAGCATTTGAACTAAGCTCTCAGACATAGGATTTGGATTTTGGATGGTCCTTTGTGGAGCCAAAAAGTTGGATTTCATGATCCTTATGAGTCTCTTCCAATTCAGGATATTCTATTCATTTGATTCTGTGAAGATTAACATAATCCTTCTCTACCTGAAAATAAACCACCGACCCTGACTTTTGAGAAGCGTTCTCTCCCAATGGACTTTGTTATTCCCTGTATGGTTGGCAATACTGCTATTGAGTTTCATTCTGTGAAGAGCACTTTGTTTATGACAATTAGGGTCTGTATGCTGCGGAGGATGTACTGCCAGAAAACTTTGCAGATTTCTTTCTAAAAGGTGACATTCACAGAAGGGATATTATTCACTTCAACAGCAGCAAGATTTATAAACCTCTCTAGAGCTGTGTTCTGCAGTGCTACAAATTACAATAAAATGTGTGGCAAACAATCAAGAAAGCAGACAATCACAGCAATATCAGCTGCACTTATGATCACGCACACATTTTTAAATGGCCACTTCAGAGCTTGATAGGATATTATTCAGTTGTTCAGCTATTTCTAGAAAGAGCCACTGAAAGTATGGAGATTTATCACTAAGGCAGTGAGCCATCTGTCCCACTCTTTAAGCCAGAAAAGCAATTGTACAATATTTGGATCCCTACGATGTGTGATATCTCTGGGGTCTCTATCAGGAGGTCTCTATTTTGATCCCTTTAATCATTTAATCTGTATCTTGGATTGGAGAAGTCAGGCTGATTCCTGGGATGGTTCTGCTCATCCTATGAAATGAGATGTTTAAGAAATAGTTTGTCAGTCTGAAGTCTTTAAATATCTAATGGCCTGTCCACTGGGCTGTGGTATGAGAGATGAAGACTTGGGTCAAACAAGAAGAACAAGTAAATGCTTTTTTCTTTCTGGTACGTTTCTGGTGTGTTGTTCTAGTACTGCTCCACTTCAGGATCTCGGGTCATATGTTTAGGAGCCCAGATACAGTTAATAACCCCAAGTGTAGGTTTTCACTTTCTCAAACAGCCTTAAATATGTTGTTGACACACCACAGAGTAATTTCTCCAGCAAGTGTTGGAGCAGATGTCCCTGTTAGGGTAGAGGCTTCAATACAGACTGCATCATATGGCAGATGCAGCCCTCCAAGTCCTGGACTAGCAGGAATGCTTTGGGTCTCTTTCTGATGCCAGGAGAGATGGCCCTTTGTCCTGCAGGATATGTGCTGTTTTGGAGGAGCTGTGGCACCAGCTGTAGGAGTTATGGGGGACAGTGATCAGGCTGCAGTGTATTACAGAGGATGAAAGGGACAAGATCTTCTCTTACAGCTTAAAGACTCTGAGACCCCAACCACAAGAGAGAATAGAGGGAGCGGATACTGCTCCTTAAGGATAACATAGTCTGTAGAGAAGGGGAATAGTGGAAGCTGGCACGAAGCAGAAGGACTCTTCTTAGACATTAATTTTAAGGTATTTACCTCCATTGCTGTTCCTTGCTGGTGAGACAGAACAAGCAGTCAGAATTAGGTGCTAAATGTTGAAGATCAATGGTGAATTATTTTTTTTACCACCTTCCTAAGTGAAACTTGAACAAGGACTTAGAATTTTGGAAGTGTTTATTTGCCTGTTAGGCTTAAATATAGTTACGAGTGTAAGTTCTACTTTTGACAGTTTGGGCCGATGTCTACAGAATTTCCAGGTTTCTTTCTGCTAAAGGTCAATCAAGTCCTATTAAGGATTATAATGAGTCAGGATGTGGAAGGTAAATTCATCTCTCCATCAGTAAGGATCAGCACAGAAAACTGAGGGGCCTTATATCTGCCCAATTCATGAATTTTAACAGCTTGAAAAGCTTTTTCCCAGCTAGATTCTGTTGCCTAATGTCCTTCTCCAAGAGTAAACAAAGCAATCAAAGTCCCTGACATATACATTTTTCTCCCACCTTAAATAAATAACAATGCTTACATTTTTATTGTAGTGTCTCTATTCATATGACTTTCCTAATGGATGGAAAGTGAGCACCTGCTTGTGGCATGAAACATTGTCTGCTAAGATCCTTTAGTGAAATGATTGTGATAAATCACCTTTGTCAGTGATTTCTGAATGAGACAAATCCCAAACTAATCTGCTATCTGCAATCCAAATGTAATGGACTCATGGATCATAAACATTCTGCAGGGAAATATGCCTCCATTCTGTATTAGTCAATAGACAGAAATGTTATTCATACTTCCCTGTACAGGGGCTGTGATGGAAGCTATAATTAGAAGGTGAGTGAGAAAAGGGGCAGAATATGAAAGAAGCTGTGTATAGCTGGATTCAAATTGATTTTGGGAACATAACTGTTATTTACATGTGACAGAAAGCATTATGCGCGTTACAGGTGCTATGCAAGTTCTTCACAACAGTGTAACTTGTTTGAAGTGTATTATGGAAATGATCAGAGGTATAAATACCAATCCGAGTAAACTGTGATACAACAGGCCTATGTGGATCTTAACAAGAAATACTGTCACAAGTTAATGATGTCAGGATGAGTGAAGAGTTTTAGCCAATCAGGGACCAGACAAACTGAACCTCATCACTCTTCAGGTGGTCTCTGAACTGCAAATAAACTGCTCATATCTGCTTTTAAGCTCTAAGTCATAAACATCACTTGGACACATCAAATTGTTGGGGCATTCCATGAAGGAAAGAGCTTTGGCTGTTTTCTCTGAGAGATGGTTTTGTTCTGCATTTTTCTATACAAGCATGTATATACATATATGCACATTTATTTATTTATTTATTCCCCAAACTCAAGACCATGACAGGACTCACTGTTACATCTATGATATACTTCATACCTTCAAGCACTTATAGATGGCTGATGTTAATTTTTCTTTCACAAATTGTGCTCATAGGGAGTCAAAGTAGTTGAATGTCTGCAGTGTAACTAAAGTAGCAGGTAGGGTCTGTGGTGGAAACAAAAGCAAGGCTGCACCGTTTGAATTTTCTATGTGGCTATCAGGAAGAACTAGGGCTGTTAAAAACTTCTGAACGAATCTTGGGAATGGTTTGTATGAGCTTATACTTCAGTGCCTGAAGAAAAAAAGTAAACAAACAATGGAATATTGCCAGAAAAGTTCAGCATCTGCTGCCATACCACCAACATTGAGCTCTGATGTCGTGGGCCACCTTAATAACATAGGAGGCATTGCTTTTGGAGCAGCCCTTGTATATCTTCCTCTGAAGAGCACTGTCAGTTGCAGAGTGCCAAATTAGATCACAGTTGATTATATTCATTGTGATGTGGCTTCTTTTCCAGTGACAGAAAGGTTTCAAAGAGCAGACCGAGAAAAAAAATATTTTAAATTGATTGAAGGGAATGAGCACAGAGGTTTTGGAACAGTAGATGTTGAAACTAGCGCAGTGGGATGTTTTATCTCTTGTCTCTCTCTCTGATTTCCTGAATAAGTGCAGTAACTTCTTGGTTGCCTTTTTGATAAACAGGGAGATATACAAGCACAGTTTGAGTTCTGGGGTTCAGTTTTCTTCTTGCTCCTGTAAGCGTTGCATTCAGCAGTAGATATTCTGCAGTAATACACAAGTTGCATCTTACTTTTCTTTAGCTTTGCATATAATGTAGTGGGTAGAAATGTATTTAACATATCGTAAGAGTTTTTTCATTCCTAAATATCTATTGAGATGTACAAATACTAGTGTAAGAACAATGAAGAGAGAGATGCTAAGTCATACAGCTGCATGAAGTTCAGACCACACTCATTTTGGGTAAAGATATTGGTTGTGTTTTTGGTGCTTCTCCTTTGAAACCTGAATGATCAAACTGAACATAGAATTATCTATCAGCCTTCCCTCCCACTTGTTCATGCAACACCTCATACAGAAGCCAGGGCAAATTGTGTTCAGTATCTCCACTTCTGTGATGAGAGAGCCAGTGTGAGCTTTCTCCATATTACTCATTTTCCTTTCTTGTTGCTCCACAACTTTGCATCTCCAAGAAACAACATCTTGATGCAGCTTTTTCTTCCCAGTGTTGGGAAATACGTGGGAGCAAGGAGTCACGGAATGATGCTTCTGTAGAGATTGTCCCTCTCCTCTGCAGATCTCTTGACTGTTTCAATGTACGCCTCTGTTAAATTACTGTGAGCAAAAGTGTAAAGCTAGATGCATCCAAAGCCAAAATTGCTGCAAGTATTTCATGTGGCAGAGCTGACACAGCTGTGTTATTGAAATGAGTTAAGAACTTGCATATCTTTCTGATGTAGAAATAAAACACAAACACTTGAAAAATAGGTACATTTCAGCTATGCCATCCAGTGATCATATTTTAGGGAATTGTTCTTAATAGCCGTTTTGATGCAGTTCGTAACAGCTTGGTTTTAGAAATTAGGTCACCAACTCTTTCCTTCTGTAACTGAAATAAAATTCAGTTTGGAAGGATTGTCTTAAAGTGATTGTTAATCAGCATATTTCATCAGTCCTTCCACATCTATTTTCACAAGAAAAATATTTTCCTTTATAGCAGCTGAAATGGAGGTAGACACCCCCTTAAGCATCTGAAAATGGAAAAAAAAAAAAAGAAAAGGCTTTTTATATTTTTACAGAAATAATCTATTTAACCTTCCATGGCATTTTTGCCTTTCAGTGAAGCTCACGATTTCCTGGGAAGTCAATATTTTATTAGAAGAAGCAATTCAGTCATTAAAGTGACTGTTAACTGAATCAAAATATGAAAGCGGGTGTTTGACCGCAGTTGTTGTGTGTCATGAAATGAACCCCATCTTTATTTTTTAGTTTCTCATGGCATACGTTTAGATGTTTTAGGGACGTAACAACGTAATTAGTCCAGGATTCATTTTTGTAATTTCTCTCACAGTTTTCATCCATATTCCTACTACTTTACAGTTGTGGGCAGTGCACATGCTTGCTGTCCTGCCAATCTTTATCATCTGTCTTTATAATTATGGATCTTGGGTAAATTTATTAATCCAGTGTTACAATTATAAGAATTATAATATTACTGTGCAATTTTTGTGGCTGTCACTTTAATATTGCTACACAGCCAAAAAAAAAAGAAAAAGCTGCAAGCCTGTTATGATTTTTGTGGTGCTGTCATTGTTTTCTCCCTTAGTAAGCAGGGGTGGTCTTTTTGTACATCTATAACGTTGTTTGGCTGTATACCACGAAAAGCGTGACTGTGAAATTTTGATCTTCTATGTAAACTGTAATAATCTTTACAGGAATACCTGCTAGTTTTATTCATTTATGTAAATTAATTCCTTCATTTGTTCTAAAAGTGTAAAGTATGTTTTAGAAGACATACCTGGACTCACTGATGGGTTTGTCTCTGCAACACTGACTGCTTTAATTGCAGCAGTTCTGAAGGATGTGTAACTCAACCTACTGACTACATGCAATGAAGATTCCGGTGTCGGGTCTCTTGCAGAGAAGTCAGTTAGTAAACAGGAAGAGGTTTCCAATTTCACCTCGTATTGGAGTTGCACCGATGAATGTTATTCATATCTGTGCTTCAAAGGAGCTGGAGACAGCTAACAAGTTACCCCCACTTTATTGCACACAGTGGATGGTCACGTACAAGGAGGTAGAGGACCTGAAAATTATGAAAAATGCACAGCAATATTACTTCTGTATTACGGTACCAGCCCAGCTAGATCAGTACCTTCTGCCTAATTAAATCAGTGTTCTCTGGTATATAGGGGAATAAATCTTGAGTGTGACCTGTTCAAAATGGAACTGCAATCTCTGTACTGTGGAATTATTTTAATCTATCTTTATGCCTTTAAATTGATAAGAAAAGGTAGGGAGCCTATCAGGCGCTCTTTCCACTTTAATGACCACAGGGTATTTAAGCAAGGAAACATGAAATAGGAATCTTTATCAGCTGTTATTACAAGTGTTCTAGTCATTATGTATGAAGAGTGGAATTAAATGTATTTTAACTATGGTGTGAAGGATCAGACCAAGCAGGAGAGCTCATTTCTGACGCAGAGCAGTGCACTTACAGCCTCTATCTGAAGTTTAAACCAGCTGGACTGGGACAGATTAAAGGTCAGTCCAATCAGGGCCAAGTAGACACTGCTAAAAGCAAGATGGTATAGGTAGTTCTTTCCTACTGCTTGCAGTCAGGCACTTAAGGACTTTCTAAGACAGGGTTTCACTTGATGTTAAATGTGCCAGCAGAGAAGGAAGCAGTGGCAGACTTAGTAAAACAGAATGCTGATTTCCTCATTCATTGTTCGCCACTTATCCTCAGTAGCAAGTCAGAAATACGTGGGAACACACTGTCAGTCAGTGTGTTTAGCTCTGTTCTTTGCCACAGCGAGCTGCCATGTCACTTGAGAGCATCAGTACTACCAGCAGCCTTATAAGGATTTCCCAGCATACAGCTGCATACTTTCTATCAGATAATGACTATGTGCTGAACAGCAAACCAACTTAATTAACAGGGGTTTAAAATTTTTAAGCTTCTTAGAAGGACTGCTTTCTTATGTGATAACAATGACTTAGTTCATTGCAAAAATGATGAGGAAAAATATTGATAGACTTTTCCGATTATGCTCTTCTAGTGTGGTTTAGACTTCATATGAGACATCTGTGTTTCAGTGTCTTTCATCTGTCAGCCATTTATATGTCCTCTAAGAAACTGTAAATTATTATAGTCATATTATTAATGGGAAGATATCCAAAAGCGATGATTTAGAAGTAATCAGCCTTCAAAATACACACACCAGGACCAAGCTTAATGGAGATCCTGTGCACATGGATGGAGGCTCTAGGCACGGCTGGCCATGAACATTCAGGGACATCAGTGCAGTCTGAGGCCAGACACTTGTGGTTGTGCTGCCCAGAGAACACTTCAGAGGAGAATTCATTCATATTCAAGGACAAGAATTTATTTTAGTGAAACTCAAATCCATAAGCAAAACACATTAGTGCCATAGTGTCATCTATAACCTGCAGGTAACACATAATCAATGCACGCTATTCTAATATGTTACATCAGAACGTGAGTGTTGCTATATATTAGGTCTATTTTCTGTAAGTGCTTTTATCAAGGTTGTATTTACAAAGAAGTAAGGCAAATTCTCAAATGCTATGCAAGACAATCATTTCTGCAGTCTACTTCTCCCAATTCCATTAATGGTCCTTTTTAAAATAAACATGTCATTGCATCAGTAGTTTTCCCTATGGGTGAAACAATTACTGGCAATTAATATCATCTAATTTACAGCGAGTTTTCATGAAGCCATAAAGCCTTCTTTGTGCTAATTGTGTTTCAGTGAGGGTGTGAGTTTAGTTGTTGGGCTTTTTTTTTTTTTTTTTTTTTTTTTTGTGGCAGTTGATACAGAACATAGGGTGGAGATAACTCCTGCAGCAGTATATAATGGAAAAGTTTGCAGGGTTTGAAGGCTGTTTCCACAGCTTAAAGAAAATAAATAGAATTCTTTATGTTCTGACTAATATTGTCTGACAGATGGTGAAATTGTGCCAATATTATGTTTTCAGGTGACTAAAGCCACTAGAAACATTGATTAATGTCCTCTGACTGCCCAACTAAGCCAGCAGAGGTAACAGTTAAGTAGATAACAGCCAAGGATGAGCAGAGCCCAGAATATCAGCCCCAAATAATTGCTGTTAGCTGAAATCCTGACATATTTTGTGAGATGCAGAAAGCCCTCCTCAGAGGGCCAAGCAGAAGGGCAAAATGGAAGGTTGGCAGAAGTCTGCTCCATCAACTTCATGTTGTTATTCCCCTGTTGGCCAGGACAAAACCCTTTTCCTGCTGGGAAATGTTGCACTGATGAACAGAGTTGTAGCAGACTATTTCAAAGTGCTTAACAAGGCCACTGTCTGCTTGCTCCTGTGCACGGCTATTTCTGAAAATCCATCTGGCAGATGATGTTCTCGGTAATGTAATGCAACATGCCTCCAAGGTCTGATAACATGTGAATTAATTAGATAATCCAATTTTAGATAATCTTAAGTTTATCTTGATAATAAACGGGGTTGTGCCACACTATGCATGTGTCAGTTAAGCTGGTTAGGTGCATCCTTATTTGCTCTAAGGCATCTCAGCACGTCAGGTACGCTGATAATCATGCTGTTATGTAAAAGGACTTGGCTATCTACTGCTCAGCATGACAGGAGTTTGATGGGGAAGGTAGGCATCCTTGAAACTGTGGGATTCCTTTGTCCCTTCTTGTCTCCTGACAGAGCATCATTGAACCACTGAGCAGGTTTTCAGCTGCTCCAGGGAGTGATGGGTGCTGCCAGAGGTGCCCAAAGTTCTCCCATGCTTCCCTTCCACTTTTTTGATCCCTTTTTCATTTGCTTCTCTCACAAATTGTTTATCTTTGCCTTGGAACCACATAAGGTCAGAACCAGACTCACCTACAGTAAAATGCATGCAGTCTACACACCCAGACACTTTTTACTGTACTAAAACTCTGTGTCTGTGTGATCTGGAATATATACAGTACGCTTTAAGATTAGCTAACAGCTACACTATTACATTGAGAGCGTTAGAGAAGCACTTGGGCCTGAAGGATAACTGGTACTGAATGGCCTTATCTGTGCTAGTAAAGTATTGTCTCCTGAACAGAGTGGTTGCAGGTTGATGTCACTACCTTGGCCACAGACCATGTCCACATGGGAGAGTGCTCACTGACATGCGTTGAAGGACTGCCAGGCTAATGACAGAGCAGTAGGATAAATTCAGAGCATTTCTAGTCACAACGGCACTTGCTAAGGAAGTAATTACACAGAAGAAAAGCGCTTTCTGAAGGTGCTACTGTAATAACTAGCGCTGTCTCTGGGCAAGAAAAGGCTCCTTCCTTCTAGACTGTGCTCTTGGAGGGTTTGTGTAAAGCTAAGACGTGCTCTTATGAATGCAGGAATCAAAGGTTTAGGTCCTACGGCACCAAGGCAGATCCATGTTGAACTGCTTGGGGAGACTGACTGAACCTACCAACCATGAAAAGGCCACTATTGTCCTGTTGGACACGACAGTGGAATGGGTTTTGTCTGAGAAGACAAATACAGCTTTTGAAGACGCAGAAGCACAAATGGGTGACATGTAATCGTCTCTTTGCCAATACTTTATGAAAGGCCAATACATTATTAATTGCCGTTTTAGAGTGTGTGATGGACAGATGAGAGATATATTGCTAACTCTGGTTTTTAGCACAGTGGCAGATGGTGCTAGAAATGGCTATAGGCCATAGTCATACTTAGCCAAATGAGCTATAGGTGCTAAATAATTGATTAACCTTCTATTAAAAGATCTCTTAATTACTTACGAACCCTTTCTAAGTGGCATGTGGAATAGCCCCAATTTCAGAGGGGCAAGTGCAATTCGACTGGGACATCCTCATCTTCCTGTCACAAGACAGAAATTCAGTGAAGGGGAAGTACAAAGTTTGAATATCTGTGAATAAAGTAAGGAAAATTGTATGCCACTTCTATCAGGAAGTGCATAGGAGCAGCCTTGTGCTCAGGTCTCTTGAAAATGGATGTATCTTTTTTTGAATGTTGGGCTCCAAGATCAAGAAACTCCAGTGTTGATAACTACATAAGAGTCATGAATGGAATGCAACAGGGAGGAATTCTAGGAGTGTATAAATGTTTTGGGATTTATATACATCTGCCAGTGTGGTCAGCCCCTATAAGAGAAACATTGGCAGGCTCTACCAAACTTGGTGTTATCAAAGCCTCTCTGCTGATCTGCAAAGAGCAAAACAAATGTTAACACTTGCATTGTTTTATCTTCCTGGCAAGCACCCAGACAAAGCACACCTCCCTCCTCCCTTCTGTGTTTTCATTCATTGCACTGGCCTTGATAGCATCCCTTGGGAAAATTAATTCCCACTTCCCAGAGATGCTTACTCCTTTTGTGTGAATGCATTTCTTTCACTTACAGAGGTGAATAGTTTGTCTCTTTTCATGACACAAGGTCAAGAATATGAATTAAGTCTGGAGAATGACAGAGCAGG
Organism: Phasianus colchicus; assembly: GCF_987193195.1. NCBI lineage: Eukaryota > Metazoa > Chordata > Aves > Galliformes > Phasianidae > Phasianus > Phasianus colchicus. The sequence continues at coordinate 28,537,970 of NC_143439.1, forward strand.
GAGCTGCTAACTTCTCATAGCATTGTGCTTCTCAAATGTTTAGCAAGTAGCTGTTTGGTTTTTTTTTGTTTTGTTTTTTGTTTTTTGATTTTTTTTTTAAACTGGTCCTCTTAAGGTGCCTTCATTGAGAACAGCATTATTCACATCTGACTGATAGCCAAGAGCCAATGCACTGGATTAAATTTCCATCCCAGTCTGACATGAAATCCAGTTCTCTGGACTGATATGAGCCAGGGAGCAATTATGGGAACTCAAATATTTTCTGTACCATGGATTCATATCTGGGCTTCATGAAACTGCCTTTACTGGCTGTGGAGGTCTCTGGAAAGTACCTTCGCCTTCTGGTATGGTATCTCAAGAGTGCTGCATCTAGTAAATCTGTGTATTCCATAGGCAGAAATGATTTTAGAAGTTATGGCATTACCTTTCACTTCTCTTTCTGGAACTCTGCAACACAAAAAGCCAGAAAGATCTGTTTCTGGGCATTGCTGTCTTTCTATGCTTAATGGGGACTTATCCAAGCATGATGGATTTGCAGGTTTAATATATTCTGTATTTTGAAAATTTGTTTCAAATCTTATCTTGCAGTAAACATTTGGAATCACTCTAGATCATTAGTAACATAGCTAAGTGGCTCTTTTTGATCATACAGAGCTCTCATTGAGGTGTCTAAGTACCTAGCTCCCATTGAATAGCGTTGAGATTTAGGAATGAATATACCACTATTTTTTAATAGGAAAGGTATCTATATTTTTCTAATTAATTCTTGCTGTGAACAAGTTGGAAATGTGACCCGGAATGGAAACTACTTAAGCTAAAAACCTATGTACAAGGATTGCAATTTATTGTAGTGTGACAATATATAGTACTAATTTTTGGATCTGAAAATCTTTATCTCCTCTACATCAATATTAGATCTGCAATTTTAAGGCTTGAAAGCAGAGCCCTTTGCTTTTCTGGAAGGGCATCCCTTGTGCTATGCATGTTTGCCTCATTAACAGCAATTCTAACTTCAGAACTAGATTTCTGAATTTCTCTGTGGTATCAGTATTGAATTAGGGTGGCTCGAATACATTCAGTATTTGAACACAGAAGAAAAAAATGCAAGTTTGACATTGTCATTGCCTTGATGAAGTTCATCAGCAATAAAGACTGCTATGCCAGAACAGTATCTGCCAGCATCCTACAGTTAGTAGCACTATGGTCAAACCCGTCTTCCTTCGTACAAGAACACAATTGGTGATATTTTCAAATATCTCAGCTCAAGGACTAATATTTCAAAGGTTGCTGAGAAGTTTTGTGGCAAGGTGAGGCTCTTAGAAAATGCCATTTCAGAGAGCTCAAAATAACTGATGTAAACAGTCCCAAGTTTTAAATATTAAGAAGTTAGTGTTCAGGAGGGCTCAAGCCCTATATAACTAGTCTATTGCTATCAGAAAAATAACACATGCAAAAATAATAGTACAAGATAATGAAAGCTAAGTCATAATGAACTTAAATTATAATTTGAAAACATTCCTAGTCAAATTCTTAATAAACCATTTTAATTTTTTTGAAATGTCTTGTTTTTCAATCAGCACTACTGAAAATGATGTTTAGAAAGAAGCAAGAATATTCTTACTCCAGAAAACATCCAATACTGTCTGACATGACTTAAGCTTCTGAATACTAAATTGCTCCTAGAAGTTTTAATCAACAATTTTGGAGACTGAGCTTAAGTAGCAACAGCACAAAGCAAGATTTTTATGTGGATGATTTGAGTTCTGTGTTCTTTCCACCACATATTTTGTTTCAACCTTTTTGAAGTCTTTCAGGTTCATTTTCTTCGTTGTTCTTCCTTGGAATAGCAAAATATTGTAAATTCAAAAAATTTCTTCATGAGTTGTTAAGACAGCTTCTAAGAATGGAAAACCATTGCTATGGTGCAACGCTGCAAGGACTCTATTCCCATATTTTAAGGAGGATAAGCTGTATTTGCTGTGTCTTTGTCAAACAGACAGTACACTGAATTAAATACTCTCAAAGCAAGAGAAAAAGGCATGGAGAGAGAACAAGACCAGCAGGAATTCTCTTAAATAATTTATAGCAAAAAAGAGATATGTTTTTTAAGGAAAGGGACTCTAGTTATTTGATGATAGATTCAGTTTTCTTTGACTTTTTTTTTTTATCATGGCCTTCAAAGTGAAGTGTCTTTGAAGTGTGTCTTTGCTGTGACATGAAAACACAAGTTGGCTTAAGCCAATGAGCTTGTTGAGGTGAGTGTACTGAGATGCAGGTGGAAATCAGGGGACTTCAGGCATAATGAAGGGTTAGGAAATAAGACCTGCTGCAGTATCCATAACTGTTATTTTCTACTGAGATAAGTATACTGATTCTATATCTTCTGAATTGCTCATTCTTTAGCATCCCACGGGGGTGTTGCCATGGTGTAAAGAGCAGCAGTCAAAAAGGGAAAGGATTTAAATTTAAGAGTACAACTCTAGGTTGGAAACAGTTGATAACGAGGATCAAAATTCTCCTTCTGGCACCCATGGACAGGACACTGGATTTGCTGGAAGTGAATTGTGGGTACAGTCTGATGCAATGGAATCATGTGACTGCCTTTAAAAATAAAATAATGTCAACTTCTGCTTTCTGGGAAGCTGCGAATCATATTTACAGCAAACCATTTGCAAGAGCAAATATTTATGAAGTAAGAGCTTATGCATGTATTCACACAGATAAGTGTTTGATGATAGTGCTAGACAGATTTCTTCTGTAGATAGTAAGCAAACTCTTTCCAAAGTAACTTCATTTTTTTTCTCACTTAATTCCCATCTTGAGATCCATCTTAAGGTTTGAGAATGGGCTGATTGCTGCTAAAAGAACACTTACATGTTTAAACCAAATAATGAGCTTGGCTTGTTATCTGGAGCATGCCGTCAGCTTTCATGGCATTGCAAGTTTGACAGCTTGATTTTGTGACTGCTTTTATAGAAACTTCAGCTCCCCCAGGGAAAGCTGCAAGATCAAAGATTGGTTCCCGCTGTCACATAGCTTACTAAATCCTGGGAAGTTTTTTCAGTGTAAAAACAGGGTAAATTAGATCTGAGACAGGCCTCAAGTGTTTCCTTGGACTCACAGTAGTTAAGAGGAACTAGGAGCATGCAGCTTGATTGTTCTTTGGAAGGAAGCAAGCCTTCAGTTAATATTAGTGGAGGTAAGAATCAGACCCATTTGCCAGGTGATGATCTAGTCACAGGACAGTAAGTAAACAGTCTGCAAGCTGGAGCTCAAACTGAGTAAAAGTTTTCATAAAGAAAAGCTCTCTTTAGAAATTTGGTCCATTACAAAAAGCATGTAGAAAATTCAACTTCTGAAGCTGCCCAGGAAATTTCTCTTTGAATAAATACCATACAGGTTTTTAAAGACCAGAATAGTTCTTTAGCTTTCATTCTTCAGAACTGAGGATTTTGGAAGAAAAAAATTATCTGGTTTTGAGGGTGGTAACATTGCCCGAAGGTGGAAATTCTGAAGATTAAGGCGACGTGTTAGTCATATGCCTTCAAGGTGCTGAAATTTCAGTTGATCTTTTTCCTTCCCAATCATCTACTAATAACTGTCATATTATAACTACAATTGGCATGAGAAGAAATTTTTTGCAGTATTCTCAGAGTAATTCATAGGAGACATAGAATAGAAAGGGAGACAGCTCTTAATTCCTATGGATGTCTATTTAATTGCCCCTCTGAAACTCTATATGGGGAATTTAGTAGTAGTTACTCAGATCTAACCTTGCAAGAAGGTTCCTTTCATATGGACAGCTTTCAGCAACTCCAGTGTTCCCGGTTTATCTTGAGGGACACCAGCCCAGAGGAGATTCTGAATGTTTTTGCTCTTGAAACCTCTATTATTACTGTTGATTTTCTCTTCTGAAGTATCTTCCACTGGTTTAAGTCTCACATTTTCCTTATTGGTTAATAGCCACATTTTGTGGATCACAACACCAGAAGATACCACTAAACTGTGCATAATACATGTTTAAAGTTGCATCCAAGGCACTGCAGTTCTACATTCCAGATGATGGCAGTTTTCACCAACTCACCTCAGTGGAGAACACTATCAATAATTTCTCTCTGTATCAAGGAATAACTTTCGCAGTGCCAACTTTGTTGTGCCAGGAATTTACCGTGTTTCCATTGGTCCCAAACCAATGGTCTTGGTTTTTCAAGAACTCCCTATGAATGTTAATTTCAGGTTGAGTAGATTATTTCTTTCAGCTTTTTCCATCCCTGTTTTCTACAAATCTGTGAAAACTGTCGTACAGCTGCATATATTTCAGTGTGTAGACAGATCTTGAAATATTTACTACCCAGCTTTGAACACTGCTCTGCTGAACTAAAGCTGAAACCAGTAAGGAAATAAAGCTCTCTAACACTGTAAGAAAATGTAGGAATTCTGTTTAAGAATTGCTTTTGGCTTCTGTATAGTTGAAAGGGGAGTCTGGTTTTAACTTTTTAAAATCTATGGACTTTCAAATGATTATACCATGTAAAACAGTCATAACTTCTATAAAGTGCAAGTGAAATGCCTTTTTATCATCTCAATAATAAAGCCCAGCTGTATAGAACTAGTATGCAACTATCTTTAGTGAAAATAGGAAAGCTCAGATGAGATCAGGCCCTAGACAGCATGAAGTCCTGGTCTGTCTGAAGTTTGTAACTTCAAAAATGCCTTTCACTTCTGTTGGCAGCTAGTGTAACCAGGTTTTCTGTAGGACAGGCTTGTACTCGGCAAAGCAGAGGCCAAAGATGCAATAAAACTGTGGTGGGGGAAAAAAAAACACAAGCAAACATAAAACAACTTTTCCCATATTTTGGTAATTAGAACACTTTGCAAATAGCCTTTTCAGTTCTTTCTTTGGAACTGTTAGATGCGGAAAGATCTGTGGGATGAAAATTAGCTGAAGATTCCTGGTCGTTGGAGGAAAGTAGAGTCTAGCAACAGGTGAATGAAGCTTTTAACTGTGAGGAACAGATGTTACAGTGCCTATTTGTAACCTGATAGTTTAGTTATGTGAACAGTAAATACATCCATAAGATAGCCACGAAAAACTGAGATTTATTCTGCAAGAATCCACCTCAGGCAAAAGTGACAAGGTATCTTCTATTCTACTGAAAAGTGACGAATGTCCAGAATCAAACTTCTAGTCTTCTTCTTGGTCATATAGAAGCAGACTTAAAAATCCAGACTGAAAAACACACGTGCACATGATCTACATGGGTAGTAGCTCCCAAGGACTTATTGCAATATGCAAGTCCCAAGGTTAGGTGAACATGCAGACAGTATCCTTAGTAGCACATACATTCTAGGTAACCTTTTTCGTTCTTCAACATTTTCAGGCCTAAGGTAAAGTGAATAACTCATGAAACTCATAATCTGTGGGGACAAGTTATTGTTGTTGTCAATACAGCAGATGCATGTAGAAATGATCTTTCGGCATTTCACATAACTGGATGCAATAGTCCAGGGCATTAACATATAAACAGGGGAAAGCCAAGGATTCTCAGAAGAGAAAACAAGTTATTAACTTCCAGTCCATCAACAGTGGTTTCAAAAAATCTGAGAGACTGTTTAAAATCTGGCAGTTTTAAAGATCTTATGGGACCTTATGGGATAAATCATTTAAAGAAGTTCTACTTGAGGAAGTAACTCTTAAAACTTTACTTACCATGAAGTAATTACTTAAATGTATATCATCTCTTGCCTTTGCATGTAATTATAGCTAATGATCAGGGAGAGAATGGCTGACAATGTACCCACTGTTCTTTTTCTTTCTTTCTTTCTTTCTTTCTTTCTTTCTTCTTCTTCTTTTTTTTTTTTTAAGAATATTTCCACCAGGAAAGACAATTATTTTTCCTTTAAAAATGATTTGGTAACAATGGAATAAATATCACCTACTGCCTTCCACCTACCTTTTGTCCCTTTTTTTTTCTTTAACTCATAGCACATTTTGTTTCTGCATTTTTGAGGAAAAATGAAAGTGTTTTAACTCTTCTATGTTCATCTGTTCTGTTAGACAAGTATGAATGATTTCTTCTGTCTTTTAATCTATAATCTTTTTCCTTTAATCTCAACTTGGATTAATTTTTTTTAGTCAGGTACATTCCTCTGTGAACACAGGGATAGAGAATATGATATGCAAAACATGTATTAGGATTAGTCAATAAATCTCTTGCTCGTGTGGCAAAAGTATAGTCTTCTTTCTAACTCATGGAGAAGCACACAAGCACGTTCTTTTACAGTACAATTATCAATAATGAAAATAAATAACAAGGTCCTGGAAAAAAAACTATCTATATGGTCTTCACATTCAGAGCTTGTCCAAAAACTTGAAGCCAATTGACTGTAGTTGCAGTGTTGGTTTTTAATTAGTGGGGCTTTTTGTACACTCCGGAAAGGCACTGTGTGAACTTAGAGCAGCAAGACATCCCTTGTCTCTCCAGAAGTCCACCTAGCATGAGCCTGCATTTGTCATCTCTTGTCTTGTCAGTGCAATCTGAAAATATTCTGAACAGCTCCTCTTACTCAGGCTTCTCTCCTGACTGATCGACTCTGCTTGCCCTCTGTAAAGGTAAATGTAGATTAAAGGAATAGCTGGAATCCAATCTTTACCTTCTTCAATATTTCAAGTAGATTTACTATCTTCCAACCCATTCATTTGTCACTTTAATAAGTACCTGAAAAGTTAATTCATTAACAGGAATAGCCTGAAAATTTCAGCTTCTTCATTTATTAGCCAGAGAGCAATTGTAATTCAGGTAGCAATAAAGGGTTGGTGAAGAAAGAGTAAATGCTTGAATGGCACAGTAAATGTTATTGAACTCATTTCATCTATGGGTTTTAAAATAATTAATCTTGCATTGTTAATAGCTGGAGATGGACTGATCAAGTTTTGCGTTCTTAGGACATTTCAGCATGAGGCTATTTATGGCTTCTCACTGTGGAAGGGCAAAACAAGGTTAGAATAAGAAAAGATTGTGAGTGAAACTAAAATGAATACATCATTTTTGATGTATTGAAAAAAATATTACTTTTCTCCTTTCTATCAGTTTCTTTTCTTTTTTATTTTTTTAGAGGAAAAAAATGTAATTTGAGTGGGAGAAAGAATCCCCTCTCTTCTTTGCTTAGAAAAAGCACACAGAGAAAACAGAAAACTGATGTTTACTTTTTCTGTGTTCCAAGCTGCAAAAATTAAAGGCAAGTTGAATTCTATCACATGAGTAGGCGTGGGAGGGGAAGGGAGGAGGAAAGAAACCATATTTAGAGGAATACTTTGAGTTCAAAAAGTTTTGTTCTCTCTTCTGCAGCTTGAGCTGAGTACTCTTTCTTCCCAAATCCTTAGTAGCTGAAATCTAGAGCTTTGCAAGGGTAAGTGCCAGATCCTGCACATGGATCACAACAACCCCGTGCAATGCTACAGGTTTGGGGCAGAGTGGCTGGAAGGCTGTCTAGCAGAAAAATGCCTGGGGGGTTGGCTGAACAAGAGCCAGCAGTGTGCCGAGGTGGCTAAGAAAGCCGATAGGTCTTGGCTTGTATCAGAAATAGTGTGTCTGAGAGAACTAGGGAATTGACTGTCACCGTATTCTCAGCACTGTTAGGCTGCACCTCAAGTACTGTGTTCAGTTTTGGGCCCCTCACTACGGGAAGGATGTTGGTCTTGAGTTACTCAGGTGTGTCCAAAGTAAGAAAACTTGTGAAGGGACCAGCTTTCATAACCCAGGCAAGCATCTGACTTTCACCAAGGACTTCTTGGTGTCTATTTTGATGTAGGCATTTCCTGCTCACAGCATTTTTATGCCTCTATCCTTGCTGCTACTGAAGTGGCAGCACATTCTGTGTCTGGAGGTAATTAACCTCTGTCTTACTTGGTTTCTTCACCCACAAAACAAGGGAGAGCATGTCCTGCCAAGTATGGTTTCAAACTTTGTCTAGCCTGCCATACCACCAGTAAAATGTTGTGTACAGGACACCAAATACACCCTATGATGGTGTGATTTGCTGACAATGAAATGAGAAATGAGGCTGTTTCTCTAGTCCTCTGCATTTTTTTTTTTTTTTTTTTTTTACTGCAGTTTGGGACTAAAATTAGCACTTGGAAATGCTTCCTATTTATTTTATTCAAGGAATCCATTATACTGAGCACGAAGAAATGCTAATGTTAGAGTTATGGGAGGATTTGCTCATTAAAAAAAAATGTTCCTCAATGAATGAAATATCTGTGCATTAGCAATTACTTTTTTAGATGCCAAATACGACCAAAAAAAGCACTGTTGAGAAACATTGCTTGTGTAGAGAAGAAATAAAACTCCATCTGATTTATAACAAAACCAGTAATGATATCAGCCATCTGCGAACCAACAAATAATTGCATTTTGTGTACAGGTAAAATACATGTTTAGTTTGACTGAGCCTTAATTATTGTTTTTGTAGATGAATATATCATTGCAAAAGGCATTAGACTTTCAACCAGAATTTGGCACCAAGAGCAGGACTTTTCAGTTAAAAAAAAAAAAGAGCTTTTTTTTCTTGTAGTCCCAGAGTTATCTCTATTTTACCCCTCCAATTTATGTCACATCTCAATTTCATTGATTCCTACTTTGGCATTACTTTTAATAGGAAGCCCTGGATTCATTGTGCCTAGATGGGGTACAGAAATAAACATCCTAAAAACACTGAATAAATTTTCAGTGATGTCCTCAGCTGGACAGGATGAGAAACTCCAGATAGAACACATTTTTGCCTCCCTCTCTCCCCTACATTTGTGATTACACACACATGCACATGGCACGTACACACAAACATTACTTTTTGGGCACACACAAAGTATGGGGTGTACACAGAAGGTGACAGATCCAGCAAAAAGAAATATCACTAAAAATCACTAGAGTCACTTTATGAAGTTTAGCAAATATCAGAAGTATCACCATAAGTTGAAAGCAGCGAGCAGCAGATGTGTGAATTTGTAAGCAATACATACTCATAAGATAAATATTGCAGTTGTTCAAACACCTGAACACATCTCCTGATGCAAATCTGTGCGCGCCCACATACACGCACACATAAATGTTGGGCTTACAAGACAATGGCCGTGCATTAAAGTGAAAGATGTTGTGGTGCTGTCAGGCTTTCTAATTGTAATGTCAGCTCTTACTGTCATATTCAGTATTTTTCTACTGAGGTCAGATATTTGCATGAGAATCTCAGATTTAAAAAAAAAAAAAGTATGTTGCTTTTCTTTGTGGATGCAGAAAAAGGCTGAAATTGTTTCTTCCAGATTTAACTAAGAGAAGCCCTAAGCTTATGTTTATTTGTGTGTGTTTTTCAACTGGCTTGTCACATTTTTAGATCATAGTGTCATTGTGTTTGGAAAAACAAAGGTAAACAGTGCTGAAGTACTTTGTAATGGCATTTCTTCAGCTTGTTTTGTCATGCTAGCATTTGTACAGAAACCTTGTTCTGCAGAAGGCCACAAGTCTCTTGGTGTGGGCCCAAGTAAGCTATTAAATTGTATGAGCACTTTGCAGAAACAATTTGATTTCTGATAACTTCTTCAATGAGAAACATGAAAACCTCACTGTGGCTATAAGTGATATTGAACGGATGCTCTCATATAGAAGAAAAGCTGCTCTGCTGATATGCAACACAGAGGGGATCCCCGATTCAATAGAATCATAGAATTGCTCAGGTTGGAAAAGACCTTCAAGATCATCAAGTCTGACCACAACCTAACCATACTACCCTAACTCTAATAACCCTCCTCTAAATCATATCCCTGAGCACCACAGCCAAATTGTTTTTAAACACATCCAGGAATGGTGACTCAGTCACCTTCCTGGGGAGCCTATTTCAGTGTTTAGAACCCTTTCTGTAAAGAAGTTTTTTCCGATATCCAACCTAAACTTCCCCTGGTGCAACTTGAGGCCGTTTTCCCTTGTCCTCATCCTGTCACCTGTCAGCAGTGAGAAGAGACCAACCCCACTCTGGCTGCAATCACCTTTTAGGTATTGGAAGAGAGCAATAAGGTCTCCCCTCAGCCTCCTCTTACCTAGACTAAACAGCCCCGGTTCCCTCAGCCTCTCCTCATAGGGCTGATTTTCCAAGCCCTTCACTAGCCTTGTTGCCCTTCTCTGGACCTGCTCCAGTACCTCCACGTCCTTTTTGTACTGAGATGCCCAAAACTGAACACAGTACTCAAGGTGAGGCCTCACCAATGCCGAGTACAGGGGCAGGATGACTTCCCTAGTCCTGCTCACCACACCATTCGTGATACAAGCCAGGATGCCATTGGCCTTCTTGGCCACCAGGGCACACTGCTGGCTCATGTTCGGCCAATTGTCCATCAGAACACCAAGGTCCCTTTCCATCAGGCAGCTTTCCAGCTACACCTCCCCAAGCCTGTAGGGTTGCCTGGGGTTGTTGTGACCAAAATGCAGGACCTGACACTTGGCCCTATTGAAACTAACGCCGTTAAGCTTGGCCCATCGATCCAGTGTGTCCAGGTCCCTCTGCAGTGCCCTTCTCCCCTCTGGCAGATCAACACTCCCTCCCAGCTTGGTGTTGTCTGCAAACTTATTGAGGGTGCACTCAATCCCCTCATCAAGATCATCAATGAAGATGTTAAACAGAAGTGGCCCCAGTACTGAGCCTTGGGGGACACCGCTTGTGACCGACCGCCAACTAGATTCAACTACATTCATTGACCACGACTCTTTGGGCCCGGCCATCCAGCCAGTGCTTCACTCAACGGATAGGACAAGGGAAAAAGACTTTAAACAATATGAGGGGAGATACAGGTTAGATGTTAGGAAGAAATTTTTTAATCAGAGGGTGGTGAGGTGCTGGAACAGGTTGCCCAGAGAAGCTGTGGATGCCCCATCTCTGGAGGCATTCAAGGCCAGGTTGGTTGGCATCTTGGGCAGCTTGATCTAGAGGTTGGCAACCCTGCCCATTGGCAAGGGGGTTGGAGCTAGATGATTGTTAAAGTCCCTTCCAACCTTTGCCATTCTATGATTCAAGACCCAGTGCCATGGGATCTGGTGGGGCATATGCTACTTCTCTGTTTCCCACTTTCTTACGGTATCAGGTAGTAGACAGTAGCAGCAAGCAAGCATTGGTTAGAAGGTTGCTGATCCCTCAGGGAATGCACAAATTTCAGTGCCATGTTAAATTAATATCTTACTTGATAATAGGGGAACAAGGAGACGGTCAGTATGAATTTTGAATTGAATAATTGATTGATTTTCCAATATTTAGTTAGAGAAACTAGAAGTAGTTGTAAGTAACAGAAAGTTCTGTGAAGTAATTACAATCTGTTATAGATACTTCAGGAAAAAAAAAAAAGGAACTGAAATGTATTTTGGATAATACAGTCGATATACAATGTTAAATAGTCAATACTGTGTAAAAATTTACATTTCAATGCCATTACCATACTGCACATTGAATCAATAGCTTTTTATATAAATAATGGGATAGCTCATTGCTAAATATGCTATCTCTAATGCTTATTAGACTGTCAGAGTCAGGCTTAATAACATATGAAGGCTAGTTAAACATTCTATGTACTGTAAAATTCTCAGAGATTTAGTTTATGTGAATTATCAGCAGGAATACAGTATTAGAGTAATGTCTCCCAGGAAAACGACAAGCAGGACAGGAGTGGGTTTACCTTTTTCAACTGAGTAGCTGCCTCTAGCATAGAGATGGTGCTCACCGAGGTCAAAGTGAGACATGTCAGTCATAGATGGATTCCTTTTCCTCTGGAAATTGAGGGAAATAATAAAGATCTGAGGATATTATAACAGTTGTGATCTCTTAACAATTCTATGGTAATTATTTTCATTTCCTCTTTGTTACATTGGTATTGGTTGGAAATGAATGGTATAAGGCACTTCTGCGTTGTAAAAGCACATTTATTTTTTGGAAGTCAAAGTGTCAGGCACAAAAAGGTAAATGATAGCTACATGCTGAATTTTGAAAATCCATTTATTTTGAAACCTTTCTTTTTCCCTACCTCCCTTTCTTCTTTTCCTGCTTGTTTTCTATTCTTTTTGCATTAAAAGGCTAGAGGGTTCATCTGCTTCAGCTACTTATGCCTCTAACTGAAGTGACGATACTGTATTTTTGACATCATAATTATTTCCACTGCAGCCAACTGCAATTTTGTAAATTGACTTCAAGTAGCAATGTAAGCAGCAGGAGCAGATGAGTCCTTAAGAAACTATGATTCTGTCCTTGAAAATATGGAATGATGATGAACTGCAGAACAATTTGTAAGCAGAATTATTGGGGAAAAAAAGTTTCCTCTTTCTTTTCTACACTGATAAACATCCAGACTATCTCTCTGTGAGTTGGAAGTGGACTCTTGGTTCTTGTCTAGTAGGATTGATCAGGATGCAGACCCCATAATTCGGCATTCATGCTCCCCTAAAACCTATAATAACCACTGTGAATGAATTATGAAAACCTTTCTTTCCGTCAGACTTGAAAATCTGAAAGCTGCCTGGGCTGCACCTGTCCTTAAGTCACCAAAAAGCTTCCAACAGCCAGTCATTAATGACACTGCAAGATGCCCGAGAGGGATGCCTCAGCATTTTTCTAGTGTATACATCTCATCTGTATATAAGGAAGGCAGGCTTTTCTATGATAACTTGCCTTGGGTTGTGGTATAAAAAAGCAAGGTTGACTGACTTTAATAACCTTGGAAATGTAATATGCATTTAGAGATATTCTGTCTAGGCTGTGGAATTGCTATTAGGAAATGCAACTTATAAATAAAAACAGAGAGAAGATTTACTTAGCATTCCAAAATTTAGACTGGTAAAAATGCACTCTCCTTCAGCTTATGCTACAGTGGAACTGGGTTAATCAGTAAGAAAGCCAGTGATAATGAATTTTATCTTGGTGTTACAGGAAGATGAGAATCTGGCCTCAATTAAAATAGAGACATAAACCAGTTAATACTATTCTTTTGTGCATCATGAACTACTTAGTTTGTTTAATAATAACACACTCAAAATACAGCTGGGAAAGTAAGCATTTCAAGTTTTACATGGCTAGATGTAAAATCTAGTACATCAATATGACACACTTGCAAAGAACAGATGCTTTGAGCACCAGACCAAAGCATTTTCATTTCTTAACTTGTGAGACAGTTTAAGCAACAGTTGCATAGCTTGCAGGTTTCACCTACAGCTTCCTTCAGACATGGAAATTTAACAGAAATCACTTGTGAGCCCACCCAGGAATGCCAGAAGAATTAAACTCGGTCAATTTGGCAGGCTGCAGAGATGAGTTCTAAATGTCTGAGCTGTGCTTGGTCAACAACTAAACCCAGGAACGCTTGACCTAGAGAGCTGCACACAACCTGTGCCTGGACACACACATTTCCTGTGCTGAACTTTCCTATTTGATTCAGACCAGACTTAGACCATGAGCATAAAGATATGCAAAATAGGTAATTCTGTGTCCCAGAGCCCATCAGAAAGGGTGAACATATAAAATCCATTAACATCAAATGGAAAGGATCTGCTTCTTTGCAATAAAGTCCTTTAGAAAATTCCCAGGCAGAAAAAAAACATCTCTCTTACTTCCAGATGCTATGGTCGTATGTTTCCATGGAAACCTCCTTCTCTCCTGATATCTCCAGTGACAGCTACGCACGGGAGGCATCACTGGCAAAAAACCATGCACACAGCCTGAACTGGGATCTCAATGGAAGTAGGCTTGAGGTTTGTTTTTTTTTTTAATCTTTTTCTGTGGTGAATGGTGTTTAGCAGGGGGAAAGAGCAGTTTTGCATCCTGACACATCTCAGGTTGCTAACTGCTTTCTATACTGTTCTCACAGTGCATTACAGTCCCAGTCTTGGTTCTTATCCCATTTGGAACAAATGTAGTGGGTGACAGTGATAAGGGAGCAGTGAATGGGTAAATAAAATGATCATCTGCCCAAGGTACAGTTTCAGATTTTTTTTTCTATCATGTGATATTTTTCTTATCTTTGAAAAGACCTTTTCTTTCCCATCTCAATCCCTTAATTCATCAGTTGGGTTTTGGGTCATTGTTGACCTTCCAAAACAGAAAAGGAAACTCAGAGGAGAGAAACCTGACACACATAAGGAATGAGAAGGGATTTTATTGTGCTTTGACCCTGGAAAAATCATGCATAATCAACAGAGTTGGGAAATTAAGTTTGAAAAGCAGATTAATCCACTAAAACTGAAAATAAACTGTGCTGTATTATTTGCCAAATTCACCCAGTAATAATATTCAATAATAAATACATAACACCTAGGTAAACACCAACAAATCTAGCTGCACCTGAATAAGTACAGAAGAGAAATAAGTTGGTAGACTGAGATCTAACACTTATACAGTTCACGCTGCCTTTGCTGTGTGTAGAATTCAGGTAGAATAGATTCCTTCCAAGGTCATTTACAATGAAAGAAAGACAATTGCTGATTTATTCTACTTTCTAGTTTCCAAACGAATGGACTAAATCATGCCTCAGATTTGTTTCAGATCACCTTTGGTTTAACAGTTCTTCACAGCTACAACTTCATTTTCTACATCTTACTTGCTAAAGGAGAGATGCTATTGTCCAGGCTGTCAAGCATAGATTTCTTTAGGTTTTCATTTAACATCATAAATTATCAGCATAATTTTCTTGGCTACAGTGAAAAGTTAATCTGACAGGAATTTTCTTGCTTTGTATTATTTTACCCTGAGCTCCCATTCTGAATATGTATCTGTGATGGTGGAGAAAACAGCTTCTGCATGAGATACAGGAAGCACACTTTGAATATTGAGGATTAAAGCTTTTATATAGGCCTTCTGTATAAGAAAGAGATCCAAATTTCAGGTATGGTTATGGGAGTCTGTATTTTAAATTTGAGTTTGTACTTTTGCACAGAATACTAATTATGCACATCAAAATAAGCATGAATTGAGCCATAACCTTTCAATATACCAGTAATACTCCAACTCAGCAAAGTACTAAGAAGTGTGTACTTAAGGCAAAAGATTTGTAGCGTGAGAGTGGTCTGCTTTGCCCTTCATGAAATGATGTAGCTGAATTACAGTACAATAATGAACAACAGCAAGTGGTAAAATCTGGTATCTTGGCTGAGTGTCTTCCCTCCCTCCATCCATGCAAGCTGTTACAAAAGATGGAAAATAGGATTAACCTGTGTGGCTAGAGAAGATGTCTACTAAGTTCAGTTTGTATCAGTCAAAATTCGTGTACTTTTCTCATATTTTGTTGATAACAACTTTGGTTTCTTCAGATGTATGATATCAGAAGACTTTTCTATAATGAAATACACCCCAAAAACTGCTTGAAATGAGTGAAAGACCTTGTGTCGGTGCCAGAGGTCAGGGTTGAGGAGATGCTGATTGAACTATTGTAAGGAATAGACTTTAGCCATTTAATGAAGTTTGGAGTTCTAGTAGTGGAAAAGCATTTGTTGTGAAGATGTGCTAGAACTCATGGATCTGTGAGCCAGATGTCATAATGTCTTAATGGGCTCTAGAACAAGCTGCTGACTGAGGAAAGCTTCTTATTTCCATCCAGGCAGCTATTTCCATCCTCACTGATTGAGTGAGATGCTTTTTTGGTAGCAGGGACAACCATTCTAGTTCAGACTTATTTGAGTCATTATGGGACATGTTGCTCTACATATTCAAACTTCTGCTTTTAAACTTTGTGCTCAGAAGTGGCACAAGGCTGTGTTTCTTACCTACTCTGTGATTATTTTTTCATGTGAATTTCAGTTTAACATAATTGATGCACTGACCACTGGGGTATTTCTGGAGTTAGTTAAATGATTTTTTTTTTCTGATGACTGTGGTGTTCAAGATCAAGGGATTAACAGATCTCATCCTCTCAAATACTGTGCTTATTCTAAAATTAGAGAGGAAAACAAGCTGTCCGGTAGTTATGAAATCTCAACCGGTTTCTTATCACAGAATGAATTAATCATCAGCCTAGCTATTAAGAATAAGCTCCTGTGTGAAACTGCTTACAAAGTTGTCATGGTACTTCAGCAAACTTTGGTTCCTGTGTTTAGCAGGAACCTTTTAATGGTTTGACTGTAAAACTTATGTCAGCAAATATATGCATTATGGCTTTAAACATTATTTTGGGGAAACAAGACTTTCTATTTAAGACTTTTCTATTTAATGGCCATTCTTTCTCAGTGGCTACATAAAAACTTTTTTTCAGACAACAGTTCTTTCTCTACTGCTTTCACATGGGATATTTCTACTGCCCAGGCCCTGGGGAAAGTTGTGTGATGAGCTTTATTAGCACTGTAGGATCTAGTGCAACTTAGGTCCCCTCCTGACATAGTTATAGAAAATGTGAGTTCTCCTAGCCCGAATGCAATGCAAAGACAACACAACATCCACTATCTAGGAGGATCAGGAAACAGAGTATGTAAACCCTGGAAAGAGATCAGATACGTGAGAAGAGTGCTTTTACAAAAGGAACAGAGAAGGGTTGTCATATCGTGCTCTTTAACATTTTTATAATAACGTTGATGACGGAATTGAGTGCACCCTCAGCAAGTTTGCTGACAACACCAAGCTGAGTGGTGCAGTCAATACGGTTGAAGGAAGGAATGCCATTCAGAGGGACCTCGAGAAGCTAGAAAAGTGGGCCCGGTTGAATCTGATGAGGTTCAACATGGCAAAGTGCAGAGTTTTGCACTTGGACCGGAGGAATCCCAGGCATCTCTACAGACTGGAAGGAGCGGTCCTTGAGAGCAGCCCTGTGGAGAAGGACCTGGGGGTCTTGACAGATGAAAAACTTAACATGAGCCAGCAGTGTGCCCTTGTGGCTCAGAAGGCAAATGGTATCCTGGGCTCCATCAAAAGAGGGGTGGCCAGCAGGGACAGGGAGGTGATTGTTCCCCTCTATCCTGCTCTTGTGAGGCCCCATCTGGAGTACTGCATCCAAGTGTGGAGCCCCCAGTACAAAAAAGACAGGGAGCTGTTGGACAGTGTCCAGAGGAGAGCCATGAAGATGATCAGGGGACTAGAGCACCTTCCCTACAAAGGCAGGCTGAGGGAGCTGGGCTTGTTCAGCCTGGAGAAAAGAAGGCTGCGGGGTGACCTCATTGCAGCCTTTCAGTACCTAAAGGGAGCCTATAGAGGGGAGGGGAATCAACTCTTTGACAGGGTAGATAACAGCTGGACAAGGGGAAATGGTTTTAAGTTGAGGGAGGGGAGATTTAGGTTGGACATCAGGGGGAAATTCTTTACAGAGAGAGTGGTGAGGTACTGGAACAGGCTGCCCAGAGAGGTTGTGGATGCCCCGTCCCTGGAGGTGTTCAAGGCCAGATTGGATGGGGCCCTGGGCAGCCTGGTCTAGCATTAAATGAGGAGGTTGGTGGCCCTGCCTGTGGCAGGGGGGTTGGAGATTCATGATCCTTGAGGTCCCTTCCAACCCTTGCCATTCTGTGATTCTGTGATATCTGGCATCAGTAACAAATACATTTTGGTAGGAAAAATGCTTCTCTGGCCTGCAAGGGTCAGGTTTTCTTACCCTTTCCAATACAGTAAAAACATGTGCTATCGGCAGCATTCCTTGCCATACCAGTATACCTTGCCATACTAGTATAGCACAAGTGAATGACAGCATGTATGAAAGATAATGACAGCATATCCATTGAAATATTACTGTGACAGCCTACAGGAAATGCAACAGGGAGATAATTTGTCCATTAATGTTACTGGTTACTTGTTTCTTCCCTCAGAGAAAAGTGAGTCATACAGCAAGGAAAACATAATCCATTTAATGAAGAAAGCTGATGCACATATCCCTAGGCAGCACAAGCTTTTCTGAGCACAGAAATCCATAATGGTGGGCTCAGCAGTAGAGAGATGAAAGATCCATTGCCAACTCCCTGGTGCCCTTTCATATTTCTTATTTCTTGTACCACTCATCTACAGCCCTGTTCTGTGCAATTTAATTGTGTTTACTTTATTGAATGGCTTTGAAAAGCTAAACAGATAATGTCACCTTTGCAGCTTAGTGAGGAGTTCTGCACAGAAAGTAAAACTTGAAATCTGCCTTGTCACTTATATTGCAGTGTTTATTCCAGCCCTGCTACTCCTGTCTTTCTTTCCTGCCACGAACTTGCTTGATTTTGCTGTGAGTGGAAAAGCCTTCAAAAGCTCATGAAAAGCAAATGGTCTTTGCTTGATGACCTGATTGTAAAGAAAGTGCAGTGCTCTCCACAGAGCTCTTGCTTTCTGTGGGGGAGCATTGGGCAGGGTTCAACAGAGCAAAAAAAGAAAAACAGAAAATTCCAGTGTAAGACAGATCTTAAACCTACCTCAGCTTATTCTGCAGACTTCTTAAAGGCCAGTGTTGTTCAGTTCAGAAGTAGGGTTTTAGAGTTTCACAAAGACAATTCTATTCACTCTGTTCTAATAAAGAATGTCAGAAGAGTTTATTTGTGATTTTTAAAATACTTTTTCAGCTCTCTGTCAATCTTTGCCTAGTGAAGGAATCAATATATTACAAAATCCAGACAGTGGATTAAATTAAATCAATTCTCATCTGAAAATTGATGCTTAAAAACTTCTGTGATCTGTCTTCCAGTTTCAGATAAACAGAAATTCTTGGCTTGGCAAGTCAAACTCGTATTCGCTAGGTACTCTGTCCATGGCCAGGGATTCAAAGTATTTCAGCACCATCAATAAGTACAACTGAAATATCTCTGCAGACATTTTTTCAGATTTCCCACAGAAGGTACGTGGCTGTAAGGAACAGCCAAGAAACAATGAGGAAAAACTCTTTTTTTCTGTCTCTGCTGGACTCATGACAGCTGACAAGCTCTGGATCAAAGAAGGAAAAAAATCCACCATTTTCCTTTTGCTTTTCATATTGAAATTGGAAACTGCTGGACACCACAGAGCTTTTTAGAATTATTGTCAGAGTAACTTATGGTACTGTCTTAACAGTGTGGAGGACTTGCACCTATATATTCTGTCATCTCATTACTTCATATATGTCTCCTTTCTACTCACAGTGTTGCTGGTGCTTTAGACCATGAGGTAGTTGCAGCCCTGATCTGGCAGAGATTAAGGGAGAGTTACACTGTTAGGACTTCTTCCTCCTCATTGATCAGAGGGCTGGAGCAGCTCTCCATGAAGAGAGGTGTAACAAGCTGGAATTAGAGAATTAGAGAATTCTAATTTTCCTCTTCTGGAGAAGAGACTCTTATGAGGGAGTGTACTGCTGGGAAAGGGGGAATGACTTTAAACCAAAAGAGGGAAGATTTATGCTAGATGTTAAGAGGAAATTCATTACTCAGAGTGTGGTGAGGCACTGGCACAGGTTCCCAAGAGAGGCTGTGGATGCCCCATTCCTGGAGGAGCTTGAGGCCAGGTTGGATGGGTCCCTGGGCAGCCTCAGCTGGTGGCAGTGAGTTGGGGCTGGGTGGGTTTTAAGGTCCTTCCATCCTAAGCCATTCTGTTATTCTGTAATTCTACATGTTGAATTTCACTGTGCATTCCATGTGATCTTGGCACATGCCTGTTTGTCCTAGATTTCAAACATTCCTACTTTATACCAGGCTGCTAGATATTTGGTAAGTCCAGGTCGGTGCACTACAAAGACTGTAGGAGGATTAATATTAAAGCTGTGTAGTCTTCCATGGTAAATTTTTACTGTGCATTGTGCTTTGGTAGAGTCTGGAAGTGGCAGCATTCATGCTTTGCACGCTTCTCTGTTACACAAATAAATCCATCAGACACCTGGGGAGTCTGACTCTTTCTTTGTTTATTCACTCATGGGGAAATTGACAAGCAGATCAAACAAAGGGCTGTATGAACTTGTTCTGCTAATGCCGAGACAAGGTACTCAACTAACTATCGTGTTATGCCTTTTTCTTGTTTTTTTGAAAGTATTTGGGAAAAACAAGTTTGCCTACTCTGTGAAAAGTCAGAGTTGTTGACAGATACAGGTACAGGCAAAATTGCAAGGGTAAAATTAATTTTGGCAAAAAAATTGAAGAGCTAGTCCAGGAAAAGAAAAGGTGATTTATTATTTTTTTTCCCCATAATTTGTTGAAACAAAATAAATGCTTGAGAATTTGGAAAAATAAAATAGAATTTTAAAATATATGTATTACCTGAATCACTTTTTTTTTTAGTATTCTTCAATGTTCTTGCTTATTTCTGTGTTCTGTAATTCGTGTAGCTATTATCATTTTGACTTTTACAAATTATCAAATGTTACACAGCTTCAGACAATTGAGTAAACTTTTGCAAAATAGGGCATAAAAATGTCAAAAGAAAGTTTGAACTGAAAAAGGGAATTTTGAGAAAGGGGACATCAATGAAGGAAGATCAGAGAGGGGTTTTTAAAAAGAGTGGAGAGAAAGAAAAGGAAAGTAGCTGCTGAGGCCCACATGGGGGGAAGGCTGTTTGCAAAGGCTCAGGTGAGATGCTAGGCAGTAGCTGCTGTCTGTGGTTTGACTAAGTGCTATTGGTCTGACACAAGAAAGGGAAGGAAGTAAATGTGGCTGTACACTTCTCCAGTGCTGCCAGAATTGTGTATAAATGTCCTATTTGACTGCTGCTGTCTGAGCATGCTGAACCCTGCTTTTGTATACCTGGAATAGTCCTGATGTCCAGGATGAAAATTGTGTAAAATGGAGAGCCTGTTCACATTCAAAGAAATGAGGTTCTTAGTTTCCTAGGGTCTTTTGAATCTGGAACTTAAGTCATCTACAGCCATCAAGCTTGATCTTTATCATGCCAGTAGATCTGCAACAGAGCTTTCTGTGCAATTCCTCCCTACCCCACATGCAGTATTCTTCTTTGTGTGGCTGGCTTGGAGATGGTTTATATAGCATTTTCCATATTGACTGAAAACCTGTAACGTTCTTCAAGAGCAGAAGCTTTTAAACATGCATAACTTCTTTATCAAAGAGGACCCTTTCTGCAGAAGCTCTACATTAAGCACTCATCTTGCCTGGAATTGTATTGGTGCTCTGCCATTTTATCCAAGCTGCATAGGAGATAAATACTTGCTAGTTCCATTTTAATAAAACAGAAGTAAGAACTAAATGTGACAGGCTGTTATTCCTGTACGAATTTAGTGTTTTTAAGAGACAGTTAATATCATTCCTTCAGGTGGAAAGCAGGACTTACATTTGCCAAGTTTTGCTGTAGTGGATGTCTGGTGTTGCCCACTACAACTCAGTGAAACTCTGCATTCTTTTTTTTTGCACATACTGGAAGGGAGAGCTGCACGAAACTGCCAGCTTCTCTGAATCCTGGCCCATCGTTGTGTCAGGTTTGGTAACACGATTTGCCTGAAAAGTTACCCTGAGTAAACATGCAAGACAGGTGAGCAACCTATTTTTGAAAGACATATTTTCAGTAGACTGCATCAAAGCCATGGAGGGATGAAGGTGCTGTGCTGTTGAACCAGGTGGCTCTTGGGTAAACAGCACTTTTGCAAATCACTTTTATCATTGTATAGTGAAACAGTACACTCGGTTCTTCGTTTACAGCATGTTTCTCTCTCTCCTTTGCTTTCAGCTCCACTTCAGGGCTATTTGAGCCTGACAGCTGGTTTTGTTTTGTTTTGTTTTTTATTTCACTTTTTTTTCTCCCTGTGAAATTCTAGTATACTGGTTTCAAAGAAAGGCATCTGTTACCTTCAGCGTGGAGCAGGAGTGAAATGAACTGACTGCTATTCTGTGCCTTTGGAATAGTTTTTCTTTCGTTTATCTGCCACTTTTATGAGTCTGGATAAAGGCTTTCCACATCACAGCTGCTCATGAGCTTTCTATTTCTTCTGCTGGGAGATTAATTGAAATAAAATAAACTTAAAATCTCAGCCCGACTGCAGAGTAATATATACCACAGAATTATGAGCTGCAGTGTCATGCAATGCCTGATGGCTTGCAATATCGTGTCTCGTTGTGAAGATATTTAACTGGGAAGATGCTGAAATGTTGTCAGGGCTGCACAAAGTAACGTTATTAAAACATATTTGTTTTATAAAAGGAAGTTTACGTACCACCAATGGCAAGATTTTCTTTCTTTAAGCTGCAAGGGGGAAAGAAGGTGGAGAAAGAAATAGGAAAAAACTGTGATGATTCATATTTTGTTTTGTTTTGTTTTTTTTTTAACTATCAAAGTTTCCTCACGTTGAAATTAAAAATATCAGCTTACTGCTCAGTTTTCCGTGTAGAAACTTTTTATTTGAAATGTTTTTTACTTAGATACAGAGAACTGGTAGCTGTTCTTCTGGGTTCAACTAACTGATTACCTGTTCAGGATTATGGCTCTGAAAGTAAATTATTTTGTGGCAAAAAATGTTGTTTGTACAGCACCTCGCAAATAGCGACTGTTCTCTGTGCTTGGAATTCCTGAATGTGACAGCAAAATAAGAGTATAAGTGTTAAGGTTGTTCACAGGAGATGTGTGGAGTGTAAAACCTATATTCCCAGAGGCATTCAAGGCCAGGTTGGATGGGATCCTGGGCAGCTTGATGTAGTGGTTGGCAACCCTGCTAATGGCAGGAGGGTGGAACTGGACAACCTTTAAGATCCCCTTCAACCTAAGCCATTCTGTGAATATTCCATTCTGACTCTGCTCTGTTCAGCCTTTTTATTGTTTTTCAACCCATCTCCTACAGCCCCCCCATCCTTATCTCAGTACAGGATTTACTATTTTTCTTCATCCTCCTTCCCCATTATTTCTGCCCCCTCCTCTGCTGCCCAGAGAAAGCCTGCAAGGAAAGTTAGTGCATCCTTGGCATGGCTGAGGGTCTTGGTTTACAGCATGTTTCTGTCTTTGACACATTTGATCTCCCAAATCCTAGCTTGTATATAATGGAATTGGGGCATCTTTACGAGTTAGTCCAATCTCATGCAGTTCACATCTGAGTGATTAAAGTGGAGTATCTCAATTTGATTTAGCAATGTGAACAAACACCAGAACAGAGAGGAGCAATCCATATTTTCAGTTGTTTTTTGTGTTATGCGGAGAAGGAAGTACTGCTCTGCCCTGCTATGAATGTCTTCCCCTAGGTCTAAATCCTCTTCAGTCTTCTGTTTACATGCAGGAAATCTTTTTATTCTCCTTAGCTGATCCTTGGCCCTATTCACATTGGTAATTCTGCCCTCCAGCAAAAAATATCTAGAAAAAATTACCTATCAAATTTCATTTCACCTTTTTAAGCTAAATTCCTTCTTTTTGGAAGATCCTTGTGTTTGAGGCTAGAGGAAGCTCAGAAACAGTATGAAATCACATCTGTATTGGTAGGTAAAAATCTAAACAGACAGGCAGAGCAAGCTTTTTGAATTTTAGGTAGGAGAACTTTCCGCTGTGAAGTTAAAAGTAGTTCTAGATTTTCAGGGAAGGACTCAATTTTATCTTATTTTATTTTTATGTTTTAATTTTTTACTCCTGTTGGATAGAGAAGGAAATTAGTCTAATCTTGTTTTTCTAGTGATTAATTTTCTTTCATATTGAAATGACTTACAACAAGCAATTGTTATTTTCAGGTCAAATGTTTGGATCTAAGGTTCTGGACTATTTAACTGCCAAGTTCTAATCTGTTGTGACTAGTACAGACAGCTTTGAACTTACCATCAAGGTATAAATAAGCAAACATTTCATTAAAGATGAGACAGTTTATGACAATATCTATTCTCCCCAAATGGAACCACCTGAGCTTTTCTAATAGCTGGTGACATCCATTAGCAGTTCTCTCTGAAATTGAAAACATTTTCCATCTGTTCATACACACTCATTACAAAGAATTTAAGAGCCTATGGGATCACAAAGGCACACATTTGCAAATTACTAAATATCAAAATGAGTTATTGGAGAAACAGGGATGACTTTGTAAGAAGTAGCTAAACCTTCAACTTTTTCTTTTCTCAGTCACTGAGGACACCCCATTAGTTGAAACCTGTCTGGTCTGCGCCTCTCCAGATTGTGATGTTTTGTAACTGATGCCCTGCATCCTCAAGGAAGGCCCGAGCCTGCTCTGCAAGCTTGCTGGGTCATGCTTCTCTAACACTGAGCAGAGATCAGCATCATCACTCTTTGGCAGAAGAGATCACTGAGGCTAAGTGATTGAGAGAACTTCAGTGATGGAGGAGCATTTATGAAGATAATGAGATCAGCAAGTTATATGTTAATAAGAATTTTATAACTCCCTAAACTTCATGAACGACGGGGCCTGAAGTGGGAAGCCTGCATTGGCTCTTCCTACAGAAAAGCACATTGGGTATGGACGTTTCTCATAATTTCTTCCTGTCCCCTCCTGCTAGCTGATGGGAGGTTGATGAAAACCTGCCAAGGCTTCTAACTGTGTGTAAACTCAGTTATTTCAATTTGAAAGAGTCTCATAGTATTAACAAACTATAGTGACATAGTAGTGCTATTTGCCCTGTCACTGGAGGTGTTCAAGGCCAGGTTGGATCAGGCCCTGAGCAACATGATCTGGTGCTTGATCTGTAGTCTGGCATACCTGCTTGCAGCGGAGAGGCTGGAACTAGATGATCTTTGAGGTTTCTTCCAAACCAAGTCATTCTGTGATTGTATGATTGTGGTTTACTACTTGGGTAAGCATTTCCATAAAGTCTTGTATCCCAGTGTTTTATAGTGTGTGCATCCTCTGATCTGTTCACCCATCATCTGCTATTCAGTGATCTCTGAGATGAAGAATGGCAGATACATAGCAATCCTGGGAACAGAACAGGAAAACCTGACCCCCCTAAGTGCAGCATGTAGCTGGGTTATCAGGGGCCCAGGTTTTCTTTCATTACTTTCTCAAAATTCTCACTAAGATCTTCTTTGTTGCAACAGTGTTGAAAGATATCCCACATCTGTTCTTTTTGGACAAAGCAATGGATCTACATTTTTACCCACTTCAGTTTCCCCCTTTTATTTCAGTGGGAAAGAGAAAAAAGTGTAGGAAGTTAAGGGGAATTGTTTGGCCTGCTACTTCTTCCCAACTAAAACAGCAGACACTACTGTCACTAAGTTATGAGGAGCCACACAGTCTTAGTTTGAAAAGATTAATTAGCAAGTTTCTTATTCTTCTTGGTTCACTGTTTGTTTCTCTGAAGCCTTAAAGCAAATTTTCTTGGGAGCTTCCACTGCATGTCTGTGTTCACAAACTATCTATCCAGGAAAAAGCAGTGATAGCATGAGTCATAGCACAGAGCAGGTGCCATGCAGCAGCACCAACTGATAAGAAAGTCACTGCAGCTTTCTTCCACATTCTGTTTATACATCCTTTCATCACCCTCTTTCATACATTCTTTGGAGTATTTTCCCTTGTTCCTCTTGCTGTTAAGAAGGTGTCCTGGTTTTGGCTGGGATGGAGTTAATTTTCTTCCTAGTAGCTGATATCATAGAATCATAGACCGTGTTATGGATTTAGGATGAGAATGTTGATAATGCATTTATGTTTTAGTTTGTGCAGATCAATGCTTATGCTAAGTCAATGATCTTTGTAAGAATGAGGTTCTCCAACATCTGGGCCAGACAAGGAAGATTTTATTTTGTACTAGAAAATGGGAAATTAGCTGGGAAGTACTGTATTTGGTGGGAGTTACTTAGGGAGAGAATAAGCTTAGCATGATGAGACTATAACGAATTCTCTGTTTAGGGGCTAATAATGTCAGAGAGTTAAAGCAACAGGAAAAAAGAGAGAAGGCAATGACTATATGAATTTAAAAGAGAGACGGCCACTAAGGGACAGTGAGAGAAGGTATAATCCTTCTGTTTTACCTTATGACTCTTGTTTCAAGCTATTTCCCTCAAGCTTTTTTCCTTCAAAAGAGTCATTGGCAAAATGTGGATTGTACTGCTTACATTTATCCAGCTGCTAGAAACTGATTTTAAAGAGGCTTCTTGTCCCTACTAATGAGCTCAGAGACTGATTTTCATTCTGAAAGAATGTGCTAACAACATGAAAACTGGGCTCTGCCTGAAGGACCTGTGGGTGTTGATTAGTTATCAGGCACCCTTAAAATCAGAAATACTGTTGCAAAGCAGCAGGGTGTTTGGTGTAGCTATTTATCATTTTATAAGCAGACACCTTGTTGCAGTTTGTTGAGGGGGTAGAGATAACTGTTCAGTAATGTCTGAGGCAGCCTTGAGAGAGAGGAAGACAAAGCTGTGCCCTGTGCTGATATTGCAAGAACTTGCATTATGGTCATGCTAACAAATGGGTGGCTCACGCACAAAGTGCCTACTCAAGCACATTTGATGTTGTTCCCATCAGACACGTAGCAGCAGGGATGATGGTATAAGGCAGCTCACCTTTCTCATCCTACGCAGTTGGTGCTGCTGAGCAGAGCACCTGCATATTTCAAATGCTCCTGGAAGGGAATGTCAGCCCCTGCCTTGACCTTATACCAAGTAACACACATCCCCTGCAGAACTCGTGCATAGTTCTTGGATCACATTCCCTTCCACTGATCCAACCTCAGAAATGCCAGTGCGATTGGTCACTTTTACTGATGGAAGTAATGGTGCAGCTGTGCTGTTGATGGAAAATGTGTCATTATTTTTGTCCTTCCCAGAAGCAGAGTTTGGATTCTTTTTCATACCTTCCTTCTCTGGGCCTCTAGGCCCTTTGTTTTTGTCTTCCACTCTGGTCCTCTCCTTGTCTTCCACAGTGGTCTGTCTGAACTTATATTTGCTTGATCAGAGATGCGGTAATAGCAGTACTTTTCCAGAGGCTGGGGCCTTTCTTCCTTGGTGTAAATTCCAAATTCAACAGAAATTCAACTCACTTGACTTTCTGATTAAAGCACCTCCTCTATCCCAAACAGCATAGTTTAATCTTCTTCAATAGTGGTATGTTACATCAATATCAGACAAAGAAAGAGCCAAAAGAATCTTTGAGAGGTTCTAGCCTGTTTCCCAACATTTCCCAACATGCTTCTGTAGGGACCTTCACCAATGTGAAGGATCGGGAGCAGCAAAGCATGGCATGGAGCTTCTGCAAGTGGGGCCGTGTTGTTGTCCTTGACTTGAGCTTCATGGTTGCATTGCTTGAGTCAGTGGAGCAAAAAGGAGATGTGGTAGAACCCTGATGGTTGTGGCTGGGTGGATGAAGATGATGATCTCTGGGTAAGCTGAGAAGCCCAAGAAAAGGACAATGGAAAGGAGGAGGAGGTGGAAGATATATGGTTTGATACAAATGCTGGCAACCCTCCCCTAGTCCATCTTTCTAGGTAGGGCTCCTGTATTTAAAGAATGAGAATAAAGATCATGTGACAAAATTTTCTTAATCTTTAGCAGGGGTGGGAAGAAGCGATGCTTACAACTGCTCCTTTCATCAATCCTGGCAGTTCCGCACCAAATTGGCTATGAAATAAGCAACCACTTACTCATGCATACAACTGATATAACTGAAACTGAGCCATCAAGTATAGATCAATCATATCTACTGCCACAGCAGCCAGAAAACTTTCTCTTTGCCAGCATCACAGATGAGGTATAAAACTGATGCTGACAAAGGAGAAAAAAATAATCAAATTACCTGCCAGATAATCACTACCTTCAACAGCTTGATTCATTTCACAGTAGGACAAGCCTATCCTTTCTATAGATTCACTGCCTGGCTGAATGAGGAGTCAGTCCTCTTTGGTGCGTGTCATTGTTGTATCATGGATGATGTCACAAAACCATTGAATAATTCAGTTCAGAAGGGACTTGCAGGAGTAATATCAGCTGTACTTCAGCCTCCAAGGTCATTATGGACTGCATGCAGTTAAAAGTCTGAAACGAATATTATGGTAGAATTTTGGCCTGAAGATTCAGGCAAGTCAACCCAAATTCTGATTGAAAGTTTTAAATTTAGCTATACTTTCTTTTGTTTTCTAATCCTGTCTTACATAGTCCATGACATCTTTTTTCTGGGCTACTTGGTTCACAATCTGAGTGGGAAATGAGTCACACATCTGTATGCTGAGCTTCCTTTTGAAGTCTGTAACCTGGAGAGTTACCACTGTGCCAAAAGGGAAATTTTGCCCCATTTAGCAACCTTAGGCAAGGCAGACTGATGAGAGTAATGCAAACTGTTGTGGCCTAAATATTTCTTAGAAGACAAGACGAGCAAGGCAAGGTCTGATGTTGGCAACAGATGGTATACTTGTAGTACAGGTAGGGAACTGCATCTCCCAAGGAGAGACAGGTGAGAATGTAAGGAGAAAAGTGGGCGTCCTTTTTTTGTACAGAATTTGAAGTGTGAACTGTGGGCATGTGAGATCAAGGCACAATTTTTTTTTCAAGACCCATCAAGACCCGGTGATGTTAACAACATTGCTACCTGCTGCTGTTGTGCCAGAAAAATGCCATGTGCTGTATGTAGGTCCTGGGAATGGTCAGAGGAAATGGAGAGTTTGAAAATATCCAGTATGAATATTTCTAACTGATCCTGACTTTGCTGAGGATGAAGCCTCAGGTTTTACAGCTGTTTGCTACTGTTGACATTTCTTCCACATTTTGTAATTTAAATATGGGCAAATCTGGTTTCCTTGAATTTTCAGGGAAACTTTATTTTACAAGATTTTGTGTTTAAAGGGAAAAAAGAAAAAAATGTCAGCTACGTGGGCAAATGATGTTTTGAATTCGGTGTAACCACCCAAATCAAGTTGATTTCAGGATTATACTTTTGCTCAGCAATTATCACATTTCAAGTAAATGTCATCTCTATCTGCATGTTTAATAAGGTCTTAACCTTTTTAGTAGGTTTGCCATTGAATTGTTTCCTTGCATAGAAATACTGGAACTGTGCATTACTTTTCCTTAGAAATACCTCTGCAGTTTTCCTGTGCTTCCTATCAGCTATGAAAATAGATAACAACTCCTGAGCTGTCTGTTACATTAGTGAAAACTACGCTTATCTGTGATGAAGCAAAATTTTGTTATGCTGCATGAAGAACAGACCTCCTTTTACCTAAAATAGACTTGTTTTACAGACAATGGAAAAAGCCCTGACAGAATCAGAAAGATTTGGGTGGGAAGGAATCGATGGAGGGCTGTAGTTCATAGAGCTTAACTGGGCTTTGTCCCAGCAAGTGCTGAAGATATCAAAGTCTTTGGATTTCGTTGTCAGATGGTATTCATTATGTAATTACCATCCTACAGCTGAATCACAAACAAGCAAATGCTCAGCAGGGCAACCACTAATTGAAAGTGAAAGCGGTCTGAATGAACCCTATTTTGCTCCAAATGAAGAAGCTTTGAAATTCTACTCACAGTTCACCAAAGCTTTTGCCACCTCCTTTGTGACCAGTATTGAAACTGTCCCTTCATTGTCATGAAAGTAAAAGTACAGGGAGGACAGATAGAGCAAGAAAGAGGGCTCTTAGTCTATTAGTAGAGAAAGAACCTCACTGATCCTACTAAATTCATTGGATAGCCATGAGACTAACTTCAGAGCTGAAAAACTGCTTTGCAGTGAAGGATATAAGGTATTTATCTTAATATATATTTTTAAAATGAGTTGAGATGATTATTTATGAGTTAGTTGGTTATATGATATTACAGTCCTAGGCAGGAACCACAGTTGAGTGTCGTGACAGCATGGTGCTAGGATACAAAACACATAAGAAGGCATTTTCAGGCTTACAGAGAACATTGAAATATGCCATTTTGGTTGACTTTAATTCCTTCTTTTCTCTCCTGCTTTTGCAAGTTACACTCCCCAAACCTTAGCACGCAGCAACACCCACTGCAGAAAGGGAATCAGCAGTCATGAATCCCACCTGCATCATATGCAGAGCCTTTTCACATACATGGAGAAAAAACACTCTGTCCAAATAATATAATTCATTTCTGCCACGGTGTTTCTGAAATCCTAAGATTAGCTGATCAGTTTTGTTTACACGTTATACTAAAATAAAAGCAGAAAGTTGGCTGAGCTTATACAGATAGGTAATTACGTTTTTGCTAGGAAATGTTTGTTAAAGATGTACATTTTTCCTTTCCAAATGTCAGTTTCTCTTGAGCAATACGTTCTGCTGTTGTAATGGCGTATTATAAAAAAATACTGTAAAATGCCAAGCAAGTCCAAGAACTTAGTTGATTGCATGTATTTCTTTATCTAGCATTTGTCTTTGCCCAGCAAATTTGGCTTCTGCCTAAGAGACCAAATGAACTGCAAATGTATAATTGATTACATTGAGCCTAACATAACCTTAAAAATCAAGATATGAACTCTTTATTTGAATTGCCAAGGAAATTGGACTTTTCAAAGTCTAAAGTCAGCCTGAGTCCTAAAATTAGTCTTTGTTCAATGTGTGCTGAAGCTATGAGGCTTAAATAATTTCTGCATATGCTTAAAATTCACTGCATTAAGTTGTTTTTGATGAGTGAATTTTGCATAGTTATACTTAGCTGTCCAGTGAGTAAGGCTTTTCCTCATTTCTTACTTACGGCACCTGAATTAATTCCCTGTCCAATGCTTTTTCAATACAAAACAAGGAATTGATGGCGATGATATTGCCATTCCATATTTTTAATGTCATTTTACTCTTAGGAAACATAATTCATATACTAGAGAAAAAAGAAAAGACCTTATGCTGTTCTGTAGATTTGGGGCCCATTTCTTAACTGCCCTTCTTATTACACAGTCAAAGCTCATTTACCACAACTGCAAAGTAATTTCATTGATGAACAGTGCCTGCCAATTCCTTTTTTCCATAGTACTACCAATAACACAATTTATTTTATCTGTTTGAGTTTCATCTACAATTTTTATTGAGTTATATATGAAATTATTACCAATTTTAGGTTGTTACTTGCACCACACAATGAAACTTGTAGCCAAGAGCCATATTAAATTCACTGAGTTAATAAAGACAAGCACTAGTTCACTTTTTAGCTTACAGATTAGGAGCGCTGAAAATGAAAGCTCATAGTCATAATGACTTCATAGTAATTTCTAATTCAACTGTTCAACTAACAGGGAAAGTGAAGAGTAAAACAAATTTGGTTTGTAGCTGGAATTAGTTAGCTGATGGCAGAAGGAGATTCATTCATCACTTTACATGCAGAAAATTGTTCATAAGACCAGTATACAAACAAATCTGTATAGAGTCTGGCTCAGGTGTTGAGGCTTCACTTGTTGGGAAATGGTTGATGATGGTAAGAAGAAGGAAACTGGTTGAAGAGGTTCAATTTGGACTTTGCCTTCGCTGTCCCAACACTTTTCTTCTCCGATAGGTCTCAGTCCATCGTTTCCTTTCCTTCTAGTGCCAGTCCGTTTTCCCAACCATTCTCAATACAGTTCTCCTTATATTTCTCACCAGTCTCTTCTCCCAGAGTCATTCAAAGTGCAGGAGAGAGGGCGTACCAAGTTCAAGTCCTAGGATACTGCCTCTCATTCACTAAAACCCAATGCCATGCCTAGTTGGATCCTTAGGAAGCACTGTAGGGAGATAGGACTTTGTATTGCTCTTACTTTCCTCCTTGGACCTGCTTTTGGCTACTAGTGGAAAGAAGGATAGTATGGAAGATAGACTTTGAGGATGATATGTCTATGCTTCTGTTCTTAAATCTTGTGCCTGCCCACTCTTTCCTAGATCAATAAGTAACAGCCATCCCAGTGAATGTCCTACTTTGTCCCAGGAACTTTGGTTTATGTAACAAGTTTGCTCCCTATATGCGTGGAGGATTCTGTCTTCCTTTTGTCTTTTAAAACTGAGAAATCTCTGTTCTATATGTTTGTCCTGCAGCTGGTCATTGTCCACCCTCCAAAGTTACACAGCATCAGACTGACCAAGAAATGGGGACTAAACTGCACTTAATACATCTGCTATCCAATCGTACACAGGATTAATCAAAATGCAGACAGCACCTGGCTTCTGTGGGCATTTCTTCCTTGCAAAAACAGAGAGTCAGTATAAAAGAGAACATATTATGATTTTCATGGATAATTAAAAAATTTAATTTGAATTATGAAAAGCCACAAGCAAGCTGATGTTTTAGTGAAACACTGTTTTGAAGGGGAAGAAAAGCAGGCTGAGATGTTTTTGTTAGTCTAATAGTTTCGTTATGGTTTAACATTTTGCTACATGGAGTTAATTTCATTCGCTTTAAATTAGTTGTTATGCAATAGGATTCATATATGGAGAAATGATACGCTTTTTTCCACTAAAAAGCATTGAATATGTGCAGAGAAATTCAGGTACCATTGTGGTGTTCAGCAGATGTGTTAGATATTGATGACTGGATGCTTTTGATGACAAAATGAAATGACAAGCAGGAGCAGTCATACTGATCTCCACCACATTAGCACCAAGAACAGCAAGAGCACAAACAATGGGATTCATGAGATGTTACTAAAATCAATTCAGGATATGCATAGATTAACCATAAGTATTACTTTTTTAAACATTGCCAGGAGCAGAATAACATTCATAAGACACATTCAATTAACAACTGTGATTGTGATTAAAAGACTGTGTTTTGAGGTGAGAGAGAAGCATTCTGAATTATTTGGAGCATGCTGTGGCCAGCTCCATCTGAAAGTGATGGAAAATAAATCGCAAATAATTTCTTTTAGATAGACAAGCACTATAAAACCATAAGTGCACATTTCAGTTCTTGCAAAGCCATTTGTTCAGAATGTTTAGTCATACGGGCAAACATGGAGCTGCACTTAAATAAGACAAGCTCCAGCCTAGATAAATAGGGATGGTTATGTTCTAAGAAATAGAACAGTTATCAAACAGGAGTTGCTAGTGCTGCTACCAGCAAACCAACAGACATGCTGTACCAGAGAGGCAGTTACCTGTTCCTCTGTGTCTCAATATGTACTGTGATATTGGCACATAACATTGTCATCTACTCTAGAACAGAGGTAGTGGGATTTTTTTTAATTATTATTATTATTTTTTAATACCACTCTGAAGTAGCTCATGGTATGTATCACCATTCTGCCTAGATGGCAGAGAACTGACTTGTCCTTCTGCATTACTAGTGGTTTCGTTACTGTGGCCCTAGATCAGCTGTTGCATTCTAATCTAGCCTGGACAAGACTAGTACAGTTTGGAGTGAGATGTTTTAAGATATTCCACAGTTATCTTTCAAAATTGCCCATGTTGCTTTTTATAGCCAGTTCTTATTAAAGTTTTCAATAGCAGAACTATGTTACATTCAGAAAAAGTACCTTTGATAACAAGCTGTGTTCAGTGCAGTACATTAGGTGAT
Source organism: Phasianus colchicus (assembly GCF_987193195.1). Taxonomy (NCBI): domain Eukaryota; kingdom Metazoa; phylum Chordata; class Aves; order Galliformes; family Phasianidae; genus Phasianus; species Phasianus colchicus. The sequence goes on from NC_143439.1 coordinate 28,571,228, forward strand.
AGTGTTGAGGAGGAGAAAAAAGAAAACAAGCTATTTATGCTTCTAAAAAAGTTGTAGTCCTTATAATTTATGGACTTCACTGACCTTCTGAAAACAATTAAAATCAGTTGTTTGTGTCATGCTGAGAATCTGCAGCCAATATATGTTTTTAACAGCATTAGGAACAGTGAAGGACTGCTTAAATTATTCTGTCTCTGATTTAAGCTAACTTGTAGTGGTAAGTTACTGGCTTGGGAATAATGAAATGAGGCATGTTTCAAGTATTTCACTAAAACCAACACAAAAGAGCAAAAGATATGCAATAAGCAGAGGGGAGGTGAACCTACAGATAGTAAGAAATAAATGTTTCATCCTTTTACAAAAGAGAAACTATACATTAAATAAGACATTTTAATGTTGAAGCACAGGTTTAATTTCTGAAAAAAATGCATTGATTTCAATGGTGGGGTTCAACCTGTGGTTTCCACTTTATTGTCACCATCATGCGTAGAACTTGCTAAAATCCTTGTCTGGTTTTCCAGTCTTGGTTAACAGAGGTGAATTCAAATGACATCTCACATTCAAATCACATTTTCCAAACAAACTGCAAAGCAAATTCCTGTGATTGCAGTCTCTTTATTCCCCACTCTGTGAATCTTCAGGAACTTCTAATTATGGACAACTTAATTCTTTCATGCTAGCTTTGAATCTCTTAGGATTGGAAATGCTACTAACAGAAGCATTCTGAACAAAATGCTGTAGAACTCAGTGCTGGGGGACACACATACACAAACAGCAGACTGAACTCAGTATGTTGTGGATGCCAAATTTGCAAATGAAGTGAGGAAAGCAGTTGAACAAATACTTCAAAGAAATCTGTTGGGGTTATTTGAGATACTGCTGCTCACTCAGGAATTCCCTGAGCTGCACATCACTAGCAGCTGGGAATTTGTGACGAGGGAAGTACTACTACGTAATTTGCCATAGTATTTTTCCACCAAGCATTCACACCAGTACACTGTTGGAGGCATAATCTGAATCTAGGTGATTCAGCGTGGTCATATAAATGGAATCCAGTCAGCTATGGGGTATGAGTACCCACAGAATGGGTAGCTGTATTATTTATGTTATTCTTCTGCTTGCGTGTTAAAGCTAAGCAGACCTATTCTAATGGGTTCTAATGGAACATTCACCCAGAATAGATCCCAAATTCAGCAAGTCTGGAAAAGGTGGGATTGAAGCCAGGGCAGTAATTCAACCTTGACTGTATTCTTTGCTGTTTCTACCACCATATTAATTCACTCCCAAGCCTTGTACATCAGCCCTAGACCAACTGGCATGTAAGAACTCCTGCTGGGCCCAAGAGGGTCACTTGGATGAACAATGATGTATTAAAATGCATTGCTTCCAGCAGCTGCAATAGAATAAGAAGGAAGTTTCTGTACTAAGCACTGATGTTATTAAAATCACATTTGTAATGAAAAATAAGTATGGGAAAAGGGGAGACAGGGCAAAAAGAGTAGCATGAGATAAATAGATTATTTTTAAGTCACCTTTATCTATAATTTTAGATCTTTTGCTTTTTGAAAAATATCTCCCTTGCCTTGGACAAGGAGAAGATTAAATAACATAGATGGAGAACCAACATCAAATTGTTGTTTTACATGCTGTCTTCTAGTATCAGTAGCTAATTGTCATACTTGTGCTAGGGCATACTGCAGGGAGAGCTGAAAGCAGATTAGAGCATGTAATGTCTGTTGCATTGTTTGGATATGACTCCTAGCAGGCTCCTTCCACTCCATATGCCGTGTTTATCTGTTTGAAAATAGTTTCCATGGGGATGAGCTGATATTAACATTGAATCAATTTTTTTTGTGTGTGGAGTCAAATTTTTTGACACACTGTTTGTGACATAGAAATGAAGAAAAAAAGGGAAACTGATGTTTCTGAAAATTTTTTTGCTTATGAGAAAAGCCAAGGTATGTCCACACAGTATCTTCTACTTCTCTCTGATGATTAGGAAACTTGGGCTAAATTGTGTATTTGTGTATTTGACCATAGGCTGGTTTGCATATGCCCATCTGAGCAATATTCTTAAACAGAACTGAAGCAAAGGAAGGGCAGGAGATACTCTGTGTATTTGTAACACAGAGCAGCCTTCACACTGCTTTGAATTAAGCGAAATTTTGAAGAGGGTAGACAACATCCCCTCCCACCAGTGTGGGTAGGAATTACTGAATGTTTTTCTGAGTCAGGTTAGTTTGCTAGGTACTTTAATGTAGCTTTAGAATCCTGGTTTTAAGTGAATTTAAGCTGTAATTTTCTTGAAATTAAAAGCTCATATGAGGATGATGTTTTTTGAGAATAACGACATTTTCAGGAGAAGGTGCGTGTTTTAAAGGATGTCAAAATCACATGTAAGAAGGGCGTATTCTTTTGAATATGCATGGATGTGTAGAAATTCAGTTCCTGCATCTGAAATAATTCCCTTCAGCTCGTTTTTCAGTCAGTGGAATGCAAGTCAATACAACCAGTGGAGGCAAGGTGTGGATTCCTCCCTTCTTATGGGAGAAGCTGTTCAGAGAAGTCACAATTTATTCCTTGCTCCCTTGAAAACTAGCTCAGATATAAGAGCCCACACTGGACTCCTGGAGTCAAGAGACAGTTCCTGCCACAGCTGTTTGTGTCTGTATGTTTCAGTGTTTTTGTGTCAGTAGAGCATCCTGAACCAAAGCCTCTGACACTGTTATTAGTCATATTCAGGAAGCATGGCCACCAGAGATCACTGCAAAACCAAACTCCCCAGTGAATTCTTTTATGCAGTTCATTGAAGGGAAGTGGAAGAAGATAAGGATTTGATCTGTTTTGTTCACAATTGAGGCCATAAGTTCAGAGGGAGGGAAAATGTGACTTATTTGCTTATTTTAAATTGCTTAAAGGGGTCATTGCTTCCTCTAGATGGAATAAATTCTTCACCATGTGCTTCTTCTGTGAATGGTCTCTTTTTTTCTAAAGCTGCACTGGGCTTCTGCATCTCTCTTGCTCTTCCATAAAGTGATAATATAGTTGCATAAACAGAATAATGAACCCTCTTTACATACTTCATGGGAAGGTAGCCACTTGCTGGGTAAGCTAATCTGCATCAAAAGGCTTACGTCTGTACTGCCATTGCTTTCTGCCACCTGGGCTGGCACAGCCATTGCATCTGTGTTAAATGTACAGTATATTAATGATGCATTTTGTGAGTGTTACCTGCCATTTTACATCCCCTCCTTCAGCTTAGGAACAGAAACACCTCGACTAACAGTTACAAATCAATGTCTTGGGCTTGTTCAGCCCTTTATTATTAGTTGCTTGACCTTACTACATCTCCTAACACCATTTCCATCTATTCCTCTCTTCCTATCACTTAGATATGTCTATTTAGCCTGTGGTGCATCTTGTCTTGTTTGAGTCATAAATCTTTCCCTTTGAGTCAGAAATGGAAGGTATCTTGGTGTTCCATCTTATAAAGTGTAGCTATGACAGTGCTGTTAAAGAATGGACTGTAGTAAATTCTCTGCCTGAGTTTTTTGGGTGGAAAATATATCTATTTTTCCTATATCCATCCAAATATCCATTGTTAGAAAGGGACAGCATATAAATATTTGATTTATAGCCAATCCATCTATAGCACTGAAGCTGAAATTCTGCTCCTGGAGTACTTTATGTCAGAGAGGATCTAACTTATTTGAATTCTGTACTGCAGTGTACAAAAGCATGGTAAGATGAAAACAAGCTATTCAGAACTTTCAGTTGTAATTTCATCTGAATGTATGCTCAGCTGTCTTCCTGTTAATGCTAATTGTTTAGTTGCATGCATACATCAGACAGTAAAGTCACATCCTTATGGCTTTTGATGTGAGAGTAGCCTTGGCTTGAAGCAAGCCTTTAAAGTACAAGGGAAGACTGAAAATATTTTAAAAGGGGTATGAAACTGCTGGTGTATTCAGCCTATGTGCTGTCTCACCATTTTAGGTCTGACTTTGCTGTCTACCCCACTGCTACCTCTTTGCTTATCTCTTCCTTTCTTAAGAGTATCCAGGACATTGAAATTAAAGCTATATTATTCCTACCTTAAAGACAAGTTGAAGTGAAATACGCACTCTTCTTTCTAACTAAATTTGAATGTGCAAAGTTAGTATTATACATTTTAGCATAAACTAAGCTGAGGGTTACTAATCAGATCTACAATCTGATTGATACCTATTAAATGCTGTCAAAAAAAGTTAGCAGTGCTTCTGCCAGGTTTTGTAAATTCTGTCATTTATTGTTGTGGAATAAGTACTTTCAGAATTTTGTGTTTATATATATTTCTTTTTTTCTGATATGATGACCAATACAATGAAAATGTAGCTATGCCTTGTGTATGAGTGACACTTTTTCCTACACAATCACTGGTCATAATGTCTATGACGAAAACATTGATGGAAATAACAATACAAATATCTGAATGCCAGTGCCATCACAGAAAAATGAACAGGTTCAGGGACAATGTTGAAACTGCTGACCTCTCTCACTTTTTCATCTGTGTTCAGGCTTATCCAAAGCATAATGAAGTCATGGAATAAACTTCCTTTGATTTAAATGGTTTTCAGACAAGGCTATTAATATCCATGTTAGATAATGTCAAGGTTTAGAACTATCAGAATAACAAGACAAAGTATGCATATACAGCTTCTATAATGTTCTTCCTCTGTGGGTTGCTATGCATGTTACGGTATTAATTTTCAGCATCTTGCTGGGAAAATTACTATTAACCTCATCTCTCCAGTGTGGAATAAACCAAAGCATGTTGAGAGCTAACTTGGGATAGTCAAGGTCCCACTATGGAATGGGATAAAACTGAAGCATGACAGAGGCTGGTTGGATAGTAGTATGCAGAAAAAAAAAACCATAAAAATATTCAGAGGATGCAAAGCTGTCACCGGTAGTTTATTGTGCACTGAACTTAAATGCTGGAGATATGAACAACAGATAAAAATACAACCTTGTCCTTCATTTTGACAAATGAGAACAGTGTAGAAGAGTGGTTCAGCAGTAAGAGAATGTGTCCTCAAATATTTGTATAATCAATCCACTTACCTAATCCAGGATTAATTGAAAGGAAACAACTATGAAATGAATAACAACTACATATGACCTTTCTAATCAGCTTTGTTCTGTTATTTGGACAACAATTTGTTAGCTAGGCCAGTAAAGTATTCCTAAAAAGTCCTATTTTACAGTCAGGAGAGTACAATTTGGATTGATATTGTGCTGCTCAAATATCTATCTTTACAATTCTTTTTATTTTCTGTAATACTCATAAAGACAACCTAAAATCAGGCTCTTAAATCCACACTGTCACCTTAGTAAGTGATCTGATTATCAAACTTCTTTGTGTAATGTTAGAGATATCCCCTGCTACTGATGAGTTTTTTTTGTGGGAAATTTGGATATGCTGATTATGATGGAGGAAGGAGCAGCAGAAGAGGGGAGACCAAGGAACTAGAATTACAAATGTGGCTGTTTAATGGGTTTGTTTCATCATGGCAACTCAAGAGCTTTTTTTAAATTTAAAACTGTGCTTTAGTTTCTGTTGCAAGTCCAACATTCTTTTTTGTTTTGACTAGATAAAGTGTTGATAAAATTGAGAATTAGATTTTAATCAAGAAAAGCTTACTCCTGGGCACTAAATCTTGACCAGTGCACCAATCCAAGTAAACATCGAAGCATGTAATTTTATCACCGCTTGACAGTGTACATAAAGTCATGCTTACTGAAAAGTCCCATTGGCTGTTTAATTAAGCATGTATGTAGGTGCTGTGCATGTATATATGATGCAGAAGAATCCAATATATGTATTCAGTAGTAAATAAAATGAAGCCAACTATGAAAAACAGTAAAATTATCAGTTATTCCTTCCCATTTGCCTTTCAAAGGGCAAAAGCAGCACGTAGTTCTGCAAGCATGGTATGATTTATCCAGGAGGAGCCCGTTTTGTATCGACTCCTCTTGTGTCCAAGATGCTGTACAAACACCAAGCAAGAATAATCTTGCCCCAAGCCATTTGCATTCAATTTCTCTTTGACACTGCAGTGCCTGCCACCATGCTTGTCTAAAAGCAGCTGAATATATGAATGCTGGATGCACAGAGTGCCCTGCCTTTCTAGTGAAGGTGGGAGTAAGTTCACGCAGCTCATTTTAAGCAGTCCTACGTCTTTCTAATGTAAGGAGAGGCCTTTGATACAGATAGTCCTTGCAGGCAGCTGTTTGCAAAATGGGGATATGTTGCTAATACCCTGAGAGCTTCTTTTTAATCCTGATGAAATCAATGAGGGTCTTTCTTTGACCCCTTAGGTTCATTTTTTGAGGCTTTTGTTGCCCAGAGGTTGCAGTGGAGCCAAAATTATGGTGCTTATCCTAAATGCTTTTCAAAGCACTGCTGCATGTACGCTTGCTGGTTGAAAGAAATGGCTTTTTAATATAACAAGCAGAGAAGTATTCTCCAAAAAAGCAGAGCTAGGAATAAAAAAAGAGTACTGTGTATGTTAATTAGCACACACGAGAAAGTGTCCTAGAGGCTTGTCTTTGTTGCACTTCAGTATTTTCGTTAATGATACATGGTTTTGCAACAAAAGCTGAATTTAAATGCCAGGCTATATTCTTAGCATTGCTAAAAACCCAAACATGAAGCTGAACTCACATACATTGTCTTACAAAGCTGATTAAAAAAATTAACATGAAATTGCTAAGTACTGCCCAAATTAACACAAATCAGGGTTCATTACATGGCATTAGGAGCCAATTTATTGCAATCATTTTGCCTGCTGTTAGAGAGAACCATATGCCAACTTCAGAAATAACAAGCATTCTAAATCAGGGTCATTGCTGTCATATTTGCATATGAAATTCATTAATTGATCTCCTGTGCATATTGAAATTAAATACACACGTTTTTTGCTGCTGAATATTCACTCAGAAATTTTTTGTGTGAAGGGCAGTACTGGCTAGAGAGAGATGCGATGCTTTAGAAAAATACTTATTCCAAACTGTGCTAAATTGCTAAGTAATTTCACTTGTTCTGCTTGACTAACTGAGGCCTTAGTCATCTTTTGGTTCATAAAGGAGGAAGATATGGTCGTGCATGACAGAGAGGTCAAAAACTATGTTATTAGCCATGTCTTGTTCTGGTGGTCTTCCAAGAGATGTGCTACAAAGGAGACTGCAGCTGTGAGAGCTAATGGGAAATCAGGACAGTTTTTAGAAAAGTTGTCCCGTCCATAAAAGTGTGCTCCTTCATGGAAAAAAAGAAAAGAAGTGTTATTATTCAGTTACATAGAGGAAGAGTGATGGCACCGTGCCTTCAACTGCAGCTCCCAGTGCAAATTTAAACAGATTGGTAATCAGTAGTAATTATCTTGATATTTCAGTTTTTTCTAGAACTCCTGTATTTTCAGTGGATAAATAAAAGGTAGAAAGAAAGTCCTTGTTTCATTTAAGGAAGAAATTTTTGTGGGATAAAAACAAAAATGCCATTCCTGTTCCTCAGGTGATTTTAACTGATTCTGGACAAAGGCAGTGGGAAACCTGGTGTGAGAGCAGCATTTCCTTCTCATCCATGGCAAGGCTGTGGGAGAGAATAAGGATGTGACAAAATGTGGTGTAAAAGTCTTTACAGTTAGATCATGGAGCTGGTGTTAGCTGACTTTCTGGCTCAGAGCCTGTCAGTGTATGGGAGGAAGAGATGAAAGTTGTTGAGAAGAACAGGGAAGTGATTAAATTAGCCAAGTTCAACACTGGAATTGGGGACTAGGGGAAACCTGATATGGGCAGAGATGATGAAAAAGTATCTGAAAGAACCAAAGAAAGTGATGTGTGAGAGGATGAAAGCAAGTGGAGAGGACTTGAGAAGGATAAAGGAGGGCAGCTGCCCCATATTGTTTCCCTTGCAGTTGATGCTGGTCATTTGAACACAAAGAATGTCTTCCCCTCTCCCCCTTTCCCCTTGAAATGGAAGGGGTTCTTCTCCAGCTGGTATCTGGAATAGTCCGTATGGAATTTTAGGATGGTTGAGGTTCCTCCTGTCGAGTTCACGGGCTGTTCTTATCTGCACGTCCATTTGCCACATGGACGAGTGTGATTCCTACAAGGAAGGAAGAATGGTTTGAAAATGTAGAACAAATCCATATTGCTTTACTCTGTCCTGCTGCTGTGAGGGCAGATCTTCTGAAGCACATTCTCTGGTATATATAGCTCCAGTATAAGCCAGCCCTGGCCTGTGCCAACAAGTCACGTCTTTCTACACATTCTTCTCCAAGTGAAATAGTTCTGTGTAGTGTCTGTGAATTTTCAGTGACTGTCACCCTTAGCAAGAAAGCCAGAAACAAAAAAGGAATGGAGACTTTGAGCAAACAAAATCATTACACCAGCGTGACTGAGGTGGTCCAGAAAGGCACAGATTCTTTTCAATTAGTGAGCAAACGTTTGCTGTCCTAAGAACAGGACTAACGGCTGTTTTGCTTACCTGGACAGAGGGTCACTTTTCTGTAATAGTGTGAGTTATTAAAATCTTTGGAGATGATATCATCAGGAGCAGCACACAGTGCTGCAGCATTTATTATCCACCTACTTCGTTCTTGTCAGTGCAGGGAACATCAACACTCTCTGTGCAGGAAACTGGATAGGTAGAATTTGAGAGCTGGGAGATATTAACCTTCAGAAATTGTGCTGATACAAAATACACTTGAGCAAGTGCACAAGGAAAGCGAGTCAGTCCTTGCAAGCATATCATTCTCTACTTCTTATCAGTGAATTTATCTAGTAATCTCCACAGTGACACCAAACTCAGTACTGCCACCAAACATCCCAAGCAGCAAGTGGTGTTTTAGAGACGGTAGAAACCAATGCATTGTTATTCCTGTCATTGGCCTGAATCTAAGAGCAGTGCTGCAAATAGTCCCCTCAGTCGGAATCTAGGTCTGAACTACTTCTTTCTTTTTCCATCCCTTCTCATGCCTATTGGAGTACAGATATCAGTAAGGCAGTGATGCTGTTCCCTGCAATTTCCAGCTGTGTCCCAAAGGTGCTGGCAGGCAGGGCTCCTGTAGAACATTTTCTCTTCCAGACAAAGAAAAAGCTGATAACTTCAACATGCTTTCCATCTGCCTTTATTCTTGCTTAGACCGTATTACAATCCATCCTTGATATATGCATGTTGTCCATATAAAAACTAAAAATCAAGCCATGTTTTAAATAAGTCAATATCAGTTCTCATGTTGTTTTGATAGTCTAAGGCTACTATTGCTAGAGGACTAGATAATTCCAGGATGCAGAGGCAGTCTGTTATGGAGGGGGGAAAAATAATGTAAAAGTCAAAAATACAGGAGGTATGAGACATTCTGAGAACAAATGTCTTGGCACTTTAGAGGCATGTTGCTCTCCTAGGAGCATCAAGCAGGCTGTTTGGGAAAGGATGCTCTGGTATATCTAAAAGAAGCTGTATTAGCTCTGGTAGCAAAGCTAGCAATGGACACTGTGGACTTATTATGCTGAGTTTTAAAAGGTAAATAACAAAATCTTGGAGAGAAGCTGATTTTAATACTTATTGGCCAATTACATAACCTAGAAGGAGATTTGTTTTTCCTTTCTTTTACCCGCTAGATGAATGTGATAGAGTAGTCATTTTGCAGTCTTTTTCTTGTTCTCTCCTGGCATAGTTTCACAGTTATTTTCTGTCCCTTGCTCAGCGTATGAAATACAGAACTGAGTACTTACACCAGTATAAGCTCTGTGCTTCTTGTATCCAACCCTGGACTTACGCCAGCAAAAAGCCCCAGAGCTTGGGTTCCTCCTTCTGTAGGTTGTTTTCTTCTATTCAGTTTCAGACAATAGCAGGTGTAATCTGCCTGGAACAGTTACTAAGATAAAGTGTGAATTCTTCAGTGTATTTCCTTTCTTGTTTCCCCAGCAGCTGTGTATGACCCTGCCTAACAGTGTTGCTACATGCTTGGTGCACAGAGAGTGCAAAATCAAGGGCTGGTGCCGAGGATGTTCATACTTTCTGCATCTGGGAAAACAGTCTGATGTTTCTTCAGAAGGCCAGAGAATTGATATAACAGTGACCAGATGAGTTCAGACCAGAGGTCTAGTGTAGTGCCTTACATCCAACAACAGTCATAAGTTGATGCCTGAGGGTAGAGTAAGGAATGGGGAATGTTTATCTTCTCTTTCTTTCAGGCAATTTGGAAAAAGAAATAATCTCCAAGCTTTTATACTGCCATTAATGCTTTGGAAAACTGTTTAGTGTCTTGTTAGTGACACGATTTGGAAAAATCCCTCACCGTCCTTCAAAATTCTGAACCTATCATCAGAATAATTTGCAGTTTCTCTCCATTTCACATAAGTACTGTTATCTCTGTCCCATTAACAATGAAAACAATTAATAAATAAAGCTCAGGGTAGAGCCTTCTGATGTCTATCTAATCCAAGAGCAAAGGACTAAAAGACTTGTACCCTCAAAGTGATTTCAATCTCGAAGTGATTTTTCATTGACTTCTACACCTGCCTGATAATATTTATATGTAGAGCATATTTCTTTAGCTTGCTTATGAGAATGTCATATGGGACAGAACTAAAAGCTCTACAGAAGTCTAAATAATTCATCTCTTCTACCTTCCTCCTTATTCATGAGGCTGGTTACCTTGTCAAAGAAGAAATTTACACCATTTTAAAGGCAAAGAAGCAGCAATACCTAGTAAAATATCTTGTTATCTTCTTTATAAATTCAGAATACACATACAACTAGATAAGTGTGTATTCTATCAACAATATTCAGTTCCCTGATGTTTTTAGCACATATAAAGGAATAGGTGTTTTTTATAAAACACAAACTTCTGTCTCAAGTTTTGCTTGATGTTTTGATTCAATATTTGTAGTTATTTCAGCAAATGCAGTGAGCCATTTTTTTATTATTTCAGAGATTTTTTTCTGCTTGCACGTACCTGTCAAATATTTTCTGTGGCTGCACAAAGTGTGTCTTATAAAATTGCATTCTTTTAACAAATAATATTAATCTAGGGTTGGAACTTACCCTAAGGTGAGGAATAAAATGAAATCATTGCTGTTTAACACAGCATACAGTGCACAGCCCTTCACCAAATTAATACTAAATCAGTCTTTGATGTCTTCTTATGCTGTATGGAGTACTAAAAAGACATGTTTACTTTTAACTGAGAAACACTTCCTACAGTTCAATATTTAATGCTATGTGTGATTCTGGAATGCACACAGAAAATGATTTCTTTATTCTTTAAGCAGTAAATATATATAATATATATCTAGAAATCACATTGGGGCACAAGTAGTTACATACCAACAAGGAATGAAAGCGATTTTTTTGATTTGTGTATCTCCTTAGTCTTTGTAGAATACGGCCAAAATTTGATCAATTTTTAAATGCTTTGAAAAATAGCGTACTGAGCAAGACAACTATTATGTTTTATAGCTTATTCCACTGGCAAGCATTTTAGGAGGGGCCTGTAATGAGTCAGGGCACAGTTTACCAGCTCTGCATGGGTCCTCGGGGAGATAATGGAGATATGAACTTTCAGCAGTTCTGTTCACTACTGTATGGTTGACCACAGTTGTCTATTTTATAGCAACTCCAAAAAGGGGAGTGAGAAGAGCACTTCTCCAATTCTTAGCAGTAGCATCTGCCTTCAAAACAGTCTTGCCCAAGTGTTGTTTGCCATGCCCTCAAGCATGAGTTTGAAGCTGAATGAGATCAGGGTTCAAAGTCATCAAGATTCCATTCAATACCTAGGTACCTCTTTCTTCTTCAACGACAAGTGCTTTTGTGTGTAAATAACTCTTGAGTCTTAATACAGCATGTATAGATCATGAAGACAGTAAGAAATACACTGTAGTAAAGGGCAAGAATAAATCATCAGTTTCTTGCTAAGTCAGACTTCTATAGAGATCCAAGGAAAAGCTATTTTATGTATGCTTGTAATGCTTTTATTGTGTGAGATGAATAAGCAGATCGCTTCTCACTAGGAGATGAGGAGACTGACTCCCAGAGGCTATCATTCTTCCAGTGGTGGAGATTTTGTACTGAGGAATGGCTGAAAGGACAGAGATGGTGTCTTCTCCTTGGATCTTAAAGTGTCTAGTTTACACAGCGTGTCATAATATATATGTATCTCTGTCAGTTGTGCTTTAAAGCTGGAGTATGAAGTTTCACCTAATACCTGTATTTTCCTCTTTAAACACTTGTAACAACAAGAAGCAGGGTGTTGTATGAAGAACGCTGATAGATTTGTTGTTGAGTGCATTTTGCTTAAAGTTATTCAAGATATTCCAAATACGATGCATGGTATTATGTTGCATATTTGCAGCTCTGAGGTGACTGAGAAATAGTATTGCCTTTGAAAAAAGCCAACAGTGGATCTCAAAAAACAAACAAGCATTTAACAACAAAGAGTTATGCTAGGATATGTTGAGAGCATAATACACATGCATAATAGTACCTTAAGGGTTCTTTGTGGTGCTGCACATTCAGGACAGTCATAAAGTGCCTTATATATGGGATGAATGTTATCTATGCTTGGAAGTCTTGCAAATTACTAGATTTATTCCCTTCAGTCATTCTAGAAAATAGTTTCAATATTTGCAGTTAATACTCTTTAGCCTGTACACTGCCAAATTTACCTCCCAGAAGTGGCAAATCACCCATTAAATGATCAACTGGAAAATGCCAAGGCAGACTGTGATGAGGATAGAATAGGGATTTTAAAAGAGTAGAGCATAAACAACTGGAAAGCCTGCCTAGTGGAACTATTCACTCTGTTGTTGAGATGTTTGCAGAGTTGCCCTTTGAACACGTTATTCTGATAATCTGGTTAGTAATAGAGAGCCTGAATTCCACATAAATGTGGTGCCAGCATTTTTAGCCCATCAGCATTGGAAAAATCAGCTGCTCCTGAACAGATTTTGCTGTGCTGTGGAGGCAGTTAGAGATGGCAGCAGAGCTGAGCAAGCCTAAGGAGCTCTTGGTTAAGATTTGGTGCATACTGTGTCTTCTTGTAGTTGAGATCACACCATGGCTCATAGGGTCTGTTGATGTCCCTCTGGATGACAGCATGGCCCTGTGGTGTCTGGAGTTCACTGTGCTATAAAACAACCCTTTATAGTGCTGCACCTATACTCTTGCAAGCCCTTTGGACCTGAAGCAGAGAGGGAATATGTCCTCCAAGCAGAAAGTCATTTTCCATCTGCTACACTGCTTAGAAGACAAGGCACCTGAACCTTCCAGACTGAGATACAGCAAGTGACAGCTTTCAGTTGTGATTCATTTGATCTGATCTCCTGACTCTGAAATAGAAAGTAATGGATGAAATTACTGGGAGGCACAAAGTTCAATTTCAGGTCATTATATCCTAACACGGTGACTGCTACACGTATGAACTTCAACCTTGTTTTACCTTACTTCCCTTCTGCCATCTTGCAACGCAGCTCCCACTCTAAGGCTCACGGGAATTATTGGTGAGATGTGACTGTTCCTAAAATATGGAACAGATACTGAAAAGCTACAAGGGAGGCTAATCTCAAGCATCTGTGCTTGGCAAGGAAAAAAATATTCTGGAGTAAGTAAGCGGTAGCTATCTGTAGAAATCATAATTACAATTATTTGACACCTGTCCTGCAGTAGTAGAGCAAGGGACTTGATGCTTCATCTACAGGCAGACAGGGCCAGATACAGTCAGGGCAATGAATCCTGCATCAGTGCATTGCAGTGGCTGTGTTGCAGCTGCTCATCCTGGAGTCCCAGAGCTTACATCTGTCTTGCTGCACTGAACTATATGAGACAGCTGCTGTAGTTCTTTAAGACTCACTGATCTTCTGTTTGAGTGTAGGAGAGTGGGCCCCTTCCCATAAAAGACAAGGGAGAACTGGCTTCAACAGTCATGAAGAAGGCTGAGGTACTCAACAGGTTCTTTGCCTTTGTCTGACTGGCAGTCAGGCTTCCTATGCCTCACATATCCCTGAAACTCTAGATGGGGGTCAGGGGAGCAAAATCCCTCCCTGTGAGAGCTGAGCAAGTCTGAGACTGCCTCATGAGGCTGAATGTATACAAATCTATGGGGCTGGACATGCATCCCAGGGCCCTAAGGGAGTTGGCAGATGTAATCGCTAAGCTGCTTTCCACCACATTTGAAGTCATGGCTGTCAGGAAGAATCCCTGCTGACATGAATAAATGGAAACATTACAACCATTGTTAAAAGAGGAAAAAGGAAGACCTGAGAAACTACAGGCCAGTGAAGCCTCACCTCTGCGCATCCGAAGGTCATGGAGCAGATCCTCCTGGAAGAGATGTTAAGGCACATGGGAGACAAGGAGGTGATCAGCATTGACAATCAGCATGGCTTCACCAATGACAGATCATGCGTGTCCAATCTAGAGGCCTTCCAGGGATGAGTAATGGCATTGGTGGATAGAGGGAGGGCAACTGATATCTTCCTGGACTTCTGCAGGGCACTTACACATGGCACTGGTTAGTTTACTTCTCTGCGAATACAGCATGTATTGTCATCCACAGACTTGTACAGTCATGATGAATGTCTCTAAAGCATTACATTTCTATTTAAGGCTGTTAAATGAAGCCTAGGAGGTTTTCTTCTTCTAGCCTGTCTAAGTTATAAGCATTTCAGGAACAGAGCTGCATCTTTCTGCACACACTAGTCAAAAGGATTTCCAGGTTCAGCTGGAGTTATTCGGGGGTCCTCATTTTGCTGCTTAAATGAACCTCTAAATCTTTGTAAGTCTATTTTTTAATTGCTAATAGTGTTTTGAGCATTTTTTTAAAATCCATGTATATTAAAAAATATATATATAATTTACATAGATGAATGAAAGTTGAGTAGGGAAGGAGATATTTGCATGATTGATGGAAAAAATGAATTTCTTCTAGCTGCCCAGCAGTATAGTAATTGGTATTTGAGATATAGCTGTAAGTGCCACATAATAGCTGTCAGTGTCATGTGTAGGCAGATGGTCTCAATGTTTTGGAGTAGAAATAACACTAAATTTTAACAAGTGACAAAAGGATTGGCATGGTGTGAACAGAACACCACAATGCTTGGCTGGCAACCAGAGCAGCACTGTTGTGCTGTCCTAACTACAAGATGTCTGTGACTGTTTCCTGCATCTGGAAAGATGCTGATATCTCTTGGAAAGAAAAACTGAGAGATGAAACCAGTAGCGGAGAGATCTATGAAATACACTTTTTTCCACAGTATCTTTTTGCCACAGTGTTTCACAGTGCCTGGGGTTGTTGGGTTTTTGTTGTTGTTTTTTTGTTTGTTTATTTGGTTGTTTGTTAGCTTTTCTATTTTTGTTTTAATGTTGTAGAGCCACTTTGGAGAAAAAGATTTTGTTTTGAAGAGTGATGGTGCTTTTCAGAGTTTTCTCAAGGTATCAAAAGAAGAAAAATAAATCTTATTAATTCATTAGCTTCTATAGGACTTTTGAGTTGGATATTAGGAAGAATTTATTCTCAGAAAGAACAGTGAGAAACAGGCTGCCCAGGGAGGTGGTGGACTCACCGTCCCTGGAGGAGTTTCAAGGAAGGGATAGATGTAGTAATTAGGGATGTTGTTTAGTGGACAGTATTGATGGTAGCTGGATGGTTGAACATGATGATCTTTTCCAGACTGTGATTCTATATAGAGAATGTCTCTCTTTACCTTCAGCTGGAAAAGTTGTTAGGCCAGCAGTATGACTGGGGTTACTGCATCCACACTATCCCCTTTCAGATTCTGCCCCCTCCTGTTACTCTCCTTCAAGAGAAATGTATTGGAGGAAGGGTGGAAGTTATTTTGGTACTTAGTGTGTTAGCTGATGACAGCTTTGTCTACATGCTGCTGGAGCTGGGTGCCTGCAATGTCAGATGTGTTGGGTGTCTCTTTAGGTTCCTTGTATCACTGACTTTCCATGCTGGTGCATTGTCAGTGCTGTGTTGCACTCTAATACCTATTGCTACCAGAGGTACTGCATACCACGCATGTTTTCTTTCATAAAAGGCTTCAAGCCTTCAGTCCCTGTGGCTTGAGTCTGAACTCATTCCTCTTTACTTCAGTATGTGGCAGTCATTGGAAGAACCTGTTTGTGAAGCCTTCAGGTCCATGTATTGTATGGAGAGGAGTCCTTTTCAGCAATAACTGGGAAGTCCAATGTACAAGTAGAAAAGCACCACTGAGACATTCTTGTGCTGTACTGTACAAATGGTTCAGGTCTGAGTCTTTATGGCCAGTAGTGTAAATCTACCACAGCTATCGAGATTGCCTGTGCTTTGCCTCATTGTATATGAGAATATAGCATAGCTGCCAGCTTTTTATGGTCTATTGAAATAAATGACGTGGCAGGAGGGGGAGGTATTATTTAATAGGACAAGCTCAGAAGTGAAAGTAAGAAGAAACAAATTTCCCTCCAGGGGCAGGTAGTAATGGGAATCATGGAATCACTTCTGATGCTGACTGGGATTCTTTACAACTAATTTAGAGCCCACCTAATTATATCAGCTCAGTGTCTTGTAGAGATAAAACTTTTTCCAATGAAATTATTCTTTTTGGCCTGGGTGAAAAACTTTTCTCCATTCCACATACTCCCATGAGTGGAGAAAGACAAGACAAAGAGAGGAGAGTTGAACAAATAAAATGTTCCTGCTTTTGTGTGAGTAGATCAAAGCTCTGATTGTGTCCTTAAGTGAGTGATTCAGGAAAAGAATTAGATTCAGACTACCTCAGACAGCTTGGTTAGATGTGCCTCTCAGTCACAAGTGATCGCTCCCTTCAGTCTTGCTCCCGAAGCTGTTTATTTAGCTATTTAGCTTTCATTTGGTATTGATCTTGTCCTTAATCCAGGTTGTGAGCTCCCCAGGAGGAGCAGTCTATCCTTGTTTCTCACACCAATGGGTGTGAGAAGATGCACTTATCTTAAATGCTTAGATCCTGCTTTTCCCTTGATGAGATCATGAAACCTTTCTTGCAGAGCACAGTTTAGAGATGTATTTTATTGCAGTTTTTGACAGCCTACCAAACAACGTGGTAATTCTTCGGTTGGGATTCCATTTTATGATACAGAGGTTAGATTAAACCAGAGCTTTCTGTTAATTTTATCTTAATTCCTTCTGCCCGATTCCTATTTTTAAGCTTTGAGGGTCACCCTAGTTTGATAAGACCTGACCAAACATTATGTACAAAACAAAATAACATGTCCGGATGCCTTAATCCTTAGATAAATTTGTTTGCTTGTAATACCAAACATTTATTTAACACTTATTTAGGGTTAATAGATTTTTTTTTTTTAAATAGATAATAATTTACAACACAAATGAAGTAGAAGTAATAAGGAGGCCTTAAATAATAAAGTAGATCTGTGAAATTGCTTTGTTAACATTCCTACAACATGAATAAACAAAACTGATATGAATAATTTGGAATCAGAGTGGGTCTGCATTTATGGAATCCGAATTATGAGCCTAACAGACAGAAATATTCCCTTCCTCTTCTTAAATGTATAAATCTTTGGAAAGCAAATTGCTTAAGATGCTGATTTGTATTAGTGTTTCCTATTGCCAAAACAGTTTTGAACAAAGCTATTCTGACTATCACCCATTTTTCCAGGAGGACACAAGTAGGCAGTCATGAAGGAAAGGCTATAACTTGCGTCCAGTTTCACTGTTCTTTCTACATGAGTTGTGTGTATGTTTGAACTGAGTTAGCAGTACTGGGCTTTCTGCTCCCAAACCTCCAGCACATAATGCAAAGTTACAGTAGGTCTCATGTCAGTCCCAATCTAAAAAGAAGTATATGCTGTGAAGGTTTCTACATGTTTTGATTCACAGAGCTGCAGTACTGTCTCTGTGTCTCATTCAGGACACGTGCATTTCTACTGCTTGCTCATGTCATTAAGCATTAAGATAAGTATGGATTGGCAAAAAAGCTCTGGAGAGTTAGCATGGTGATGTTGTGGTGACCATGAAGACCAAAGAAAGTGAGCAAGATTTTGATGCAGAGGCAGCATTCTCCACAGTAGCAAACGGAAGCATCAAATCTATAAGCCAAATAAAATTTGAGAATTGTTGAACTCAGGTTAGTATGTGAGAGAAGACTAAAGAAATGATTGTGGCAATACCACAGTTAATGAACTCTCTCCAACATATCCCTGAGACCTTACCAAACATTTCACCCAGCCTGGCTGCACCTCCTTAAAGAATGAATTCGGGTGCTGCCTCCACTCAGTGTGCATTGCTAGGGCTGTGTGTACTGCAAAAAGTAGAACGTGACTAATGATTTTAGATGGCATAGAAAAGGAAGCTGAGAGGTTGGTTGTCAGAGCTCCCAGACAAGACAAATCTTCCATCCTTCCAAACATGAGTCTTGGTTATCTTTGTTTAACCTGAAGCAAATTTTATTGAGAGACAAAAGCTGTGCAAAGTACACGTCAGCAGATAATTAACATCTCATTCGTACGTTTTTCATACCTCACTTGTTAAAGTGACAGGGACTTGGCACATCCATGATCTAACATTTAAAAATATGGAAACCACTCAGTGGTTTGACTAGTGAGTGATATTAGAGGAACATTGTAAAATACATCAATTAAACTAAATTACATTTCACAAAGTCTGTTTCAGTACTTCCAATTTGATTCTGAATTAGAATTTGTTTTTCCATTAGAAACAGCTGAAAAATATTGGCAAATAGATTGTTCGCTAGGTACATTTTGTATAAAATTTAATTAAAGATGACAGCACCCAAATAATAGTAGCTCACAATTCACGATATTAATGAATAATCAGTTTGTGTTCTGCCTTTGTTCTGTTTGTCTTCTGTAACAAAAATGCTGTATTTCCCTTCCATGCAAGAATGCTGTGACTGTGATCTGATAAAATATGCTCTTCCACACCGTTTTGAAAATGAGAGGAGGAGCTCACAGCAGGACAAGGGAGGCCATTGATTCTGAAATTCATTTCTTTTCTATCCAAATGTTGGCATATGAAGTTTGAATGACTGAAAGCAGCTTGACAGAATCAGAGCAAACACCCTTCTAGCTTAGCAACCAGCCTATGACTGGCCAAGAAAATTCATGTTTATCCCTGTCTTTCTACAATGGAGCATGTGGGCAATGCCAGACTGAATGGATATTTAAAGAAATGTAGAAAGTCTTTCCAGCTAAACAGTATTATACTTTTGTCATCTTGAGAATGAGGACCAGATGATTAGAGAGAAAGTTGCTTGATAGATCATTTGGAGGAACTCATTGATGAATGGTGGTTGGCTAGTTTTGCTCACGTCAATTCCAGAAGCGTGTTTTGTTGCTAGAAGAAGAGTTTAGGATAACAGGTGTGGTTTCAGAGATTCTGATGGCACTGGGTTAATGCATACATTTTAGTGCCTGAAGCTGTGTTGGTGGAATTTGCTTTTGTTACATTGATGTGGTCTGGCTTAGCCATATTTGTTCTATGAGAATGTTTCTTCTAGGGAGGAGTTTGGTAAGAGTAGGGATAATTGAAAGTTATCAGGAAAATTTTTGAAGAAATTTTTTCCAAGATAGTATTTTCTTTCAACACATTCTGTGATTATTTAATGACTTTCGCTGAAATTTCCTTTGCAGGCAAGTTACATCTATGCCATACAATGTTAACTGATTTCTTTTTGCTTTGTAAAGCCTATATTCATGAGAATCTTCAATGATTCAGACTTTTCCTTAGAAGCAGTGTTCTTGATGAGTGTGATTATATTTAAGTTGGTGAGTTGGATGTCAAGATGGATTTCCTCAGAGTAGATACAATAATATCAAAGAGTTTGGCTATAGAATCACAGAACAATGTAGGTTGGAAGGGATGTTTAAAGACCATCTAGTCAAACCCCCTGCTGTGGCCTAGCACATCTTTCACTAGATCTCTTTGCCCAAAGCTCTTGAACAACTTGGCCTTGAACACCTCCAAGGATGGGGCATCCACACCTTCTTTAGGCAGCCTATGCCAGTGTTTCCCCAACCTCTGAGTAAAGAGTGTATTTATGTCTAACCTAAATCTACTGTCTTTCAGTTTAAAATTAGTACCCCTTGCCTGTCACTACCTGCTCTTGTAAAAAGTCTCTCTCCATGTTTCTTATAAGTGCCCTTTAAATATTGAAAAAAATAAAGTGAGGTCTATCCAGAGTCTACTCTTCTCCAGGCCAAACAGCCTCAGCTCTCAGCCTTTCTTATGTATTATGGCTTTCAAGAATGCAAACTTGGTTGCTGGTGTTACAGAAGAAATTCTGTTACCATGCAGGTTTTCTGCGTACAGTAATTTATAGATACGCTATTGAGTTAGTTCAGCCATAGAGTGCTGAACATAGATACTAGTTTTACAGTATTCCATAGACAGCCTGAGGAGATTTTTGTTTTTATTAGATTTATAGCACAAATTAGTGAAGTAGAAACTGTTCCAGCTCAAGTACTCTTTAGTGGTCCTATATCCTAGTCATAGTGCTCCTGACTCTGTAGCATTTCTCATCGTGCTGTACTAATACTGTGAGTACTTTTTGTACTTTTTCTTAGAGTCCCCTTGATGTTTTGGAGGTTACCATAGATGAGAAGGTGTCTAGAAGTACTTTCATCTTGCTAAAAGTATTTGAGGCAGTCAGTGAAATTTTATAGTCATTACATTATTGTAAAGCTTTTTCTGAGAACAAAGTTTAGGCTTTTAGAGAGTACAGATTAGTGCCAAACTGGAGCTCTAGCTGATTGTGGATGCCCTACTATGGAGACATTCAAGGCCAGATTGGACAGACCCTGGGAAGCCTGATCTAGTGGGTGGCCAGGGGTTGGGATTAGATGATTGTTAAGGTCCCTTGCAGCCTAAGCCATTATGTGATACCATGATACATAAACTCAAATGCTGAGTTGTTGAGTGGTATCCTTGTGGTCTGCATTACTGTCAAGGTAACATGAAACATGAAAATTTAGTATTTTCATATTCATTTAGTATTTTCATGTTTGAAGAGTCTCTGTTAGGCAATTGCTGTTCTTCTTGAGTATCTTCTATTTGTGTTTGGTTTGGGTATTTATTTATTTATTTTTGTTTTGTTTGTTTGTTTTTGTTATATTCTCCTTTTATTTTGTTGTAGTTGTTGGAATATGAGATCAGTTCTGTGCTGAGTTAGTCTCTTTTGCAGGAGGGTAAGTGAAATAAACATCCTCAGGTTTTCCACCATCTTCCTGCATAGCACAATTGAATGTGTATGATGGCCATAGGACAAAGTGAAAGATTACTGATGTTTTTTTATGAAAAAGCATGGGACACAGACGTTTTTTACCTGCTGCACCAGTTTTACTTTCTGCCAGTCCATGTGCTAGGGTCTGAAGTGGATTAAAGTCCATTGCTTTGGAATTCCACTTTTCAGAGAACAATGCTGATGCTTTGTAGTGTAGTTCTGCAGTGATTTTATGCACTTGTATCAGAGTATTACCCTCTGCCTCTTACCCATGCGACTATGATCATGCTTGACCCCTTTTTTCCATGAAGTTCTCCAAAAGTAGTCAGATCTCTCTCTGTGCCTCCTCTTCCCACTCTTTTCTGTACCCAGGAAACTCTTCCCAGACCTTCATTCATATATGCCCTAATTTTGCACAATGCTAGCTTAACTTCTTGGCATGAAAACATAGCCAAATCACATCACAGCCCTGATGACTTTCCCAGATGTGGTGACTTGGACAGATCAGGAAGGACTAACTTTCCCATCCCTTCTCACTTTTTTCTGCCCTTTTGGCTTCGTGCTGACTAGCGCTCAAGTATCTGGACAGATGTGTAGACTTTCTTGAGAGAGGTTTCTCTCATCATTGAGAGAACATCATTGAAAATCTACCTTCTGGAGAATGGAATTATGCTGTGTGTTTGTTATTGCTCTAGGTTGTCGTGTTGGTCTTAAATAGAAAGCCACAATATGAAATCAGTAATCTAACTCAAATGTACTGTTAATACAACTTCCCTCTGGGCTTGTTTATTTTAATCAATATGAGCAGTAGTTCTCTCTTGGTGTCTGCTTAGAAAACCATCTTGCAGTTATTACTTTCTCTGCAGAGACCTGACCCTGTGGATTGCCTAAATGGGACAGATGGAGCTTGTCTCGGGCTGTATTTCATCAGCCTTGTCCTTGGCAGGCCTCCCATAGACATCAGAGCAGATAGTCTGATGCTCTGTGTTTTTGTAAAAGAAAAAATGAAGGAATATTGAATTTCACGGAAACGACATTGACGTGTTTACACATGGAAAATAGGCTGTCAGATTTAGTAATAAGGAGGTGTCTCCGATGTAAGAAACCTTTTGCCTGCCGGGCTCTGAGAGGCATTAGAAGCTTACAGGATGGAAAAACAACTTAAAGTGATAAGGCTTGCACTGAAGGAAGGGGAAATGTGAAATAATCACAAGCTCTGACTGAGAGAGTCAGATCCAGAACTTTATTTTTAGTCTTACTATGTGTCTGATGCAGAGTTGTGATCTCCAACATAGGTATTAGCATGGAGGTCTAGAAATGTATGGTGGGTCCCCCCATTGTGATTGATCTCTGTTTTCCAGCTGAAAGCAGCTTTCACAGTTGTGGAAGTAGTAGTAACACATAGTCAGACAGTAATGCAAGAAACCTACAAAGGTGCAAATGTCCTATCTTCATACATCAGAAGATGTAACAAAACTCCTAAGCTTGTCTGCTGTCTGTCAGTTTCGTTGTGCCCTTCAGAAGAAAGAATATACATAGGTCACTCTGAAAGTAATGCTTCCTATTTATTTCTGTAGAAACTACAACTGATACAAAGAGCACAATAAGACTGGTTCATAGAGTGAATTCTCAGCTACAAAGCACTTTTTCTCAACAGTCACCACCATTAGCTATGCATTTTTGCCAGCAATGAACAAGAGCCTGTATGCCATGCTTGCAACAATCAGACAAAGGGCAAACTCAATATATTAAATGAAATGATATGTCAGGTAGAGCATCAGCTCTACCTATTCCAATGTCAAACCTATTCCAATGTCACTGACCATGGGGACAATTTTTAAGGATTGTGACATGTCTTCTATCATCAGAAGCGCTTGCAGTTTTTAGCTTAGATGATTCCTTGTCTTAGAAAAAAATATCTTATTCAAAGCAAAGTGGATTCAGTGCAGCTTTCCAGCTTTGGTAATACTGGAGATTAGACTAGGGAGTGGACCCTCCTGGCTGATTTCTGAATTCATGACTATTGGAAAACATCCTAGTTCAAGTGTTGCTGTACTAGGAGGGAGACTGTTAATGGCTACCTCATTTACCCAGAAACTTATCTCCTTTGCATAGCATATATACATGGCAGTAGTATTGGTAAAAGTTTCCCTATTTTGCTGTTCCTGTCAATGTAATAAATACAACTATTGCCATTATCAAGACTTGTTATTGTGAGGACAATTTGATAAAAGATAAAGAAAGGAGGAATTCTGTCAGTAAAAGCACCTTCCCATGTGCCTTCCCCATTTTTTTATGCCAAATTGAAGGTCAAAGGAAAGCTTAGTGGAGGTAAAGAGCATGACATTTAGAAGCAAATTTTAGATAGCTGCTTATTTTTTGGTTGCAGAGATACAGGGTGAAATGCACATAAATGTGCTCCAGAAGCAGGGCTTCTTTAGGAAGGTTATAACTGCACTGCACACTTGTGCAACTATAAAGAGCCTTACTAGCCTACTTGGCTAGTAAAGAACTCAGTGCTTAAACTTGCTTCCCTATGGCATCAGAAAGTCACATCCACCTCTAAAACATTAAGAGCAAGATTTATAATGTCTATAACTTAGAGTTCCATCTTATACCTTGGCACCTTCTACAGCAGTCTGACCAGTATTTTGTTTGTCTTCCTGTGCCTAAAGAATGTCAAGGAGCAACATTCCAAGGATTTTGTTTCTCAGACTTGTTTTTTCATTCTTCTTTTCCTTTCTAGGACACAGCTTTCAAGACCTCACATACCAGGCTTTTCTTCGTCCTTTGATTCTTACAGTTCTCTTTTCCCTTTATATAAGATACTTTCTTTTTTTTTTTTCCTTTTTTTTTTTCTTAACCCCCTCTTTATGCCTCTGCCTCTAACACAGAAAAGCTCATGCTTTCAGCTTCACCCATAATTAGCTTTTTCTTTACTAAAGAGAAGAAATTATGCATCCTACAATATTAATACTTAGGAGTGACTGTACAATAATCATACACATGAATTAATGGGGAGGGAATCCTTTCACAGGGCTCTCTTTTATTAGAGATAAAATCTTTACTGTATTTAAGTGTCTGTCTTTGGAATTATGAAGTGTTTTACATTTGGGTACACATCTCTGTATCTCATTTTTAAGCAGATATTCTAAGTTTTTCCATCTATGACATTACGTTGATTTTTTTGATCTTTGTATCCCAGTATGACATCCAAAATCAGGTTTGTTTCTTCAGAATGGTGTAGAATTGACTTGCACAGTGACAAAAGGGACAATCCGAATTTCTTGCTATTTATAGTGTCTGTCCTTTTTTCAGGCTTTCTACTGATGAGTAAAATGTAGACTATTCCCTTTGGACTTCAAAAAGGCATTTGAAGGCAGGAGTGAAAATTATATAATGAATCATAGAATGGTTTGGGTTGGAAGGAACCTTGAAGACCATCCAGTTCCAAACCCCTTGCTGTGGGCAGGATTGCAACCAATAGAGTAGATAATTTCTTCCCTATACCTAAAATATATCTACTCTCTTTCTGTTAAAAGCAATCACTCCTTGTCCTATCACTGTCTGCCCTTGTAAAACTCTTTTTTCCATGTTTCTAATAAGCTCCCTCTAAGTACTGGAAGGCTGCAATGAGGTCTTTCCAGATTGTCCACTTGTTCAGGCTAAACAGTCCCAACTCTCAGCCTCTCTTTGTAAGGAGAGGTTCCAGCCCACTGAGCATCTTAGTGGCCCGCTTATGGCCCCTCCAACAGGTACATGTCCTTCTTGTGCTGGGGCCCCAAAGCTGAATGCAGTACTCATGATGATGTCTCACAGGACCAGAGCAGAGGAGGGTAATCACTTCCGTTGACCTGCTGACCATGTTTCTTCTGATGGTTAGCTTTTTGGGCTGCAAGCACACGTTGCTGGCTCAAGTTGAATATTTCATCCACAAGTACCTCTAAGACCTTCTCTTCAAGGCTGCTCTCAATCTGCTCTCCACCCAACTTGGGGTCGCTTCAAGCCAGGTAGAAGACCACGCATTTGGCTTGTTGAACTTTATGAGGTTCACAGGGTCCCACTTCTCAAGTTTGTTGAGGACGCTTTGGATGGTATCTCTTTCCTCTTTCATGTCAATTGCACCACTCAATTTTGTGTTACCTGCAAACTTGCTGAGGATACACTTAATCCCACTGCCCATGTCACTGACAAAGTTAAGCAGAACTACCAAACTCTAAGAAATGCCTCTTGTCACTCATCTCCATCTTGACTGCAAATCTTTGAGTGTGACCATCCAGCCAATTACTCATGCACCATGAAGTCCATCTCTGAAATCTATGTATCTCTAATTTATTTGTTTCTACAGCCACTCATGTCATCTATTTGGACTTCATTAAGGCCTTTGCCACAGTTCCCCATAACATTCTTCTCTCCAAATTGGAAAATGAGGATTTGATTGGTGAACTGCTGGACAAGGAACTGGTTGCAAGTACCCAGAAAGTGGTGGTCACTGGCTCAATGTCTAGATGGAGATCTGTGACAAGAGGTTTCCCTCAGGGGTCTGTACTGAGATCAGTGCCCTTTAACATCTTCACTAATTACATTCACATTGGGATTGAGTGCACTCTCAGCAAGTTTGTGGATGACACCAAGCTGTGGGATGCAGTTGGCATGCCTGAGGAATGGAATGCCATCCAGAGAGACCTGGACAGGCTCGAACAGTGGATCCAAGTGAACCTCATGAAGTTCAATAAATTCAAGTATGAAGTCTTGCACCTGGGTTACAGCAACCCCTGCTGTCATCTCAAGCTGGAGGATGAAAAGACAGAGCACAGCTCTGCCAAAAAGGACTTGGGAGTGCTGGTAGATGGCAAGTTGGGCATGAGCCAGTAGTGTGTCTTCAAAGCCCAGAAAGCCAATTGTATCCTGGACTGCATCAAGAGTAACATGGCCAGCAGGGTGAGGGAGGTCCCTGAGGACACTCGAGGTCAGGCTGGTTGGGGCTCTGAGCAATCTGACTGAGCTGTAGGTGTCCCTGTTCATTGCAGGGGAGTTGGACTAGATTATCTCTAAAGGTTCCTTCCAACTCAAAAGATTCTATTGTTCTATATTGTATTTAGAGAAAAGACTATCATGTCCGAACTGGGAACCTTAAAAATTCCCATTAACTACTAAATGGCTCCTAAAGCATATCCCTGCTTATTCTTTCACACATTTTTCTGAATTTCTGTAATATGATTTCTGCATATGATATGTGAGGGTAGTTACAATGATGCTAGTGATAAAATCTGAATATCTTTAATTTTAAATGTCTTTGTGAGACTGTGGCTTTTATGTTTGCATTATTAAAAGAATGCTGGGAAATAATCAGAAAAGATTAAATTATTAATTATGTTTTTATTAGGAAATGCCAAGTTGAATTGTAAGATCTGGATCTCTTGCTTGAGTGCTGCAGAGTGTGGGAAATGTTGCCAATTGAGCCCTGAGAATGATGTGTGTGAATATAGTTATCAAGTCAGTACAGGCTGGTATATGCACTTACCTTACTGTGAAGAAGTATTAAAATAAATTTACCTGAGGAATGGACAGTTTGGTATCCTTTTTCTGCTTTAGAAACAAAATCTCAAAAGTTGTCTGAGGCAACTGTGGATTCATTGCTTGCCTTTTTCTCTGCAGAGAAATTCATTGGTTTAATTGGACCCAAGGAACTAGGAGGTAAAATAAATTTGACTCCTCTATAATACTCATCCATCATTTCATGAATTTGGTAGTTGTGAACTATACTCTGTACATATTTAGTTAATTTTTAATAAGTCCACCAGTTTTTTTGTGGTTTTTTGTTTGTTTGTTTGTTTTGTTTTTTGTCCTAGTACACCATACTTTTCCAGGATGCACTAGTTACCTTTTCCACTTAACAGTTCAATCACCTTCTGAACCAAAAGGTGTACTGGGATAATGGGTGGCCAGTCCTTCATCAGTTTATCTTCACCTACTTTCAGATGTATTTATTTTTCTCACTTTCCCTGCATCTTGTGACAATGAATCCAGCAGATTGATGGCGGATGGGGTGGGAAATAGACTTCCTTAATCTTTATTATTACACTTCTTGTTGGGTGCTTTCTAGATGTCAAGCTTTGCTTCTAAACAAAACATAACAATGCTGGCACAAGCATCCTGAAAGTGTTAGGAAACTCGCCTTTCATACTTAACCCTCCTTGTTCCATAGAAATCTATAACCTGGTTTCTAAACAGTAGCCTCAGTTGCCAAAATAATTTGACTGTTCCTTCTACTGCTCCCTTATCGTTCTCTTTTTTTCCCCTTCCATTTCCAAACAATAGAATTTCTTTATGGGCCTAAAGAAAATGCTAGAGATATGTTCACATTTTATTTCTGTGTAAGGAGATGAAAAATAATGTGCTTTCTGGAACAATACTATTAGTGACTTCTTCCTGCTAGCTAGCATTGTTCCTCCAGACTTCATTTTGTTTTTCCTAAAAACTGTTGTCATAACACACCTCCAGTGACTTAGTTACAAATAATCTTAAAAGGACGAGGATTATAAATTCTGTATTATTATACACATATGAACTTTATTATTTCCTTTAACCAATTTTCTGCCAGTGAATGTCAGAAAAGCTACACAAATACATTTTCTATACAATTTTAAAGCATATAAGCAAAGCACGAACCTGAAGGTCAAAGTAATTTTATTACCATATAAAAGAAAACTGAAATAAAGAGACAAGGCTTTTACTTTATTTTCAGAAATAAAATTAAGTGACAAACAAGTATTCCTGCAATATATCACTGCCTTGAATATGCAGTATTTTTTAGCTGTATGATAAAATAAAAGCAAAAAATGGCGCTATTTTGCAATGACTTCAAGCCATGGCATCAGAAATTTAAAATACCAAAAATCTGAAAATCTTCTATTGTGCTAAGAAGTGATAATTCATATGAAAGCCCCATTGTTCTTTGTCATCCAAGACCAATTCATTTTCTGAAGCTAGCACACAGTGTGTATGTGACGGAGATTCAGTCAATGCCATTATAAAGTTATCCAAGTCCATGACTCATTCTATAATTCTTTTCTCAATATACAAAGGGTATTTCATATCTTTAAAAAATAATAGCAGAGAAGCAAACATAACAAGACTTACTGTATTTTTCCATCGTCTGTTACGGTATGCCCTTTCCTCACCTCAGAGTCTACTGCAAAATCTACTGCTATTTTACAAGGCCTGTTAAACATGAATCTTGAATAGAGCTGTGCAAAATTTTTGTTGTAAAACCTGTACACCTAATCAGAGTTTAAGGTTTCTATGCAACTGTAAGATAATAGCCTTTTGTATGGATTACTGATGTAGGAACTTTCTACTTTGAGACAGCAGATAACATGAATAGACAGGCAGTGGACACACTCAGCAGCTGTCTATGTCCCCATCTAAAACCAACACTTACATTTGCGAAGTTACAGACTATCAATAGTGGAGATATCAAACTGCAATAGCATTTTTGATGTGGGCAAAAATCCATGCAGTGTTGACTTGATTGTTTAATAGAGATAGCTTGTTTAATTTGGATATCCAGTCACAGCTTCCTTCTTTAGCTGTACTCCAACCCATACGTACACCTGGAAGAACCCAATATTATTAATTATATACTCCTGGCTAATATTAATTCAAATTCAGAGCTAAATGGATAGTCTTTTCATTTGTCAAGTTTATATTCCCTGATTGTTAATTAATCTTCTGGCGAGGGCAAGTTCTTAGGTCCAAGAGTTAAGTAAGTCTGTTTTCTAGCAAAGTGTGCCATACAACTTTGCTTCCTCCAATCCCTTCTGAGCCAAAACAAGGGCAAGCAGAACACTCCCAACAAAAATGATGTACACTGGGAAATGAGATTGAGAGCCTCTTCAGTTTTGAGTTTGCTATAGCATCCCTGTCATAATACAAACAAGTTGTGTGGGACTAGGACTATCTAATTTAAATTCCTGAGGCTCCACCATCTTAAGGCTAGGATAACAAGTTTCCTTCTAACAATAATTGAGCAGTATTAATTTGCTGATACACCACCCTTATTACCAAAACCTGCGTTTCTCCAAAGAGACCTTCCTGTGAGCTCGCTGACACCATTCTTCTTTGAAGCAGTCCTCAGAGCATTTCGCTGCTCTCTGGGCACTGTGAATGATGGATTGAGTCTCACACAAAGGGCAGACATTATTAGGCTGGTACTGTAAATGAAAATTTGGAAGGGAAAGCTGTGTTGGTATAGTTACTGTGTAGAAGAGGGACCTTATCTGAAATCAGGGAGTGCAAGAGGTTCTTCAAGACTAATTATCAAGGACCAAAAGAAGTTCTGGGTAAAAAGTCTTGTGCTTACTTTTCCATCTTTCATTATCTGACTGCGAGTCAGGCACTTTATTCCATAAATATGGCAGTCTGAGTAAACTTATTTTGAGCTCTCCTTGCTAAGTAATTGGTTTCACAGTGGTGATCTCCCCTTGAGCTGGGATGTCTTTCAAGGATACTCCAGACGTTGAGGCACTCCTTACCAACTACAGAGCTTTGGTAAGTGACTGATCACACACAAGTTGCCCAGAACATCTTGGAAAACCCTAAATTGCTCATGAATTTCAGACAGGGACATAATCTCTGTGGGAAGTGGATCTCAGTCTCCCGTTCCTCCTATGTTTGCAGGGTGCTGTAACAAAGCTGTCCTCTATATCACACCCATACATGCATGGTGCAAGTAGTATAATTGGAGCCAGTTGATTTGAAGGTAAAGCCTCTGTGACAGAAACTGCCATGATGAAATCATGGAGTGATTCCCTTGGCACAAGTTGTGAACTGGCTAGAGTTGCCCACACTAGACCATTGAAGGTAATTTCCTTTACAGCTGAGGTAAAGTAAGCTGGCCCTGCTGTAGATCTTCAAAAAGCTTTTCTATAGTGTCTTGGTCCAGACTTTTCAGGCTAGAACATTAGATGAATACGTGCTTGCACTTACTCACTGCTTTATTTTTATTTGGTTTGTAAAGGACATCCTATAGAGCACATTTAAGGTCAGCAGTATGAGGTGGAAAAAGGAAACTTGACATTTATAGATGTGAGCATTAGACACTAGGGGTGAAGTTAGTGATAGCGTGGTACCAATTAGGATTCATTTCAGTTTGC
Organism: Phasianus colchicus; assembly: GCF_987193195.1. Classification (NCBI taxonomy): domain Eukaryota; kingdom Metazoa; phylum Chordata; class Aves; order Galliformes; family Phasianidae; genus Phasianus; species Phasianus colchicus. Next base: position 28,601,653 of record NC_143439.1, read on the forward strand.
TAAAACAAAGAGTTTATGAGTAAAGAGTCACCTGCTGCCTCCCAAGTCATGTTGAGAGGCTGGAGAAATGAAAACTTACTCTAAACGTATTTCCTATGATGTCTTTTATCTCAGAAATGGAGGTGAAAAATAACTTCACTCCTTGTGCTATTGAAGCTGGTTATTTTATCTACTGGAGTTCCCTTGGCAGGGTTGGAAAGCTGTCCTGCAGTGGCTGATGAAAGCAATCCCATGGGGTGAAAATATCCAGATGCCACTTAGATCTGCAACACAGGTTTCAGTATGCTTCCCAACAACAAATAAGTATTCAAATAAAGGCTGAAGCGAAGTGCACCACCACTGCTGTCTTTTTACAGCTGTATAGTGTATATCTAAGCAGTGAACAACTCCAGCCTAACAGCAGAACTGCTCTGCAAAGCAGTGGTGTCAGTTTGGCTCAGCAAGCACAAACAGTATTTCTGCTTAGTGCTGCAGAGCCATAATCTGGCTACGGTAGGCAAATACATGCTTGAGGATTTTTTGTTTTCCTGACTTCTCTAAAGTAAGTCATCCTTACTTTTTCAGTAACAGTCTCCTTACCTGGAAGTTGGATTTGTTGCAGATCTTGTAACCTTGTCCCTCAAGGTTCAAACCAGCAGAGTAGCACACGGGTGATGGATATACATAATGCTCCAGTCATCAGACTCAGAACTTATCTGCTTTCACTGGAAACTCTAACAGCTTTATGTACATCTGGCTCTTTTTAAGTTGTCAATCTTCTGTTCATCTCCCCCCTAAGAGAACTACTTGGGAAATATTTTTTTCTCGTAAAAATTCTGAGGAAATATCTATTAAGGATTTATGCTAATGTTAAATAACAGAGGAAGGATCAGATTTTCTTTGCTCAAGTTTATACCTTGAAAGGCTGCAAAGAGATTAACTTCTACCTAGGAAATTATCCTTTCTTGGAAAAAGGAAGTTCTCTTTCAAATAATACTTTGTATTCTGCTGAGACTTGGGATTCTCCCTCAGATACCACTTTTGTCCCCTGGCACTGAAGTACAGCTTTCAGTAAGTAGGTCATTATGATATAGTGGTGGCAGGGAAAAAAGCTATCCTCTAGTTAATGCCTGATGCTAGGATTTAAAAATAGTGCTGTCTGTGTCCTTGCTTAGGAGAGATCTTCGTGTGCCTGTCTGTGACCTGTTTAGGCAAGAGAAAATAAGGTAGATCATGCCAATGAAATCAAGGTCCACAGTCTCTTGGTAATATGAATATATGTTGGATATTCAAATGTGCAAAAGTATGCAGTGTTAAATAACAATATGGGAGCACTGGCTCTTCTACAGAATATGGGCATGAAGAGGTCTTCCTAAAATCTTCATCTCTCAGCTAATTTTTGTCCTGGTTGGGCTAAAATGTTACGGGAGTTATCACTTAACTAAGGTAGTAAAGTACTCTATTGATAGATGTAGAGTTATGCCAGTGCCAAGCTGCATTAAATGTTCTTCTGTGATATCAGCTTGTATCTTCAAAATGTGGGAAGTGAAAAGTGATTAGTGATGTTTAATTAATTAGCTTTAAAAAAAAAAAAAATTGCTTCAGAGGGGAGGCATTTGAGAACAGTAACCTACCACGCATTTCTCAGAGAGAGCCTGGTGAGATCTGCCCATAGACTGTGATGTTTTTGGCGTGGTGCCTAATGCTTGGGTTTAGTCCAAATGTACACTTCCCTGCTGCTGAAATCAAGATTGAAGTTTTTTGTTATTTTTTGAAAGGAGTACGCATTCATTCTCAACCCAACCTAATGATAATTCCATTCTAAGTCTTGATGGTTTGGAGACAGGCCTCTTTGTGGGGCCTCCCTTCTGTAGTCTGTACAGAAATCTGCCAGTGGAGAGGCATGTAGATAGAAGATCTCCAGATAAAGAACAGGAGCTCATGCAGGAATTTGCAGCTTAAGTAGGGTTAGTGGCCTTCTGAGATATCTAGTTCTTCATATTAATACCAGCAGTTATGATAACTGGATACAAATCAGGATGTATAAGGTGGCTGAAATGAGCTATTGGCAGATAGAGACTCTCTCAGTCCATCTCCACAGATTTGGCAATGGTGCATCTTTTTTTTTCTGGGATTTATTCAGTTCGGAGGATTTGAGGGTGATCTATCTCCGTGTGGTCAGCAAACTGTAATTCAGGAAAACAGTGCAAAACTGTAAAGCCCTGTAAAGCCTGTTCTTCATCAGGTAGATTGAAAGAGAGAGGAATGCAGAGCTGGATCCTCTCCAGAACCAGATTTTTCTCAGACTGCTTGGTACATCTGTAAATTGTATAGTATGTGTGTGTCTATGTAATTTTCAAGAGAGGGAAAAAATAATTCGACCCTGTGAAGAAGCTAAAATGATATTTATCAACTACAATAAACAACCTTTCCCCAACAGCAACTTTTTAATAGTAGTAAAATGATGTAAAAGAACGGAAATGTTTGAAACTCACCTTTCATCAAGAAGTTAAATTTCAGAAAAAATATGAGAATCCACTTCAACAGCAGACTGCAATGTATATTCAAGCTTATGCTTCACTAGAAATAAAGCCTCAGATTTCTGTGAGGCAAATGAGTTGTTTTTACTGAAATAATTTTTCTATCTTACTGACTCTTATTGTAGTTAAGCCTCAACATTTAATGGGCAGTAAGCTAGATGCTTCCTGTTTTACTTACTAGACTAAATAAATGCAGTGTAATGAAGAGGTGACATATCAAGTTTACATGAAGAAGTAAGACTGGAAGGCAATCTGAGCAAAAGATGTAAGTGGAAAGCTGACTGTATTATAGTCTTCCCCCTTGTTTTGTGTTCTTCAGGTTTGTTAAGATTTAGCCCACTGGTACTTGTACGCAAGGCTAACATCTGATATCTGTGGGCAGAGGAGTCATGCAGAAATTAGAAGTGCTTTCTTCTCACTGCTGTGTAGGTACACTGGAGAGTCAACTCCTGCTCTAAAACCTTAAAGTTCAGATAGATGGAAGAGGAAACTGATGAGAGGTATCACCAAGGGAGGTATTGACTTTATAAGCTTAGAGAAGATCCTGCTCTTCTCAGTGCTCCTGCAGTGTGATGCCTGAACCTTGTACATGAACACAGCATTTGAAGCCAATGGGACTGTTTTCCCTAAGAAAAAGAGGCTGCATCCAAGCTGTAAGCAGACAGTTTGTTTGTAGAATATACTTCCAATTAATTCCTTCTCTCTGGGAGATGAAGATAGGGAGCAGTTATGCAGGGGAGAACATTTACTGCTAAATGAGGTAGGTAGGCCTCTTGTCTTGGGTAAGTGTAAGGGTCTAAGTGTTGCTTGGCTTGTGTACCTTTTGTAAAATAGCTTTTTCAGACTAGAGAGGAAACATTACTTGCACTCCCTGTTAATAAAGTAGCCAAAATGCTGGTGAGGTTCTTTAGAGTCAGTGGACTTTCTGTCATAATGGAAGCAGTCTGTAGAGCTGTCTGGGTCTAACTTAGGCATGACATGCAGGAGTGGAGCGTGCCAAGGCTTGAATCCTCCCTGTTTTCTCGGAGTTAAGGTTTTGACTCAACATTGTGACTTGCTAGAATGGATTCTGCAGTTAAGCCATAGCTTTTGTTTATTCTGTCATTAAGTCTTCATTTGATTTTCCCATGCTTCTGGAGGTATGTTTATTACATTTAAGATTAAAAAATAATAATAGTAACAAAAGTTACATATTAGTAACATTAGTTACATATTTGCAATCTTAGCCATGGACAATATTTAAGAGAAAACTATGCTTTTAAAAAATGTTTTAAGATGCTGGAAGAAAGAAATTTTAAAATATCTTAGCAATTCAGCTGACCTTAAACACTGATGATTATCTCATCAATGTCCTTTTTTAGTTCTGTAATTGTGCAAGTCAGTGGAGATGTCTGCTAGCACAGCAGTTTTGATGAGGGAGAAGGAAAATCAGCAGATCTCACTAAGCATTGAGGACCTTGGTATCTCTCAGGCTACACATAATTGTTGACTGAAACATGCTTTTAAAGTGGTAATGACTGACAGTAGTTCTATATGGTCTCTTCAACATTACCAAAGGCAACAACCATGTTGCTTCTCAATACCCGTCAAGTCTTAGGCTGTCTCTATTGCTTTTAAGTCATAAATAATGAGACATCTCATGTCTATACTGTCTGTAAAGGCACTTAAAAAAAAACCCCAAAACTTTAGACATAGGTTTTGGAAGGAAAATCCAACTTTCTTTTATCCCAGGATGGACAAACTACCCTCAGTCTGAGCTGTGCATGGGTATGAAGCTGTAATCAGCTTTGTGAAAATGTGCTTGTCAGCATCCATATTGATGACTTCCCTCATATCTCATTCTTCCTTTCCCCTTTTTATTGCCCTTTCTCCTGCCCTTCATTAAAACAAAATTGTAGCCATGCAGCTTAATTTTCCATTAGAGGAGAAATAAGACCTGATGTCTGGTTGTACCTTTATCATGAATTATTTATTTATACCACATACACAGGTTGTTTTACTGAGCATCTGAACAAACCCAGCCCAGGTACCAATGTTCGCTTCTCCATGAAGCACTCTGTCCCTTTAGTGGATGCGGGCTGGAGAGATTAAGGGAAGAGTTTCTATAGACAGTGAAATTTCTAAGATTATTTTTTCCTGACAGGCAACTTACTGTCACCTCCTGCAGAGACCTCCTTTTCTTATTTTTTCAAAGACCACTTTCTTCCTTTCTTCATTTGTGTGCAAAGCAATTTCTCCTTCCCTGCATGTTGCCTCGCTTCCCCTCTATTAAGCAGATATCACATGAGTTGATTTATGGATTGTTTCTCCTATCTTGAATAGCAAAATGGAGAAACTACAAATTGATAAGTAGTCCTGCTTAAAATTCTGTGTTTTCTGAGGAGCTCATGACTTCGCTGTCGGATGCAACTGTACTTTGTGTACACACCATTTTACTAATAATATATCCAGGCCTGTAATTACTGATGACAGCACTAACATGTTATTGATCAAGTCATGGTCATTTTGAGGTATTAATTAGAAATCATCTGAAGAGCTTGACATAGCCTGTTTTACATGCAATCTGTTTATTGTAAGATTGTAGAAGTATATTATTTTTAAAAATCAAAATAGCAAGCAGGCATTCACATGTTTGTGGAATTGAACAGCAAATGTGATGCGTATAGATTCTCTCTCAGGCAAGAAATCAGGCAATAACTTTTCATGAAACTGTTCTGCAAACCTTGAAAGCCAACGTATGATTTATCTGAGCACCAGAGACTGGCAACACTACTCATCTTACCAAAGGTTTTGATCTCAAGAGATTAATTCTTAGATACATAATGTGCTTCTTTAGCAAGATGATCTATTTTCAGTACAGTTCAAGTCATGTAGCCCTGACACAGTGTATTTGTTCAACAGAAACTCTGTGATATTTGGTGTTTTCCTATTATTTCTAGATCCTAGAATCTAAAGATAAAACAAGGATATTTGTTTCTCATCAGAGGAAAGATACAAATTCTAGAGAAAAAGATCTTGCAAAGTGCCACCTCCCATTCTGGAAGGAATTTGAAGTAATATGGAAAGAGCCATAGCATTAAAGATGATTTATGTGGTTCTGCATCAATTAACCAGGGCAATAGCACCTCATCTCTCAGATGGTGTTCAGTAAAGAGCTGTATCTGGGGACAGACAAAAGCAAGCTGACTAAGACTCAATGCAAACAAGTTTGTCATGACAAAGATCAAATAAGGAACCAAGTAGAGAAGCTGCAAGAAGGATCGGTGATGCTTTTGGCTGGGTGTACATTTGCCAGCTGATACTGCTGTGGCATGAGGGACATAGTGGGCATGATGGTGATGATTTGACCGTTGGACTAAGTGGTCACAGCGATCTTTTACAACCTTAATGATTCTATGATTCTCGCATTCTATTATTCTACAGTTCTCACTCTGCAAAAGATTGAATGATCCTGAAACCAGTTTGCTGATATGGTCTCCCTGCTGATGCATGGAGCACATACATTATCTGTACTGAGCCCAGATTTGAAGATGATAGTGAAGCCCCTAATTAGACCTATGAATGGCTGTTTATGTCTGTTTATGTTTGCATTAACTTTCCAATAGATTTTTTTTTTTTCTGTAAAAAGCATCATTTTTTTTTTTCCTTCTTTCAAAATTGCTGATGATTTATTGCTTGCCAGTGAGGTCTGTGACAGCCAAGAAAAAAGCTCAAGAGGTTAGAGAAAACATAAACGTATGTAAAAATTGCTTCCTTATCTAATACCACTGTGATGCTGTCATGAGTTTATGGGCCATCCTAACCATCCTAACAGTTAACACTGGGAAGTGAGAAGTGTGAAGGGGGAGCAGTGAGAATTAACACCTATAAAAATAAAATTATTCTAAGGGACAGGGTCTAGAGGAATCCAGAAGGTGCCACGTGCAAGGCTCTTATTTATATCTGTTTTTATAAAAGCCAAACAGAAAAACAAACCACTCCCCACACCCTTTCATACAGATTCCCACACCGCCTGCACAGTGTGCAGGCTAAACTGGCACACTGTGATCAGTGTTACTGAGAAATGAAGTCTGGAGGTCAAAGAAAGTGTATGTGTATGTGCAGGTAAAATGGGGCAGTGTGCCCAGGCAAGACTGTTGGCGCAGCTTTGAGATAAAGTGATGCTAATTCTACTAGGCTATAGATAATGGTTTCTTTTTGAAATTGAATTAGCCCTGGAATTCTTGATTGTTGAATTTCATCTGACATCAGAAGGAGCACTGTGAGGGAAGGTGCTTCAAGCACCAGCTCTAGTCCTTGGGCTACGTCCTCTGCCAGCACTCATTTCCAATATTGCAGACCATCAACCCTGATAGAATGATGCAGGATGAATCAAATCCTCAAATACTGGAATTTACTGATGAATTTTCATTTACAGTATGTATGCAATTTGTAATAAATCTCGTGTGCAATAAGTCAGCTACTGATGATGCATCTGTGAGAAGAAAGGCATCACCTTTGATTTACAAATGACTGCTTTTCTTGGCCTGTGGTTTAGGTTATATGATTTTGGATAGTGTTGTTGCGTATTTAGATATGCAAAACATATTTGGTTTTGATTACCCAAGAAGTTGCTCAATATTTTCCCCAGAATTCATGATATAATATAGCAATATTGCTTTGGAATCTGCAGTAAAAACATAGGTCCCTATCATACAGTCTTATCAGCATACTAGGAACTGTGGAGTTTCTGTGTGGCTTTCAAGCATGCAAAGTGATGAGGACAGTGTCCTTTTTTTTTCCCACTGAATGGTTTTCTTTTAGCTACTGACTGCTGCTTACACAGAGAACTAGAGTTTTATTCCTGGCTGTGCCAAAATTAGGTTTAATTCTCTGAAAAGCAGTAAGAAATATACCTTTGTTTTATGAGAGTTCAAGTCACAGGCAATGAGGGAAAGGTGAAAGGAATTTAAAAGTAATTCTATCCCCTTAGAATGTGCAGTATATGATCTAAATCTTTTCCTATTCTAAATACATTAGATTATCTTGTCTCCACTGGAAAATGAAGGATCTAATATATGGCCTTGCTGCATTGCCTAAGTAACTGAGCTCCCTAAATCATGCAGTATAATCTGCTTTAAGCTGTGTTGACATGCAGTTGCACTGACATGCTAGACCTATGCTGCCCCGGCTTCTGTGTCTAAAGAGAAGATTGATGTAAGGCAGAGCTTCAGAAAAGCTACAGGTCTTTCAGTGCAAGATCCCAAATACACCCTAGGATGTGGACCAAATACTACTCCAGCACACAGCACACATTGAAAGACAAGGAAACATAGCTTCCTATCTGCTGTGCAGCTGAATTCTCTGCTGACTTCCAAGATACAAGAGAGAAAAATTGCATTAAGCTTCTTCTACTTCCCATTTTGCATAGTTAGAATAATCAGGACTATTTTTGAATAAATTTTAACAAGTTTATTTCACAAAATGTTCTAGCTCTCTGTAGAAAATGAATGAGACTCTGTTTCTTAAGAAGAAATCAAATGACCAGAAGTATCATCAGTAATTTTATAGTAAAAATGTAGATGACATCAGCTTGGAAGTGGCCCTGGGATTCGTCATACATGTGCCTTATGCATAACTATCCTTGCATGCCAGAATCTCCCACAATGCATCTTTTCCTCTCACCAATAGTTTAGGTTATGGCACATCATGGGAGACAAAATCTGGCCTTTGTAACATAAGTTCCTCTGAAGCTCACTGCAACACTTCAAAAAAAATCTGTGAGGAAATTAGCTGAAACCATCAGTGTTCTCAGCATTGTGTTTTTTTGGGGGGTGCACAGTATTGAGAAGGATGGGGAGCAAGGACTGCTGTGAGTTTCAGCCATCCTGCTCTTTCCAAATTCCAAAGTACCCAAACCGTGGACAACAGCCAAAACTGATGTGGCCAGAGAAAAGAGCACATCACTTCCTAAAAATGATATCTTCCTGTCACTGTCATAATTGCCTGTGTTATTGAAATTGACATGGCTCTATTTAATCTCAGTGGGTATTCCTACTCTTCATTTCTAAACTGCTATTTCTGCCTTTTACATTAGAGCTAAAGGCATTTTGAACCTTGCACTTTGCACAGGAGTTATGAGACATTTTAAATTAGGGTGTACTGAGGGATACTTTACCTCTGGCTCTCACATATTTGATCTGAGATTTGTTCTGTAAGCAGCAACAGAGTGAGAAATTTGCAACTTAAAAGGATTGAGTTATATTTATGTTCTGATGTATCCTCAACTGTAATAGACTGAAAAACATTTTATCTCTAGCATTTGCACTTTGCTCTAAGACTTGCACCCTTTAAGGAGGACTGAAATTGCTCTTTTCTCTCAGTGATAAATGGCTTGAGTTTCTGAGATCCTAATTGAGTGCCACAGTGAGGAAACCTTAAAAATAAATAGTATGAGACTCTCTAAGGACTGAATAAGATGTTGACCTCTTTTCATTCAAAATGCACGAGCAGAAAGAATCATTTGGAAAGGGAAATGCAAAACAACCATTATTGTCAGCAGTCTCCATCTTTCCAAAATCTATAGCTTGTTCATGCTGCCATAGTTGTTTTTGATAGGACAATAAATAGTATTAAATCAAAACCAACTGAATGTCGTGATAATACCACTATAATAAATCAAGATGTGCTGGTCAATATTTTAGGAGCTGTGTGTTTCAGATTAGACTGTAAATATGCACAGAAAACAGACCACAGAACGTGATAAATGACCCCCATAAAATGTTGATGTAATTCTACCACAGCAGTGAAAGGCTATAGAAAATGGTGAGGATTTTCTTCATGCTGAGGCTGCATTTGGGAGAGAATGTTTCTTATTGTTTTGAACTAGATAAAACAATCAACACTTAGAGAAGACAACACAGTGTTTAGTGGGTGATGTAACTGAAGATATATCATGTAATTCAGTTGCCTGCAAGCACCTTGAAGCTTTGAAGTGAATGCACAGATAATGCAACTTGCTTTTCCCCATGGTGTTTCAGGAGTCTAAAATAGCTCTGTGAGCATTTCATGGCTTGAATGTTGCTACAGGGATACGCGTGTCTTACAATTGACACTTCTGATCACCTGTTTGTTTGTTTGTTTTTTTTTAATCAATTTGCAGTTAGAGCAAAAAAAATATTTGGTGCCTGTTAACAGCAAGAAGTGGATCTTTTGCTTAAATTAAAGCTGTAGGCTTAAATCTGAAACCCTGCTCTAGCTTGTATATATGGGAATCACCATAAGTTCCACTTCAGTTTCTTCCACTTGTGCCTTTTAGATCATTTTAGTTTTCTGTATTCAAATAAATACCAGAAGCTGATGAAAATTAGCTGGTTTCACCCTAATAATGCTGCAACTGTGAGGTTAACTAGATAACCTGGAACAGGTTGCCTAGGGATGTGGTGGATGCCCCATCCCTGGAGACTTTCAAGGTGAGGCTGGATAAGGCCCTGGGCAACCTGATCTAGCTGTGGTGTCCCTGTTTATTGCACGGGAGTTGGACTAGAGGGCCTTCAGAGGTCTCTTCCAACTCTAAGAATTCTATGATTCTATATGGGATAATAGATCAGATGAATAGAAATGATGACAGGGCCTTCACTGCCATTTTTTTTAAGAACTGTATCCAGAAGACAAGGAACTTTGCAAATGAGGAAGAATCAGAAGTGAAAAGGCCAAAGCAGAAGCACAGTGAGAATCTCCAATAAAGTTCGGTGCATGAGAACATTAAAACACCCAACACAGGAACCACATTGCAAAGATGATCAGGGCAAATTAAGGGGTATTCAGGTGTCTGTGGTTGTGAAGGGCTATCTAAGAAGGTATATCATCTGAACGGGTACTCACTTGCTGTTCAACAAATTCCTCTTATAATTAGCAAATCCACTTGTTTGGGTTTTTTTCTGCTTCATATTCCTCTCATGTAAAATCATAGAGTTCTATGAAGTATAGAGTATGAAACTGTACGATGATGTGAAAATTCATACAAGCTTTGTTCAGACAGCTTCAGATAGCAAAATCAATTCTCTAGGAAATCATCAGGACTTACATTTTAGTCATAAGCATGGAAATGCCTACAAAATATTTGTGTGAAGTGATATCAATGGTCTGGGTCAGCAAAGAACAAGCTGCTCTATGAAACAAGTGCTCAGTATGAGAAGCAGTATCTGGGGTTAAAGCAGTAAAGCTGACATCCATCCTATCCAATCTGCTCTTTCATTACATGCAAACACAGTTGAGCCTTGTCTAGCATTTCCAGATTGCTGAAGGGTTTTGAGAACTCAGTTCCCATTGGGAATCAGTGGGATCTGATTGATAGATCAGAGTGTGGGTCTAGGTTACAAGAAACTCTGTAAAGTAAAACAAAACATGAACCAAAATAGCTTGAGACAGAAAAATAAAGTGGGGAAGACAAATGGACAACTTGCAGGAAATTAGAGACATACATACACAGATGCCAGTTATAATGGAGCAGGAGAATCTTTCTGCAGGGAGTTCTGTGGAGATGAAATGGCAAAGAAACAACATGTAGACAACAGAGAGTCTTCTGTGCTGAGGAGGAAAATTCAGTATGGGTCTTTCAGACCAAAGACTTGTTTGGACTTTCTGAGGATATTAGATCAACAGGGGCCATTGGAGGGTGCTGGAGTGGGCTTCTGGTTTTGGAGGACAGAAATTAACAAGTGTAATGGCAGCTTTAGACTTGATTCTAATTAACAGGGAAAAATTTAATGTGGATTTTAAAAGGTAGGTAACTAGGATGTAAATAATTATCGGGGATTAAATTTGCCACTCTAAGGAGAAGAAATGCAAGATAATTAAAGTCAAAATCAAAGAATTGGTAAGGGCTTAGAAAAATCAGTTCATTCTGAAGAAGAGAACAGCAAACTGTTTAGAATGGAGAAGTGGGTTTAGAGATGAGTGTGGCTGCAAGAAGAGACTTTCATGGCCTGAAAATGAGCAGGGAATTGAACAGGGAGCAAATAGAAGAATGCACTCTGGATGACGAGAAGAATATAAGTATGAGGGGAGTAGTGGCAAAAAACATTATTATACAGAATAGTTTCTATTAGCAAGAAAAGTGGAAACAATGAGAAAAAGCTTAAACAGGGAACAGGAAAATGTTTTCAAGAACTGCTCATCATCAGGGATGGACTAAGAATCTTTCATTTTGCCTCATAGAAGGGTTGGACTTGGAAGATTCTTGTAAGTCCCCTTGCAGCTCACCTTTCTCTGATTTATGTGGCAAGGCAAATCAGAATCTTTGCTACTGAATGACAAAGCTTCAGTAATTATACCACCATTCTTTTTACAAACGAATATAATTTCACCTTTGTCTTTAAAGACATTTTAAAAGGTCACAGACATTATATTTGATTCTGAAGATAGCAACATCTTGACTAAATAGCACATTTCTGAAAGCATAAATCAGTGTGCTCAGTAAAAGACTGAAATTATTGAGGGAGGGCAGGACTCACAGTTTTGAACAAAAAACACTGATCAAGTTAGACATGGATGTGAATTAATGCCTGTTGCTGCTTTCCAGGAGATTTGTGACAACTGAGTGCCATTCCCTTGCCTTCCAAATGTGCTTCAAAACACATGGGATGAATGGTGTCCCACTTGAATTCACAGTGAGGGGAATGGCCTATCCCAAATCTTGAGTTTCACCTACTGTGGTCACTGGGTCACTGGGCATGTTACTGTGCCTCTGCATGTTACTCTGCTTCTACACGCACTGCTGCAACACTTGATCTTTTCCCATGGAAAGGATCTCCCCTTTAAAAACTAAGTTTTCTCAGGGAACAAATAGCCTCCGGCTGGCCTTTTGCATGTTTTCAGTCAGCTATATCATAGTGAATTGTACCTTTATCAGCCCTCCTCTGTATGCGTTTTCTCCTTTAGGGAAACATCCAGGTTTTCTTGAATGCTTTTGGGTCTAAATGCCAAAACATCTGTGCCTTATCCCATTGTATAATGACCAAGATTTATTCACTGTTGAGTCATTAATTAATTAAGAGATTGTAGGCTTGATTTGGATCTTGTTTCCCCATTTTCAATAATGCCCTGATGTAGCCTCCAGTTCATGATCTCATTTTGCAGACTCAAGTTTAATAAGTAATTATCTAGTGTTAAATTTGTCTACATAATATTCTTTTTACAAACACTGAACACTCCATGATATTCCACAAGTGGTACCAGAAGTGCATGGAAGCCTTGATTCTGCTGCAGATCTACTTGCCATCCTTGCCTTAGTTTCTATTCACCCTTCCAATTTCCTACAATGAGCCCTGCGGCAGCAAGTTCGCTCCGTTACAGCTTTGCTATCAAGTTGGGGTGATTTTCTTAGCATTTTTCTTTTTTTCTTCATTTTGTATCCTGCAGGGGTGATGCACTCTTTCCTCACATACTTTCCTGACAGGAAAGTTTATTCTTCTTAATCCAATAGGAGGATATTATCTTCTTTGTCTGTCATAGGAGGAAATAAAATTGTTATTCTTGCCTTAGTAATTTGATCTCCTTCCTTGATAAGGTCACTCTCATGGTGGATGAAGGGAAGGCAAGAGGACATAATCTTTCTGGATTTTAGTAATGCCTTTGATACTATCATTCACTCCAGCATCCTTCTGGACAAACCGTCCAGCTGTGAAACAAACAGGTTCATGCTATGCTGGGACATGAACTGGCTTGACGGTAAAACTCAAAGGATTGTAGTGAATGAGGCTACAACTGACTGGTGGATTGTCAGTAACGGCGTTCCTCAAAGCTCAATTCTGGGGGCTATCCTATCCTAATAGTTTAGGAAGGAATCTCACCCAAGATGTGAGAGAAAAGGATCATATTTTGTCTTTTTTCTAAGAGGTTCAATTATTATGTCCTTTGCTCAGAATTTTTTATCCTTGGGATATTTCCCAATCTCTCCAAAAATACTCAGTAAATGTGTTGGGTCTGTAAATCAGGAATAATTGATCTTGGGTCTCCAGCATCGAGGAGAAGGAAGAAAATATCTTACAGCATCTGTGCTTGCACAGATTGGAGATTGAATGTGATTTTGATGGAGGCAGCCATACAGGTTTGCTGAAGTGCCTTTTAGACAATAAAACCTTGACTTGCAGAGATAGACAGTCTTGGAGGTTCCTTTATATACAGACTCCAAATTGCCTACTTACCAAGGCACTGAAAGTTGAATTTTGAATTAGGTAGTCAGGAACTTAATATAAATCACACTTAAAGCTAGACTTAGTTCATCAAGGGCTGCGCTGGAAATGTGGCCCATCAGTGCAAAGTCTTCCATGCATTTCAGTTTGGGAGCTAAAGTGCTTTGGATGTGTGAAGTCATTCTGTAGCAATAAAAAAAACAACTGTGAGAACAACCCAGCCAAATGTGCTGAGGCTGTGGGCTGATTTATATAAACAAGAAGCCTAAAATAGCTACAATCATCGTATCGGCTTAATTATCTGAGATATGTAGTTATTTAAATGTTCGTGTGCATGTTCACACACGCAGATGTATCATATACAAATACATTTATATTTTACTCAGCCTTTTAGAAGATATTTACAGATACTGGAAATTAAATGGGATGGCATATAAATGCGTTACACGTCAAGGGCAGTAATTAGTTGCATAATCTTTGATACCACAGTGGGGCAATCTAAGAATGTCCTGAGCTCTTGAGCAGATTTCTTCTCACTGAATCTAAATCGTTTTTTTTTCATTACAACAGACTTTTCTCCCAAATACATCCTGTCTGTTGAGTTTCACTGAATTTTTAAAGAATGAAAAGATTTAAGTGTGTTTTACTGTTAAAGTAATTTGAATCAAAATAAAGGCAAACAATACCTTAAATGAAAAGTATTTTAACTTAGAGTCTAATTAGAAGATTTACAAGGAAATTCTCAGAAAACTGAGTCTGTCTCCAGAGTGTAGGTTCTGTAAAGCTGAAGGAGTAGCAAGTACCAACACTTTCTGTTGTATATCCAAGAGCTATTCGATCTAGAATTATTGCTACAATAGCTTCACCAAATAGTATCTTGGAACTCTGATGCTAAGATTTGTAAAAAATAGGCATTGAATATCACCCTTTTTGCTGCTGTCTGTTGTACAGTAAAAGACATCATTTGAGTTTGGCTTTTGAAGTAAATTGTGTCTACAAAACTGTATCCATATTGCTTTTCCCTGCAGAAGCTTTGCAAATATGCATACTATAACTAACTACCAAATTCTTTTGGCCAGGCATCTATAAAAGACATTTTGTCTGCTGCCTTTTCAGTGTGGCTTACTCCTGGGAGATGCATTTGAAATCTGATCAAACTTCACTAGTTAGCCATCATATTTTTTTTTACCATTTTCGTTGATGCTGGAGGCTTTAGTTAACCCATGGCGACATAACTATTCATCTCAGCTTTTGCTGAGCTTTTTAACTGTGTTTGTTGGTCTCTCATGGGCTAATGGAACCTCTAGTTGTGCTCTCAAAAACAGAATTCACTCAGAACAGGCTCGTTCGGCCTGTTCCACAGGAACGTGATGTTTGCTCTTCATTGCTAATTGAGCGAAGTTCATTTTACTGTAGCTGGGCTTTCACTCAAAGGTTAATAATGCTGAAAAGAACCTATTGATTATAGCCTTCGGTGAGCTTCTGACCCAGAGTACTAAATTTTTGTCACATATTTATAACCTGTATCATAACTAACACTTATACGACCTCTTTCCAATAGGTTCTAGAATTGCATAGGCAGCAAACGAGAGTCAGAGGACAAGACGAAAAGAGACAGCATGACTTTTTTTGAGTCACAGAAGTTGCAAACAGCAGCTGCCAATCATGGTGACAGGCAGCTGCGATCACAAAACATTTTATGGTGGTTACATGTTTCAGTTCTTCTAGCTCATTATGGATTTTAATGCTTAATTAGTTTAGCAATTAATTATTCATTAGAGATGAATGAAATTCTGAATTTCTATCCTGTGAGAAATTCCAGTAGTTCAACATGGATTTATTTGCCAAATTGAGATGAATCATATTACTAAATTTCAGATTTCTCAAGTTGGAGAGCCATACTGGTATGTCTAAATCTATGTCTAATGGTTGAATACAGGATAGACTTACTCTGGATATTGTACTAATCTGTCTTGAAAGCTTAGGATTTGGTCATGCTAACATGACTAACAGTTACCTGGTTACCAGCACCTGGTTCTCAATAATGCTAATGGCCTTGTCACTCTCTCAGAGGGTATCCCCAAACCCTGGTGCAAGAGAGGGGAGAAAGAGAGAAAGAGACAGAGGGACACACTAACAGCCTGCTTACTTATTGTGCATTTCACTTTCTTTCTGGTTGTGCTAACCATATTGCCAGGGATCAGGAGCAGAGGGGTACCAGTCACACTTGCTAAGTCCCATTAAGACAGGAATTCAATTACCTGCCCATGAGTAACTCTGAGTATACTCAACTGAGAAAAAGCTGCAAATATTTCCAGGAGTTGTGGACCCAACAATACCTGCCTTACTGCATATTGTCTTAACTAAGGCCTATCTGATTTTTCTGCTGCTGATTCATGGTTGAGTTCACACTACTCTTCTTTCTGGGAAACGTGTTTTCCTCTGTCTTGTCACCTGTTTTCTGCAGAACTCAATATAGACTTTATGTTCTACTTCTCCATTAAATCTGGTTGATGTTTGCTAACTGATCCCAAGGTTAAAAGGAAAGGGAAACTGACAGAAAGTGAAGTTACAGAAACCCTGTATCCAAGGGGAAAAAAAAAAGATACATGGAAAACCAGTTAAAAGAAGCCATCCTGGGAGCTATTGACTCTTGCTGCGCTGTCTTTAATAAATAACATGATGCAGTGGGGAAATGTAGTAAAAGCTACCTCCAATGTTAGGCTGTCTTGTAACAGTCAGGCCCACATGCAGTGCCACATGAGTTTGATAAGACCAGTTATTAGAAACTGCAGTATTGAGATTAAGCAACCAATAAATACTTGGATTTCCACTGGCTACACGGATCCAGGATCTTACCTATGTACACAAATGTAACTTACAGTGAATTGTTGGATTAATTTCTTTGCGAGAATCTTTTCTGTTTGCATTGGGGTAGCAATGAGGAATGTTTGTTTTACATTGACTGAATAGAAATAGGGATTTTTGCATATTAACAGGTACATATTTGGGATTTTATGATTAGCTTAATTAAGTGACGTACCACATCAGGATATTCTATAAAGTTAGAGACTTATTTGGAAATTATAACATCTTGATCCTACCTATCCGGGGTTTTGAATGTTACTGCCCCTGTGCGTTGCCCCTTGATCTTCAGAAGAGTGATCTCATGGCTGAGATATGCAGAGGTTGCAGCTTCAAATGGATCCATCCCACCGTAGCTGGCACTGCTCTGGAAAGTCAGCTATTTCCAAAAAAAACAAAAAACAAAAAACAAACAGACAGCACCACACATCCTTTCCTACCCCATTCCTAGTGCTAGACTTTGGCAGCCCTTTTCACATTCATTAAAGTTCATTTGAGAGAATAAACCTCAAAAGCATGAAAATTCAGAAAAATTTCAGCTACCTTTGACAGTCTGCCAAAGCCCACAGTCCTTAAAACTGCTAAAGATAATGAGGAAAGGAAAAACAAATGGGTCAGAGAACAAGCTTGCCTGAATTATCTGTTGCTTCACAGCTGCTAGCAGGCTGCTACTAAGGCCAGCAAATCTTCTGTGTCTGGCTGAGGTATCTAGCTGGAGGTACACACAGGTATTCTCCTAGCAAACAGTCAGCATTGCCTTTGAATTTTCACTGAAATTCATTTTCTTCCTCTTCAGATGCTCTCTTTAGCTACTGAGAAGATTTAGTACTTTTTGAGAGAGGTTAAATTACCTTAAGAAACAAGACTGATGGACTGGTGGGGTGGAGAAAAATAAGAAGACTGAAATTCTCAGCTGTTCTCCAGGGTGATCACATTCTACTTTCAGGAAGTGCCTCCTGTTAAACCTTCAAGCTGTACTAGGATGGGTCTGTAAGCTACAAAAGGACCACTTGTACTTGTAGCACGTGGATTTATTGCTTGAGGCAATCCTGTATTGAGGGTACAGTTGAATAACAGGAAGACAGTGTAAGGATTCCTGCTTTCTCTCCTTATTCCAAAGCAATAGGAGACACCCCTGAGGTATATGATGAATCATTTCATTAAAGCACTGAAAAAGATTAGCTGCTTTTCTTCTCATACTATTCATTTCATTTATGGAAGTGATGTCCTTAATTATCTGTACTTTGTCGGACATCTGCCTATGGAGCTGGTTTGGGGCTGTCTTTTCTGGACTAAAACCTTCTGGAGCCAGATCTTAGTATGAGCTTGCGTGCAGTGAAACTTGCTCCGCCTTACCTAGCAAAGCCAACGTGCCAGACTTTCAAACTAAGACCACTTGCAGTACTGGTGAGTGTTTTTTTAGTGCCTCAAGCCTTGGATTCATAGAATTGTAGAACAGCTTGGGTTAGAAGTGCCTTCAAGGATCATGTAGTTGTAACCATGAAGTTGCAAACCCCTAGATCAAGTACTAGGTCAGATTGGCCAGGATCCCATCCAACCTGGCTTGAAACACCTCCAGGAAGGGGAAAGAACAATGGCAAACTGCGGAGTTATCCCCTACTTAAATCTTGCTCGGAGAAAGGTAGGTTGAGGTTCACCAATTGTATGTGGAGCAGTGTCAGAACACCACTCTCAACTGAAAGTCTCAATCTGCTTTAATGTTCTTGTTTCTGTTTAAATGAAGATAGGTTGATCAGAGCACAGTATGTCTGTACGGTCATGGTTTGCTTCAGAATCATAAGGATAGTCACAGGAACAAACAAGGAGACAAATATTTCTACATCTATTTTCTTGTAAATATACACCCTTTTGTAGCGGGTGCGTGCTTAATTTTGCAAAAGGACCAAACTGAGAAGGGCCATACTTTGCTAGGTGCTGTCTGGTTTGATGTTCTATCTGAGGATCCTAGACTCTAACATTAGGAGCTGGACAGGAGCAAAAATGGATTTAGCAGGTCAGGCAAGCAGTTTAAAAGAAGATCAAGAAGCATGCTACAGATTTCCTACTTCGCAACTCAATTCCTTACCACCTGTACCATTCCACCATCCCCTTCGCTGAACCGTGAAGTCAGGGGAAAGCAAAGACCTTGTGAAAGTTTCCCATTTTAAATTGGGTTTGTCCCTTGAGAACATGTACAGAACTTGTTCCTAGAAAACATCCCACAAACACTGCTGGGTGTTGGGATGGCCAGGACAGTACATAAGGTCAGCTTCTTTTGCCCCTTTGGTTGTGCTATACCAGCTGTGCAGAATTAAATCAGCTGACGCACTTGCAGTTCACACTGAATAAGAGGAGTAGCTGAACCAGTTAGGCTCCAGTGCTCCTGATGTTCTGAAAGACCAAAGTCTGCTGATCCCCTTTTTCTGCTGATCCCCTTTTCCTGCTGGAGGAGCATTTAGATAACTGTTCAGTCTACAACATGTTCGGTAAACAAACTTGATGGATTGGGTGGCAGATTTAATTTAAGTAGAGGCATAGAGAGGTCTGCAATTATTAGTCAATTACACATCCATTAATAGGCTACTGCATTGAACTATTAATCATTTGTGAAATTAATTCTTTCCTTTCTTTTTCTTTAAAGGGCAGATACAGCTTTTAAAGAGAGAAATGCTTCAGGACAGACCTGTTGTCATTAGAGGTAAGTTTTGAACTCCCACGTATAGATGCATTTATCATGTTTATCCTCTATCTTTTTAGTCTTGTTGGAACTATGGGGTGGCCATTGGCAGCACTGTTTTCTGTTATAGTTTACATACTTTTGATAATTATTGTCAGATGGCTCACAGATGGATCTCTGTATCCTGAAGTTCCCAGAAAATGGAATAAGGTTAGTAACTTTTTTTGCTTTGTAGTTTGTCCTTTATTTCAGGTTGTTTTCTCTTCCCCACTTCCCCCACCCCAGAAATATTAACATCAGAAGGTTAAGAACAAACCAACAAAAAAAGCTATGAGAGAAAACTTCAATTGGGGACTTTTGTCAGTAATATTTGTCTTATTTTCTTACCAGCAATAAGTCTTAATGGTAAAAAAAATTACAAGTTCTAGATACAGTGATGGGGAGGGGATATTTAGATGACTGCCAGCAATTCCTTAAGCTCCTGGTGCTGATGAAATCTTTTTTCAAGAGTCTTTCAGGCTTTCCTTGTCCCTTTACATATCACGCATGGTGACTGATCTCAGTATGGGGAGTAAATATGATTAGTGTCAAGGGGAAATGGAGATGTGTCACATGTTTTTCTGTGGGTTGAATCCCAAGATTTTGGGGTTTCATGTCTTAAAGAGACTTCCCTAGTTTCTCAGGTGAAAGGAAACAAACATTGTTTGAATAAACTGTGCTTGGCAGTCTGTGATGAACAGCATTCAGAGGAGCAGAGAGCATGTTTTGGCTCTGCTCTTCATTGCATGCTACATCTTCACAAGAACAGGTGTGGAAGAGGTCATCTTTCTGAGTCCAGTCACCTGCTCACGTCTGCTAGCCAAACTGATAGACCTAAACTTGAATCCCAATAATGCCTCATGCTACCATCACATCCCCTGAGCTGCAGACCTGAACTAAAAAAGGCATGATGGTAAGTACATAAACATTGTATTTCAAAACCACAAGGAGAATATTGCGAGGAGTTGTATATTTATAATTATTCTTAAAGCACGGGCTGAAGTGGATGTTCACAGGAAAAATTAAAGGCATATCTTATTAAATGGTAAGCTATATGACATCCTTAAAAGGTCAAGGCCTTTCTATTAAGCAACATGTCCTATGTTTAAAATGGGCACCTAAGTACTGCTTCTGCTTGGGCAAATGTGAACTATTGATGCTGACAACTGCTAACAGAAATTAAGGTCAGAGCTTTGAAACACTTTTGTGAAAAATCAGTGACCCCAATCCATAGTGACTGTGGTATCTCAACCAGATCCAATTAGTGAGCTAAAGAAGTCAGAACTGGAAATTAACAAACTGCTGATTTGCATTCAACTTGCTGCTAGCCAGAACCTCCAGACTCTTTTCTTCAGAGCTGTTCTCCAGCCTTCCTCAGTCTTACATATAGCCAGGGTTGCCCTCTCTCTGGTGCAGAATCCAGCACTTGCTCTTGTTAAATTTCACCTAGTTGGTGATTGCACAGCCCTCTAATTTGTGAAGATCTCTCTGCAAGGCCTCTCTACCCTCAAAGGAGCCAACAGCTCCTCTTAATTTAGTATAATGTGCAAATTTACTCAATGTGCATTCAAATCCTGCATCCAAATCATTCATAAAAACATTGAAAAGAACTGGCCCTAAGAAGTACTTTGTCACAGTCTGTTAGACACATCCACTGAGCATAGTCCTTCACTCCTAGATACCACAGGTTGTCTGTGATACAAAAGTAATTGCCTCCTTGTGAGGGAAGGTGAGCAGGCATGAGATACAATTAATTATGATATATTCGGTACTTGAAGAGTCTTTGAGTGCAATTGCCAAAGAAGGGCAGAGCTTTTTTGTTAGTTATGGTTGTGGCGCCCTTTGGCTCACTGACTAATTGTTTCCAGAATTTCCTATTCTCATCAAGTTGTCAGCCAGGGCTTCCAGAAATGGCCTTTTAGTACAGTGAATCACAGGAAGGCTGTCAGGCGATGAGAGCTGATACTTCCTGCACACATGGCTATTCAAAGGATCAATCCGTAGGTCACACATAGAAAAAGCAGCAGCACTTGCTTTTTGTGGGATAAAATACTGCTCTGAGTAACCTATTAGAAGATACATAAGGGAGATCATTTGGACTAGGGAACTCTTGACATCAGATTTTGATATTATTCTGTCCTTGTGCTTGGTGTAACTGATAGAAGCATACAGTTACAATAAAACATGCCAGAAAAGAGAATTAAATCAAAATGAATAGACAAGAAAGTGACAGAGTATTTGAAGATGATTAGGAGAGGAGGGATTCTGTGCATCCAAGCTGTCTGCTGTTGCCTTGCCACTGCAAGAAGTGTTGGAAGCAGTGAGAGTTTTATCTACTCTTCTCCCTTTTCATGTCCCCATTTGCACTGGGTGCTTGGCTGCCTTCACATGTCACAGGTACTTCTGAGAGGGTAGGTTAAGGAAGGTGAACAGGAACATGTTTAGAACTCTTTAATTCAAAACTAACAAAATCTGAGAGACATCTGGACTTTACTTTTAAAAAATCATTATTTTCAAGAAAGCCCAGAATTCATGTGGACAGAAGACTCCTTCTGTTGCATTTCAGAAAAATTCTGATGTGCGTCTCTGCTCACCATTAACCAAACACCAAATGAGGCATGGTGTTAATTTTGCCCCATGCCAGACTGGCAAGAGCTATTGTGAGTACTGTTAGTTAAATAACCTTTTTTTTTTTTTTTTTACCTGCCTTCCTCTATAATCAGGTGTGTAATGCATTTTGCCATGGTGATGTGGCTTATTAAACCTTATCCACAGCTCCCTTTGTGTCTCTGTAGCTCTCTCCTAATAACACCTAGTGGTTTATAAGCCTTTGGATAGAAAGAAGTGTGTGACAGGCTGCATGAAGATTAGTTTAAAGCAATAGAGGAAAGAGGAAGAGTTGTGGTGGATGACCAGATCCATTCAGTGCCCACTGTTCAATTGCTGTTATCCCTCTTCAACAGTTCTTGAAGAGTTTTTGCAGAAAAACTGAAAAAAGAAAAAAAAAAAAATTGGTTCTGGTTAGTGGCAAATCTATCTGCAGGGGAAAAATCTATGTCAAGAGGATTTTCACATTTATTTTCTGTTATTGGCTCATTGCACTGGGCCTGAACTCTGCATGAGGAGGGCAGTCTCACAGCAGAGTTGTTCATGAGGTGGGACTGTAGCAATTCTGCTCTTCAGTGTCTCTTCTCCATCCTAGTGATACTTAGTTGGTGATTAAACTTGAAATGGCATTTGGTTCCAGTGCAATTTGTTATCCTGTCATGCCTTTATCTCTAATAACTTCCAACAGTTACATACTGCACTCAGGAAGGCTAAGAGCTAGGAGTCAGGGTGGTCGTTACATGCAGGATGGCCAGCAGCTTCTTGTTTGTACTGAAACTTCTGTATGGATCTTGTTCTGCAGGCTTTTTTTTTCTCTGAGGAAAGTAGCTGGTAAGCTTAGATCAACCTTTTTGGTATTACATGCTGTGTCAGAACAGAGCTGGCCTCTGCTCTAGCCTTTAAAATGTGCTGGGAAGTTTTCATTTTCTAGCTATGCATGTTAGAAATGCTACAAGCATCCCATTTCATTTAATTTGAATTGTCATTTCACGTTAGCTACATAACTACACATCCCCAGAGTAGGTGCAGTGCCTTCATAGTTATTCAGGTAAGAAATACCTTGCAATCTTACCTACTGGGTGTTGCAATCAGTTTTATCAGACACATACGTTGCCTGACAGGTGCTTTGATTGCACCTTAAACAGAACGCAGTCCCCCCACCCTGCCTCCCATCCCTTTTTTTCTGTCATTCATTTCTTTAAGCAATTTCATGGTTTCATTTCTTTAAGCAATTTCATAGTTTTACTGGAACAAGAAAACTGGAGAACAGGACAGATTTCTGCTTTGACATGTAAGTGAATACTTTCCTGTCTTATACCACACAGTAGGTTTCAGGGGAAGTGCATCTTTTCCTCTGTCCAGAGTAGTTCCTCCCCTAGCTGTTAGAGGTTGCTACCATAATGGAGTCATCCAAGACTCAGAGGAATAAAACACATCAATTTATTGAGAGCTTTCTTACCTCCAAGTAGAGTATTAGTTGTTGTTAAAATTGGCTAATTTGCTAATTACGATTAATAAGCTTTACAGATAAGACAGTCTTAGGCAGTGGCTACTACAAAGTGTAAAAGAATAAGTGACAGCTTCTGGCTTTGGGATCTCCTCTGTTCCTGTTTTCCTGGCCATGCAAATTTCAATCAGCAGATAAAAGGAAGCAGAGAGACGCCAGCTTGTATCTTGCCTTCACAGGATACATTGGTATTATTTCCCAGTTTCCTGTATCAAGCTGGAATCATTTGCTCACAGGCGAAGTATTCAGGTAATAAACACTCCTGGGCCCTTCTTTCGAAGGCAATCAACTCCAAAGAAATGCTTTCAAATGTAAAACTGTCCACAAAGCAATACTGATTGCCTCATGTTGACATGAGATACTCCTTGCCGCTCTCAAGATAATTCCCCAAATATGTAATTGTGCCCACTCTTTGGTCTACTCTGTTGCTTCCCAATACCATGAGCCTCTGAAGATGCATCAGACCAGTTAGACTTCCCTGGCCACAAGCTGCCCTGTAGGAACTGCAAATGGTCTAAAAAGTTCAGTGTTTTTATATATGACTCTGTCCCAGTTGTCAATGTTCTAAATAGGGTAATGTAAGACAAAAAGAACCATCATGAATGATTGTCATTCAGATAAAAGTCCAATGTAGTATCTCTGTTGATACTGAGTCTGCTTCCTCATCTCTATCGGCTCTTCCTTTGTTTTTCAGCTTCAGGACCATGATTTTTAGCCACTTCTGCCATCTCTGTTTAACATTTCTCATACCAAGAGTGACAGCTTCATCTTGGAGATGAGGCAGCATGTGGTCAGGTTACCAGTGAAATATTAATGAATCTTTAGTATTCTGAAGACCTTCAAAAGCACACTGAACTAGGAGAACTTTTCACTACCATCAGTTTGACAGGTAAAGAAACTCAAATTTTTGAGTTTTTGAGCTATACTACAGGCAGTTAGGAGAAATCTCTGAATTAGTTGCCCTTATGCTTAAGGCAGATTTCATCTTCTGTGACATAAATGGAATATACTGCTGCAAGTCAGGAACATGTTGAAGATAACTTTGTTACAAGAACTCAGTGAGCCAACTGGGAAAAGCGACCTCCTGGATCTGTTGCTTGAGAGTAGAAAAGCCTTGTTGGAGGGGTGATGCTAGATCATAGCAGTGATTACAACATTGTTATTTTCAAAATTCTTGCTGTAACGAGAAAAAAAGGTCATCAGAATTGCTACCTTATATCTTTAAACTAGTCAGGGAGCTGGTTAGCAGTGTTCCCTGAGAATCTGCTCTAGAGGATTTAGTGGGGCTATGAGAACTGGTCACTTTAAAACCCCACCTTTTAAAAGTCCAGGAGCAGATGTTCCCGTTGTGTTCTGAGTCAAGTAAGTGGGGCAGAAGACCAGCTTGTCTGAGCAGGGAACTCCTGGAACGTGGGCAGGAAGAAGAAATATGATCTCTGGAAATGTGGTCAGGCTTCACAGTTTACAGAGCTGCAGTTCACATCTTTAGGGAGAACACAAGGAAAACCAAAGCTCAACTTGAACTGACACTGCCCAGAGTGGAGCCAGACAAGAAAAGAAAGCTATTTTAAGTATGTCAACAGCAAGAGCAAGTTAGTGGATTTTACAGCAGGACCCCTCTCAATTATATGCCAAAGGTCTTGGAAGTCTGGGGAGTTCCCACTGGCTAGAAATCAGACAGTGTTTTCCTCATTTACAAAAAGGGCACAAAAGAAGACAGTGGAATTACAGCCTGGGAATCATTTTTAAAGCTGACTTTCATCCTTGCTAGTGTTCAGTGTGTTCAAACACTGATTACCCCATTAAAAGCAAGAGATACTTATGTTTCCTTCACTGCAAAAACTGGAGTGGTTGCTTCCTCCAGAGAGAAACCATCTACATAGGAAAATGAGCCTGCTCTTTTACTCTGACACAGAATGCATAATCAGTGCTGAAATTCATGTAACCGCTGCAGAATACATAGACACAGACCTGAACAATATGATCAGACTGAGACAGTATTTGAGGTTTTTATCTTCCATTGGTGCTTAATTTCCTTAGATTATGACCTGTCAGTTTTCCTCAAGTGATTAAATTACTCGCTCTTCTTTTTATAGATCTTTTCGTACTTGTGAAACTAAAAGAGTTCTCAGAACTGTAAAGCAGATATCTGCTCTACGTGAGCCCTGGCAGGGAGATGTTTTGCTGCCAATTTGCACTCTGCTTGGTTAGAACTTTGTATCTCTCCTTTAGCAGGTTGGGAGGTAAGCATTTTGGTTTTTAAACAAAGAATAAACAAAAAGATGAATTTGCTCCAACTGCAGGAGAAAAAACACCTCTTCCAGCAGAAGGCCTCCAGGAACTGAAAAAAATGTGTGCTTTGCATCGTGTGACAGCAGGAGCGGGGCGTTTGGCTGCAAAGAGAGGAGCATATGGCAGAAGAAGCGAAGGTAGTTGCTGAATGTCCCATTCTCAGGTCACTATCCGTGGGCATTTACAGGAGGAAAGCAGTGATTAAGAGATGGATGAAACGTATTCTGTAGCATTTTTAAAAAGTCAGTGGCAATAGTTCATTGTTTATAATGGAGAAAAGAGCCAGAACTGCTCCCCAGTGCAGCTAGAAGCCAGTATCTCATGCTATACAGAAAGCAGAAAGGAAAGACAAGGGAAAAGAGGGAGTGGAAGGAAGTGGAAGAACGAAAAAGACAGATGTTTCTAATGTCCCTTTTTTTTAGTTGTCATTTTGGTTTGTGTTTTTTTGTTGTGTGTTTATTTGTTTTTGTTTTGTTTTTTCCCCCATGGGATGTGTGATACAATTAATCTCATTCCAAGGGAGCACTCCCAACTGCTGAGCAGGGAGATAGAAACTGCAGCTCCAGGAAGTAAGCTCTGCTAACCCATTTCCCAGAGCAGAGGTGCTGGCAGGACATGACTCAAACCCAACAACTAAGAATTAGCCAGTGTTAATTAATACAAAATCTGAAAGGGGTCTTTGAAAGAGTGAATTTGTCAATATGAGGCATGGCCAGATCTCAGCTGCAAGTCACATACTGAGTTGAAAGCAAGCAAACAGCCTTGCTGAAATGTGAGCCTGTGGGAGGGAGTGGAGGAGGTGTTTGGCGAGCTGCTGAGCAACAGTTGCCTAAATTATTTGTATTTATTTTACTTGTTTATTTCTGTCATCTTTATTTTTATTACCCTGCTTGAAATAATCCACAGTCTGGTAAAATAACCTAGGGCCCATTTAACAACTGTAATGCCACTTGTAAGATGGGTTGGCTCTTTTATTTTTTATTTTTTATTATTTTTAACAGTTTCTCATCATTCTTGGCTCTAGAAATAAGTCATGCTGAATTTAGGCTGAGTCAGGGAATTACTTAATCACCTCTCTTTAACAAAATGGCGCATAGGGAACCTTACATCCTTACTGTTGCTGCTTTTCCAGAAGGATTGCCTTCACTGCTTATCTGTCTGCTCTGCATGGAAATGAGATGATTTGCACAGTCAAGGCTGTTATAAAAATAAGATTGGATTCGTCTGCATAGCATTTCATTGGAAACTCTATATAAGCTACTGCAAATTTTAATGAGGGGGGCTCTCTCCCTCTCATTTCCCGAATGGAGGAGGGTTCTCATGGTCATGACTAATCTCAAATATTGTACATCTGCCCTGGCCCTGTTTTTACCTCCAAGTCACTTTTGTGACACTATCTAACCAGCCATGCCCATGAAAAACATACTTGGACAATTAAGACATTTTATAATACAGAATGAAACCTTTAAGTATTAATATTTGTCCCTTATTTTTTCCACTTATTTTCCACCTCTCTCCCTGTTCTATTTCTTGCTGAAGGAAAGCAGAGTCACTAGTGGATCTAACAGAGATATTTGCAGGCTTCAGGTCCAATGAGAAATCAAGCTTGTGTGGATTTTTTTATTCATAGCCTAACACACTTGAAGTATTAATATTCATAGTTACAGTTTTAGACTTGTTGCTCACTTTTGTAAGTTAAGATTTGCCAATTTACCACACCTTGTGTGTTGGAATACCTAGTAAATTTTGTGACTTGTACCAGCTCATCCTAGTTCACTAAAATCTGTGTAATTAACTCCCTTGGGTTTCTCTAAAGCACATTTAGAGCTTGTGGGAGTAAACGCGCATCTTGAAGTGATTCCTAACTAAGATTCATAAGTTAGTATTAATGCTTTCTGTTTGGAAAAATCTGTACTAATGGAGACATGTCAGTAGATATGGTATATATATAAAATGAGATTTTAATTTCTGTGTCTGGATGGTATACAAGCTTTTAAGCCTGAAAATTTCAATCTTTGTTGAATGAAGATGAGGGGAGGCTACCACTCCAGTCGCACCAGCCCATTATCCCCCTGCACAGATACTGGTGCCCAGGGACTGGGGTTTCTGTCCAAGCTGATGAACAGAGTTGTCACTTTCCCCTTTGCACCAGTAGTAAAGTTGAACATGTGTCCTATAGACACATACAAGGGCACTGACATGGCTGGTCTTACAGCTACAATGCTGTTATCAATATCACCTGCCACATCCCACTGTGTGATTCTGCACAGGGTTGCTGGAAAAGATTCTTGCAGTGTCATCATATGACATTCTAGAACGCAGTTCTACCTCCAGGTTTGTGAAGTCTGAATGGTTTGAATAGCATTTTCCTTCACACCATTACATTATTATTCATTGCTCTATACCTACGAGTGGGCTGCCACATAGAAAAAGGGCTACTTACCATCAAAGGCAGACTTGATGTAATGATGAGTCTTAAAGGAGAGATTTAATTTTCTCTGCCTCAGTGGCTTTTTGGTCTTTCTTGCACTATCATTATCTTATAGAAATTTCTTTCTAATTAAAGACAGTGTCTTTTTTTTGTGTGTGTGTATTTCGTATAGCTTTTGCCTCGGGAAATGTGAGCTGAAGAAAGCTTTATCCTTTATTATAGGGAACTTCAAAATACAGAAAATCACAATTGCTATCTTAATTACTAGTACAACTTACATTTGAATAGTCATCTTATGCAGATACAAGACATGATTATTTCCTCACAATGCCTCATCTCTATGTAGTAATGCACAGCGGGCTGTTTTGCATCTCAGTGTAGCATTTGGGAGCTTTTATTTTTCTCCTTTTTTCTTCTAAAATAGCTGAGCTTTTTCTTTGAGAATAGTTTCCATTTCAAGGAACGTGGACAAGGGAAAAGTCCATATGCAATGAGGAACCGGATCTGGGAGAGGAATTGCTGTGCAAGCTCACTCGTCTTAAAGTAATTGAAATTACTGCACAAAAGACACATTCACATTTGGAGAGAGAAGGTGGATCACCAATTCTGAGAACGCTTATTACAAATTAATGTTCCCCAACAGCAGGGGAGAAGTCGGGGGTGGGGAGGGAGGAGTGAGGTTTTGAAACAGAGCCAAAGCCTCCTGTGGGCACGTCAGGGACTAGAATCACATTGTCCATTCTCTTGATCTTACCATTACTATGTGTGGGTTGTTTAAAGTTTGTTTTACAGAGCAAGCCCATCCCAGCAACAGCATCAGCCAGTGGAAAGAAAACTCTGCTGTGAAAATCAGAAGGGAAGCATGGAACAGCTGGGTGCAGGGCAGGGAGTGGAAAGGCAGTTTTGCCTCTTCTGTGGTACTGTGGTCTTTGGCAACTGAGATATACCCAATGGCTGAGCAGTAAGGTAGGCACATGCTTTGGGATATGTGGCACTGTTAAACAAGTTGCTTTGAAGAATTATGGAGCAGAGTTGATAGAACTTAGAAACTCATATCTCACTGAGAACTGATAATACTGTCTTGTCCTGAATCTTTTAGAAAACTGTCTCCTTGGTTTTATTAAAGTAGAATTAATCTCTTTGCAGGGGATCATTGTTAATTCTGTAGGCACATATCTACCTGTGGGGTGCTGAGGAGGAATTGTTCAATATTCACTGAATCATAAGGCAATCTATAGTGTCTCTCTGTGTATAATCAATGAATATATGGATGTTATAATTAAGGCATATACAAGAAAGTTAGGCTAAACAGGTTATTATGCTAAAGAAGAATGGATGGAAAGCTTACCCTTGTCTTGGGCTAACTTAAAAGACTCCAAGAGGCGTAATCTCCAAGAGATCTTTTTCCCCGTGGTAGTCAGAGAGGTGGAGCAAGGCTCCACCCCTTCTGGTAGCATGGAGAATTGCCTTCATCTGTGGTCCCAGAGCTGCCTCATTGCTCAGCTCAGGTGGTCAATCAGAGGTTCAGGCCATGATTCAGCAGTTCCCGTACACTCTGTGTCCTTTCCTATCTGATGCTGGTTGCTCGTAGATGATGTCATAACAAGTACGTTGTTGCATTATGAGCTCCCAAACCAGTCCATGCAGCTCTGCTCTGTGAGGATGCTGTCTGATTTGGGTGACAAGTACCGTAAGAGAGACTCAGTATGCTTCTTAAAGGATTTACGATCCTAGAAATTTGATGCCTTGGTATTTTGATGCTACTTTTAAAGCAAGTCAGATTTAGAACGTATTCATTACTTCATTTTCTCTTTTTTTTTTTTTTTTTCCTACAAAAAAATGAAAGAACTGGAAAAGATTCAGAGAAAAGCAACAAATTGGTATAGGGTAGCTTTTGTCTGACAGATGATCACATGATCAGTCAGGAAACAACTGAGGGAGAAAAACAAATGTGGTCTCTGAAATTACAGGTGGCCCAGAAAGGGATCTACTGAACACAGTCTCTTCCAGAATGCTGCACAAAGCAAGTAGGAAAAAGACATCAAATTGCCAGAAATACGGCTCCAAGTATTAGCTGGCTAAGCTGTGGAATTCTTTTGAAAGATGTCCTAAGTACTGAAAGTTGATGTGGGCTCAAGATGTTGGAAATTCAGCTAGTTCTTGAAAAAGCAATTCACTGACGATTGCTTACTAATACATGGAAACCCACTTGTGAGTTAGGCATTAGTAAGTTATTTCCCTACTACTGTAAGGTAGAGTGTTGTTTTCTGCCTGCATAAGCAGTGTGTTTTTTATTTGCTCTTTACACATAAGAGAGTGTACATTCAGGAGAAGACGTGTATAAAGGCATTATATGATTTTAATATGTAGAGACATATCTTATCCACTGAAATCATACAGTTTTATTCTACAGATACAGTATGATGTAAAAGGAGTTATGTAGCTTTTTTTAAACATAGACTTTATACTTTGCACCCATGAAAAGATGGTGGTTGACTTGTCACCAACAGGTGTTGGCTACCTCCTGCTACCAGGGTTTTATAATCCCTGTTATCCCTCTGCACTAGAAGAGAACATTATGTCCCAGAATCTCTTCTTTTTTTCTGTTCATTACCAAATCTACAAACCTGCAAATCTGCAGCTAGCAAAACTACCCCGTTGCCATGTATCAACAGCAGATACTGCTAAGAAGATGTACCTTCTTTTACACTGCCACTGGCAAGCGGCATGTGCAGTCTATGATATGGCTAAGGGCTTTTCAATATTGAAAGTGATATTTCATTCTTTTTTACCCTTCAAAATTAGACAGAAAATTCTAGGTATTCAATCATTCTATAAAAGGAAAGTTCCAAATAATCAGAATTACAAATAATAAAAGAAAAGAAAGATCAATATATCTTGTTTTCTCGTAGAATTTTTGTGTTATAGGATTTGAAAAATACAATCCAGATCAATATTTGTTCACACTAAAAAGTGAGGCCTTCTCCTAGAATACGTGTGAATGTAACCATATTTCCAAAGGTAGAAAAATCTATCCATTTGGAAAAAACTCCACTGAAACTGAGTCAACGTTTGTTTTATAATTCTGTCTTTTTATTATTCACGACCTCAAAAGAGTGTGTATGACATTTAGCAAGTACATCTCCACTGATAAGTGTTTGCATTACTAGACTCTTTCACATGTTTTTGCACACTTTGATTGAGACCTCGGAAACATCCCTATACACAAAAGCGATTTGGAAGTGTTTTCATCTCAGTACTAAGCATCTGTGGAAGTGCCAGTTAATTGGTTTGGGTTTTAATTTGATGGCCTTTCCGCATATTCCTCAGAAATGAAATGGGCAATGTCAGATCTTTAGCCATAATGAGTTTCTAGAGAGTGTTCTTCGCTTCCTACCTTTTCTTCGCTATTATGCTCCTTTTCTCTTGATTTTTAAAGATATTTGTGGGCTGAACTTTTAAGTCAGACTACCTGCTTATCTTTCTCAATCCCCTGTTTTTTGTTTTATGTTGTTGCTGCTGCTGTTTGTTTATTTTCTGGCATACTTTTTTCTATTTCAGGCTTAACCGCAGCTCTTTTTTAGTTTTTAGACAAATTTTTGTGAGCATTGAAGTATATTTTCTTCTAGATTCTACTGTAAGAATTTCTTTACATTCTTTAACTGTCACTGAACAGCAGCTGTTTGTTTTACTTCCTTCATTTCAAAAATTCTTTTCTGAATATTGATTTTACATTGTCTTCAGGAATGACCATCCTACTGATGTGCGAAATCAAATTCTGTAACCCAAGCAAGATTACAAAGCAGGTATGGTTTAATCAGTGCTGCACAGACACGGGGTGCAAGGGGGATCGTTGCTCCTAATTTGCACACCGTCTGGAAAAGTCGTGCTACAGATATAGGCCAAACTAATACATAATCAATAGCTTTCCCAGAATTTGGATACATATTCACTACACCCCTGAGAGTTCATCAGCGTGCAGACCCTCCCCTCTTGCATATGTGTAGTGGGTCATAGGATGAAGTCTTCCTCACGAAGGTTTCTGGCCTTTCTTGCTGTAAACTTCTGACCTTTCGGGGGTACAAACCCTTAAACTGGTTTCTTCTTGCCCTGTGGATATCTAATTACCTCCCTGCCAAACATCCTCGGGCTGTTCTCAAACCCTTATCTTTATGGCCTTCATCCCCGTCACTATCCCAGACCCAGTGTCTGCCATCCCTTATTTTTCTACATTCCTGCTTCTATAAACTATTTCTAACTATTCCCCTTCACCCCCCTTATTTTCAGTCACTGTGAAGCCTTCTTGCCTTTTTACGTTCACTTATGGGGCCCTTCTCACCTTTCACTATAGGCAGTTTTCCATACAGAATTAGATTCAGTTGTTCTCTTGAAAAAGCACAGTGTGAAAGTTTTGGGTAGCCTCTGTAGTTAAACTGAATGGATTTATGATAATTTGGACTGATTGAAAGTTGCTTGTGATACCAGTCATGTTTTGACCCCAGTCCAGTATTCAGCAACTTTCAGTTTACACAACATAGTGCCAGTGCTGCGATCTTCTCTCTTCCTTGTTTGCAAATAGGGATTTTTTGCATCTTTTCTGCAGCCTGTGGTGTCACTTTTTTACCTGCAACTTGCCCACACCTATGTGGTCAGGTATTATGATTCTTAAAGGTTCCAGAAACACCTGTGTGATACAGTAGCTCTGTTAGGTTCTGTGACCATCCCTCTGGTGTGAAGGTAGCTTACTTCTGCCTGTTGTCTCTACCCCAGAAAGAAACAGTGCTCAGCATTTAATTAAGGGAGGTTATAATTATGGAGCACTTAGTTTTATGCACATTTTTATTTTTTTTAGAGTTGGCTTCATATAATGTCAAATATTTGTATTGAAGAGGATGAATTCAACAAATTCCGGAATGACTGAAGTCTCTGTATTCAGCTCTGAGTGATGAGTGAATACTTATAGGAAATTCAGAATTCATTGTTACTCCAACTCTTCCAGAAATAAGGCTAGGGAAGCAGAGGTCATGCAAATGAGTTGTGATTCCTGACATAATCATAACAGTGATAAGAGAAGAGGTAATAGCGTCAAGTTGTGCCAGGGGAGGTTCTGGTTGGATATTAGGAAAAATTTCTTCTCAGAAAGAGTAGTGAGGTATTAGCAGAATTTTTTCTTTCTTTTCCCCCCCAGCCTTTGTGATTCTATGATCTAAGGAACCTTGTCATCTTGTATCAGAATCCAATACTATCTGACAAGTTTCCTCCCGGAATTGAAGACAGGCTGTATGTGAGGGGGACCATGCCCAGGTGGACTCAGAGATTTATGTGGAAAAAACATCTATGTGCTTGCAAAAATATACTGTAGTCTATAAACATGGCACAATGTCAATTCCTTGGTATGTCTGTAAATCATAATTATCAACTCATGCTGTTTCCATGTCATGTAAGGCTGGCCTAGAGGCAGTTTGCACTTGACCAGATTGTGACAGCAGTGCTTTTAAAAAGCTGTTAAACCGGGGGGACCTGAATGCTATTCAGATTTTGTGTTGTGATCATGCCTAAGCCTTTTTGACCAAGGCGAGAATCTACTAAGCCAACAGTGAGATTGTTCCAAATAGTACTTGATGTAACCTGCATGGTAGAAGATGTGCCTCCGTATTCTATGTAGTATGCGGCAAAGTGCCTTAAGCAGAGACCCAGCAGATTCCTGAAACCACTGTCTTTCCTCAGCTGCAACACTTCTCTTGACATCAGCCCAATTTCTTGGATGAAGACATGTCTTTGCAGATGGCTTTGAGATAAAAGTTTCTGTAGCATTTATCATCTCTTTTGAAGCAAAAAGTGTTATCTGGGTCTTGATACACAGCCACTCATGTAATGTAACACAAATAGGATATAGGCTATTTCTCTTTTTATATATGCAGACTTTTCTCTCTTAGCTTGAATCAAAGAATTGAGCTTTTGTAAAACCTATGGAGGAGACTGTTCCCTTAAGTCGCTGAAGATCTGTTTATTTTGGTCATATAGCCTTTTTTGGTTGTAATACTTAAGAGGTACTATACCATATGGGAAATGTGGAGGTTGGTAGCCCTGCCTGCGGTGGGGGGATGGAGCTTGATGATCCTTCCAACCCACGCCATTCTATGATTCTTGAAATGGAACAGGGGCTGCATACCTTGTTACTTTCCATTGTATTGTTTCATTGCCTAGTTGAATCATTTGAAAACAGAAAGGTAGATGATCCTTGGTTAAGTTGGTCTGAATTTCTTAGGGAGAGCAAAAGCTGACAGATAAAACAGATGAAGGCCAGTTTTAAATGCTGGTCTATCGGATGCGTGATCCCTTGAGTTTAACAACACTTATATGGTTGCTTTGGAACACAGCAGTAAATCCCAAGTCTGACTTAAAGGGAAGATCTCCTCTGGGGGAATTTTTGAGAGAACAACCATGCCTGGGAAGGGTGTCTCTGTGTAATATCCAGGCGTTAATTAGAGAGGCTTTCATTTATTCACAGATTTTAGCACCTTCTTGTCTTTTAGTTTATTGAATACTTGTATTCTTTTGTTCCCATTAACTCTATTTGTGTCAGTTCATGATATTTAGAAGACCAGCTTAATTTTCAGATTTCTTCTAAAAAGAAAAATATAGAGATAAACATCTGAAGGCAAAAACTCTTTTCCATGCCATTTTCTGTATCCTTTTGTGTGAAAACTCAGTTTTTAGAGAACTATATTTACAAGTATTTAAGTTGTGCATATTAGGCTTCCAGTAATCTAAGCTGCCAAATACACATGAAAAAGCAGGTTGAGCAGAAAATTTATGTTTAAGGACTTTGTGAAATTGTTAGTGCCTGCTGAAGGCAGTCACATGATTTCAGTGATCACGACTCTTGTATGTTCTTTTTTTTTTTCAAAATTATGACCCCCTTGGAATAGAAAGACTTACAGATACAAGTGCATCAAATGGGATCTCAGCCTGCAATTTTATCCGAGACAACCTTTGCTTCTCTTGAGAGAGTGGATATATTTCTGTGACATGCTTTTGGTTGGGTCAGCTGTAAGGAAGAGAATGAGTTAACACCTAGCAAAAAACAGCACTGTAATAGGCATGTTCCTTGGCAATCCTAGGAATAAGCACATCTCGTTAGTCTCCCTGGTACATTGTGTACAAACTGGTACAGTTCCAGGGGGAGGTTCAGTACTTCCACTGAGGTTTTAGCAGCTCAGATTTTTGAGTTTGAATCACCTTGGCACAGTCCCTGGTGTATCTGCTGCAAAATCAGCATTTATTGAACTGTTCCATCTCTAAGCAAAGGATTCCTGAATCCTATGCTGTATCTGTGGCATTTTTATTTAGGATTAAAGTTCAGCTTTAAAGTAGCTTAAATGTTTGTATAAAGATCCCCTGCATGGCCCCCCATTTCTACACTGTCTTGAGCTTCATAATGAAATGTGAAACACAGGATGGGATATGGATTGCAAAGAGTTAAGTTTTTGTAAGTCCATGCAAAAACACTTAAAAGTAGCCCACAGGGTAATTCATTTTGTTAACCATGAAGATAATGTTCATGATGAAGCTATCTGAAGGCTTAGCATGGTGTAAAAGTGAAATGAGACATATTAACGAGTGTCACTTGTCAGGAAAGATTCTAATAACGGAAAGGAAAAAAAAAAAAAGGCAATAACTACATCTGTAAAAAGAAACATTTCTTTAAATTGATCTGCTGGGCTACACTAAATTTCAAAAACTCAATAATTGTAAAGTTCATAGATCAATACTAAATACTACACATAGTAATATTCTCGTTTGAATTATTGACATATGAGAAATTTCAGATCTAAATTGGCTTTTAATTAAAGGAAAAACAGGGAAATATCCCACACAACTCCCTAAGACCACAGCTGAAGCTGAAAATAGACATCAGTGTATTGGAAGTAGGTTTGCAGTAGGTTATCATTCTTGTTAAATGTTTCTTTGGTATGAGATAGAGTGCTTTTTCCCGAGTTAAATTTCTGTTGGCTTTAAAAATATTAGTTCTTTTCACTATCAAGAACAAAAGCTGTCAGGCTATGGATTGAGGAGGAGACCTACAAATGCAACTGATTCTAGTCTTCCCCACTGTAGAAGAAATATGAACAAATAAGAGCTCAACAGCTAATTCCAAATCCTCAATATGAAATGCTATGATTTGTGTACATAGAAAGATGTACTGAAGGGTCCTTTTAGTTCTTAAAAATCTGTGTATCCCTAATTTAATTCCCACATAGCCTAGTAGTTATGGAGTCTCCATAGAACAATGCATACTAGCTATACTAACACGGGCACTAGCTGTGATACTTAATCTCTGTCCCTTGGCCCCTCCTGACTTCACCCAACCCATTGTGTGAGGATTGGTGTTCATGGTGTAACATCTTGCATCTGAAGCATTTTTGCTGTCCATCTACTCTGCTAATGACTTCAGCAAAGGAATGACTTCAAAGCTGGGAAGGACCTTCTTTGAAATCTTGGAAAGCAAAGCCACGCAGCCCAGCAGGTTTCTGTCTCTTCAAAGTGATTACTAAGGTGTCTAAACAGAGGACGTGGAGTAGTGCAATCTACAGGTTTAGCTGTGAAATTTGAAATTTAAAAACAGACAGAAACCTTCCATTATAAAGTAGGAAAACTTTCCACAAGGAAAGGCAGAGTAAAAGGCAATGGTTATATCATTGTTTCTGTAATGACATCTTATGAAAGAATGTATTTCTTCCCATTGCAAGCACAGAAGGAATCTGTTCTGGGATTACCATCTTTGATTACCAGCCTTGGGCATAAACTGAAGCCTGGATTTCTTTTTCAGGTGGACTTTGCTGCTTCAGCAAGTGTATCTGACATGTCTGAGTCACACTGCCAGTGGATCATGTTCTCAAAATACTATGCAGTCTAGATCTACAAGATGCAGATGTGTTGTGGTTCCTCAGGTTTAGGAGACAGGTTACCTGCTGAATTTACTGTCTGCTTGAGGTGCTTGATTCATTTCACTATTCATGGGGAGATCCCCATGACTACATAAAAGACAAGATAGAGAAAATGGAAGAACATATAGTAGCTGATTTAAACCATTAAGACAAAGGACTATATGAAACATCATTCATCCCTATCTGTGGTTTCTTGAAACCTTTTGACAGACCCCTATTTCTACGCAAGCTTGGTTTCTGTGGAGCTGAGTGCCTGTTCCTTTTCTTATTAAAAATGAAGTTGGGAGAAAGCAGCAGATGTCTTGACTTTGCTCAAAGACTAGAGTGAAGACATGCATGATCTCTTGAGGTATCTTGAAACTGAGACCAAGCCTGTTCCACTTCTGTGGGTTTTTTTCTGCTGTGATTTGCTAACTGTTTTGTTTCATCCTCCTCCTTCATCACATGAACTTCAAATTTTTCACTTTATAGTTGAAAGCCTGGATACCTAGATCTTGTCCATTTTCAGCAGCATCTACCAGCTCTCATTCTGTTTGACTGTGTGATTTTATAATCTCGTTTCCTTATCTCACGCTGGATTTTAGACCCTTAAAGAGGTGGCTAATCAGTGGGTTAATTAATTCAGCATGCTGAGATGACAAGAACATTTTTTTCCACTAAATGTTTATGCAAGAAAGAAAATACACTAGTCTAAAGACAGGTGGGGATAAAGAATATTTCTGTCCTAATGCTTTAGTCACATTCGACCCATGACTGTGGTGACCTGAATCAGTGATACAGATTTCCCTCTCTCTGATGCCCTCTGGGTTTCAATCTTAGAAGTGTAAATAAGTTTAGAAAGAGCACTTGTGACAATACAATATGGTTTTCTCTTCAATTCAGGTGAGCAGCATGAGAAAGAGAACTGGGGCTAGTAATTGCCTTCTTACAGTCACAGTCTTGATGGAAAAATTATAAAAATAAACACCTGTAATTCCTGAACTGTCAGCTAAAGAACCAAAAATCAATAGATTTGGCACTGGCAACTCAGCAAATGCCTGAATTAATCTTTAATACTTGTGAAAAGGAATCTCATGAGCTATGAGAAATAGGAATAACATCATATCAGCACTGCTAATGGGCTGACAGATTCATTGTCCTCAGTACAAGTGTTCGTAGTTGTTAAATTCTAGAGTCGTTAACTCTCAGAGTTAACAACAAGAGCAGCAACTATGTCAAATAACCATCAAACTGACCAGTGTAATCCATTTTCCTTCTTGCAAAAAGATTGCAAGCTACAATCTAATGTACCTCCTGTTTAGAAGGCACTTCATGGGCTATTGATTTTAGTTCTAAAAGGTTTGCATGCTGATTCCATTTGTCACCTTTGGCTATCACCAGTACCAAAAAGGTAAATTGCTCCAACCATTTAGATCCATAGTACTCATGAAAGAGCAAAGATGGTTTCTACAAAATAAATTCTTCAGCTTTGCTAATGCTTTTTCTTCCCACAGTGAAGGACCTTCCTTTTATCATAGAAAACATTGTTAAAGCATCATCAGTTCACATTTTCTAAGACTAGCTGTCTACATGGCGTGGAATATATTAAAACTATGAGCAACTGCAAATAAAACTACCACACAGTCACTAATTGAGTGAAAGGCCAGTACCTGCTATGGCAAATATGGTCACATCTGTGGCATAAAAGATCTGATTTTTATTTGATTCCTCCAGGTCAAAATACCATTTCATATGAGATTTCATTTTTCATTCTCTCTGGATACAATGCAAGAGGGTCAGAGAAAGAACAGCAGCCTACAATCCATTCTTTCTTGTTAGAGCATTTCAAAGGCAGAATTAGATGAGCTGTACCTAGTGGGAGTATTGTAACAAGCTACGTGCACAACTACTGCACTTGAGTATCGGGTAAATGGTTTCCTGATTTATAATTTCTCTTTTCTTCTTAGTCATACATTATTAGGCTGAAAGAAGGTACGACAAAAGATGTTTGATTGCTCTCCAATTAATTAATGCACATCCTTCAGCAAACGTTTAGCTAATCCACTGCTTGAAAGGCAGAAGGAGGGAGAAAGAATATTTCTGTTAATGCTTGCTGGTCTGTGCCTGCTATCCTGCAAAGAATAAGACCTTGAGGTAAAACATTTTTCAGCTTCTGAATTCATATCTAACAGCTAGATTATGACAGCACTTCTCTGTTTGAATGAACAGTTAGAACACTTCAATTTTTTTTTTCTTCCTCCAGGGACAGACCAATTTTCCCATTTCTTTAATCAGTTCACTAGACTATATCAAAGGACATAACCAGGCAGGTCAGGACATAGCTTGAAGCTTTACCTATGCTCTTCTTTAACTCACTTCTACTGCCTTCCCCAAGTTTCAGACACTTCTTTCCTGCAGCTTACATGAACACAAAAAAGCAGAAGGAGAAAACACAGGACAAGACTGTTCCTCAGCCTACATGAGGTATTGCCCCACTTCTCTTTTCTTCTAGTGCTTTGTTATGTTATTTCTGATGTAATAGGTTTTGAAGCCTTGGATATTCATATCCTTATTACAGCAAAAGACAAGATCACAGCAAAAGATAAGGATGCTTGAATCAAAGCACGAGGTGCAAGGCAAAGCTGTAAGCAAACTAAAGAAGCAACTTAAGTGCTTGTAAATTACCTGCAGTGGGCTGTGCTTCATTAATTTTTGCTCTGTACATGCCTCTTCTCATGTCTGGCTTTGAAGTACTGGTGGAAAGTCACAGTGCTGTAATGAATAGGACAGAGTGTTCCACTTCATACACTATGTGTGTCTCTTTTACAGGAGGGGAAATTTTCCAATCCCATCACTGGGATCACTACAATTAAGAAACATTATTATGTTTCCCTTGTGAAACAAGTAACAACACTGACAAAAAACTGATCTTTTTTTTTCCTAGTGTTTAAAATTTTTGGAAGACTAAAATCTCATTTTCTTTTGGTTTCTACAGCAAAGCTGATGTTCTTCTGTCTTTCCCCTCTGTTCAGCTAAGATTGCTGATGATGTATTGGTGAGGACCACTGACTTGTGGGGTTTTGCTTGGAATTCCAAAGTTCATGAAGCCCTCTATTTTATGAGCATTTGTAATAGCCACTGCTGAAGTACTTATAATAGTAAATCCTATATTATTGATACCTGGTGATTAATTCAGTCTTCAACAATTAATTTAGAGTCTTCAGCACATTGACATTCTGCCTAGGGAAGGTTGTTTTTCCTAGACAAACCAAAAAGCAGAATCTCAGCATTCCACAAGCTGCGTACCCTGCTAAAGCCGTTAAAATAGGCACCATAACAAAATTGTTGTGATAATTAGAAGCTTAGTGAGCAGTTCATTTTTTTGTAAACAATTTCTTCATCAAACAGGGGACCTGACATACTTCGCATGTGACCTTTTGGCAGGATAGCACCTTCCAGTGGAACCACACAGCCACCAAAGAACCTTAGCAAGAACCTCATATTAACACAGTGCACATATAGTATGAAATTTTAGTATGAATAGCAATTCTGAGAATAGGTGGGCACTAAAGTGGTATTGATTCATCAGTTCTTGTTTATGCCTGAATGCTCTGTCTGCTTCTAGATAGAGATATACTAAAGAAATATACACCTGTAGAGAGAAAAAAAATCAAGTACATATCCCTGAGGACAAAGCCATAGAGGCCCAAGTCTTTGTGTTACAGGAATCACCTTCTGAACCTGGAATACCTGAGGAAGTAGACAACATTGTAATGCTATTGTTATGAGCTGGAGGAACCTTAGGATGACAGACCGAACGTGTGATTGTATGACTGTAGCTGAACTCCAGACTAGTCAGGAAAAAAAAACACATTAGAACTGTTTGTGCATGGAAGGCTGCATAGTGCCTTGAGAGTCCTGGCACGGAGACTGAGATTATTGACAGCACTGGAACTATTAAAAGGAAAAAAAAAGTCAACATATGGAGTGATTCAAAATTTACATTTGAAGTAGTTAATGCCCATGGAGTAATATGGAAGGAAAGAGGATTGCTATCCTACCAGGGATCAAAAATAAAATATGGACCCATTATTATAGAATTACTGAAGAGTGTACCGCCTCCTCAGAAAGTCGCCGTAACGCATTGTAAAGCACATCAGTTCAGTAACGCTCCAGTGAATTACAGCAATTGACTTGCCAGTAGAGCTGCTGAAGTAGCCATGGAAGGAATTCCTTTATTAGTAATCCTGAACAAATATAAATAATTAGGAAAAGAAACCCACATTACTAAGTTAAAGATGAGAGACTGGCAACATTATGAAAAGTGGTTAAAGATGACAAAGATGGTAGATAACTCCAGATAAATAGACAATTATCCCTCAATCTCTTATGAATAAATTGGCAGAAGATTATCACTGATTGACATATTGGGGAATAGAGGCAATGACCAGAAGTATGAGACACCAAGTTTTAAGTGTGAGCATGGCAGGAATCATAAAGAGTGCTGTGAAAAGATACAATCTCTGTTTGCAAAACAGTACCCATCAACCTAAACAACCTCCACTCAGAACAGCTAAGAAATGAAAGCATCCAGGAGATTATCAGCAGATGAATTTTTTGTGAATTACTGCAGTGATGTGAGTACGGGTACATACTGCTATTAGTAGATACTTTTTCTCAGGATGGCCAGACGCCTTCCCCTGTTACACCAACAGAGCTCCTGAAGTAGTAAAGGTTTTAATAAAAGAAATTACACCCAGATTTGGGGTACCTCTATCTAAAGATATAGAGGTCCATATTTCATCACGGAAGTAGTACAAAATCTAGCTAGAATTGTGCTAAAATGCAATCAGCATGCTCTGAGGAGACCTCAGCCAAGCAGTAATGTAGAAAGAATGAATCAGAGTTTAAAAAGCCAAATAGGCAAAATGTGCCAAGAATCAAAATTAAAATGGCCACATGCTTTACCACTTGCCTTACTAAGAATCAGGATGAGGTCTGCTTCTAAAGAAAAGATCAGTCTGGTCTAGTACCAGAACTGGAGGTTGGTGGTCTTAGCTGTGGCAGGGGAATTGAAACTTGATGATCCTTGGGGTCCCTTCCAACCCAAGCCATTCTATGGTAAGTCTTTGTGAGATTCTATATGGGAGTCTATAGGAGAAGGAGGTGATATTTGCCTCCTTGAGGAACAAAAGGTTAAAGAATATGTGATATCTTTGAGAAATGTTTTTGTCTTTCCTCTGCAGGTATGTCATATGTGCACCCTTACCCCTGGATGGACCTGTACCAACCTGGAGATTGGGTGTACCTGAAGACATAGTTAGATGAGGAGAAGAAGAGAGGACCCTTCCAGATCTTACTCACCAGCCATGCAGCAGTCAGACTCAAGGGAATCAGTCTATGGATTCATTACAGTAGAGTCAAAGCCATCTGCAACATCAGAATAGGCTGTCAAGGAAGAAGGACTATTGTATTTGCAATTAACTCAGGCTGTGTGAGACTAGGTTATCTGTTTCTTATCGTTAAAAGTAATGCATTTATTTAAAGTGAGGAAATGAATGTGAAAGTGAAAATTTGGTTTTAAAATTAATAAAAGAGTTTGGTAGGATGTGCAATGTCACTAGCATTCGTATAGTGGTAATTATAAGAGGCATAGGACTCCGTATAAGATGTATGAAAAGATATTTTGAAAAAAAATATGTGAAAGTAATTAGAAGAACTAACTACTTCCCAAGGGGTCAATTGATACCTGGCAATTAATTAACCACAGGCCCCTTACAAGGACCCCATACTAACACAGAGCATGCATACTATTAGATTTCAATACAGCAGTCCTTGAAATAGGCAGGCATTCCGTGGAAAATGTATGAATATTCACACATTCAATATATATAATCTTTTAGCTTTTAGCTCCTGGCTATGCACATTAGGTGGACCCGTGCATCTGGTCACAGTAAGGAATGCCTGCTTCTTAATGCTACATTACTATTAATGAGTTTTATTCCAGATTTCAGTGACAGAATTGGTGTTATTAATTGCCTTTTTTTTCCCCTCCCAAAAAGTATGAGGGTAAGACACATGGGTATATGAGGCATCTTTAGATATGCAGTGAGACAACTCAGACACTAGGCAAAACTTGTCTCTGGATACTGTCTGTCTCCCATTTTATTTAAGTATCTTTCAGCTACTGCCATGAACCCAGGATATCTCTTTTCAGCTGGCAGGAGCTGATACAGCAGGAATAGCTGTCAAATATGATAAAGTTTCTCCCTTCAAATACTCCTTCTTGCACCGTTCTTGGTACAGTTTAGGGTACCAGTAGAAGAAATGAAGACAAACAGACATCAAACATACTGCGCAAGGTCAGTGAGCACCGAGAAGAACCATCCATCCTTCTATATCTGATGCAAAGTGCCACATCTTAGCTTTGTTTTCTTTTTCAAAAACTCTACTGGAATTTGAAGAGGTTTTAAAACGCCAGTACATTATTTGAATAATTGTGCTTATATCCAGGGTATGGTTCAAGGCATGTATGCCACCCAAAACAACTGATCTGTTCCAGAGAAATAGTTACAACACTTCTGAAACAGG
This sequence comes from Phasianus colchicus, assembly GCF_987193195.1. NCBI lineage: Eukaryota > Metazoa > Chordata > Aves > Galliformes > Phasianidae > Phasianus > Phasianus colchicus. Next base: position 28,645,285 of record NC_143439.1, read on the forward strand.
GAAGAAAAGTCTGACTCCCACTGACTTGACTTTAGTCTTCTTTTGCAAGTGGGTCTTGCCACTGAGAATCTAAATACGCATCAGATGTCTAAAAACAGTAAATCATGTAAGGGTTTTAACCGGGAAAATAATTCAGCAACCCTTAGGAACTATTACATTTTCACATTATTGCCATTAAAAAAATCCACATCTTCTCAGTGCTTGCATAAGCAAAGTGGTTTGCCTCAGGTGAATGCAGCTCCACTGAAGGATGTGATACCCACTCTGTGTTGGTGCTCTCTATTCCAAGGGGTGCAGCTTTGCCAATACTGCAGAAATTTGAGGATGCTTTTCTGTGAGGCAGTAGTGTTTAAAATTTCACCCCGTCCATTAGTTTGCTCCAGAATTAGCCTTGCAAGTACATCTGAGTTCCGTGGCATAGTGTTGCAGTAAAAGCCAGTCTGAGATGAGGGACTCTGACAGTTTATTTATAGTTCAGAAGGTCAAAGAGTTGCCTTAATTGGAAAACATCGCTCACCAGTCTCTGAGCATATTGATGTACTTTGCATTCGATGCCATTAGTTACTTGTGTGAGTTTCTAATATCACCTTTGTTAATAAGATACATTCACTATAATGGGCTGCCTGCAGGTTCCAAGAGCCATTTATATGCTAAGTTTGACAAGTTTGATGATGCTAAACCCATGCTGAAAGCAATAGCTGTCAGAACTGTACCTGGGTGCCAGGCAGAAGTCTGTGACCTTCAAACTGTTTTGGGATGGGATGTGCTAAATCCCAGCTGTCTGGTATGTGACCAGGCAGCAAAGGTATTTTTTCAAATTTGTCTTGAATTCCTGCCAGAAAAGTTGTATATAAACGTCACAGCAAAAGTTTGACAGAGTTGGCTTGTAGTAGAAGGAAGGTGAAATAAAGTCACAGAATCACAGAGGCTGGAAGGGACCTCAAGAGATCATCGAGTCCAACCCCCTGCCAAAGCAGGCGCCCTACAACAGGTCACACAGGTTGGTGTCCTGACAGGTCTTGAATATCTCCAGAGAAGGAGAAGTCAAAGTGCTCCCAACATGTCCAAATTAAAGCATACAATAGCAAACACACTGAGTGATTTGACCTAAGAATCTCTCATCCATAGAGCTGCAGACTAGAAAAAAGAAATCCTTAAAGCAAAGGAAACTATCTTAAAGAAGTCTAAAAATTCCCACTTGGTTTTACTTCTGCTGTTCCCAACCTCTCCCTTGCCTACTGCTGTTGCTGAAAAAGGCCTTGTCAAATTTTACATGTAGTATGGCCCATTAGACACTGGATCTTAACCATAGGAGGAAGGCAGAACATTGATGTTCATTGTTCAAATTTATGTAGGAAGGGAGCAAGAAAGAGGATTAATATGGAGGTGGCTAATGCTAGGACTCCTCCAAGTTAGTCTGGAATTGAGCTCAGGATGACATTACAATTAGGAATCATCCCCCTAATTTGATGTGAGCAGGTAGGATTAGTGAGGTTGCTGATCTGAAATTTTATGGGTCCCTTAAGAGGTTAGGGGAGAATAAGGCTAGTATTAGGAAGAGGTTTATAAATGCATGGGTTGAGATGTGAAGGAAAGCTAGTTGTGAGAGATCAAGTCCAATGGTGACTATTATTAAGCTTAGCCAGCAGAAGGTGGAGAAAGCAATGATTTTTTTTTTTTATGTTGTTTTGAGTGAGGGCACCTGGTGGCCAGATTGGATGGGGCCCGGGGCAGCCTGGTCTAGTATTAAATGGGGAGGTTGGTGGTTCTGCATGTGGCGGGGGGGTTGGAGATTCATGATCCTTGAGGTCCCTTCCAACCCTGGCCATTCTGTGGTGGGAGAGGGCTGAGAGCGCACCTAAACACAGGCATATGGCTAGGGCTGTTTTGTTAGTGGTTGGAAGGGGATGAGTATGAATAACCAAGAAGATTCTGGTTACTACTATTGCGGTAGAGTAGAAACTAGGGGTTACACTTCTGTTGCTGCAAGGAGTCAAGGGTTGACCAAATGGGGCTGACTCTCCTGTAGCAGCTAGAATTAAGCCCAGGAGGGGGAGAGTACATGTTTAGTGGGGTAGATGGTTTGTTGAGTTTCTCAAGCATTTAGTGTGGAGACTAGTGATGCCATACTCAAGATTAAACCAGTATCTCACATGAATCTACCTCCTCCCTGCCATTTTGCCTAGCCAAAACAAGTTATGAATGAACACTTGGCCATATCTTCATCCTTACATGAGGCCTACAACCCCGCCAACACTCACAGCCACATAGAATCACAGAATTGCCAGGGTTGGAAAGGACCTCAAGGATCATGAATCTCCAACCCCCCTGCCACATGCAGGGCCACCAACCATTCCACCTAATGCTAGACCAGACTGCCCAGGGCCCCATCCAATCTGGCTTTGAACACCTCCAGGGACGGGGCATCCACAACCTCCCTGGGCAGCCTGTTCCAGTACCTCACCACTCTCTCCGTAAAGAATTTCCCCCTGATGTCCAACCTATATCTCCCTTCCCTCAGCTTAAAACCATTTCCCCTTGTCCTGCTGTCACTCACCCTTTCAAAGAGTTGATTCCCCTCCTCTTTGTAGGCCACATGGTGACTAATAGCCATTTGACAAACATGGCACTGCCCTCAACAACAAACCTAAAAGAGGAACTAACCATTGTAATTGTGCTGTTTAACTGATCTACCCTCACAGTTGTTCTAACTGGAATTTCAGCCCTGCTGACTGCCACTTATGCTTTATATATATTACTAGTAACCCAATGAGGCACCCTGCCAGCCCACATTACATCCATCCGAAACTCTATCATTTATCATAAGCTTCATAAACCCCCCTAACCTTAAAAATAGACCTATACTCAATACTATTTTTTCCAATTACATAATTTGTAACTTGATCTATCCTGGAATTTGCAACATGACGCATAGCCTCAGAACCACATATCCAATTCTTCACTTACCTTCTTTACTTCCTAATTGCCATACTAATACTCATCATTGCAAACAGCATATACCTTCTTTTGTCATCTGAGAGGAATTATGTCATTCCTATTCATTGGCTGATGACAACGACAAGCCAAAGCTAACACAGCAGCATTACAAGCTGTATTGGAGACATATAAGGCAATGTAATATAACAATATAAAGTACAAAGAATCTGAGTAAATCAATTTAAGAAGGTAAGCAGTTTTAGTTAGTTTAAAATGGGAGGCTGGAGTATTTATTTGATAAAAAGTCATTTGAAGTATTTGACAGAAAGTCATAGAAATGAAAAAGCTAGACATAACTGTTTTTAAAACAGCATAACAATATAAAATGGGAAGAAGGGAGACTGAAATTGTACTGTTAACATTTTCATGAAAAAACAAAACGCCAAAATTAAACAAGCAAACTCTAGCGGAGGAAATAGAAACCCTATTTTCTGAAGACTGTGCAATGAGACATAATGGTTGTATAACTTCTAAAAGTTTATAATTTAGTGGTGCAGGCTCAGAATAAGAGAATTCAATAGCAAAATGAGTCAACACTTAAAGCTAAATTGTAATTTATAAGGGACTCTCTTCTCACACAAATCAAATTTGGAAGCAGAATAATGTCTTCTGATAGCGAGGCAGTATTTGCAGAATGTGCTGGGTGGCAGTTTGCAATACACAGTCATTTGAAATTACATTTATAAAATAAATGTTCAATTCAAAACAATTTTTTGCCCATTTACTGACACATAATACAAAATTGTTGCTACACTATATATTTCTTCATATAAGGCACTGCAACATGCAGACAGTAATGAAAAATGGAGGCAACAGAAAGTTCTTGCAAATGAAAGCAAAAATGTAACTCTGTTCTTCCTGCTTCCCACCAGGGAATGGTGGCTTCCAAAACACTGGAAAACAAGGCAGTTGGTGGGAAAGACTCAGAATTGACTCCATGTGTTTAAAAAAAAAAAAAAGCCAAGAGTAGTCACTCCCTGGCATGTACACCATGCCTGACAAGGATGCTGGTATGTATTGAAGCTCTGCTCTTCCAGTGGATCTCAACAGAATGCATGCTGAAATTTCTCATAGCTGATGTACTCTCCTCACTGCTTAGAAGCCCTTCTCATAGAATCACATAACAGTTTGGACCGAAAGGGACCATAAAGCCTGCTAAGGCCCAACCCCCTGCCCTGGCTGTCCCCACCAGCTCAGGCTGCCCAGGACCCCATCCAAACTGCCCTTGAGCACCTCCAGGGATGGGGCATCCAAAGCTTCTCTGGACAGCAGTGCCAGGACCTTACTGCCCTCTGAGTAAGCAATTTCCTTCTATCAGCTAACGTGAATCACCAGTTTTTCAGTTCAAAACTATCACTCCTTGTCCTATCATTATCACTGCAGACTGGCTGAGAGTGCACTCAGCCCCAGCATCCATGTCAACAAGAGATGTTCAATAGTGTCAGTCCCAACACAGACCCCTGAGGAACACCTCCTGTTACTTTTCTCCACCTAGACATCAAGCCGGATGTCTACATATTGACTGCAGATCTTTGAGCATGACCATCCAGCTGATTTGGCCTGCAGCTGCTAGTATTGTTTGTTTATCCTCAATAAGTTTATGATCCATACAAAGACATTCAGATTTAGATTAAGCATTGCAATGCAAATCTAGGACAACATTAAGTAAACTGAGTTTGCATATAAAATTAAATAGCACTAAGGACACTGTTTTGAGTTAATTTTCACTTTTCATTTAATTAAGAACTTTTACTTTCAAAGTTACCTAAAGCTACCACATAATCTCCAGAGGTATGCACCACAGTGCTGCAGGGACCGTGAACCTTTTAGCTAAACTTCTGAGTTTAGCATAGCATAAGCATAGCATAGTTCAGTTGGAAGAGACTTTCAGACATCATCTAGTCTAACTGTCTGATCTCATCAGGACTAACCAAGAGTTAAAGTTAATGAAAGCATCATCCAAATGCCTCTTGAACAGTGGCATTTGATGTCCCAGATACATATGGGACATCAACCACCTCTCTAAGAAGCCTGTTCCAGTGTCTGATCGCACTCACAGCAAAGATATTTTTCCTGATGTCCAGTCTAACCCTGCCATGGCTCAGCTTGTGCTGTTCCCATCCAGTTTCTAGGAGTAGAGCCAGATAAGTCTCTCTCCATTCCCCTCCCCAGGGAGACGCAGAGAGCAGTGAGGTCACCTCTTGGCCTCCTCTTCTCCAGAATGGACAGCCCAAGTGTCCTCAGTCTCTCCTCAGCACATGCCTTCCAACCCTGTTACCAGCTTTGTTGCTCTTGTCTGGATGCTTTCATGGACCTTACCATCCTTTTTGTATTGTGGAGCCCAGAACTGCACACAGCACTCAGGGTGAAACCACACCATTGCTACAGACATGGTGGGATAATCAGCTCTTTTGGCCAGCTGGCCAAGCTGCATCTATTGCACCTGCAAAGGAGGTTTGCCCATTTGGCTGCCAGGGCACACTGCTGGCTTGTGCTGAGCCTGCTGTCACCAGCACCCCCAGGAACCTTCCTGCTGAGCTGCTCTCCAGCTACTCCTTTCCCAACAATGTCTCCTTTCCTAATCTGTGCATTGCTCTTTCCTAGGAGTAAAACTCAGCAATTTCCTTCATTGAACTTCATGTCATTGATAAATGCCCAGTGCTCCAATCTATCTAGATCCCTCTGCAAGACCTCTTGCCCCTCAAAGGATTCAGTAGCATCTTTTAGTTTAATCATCATCAGTAAACTTGCTGAGGATGCACTCAACTCCTGCACTCAGATCACTGACAACAACATTGAACAAAACTGGCCCTGGCAAATATCACTAGTGAGATCATCTCACTCTCATCTGCCATGAGATATAGATTCATTCACTGTAAATCTCTGAACTCCACTGTTGATCCAGCTTACTCCCTAGCACAGCATACATCTGTTTGTCTCACCGTTGGGCAGTGTAATGCTATTATGTTTTCAAAAGCACAGCAATAATAGTACAGTGGCACAATCCAAGGCTGCAGCAAATGAGAACAAGCCCATATGCAGTAGATGTAGACACAGAAATAAAGGAAGGAAAACTGCTTACCTTTGGAAGGCCTCAGGTAGGGAGGGATCTCCAGAGAAATATCCTCACTTCCTCTGCCAACCCTTAAATGAGGTTTGGGAAGGGGTGGATCCTGATTATATCCCTTCTGGTCACTTATCTGCACTGCATGCACCTGAGCTCCTTTGGGTTGGCCCTGCCTTCCCACCAGGTGCTCAATCACTGCTTCAGGCCATGACTCAGCATTTCCACAACAGACAGTTTGTCCGGAAAGATGCCATGAAGGACAGTATCAGAGGCCTTACTAAAATCCAGAAGGATTATGTCCACTGCCTTCCCTTCATCTACAAAGCAGGTGACCTTATCATAGAAGGAAATAAAATTACTAAAGCAGGACTTTCTCTTAATGAGCCCGTGTTGACTATGCCTCATAATAGCTCTGTTCTTCAAACATCTTTCAATACCCCCAGCACAACATTCTTTGTATTTTTTCTAAAGACCGAGGTTAGCGTAACAGGTCTGTGGTTTCCTGGATCTTCTCTTGTGCACCTTTTGTAGTTGTTTATAACACTGGCTAACTTCCAGTCAGCAGGGATGTTCCCAGACTACCAAGACCTTGGTAATTTGTTGAGAGGGGTCCAGCTATAACATCCATTAATTCCTTTACTCTGGAATGAATACCATCAAGCCTTGTGGACTTAAGAACATTAAGCTGGTACAGATGGTCCCTCACAATTTGGTGACCACAAATATATAAGTCTCTGCTCCCCTTGGCTGGATTTTAGCAAAATGATTCATCAGACTTCTCTCAAAATAAAAAGTTTCATGTTACCTTGTCCTCCAGTGGGCCTCAGTGAAACCCTGGTGCCTTCCTCACTAAATTCTTACTTATGGGATGAGCTAAGCTGGGCCTTGAGTTAGGTCCATATTTTTCAGATGCCACTATGGAAGAAAAGATAAGACAGGCACCTGAGTGTTTTTCTGGATTTTCCTAGACTCTAAAGTTTGTTTCTGTCTGTTTCAAACAAGAGTGAAGTACGTGGAAGCTTCAGGAAATGGCTCCTGAAGTCAAGAGCTACTTCCTTGGGCTTTACATGGAGATTAAATGAATCAGTGAGTGGCAAACTGCTGAGACTACAGCTCAGGTTTCTTAACTCTTTCAAGTGCTTCATCCATCTGTCTTCACCGCCTGCCACGGTTAATTTTTAACATCTGCAAAGCTGTAATGAAATCATTTACATGCTTACAACAAAATGTACTGGATTTGCTGGATTCTGCCAGTGTTGCTTAGATTTTACTTACACAGCTAAACAGCAGAAAAAAGTGTCTCAGGCAATATAGAGAACAGGTGACATTTGATAGCCACAGTTATCATATTTGGATTCTTTTTTTATTGAGAACAACACTTCAAGGACAGATGGATTATTACCTTTCCACAAAAGTACCCACATTTCTGCTGAGTAACCTTCTTATCATCTCCCTTTATTACTGAATCTTAATGAGATAGTAATATAAAACATAATTAATTTTATCATCATTTTAAAATTAATGTGATAATCAAAGTAGAATTCCATCTGCAGAGCCCATTTGGGGTCTTCGGTCTTCTAAAGATTCCCCAGAGTGCCCACCCCACTACCAAGGCTGATGATAAATTTGGGGATAACATTTCTGGACAACAGAGTGAGAATGATACTCTTGTCAATAGGATGTCAAGCAGTTATCAGGCAGTAAAAACTAACCAAGCTCTTATAACAAACAGTAGAGAATGATGGCTTTGCACTTAATGGACTGGATAGGAAACCTAAGATCACAACTCAGTTTGTCTCTTAAGTGTACTCAGCATCTATACAACACATACACCCCTTACAGTACAGGCCCATGATTGCACAGAGTCAAGAAGCAATGGCTTATGAAAGTGATTGTAACTAATGAATTTCACTTCACAGCCCAGGGGCACACACGTGGGCTGCTACTCACTCCTAGTGTCAAACAGTGCTTTATTAAAATCCCATGATTTGATCATGTGCAGCCCACATGCTCATACCCCATTCCTGAGTTCAGTAGCCTTGGAGAACTGGGTCTGCAGCCCCAAAATCAGAAATTATTTGATAACTCCTCAGAACTTAGCAGTTGAACTGGCTGCACTTGCAGTGAACCCATCAGTGATGCCTGAAGTGGTCTTTGCCTTTGTTTCCCAGCTATAGAATACAATCAGGAACATAGATCACTGTAGGCTGTGAAGCCCTTTACCTGTTTTATCCTTTGAGGCCCCAGTCCTGCAGCACACTCACACACAACTTTATCACTGTGAATGGAGCTGCACTAGGAATAAAGTTGGCAAGTTCATACTTACAAGGTCATGGACTAAAAAATATTTGGGATGAGATTTATTTCCCAGTTAAGGGCCCAAACAGAGCACAGGCAGCAGATCCTTTTGTCTCCATTAAGAAAGCACGTAATAATAATAAGTTCTATCCTTTGTCATTTCACAGCACTGTCATATTTCACATCTGGTACCATGTTTGGCTTTTCCGATCAACCCTGTTAATTCATGGTATATCCATAGAAATGCAGACTTGGAAGACGGATTGGCCATTTTTATTATTATACAATTATACAGTGTTAAACAATTGCTAATCAAGAGAAAGGAAAAGAGACCTGCTTTGCAAAGCTCTGAATTTCTAACATTTGGGCAATTGGCCCAATGGAACACGGAAGTTTCAATCAATAGCATACCTATTTACATGGACTGATGTAAACCAGACAGGCAAAAAGAAGCATGAAAGACTAAGTAGCTAAGGACTGCTGCCCTGTTTTTATTTCAGTTCCTTTCCACAAGGCTGCACAGCACTATTATCAGGTGAGAGGCGCTGAGCGGCATTTCATGTATTATTTAAGAGAAACCACAGCTGTTTTAGATGGTAAAAGGGTGCAATGTCAAGTGAGTATTATCCGTTATTTTCACTTGAGCTAAGAAATGTTTTAGCACCGTTTCCTCTCTACAGGGAAACCTGGCTAGTGGGTCACTTCTCACTCCTATCGCTGAGAGCTGCTTTAATGAGTGCTAGCTCCCCGCTGATTATTGATTCCATCTGGCTCAATGAACAGGAATAAGTAGTTCCTAATTTGTTGTGACATTGCATAGATGTGTTTATTTATTAAAGGAGAGAGCTGTGGCAGCATGCATCCCATTCAGCACCAGCACCACAAGCTTGGTATTAGCAGGAGAGAAGCAGTTCCCTGCCGCTGAGCGGCAGGCCACGCCAGGTAGCCGCATGGTGAGATGCTCACAGTTACTGCCTCTCAGCTATCGTCAGTCTCTAGGCTCCCTCTGTCACATCTGATCACATCTGTCACCAAAGACAATTCCCATGTCAAACTCTTTCGTCCCACTCACTGAGGTCCTCGTCCCTGACACTATAGCTGCATTTGTGTGACTCAGTGCCCAGGAACACTCTGATGCTACTATGATCATATTATCCGACAGTCCGAACTAATTCAGGTATAGTCATACAGTCCTCCAGTGTGCTGGGCGACTATGTGGTCACTTTTAGGGCCTAAAAGTCACCACTATATCACTACTTAGATTGACATTGAATGTCTTGACGCTAATTTCAAGTTCACAGAAAAACAAGAAGAGTCTGAAACCAGTTCAAGGTTGCAGGGGGTAATTTACCCCAGGTTTTTCTTCAGGATCAGATTTGTCTTCAGTATCAGATTTGTCTTCAGGAAACTTGTGTTCTACCTTAATGTGTATTACATGTGGGAGGAAACTCCCCACTATAGCTAACCTACTGAGAAGGTGAGGTCTAAATTGTTCCTTTTTCCTTATCTCTGGACATTCAACTGTTCAGGCCAAGGAAAGTCTCTCACTCCTTGTTCAAGCCAAAACTTTTTACTATGACAACATCATCGGCTCTGGGGCTTTTAGGCATCTCTGTTACAGAAATAATAGCAACAAATTTTATCCAGAGGTAAAAGGCAAGGAATTATGTACGGTTTTCCTGAAAGCACTATGATATGCTGCAAAGACATTTTTTGCCCTACTGTAATGAAACAAAAAATGGTACAACACTGAATCCCAAATGTGCTCTTCTTTCAGTAATGTAATATTACAGAACTCTAGCGAGGCAACTGATGTTTCTTTCCTTTCATTTATTTTCTCTAAAGATAGTTACTCAGCTCTGTGAGTTGGAACTGAATGTTCTCTACTGATGATTAAATAACCCAATTAGTCCTAGGTTTTAATCACTAAATATTCTTGTTGGAGTATATTTGGAATACATTCTTATAATTCTATTGGCAATTTCACAGACAACAAAGAGAAGAAAGTTGGAGGAGAGGGTTTGCCTTCTGCCTGTACCCAACAGTATTGCATTTTCTGACAGATGTAGGCCCTTCATTCCCAGAAATTACTCTACTTTGTCATACTTACTCCAGGGAGGGAGAAGTTGTGTCAGAAACATAAGCATGAAATAGGGCATTTCAATGGATAGAGCAATTCCAGGAGGGAATTCTGCACTGAATGAGTCATCACCTCTACACTTCACAGCTTGTATATGTGTATAAATAAATGCAGAATCCAGGAAAAAGGATGCCTCTTGTACCTCACTAAGAGCATGCATATAAAGATCCTCATCAGAGCCTCTGCTCTCACACGTGGGAGTTGCCTACTCTCAGCTGCCTTGTTCAGAAAATCTTGTGAACAGAGGTTTGTTAGTGAGATTCTTGACATCGTCTACAACAGTATCTGATAGTACCAACTCTATTAGCCTAACTTTAACTGAATGCAAAGTATACCACACAAACAAGAAAGCACCCAGAAATGCTGGGAGTCAGACACACTTGTCTTCCTTTCCCATTACCAACCAATGCCCTTGTCACGTTATTTGGGTCAGGAAGGACAAACTCGCTCCTCTTCTTTCCCTCGTTCCCACCTATGGGATCTAAGAGAAGAAAGAAGGAGAGCACAGCAGTGTTTATGCTTACCCCAGGCCACTCTGAGGCTCTGAGAGGGCAAGGTTTTCTCCCAGTCATCTAGGCCTGATGCTGAGACTCATCACACACACTGTTTGAGCTGTCAGTCCAGTGCATGGAAACTAGCACATGAATGCAGCTCCTGAGCTGCAGATGAACTTGTGCAAGTACTCAATGAAGCAAAGCGATCTTACTTGTACATCTGATATAGGCCAGAGAAAAATAATTCAGTCAAAGCAAAATCAACAGGGGGTTACAATAATTCTGGATTAAAATTTGTGATTTTTAAAGAGACATATCCGATGCAATGAGAACAAAATATAACTCACATTCATTAACTCACTAACAGAATCTCAAAGTAATGCCTGTCAACTCAGTAATAAATCAGAACTGACAGTTAATAAAGTCAGTCTCACAGTGTTTCTCATTTGATTATGGTCATAGTGCTTCAGGAAAGCTGCTAGATGTTTCGCAGTCACTGTGTGTTTAGATACCAGTGACTGAGGTTTTTTTTAACTGCATCTCAGCTGTTTTGTTACTTTTCTCCAGTTACATTTGACTGAAAGAAAGGAACTGCCATCCAAGATATTGAGATTTCAGAATTCTTTAAGTTTGGGTGAGAATGAGACATCTTAGAATCACCTGCAAACAAAACACTGAGAAATATTTTCTTCATACATTTTCTTTCTTCCTTCATTTCAATGAAGTTGGAACTGGTGATCTGTACTTACATTATGTTACATAGTCAAAATAGAAAATAGGAAATAGATGCTTGGACCTTTCTGAAATTAAACATTGCACCTTTCTGTTAGAAAGACTTAACAATAATTATCCACTGAGAATTTGACCAAAAATGACATGTATCTGTGTGATATTTTCATTCTGTAGCATCAGCATTTTCCAGTATAAACAAGTAACCTTTGAAAATTCTGAACTAGCCTTATCTGATGCAAGTTAAGCTGTAGTGTCATTACTATGTGGGGGCTCTGTCATTTGTTCACAGGAAGCAGTACCTGCAGAACTTATCTTTGAGTTTAGAAGACAGGATTGTGCATCACAGTATGAAGTATTCATGAAAGCAGAAGAGAAATAGGGGAAAAAAAAAAAAAAAACCACAACACGCATATTCAGGCACAACATAACAGAAGCAGAGTGCAATGGAACACAGAATAAACTCTTTATATGAAAATGTGTTGTCCTATCTATAAAAATGCTAACAACGCATGGAGCTATCAATAGATAACACAAGAAGTGTATGAGCTTTTTGTCCAGAAACTTGCTTGCCTGTGATTTGTTGTGTGATACACAATGCTGTGGGCAGATGTCTAGAGGGTTTTAGAGTGTTAGGGACACAAATATACGGTAATTGTGGTTTCTCTGTTTTAACACAATTGAACACAATTGTCTAATATTTGGGAGAGCACTTCTCAGACGTCTCTGCTACTTGCACAGAAGCCATTTGATTTCATGTTTATGGCTATACGTATACATACATACACATACATATCTGTGACTCCTGGTGACTTTCTTGTTCAGACTGAGCCACAACAGACTACCTTTCTTTGTAACTACAACGCTTGAAGCCTCATTTGAAACCTTACATCATGTATAGAAAGATAATAAGAGAGATTCCACTAAACTAATTTCCACCAAATCACCATCCAGGAGCAGGAATACTGTCAACTGCACAGACTGTGCTCCAGCACTGGGGATGGATGTGGAAGGGATCTGCCTTCCTACCTCTCCTCAGCCAAGAAATAGGAGGGGCAGAGAAGCTGCATGGGGCCACAGAGTCCCCAGAAAGACTCTTAAAGTCTTATGAACTTCCTTCTTCCCTGTACACTTGTCAGAATTTCCTCTATTGCTACTACACTTAGTGGCATTAGGATCTTTGAGCTATTTAGCCCTTGGCTATTTAAGTCCTTGTTATGAAAGATTCAAATAATGTTGCCAGTGTCACCTTTACAGCACTGTCCCCAAGGTCTTTCAGTGCCCTTACACAAGAGGACCAAAGCAGAGTCATAAAACAGTTAAACCCAAATTCTGAGGTTATCTCCACTAACTTCAGGGTACAATCCTGCACTTACAGGCTAAGTAAGTTCCCCTGCAATTCCTGCACTGCAAACTGAATCTTAACATTATTATTATTTATTATAACAGTTTAAAATGAACGGGAATTGCTAAAATTCTTTTCTTTCCCTCTGGAAAATGCACTGCAAAGAGATGTATATATAAATAACGAAGCACTGCAAAGAGATTATGTACAAATCTAAATACAGGGAATAATGTATTAAAATGTCAGTATGACTTTTCCTAAGATTAAATGTGTAGCAGGAATCTTTTCAAGGATACTCACTTCAAAGAGCTGTATGAGTTTGACTCACACTTCTCTTTTTCTAGTTTTATGCCATTCATATCAAAATACACTAAAATGCAATAAAACTTTACAGCTAAAGAAGTATAAACACATTTAAGGAGCAATTGTATATATTTACATTAATAACTTGCTTATATAGTGCCACATTTATTGCATTCAGGATCAAAATATTCTCCTGCTCTCTATTTTTTTTATTTTTCCAAAATGCATCCTACATTGCTCTTCACTCAACCCCTGCTCAGAAGCATCCCTGACGAAAGCACTCATGACCACAGTTCCAACATCTGCAACTTTGCACAGATAGGTAAAGGCCCTTTCTTTTTTGGAGTACCCACTCATTCGTCACAATGCTTATCTCACTACTGTCAGCACACGTGCAATATCCCTGCTACACACAGAGGATAAATGAGCATAAGAGTCCAGCAGTTTGCTAGATAACAATGGGAGAAGGGAAACTGGGAATGCATGGTTATCAGATGGTTAGAATTGCTGATGTTTGAAATGGGGACTCTTCCCTACCAGAACTGCAGACCATCTTGGAGGAGGTGTAGCAATACAAACCCCATTTCCCTCCCTCTAATAAGTAACGTGGTGGGAGACCAAAGTTTCCAAGTTGGTGAGTAAAGCAGCCATTGGGCAGCTAAACACGGTCACCTGCCCTCCTTTACCCTGAGCAGGATTATATTCCATAAAAGCTTCTCTCAACTTGTGTTAAAATCCCTGGGCTGCAAGACTCTTATTCCCTCTGAATTAGGGATATAAAAATCTGACCTCTAGTCATTTCTCTATTACAGTGTAGAAGTTTTCATACCATGTCTGTTTGAATAGGTTCCACTGTATTGCATGCTTGCAAGATTATACATAAATACTGTTCATACTCCTCTTCTCTTGCCTTTTTTCCTCTTTCATCCCTGTACAGTTGTCTTTTGACTCTTTCTGTATTATCTCTGTACAATTCTGAACACAGTGGCTCTTGCTTGTGTGATAATGCAAGTATTAAACAATAGGAACAATGATAATAATGTTATCAGCATTGCTAGTTATTTAACATTACTGCAGTTTTTCAGATTTCAAACTTACAAAAGATCCTGCCTACATATATGGAAGTACTGCTTGTATCCCTTTGACCAAAACTTAATTGTGCTTTTGTCTTGCGTCAGTTTATCTTAACTAGCTGTTTTCAAGGACAAAGTTGCAATAACCTAGATCTTTAAAGAAGTCTTCTTAAAAATAATGCTGACTGAATAAGCTAGTGATAAGGTCAATTAGTTCTCAATTTGATTAGGTCAGACCACAGGCTGTTGTGCTTTCTACTGTATCACCACGTACATGGTGAAAGTGCAGTTAGGAGCTGTAACTCCAGTTTTATGTCTCCTAGGGGCTTCCTTTGCAAACCCCAACATCACCTCAAGTTCATGGAAATGTGGTTCAGTTTTTTAAGAATCTTCACTAGCGTGATCAAAGAACTTAGTTACCTAAAGATAAAGAGGTCAGAAAAGGGAACACGGGACAAACTTGAAAAACCATTCAGAGAGAAAGCAACACTGAAAGCTCTACAAGAGACCCTTAATGCCTGAGCTGATAGCATCTTCTTATATTAACCCCTCTTATGTTCCAATGTTGGAAGAGTCAAAAATCAGGGAGGTAGTTCCCTGACAGTAGGCTGTTGTAGTGATCTTACTTTCTCCCGTGAAAAGGTAAGTTCTGCTTTTGCCTTACTCTTCTGAAAGTCATTTTCTGAATGATAGTATCCTGTTGAAACATGTTTTCTCTTTGTATTGCCTGGAGATGTGACATGCACCCTTAGGGTGCTGTAGTTAGGTTAGGGCAGTTTTTCATACTCAACACACTGTCCAATCCAGCATACCTGCCAGCTAATTGTTCAGTGGGCATAACATACACATAATATTCCTCTATCTGGAACAGAACTTCATTTTAACTACAATGGCATCAACTGACTTTAAAAATTTCTCAATTGAAGTCTGGCCTCCAGAAGCAGCTTTCTCCCCACTGAAGATGAACAGGAGACCTTCAGCTGTCCCACAAGAATGTATAGTTAGTGGCAGTCCCTTGCCAGATGAAAGAGATGTACTCTGCAGAATTATCTTCAAACTGAGACACTTCTACTGTTTTCAAAGTGCAAATCCAAACATGAAGATGTCAAGAAACCAACCAGGAAGGAAGCCAGAAAAACATCTGAAAGACGGCTAAAGAAGACAGTCTGCAAGACCATTGCTTCCCTTAGTACAGCCTACTAATGAAAGTCCAAAGGACAAAAAGAAAATAAAAGATGCTACCTTCACTCTGTAGAGGCCAAAGAAGTGACTGTAGGATGCCTATGGGAAGTTAGCTATCACCCTTTCATCTGGGCTGTAGGAGTCTTTGTAACTGGTGACAGAAACAAAAATATGTTAATGCAAAAATACGTTCTACCAGTGACTCATGTTTTGGCTTTCTAGTACATACTTATCACATGTTTGTGTTTAGGGTCAATGGAACATTGTAACTGGTACTTTTTATAGTTATGTCGAAGCAATCTCCTGAATATCACACAGACTAAAACCTACAGGTCACTGAGAACATGCCTGGAAAAGATGCTGCCCAAAATGCATAAATGATACCAGAAACAAGCCCTTGTTTAAGATAAAGTTACTTTCCAGAAGAAAAAAAAAGAAAGGATAGTTCTGAAATTGTATCTTGCCCTGTCTTCTCTGCCTACAAACATCCCCTCTTCAGTTGCTGAATCCTTTAATTTGTATTATGTAATTTAAAAACAACTGAGTATGCAGAAAAATAGAAAGTTCAGTTTTTTACCATGAGTCTGAAATTTGGGATTACCAGCACTCTCTGTGATTTTTGAGTTCTCAAAGTAGGGGAAGAGAAGAAAATATTGGCTGGGGGAGTAGTTGCAAGTAAAGGTTAGAAAACTTCTTTGAAGCTTATCCATATTTCATCCATGGATCAACATCCCTATGAACACAGAATCTATCAGGACTGCCAGATTTGCAAGGGTTTCATGAGGGCGCTGCTTTAACAAAAGAACAAAAGGCATCATTCAGATCAATACAGGCACCGTGGCACATACATGAATATCGCATCTGTATACGTACAGGCAGCTCAGTAACCTCTTGCAGAACTACTTTCCTAACAAGGGAAGCTTGAATTTTACAACCACAGAATCATTAAGGTTGGAAAAGACTTTTAGGATTGTCTAGTTCAACTACCAACGCATCCCCACCTTGCCTACTGCCCATGTTCCTCAGTGTCTTATCTCCACGTTTCTTGAACACCTCCAGGGATAGTGATTCCTCCACCTTACTGGGCAGCCTGTGCCAATGCCTCACCACTCTTTCTGAAAAGAAATTTTTCCTAATACCTAACCTGACCCTCTCCTGGGTGCAGCTCAAGGCCATTCCCTTTTGTCCTGTAGCTGTTACCCAGGAGAAGAGGCCAACATCCACCTCACTATAGCCTCCTTTCAGGTAGTTGTAGAGAGACATAAGGTCTCCCACAAGCCTCCTGTTCTTGATAGCATACAACCTGTATCAGCAATCTGTCACACACATAGAGAAAAATGATGCCACAGTGGTATCACATCATCACATATGAGGTTTTTATGTTTTCTCTTTCGTGCGGACACAGTGGAAGCATCTTTACAACTTTTAAGGAACTTTATTTCCCCTTTTCCCATGTTTAGGTGAGCAAGGAAAGTACATTGTTAGGGAGGACAGGAGGACATTGCTCTGCCTCCGAACTCAGGAGCCACAGGGAAATTTACTTTCATGGATCATCTCTGATCTTTCATCACAATCATGAAATGAGAAGACAATGTGCTCCATGCCTTCTATGCAGTCACAGTAATTGCATCATCCTATACAGATGAAAGGTGACTGAAAAAAGAGGGAAAGAGCTCTGCCTGTCAAAAATTTGCTTTTTTCCTGCTACAAATACAAGTAGGGATACAAAGAATATCTGCAAAGAGCACCTACAAAAAGCATGAGCAGCACCAGGACAATGCTGGAATTTGTTCTCTTTGGAAAAAATATTTGATGATATATTAGCAAATGACTAGCACTCATGAGACTTAGTTTTTCCCCATGCACTTTCCACTGCCTGTCAGCACAACTGAGTCGGACTACACAATGTAGCATAGTCTACACAGACCTTATGTCTTTGGTTCACTCCTTTTGGCAGTCTCCTGTGAAGGGGCAGAAATCTAGCTGCTCAAGTCTGTTCTCACACCTGCAAGCCTCAAGCAATGTACAACAGGTCAACTCATATCAGTCACTCACACTGTGCTCTGACCGTGCCCCTTATAAAACGAAACCAACCAAAAAAACAGTCCTTCATGACCATGAAATTTCAAATATATATATACAATTAAATGGCTAACAATTTGTATTGTAGTCCTATACAAACCATGCCAGTAGTACCTATTTAATTTGGAGTCTTGTGAGAGGTAAAGAAAGGAGAAATCCCTGAAGAGCAAAAGCGAACCTTAATTTCACATTGTCTTCTATTACCCTGTAAACTATATCTTCATTTTTTTCATGAACCTCACGTTTAGCCCTGATGAAATAAACCTTATGAAACATGTCTGGTCCCAATAGTTTCTGTGAGACTACTCATGGTCAAAGCTACACATGAATACAGGACTCTCTGCCACCTTTTCTTTTAGCATTATTTATCAAGTTAACCCAGAAGATACTAAATTTCAGGAAAGAGTCATTATATAAACATCTGCTTATATATTTCACCAAACAAGTATGAGTCTCCAGGACCATGAAACACTGTAAATCACAGAGGTGAAATAAACAGACTTTACACTTTCTAAATAAGAAGAAAAGTGAAGAAAATGTGGCTGGAATAAAACAACAGAAGCCAAACCTTATATTCAAACAGTACTGAGCAGCTACTGAAATCAGTCGGTATTTTTTTACGAGTCTAACAAGGCCAAATTCACCTTGGAGAGCAGACAACATGTTTACTGTGCTGTCTAGACACAGCAGAAAACATAGTATCATAACCAGTAACCAGAAAATGACTGTTTCCTGCAATAAATACGCTGCAAATAAATAAATAAATAAATGAAAATCATCTCTTGTATATTGCAGTGCACGTCAAGGGTTGAAATGCAGTTCCTTTAATCATCCTGTGCACCTTCAGGAGCTGCTTGCAGCTCGTTTGCTTGTTTTAACTTTGTTTTAATGTTCCACTGGAACTGGTTTCTTTTGTTTGGTTGATACAAATGGCAAAGATTTTGAAAAGAAGGAAAGATTGATGTCACTGTGGTAGATGAAAGTAGGCCAATAAACAGACAGCAGATGAACACCAGTTGATTTCTGAGCTTCAGAGAACTTTTCTGATGAGTTTTCAACTGATAAAAACTCAGAAAGTCTATTATATATGGTATTTCTCTTCAGAAATATTTCTTTCAACTGAGTATTCCCAGCACAGACATCGGGCTCACAGCTCTCACATTTGAAACAGCAGTAGCATCTGCACGATTGGGACCTTCTGTATTTTTTGCCCCAAAATTAATACTGAGTCTAGTGATGAATTCAAGCAGAACTCGCTGAGCTGTTCCAGCACATAAAAACCAGCAGGAAAAGACTCAGCAATTGAAACAAACATCAAAAGACGTTATTTGGACATATTCACTCTGAAAATATGAACTTTGGAAATGCCAAAACATTCTTCATATGATGTTTGCTGAAGGAACAGTTTGTGTGGTCGTTTTTTTTCTGTACTTTAAAATTTAACAAACTCAGATGGAGAAAAGGCTAAACAAAAGGGATTTGGGAACTCTAAAGAATCGCTTCAAAGGACCTTGGGCTGAGTAGAAAATGCTGGTTGCTTCCAGCTGAGAGATCAAGGATTCGGGGGGCATGAAGAAAGAACATAAGACAGAGGAAATGTTCAGATGTAGTTAAAAACACCACTAGAAACTTTTAGAAATCTTGTATGATAGAACAGTTCCTTTCCTCTACTCCTGCAACCAGGGGTTTTCTGTGGCCAGTAGGAAAGCCACAAACAACACTCTGAATCTCCGTAAGCTGCCAGTATGTTCCTTCAGGAAGAGTGCCCTCTTCTCTTTCAGGATCCCTTGAAGAATGAGAGCACCAACTTCATCACACCTGTTTCTTACAAATGTCATTGAGATCCTGCTTGGCTTCAGTTCTGCACTGGGGCAGCCTTTCTGCACACAAAATGTCTCATCGCACAGAGCCTGAGTAGTGGAGTTAAAAAAGCAATGTCAGTCCCTTAACCTCTGCTGAGGTTCCTGTGGTCAAAGTCAGCTCTCTACCACCCTTGTGAAATGGCCCTGTGAATAAATTGTTATATAAACAAATATATCTGGATTTGTTTTTCATAGATATATTCATGCATTTAGATGTCCTAGCGCAAAAGGTATTAGAGAAACAGCATTGCTAGATACAGGCAAGCAAAACTGGATCGATGGTGTTTGTTTTAATCATGACAGTAGGAGAACAATTAGAAAAAAAAAAATGGGATGGAATGCAGAACTGTGTGAAGCTTGCTCAAATGAACAAACAAGAAGGTACTGGACAGGACCACTGTGGGGTATCTCCGAGCTCCTCAGGGCTCTGCCACTCTTGGGCAATGATGCATGGAGGTTGGTGGTAACTTCCTGGGCTTCTCCAAGAAGATACAGAGGTCAGAAACTACTGCAAACTCCCCTGATTTTAGTGAATCCCAGAGAAAGGCATACATATGGATTTGTTTTTTTCCCTTGGTGGTGCGTCTTGGCTTCCTTGCAGCCATAGACATCAATGTTGGAGGAAGGCCATACAGATGAGTAGCCTAAGTCTACTTTCTCTGTCAGGAAGTCAAGTAAAAAAGGATCTCTTTATGACAGTGTTGATCTCCTCAGTGACCTTTTACTGAGCACCTGTCCTTTCCTGAGACTAGAGAATTAGTTTCCCTTCTATTCTTGGTTTGAAGTGATAAGCTTGTTCTTTTGCCCTGGGACTGGACAATGGACAAAATCAATTCTCATTTAAGAAGCTACAGCCGTTTGCCTTTTCCTTTTCCTGCTGCCTTTATTGATCCCCTGAGCTCTCAGAAACACTATCAATTCTGCTGAAGCCCAGCTTTATTTGAAAAGGAACTTTGATGATGGCTACAGTTCCTGAGAAAAGTGTCCTCTGTAGATTCCTTGCTCTTCTGAGAGCCAAACGAAGGCCATTTATCCCAGCTGTGATGGCCTGCAGAGAGACTTTTGAGTTTGGAGCCTTATGCCATGATTCTAGTGAGTTCTTGTCACTATGACTCTCATCGCTGTGAACCAACAAAAGAAAAAGGAAATGTACTCTGGAGAAGAAAGAGAAACATGACAGCTTTTTCCCGGATGGCATTTTCAGCCTCTGATTCTATGACTGTCAGCTGCTTTGAGATAGTCAGCATGTCTGTAGCAACCTTTCCAGATTCTGCATCCCCCTGTCTCATAACACGTTTTGGATTAACATAGGGAATTGGAGCATTAGTTAGCTCATACTGAAACCCCCACTGTAAATGATATCTAAAACATTTTTCAGTACGGTCTTTACGTTAATGTAAAAGACTATACAGGGTAGGAGAGAGCAGAACATTAAGCCCTCATGATTGCACACGTTTCTACCTTAGCAGATATAGGAGGTTTTTTGATATTGTTGTTGCCAGGTTATTCTTTACCTGGTAACTTATTGTTCCCGCAGAAACAATGTTTGTCCATTAATAGACTTGTAGATTAGATGTTGTGTCTAAATTAAACCGGGGCTGGAATCAGGATGATATAGTTGAGCTCTTTCCAGCATAGATTAAGTTAGTGTGAATAGACTGAAAGAAAAAAATGCCTACACAGATGATATCACCCATGCTGGAAGAAGTGCCTGCCTGCTCAGCAGGACTATTCCTCTTATGTCTGCAGCTGCTCATTGCCCATGCACCACCTGTGACCACACAGAGGGGTAGAAGAAGAGCTGCATCTTTTAGAGATGTAATGAAAACATTGTGAGGATAGGTTTCTTGTGCCAGACAGTACTATGTAGCTTCAAGCATGCAATGCTAATGTACTCAGAAAGAAAGCACCATGTGAAAGCACCATACAGCCACCATCCTCCTGCCACAGCCATGTCTGCATGTCTCACCTCCAGAAAGGAAAAGATGATGGATCAACTGAGCAGTAGGTGTGCTAACTCTGCTGTTGTATCTACTTGAAAAACTTAGAATCATAGAACCAAAGAATCATTTAGGTTGAAACAGACCTCTCAGATCATCCAGTCCAAACATCAACCCATCCTCACCATGTCCATTAACCATGTCCCTCAGTGCTCCATCCTCATGTTTCCTGAATACCTCCATGGATGGTGCTTCCACTACCTCCCTGAGCAGCCTGTTTCAGTGCATCACCACTCTTTATGAGAAAAAATTGTTCCTAATACCCAGTGAGAACCTCGATACAACTTGAAGCCAATCCCTCTTGTCCTGCTGTTGTTACCTGGGAGAAGAGGCTGACCTCCATCTTGCTACAACCTATTTTTAGGGAGTTGCAGAAAGCAATAAGGTCTCCCCTGAGCCTCCTCTTCTCCAGAAACAATCCTAGTTCCCTCAGCTGTGCCTCATAAGACCTATGCTCCAAAAAAACCACAACATTTCTAGTATGTCCTTATATCCACTGTACTCATGAGTCTTTCCTTTTACTTGCCCTTTATTGCATGCCATTGGGGATATTTCAGGAGGATGTGTTAGAACTTTCAGCATCAGCTCATGAAACATATGAGTCATGTATCAGGACGCAGTTGTGGATACAGAGCTCATCCAGATGGGTCCAGACTGTCAATACTGATCTCCTGTCCTGTTTTTAGGACTGAGAATTTTCCTCCATCTGATCTGCATTATGTATCATCTTAAAACCAGTTTCCTTATACACACAAAATAAGCTACATTCTCCATTTTCCCAGGTGATGTTGTCATGAAAAAATTAAAAACAACAGGGAAATTACATCATGTGCCTGAAGCACATGCCATCATTCTGAATTTATTTATAAACCAATCTATAAAATATCACCCATTGCATACATCTCCAGACATGCTTCTAGCTTTAAGAACAGGGTTATGACTCTTTGCAGTGAGAGTTCCAGGCAGATTTTCTCCAGCCTTCATGGATGAAAACTCTGAAACTGACAATGAACATGAAACTAGTATGAAAGGTTCAACAAATTCCTGCTAGATATCAATGCAGTAAGAAGTACTGTATGTAGATTATCACCTTGAAGGATCTCTCTGCCCTCCCTGTAGTTTTTCTAGCCCGGCTTTCTTAGACCTTACTTGCAAAAGTCCATGTTATGCATTTGCTAGTTTGTGATGGCTGTTTCCAGTTGTTGCTGTGACTGTATAAGCTCAGTGAAGTTTTGAATCAAGAAAAAAACAAAAGAGCTGGTAGCAGTCCAAAGCTACTATAAAATCCAGACTTCTGGTGCTAAATGCAATACTGTCCTAAAATGTCTGGTGCTAAATGCAAGACATTTTGTAAATTGTAAATTTACAAAATGTAGATGCTGTCACTGTCTGAACATAAGTTTAATCTTCCAAACTGTTCATAATAGCATGATAGCTTCTTATTTGAAAGTGGGCACTAAGTTTTATAAAATAATCATTAGTATTTCTAGAATAAGAAAATACAAATGGTGACCTTGATTCCCTGCCCAAGTGTACTAGGTTCACTAAGCGGATATTGGTAATTAGCTCTGATTTTTACTACGTCTGAAGCACATTAATTATTTAATAAGTTTTGAAGTGCCTGAATGTGTTCCTTTCTCAATGAAAAATTCATGCTATGGGGCAATCAACAGTTTTCTCTTTCCAGTCAATAAGAAGGTATTTATATACATATGAAAATAACGTTAAGCCATGGGGAAGCATGAGGGACAGTGTGCATGAGAGGATGTCTCTCATTTTCTCTTCTTTGAAATGTGCAAAGCAACTGCTGAGTTGAAGAAGTTAGCAGTGGAATCTAAGGAATCTGCTAAGAAACTTGGAGAACATATTGGGGAAGAGTTTTTGAAGATTTCCATTTCGTGTTTAGATCCAATACATATGTAGAGCCACGTAGAAATAAGCTTAAAGGTGCTAGGAGCTAACAGTGTTAAAGAAAGTATTTGGCTCAGCAATTAGCAAACAGAGAGAAGTTTTCTGCTAATTAAAAATAAAATATCCTTGCACTTCCTTCTGCCTAACATAATTCAAACAAACTCTGCAGCTAAACATAAATGTTTTTTGGCAGCAGGAAGCTTAAGCTTCTCATTTGCCTATCAAGGTCTGTGTAGTTTTATGCTCCAGCTGTAACATTTTGGGAAGTGATTAGCTATTCATATTCTTTACACTCAGGAGAATGCCCTGGCACAGGTCTAGGGGAGCAGAAAGAGCCAGAGGGAAATACTGTGTTCTCCTTGGAAGTGCACTCCAGCTCACACAGGCCTGCAAGAATCCACAGTGCTGGGTGCTCTCAGCAATGGTAGATGTATCCCTCTTGGAAGGACCCCAATAACTACTTTTGCAAGAGCAGGTGAAAAGTGTGGTGTACATAGCCTGTGCTGAATCAGGTATGTCATGGTTTTGGTTTTTGCTTATTTGACTTTCAGTATTCAACATCAAAACATCGTGTACTGGAAGCTCACGGTCTTGCCAAAATGCAGTAAAGCAGTATGGGTGGGCTAAATGTCTACTCTGGGTTAAGAGTAAATGGACAAATAAAGGGTAGTGGAATTCTTTGATGCTATGAAGTGCAAAACCACTTGGCTTAGAAGTCCCTTGGCAAGAAGAGCATACCCAGGAAATATAACTAATACCACTGTATAATCTTTTTTTTTTTTTTTCCATGCACACTTGCTTAGTGATAGTTATAAACAGCATGCTGATGCCAAAAGAGCGAACACAGTATGGCCATTACCATGTCCTAACATTTTGCTGGAAAGAGCCTACACATGCAAAAGTAAATTCAAATCAAGATACTACCATAAAACTGTATTCTGGTTACAAAATACTGAAGACTTCAAGCAGTGAATGGATGGGTCATACTCCCAAAACCATATTAAGAAAACCTCAAGTTTAGTAACTACACTGAAGTTCTCCTCTTTTCTGAAAGTCCCCATCTCTACAGACAATGTAGTGAATGTAAATTTTGTCTAATTTTGACAAATCCACGCATAGGTTTTTTTATACAGCTCTGATTCTAGGACTTCTGTTTATGTTTCCATCCATACTGCAAGCAGTGAACAAGTTCTGAGTCAATTTTACATTGAGTTTCATTAGCATGTAACTATTACCAGCAAAACCCAATCAGTAAAAATGAAAATGCAAATAGAGGGCTCACTTGCTAGGAGCTAAGATTGTTTCTCTAGAAATGTTCAATATTATTTCTTCAGTAAGTGGGGCAAACAGCTGCCTTAACAAGAAAAGCTATTTTGAAAAGACCTTTACAGAAAGATTTCCAAGTTTAAAAGACATAAAATCAGTGCTAAACATAACAGGTGAAGAAGGGATTCCAACTTCACATATGGCAAAGAGAGAAGCAATCTGTGGAAAGCCTATGCTTAGAGCTGCCACGCTGATGTGTGGGTGAGCAAGATGAAGAAAGAGGTATTTTGTATCAATCACTGCAGTTGTACAAAGAAAAGAGAATAAACAATGTTTTAGTTTACTTGTGTTTAGAAACAGAATGCATGCTCTTTCCACTGGGAGAAAACAAACCAGTCACTTGGGCTTCAGATTAACTCTAGAAATCCTGGACATGGGAATGGCAAATTTTCCCTGCTTTCTACCGCTGCTAGCCAGCTTTCTAGCAGTACTGTCAATGTGAGGTGAACTGGGACTCCACTTCTAAAAAACATATGTAATTTACCCAAGAAAAGTAGAGCTGTAAAAATTTCCTATTTTGCAAAGCACATAGTCTAACAATTTAATTTAATTAGGTCAGGAGAGAATAGGCAGCGGCAGCCAAGCAGATCTAGAGAGATCTTTCCAAGTCAAACAGCAATCCCTAGGAGAATTGAAATATCATCACCAAATGTTACATCCCTAATTATAATATAAGCTTACTATAAAAATCAACAATGTTGTAATTATGCTTTCAGTAGAGCAGTAAGTATGTTCTGGTGGAAAAACGTACTGCTTTGTTATGTGGTAAATTCATTTTTTGGCAGTGATAGGTTTACTCACTATAAAATACAACTTAGTTCTGAAAATGTTAATTTCATTAAACTTTAGTGAATTGAAGTAAGACCCCATGAGGAACTACTGCAAATTTCCTGTTAATTGTTTGACCGGTGCCCAAGCAGGAAACAGAAGTGAAGTAATTAGTGCTGACATCAATGTCATTGGAATATATTGTTTAATGCATTTTGAAGAGCTTAACTGCCTTTTCTTAAAAATAAAATGCAATCCCAAACCTTCATTGCTTGCCAAGTAGCTGTTTTTTGTTTTTTTTTTTTTCCAGAAAATGTTAAAAAGGTAAAAATTTTGTTAAAGTTCCTTTTTTTTCAATTCTATGTCCATCACTAGGAAAATGGCAAACTACATATGAGGTCATTTAGGGGCAATCACTGCTTTCTATGAACCAGAAGAATGAGAGAACAGTACCGCATGGAAAGTTGTGATCTGCTAGAAGGGATATGCAGCAAACTGGATGTATGGAGTACCCAGCCTGTCTCACCCACACACATACACACAAACACAAACGGTACCAGAACTGAGCATAAATGATCTTAAAAAGACAGACTAGGCAAGAACTTATTTTGCTGGAAGTTGATGAGTGTGCAGAAGAAACAGGTATGGGAACTAAAAATTGTTCCTAATGGAAATGTAAGAACATGTAATTTAAGTAGAAGAAACACTTAAAAAGAGACCTTTTTTTATAAAGTATGACAGAAGTCTGCATGTCTATCTCCCAAAAAGAAAACCAACCACATCCAAAGCCCACTTAGGGCTCTTGCAGGTGACCAGCCCTAGGTAGGTCTCAGTGATTCAGGTCACAGGTGAAGATTAATTGAACCTTTTTATTTAGTATATGTATTTTTTTTTTAAATCTTATTGTGGGGAGAAAACTTTGGATAGTCATGGGTAAAATAAGTCAGAAACAATCTTACATGTTCTTGAAAGTACATGTAGCCAGAATTTAAATACCTGAGTCCAGTGTTTCCTGTCCAAAGAATTCTGGATATAGCTTCCTCTGCAAAACAAAATACAGAACAACCTTTAAGTCATTGGTGATCAAGACAGATGAATTTATCCCAAACCATGCATTCCTCAGTCCAATTAGCTGCACTACAACAGAACTGGCACAACCGTTACCATTTTTCATTTATCCATTCAATGAAGTCAATCCTAAACTCAATTTTCAGAGATCATATCCACCTTGTCAGCCTTGTCAGAAAGGCTTTTGACTGGCTGCTTTTCTATGCAGGGCTGTCATACCAGGCCACTGCTCTAGTTAACTACTGACAGAAGAATCAATTACTGACAGAAGATACCATTGCTATCCATTCTCCCTTGTCTTTAGGGACACTTTTTTTTTTTTTTTTTTTTTTTCCTTTTCACTTTAGAATAGGTGATGTGACTATTCCACAGAGTCTTTCAATAAGAATGATCACCAGACAGCTTTAGTGCTGGACGTGCTTTAGTCATGCAAGATTTTTCTCATGCTGCTGTGGAATTTCTATCACATTCATCTCAACAGAACATGAGAACATGGTTTCCTGACTGCTTTGCAGTAACACCTAGCATTGATGACACATATGCTTCCTGACTGCCAGATAAAAAGAGGCAGAATGTCCTGTTTAGCTCTGTCTCAACAGAAACACAGGTTGGACAAGCCTTCCTGACTTGCTTTTGTTCACAATTATATTTTTAAAGACTTCTTTCCTATGGACAAGCTGTGTTTTTATAAATGTTTTTTGACAAATTATCATTCCAGAATTGCTTCTTGTGAAGGATGGTGAACAATTTGAAAGAGTGCAGGATCTTTGTGAGCTCCTGTGTGACTGTCTGGCAGCAGGACTGCCTGTCCACTAGGAATTTGATTAAAGTAAGACTCATCAATTTAAAAAGCCAAATTCCCCTGTTGCCCATGCTAAAGACAAAAGGGGATCCAATTTAATTAATCACAGCCTGAAGGAGCATAATTAATTATAAGTTTTACCAATATCAACTTCCTGATCATAAGAGAGCTTGGAACACAGATGTCTAACCAAGAAAACAGCTCTGTGAATCTGATTGTTTCCCTTGTTCTTTAAGTGATGGTAAGAGGAAGAAAGAAGGAAGAAGAAAGCTAAACCAGTGTATTTGATTAGCGTAGTGGAAAAATCTGCCAAAACAAACAAACAAACAACAACAACAACAACAAAACAGCAGTAGAGAATGTTCGTTGAAATTCCTTCTGGCCTCACATGTAAATGCACTTTTCCTTCTAATCTGATTTTCTTATTTATGACAGTGACGCCAGTTAGAGAAATACAGAGCTGCAAAGGACTTCAAGAGGTCACTTAGAACCTTAGGTCCTCTTCAATCTAGGACAGAATTAATTCCATCTGGATGGACAGACATTTTAAAAACACATTTTAGAAGATCACGTCACCAGATACTCTACCACTTTCCTGCATTTCCTACCAGTTTCAAAAGAATATTTTCCTAATACCTAAACTTATTTTCCGTGCTGTAAATTAAGCCAATTATTATTTACCCTGCCTTTGAGGAAGAACAACTGATTAGGAAGTCACATTTTTACTGAGAAGCAAATTCTAAACTCCAAAATCAGTTGATATTCCAAGCCAGAGCAAAAAGCCAAAATGCTATAATTTTCCTCAAAGTAAAACAGTTTTACCTCAAATTAGGATGATCAAATAGATTTGAAGAATGTCTAATTATCCTTTCATATAATCACCTAAACAAAGAATCTGCATGTGCCTACTGCCCCCTGTCACGGGCATAGATTGATCTAGTTAACTCCGTGACAGGATCTTTTACACTATCAGAATGGAACAAGAAGACTGAAATGTTGTTTCTTCTTTCATGCTAGTGAGAATTTACATGCCTATGACTTGTTTGGCTTTCAAATAAATTTAAATAAAGGCTTTTTTAACCAATTCTTTAGTAGGTTCCAGACAATAGCTTGCCTAATATTTTGTTTGTCTAGAAGGACAGTCACTGTGGTTGATGGTTTCTCTTAAGAGAGAAGCCCTCCTGTTATTTGCAGTATAAATGTGTTAAAATATTACATGGAAATCATTACAGAATAAAAATTTTCATTAAACTATACCGAAGTTCTTTTACCAACATCACCAACCACTGAAATAGTTTTGAGATAAATTTAAACACATGAAAGGTAGAGAGGAAATTGTTGGAGCACCAGAGATCTGTCAATAATCCTCTCAAAATCATAGGTATTGAATTCTTTGCTGGGCTACTTGAATTAAACATTGGTGGGACCAGAAGTAGAGTGGGTGGAAAAGCAGATCTGCTTTCTTTCTTTGAACTGTGAGCTGAACATCCTTTGCCTGTTATGCGTATGCCTATTATTGCACATAGTGGAGCATCACTGGTGAGAGAAGGGCACAGTCTTTCTCCAGGAATGCATACAGACATTGTGAGAAACCTCTACAAATTAGGAAAAGAAAAAACAAACTATTTTTTTTAATTCAGTGTAGCCAGCTGATTAAAACAGTTTGCAGTGTATGAACACATAAAAATACCTGTTTAGGCTGTGATTTCCATGATAAAGCTGAAAGTCACGTGCAACAGAATGCAGTAGACCTCAGAACGTACAAACCTAACCCTTGGGTGGGACTTCCACAACACATGACTATGTCATGCTTGTTGCTTATTTTTACCAAACAGAACACTTGATACAGAGGGAGACAGAAATAATGCCCTGTCGGCATTGCTGCTGCTTGGTGAAGCTGCATCTCTGAATCCTGATCCAAGGCTGACTTACTGCCTCTAGAACTGCAACATCTCACTACAGAAACAATGATGGATGGAGTAACCAGAGTGGTATCTCCAGTAGCTGAGGAAACTAGATGGCTTCTTCTGTTCAAATTACAGAGTCTTCACAAAGCCATTAAATGAAATACAGATTCCAGCCTGACAGCTTCTTGGTTCAAAAGCACACATCAGTAACAGTTTCTGACAAATCAAGCACAGAAATTTCCACTGACTTCTAGTGAAATCTCCCTCTGTAAAGCACTGCATCTTTCTACACCACTGTTGGCTGAGATGAGGCACAGCACCTCCACTTTACAGTCTGCCCAGGAAAACAAAATTATCCCTTGTGCTAAAATTCAAAGATTTTTGACTACATCACTCACTCAGTGAGTTGTCATGTATTGGCTGGTGGTAGTACAAGTGAACACACAATGATAAGGTTAATGTATAGGAAGTGTCAATATTCCTCCTAGGTAACAAAGATTGTTATTCGTCTCCAGCAAAGGTTATAGTAAAAAAAAACAACAACCCACCAGCCAGGGCTTTTAAAACTCTTTGACCAAATTTCAGCATCCTCTTAAGATTTCCAGAGTTCAAGTGGCTTCAATTACATTCAGTTTTCAATGGTAGTTTGTAGTTTTCCAGTGCTAATGGTAACATGTATGCTTACTGGGACTCACCATTTAGTATTAGTTAAATAGGTAAAAAAAAAAAAAAGGGACAAGAACCCAACTTACTGGCAGTCAAAATATATACTTGAAGAGAGCTTCTAACCCAGCCAAGAAGCAGCTAAGCACCTAACTACACTCATTTCCAGTGGCAGAAATCATCAAATTCTCAAAAGTGCCTTAAAAATCTTTAGCTGGTTTTAATCTGTGATTCTTAGTTTCTTAACCTAAGCAATTACTCAAAACAGCCAGAAAAAAACGTTGCTTAACCTGAGTTCTGTCTTTGCTCTAGACAAATTTCCTTTCCTTTATTGAAGTTCAAACCACGTGTAATGATTTAGACTATACTAAGTCCATCTGTACACTCATTTTTCACTTGTGTTAAGGGGCTCATTTCTCCTTCCAGGGAAATACTAAATTATGTGTGAAATGAAATACCAAACTATTGTATGTATGAAGAAAACGAGTCCCTCCTGGCCTTGTGTTCCCTTCTTGCACTATATTCACTGTAATGTTTACTGAGCACATACATAACTTCCAGAGCTAGACAATTTCACGCCCTATTTAGAATTCTCCCTATTAAATAAAATGATTGGGATTTTACCTTCCATGCACAGAAATCTTTTACCAAGCTGATATATTCCTTGTATTGCATCTATGGAAAAAAAAGAGGTCAGAAAAATTATAAAATTTTCTTTTTCACTTTGATTCTATTTTTGATCTTTTTTTTTAGTCATTCTCTTTTCACACTAACAGGGGACATTAATTTTCATTTTACCTGCCTGAATTCTGTCTGCTCATGCACATTCTATCAGGATGGAAAACATCTGACACTTTCTTAAGGATGAGGGTCACCGAGTCCCAACATCATGTGTCCTTTTTCTTAAGAGAAATCAGTTTCTGACCTACTATCTCACAAGATGCATTTTAACTGAAACATGCTTATCTTAAGAAATTGGTCTTTCAGTCCTGAAACTCAGAAATAACCTTAAACTCAAGTGCAATTGAATGTGCATATAAATTCATATCTGAATATATATATATATATATACACACACACACACACTAGATCAATGTTGGGATTTTAAAAACAGTTGTGGCATGTATAACCACAAGTATACAAACATCTTTCTAAGCCTCCAGGGTAACAGAACATATGTGTTTCCAGAAAACTAAAAGACAAATGATTTTTAATAAGGAAAAAAAAAAAAAAAAACCAAACACAAAAACAATAGCAAAACCTGAAAAACAAAGGAGCTGTAGTAATTTATTCTTGGACTCCAGAAGTCAGAACAACTTTACAAGTAGGAAATTGATTCTGATAATGATGTAATGATGTCTAAGTTCCAAAATGTCACTGACTTAAAGTATTAAGAGTGGAAGCCATACAAATGTTTAGGACTGCTAACTATTCTTCTTGAAAAGTCTGGACAATTCATACACATTTTTCCAATGGAGAACAGTTACCATTCAAGCAAGACACCATGTCAATAGCTAAACTGAAAGGCAAAAGAACATCACAGTGATTTCTTTGAGGTATAAACATCCACTGACTATAGAAGAGTGCTTGTCTAAAGTATTTTCTCCACTCACAAAAATAAATAAATAAATAAAATAAAAATAAAATAAAATAGACTTCCTTTTATTTATATCTAACCTACAAATTTTGCACTAAGAATTTTAATGGTTGGACCTGCAGAACTTTAAACTGCTTAACTTTTTGATCCTCTAGCTAAACAGCTGAATTGTCTTCAGTAGTTTTACATTAAAAGAAATAACTCTAATGTTCTGCAACCTCACTGGCAATGTTGATTTACTGAACATTGTAAATGCTGCTCATTGCTTTTCTCTGCATATGCAACTTTCCATGAAAACTGCTCTGTGAAAGACAGGGACTAACCAGCAGTTAGCTTGTAAAAATTAATCATAGAGTATCCCAGGTTGGAAGAGACCTATAAGGATCATCAAGTCCAACCCCTGGCTCAGGGTCAGAAGAGATTCTTATTTCTTATTCAAACATTGTCAATCATGAAACAGAAGAATATTCTGTAACCCACAGTTCTCTCCCTCCAGTTTTTTAATTCGATTTATTCTTTTCCCACATCTTTTTTATATGCCTATAATGTAAAGTATAACAGACACACTATTCCAATCATTTATCCTTAAGCCATTTCACACCTAATTTAGTGAATGAGATATGTTACTTAATCTAAATGTCTGTATGCTACCAAAGATCTCTGAGTACTGTAAGAGAAAATTATTTATACTACTACAATGGAGAAAATATCAGATGCCTAATGACATCTGATATACTATACCGAATATGATATGCTTAGCTGATATAACCCATTAAGCCAAACTTCCACCAATCGCGTTTCCAAGTTTTTCCTGAATAGTAAGATTAGTGACTTGCTTGCCTCTTCTAGCACACTCTAGTAAGATGGCCTTGGGCAACCATCCAGATTCTTCTCCTAATTCCAATTTATCAAGCTTCCACACCCACTTGCAGGAGTTGTCAACAAGCTGATGTTCTAGCATTTAGGTTTTTTTTTATCGTTAGAAAAAACTGAACTCTTTACCTCTTTCTTTTTGCATAGCATTACAACACCCTGAGTTCTTCACTGTCCTTATCTTTCTCTTACAAGTCTTTCTGATTCAGTACCCACCTCCTAACACAATATCCACAGGCAGTGGACACCCAGGAATCTTACTCTGTTTATGTGTCACTTGGATATTTGCTTTCTGCTTGTAATTCTATCTACTAATTATCTGCTGACATTCAAATCTACAGTACTTTGGATAATTTTTAAGCAATAGCAGGGAAATATTTCAAAAGACTTTTTTTTTGGGAAAGGAGTTAAGGAAGGGAGAGAGGATGTCTTCTGTTTTCTCCATTGGTCTATAGCTTACATTTCCACTAAGCAGGTATTCCAAAATCAAAATCATCAGCTTTTGATAACTGTGGGGTTTAGTAAAGGAGTTTGCAGCTGGGATTTTCTTATTGTCTCACATACTGAAGTCTGACATGTCTAGAGGCAAGAGATTTCTGGGGGAGTATACAGGTATAACGTGCCTGACATATAGAAGGACATATCTATGCTGACTCCAATGAGCAAAGGGTCTTGTTATTTTGGGGCTGATATGCACAAACACTTCTGGAGTGCTGTAAGATTGTACCACAGCTTGTGAATGTCTTAGCAAGGCTGGGATCATCATAGCAGGCGTCATTTTTTCCAAGGCCAAAGGTCTATGTTTCTAAATTGGTACAGTTATACTGCAGTGACAGACCTAGACAAATTCTCTTTAAAGTTTTTTTAAACACCTGCTGACGTAAGGTGTGGTAAAGATTGGGATTTTCCAAATCTACAGTCAAACTGAGAAACAGGACTGAACCCTGGTTTTTCTTTCACTGTTAATGAATTTGGAGCAAACTGAAGATACGCTGTCAGTATATATATATATACACACATATATATATATATATAATAAACCTATCTGATGCAGATTCAACAGAGAAGAATTAGACATTCAATTTTCTATCCTGAAACACTTTTTTCAAAACCCCTTTCCCTCATTGCTTTTTCCTCCTTTGGCAAAGGTCTATGTCCCAAAAGCATGATTTGTGACATGCTGAAAATGGAACTGGGTGGAGGGCAAGGGAAATGTTAGGTAATAAAGTAAATATTCCACATTCTACATTCACTTCAAGCTTCTGCAGTTTTCTTCTCCAAGAGTTAAAGAAGTTTATAGCATTAACTCCAACCTGCAGCACAAGTAAAGTTACAGAGCATTTATTACTTTGTATGTTTAGTGTACAGCTTAGGTCATCAAATTCTAGGTTTTTCAAAGCTACAGATCAGGACCTCCATAATTAATACAAAGACAGGATCTCCAGAGGTGATGAACCTGATATATTTCACATGCTTACTCAAACACAGAATTAACCACATTCTGGAAGTCTCTACTCAAAATATAGTGAGTCTAGACAATTGGTTCAGACAGTGTGCATAACTTACGGAAGGCTAAGTTTGGCTTTGGTGGATGTCACTATCATTTTGTAGCCCAAGTCTTGCACACAATTAGAGCACTAAAGGAACTGAATAAAAAGCATCCATTAATGTTGCATTTGCCATCTTCTCTCTCTAACAGATGATGAACAGAATAGATTTTGTTTTTTGTTTGTTCCCTGCCTGGTGTAAGGAACCTGCTTTGGCAGGGGAGTTGGACTCGATGATCTCTGGAGGTCCCTTCCAACCCCTATGATTCTGTGATTCTGTGATTTACTTGTGATTGACTGAACTTAGACAAGTGGGCAAAAGATTCCAGACTAAGCAGAACTTTACATTTGAGTCATTAAAAGACTGAATATTTTGTCCTGGATTTCCCCCATCAGGATGACCCTTGCTGCAGTAACATCAGTTCTGGCAGCTAGTGTTCATGGAAGAATGGCTAGGTTTGCCTCGAGGGGTAGCAAACCACTCCATATCCAATTCTACAATTGCAGCTTCTGGTGATAAAATACAGTTTTGTCTGTAAGGTACTGAGTCATGATACATTTTTGTCTTCAGTGCCAAAAGTTCCCTGCAAATATAAGAAATTACCTCCTATTGATAAAGCACTGCTGCACTATGAGTGCTGTGCCTACAGTGACCACATAGGGAGCCAGCACAATTATCTCAGGGTTAGATCACTAAAAGTGAGATGTATAAAGCTCAGTGAAGTGAATCTTTCCTTATGTTTCCAAATCAATATCTGACCAATTTTCTACCAGGGCAGCACTGTACATGTAGTTACTGAACATATGGGAGCAATTTTTATTTTCAACCGTAAGTTTGAAGTAAACTCACTGGTGTGACATGTATCACTTGAAGAGAGGGAAGAAGTCAGAGCATCCATTAATAAACATTATTTTCAAAATAAAAGAAATAATTCAGGCTTTAAAAAATGGGGCTGGAAAGGACCATAAAAGGTGCAGGATCCATTCTGTTGATTAAACGCTAGAACAGTCTGATCTAATTCAGACCTGACAGATATTCATTTCTCTTGCTCATAACAATCCACTCCTTCCACAGGCAAATTTGTTT
Organism: Phasianus colchicus; assembly: GCF_987193195.1. Taxonomy (NCBI): domain Eukaryota; kingdom Metazoa; phylum Chordata; class Aves; order Galliformes; family Phasianidae; genus Phasianus; species Phasianus colchicus. Next base: position 28,680,406 of record NC_143439.1, read on the forward strand.
CTCCATCACCTCTCAAGTCCTTTGCTTGTGTTTCCTATTCTTTTACTGCAGGGGAGATTTTTTGAACGGTACCAAAAAAGGCTTTCCCATGGCTACTTTTATTGGGATTCAAATGCACTGTGTGAAATGAGTTACCTTACATTAATAGAGAAAAATGGAGTGTGGCTGACATAGTTAGGAAGGGCAAAACAATTCGAATCAATCATGCAGCTAAAATCTGCAACACCATTAAAGCTGATGAGTACCATACAAGCACTACTGATAGAAAACTGTAAAGCACTCTGCAGGTAGGAAGTAAAATCAGAGAGAGACTAACATCCACCTTATCTAAGCTAAAGGAGAGGCGATTCATCCTATGTTAATTCAGGTGCTTAATACAGTTCAGGTCTTCTTTCAGAAGACTATTGTCTGAACAGGATGTCTGAACACTTAATTGAAGTTTTCTGAACCAATGTAAAATGAGACACCAAACCTTTCCCTGATAAAAGAAGTGAAAAAGTCCTTCCCCTGTAACTTCCCAAAAGATCACACAAGAGGTCTGAGATGGAGAGTAAGATTAAGCACAACTCTCCTGTGTCCTACATGAGCTCTGTGAACACCAGGTCATCCTATCTTCCTAAATCAGGTGAGAAACTGGAAGTCCTGACATCTAACTCCCATGCTCCAGCCACCCTGCAGATAGAATGTGTCACTTGTCCATCAGCAGAGCCAATAATGCTGGGAGCACTCCAAACAGAGGTCTCTTTAGGGCAGTACTGGAAAGTCTGAATTTTACAACTCCTGGCAAACAGCAGGAATAGCTCTTCTTGAGAATGTAGAGGAAGATGACAGTGTGTCGTTCAAGATTCCCTATAGTCTCCAGTAGATAAGCTGCAGAAATAACAACTGCAATGAAGGGAACGTGCAGGCTTTTTTTAACTTTAAATGTATTTTTGCCTCAAACCTTTCCCACTCCTCTTGAAAAGGAAAAGGAGATACCTTTTTTCTTTTTTTTTTCCCCATATAAGGTCTCTCTCACATCACATCTTTGTCCACAGATTTTGGTAGCAGATTACTATTTATGAGGTCACCTTCCCTATCTCATCTATTGGCTCACTGTGTAGATTTTTTTGAGATTTGGGAACCAAATCATTTTATTAGTCAGCATTAGGCAGGTAGACATCCCTACTTAACAGAAAGATAGTCATTATGAATGCATAGATCATCATGAACACACAGATTATCTCTACAGTGTGTACATAATGAGAACAGTGTATCTGCATGGGGCTGCATAAATGCTGTGAGATTGCATGGTGACAGAGACCCAGATGCATTAAGCTCCTGACTTGTTTTGTATTTGATCTGAAGTCTAGAGCAGCTTCCTCAGGACTAACACAATGCAAAAACTGGGGCTGATGAATGTGTTTGTGGGAAACTTTTTTCCACCAGATGACATTTGTCTTTTGATCTCCCTATATTAAAAGCCTACAGCTGAAGCTGTTACACCTGGGAAATCTCTTCCAAAGTTGTACAGACTGAATAGGTAACTCACCTGAGTTCTGATTAGCCAGCTGCCCTGTAGACACAAGAGGTGGCTGTTGTGTGAATGCAAAGAACTTTGGATTCATTGAATAGCCCTGACTGACAGATATTCTGTGGAAAGCAGAAAAGGGAGGCCTAGCACTGTGCCTGGTTCTCTTTTCCATGCCTGCTGCTGGCTCTGCAGTTGAAAGCAGGGTCTCAGTATTGTTGTGTAACTGCAGTCTGCAGCAATTTGCTTTCAGTACTGTGTGCCAGCAAAGAAATCAGGATCATGGTAATTGGGATCCTCTTAGCACTTAGGAGCATTACACTGAAACCAGACACCACAGTAAATATTTCCACCTTGTTTGATTATGCTTTAGTTGAGGGAAAGGTGCAGCAGAAACAAAGTGGTCGCACACAGGTACCTTAACATGAAGCAGGAAGTGATGTTCAAACCTGAAATGTTAACTGCCCATGCTCTCATTAGAGTCCTGAGCTGATCTGCACAGATCAGAAATTGTGATGAAACAGTGCATGACAGATGAGCATCCCTAACTACTGTGAGCACTTCAGGATGAAGGGTTCCTTATAGCAGTCTTAAGGCTTCTCGTAATTAATTTATGTCATCTACAACAAAAGAAACACTTTACATAGCTTTGTCAACTAGTTAAATTATTTCAAGTCTCTCATTTTTTTTTAAATTACATAAATGACCACAAGGTGTTCTGGTTGTATTTGATGTGAACTACACACTTAAGCACAAGCAGCAATTCGTGATTCTGTTTGTCCTGCTAATGGTGGGCAATGTGTAAGCAACTAAGGGCTTATAACCTTGCACCTCCTTGTCACTTCACTGGCTGAAATCTTTACCACGTGAAGAAAGATCCTGCAAACGGGAGAAATAAAAGTGAAGATCATTTACTGGCTGATACACAACTTGCTGGGACTAATGAGCAACTTGGCTGAAATTAACATGCTTACCAGCCTAATACTGCATTTTTGCTCGTCAGACAGATAGAGAAGGATCAACCTTTGGTGCTTCACAGAATGGGCTAACTTTGCTCAATTGCTGTCTTGCATTTCTCTGCTGGAAAGAGACAAAGCTTGACAAATACCTATCATCTCCACCCATTGTTCCCTGCACCAGCAGCAGAGAAGCAGCCATCTGATGGACCTTCCTGTTTATTTCTGAAGCCTTCCACAGAGTCTGCAAATGCTATGGTTTAGCAAGCACATGCTATGGTTTAGAACACAGACAGCATTCAGTGCAGCTGGGAATACAACCCCCAGTATTTTCAGCCTCCATTTAATAACTTGACTGTCAAATTTCCATTAGGTTCTGAGGGATGAGGCAAAATGGAGTGAATAATGCCTAACTATTGAATACAGACAAGAGTTATCTATTAATAAACCTTGAACTTGCAAATATTAAATACTCTTCATTCCATTATACAGAAATGCGTTACCCTCCTGGATTTGGTGACTGAATCATGTTGTTTTTGAAGAAAAGGTGAAACGATCCAGTCATTATTTGAGTAAAACAATCCATTCAGTATGTGCTTAAAGCATACTGAAACCACGTTCTTGAGTGCTGAGCTACCTAAGAAAACTTCAGGGCATATTTCCTTGCACTAAGAACTTTTTGTCTCTTTTATAAATTCTCCATCAAGAGAAAAAACACGCTTTTTCTTGAAGAAGAAATAATTGTGTAGGCGAAGCAGGAAAAGACTTTTAAAAACAATCTATTACCTTTACTTTTAAAAACAATCTATCACCTAAGTGACCTTGAATGCATCTACTAAAAGCGTTAATGTGGAAAGACCATAATTACAGAAGAGTTAGAAGATAAAAGAAAAAGATAATTCTTAGAGAGAAAAGTGAGTTCCTCAAGATTTTTTTAAATGATTTGCTAAGACACATCCAACTGCTGACCCATACAGAATCTACCATCTCTCTGAAATATTTCAGGTGAATTCTTGGTTATTTGTGATGCACAGAGCAAACAGACACAAGCTGACAGTTACTGTGGGGGGAAAATGAAAGAAGTAGGAAGAATGCAAAGACCTTGTAAGAATAGTATCAACCACCGTCATACAGCTTACAAAAGGCTTGCTATTGAACTGTGAATTGTCTTCCTTATGAACAAGCTGTCCTTTAAATCATTTCAATATACTAACCATTGATGCATCTATACCATCGTTTAAAAATGAGCGATCAGTCATTTTTCTGAGCCTTTCTGAAATTAACTATTTTTCTATCAATGATTTGAGTAGGTAAGGAAAACTAGGTTGAGGGGAGGTGGGGTTATTTGTTTGGCTTGTATGGCAAAGGATTCTAAAAAGTGAAAGAACAGTGGAAGTAATATTTTACGTTGAGCTGTTCTATCGTCAGCCAAAGCATTTTTACCATTGTATAGAAACAAGGAGATTGCTGAATCAGTCCTTCCTTGGAAGACAAGAGATTAATTGAAAATGACCACACTCACTAGAAATGGCTTTTATGATCTAACTGGCTTTGGTTATTTTTCCTTTCTAAAGGAGAGAAAAACATGTCAAGATTCTGAGGGTTCAGCCCAGATACAACAGAGTCAACTTTTGATCTTGGACCTCTCAGTGACAGTTGAGTTGCCTTGAGCAGGTTTCAAAGCTGAGGTACATGAAAGAGACAGAGTTGGAGATAACCCCCAAACATTCTGCATTCCCTGGAGAGCACTGTATAATGATGATAGGCTGTCCACTAGTGGCTAATTCTCGGCATAGCTTGAGACACTAAGCATTACCTGAATTTGAATTTGTATGTATAGATAATAACATTTCTAGTAAGGAAAGCTGACACTTGCTCAAAAGATATAGGAACAAATATGACCAGAAAAGCATTGGAGCAAGTAGGTCCTTCCAAAATTTGAATCAGTTATAAATATATTGCTCTCAAATGTACTCTGTGTTTCTTGACTACATGCTCTCTTTAAGCTTTCTGCACTGTTTGATTTCATGCATTTGTTATATTCCTATTGCTCTATGTCAAACGATCATGTATTAACACACTCTTTTATGGATTTTTAAAAATCAAAATGATGAGACATTAAAAAATACAAATGCTGTTTTAAAATGATTAAGTCATTAGGAGTGTCTGTGAAACCACAACACCATCTCATCCTACACTCTATTATGCCAATCTGCCATTTTTGAGTACAAATATACTCTAGAAGACCATGTGATTTACCATACTTCAAAGGAAGGAAAAATAACTAGGTGATTCATCTCAAGACACAGTTGAATAGTCATAATAATTGTTCATAATTTTGTGGTGCTAAAGGACATGTACCACATGGATCTTCATCCTAACTACTGGGCTTCAAAAAAGTAATACAGTCTTCTTGAAAAAAGCAACTTGTATAACAGTTTTCACAGCAGACCTTGGAGCAGGATATTCCCTGAATACCTATCAAGAAGTTGCTGTACATGTGACAAAAGTAAAAAAAATAGCAATTCACTTATCTACTTAGCACTCAAAGCTCTTCCCTAGTGCTAACAGTAAGTATATCTTGTTCTTATTTTAGCATATTTTAGTCAGCCTGCTCTCATTAGCTGAAAATTTGGACCAAAGAAGAATTTGAGTGTAGCTGCCTAGTGATTCTATCTGTGCAGGAGCTAGCATTCCTTTAGTGATAGTGTGTCACCATTCCCAGATTCTGAACTAAAAAATTATATACAACTGCTTTGAGATTCACTTTAGTGTTCATCTTATTCTTAATATTCAGCCATCAAACATGGACTCACCCCAAATCATACATGTAATTAGCATCTGGGATTGGCACATCACTCTCCACAGAACAAGAGAGTAAATGCCACATGGCTTATTTTCACATATTCATTTCATTTATTACTCTGCACTGAGTTAATCTGGGTGCACACCACTCAGTAACACTGTCTTCTGAATTCATCTAGCATAAAAGTATTTCCACCGTAATACAGTTCTCAACTGGAAGTTTCAATGGCTTGACCATATCCAACATCTCTAATTTCTCCAAGTTGTAGCCTACTCATCATCTTTCTTGCTCTCATCAAAGCCTCTAAGTGACAGTCAGTCAGAATGAGAATGTGGTTGAGCATAGAAATGAATGTGAATGTTTCACAGCATCAACACTGAGGTTCATTTGCTGTAAGAGGCAAGTAAAGGCTGTAAGCAGATGACTCCCCAAGAAAGTCCTGGGAGACACTCAACTGCCTGGCTCTGAGGATTACTGTGCATGACAGCTCTACTTTTTCCAAATTGTTGCCCTATCATCACCTTCCTTTCTGTCATCAAACCTTAGGTAGCTAACTAGGTGACAAGTCCTCCTCTCCTGTTTGCAGATATAGAGCCCTCATGACCCTGGACTCACTCCAACAGGTTCATGTCCTTCTCATTCTGGATGTCCCAAAGCTGGATACTGGTGGGGGGTCTCATGAGAGCAAAACAGAGAGGGACAATTACATTCTTTGCCCTGCTGACCAATCTTCTGTTCACGCAGGAATGTATACAGTTGGTTTTTTGAGCTGCTAGCACACATTGCTGACTCATGTTGAACTTTTCATCAACCAGCACTCCCAAGTGCTTCTCCTCAAGGCTGCTCTCAATCTAGTTTCCACCTAGCTTGTATGTCTGCTTAGTATTGTCTTGACCCTTGTGTAGGACCTTGCACTTAGCCTTGTTGAACTTCATGAGGTTCACATGGGCCCTCAAGCCTGTCAAGGTCCCTCTGGATGGCATCCCTTGCCTCCAGCGCACTGACAACACCACCAACTTTGTGTCACCCACAAACTGGCTGAGAATGCACTCAGTCCCTCTGCCTATATCAACAATAAACCAAGAAGAAATCAGTCTGGTTAACTACAAACCCCAAACCCCAATTTACATACATATACAGAAGTTCCTTTTCATGGTTCTGATGGAATTCTGCACTTCTCTTTGTGGTTGCTTATCTCAGGAGAAAAACATCCAGCTGAACTTACGAACAAATAAATGACAGTGCCAGTTTCAAATATGGACTCAGCACCTAACAGGATCCTAACTTTTTTTTTTTTTTTCTGGGAACAAGATTTTTTGAACACTGCAATTCTTTCAAAATCAGTCTCTGCCTAAATCTACTTGGAATCCAGGCTCTGGGCATATTTATGGGCTTTGCACCACAACAGGTTTGGGTTTTCTGGTTCCCCAATTAAATTTTTGATTATCTAAAAACGAAACCAAACAAAAAAAAGCAAAACTGAAGGCCTTCAGACTCTTGTCTCATGATTTCTGCATTCATAGCAGTGTAAAGAACAGCACTTAAGACTGCTAATAAAGAACTTCTAAAGGTTCATTTCGACTTGGACAGATGCCTTCAGGCAAAATTAGGCTGATTTGTGCATAATTTAGCATACTAAGTTGCTTTATAAAGTATGTATGTTGTAATTTGTGAAAGGAGATTTTCAAAGTGCTGTAAAAAGAAAGAAAAAAATACTTTAATGCTGGATCAGAAAGAAAACAGGCTGTAATAGGAACTTATCAAGGCATCTGCCACTAAAAAAAATATCACAGTCAAATACAGAGGGCAGGCAAACATCAAGGAGAGAAGACTGGTGTTGTAAAAATCTGTTTATTCTAGCAGCATCTGCAGAAGCGATGGCATGAATGTTACACTGTCTCTAAGGCTTTGACAAAGGCTCAGATGAAGAAAGGAAAATATTTTTTGGCCTGAGAACTAAAAATTGCTTCAAATCTTCAAATTGCAAGCTCATGCCAGGGAAGAAGTACTGACTCAGCCCATAGCCAGACAGTTTAATTACTATTAAGAGAAGTCCTGAGCAACTACATCTCTCATGGATAGTTACTTGTGTAATTCCTGCATAGCTTGCTCTGGTATTTGTGATAGTGTGTGCAGTACCTAGAGTTCAACTCTGTAAGTGAATGGCCTTATCTTGTGTCTATCAGCAACGTTCTTCTGCAATTGCTGCAGATATGCTGGCTGCACTAACCGTCTCTACTGTAATTCAAGGCTTGCCTGTACTTACTGAAATACTTTTGCATTTTTTTCTGCAATGATTTGTACTATGCAACAGGGAACCACTCTGGCATACATCTATATACAAAGGCTCACACAGTCTGAGTAATTGTAGCATTTTTGCAATTCTCATAGTTTAAAATAATTTCATTTCTCATTTGAGCTTCTAACCCCTTTCTTAAGCCTAGATTTACAGAGCATTTTAAGGAATGGCTGTATCAGATTCTGTTTCATTTAACCTCCCAGATCTTCTCTCTGTCAATTAGATCAACACTTTCTGTTCAGTGTTTCAGGGAGGGAGTCTCTTTCTCCAGCTCATTGTCACTTGCTCTTAGGAGGTAGATAGTCCATATGGCTCCAATTGAGCCAAATAACCAGAAGGCTTCTTTATTTTAGAGTCATAAACAGCTTGTTGTCTGACTTTAGCAAGGACATGCTTTTGATCATTTGTGCTGTTAACAACAGGTAACTCAGCAGAAAAGAGGAGGGCATGAAAGACAGAAAGCAGCATGCACAGCCAGAGGGAAGACCAGATTCTGCCCTCTGTAACAGTAAAATCAAATAATATTTAGCAGTAGCATATAAAGAATAAAATTTAATCAAAATATAGCAAAGAGAATGCAACCAGAAATAATAACCATGAAGCCCAATCCCTCTCAACTTCTCCCTATGCCTGATTTTTCCTGTTTTTGCCTCATAGATTATAAACTCCTTAGAATAATGACTGTTTTCAGTACGCATGTCTTCTGTAATGGTGAATCAATTAATAACTGGCTAATTGCAATTATGCTGGTTGACAGTTATGGAAACTCAGCAGTGTGTTTTATCAAAGCAATCCTTCAGCTGTTTTATCACCCAATTATTACAGCGGGGGAGAGTTGACAATAGCAGAGATGCTAAAGGAGACTGAGTCCCTCTAACAAAGAGCCATAGATAACTAATCAAACTTATTTAGAAAAACAATTTCAGTGATATTTTCAACACAGTTTTTGCTTTCTGGACATGTATCTTCGCAAACAGGAGCTGTTAGAGAGCAAACTATTTTTAAAGTTCTGACTATAAAAAAAATCAAAATCCACATAAGCAGATCCATTTTAAGCAAAGTACTTTTAGCATGTGCCCAGGTTTAAAACAGAGCATTCTCTTTGTAAGCTTCACTGAGACTGTTCACGTCTCTGAACCTGAACAATCCGCTGTTTTAAGTGTGTTTCAGGTCAGGAGAATTGTTTCACTAGCATTTTCCCTACAAGAAACATCTGTGTAAGAGACAAAGGAAAGAGGAATATCCAGTATTTATGCTATAGGTGGAAATATCTTTGCACTTATGGTACATTTAAGTGATGGGCAGACAAAAGTTGTGAGATTTGCTCTTATATTGTTTAGCTGGTGAAGGAGGTATATAATTTAATGTAATCCATACTTGACCAATCAAAACCAAGAATAAACCATGTTGTTGACAAGGAAAGAGTTTCTTTCTGAAAGATCTATGATTCAGAAGAACACTTAACCTTGTGCTTAAATTTAAGCACAACCCTAGAGTTAAGCATTTATGCAAATTCTCTGCTGAATCAGGGGCTGTATATGTAATTCATGGACGTATTTATGAAGTACAGCGATGCTCGGGCAGAAGAAACAAAGCCTCATTTTCTTGATGTAGGTCTTTTAGAGAGATCCTGCTAGCCTCGCACAATAAGTTTTTTTTTGCATAGGCATCTCAGGATGTTTTACATCACGACGCCGTTAGGATTTCTACAGAGCTTAAATATCCTGTGTTATAAGTAGTTAGTAGGGCAATAGCCTTTTCACACATAAGCTTGCAAAACTTCAGTTTCAAAACTGGCAGTCAGTGTTTCTCCTACCTGGTACAAAATGCTGAAATTATGCATTTAAAGTTCTACAACATGCTTAACTCAGTCTCTCCCTTAGTGTTGTGAGATGATAGATGCAAAGAATGCAGAAAATAACAGAGCTTGGAGACATTTACCGTCTGTTCAGATGCTGGATGTCAGGTTAATTCCAATTGTGAATTTACCTAATTGTTTGTAGCTGAGATTCTAAAGTCAGTGAAGGGAAAAGAAGGGGAAAGGAGAAAGAGAAAATAGAAAAGGTAAGAAGAGGTACTAGGATTTTATTTCTGAATTTCAGTTACAATTTTTCAAGCTCTTAAAAAAAAATGTGTCACAGAAAAAAATATTTCCACCATTTTCTGATTCTGGAAATCAGCTCTTGTTATGAAAAAATGCTGAAAGGATAACAAAATCAACAGCCCTAGCAAATTCTTGTGCCACAGAAACCAAAAGCCATTCTAATTCCTAATTAATCATTGTCTATTACATGAATGTGAATTGTATTTTTTTGCACTCAGACACAGTGACAAATTTCTGATCTTAAAATTTGAGGTTTTTTTTCCTTGAGGAGTACAAACCAATTACTATTTAAATTATTTCTATGAGTTTGTTTTTGTGTGTAAGAAATAATGCCCTTCTTCACCTCACCCTTTCCAAGCAGTTAAAAAAAACTCTGATAGAAGAGATTCTGTTTCATCTTATTTTGTTTTTCTCTGCATGTGAGGAGGATGTTTTCCCTTCTCTCTGAGAAATACTGCAGAAGAAAAACTGCCTAACTAAAGAGATGCATCTATTATAGAAGCAAACTTCTGTCACCTCATTCGTAGGCGAATGCCAATTTAAGACTGAAATAAATGTCACAGATCAGCTTATAAATCTGAAACATATTTCCGTAACTATCCTCAAAAGCAGGTTTTCCTTCTTTATCATGCAGAAAAGGCATTCACTACAATTTTTCACAGCATGGGCACCAAGATAATATTACGCTCTTACAGACGAAGGAAAATGGGCTGCAGGGTCCATACAGCCTCATACCATTCTCCCAAGTTTGCTGGAGGCAACAACAATCTGTTATGAACTCTGGGCTAGCCATGACCTATATGGGATGGCTTCCAGTGCTGAAAAACCCACAGGTGGGTTTGCTATATGGGCTGATGCAGGAACAGTTTGGGAGTAAGATAAAGTCATTCAGGCAAAACAGATCTCAGTGGAGTCAGGTTTTTATCATAGAATCATAGAATGACTTGAGTTAGAAGGGACCCCAAGGATCATCAGATTCCAATTTTATGCTCTGTAGTTTTTTTCTCTAAACTGAAAATAAACAAACAGGATGTGACCAATCCAATTACAAACCATGCTGTGGATGTTTTTCCTTCAGCAGACTATCCTTCCTTTCATAGTACTACCGTGACTCTTCAAAGGAAATGAATGAGCAAGAACATTTGCCGTTGGTTTTGAGAGTCTTACAATATCCAAGGCCAAGACATCCAGAAAGACTGTCAAAAATGCTGAGTCAGCCAACAATTTCCTTTATATTATTACCATTGGATCATTGCTCCTAGAAGTAGTAATTTTAACAAAACATAATTACAGAAAAAAGAGATTATCACTCATACACTAGCCAAGTTTGTAGGAAAGTACACTGAGGATTGGATGCTTGCTGATTTCAGCCTTACCTAAAAACTCTTAGAATGGAAAGCACTAGAAAACTAGAGTAGTGGAAAACATTTTTGTTACTGGAATAGGCTGCGATATTCAGATTCATTTGAAGGGCAGTTTAATTTCAATTGTTTTTCTACAGGTTCCTTTCAGTTGCTGGAAGAGCTGGCTGAATGTTATTTACTGAATAATTCATTGAGTGTCATTTTTTGAAACACAACATGCTTTTCCTATTAGAAATGCAACTAGTAGAACTGACCTAATATTTCACAGATTTGATTAAATTATCTCACAAGTTTTCACCAAAGGTTTTGAATAAAATATTCACACTCTAGCAGGTTAAGATTCCATCCCCAGCTGTCTCCACTGTGCAAACACAGAGTGAGGAAGCTAGAACTGTGGGTACTCACTGCTCCCTTCCCTTAGCATTGGGAAGATTCCAGACCCAAGTTTCCAGAGATCTCAGAGATCTCACTTTGCAGTCACCTTCACTTGTAGTCACCTTGACTTACAAGGTGTTGGAGTTATTTTGAAAATGTGAAGCAGTGAGCTGTCCTCACTGTTTCATCCTCAGAGAGACAGGTTGCTTCTTTGGGCATACTAATATTGAAGTCAGATAAACTTCTTCACTTCTGGGAGTGTTGATTCTAAATTCATTTTACCCTAATATGGTGAAAAAAACGTCTCATTTAAGTGGCTGAAGCCTTGGGAGAGAAAACCTGTCTCTGTCACCGTTCTCCTTGCTGGTTCCTTAGTCACAGCATGGTCATGGAGGGGATGCTGCTTGAAGGAGCAAGGGCTCTCCCGCACATCCTGGCTCTGCTGCAGTCAACTGTAGCACTAAATTTTTAAGGCTGCTCAGAATTTCAACAGCAGTGCCTGACAAGCCGTTCAATTACTTGCTCTGAAGTACTGCAGGGGAGCAATGTGCTGCTAAGACAAGCTACTTCCCTCTTCCTATCGACAAGGCTACAAATCCCCATATTTATGATGAAACATTGATCTTCTGGTGGTTTAAAAATTTTCCTCCAACTCCAATGCAAAGAAAGGGAAGAGGCCCTTGCTATAATTAATTTAGTTACAACCTAAGGCTCTGCTGTGCGAGCTTAAAGGAGCTGGGCAAATGTTGGCACAAGTTCATAGAATCATAGAATGATTTGGAAGGGACCCTTAAAGGCCACCTAGTCCAGCTACCCTGCAATAAACAAGGACACCTACAGTTTGTTCAGTTTTTGCTCAAAACCCTGTCCAGCCTGACCGTGAGAGTCTCCAGGGATGGGGCATCCAGCATCTCTGTGGGCAACCTGTGCCAGTGCCTCACCACTTTTATTGTAAAAAACATTTTCCTTATATCCAATCTCAATCTCTCATCTTTTAGTTTGAAACCATTTCCCCTTGTCCTGTCACCACAGAGCCTGCTAAAGACTCTGTCCCCTTCCTTCTTACTAGCCCCTCCTTGGATACTGAAAGGTCACTCTCAGGTCTCCGCAGATCCTTCTCTATGTTGAACAGCCCCAGCTCTCTCAGCCTGCCCTCGCAGGGAAGGTGTTCCATCCCTGGGATCATTTCTGTGGCTCTCAACCTACCCATGCAGGGGAAACAGCAGATGAGAGTCTAGGTTGTTTTCCTAGCATGATGCAGCTGAATCTCTGAGTAGTTTTATGCTCACTTACAGCATAAAGGCTCTGATCCTGGCTTATTGAAAATTGTTCATTTTTTTAATAATTTTTATTTTTTCATACACTCCATTAAGATTTCTAAAAACTGTTTCCCAAAAGTAATAATTTACTAACATTCATGGTCATGTTCTCCCATAACTGTAGAGAACCATATGCAGTGATAGAAAATAAACGTGTAAGAAATCATGGGAAAAGGATTTTCACCATTAAGATTTGCAAGGGAAATTAAAGGGAGAAAAATGATGACTGGCAAGAACATTCTTTTCTTGACTAAGAGATGTCAGAGGTGAGGACTTCTCAAAAGATACAAGTTAAAAATAACTCAGCATCTGATAGGATTAACAAGGAAGGAAATATCTTTGTTTATGCACTATTGATTTGCAAGAGGCATCAATGAAGAACTTTCTGCAGAATGCAGAACATAAGCAAGAAAAAAATTAGAGTTACCTTTTGTAAGAAAAATATTAGTGTGACTTTTAGAAATACCTTTGAAGAATTTTTAAACTACTTTGGAACTTAACATTTCTTTATGTTTTTACTATTTGTTATGGAATGCAAAAACAAACCCCAATTTTTTTCTTGTGACTCAGACTTGAGAGTTTTTATCATGGAAAAAAAAAGTGCTGCTTGTTATCTATCTTCAGTACTCAAAAGAATCTTGAGAAAAAGAGTTGCGTGTAATTATAACCACTTCAGTGTGAATGAAATTCAGAAGGTCAGAATCATTACTGTAAAGGAATTTGACCCATTGTTGCTACAGTGCCTTTTAATTACAGACCATACAAATACAATCAGCCTGAATTAGCTAAAGTTATGTTTTTACAGCCAAAACCTATTATTCTGCATATTGCTTTCTCCACAGTTACTTCAATCTTCCTTATATGTTTTCTGCCCAGATTTCCCTTTTCCCTTTTGAGCTCGGCCACCAGCACCTGCTTATTCTTAATTCTCTCATACTGAGAAAAAAAAAAAAGAACTGTTAAGAAGAGGAGAAAGCAGTTAATGCACCCTTGCCTTATAAAGAGACAATCACAACATCTACAGCAATATGTAAGTGCCAGATCGAAGAGTTTAAACATGATAGACAGTCAAATGAATAGGAGGAACCAAATGGCTGCCACTGAGGCAGGCACAGTGATTGAGTATGTCACACATTAAAACTAATTCTGTAACAAAGTTACAAGCAGGCTCCAAAGTGACCTGAGACACACTTCCTTGCTCTGTTATTCTCTCTTCTTTAATAATCAAAGAGGAGCAAACCTCATCCTCAGAAATCACTCTGGCTAATCTTTCATTTTTTTTTAAACAATTTTGCTTATTTCTTAATAAATGATTCTTTGACTTCCTTTTGATTTCAAACAATTCTTGTACTACATACCCTGCAGCAACTTAATCCTGTTCTCATTTAATGGGTAAGTAAGTTTTATGGGTATCTCATCTTTTATCAAGTGATTCAGGGAAGTGGCAATAAACATTTGATTCAGAATGGAAGAGAAGCACATTTCCCTGGTCTATCCCTTCTTATTTGCCAAATGAAGAGCCAAAAGAAGCTAGTCTAGGTGCTTCTTACTAAATTTGAGGAAAACTTTCTATAACTTTTCATTCTGACAAATCCTGTATCTGGTTCTGAATGGACATTTTTTGCCCTCATAGTAAATGTTTCAATTTGAACGGAAAATGTATTCAGTCTGAGTAGCTGAGCATTCTGTGTTCCACATATCACAACAAGGGTTTTGAAGAGAAAAACTATGCTCTCAAAGATAAAATGGAAGACTTTCCATTTGACTCTTAATGAAAGTTCGTGCAGTTTCAGAACTAAATAATATCATAAATAAGTGAAGTGCTAAGCATATAGCAGCCCGTGCATTTAAGATTAAATATGCAGTGTGAAACTTCATTTGAAACACTCATCTTTGAAAACAGTGTCTCCGTATTTCCTGAACTAAAGCTAACTGACCAGACTCGTGGGTCTCATCACAACTACCAGCACCCAACAAGCAGCTAATTTTGGTATTGGCCCTGCTCTCATTCTGCCATGGTAAGAGTTGTGGAAAAGGACAGGAAACAAGATAGCACTCGCAGTGGGCAAACTCAAACTGATACTTAATAGAGTTTCTGTGCTATTTGTGTTTCTATCGTGCCATTTATTTTTCTAAAGCCTCGGGATGCATTTTCCCATAAGTAAATATTTTTGCCTAGAAACATTTCTATTTCATCATTGACTTGCCTCTTCTGCCTTTATAGCTGTATTGAGGCTGTATAAATATTTGTGGGAAGTAAGAGCTTACTTTCCTCAAATGTCTCTCAGAAATGTGGTATTTGAGGAGGGATTAGTGAAAAATCTTTTGCATAAATCACTTCTGATTTTTTAAAGGCCTTCACATTGTGCTGCAGTGAAGTTGTGCAACTCTCTGATAAGAAAAAGACTTCAGCTTAAAAAATAGCCTTGAAGGCATGAAGTCTAGAGGATGCTTGTATTTCCACAAGACAAAATCATCTCAGGCTTTAACAATAAATAAACAGTGCCTTAAAGTCACTGGGCTGAAGTTACCCAGCACAGAATTAATGTAATGGCCTACTTGGGATGAGGACTTCGAGACTAAGATGACAGTAATAAAACCCATTTGAAACACAAACATTATGCAGAAGACCTCAAAGAACTCAGGAGCTGGATACCTTTATAAATAAACAATGCTACAAAGAGGAGTGAAGGAAGGACTGTGTCTCTAGACAAATGAGAGCATACTGTTTCTGGAGGATAAAAGTGTTTTTAATATTGTGCAGTAGGGTGAAACTGAGGGTTGTACGTCTTTTTATTTTGCTTAGAGATCCTGCTTATCAGATAAATTTGGAATTATTTCCTCTGATGCACAAATACACTTACAAGGGTAATAACTCAGATAGCATACTTGAGTTCGTGGGAAGCAGAACCAGGAGTAGACCTGAGGACAGGAAGAATCACTACGTGAGGTACATTTATACCCCTCACTGACTAGTGGGATGCTGTGCCACCAGTTTAAATTAGATTGTATATCTACAGATATTCAGAGCAAGACAGCAAACTCTTCTGTTGCCCACTACACCCTGATCAAAGCTCCATTTGTTTGATGAGCTTATATTAATGTGAGAATGGAGAAGCAATTAAGAGAGCAAATCTTTACTGAGGAACTGTCTTGGTAGAAGACATAGAAAACACAATAGACAGCAGAGAGTCCCTTGGAACTGACATCTTTTTCCATTGCCCTCAAAATCAACATCTGCATCCATGAATAAGTTAATAAACATCCCTTAAAGGCTGCAGCCATAAAACACCAGTCCTCCTGTGCTTACTCACTCTTGGGTACTAACTTGTGCAAGACACAGCACTCCTCTGTTCCCCTGACTGATGACAAAGATATCAGGCAGTGGCTCTTCCAGTTTCATATTCTTTGTCATTTGTGTAACAGTGGCATTTAGAATTTAGAAAATTCCATGTATAGTTTCCAAAGTGTAAAAGAGATTTCTCCCCATAAACGTTTCTGTTGGCGGTTTGTTCACTCTCTTATTGGTGAGATGATAAAGGTATTTCACGTCTTAAATTGTTTACATGGAAGATTAGGACAAATTTACTCTGGACTTGAATTCATGAGAATTTGCATACTTTTCTTTTGACCAAATCCATTTGCCAAAAGCAACATTTAGATGGTTACAAATGGTTTCTAAAGATTACAGAAGCCTTAGGCACAGTTTATGGGCAGTATATTTTTGCTCTGGAGAAATTTCAGACAAAAGGCGTGACAAACTGCTGGCAGGATCCCCTCCAGACAGACTCAAACGAACAAAGCAGCATTTATAAAAACATGATATTGACTCAGCTTTGTTCCACTATAAAGAGCAAAACACTATGAACCATTTGGAAGGTCTGTCTCTACTTCAAGTCAGAACGCAGTTCGATCCAAATGCTGAACTAAGATTGTGAGGAGATCTATGGCTAGTGCTGCTCACAACTGACAGTCATAAAGCAAACATGTTTGCTGAAAGACTGGTAAGATCGACAAAGATTCCTTCTTCTGTGATGAGCCTGCATCAGTCCCCATCTCTCATGTTGTGATCTGATGATGATGCTGTTGTTTTTACATAATGATAAACTCTCAAACCATTGTGGCTGATACCACATGCTGCTCTGACATGTTTCCTCTTAGAATATTAAATTAGCCCAAGCACTGTAGTGCTTTGAAAGTCAGTTATTCAAAATCTGGCAGCGGATAAGGAGAATCAAGTGATTTTCCTAATGCATTTAAAATTAAAGTCATAAAGAAAAATCTCTTTTATTAAGTGCTTGAAGGATGCTTTTTTTCCCAATGCCAGTTCCTTTAAAAATGTACATGCTGACTGTATAGCAATATATTTTCATAAGAAAGATCTGTCATATGCTATTAGGTAAATTTGTTTTTGTAGCTGAGGAATAGAGGTGGTCACATTATTTGTTTCAAGTAAATTATGCAATGAATCTTTTTTTTATGACTACTTTATTTCTGACTGGGACCTGTCATTATTTGACTACTTCTGCAGAAGGCAAATATTTTCCAGTGAATCATTTTTCTCCACACTGCCCTCCCCACTCTTTCTTCATCAGCTGTCAAACAAATTAGCTGGCATATTGTGTTAAGCTATTTACTTCTCTTAAATAATTTTAAGAAATTCATCTCTTCAAAGGAGAGCTGCTCAGAAATTCCCGGAAATTCTTTTGCAAACCAAATATCTTTTGGGTAGAGTTTTCTGCCTGGTTGTTGCATAGATCATATACATTTTTAATGGAAGTCATGCTCAGATATATATTAGGGCACACAGTTAGACTGGAGAAAGGTTCTAGACAATTAACATGGCTTTCACCCCATACTAATGGCAGCAGTTTAGTAGTTAGGCATTGTGACTAAGCCAGTCATATGGGCTTCCTTTGTAGTGGCACCTCCCACAGCAACATGTCTAAGCAAAGATAGTTAACCTTAGATGTTTCTCTCTTGACTGTGAATAAACTCTATCCCAGCCAAAACAAGAACAGGTGGCAAGGGATATCATCTCCAGTCTTGAACTTTCAGATTATCTGCATCCACAGTAACACATGCACATGTTAAGGGAGATGTAACAAGGAGATGGAATGTCTGTGCCAAGCAACTTCTCTCTACAGAACACTTTATGCTGGTGCTCCCCAGTCCCTGACTCTTAGAACAATTTAATATGGAGGCAATGTCCAGCTTGTCTAGGAATCGTGTGTTCACAGGGATCTAATATAGTTAGATCTTGTATTTCAATCTCCTGGTATTAAGAATCCCTTCACTTTTCTCATCTTTTTTTGAGCCTCGTCAGTGAGCTCAAGAACTTGCACTGAATTACACTACATTTGAAACAGTCTCCTAAGTGCTTCTGGTTTTGCTTTGATACCTCGAGTTTCAGAGCCCCTCTTTCCCCTTAGTTTCTTCCTTATGAAACTTATATATTGCAGTCAAACACCACTCCCCCTTCTCCTTCCCCTTAATGTTCTTTAGCATAACAAAGTGATTTGGAATTTTAAATGTCCAAATTTATATTTGGTGGTAGAGGTTCAGGAAGCAGATAATAAAATGTAGAGTAAGTATGTATATTAATCTTAAACTGTTGTTTATTGAAGATAACAGGATTATTTCATTCCTGGCTGCACTGGTCCTTCAGCTTATTTTTCTCAAATTACTAGCACTGAAAACTACACAGATGCAGACGGGTCTTACACATTACAGACACATGTCAAAGGAATAGCCTAGAGCAAGCCTAGTAGCCAAGAACAAACAGAGACCAGAAGGTCTTCCTGGCCTGTAGCAGTTAGCACATGGATTCATTTGCAGTCCTGCATCCTGAGCTACAAGCTATCGTACCAAAAAAATAAATGGATCTTAATTTTACATCATGTCTACACAGCGGTATGTTAGAGATACCTGAGCTTTGAGCACACACCACGTCTATACAGTGTATCTTCATGCAGAAATGCCCACGCCAGTTCCATGAGGGAGCACAGCAAACACGCAAGGCATAGAGCTAGGTCTCATCAAAGTCTGTCACTGCTTACGCTGTTCCTGCTTCCTGAGCAGGTGAATTCAGCATTCACCCCACGATTGTTGCATCACACTATTCTGCATGACATCAGTATTGACCTTCCATCCCTCTTTGTATTGGGGAAAGTACCACACTGCATCTTCTAACCGTTCCTGATCAGTGTCCCAACTTTGGAAAGTGAAACAGTGCCTGCTGCACCTTGCACCTCCCTGAATTATTCCTGTTACAAGGAAAATGAAACTACGTATCAGACAACAATACTACTCTGTCCACCAAGGAAACTGTCCCTCATCTGGAGGACTTCTCCATGCCCCTTCTCGCTTGCACTTCCACCAACTATATTTGCACAAATAGCTGTTTTATTTACTTCATTTCTTCTTCTTATCTTACAGACCACAGACGTCTACTCCTCCATGTCCTCAAAGAGCAGTTTGTATTGACACACCCCTGGATTACTCACTCCCTTCACCTACTTTTTTTTCCCTGCTCATTCTTTCCTAGACAGAGATTAGAGTTAGCTCAGAATGGATGATCGCAACAGTCCTCTCTAGCACTAAAATCACGTGTAGAAGGACAAGAAAATTTAAGTTTTCTATGCAAGGGATGCTTATTTTTGAGAGGTTATCTCTTTCTGTTTCACACACTTGTGCTCCAGGTGCCTGCTGGATACAAGCTTTCTGTCCAAAAAGGGACAAGGGAACAAACTGTAATTGGCAGCTGCTGGCCATAACCATACTTCTGTCCCATCTTGCTGTTCTACTGTGTTTCTTTGCTGAGGAATGTCACATCTTTGAATTGTACTGAGACACAGTTCTGCTACCCTTTCTGAGCAGTGCTATCTCACTGACTGTATGCAGGTAAATATCCTGGCAGCTTTGTAGGTTAGCCAAGCATCAAGAGACTACCCTGACCATTTTTATTTTTGCTTGCAGAGTCCAAATGATTTTTTAATGTTCTCTCTATAAAAAAGCACTCAGCGAGTCTTTCTTGAGTATTACATTTTGTAGCTTCCTTGCCACAAGTTTAAAGTTATTTTCTACGTGCTTCAGCTGAACATAAAAACTCTTAAAAAGTCAAGGACAGGAGATGCCACAGGAGTGTGCAATGACCAGGTTTTCAGGAGAGTGCGTGGGCCAGGAATGGCCTCGATTCCAAACCTGAGTTCCCAGAATAGATTTAGTGGTTATCAATGGGTAAGCAAGGAAAACTATCCCAGTCTTGCTGCATGCAGGTTGTCAAGCTCATTGGAGCTTTCAAAAGCTCAAGTCTAACGAACTGAATGCCTAGATGCATGTCTGATAGACACTGAGAAACCACTAAACATAGATAATTTGTGTATCTTGGATTTTGTTTTTAGATCGATGCATCCATTCCAACAGAAACATGTACTTGTTGAACAGTACTGCCTCTATATGCCAAATGATAATACTTTTAACTCTTCCAGAATAGCACATCTGAAAATTGGACTAGATCCGTGGGCCCAAATATACCTAGTGATTTTACTTTTTCACACTCCTCATCCGTGAACTGAGTTAATTCTGTTCCTTGGTTCTTCTACTAATTGTTTTACATTTAACTTCCCTTTCTACTGAAGATTTCCATTAACTCCTGTCTTGAGGGTCCTGGCTCTTGCTTGAGATAGGTGTTACTAAACAAGTATTGCCTTTAAAGTGAATGTTGCACAAAAGACCAAAAATACAGTTTTTCAAAACAGCCAAGAAATCTCTGTTTTCCAGGTTTGCACTAATGCTGTTATTTCTCCAGTCTGTTTGCCAAGAGAGAACACTGCTCTTATTTGCACTTCCTTTGTGAAAAGTGATCATATCAGCCCATCCTCTTTTTTTAAGCCCATCCTCTCCTAAAGTGCAACAGTATTCAGTGCTGCTTATGTTCTTATCTTGATCTCTGATGTTCCCAAGTGCAGGAATATAAATTCCTATATAAATTCCTATCCTATATAGGATATCTGACAGGAGAAAGCCCTTTAATCTAGCAGATGAAATTCTAACAAGAACCAGTGGGTGGAGGCTGAAGCTAAGAACTAGCCAATATGAAAATTAAAAGCACAGGTTGCTGCCTTTTAAATTTTTTAAGAGGAAAATTAATCATTTTAACATCTCATGGTGGTGGTGGTGGTGATGGTGAATTCAAACCTAGACAAAAAAGAAGCAAGAGTGGGTATAGAGGGCAGGGGTCTCAAACCACTTTATTTTATGCATGCAATCCAAGAGCCTAAATGAAGTGATCAAGCTCTCTAGGTCCTTCTAAATGCAGTGGACAGATTGGTTCAAGACAAGGGAGAGTGAAAGCTGAAGCCTTTTGCTGAAAAAAAAATCAACCTGCTTTTTTGCATACAGCCTCTCTCTTTGTCCATCCCCACTGTCACAGTACTGTCTCATGGCTGATGGTGAGCCAAAGCTGGTCCTCCAGTGAAAAAAACACTGTTTCACAGGCATAAAAAAGATAGGTCAGAGAAGAGAGGTGAAAGGATATTTCTTGTTATTCGTTTTGTTTTAGAGTATGACATTAAAGGGAAGATTGAATTTTCAAAATTATAAATAAATAATGCTTGAAAAATACTTTCCTGAAGAGTGAGGAAAGGTCAGATCACAATCTAAATTTCTTGTAACCCCTTGTGAGAGATTAGATGTGGGAGAGAAACTTAACTAGTGTAAAATAATTTTGATCTCTTGCCTGAAATGAGCTCTGCTGGTACAGCACAGTTGAAGATGGGCCTAGAATTTGTGATTCATCTGGAATTTTTATGTTCCAGTCTGCATTTCTGCTCTCTTTGTGTCTTAACATCACACTGCTTATCTCTGGAAGAAATGAATCTTCCTTAAATAACATCACATTGCTGGGGACTGTGTTAGCCAAACTGTGCCAAGTCTTGGTGGCTTGGGCAGAGTCTTACAAAGCAAACCACAATTCCAAGCTTTGTGCAGACAGCCTATCTCCATCTGTCACTGGTGAGAAGTTTGACTTCTCTGGTTCTGCCTGGTTTCTGAAGGCCCAGGAACTGCTCCAGCAATGACATTGTACATAACGGACCTATGCTCTGCTCGGAGCAATTTGTTCTTGGCTGACTGGAGGCCAGTAAGAATACAACCTCCCTCAATGTCTTTACAAAAACAAACAAACAAACAAAAGAAAAACCTAAACAAATTAAAAACACACATGAATAATAAAAATGAGGAGAGAGAGAAGAGGAGGACCACATGGAAAGACAAGTATTCTGATAATAGAGGGAGGATGAGGCTGGCAGGCAAACTTAGTGGCAGTGAAACAACAGATGGGCTATAATTTTAGTGACTCGTCCCACAGATGGTTTAGCAGATGGATTCTGCTGGGTTCATACAACTTAGGTGGAGATCTCAGCTGCTAATCATGACAGGCAGAGCAGCTTCAGCAGAGATAGGACCCCTACTTTGCTTTGCATCGTGCATGTACTGTTTTGATACAAACTGGCAGTGCAAGGACAATGACAAGTGCCACTCTAATAGGCAGCTTTTGTACTCTTTACATGCCACTTAGACTCAGATTTGCATTGTCTGTTTCAGGAAAGGTTTGCTACAAATGAATTTGCCTTCTTATTTCTGCCAGTTATCAGCAAATACTACTCTATGGAAAACTAAGGTGTCTGCAAATTGTTAAGGGTTCATACAGTGTACTGTAGGTTTTGGACAATGACATAAATTTCAATGTTATTAAGTGAGAAACATTACCAGGAGTGTAGCATTATGGAAAGAATATCAGATATAAACTGAAGAAAAAATGCTATTAATGAGGTTAAGACCCAGATATGCCTGGAAATAGCTGATTTATTTTGTCATCACACATTCTCCAAAGCAGCAGGAGAAGTTATGTTAGATTTTGTTTTGGTAAAAAAATAAAGCCATTGCAAAAGCACAGGTCGAAGAAGATAACCTGAATCTAGTGATCATGAGTTGATTTCCTTTAAACAGAAGGGTAAACAACAATGGTCCCAGGATGACAGTTTGTAATTTCAAGAGGGCAAGCTTCGATAAAGGGAGAGGCCTGACCTCAATGGCATGCACAATTTCAGAACAAATATTAGCAGAAGAAAACGTTAACTACATGGAGATAAATGGAAAATGCATTGAAATGTAACACAAGATTTTCAAAGAGAAATTGTATCAAAGAAATCTGATCTAGCTCATGAATATTGTTCTCTTTGCACAAAAAATAAGATAATGTAATTGATTGAAGCTTCAGTGAAGCATTTCATAGGTGCCATGTGAGAGAATCTTAGTTAAGCTGAAATAGATGGGGATTAATATATGAGGAGTAAGGTAAGACAGTGTAAAACATAGTACAGCTATATATTGCATTAAAAGAAGAAGGACCAGGCTGAAGGGAAGTTCCTAATAAGGATCTTTAGGGACAAATTTTAGGACCAGTTTCCATTAATGATTGCCTTAAAAAGTAGTGAAATGTTAGCTACAAATCTCACAGGCTTTGTTAAGTGTAGAGGAAGAGTGAGATAACAAGACAGATGGACTGGATAACCTTGAGAACAAACAGTGGAAATGCAATCAAATTAAATAGTGCAAAAGAACTGACACAGAAATAGCATGGTCATATGCCAAACATTAGCATTTGTGAATGACAGACAAACAGCCAAAGGGATACTGCTGAGAAAAAGGGAAATGTGACCCTAGGATGTATTTTTGGTTGAGGATCCAAAAGAGATGTGCTCCTGGAATACTGCACAATTCATTTCTATTCATAGAACTTGCTGTAGGATAAGAGTGAGACTCTACACTGACCAAAGAAAAGCAAAGCTTTCCATGTGACAGAGGATGAAAACATCTGTTTAGTTCAGGAAGACAAAGGATGTGAGGAGAGATGGCTGTTGTCGTTCTGGGTGAGGAACAGTTACCAGAGAAGAAAAAGGGCTGGTTGTACTAAGGCCAACATAGGCAGGAGAAAAGCCTGTGAAAGTGAAGAAGTTAGAAGGGAGCACCTTTTTATCAGAGGGTGAGAGTTCTGGGTCTGCGTTGAGAATGAGAAACATGGAAAGAACTGCTCAGTTAGAGTAAGATAGAAAAAGGTACATTTAAGAGTTGCCTTATGTGATGTAGTGGTCTACAATAACAAGTGGGCTTGTTATTGGCTCTGTTTTATAATGCTGTACTCTCCCTCATAAGCCAGTGAATTTTCTTCCTGTGGTGGTTTCACACTGATATGTAGCTAAGTTCCCACACACATTTCCCTTACTGCCCCTCCTCAGAAGTACAGGGAAAAGAAATGATAAAAAAAAAAACCTTATAGGTTGAGATATGGACACTCACCAGTTACTGTCATGGGCAAAAAGAAGGAAGAGTAGTATAATTTATGGCCAACTGCTATGAGCAGTTCTGCTCTGACATGGGACAGCGTTGGGCCCTCCTCACAGAGCCCGCTCTGCAGCATCTGCTACCTTGCCACACAGACACA
Source organism: Phasianus colchicus (assembly GCF_987193195.1). Lineage (NCBI taxonomy): Eukaryota > Metazoa > Chordata > Aves > Galliformes > Phasianidae > Phasianus > Phasianus colchicus. The sequence goes on from NC_143439.1 coordinate 28,704,645, forward strand.
ATACAATGCACAAAGCTGGGAGGGGACACTATCAGTACAAGTGACCCAAAGGGACCAAAATATTGTGCCACACCATAAGATGTCATATATGCAACAATAAAACTGCAGGGAGTTGGCCAAGATCCAGGAGCTGCCATTGCTCAGAGACTGCCTGGGTATCAGTTGGCTGCTGGCATGCAATTGCAAATGATGCATTTAACTATGCATCATTTAACTATTTTTTTCTTCGATGATTTCCTTTCTCCTTAAACCAGTGAGTTCTTGCACTTTCAACTTCTTGGATTCTTTCCCCTGTTCTGCTGTGAGAGAGTGAGAGAATGGCTGTGTGGTACTTAGCTGCCTGCCAGGTGAAACTGCAACCTGCTGTTATTCAAAAAGAACCCAAAACAAAGAAGGGAAAGTTCTGAAAGTGACTTTCTAGTTAAAGGACATGTTGGTACCATTTTCCCAGAGGGAGAGGAGTGCGGCCACAGAGTAGTGAGTGAAAGCCAAGCAGAGCACCTTCTCAGGAGTGAAGGAGGTGGCAATCCAGGGGACATATTCCTTCATCAAAACACAACTTTAAAAACTCCACAATCTCGGCCCTATGAAGCAAATCTCTTTCTATTCTATAGCTCAGATGCTTCTTTTTGACTCATTCAAGAACTGATATGTCACTTACTACCTTTACTCTCTCTCCAAACCACTGCTATTCTGGGGGCAGAATAGAAATAATTCCCATGTACATACATCTCATCAACCAGACACACTTATTTCAGAGATGCCATGCATCTCCCAGAAAACAGTGGAAAACACATTAATTCCTTGTTCCTAACACAACCTTCAGGTCAGCAGTAAATCAAAACACCATGTTATATACTGCACAAGCTACACTCTGGCCTAAAGCTACAGGATTTCTAGGCACCCATCGCTCTTGAAAGCAATGAATAAAGATTTTTTCATGAAAATGCAAAAAGGCCCTGCTTTAAGAGATGTACTAAGAAATGTTCATGCAAGTGCTTGCAGAGTGACTGCAATAAATCAGAACAAAAATAAAATATTTAATACTTTTTGAATCACCAAACACAAAAATAAGATCCTTATGTCATGACAGGACATAAAATCTACACAGGTATTCCTTTTTTCTGCTTGCTTAGATCTCATCTCCAATTAACACTGATCCCTCCATAGTTGTTCTTACCTGACAATAGTTTATATTACAGTTTTGTTAACGCTCAATTAAATTAGACTTATTACTAGACTGTATTTCTATTTCAGGTTTGGCTATTTTTAGCTTCTAATTGCTATTATAGCAAGAAAATAACAGGAATTTAAGAGTTACTTCATTTTTCCACCAAATGCAACAGCTATCATCATCACTGTCATACTAATGCTGTATTCATAGTCTATGAAAATGACACACAAGTATCAGAAGGTACATGAATATATAAATATTTTAACACACCTGTATCGTATGAAAGCAGGAGAAAAGTTAGATGCCATCAGATATCCTCAGCCACTATGGCCTGTATCTGATTATTTGTACAAAGCTAATTTGTACCTGAGCTAAAACATTTAAATTTTTGGAACATTTTCAGTTTTTGAAAATGTATATATGGTCACATGGAAATTTTCAAACTTGAGGGAGCAACTGAGTTGATCACTTCATGGTTGAAAGCTCTTTTTTGTCTTAAAGGTGGGTAGGTATTGCCTGTCACTTCATCAGAATCCAGGTTTTCACCCAGCAGGTCACATCCTGCATAAAGGTACACTTCAAAGTCCTCCTGCCATTTGAGGGTGGCAGAAGGACATTCTCAAAAACAGAATGTATCTAATGCCAAACAGAAGAGTACTATCATGAACTTAAGAGGTTTTAAAATGCCTTTTCGCTCCCCTAACATTTACTGGAGTTGGAGAAATCCTGCTAGGTTGAGGAGACCATGGTAACACATGGTTACTGGATACATTCTTCTTTAGTAGGCTACTCTAAGGAGACAGAAAAGAGCTATAGTGTGTTTAGGCACTCAGAGCTAAGTATTTAAGGCTGTTGGCCACTTAAGCATGCAGACTGGGTCCTAATGGAGATTTTAGAGTATGCTGAGAGTCAAAATGTCATTGAAGAGCTGTATCTCTGAAAATCTTGTTAGGTTTTTATCTGCATCTTTAGGTACTCAAAGACCTCTAAAATTCCAGCTCCCTCCCCCCTACCCTCCCCCCCGAAATGGAATGCTCCACTGTCCCATAGAAGGATACTATTAGATTAAAAGGCTGTTTTTTTGAGATTTTTTTTTAAATTATTATTATTATAACAGTGCTTTCCCCATTCCTCTCCTCTTTACACTACACATAAAACAGTAATCAAAAGTTGCATAGCAACCCTTGATCAACTCAGAAGGGACTGGGAAAGCATTAAGGATCATCTGCTTTAACTTGTGTGCTTAAACTTTCTGTCCCTCTTTAGAAAATCTTGCAAACAGAGACAATATTTAACCACTTTTCTGTTTGGGGGATGCACTTAATCGGAATATTTTAGCTAATTTCTACCAGGAGGAAAATGGTAACTGAATCACCTACCATACTGACTCTTTTAATGAATACAAACCACTGTCTATTACTCCCACCTCGAGAAAGCAGAAAGGTTTTATGACTCCACAGTTTCCTGAAAAAGTAGCCCTGCTGAGTTTTAAATCCTTGTTGTGTATTGTGGCTGTCAAAGACACTGCTTTGTCAACTACTGAAGCTTCCTGGTCTCCTGAAGAGCACACAGGGAGGATAGGTTTGTAAAAATACCTGAAATAAGCAGTACCCACAGGCAATCAAAAAACATTCCCCCACACCTTTCTTCTGTTTTTCAGCATCCCTCCCAGGAATTGCAAAAAACATCTCCATCTTCACTCTTTTGAGAGTGTAAAACGTCATCTGTGGCTGTAGATGCTCTCCAAGTGCTTCTCCGGTTATCAGGCAGAAATATTTTTGGTGGATCTCCCTGACTTGTGATAACACATCCTTGGCTTGGGTTTGTTATAAAAAATGCAAACAGTTTTGCTAATTCTGTACAGGACATTTCAAGGAAAATAGGGAAAAAACTGTTTTAAATACCTCTGAAACAATGTAGAATTTAAAGTAAGCCACAAAAACAGTAGAATAGCAGTTATCCTGTGGCTGTATTGGTGCATTTGTGCTCATGGAGGGTGTACAACTGGCAATCCTTGCAGGCATTTGGCACACAGCCTGCCTGGAGCAGACGACTGACAAAAAAGCCCGGCTGCAAGAGTCAGTCCCTGCAGCCCTTGTACAGTGCTGTACTTAGTCACCCACTCATTTAGCCAATGTCTGAGGCACCTCTGAGAAAAGGAATCACATCCTGTTCTCTCTCCTCCATTTTTTTTTTTTTTTTTTTTTTTTTTTTTTTAACCTGAGACCTTTACTGAAGGAGGCAAAAAAGACTGAAAGCAACACCCGGGTATCAAGTCTTTCAGCAAAAAAGCCCCTTCACACTGCATAGCATATTCTCCAGCCATAGCTCCTCATGACTCTCTCAAGTGTCAAAAGTCATCTTCTTTTTTCCTCCTAGTTTCAACAAGGACACTTCAGCTTGTTTTCTTAGTTCCTCACTCTGCGATTAGCAATGAGAGCACTTTTTTTCTGTTCATCTCGTACATTTTCCCCAAGCAGATGTTAACTTCAAGGCTGAACCTGCTTCACTTTTATACAATAGGGTATTGAATGCCTTACAATGTTGTATTGTAGAGATGATTTTCCATTAAAAAGATGTTCTAGAGCACAGTTCAACACTTAAAAGTTCAGACATCCCTGAATTAAAAGTTATTTTTGATACCTTAATTTGCCTAGTTTTATGAAAATACTTAATATAACATTTATATACTTAGTATAACATTTGGCTCCCCTTAAATCTCTGTTTCACTAGATGGATAGTTCTTTATCATTTCATTGTTTCTTTTCATTTCAGGTGTGGCCTGATTTACTGCACATCAGTTCTTATTTACTGCACACTCCAAATCCTCACCTTGGGACAAAATTACTAATTCTGCAATGTTTGACATCCCTATTCAACTGGATGGGTGCACACAATGAATATTCATTAACCCAGCTTTAGAGCACACTTGTGATGGGACGCAGTTTCACTGCTCACAATCACCTCAATCACACGATTGGCAACACAGGATTTTTGTTTGCCAATTAGGGAGTGCTGCCAAGCACATAAACTTGGACTTGATTTTTCCAACTAATTCTTGCAGGTTGCTTTTTCTTTTTTTTCTTCAACCATGTAATAGCTTGGTAGACCAAACTGCAGGCTTGTCATAGAAGATGCATTTTAAAATAAATGTGTTACATGAATTATGATTCTTCTCAGGTCCACTATAACAATAATACTAATCTTTTTTAAAAAATGAGCAACTCAGCAACTGTATGCCTGGTACCATTCCATTACACAGGAGCTGGAAGGTAGCAAAACTCCATAGGAGAAAATACTAAACTTGCAGCAGAAGTGGTGGGAGAAGGAAGAGGAAGAACTTCCTACAGTGACTTTTTACAAAGGCATCTTTGAGGTGGAAAAGTGTCAGCCTAAACTGAGAGCTTTGCTTTTCAAGGACTGTCTTTTAGTTGCCAATGTCATTCAAGACCCTTTTTCTTTCTTTTCTCTGTAGCCAGTTTCCTTCATTGTTTGGCTCTCCTTTTACAAAATTATGTTAATTTGCCATGCTTCTCCAGGCCAACTGGTGTCTCCCTTAGTTTTTGGTAGTTTACACCTAGCAGATGGAGGAGAATCCCAATAGATTAACTGGAAAATTACAGATAATCTGTCAAAGGCATCATAAATCTCCCAGTGGTGATGTTTTCTATTTCTCCTTTCTAGTCCCTCACCTCCTGTATGTGCACCTGCCAGATTATCCATTCTTTAACATACACTGTAAATTGGTCAGGTGAAATAAATCAGTAGCCCATCTGACTCCCAGATTACCATGCTATCTAAGAAAAAAATCCCATTTTCCATTTACCACTGTTATGCCTTCAGCCATTAGTCTTGAGGCAGGGGATTCCTTCATGTAGCACCGGCTATATGAAGTTAGAAGGCATGCTGAATCCCAAATGCACATGGACGTGGTTTCCCAGTGGTAAGAGAACTGCTGGGCCCCAACTGCTGTGCTGAGTTTTGTCTGTGCAAGCTTGTATGCAACCTCTTTCACTCTGGCTTTTTACGTGCATTAAAAGAACACTACCTATATCACTAACTCCAGAAACAGCTGCTAGGCAAACAATACAGCAGAAGTTTTCAATAGACATTTATTCAGTGTGACCTAATGGATGGATGAAAGAAGGAGACAATTTTGAGAGTAGTGACAGAAAAACGATGAAGCTCAGAAATCTGAGCAGAGGAGGTTAAGGGCAGACCTGGCAAAATGCAGATTTCATATACAAAGAATCGGTAACTATGGTCTCTCAGGAAAGAAATTAAAAAAACATAGGTGAGCAAGCTACTGTATTAAAAGTTTCAAAGGCAAATTCCTCAGCACATAGGAAAGAGAAATGTTAATGAACAACTATTATGACCACAGTGAAAATCATATATGACTTGGAAGTTATAGAGGAAGGATATGGAAAGCAGAGATGGTACACATCTGAGGCTGGTACAAAGGAATGACAAGCTCACAGATAAAATCGGTACCATGCAGAATAAGTTCCCTTAAGCATGCAGATCAGCAGAATATTAGTTATCTAACTGCAACTAGCATATCTAGAAGCCAAAGACCTGTTACTTGGTGGTAAGGAAGACTCAAAGGAACAGGCCTGCTTAGGTCTATTTCCAGACAGTATTTCAGCAGAGCTGAAACTTCAGCCTCTCAGCAAGGCTTCTGCCACAGCAAATATATGGTCAAAATAGTTAACACTCCTTCCAGATTCAAGGCTCTGTAGAATGGCAGTACCACTAAATGCAAACTTATAAGTAAATAATATGTAGTGCTCAGCTTTACAGTATTTTGGACTATGGCCAGGAAACAGGATATTGAATTAGACCCACAGCAGAAAAGGAGTAGGACACACTTGGGTGAGGTGTGCATACCCAAGTGCAGGACAGATGCAGGATTAAGCCTTCAGAGGTTTCTTCTATTCTACCTATTCATGCTGTTTGTCTTTTTTCTTCTCCCCATGTGGCAAAACAATACAAGCAATATTTTCTTCTGTTTTATGTTAGCTGGGCTACGTGTTTCACTACTAATAATATGAAGTTTACCTTACATGATCTGAAATTTATTGCTGTGGGCTTTTTTACTGCTGTTGTTTTGAATTTTGACCTCTTGGTTCTCCCAAAGCTACTTTTCCCAAGTACATCACATCATAACCACGTCTTTCTCAAAGCTGTCTGCAGCACTACCCACAGATAAGCAAGTTGAGTTAGAAAAATGAATCCACTCCGTGCAAGCTACCAGATGCAGATTTGATGATCTTGTAATTTCCAGTTAAAAACAGTCACAGCTCTGGCCACAAAGTTTCAGAAGCTTGCCCAAACTACATACAAGTTATGCAGATAAAGCAGTCTCTTCTTTCCCTGTTGGACACCTGCAAAACTCTCACAAGACAGTTCCTCACAAGAGAGTACATTGCAATTTCTTTATCCTACCTCAGTATTACAATCAATCAACTATTTTTTCAGTTCATCTGGGAGTATTGCTACAGAAATCAAATTTGAGATGTAAATTATGTAGTAATGGCTTCCATAGCTTTATTACTATCAACATATGTTGAAAGCTCTCCACGCAGCCATTTATCATGATGTCCATTCAGAAGGAATATTGCCTGTTCAGATATCAAAGCCTTCTGATTTCTTCCCTTGTGTTTGAGCACTGGATGAGGCTAACTTGACTAATGTAACTTTTGTTAACATTTCCTGATTAGAGCCTATAACTGCTGTGTTGAGCAATACGCTCCAGTCTTTCACACTCATTTCTATATAGAGATTTTGACTTGCTTTCCCTTCATCCTGTCAAATGTCCAGCTGTGTAGTGATGGCTGGCTGGATCGTATGTGTCTAATAGGGATTGTCTCTGCTCCAATTTTACTAATGTTACAGCTAGGAATCTTTTTGGATAGATACTTTCATGCCATTTTAAAGCTAGTTTTGGTTCCTGTTATGGTGCAGCAGAGCACCCTCTTATCTCTCTAAAAATGATGTTATGTGCACTGTTTGCAATTTTGATCTCTTCAAGATGACAAATAAAAAGGGAAAAAAAACAGGCTTGAGTCTTTTTGCTTTTCTTCTTCATTCATGATAGATGAAGAAGTACTGAAAACTGTTTTCCTTTTCATTTTTACAGATTTTTCTAGCAATTTAGGCTGTATGTACTCTACACTATACACTAACTGGGATGTACATGAAATAATTTCAGAATAACTTTATAAGGAGAAAGCAGCTGCAAGGCAGCTATTTTAATCAGGCTTATTTGAGTTCCATTTGTCAATATTCTTTCCTTCATAATCTAGATAGTATTTTGGACAAAGGCTCTGTATTTTGAAGGCTGAAGGCATTTGACCTTTTCAGACGAAAGACCTTTGATATTAATTGTTTTGAAGGTCTTCTTTCAACTTAATTCAGGAACACTGCAGAACATACACATTTCCTTTAGTGATAAAAGAACGGCCAAATTCAGAGGAATTACTCACAAAACATCATCATTATTAATCATCATCAAAATATGAGTAAAAGAATCAGACTGTCTCCTTAGTTTTGTAAAATTGAGGTTACAAAATTGCAGATAAAGTGCACTGAAACCATCATGACAGTTATTTACATGACTTTTGGAAAACATTGGTGTAGTACTCAAGTAACTTTACATAATTAATGAAAAATAATAGCATGTTCATACTTCTAAAACAAAAAGCAAGCTATTAATCAAGTACGTCTGATTTCTCAAACAACTTTCTGTTCAGTTCTGATCCTGGAAATGTAATATACCAAATCAACTTCTCCCACCCACATCACAAGATTCTAGCCTATTAAGACTGGACAGGACCTCAGAAGGAATACCAAGTAGAAGCAGCTGTAGCAGATCTACAAGCCTTTCTTTCTCAACAATACTGAACTTCATTATGAACAGCAGCATTAAGACGATACCAAACTCTCTAGTGATCTCCATTTAAGGGTGAATAGTAGTAGTACTATTAGATGCTAAGGCAATATATCAACACATCACTTTTGTGTCTGCACTGTTTTCGAGGACCATGTTCACTTTTTCCCTCTCGTTAAGCTGATTTACCTAAACAACTGCCAGCCCCTTTTTAGTGCCACCACTCCAAGACGATGCCTTATCTCCTCCAGTTTTTCTGGATGCCCATAAGAAAGAGATGGAAGCTGGCATTAATTCCAAAATAATGGATTTCATGAATATAGGCTTCCCTCAATAGAGCACTAAGGTCAGCCTAAAAACTGCTACATCTAACCATTCACCAATCAATAAAATGTTTTAAACTGCCTACACAACATAGGCTCATGTCCTCTCCACAGAGAAACTGAAGACATTCTAGTCCTTTTGAAATGCGATCACACTTAACTGATGCATACAAATATACTCCCACTGCTACAAAATACAAAACCACATAGTCCTTCAGGTTTAGCCAGAGCACAGTTATTCCCATACCTCCCAAAATGTTGATCAAAAGGAGAAAAAAATATATGCTACAGCTGTGATATTCGTTCACACTATCTAAACAAACACTTCTTGCATTTGAACCCAGTAATCTGAAGTGAGAGTAGTTGAATGCATCAGGAAAAACAAAACAAAATGAAACAAAACAAAAAATCCAAAGCATATTAGTTTCTGCAAATATTAACTGCACATAAGCTCAGTGAAATTAATTCCCATCTCTGTGTGTTTCAGATGCCCTCTGCCCCCCTACAAATTGGCTTGCAGACTACTGTCTCTGCAGAGATGAATAACTACTTGTAGCAAATGACTTTACTTGTGGCACCATGAAGCTATTTTTGAGTTAGTCTCCATTTTTTAATGGCAATAAGTAGATGTTGTTGACTTTAGGCACTGAACTAAATAATTTAACCATAATAGCACCACTAAACTTAGAATAATTATGTCATGTTAAAAATGCAGGGTAATAGTCTGCTGTCAGTATATCGTAATTCAGGCTGTAATGACTCCTCTGCCCTGCACATAGGAAAAGCAAAATAAAAATAAACCAGAATTAATTTATAAACTCTTTATAGCACCAAGAGTGCATCACTAACAGCTCTGACTCTATTTCTTCTCAAAATGAGATTTTAAATGAGGATCTGCTACAGGACTAGAGACGTTGCTACTGCAGCAAAGCAACAGTGGAGAGCACCTGGCTTCACCAACACGGATTTTAGGTGAACATAGGCATCCTCAGAACATCTCTAAGAGATGTTCTTACTACAAAACTAGTTTAGTAGCTTTCTCTGTATCTCCAAGGTTCGGTGCCCTTTGCCTGATTCTTAAAAATGAATTTGAGGGACTCAGTCTCACCATTTTCTGACTGAGATCCCAGTGACACACAAAACATTAGCTGGCTGAGAGCATGAAGCTATGCATCCTGAACACCTTCTTCTCCTCTCAACCCTCAATATCTGTAGTCCAAATGGTTAAGAAAACAAGCACCTTCCTAATGCCCATAGGTTAAGATCTACAAAAGATCTATGTCTACAAAATTCCGTATAACCACTGAATAGGTAGTACAGTGATGCTGACAGTCTTTTGACTGGGCAACATGTGTATCTTGATCTACTCTAAAGAGCATGGCATTTGAGGAACATGGAAACTTTACAGATCTGGAAGAAGGCAATTCCAACAAACCTGTGAGTGGCTTTGCTACGAGACTCTTAGCACCTAGGAGATTCAGGTTTCCAGTGAAGGAAACGCTAGTGAAAACAGCCAAAGATGGAGATCAAGAATCAATAAAAAGTTTTAGAGATTTGTACATACACTACTGAAGTGTTAGACTCATGAATGAAGAAAGATACATTTTTCATTTCTTCAAGGCAGCACGTTCCTTGAAATCAATGATCTGTATGAGACTCTGAGTGATTTAGCTAAGAACTTGAGTACCCTGCCAGTGATCTTTTTCTACAGCAGTAAGAATAAATGTTCCATGGCCTCTGGATCCCAATGAGATGACTGTGAGGAAGTAGAAGGAATACAGATGGGCTCCAGTGAGAGACTCTTTCCTCTTCCCTCCTACCTGTCTCTAAGAGATGTTCTCACTACAAAACATTTGAGCCCACTTACATACAGCAGAGGACTGTTCTGAGTTCTAGGGTATCTATCCTGGAAAGTAATTTGGGAATCACAGGGAATTTTGAAGGGAGCAAAAAATGGATTAAAAGGAGAGAAATACACATTCTCTTTTCAGTGTTTCTGGCTGGAAGCTTTCTCTCTGCTTCAGATATGCCCCAGCAAGCAAGGTACTTGCCACATACTTGTTCAATATTGAATGGAATTGAAGTCCTGGCTTTCGTCCCTTGCATTGCTCTCAGGTTGAAAAGACCACCGACTCTCACAGGCTACATGACTGTTCTTTGTGTAAGTAATATTGTTTCATGATGTTATATATCAGCACAGGCTAACCTCTATGAAGTGGCTTGATGGATTCCAATAGGTTTGCTCTATAATTCTTTTGTGGTGTGGCTTGTTAGGACTTTTTAACATAGGAACAGTGCACGAGATGCCACAGCTGGCCAAAATGTATCTGGCAACACAACAGCGCCTAACACTGAAACATATTATCAATGCAGACAGCATGTTTCCTGGGATTAAACCGCATACTTTCCCTCCCCCTTAAATGAAGCATAATCCAGAAGGCATAATTGCACTAGATGTGGAGTAAACTTGAAGCTAAGCAGGTCATAAATCAATAACTAACTCAGCCTGCAGCCTCATGGTTTATTGATTCACAAGCTGTTTATCCCCCACCTCCCACCATACACTCTACATCAAATGCAATTACTGCTTAATTATCCTTTTTGTGCATGTACAAAGACTTAAATACTTCATCAGACCAAGCAGACACCAGTTGTGAAGCTATAATAATAGCTGGAGAACTTCGCTGCTTTTTATTCACTTCTGAAGCATATTAAATTCATTTGAGCCTTATTCAACTCTTGTCCAACATACTTGCACACTGGTTACACACAGCTATTGTTACTGCTTTGACTATTTAGGACATGATAACTGACCTGGGCATAATAGGCTATGCTAAATATTAGGCATTTTCTCACCAGGGGAATGAAACTGCTTTGAGCAAACTGCAGGCTGAAACAAAACTGGTCATGCCTCTGAAGTCAGCCTGGGTACAGTTTTCAGAAAGAGCCCTCAGTAAAGGAAATGCACTGTATGCTACATATGACTACTTAGAGTTTAGAGCCATTTAGGCAAGTAAAAAGGAACTTCTTTGATATCTGCTTTGGATTTATGGTCTCAAACCTCAAAAACTTTTGGGATCTGAGGAGCTGAATCTCTATATAATGAGAGAAGATGCATTCATAAAAACACGCTAACTGAGCTCTACCAGTTGTGAATACAAGCTGTTTTTACAGTCTGTTATGGGAGATTGATTTACGAACAAAGTTGGTCAGAACAAAGCCCGTTTTAGCTGCAAAATTTGTGGTCTTATTCTCTTTTGTTCTAATTAATACATTGTAAAGATTCATTTTATGACTAACATGGCACCATATAATTGATAAGCAGTAAAACATTTTTTCTTCTTTTTCCCTGGAAAAGATAAAGAAGTCATTACTCATCAAAAGAAATGCTTTCACACGACAGCAATTACAGAAACTTGCACCTCATTGGGTCAGAAATGCACGCACTGTGAACATGCTTGTAGTTTCCAGGTCAGGCTGTTTTCTGGAGAGGTGGTTTCAGTTGGATTTGACAAGTGAGCATAACTTAAGTTTCAGCTTGCAAGTGTTCACCTTAGACTCAAAACCAAAACACACTGTGCAGTATGAGCTACCTGCTTTCAAGTTGCTGAGTTTTCAGTAGGACAGCATCTTTCAGAGTAAAAGGAATTATATATTTAAAACATCCGAGTAATTTAACAGCCTAAATCTTGTGGATTCCGTCTGAGATCTGTGTTGCTACATTGTTTACTCAAGTCCATTATAAAAAAAACAACAAAAATACACACAAAACAAAAAAACCAAAAACAATGATAAGAAAGAGCTGGGAAACACTCTTCTTGTGTGTTTACTGTCAATGGGTGATGTTTTCAAGTGCTCCAGGAAAATATCTCCAAAGAGAACTCATTTTCAAAATATTTTAAAACTTCCCAACCTTTTAAGAGAAAGCGTTTCAAACTGTGTACAACATCCAAGAAAAAAAGAGGGTTATAGAGGGTTATTTCTGCTCAAAATTGAGGGGAAGGAACAAGGTTCCCTTGGCACTTGGAGATTTTCCAGCTGTCCCAGTCCCCAAATTTAACAGTCACAAAGATTAACAAGTTTATAAAAGAGAGATTTGAAAATTGCTGCAGGTTAAGCCAAAAGTGTTTTGGAGGGTGCCTTAATTTATACACTCAAACTTTTTCTTCCTTACAGTGTTTTTCATATGACTTTACAGAGGACAGGTAATATAACATACCTAGCCAGGCAATGATAAAGTTATCCATAAGAAGATATAAATTATTTCTCTTGCTTCCAGACTCCCCTTAAAATCTCATTTCAAAGATCCCTATATTTGCAATCAAATTGGAAATTTTTGAGGAAAAAATTGTTTTGTCAATAAGCAGCTTTTTAAGGCAAAAAATAATAACAATAATAAAGTATGTGATAGTATATACTTCCCTATTGGCTCTTGCTTCCAGCAAACTGAGCTGGTTGGAAAAAATCCAGCCCTTACCATTATTGCCGGAAATGAAGAGGATTGCCCTTAGAGTTGGCTTTACGTTCTTTCATTAAAATAAATCTCTTTTTTCCCTCCTCAGATTTGGTAATTATCTCCCCTGGTTTTTGATCAATTGGTGAAGAAAAAATTGACCTGCTCTCTATCCAAAAAGCCCATTTGCAATATAGTAGAAGCAGCAATAAAATCCCCTGCTTTAAGGCACCTTTGATTTAAACATATACGTATTTATTTCCTCTGAAGAGCTCTTAATGCCTCTATCCTCAATCACCGCAGTAATTACAATGATTTAGATGCCAGAATAAAATTAACACGTGTTGTGAAGAGCATAGACTGCATATGAAACCATGCATAGACTGACCAATGAAAACATACACGGCTATAACCAAACTCAGCTTTGAGGAGAGAAGTATTTCATGCTACAGCTACTTAAAGGGTTTATTTGAAACATAGCCTGGAGCTTTAGATCCCATCTTGTGCTCCATCTATGATGAACTACAAGCAGGGATGGCAATGCACCAGCACCTCTGAAAATGAAGCTACTTCTGTAAGTGCCTATACAGTAACCACCATGTCAGATGATGTCGTAACCTCTGCAAGACGGTTTGTCAAACACCGTATATTGTTGTGACTCCATTAACTATAGCAATTTCCACCATGCAAGGATCAACTCCAGTGTGTCTGAGGTGATCCATGAATAATCTCAACAACTGTGTAAAGTAAATGTTTCCTGCCATATGACAGTGGGAAGCTGGGAGAAAGGGCCAGTTACTCTGCACACAGAGTACTTTGCTATCAAATTCTCACTGATTTTAGCAGGAATTAAGCACCAAAGTATCTAATTTAAGCCTAATATTCTTAATATAATTAGAGGTCATTAGTTGAAAAGCAGTAGCCTGAAGCAAAGCACAAATTAATGCATCCACCATGACGGTAGAAAGTATGCTGAAATTTATTATTTAAATGTACCTTAGATCTTGACTTCTTAGATTTGGACTAGTGTTTAAAAATTCATCTGACAGTTGTTACAGTGATGGTTTGATAGCTGAAGCCATTGCAAAGCAAAGAGGCACAGAAGAACACGTGACAAGTCCCAGTGTAATCATGCCTTTGTATGTAGTCACAGTCTCCCGTCACACATTTGTGTAGATTTATGTATAGGAATATATGATAAAACCAGTATTTTTCATTACTTTGAGATTGTAAACATTAGGGCTTTAGATGCTCTTTAAGAACAATGGGCAGAGGCAAACAGACAGGTGTTAACTAAACACTTCTCTGGGCTGGGGAGGAATTATTCACAGTTTTCCTAGCAATTACATAATTTCTATGCAGTGATTTTACTTCCATGGCCCACTGACTTATATAATTCATTGTGAATGCATCAAGTCCACATTAACTATTTTCAGATGTGTCAGCACAGATCTCAGGAATGACACGATACAGCAAAGCTCATCCTAATTATTTTGGCTCCTTTCTCATAGCTAAAAACCCTCTCACAAGAAGAGTTTTAAAAGCTGAGAGAAATAATGTGGGTGTGAAGGGTAATGGTGTTCCATCAATGGATAAGAAAAAATGACTGGCACTACAATGCTCTGAGGTTACCCAAACACCAGAACTTCTATGTATAAATACAACACATTTAAAAATACAATCCTGACCTACAGCATTAGCAGGTATAGGAATGGCTTCTGATACTCAAATAGTTCCACTGACCTCTTCAAGTCATTAATGGAATGACTTCATGACTTGTCAGAATATGTTCCTAGGCATATAAGGCTCTTCACAATGTTGCTGGAGATGTTTCTCTGATAGCATAATTCACAATGGCACAAGGCTGAAGAAGCTTCTCTAAGAAAAGACACATGCTGGGAAGTGTCTGTTACAGTTTCTTCACCTGAATACTACAGCATTTACTGGAACATCAGAAATGGAAGTGAGAAAGCCTAATTACTGCTATTAATGTGCGTCCTCTTCTCTCACTTCTCCTGTGCACTATAGAAAGCCCCAAGGGCAGCCAGCCCACACTTACTCCACAGAATCACAGAATTGCCAGGGTTGGAAGGGACCTCAAGGATCATGAATCTCCAACCCCCCTGCCACAGGCAGGGCCACCAACCTCCTCATTTAATGCTAGACCAGGCTGCCCAGGGCCCCATCCAATCTGGCTTTGAACACCTCCAGGGACGGGGCACCCACAACCTCCCTGGGCAGCCTGTTCCAGCACCTCACCACTCTCTCTGTAAAGAATTTCCCCCCGATGTCCAACCTAAATCTCCCCTCCCTCAACTTGAAACTATTTCCTCTGGTCCTGCAGTTATCTACCCTGTCAAAGAGTTGATGCCCCTCCTGTTTGTAGGCTCCCTTTAGGTATTGAAATGCTGCAATGAGGTCACCCCACAGTCTTCTTTCCTCCAGGCTGAACAAGCCCAGCTCCCTCAGCCTGTCCTCATAGGGGAGGTTCTCCAGTCCCCTGATCATCTTCGTGGCCTTCCTCTGGACCCACCCAGGGCTTAGAGGAAACGGTAGTGGTTTCATTCAAATTTTTAGTAAGACATCTGGCACTCTTCATTGATTCATCATGAATATTATCCTAAAATTATTTTGCTTTACATCTGTGGTTGAATTGTAGAGAGACACTGCCACATATTGGTATAAAACATCGCTGTCACTCAGTGTACCACGCCTGGCTCTCCCAGACAAAGGACTGCTAAGGAAGAGGTGGGAATTGCAACTGCAACAAAAGGAAAAGATACCAAAAACTAGCGATTAACTTCCCATGATGCTAAAAAGTAGCTCTTGTCTTGCAAGAACTCAGTGGCAGATTTGTCACTGAACTGAGACAAACCTTTGCAGAAAATGCATTGGAGCATGTGATGAGACCTATCTTTAATTGCTTGGAACTATGAAAAGCTTAGCCTATTATTTGTCCTTGAAGCTTTAGCAAGGAGTTTCAGGATTCAAGGCTCAGCCTAGAAAAAGATTTCTCAAGTCAAATGTTAGGTGAGGAACACTGAAAGTTCTAAGGTAGGTGTTTTTGTATGTTCATCTCATCATGATCTGAACTCTCATTTGATGCTTTGCCATCCACAGGAAAGATATCTTGCTCCAAGCTTCCATACCATGCTTTGGGAGACATATCTACAGCCATTAGAGAGTCTATGCTTTTGCAGTTCAAGGCAACAACATAAAGTTACTGAGAGAAGACCAGAAAGATCTTACTGGAAAGAAAAAACCCATCAACTATTGTTTCCTCCCTTCTCCAAACCACAATACATGAGGCTCTGCACTCTTGCAAATTTATCAACAAAAAAAAAATGTACTGTATTCTGTATTGCAGAAAAGATATCAAAATCTAAACTACTCTTAAGCCCAAGAACCAACATCAGATCAAATGATGAGAGCTCTTCCAGTTTTAACTGCATAAACATGAACTTTCAGGTAGCATTTGAATGGCATCCTGTAATGATAATGAGGATTAACAGATCTGCAGATAAAACCATGTGATAGATGTGCTAACTTCCAGCTTGTCATCTTGACAATATATGGCAATGAGAGCAGCTGTTGTAGTATAATGCATTGCCTGCCATATCTTATTTAATTATAAACCATGCACAAATGGCTACGCTTTTACTGATACAAACATTCCCAATTATGAAATTTGTATGACAGCCCACGGCAGTGGGCTGAGCCCAAGAAGCAGCAGGTGCTATACCTGCTGTGACTTCTTTTGATGGATTTGAGATCTAAGAGAATGAAAGAACAGTTCGCAGAAGAGTACGCATTGCCTGATTTCCTGGGTAACAGAAGTAACTCAGGCATGAGGGCAGAACACTCATGATAAGGTGTAAAATGTTTATAACAGAGGCAGCATAATCAATTGCCCAAGGGTGGGTGCATACAGCTGGTCACCCTTCGTTTTTTCAGAGCACAGAATAAAAGTGTAAAAGTTGTTTTATGGAAAGGGAAATAAAAAAAAGGAGAAAACACAAGCTCAAGGACACAGCAACAAAAGAAATCAGGTCAAGCATCACCTTGTCAAGTAAAGCTGACGATCACGCAGCATGATTTCAAGAGAGCTGCCACTCACGTTCCTGAATCCCAGGTATGGAAGGCAGCATGCTAATAGGCTCTGTGCGAGGCCAGGCAGATGCTGAGCATGGCTGCCCAGGTGACAAGCACAGCACTGCACAAGCATGTGACCCAGCAGGGCAGCTGCTGCACATCATGAAGAACTGCTGCAAAAGCAGAAAATCAGTATCTTGAATACATCGTGTGAAATCCATATTGAGGTCAATGAACTTTATTAAAAAATTGGTGATGCTCACTATTTTCTCAATTAATTTCTATGCACTTTAAACCTTGTTTTATATTTCTTTTTTCTTAATGGGTAGTACCACATGCAACCAGATCACAGCCCTTTAGGCAGACCTGCAATATCAACTTATTTCATAAATTCTTTGTGCCTCAAATATTGATTGTTATACTCCATTCAAAGTATTGACTTTGTATATTCATTGTCATCTGTACTCTGAAATAGTGAAACACTTAAACATTATTGCAAGAACCATGGCATGTTCCTCCAAGCTCGAACACGAACATTTGTCGGTAGTTAGAGCCTGTTTCTGCATAAAGAGTCAGAGCATTAGAAGAAATGCTCAGCGGGATTGT
This sequence comes from Phasianus colchicus, assembly GCF_987193195.1. NCBI lineage: Eukaryota > Metazoa > Chordata > Aves > Galliformes > Phasianidae > Phasianus > Phasianus colchicus. Next base: position 28,722,185 of record NC_143439.1, read on the forward strand.
TCAGCAAAACCTTTATCTCACCAGTGTAGGAGATGGAAGCAAAGGGCATGTAAGGAATGAAATAAGAACTGGTTTCTAAATGAACATCCAATAATAATTCCACAGTACTCAACAACATTCTTTTGAGACAGAGAGAGGCCTACACATGAGTCTGATTCACAGGGTCAAAGATTTTCTATCCAGTTGAACATTATTATTATTACTCTCAACATCTAGAAAATCTGCTTCCAAAACCTGCAGCTGAAAAAGATCAGCAACCACAAGCCTAAGGTCAGTCTGAGAATCGTGGCACTTTTTTTGAAAATTTACTGCACTGGAACAGAATATGAAGAGGAAAGAATTATTAAAACTGTTGAAATTTTCATTTCAGGACTAGGTTCCCTTCTGGGAAGACATTTCACTAAGTCAGAGGAATTCAATCAGAAGCAGTTTGGTCAGGTCCTCAGGATCTAGCTCAGTCTTTCCTATATCAGCCTTTCTGGCAGAAGGAAAATACCATTCTGCCTTTCCACATTAATCACTGCAAGCTTCAGAGCCCCAAACACTTTTAAACATTACATCAAGCTTACAAACACCATGTGAAGCTTATTAGAGCCACCTTCCAGCTGTGCTATGCTGATCCACAGAGAGGGCAAAGAAGAACAGCAGACCAAAACAAAACAGCACCTAGGCTTTTAATTTTCTCTCCATGATGAATTGAGATAGCCTCCTATGGAGAAGTTGCTATTGATAAAAGCTGTTCTAGCCTTATGGGGTCAACAAGGCCAGCAGAGATGGCACCATTATTCTTTCCTGGAAGAGAAAATCTCCTCTTTGGAGGCTGTCCTCTTTGGAATGGATTAGAAGAAAAGTTTTGAGAGGGCTGTATTTAATCTCTCCAAAATGTCTGTGCTGATATAAAAGCTGGAAAAGAAAAAAGATGTTGGACTGATGGGAAAAGACACAGTTCAAAGCCTTCATTTTACAGAAGCATCAATAGAAGGTTACAATTTTTCCCCTCTGAGGCAACTCCTGTTGGCTGGATTGTCAAGCTGTTTTTTCCCTCCTCAGCCATTCAGGTGACAAAACTGCATGCCATTTACTACCTCTTGGCTATGAAGGCCATTTGGAGGAGTCATTTTTCTCCTGTATGATTTCAGGAAAAATCTCAAGAAGTTACTAACTGACTACTAGTTTTAGGTATACAGTCCAAAGTATAATAACAAAACACAGCTTGAAAAATAGAAGCCCTTATCAACTTCTCGATATTGTATGTCTTTCAGGTAGCTAAAACCAAGCTGCCAGAAAGAAAAAAAGATCTGACTTAATTGAACTGTAGATCCTCCTGTAACCAGTAGATTCAACATCTAGAGGGTAGCCCTTGCAGACTTCATTTGGAGCCAGCTGATTCTGGAAGAATTCCATGCGTGTAGTAGTAAGTATCAGTATGCTGGTACAGATTATCATGAAGACGAGACAAGGGACAAACACGTTAACGATGGAGATTGCTTTGGCTTGTTTTTACAAGCTGTATCATTTTGAGTTATTGAAAGAATTTAAATAAAAACCTGCAGATATGAATCACAATCAAGCTAAATTTCCTATAAAGAAAAACAGCTTTATGCACCGTAATAATATATGGGTAAGATAATTAAGAACCAGAAAAAGAGTAATCTGTAAAACTATATAACTAGAAAAACGCAGAGATTGAATAGCATTTCATGTGCTTTAGCAAACGATCACTCAATGTCTGGTACACATCACACAATTAAAGCAAGATAAAAGTGCTATGGAGAGTTTGTGTGTGCTGTTCAAACAGTACTGCATGCATTACATGATAAGTCATCATAATTTATTCCACTGATAACACCCTAGGATCATTTGCAGACTTACAACAGTCCAACATATTCAAGTTCTGTTAAGTATTCCCTCCAAGACCTATTTTACTCCTGCCTCCATCGCTTACAATTCCATTAACTCCATAAATACAAGAAATGAAGAGGTCAAGATGCCCAAATCCATGCTTTTGAACCATTACTGTTATTAACAACAAACACACTGTCAAAATATCATGTGGTGCCTTTTCCCTGATGCAAAGTCCCAGTTCCATGTAGCAACTTCACTGACAACACTTGAAACTAGCAAAGGGTTTCTGGGCTGCAGTGCTGGCTGCTGCAAGGGAGAAGTCAGGCAAAAGTCCTTTTGATATGGAAGATTCCCAAAGCACATTGTCATGGGGCAGCTGGAATCTGGTGGCAGTCAAAGGCCAGCCTGCTTCTGGACAGCAGATGCTCCACACATGCAGTTGCAGCATAAGTGCTCCGCAGATGAGGCTGTGAGTCATGGATCTCCCATAACCAGAGTTTTAAAATCATAGAATCGTTTAAGTTGGAAGGAACCATTAAAAGGTCAATCTCCCCTGCAGTGAATGGGGATACCTATGGCTAAATCAGGTGCTCAGAGTCCTTTCTAGCCTGACCTTGCATGTCTCCAGGGCTGGGGCATCCACCACATATCTGAATAACCTATTGGAGTGCTTTTCTAATGCTAGGGTGAGGTCTGCCCCCCATAGCAATCATGGCAGACTCAAGTTTTTATTTTTATGAATTCAGGGACCTACCAGATTTCAAAATCCTCCTTCAAAATCACTAGTACTATACAACATTGCTTTATTCAAATTCCATCAAGACTGATGGATGCAGTCCCAGTTAATGGGAAGGCTGTGCAATAATGCAGTCAAAACAGATTTATTAGGCCTGAAAGTACATTATCCAGACAATAGGAAGAAGAGTACGAGCATGAGGCCTTACAGTTACCTGGTAAATCTGCGTCCTTCTCTGTGCATCAAACTTAGTAATAAAATGATGGAACTACCACTGGCAGTTTCTACCAGAGACCTTCCAGCAACAAATAAAGCCAGATACTCCCCTCTCCAATGCATTTACAAGGATTACATTCAGTTGATTACTCCAAATGAGATGTACATAGAACTGATCACGTAGCAGAGCCTCGGGTTAAGTATATATACAGGACTTTACTGCACTTCTTTAAGAGGAAGTCTAAAAGCAAGATTTAAAGGAAGGGATCCTTTGGAAACATAGCTATAGGTAATGCTTCACAAATTTTCCTTCTCAAGAAAACATAGAACACCACTAGAAGGGAATATGAAGTCCCTGATTCCTCAATAAAATTCTAAAGGAACCTGTGACAGACTGAGTTCCTGAATCTACAGTGTGAGACCTGGTAAGACCTTCCTTCTTTGAATATCCTCCTCTTTCCCACAGAAGCTGGAAAAGAAGATAAACACTGGAAAATATAGCGTTTGAATTTTGATAGCTGTTGAAAGAAATACCTCTGTTATAAAGAAATGGAAAGTACAACTCTTAGAATCATCTGCTTAACCTCAGCACTGGTTGGGTGGCAGCAGTGTTAGTGGAAACTTATCACACTTTTATTAGTAAATTGAAAAGCATTTGGATAGCAATCACCATAATCAGCACTTTCACAAAGCCCTAGAAATTGTAATAAGCTTTTAGACAGCAGCTGGCTTCACATCCTAATCAATAGAGACTGCGTTTAACTTACCCACACAAAAGCCAGAATACTCAGTCCACTGAACATGTGGAGTTTGACTAGAGATAACCACGCCTTCCAAAGCAGACAGTCATTCTGAGAGATGTCCTTGCATTCCTTCTACGTACCCCTGCGGTAGTAACTCCACCTCCAGAATTTTACTTAGCTCTGTCCCTGGGAAAAGGCATGCATCTTTGCTGTTGTTTATTTAAAAGCACCATGTTGTAGCTGGAAAACTTGCTATCTCACCCCAAAGAACAGCATTCTTGTCTTCCCATTTATTTTTATATTTTATATTTTTAAGTATATTTATTTAAATTTAATGCTGGATCTATAAGGCACTGGTAGCTTATTTAAGCTACTTCATTCCTTTTGATATGCTACAATTTTCTTCTACAATCAATAGCTAGGAGGATGTAAACAATATTCTTTTCTTATTTAACTGTTCATTGTTTAATTTCAGGTAAGAGTTGAGTGGATTTTGCTGGTTAGGGTAGTTGGCTTTTGTTAGTGGTGGTTTTGTTGTTGTTCATTTATGTCAGGTTTTGTTTGTGAAACAATAGCACGTTCCTGGATTTTCACCAGTAAAATGATCAGTGTCATTCCCGGGCTGAGACCAGCAGGTGGAGCCCCGTCAGCTTTCTATGCAGCAGAAATATTTTTTCTGAGCAGCTTTTGAAGCAGATCAAGCACTTATGTCATGCACGTATTTTTCATCTGGACAAAAAAACACCTGGCTTTTCCTGCAGAATCTTCAACCATATCTCACCATTATCACTGCGACTGTATTTAGCCATGGCAGAAAGATATTTCTGCAGGAAATAGGCTAGGTATTTCACAGCAACAAATCTGTCAAAAGCCTCAGCAAGAGCTCTCCTTAGAACTTGGTGCTGGGCTGGAATACCCGGCCTTCTAATATGCGTATGGCCCCAGATCATGCAGCTAGGCTGAGAAGATTTAAAAGTGACAGAGAGGTGAGGTTTTCTGCACTCTGCTGCTCCATACCACCACATGCCAGTACCCTGCTCTATACCAATGCACACAAGATCTATGGGAAACTTCATCTCTCTCTTATGACATAATGAGGCCAGGAACATAAAGATTTCTAACCCTGGTGAAAGAAATCAGGGGTGAATTCTTAGCGCTCACAATTCAGTAGGAATTATAAGCTACATCCCAAACCTGCACACAGTAAAACCCCCGGCCTTTTGGGCTCTTCACAGGGACACAAGCAAAGGTTAGAGATGGGGGATCTGAGCTTTGTGGTGGTAACATCTCTGCCAGCTTTAAGAGCCTATAGGGCTTCTTCTCTGGGGACCAAAATACAAAGATGATGGCTTCAACTCTTCATCCTAAAGGAGAGGAGATCTGGTGGTCATGGAGAGACAGTCTGCCATAGAGCGATGCTGTGTTCAAGGGAACCCAAGTTAAAGTCTTTGATACTACTCAGAGTTTGGTAGGGAACAGAAAACTGAGATTTAAGGCATGAGCTCTATTCCCTCATGGCAATGTGGCCTGAGCCCTTTGAAAAGGAGGGGGGGAGAGTGTTTCTTCAAATAACCCCTCAAGAGGAAAAACATTATCCTTTGCTTATCCTGGATCTAAGTCAAGGCCCACAAAAGGCACTGTCCAAGCTTCCAGTTCCTACAACCCACAGTAGGATCACAGATATCTAGTTGTGTGGATGCAGCCATAAAACCAAGACATTTTTCCTGAAGTTGATCAAAAAACTCCTGTTCATTGCAGTGAAATCTATCAAGTCCTACAAGGATTTTGTAGCACTAGATAGAAATCCCACAGATTAAACATCAAAGCTGTGAGCTATCCAGCCCCTGTAGGAGAGAGCTTATTAACTCAATGGCATGCTGGATCCCAGTGCCTAGAAAATGTGCTTACTTTTCTATTCCTTAGCCACATAGTAATTTAATACTTTGGACAATACATCAGTACTAAATCAAATACTTTCCCCTGTGTCACAGGGCATGTTGCTGTCTGACAAGAAGCAAGACAAATACACCTTTCCATTCCTACCAGCAACCTGCTAGCTTTTATGAGTGCACGATTAAGAAGGGAATAAGAAGCAGCTGATTTTTCTAGTTTATGTCAAAATACAGCAGACCAAACTTCGCTGTTGGGCACTTATGATTTCAAGCTCCAATCTTAGAGAAAATAAGATATGAATAATAAAAATAGTGAAAATAGCAACTCAAATATCTGCCTCTGGATCATCTGTGTAATCAGGAAGGGTAGGGAGGATCTGTCCATCGTAACAGGTTACTCCTTGGAAAAACTTGGGAAGATATCAGGTCCCCAGAAATAACTGCATTTTCAGCAGTGTTTGAGTGACCATCTGTGCTGCATGTACTTCTCAGTATGTTTATTGTGTTTGTTTAAAACATATGAGGAGAATTTGAAATAGGATGCACTGTATAATATTAGTAGCTACTATTTTCCTAGCTTGAACAAACCAACATGGTTTAATTGATTTCACTCCAATGTTCAAGTTTTATAGTAAGTAATACTAGCTGCTAAAGATCTAACTTCACTCAGAAATAATCTACTACACTTTCTGACTGCATTTGATTGTACATAAGTCAGGGCTGCATTGAGAAGGTAGAAGTCATCCAGCTGCCAGGTTTCCACCTGAATGCCAAATACACACTCTCAGGTTGCTCACAGCTTAACAGGTACTCTGAATTACCAGCAACACCCCCACCTCACTACATTAGCAGTTGAGGATTGTTTCTGTGCTGGAGATTTATATAATGCTTTCTCCTCCAAGATGCAGCTTCCCTGGGAGACCAGCTGATCAGTTCAGCTGCTTTCACTCCGTTAAATGAACTGGAAAGGAAGCTGAAGTGCTCAAAAAGGGATGCGCGGTGCTGCTTACCTCAGTCTATGCCTGAGCATTCTAACATTTTCAGGATTAGCTGAATCAGAGAGGATGATTTCAATAATTTCCTTATGCTGTGTGAATTATAAAACCAAAAATAAGGACTGAAACAGCACATAAGTTGTAGGTTATCTGCACCTATCATATGCTGACCTCCAACATGTAAACAACAGAGGAATGCTGCTGCACCATTGTTTGTCTGGATGCTAATTTACCATTTCATATGAGACCACACCTGGGAACGATCCAAAAGAATGGCAGAAAAGGACCAGAAAGATGGAACATATAATCATTAGCTAATCATTTCACTATCCTGCAACTTTTTGAAAGGGATGCTACTTCACTTAAAGTGTCACAGCTCTAGGTTTCCAACATACCTGGTACACATCTGATGCTTACGAGGAAAGTTTACCTCATGCACTTAGTATCCCTGTGATGTAAGTCAAGATTTCAACATGCATATCCACTCATAAACACAATCCAATACAGTGCCTATGACATATGATTTCAGTATGTAGATTTGGATAGCTCTATAAAATACTTCTTGATGTGGCTTACTTTGGTACACTACCAACAAAGACATGCCAGTTCCAAATCTACATTATCCCTAGTAGTAATGCTACAGTGTGATGGAAAGCATAGCAGTAGTAGTGGGGTAGCACAATCCTAGGTTGCAGCAAATGAGAACAAGCCTAAGTGCAGCAGTTGTAGACACAGAAATAAAGGAAAGAAAACTTCTTACTTTTGGAAGGCCTCAGGTAGACAGGGATCTCCAGAGAAATATCCTCGCTTCCACTGCCAACCCTTAAATGAGGTCTGGGAAGGGGTGAATCCTGGAACCACCCCTTCTGGTCACACAGCTGTACTGCATGCACCTGAGGCCGGCCCTCCCCCCCCCCGGGTTGCCTCTGCCTTCCCACCAGGTGCTCAATCACAGGCCGTGACTCAGCATTTCTGCTACACTAGTAAAAGCACGATGCCTGCTCTGTAGCTAAAACTTTTGCTTTTTCCAGTTTCCATTGTCCTGTATTTCCCTAGACCTACCTACCACTAGATACTTGGATTGATCAATAGTATGTATAAAATCACAGTGTTAGTAAATTTTTTCTGTAACAGACAAATTGTTGTGTTATCTTTAGGCATGTAAAATTCACTGTCACACTGTTATTTGACCTCATATAAGACAAAGACCTGTTATATACTCAATTTGATATCGTGGCTGATATCATTTGATAACATTTTTGTTCATTACAAAGGTCAACCTTTCAAATCCTCTGCTTCTCTAGATGTGCTCTCAGTGGCATTCTCATTAAGTAGACACAAAGCCTTCTCTCCTAGTTCTCATTAATGATAATAAAAATGAAGGGCATTCCCATTTAGAGTTAACTCTAGAGACAGCACTGGACACGATCCTGAAACAACATGATTAAACTCTCACCAGCATCTCCAGTTCAGGCAGCTAGGTGGGGTGATGGGAGAGAGTAACTATTCTTTGGGATACTAGGGTACAATCCAAAAGAAACTATTGCTGGATGACAAGTCTGTATTATATGTATTATAAGAAGGCCTCAGATAAAAATCATACATTGAAGATGACAGAATTGTTTATCTACCTCATTAAGCACCAACTCATCCTGCTATCCAGCTTTTTCCACTTGATGATACTACTATATAAGGTAGAAAGACCGAAGCACAGCACTTCCAAAGAGGCTTATTTTGCCTGTATTTTTTATTGCTAGTATACAGCAGTTTGAAATAGCATCTGTTCACTTCTTATTTGCATTTGCGGAAGACAACAGATACCATTATTAGTAATTTTTAAAAGTAGTGTCATAAGAAACAGAAAAATTGATAGACCAAAAAAATCCATATAGAAAAACAGCTTAATCAAAGCATATAAAATAGCGCTGTTTCAGACAGCTAGAAGAAAATATTTTACACTATATATTTCATCAGAGAATCTAATATTGACACCTAACAGATGGAGAAATCTTAAAGCATAGACAATTATTAAGGAAGAAGTCATTTCAGCATAATAGATGGACAGAGATTTATTAACCTCTAGTCATAAGTTACACATTAAATAAAAGCAGCAAAACAGAAAAGAATATTAATTACCAGCTGAGAGGAATGGAGTTAATGTAATTCACTCTTGAAAGCATGTATGAGAAATAGTAATAAGCAACTGCTTTTCCAACTATCTTCATTTTGGAAAAATCTAAAAAAGTATGAATGCACATATTTGCATGCATAAAATATTTTATCCCAATGAGGTTGCTGAAGAAAACCCAGTATTATTCTCTAACTTTGCTTCCTTTTTGTATTAGGGGCTTTGATTTCTGGAGTGTTTACTCGGAACAATTTCAATTGTTCTTTACTGTGCAGATTCAGGAGAGCCAGATTTTTAAAGCAAAGATTAAGTGTATGATGGTTGTGTGGCAAGATTATTGATGTTTTTGTGCTGTCTTGCTGCAACAGCTACGAAGTATAATAATATCGAGCATCTTATGCATCTCAAAGACTATGAGGGAGATTGATGTTATTCTGCCTATTTTCAGACAAGGAAATTGAGGCACAGGAATAGGAAAAGACATCTTTCCTCTCTGCTTACACAGTGGTGGCTACAGAAACCTGGCAGGTCCCCTGACTCGGAAACATACTGGGCCTTGGTTGCCTCCCAGATCCCAAGAGGAATCTATTTATGGAGCTATAGCTCTGCAGCTGGAACAAAAGCAGGTACTGGCAAGGACTGGCCTTGATGAGAGTCAGGAAAAATTGTCATGCCTTGCACACACGCACAGTGCCTACTTGAACTTGATGGCTTTTGTGCTGACAGGAGCAGCTGTGCTCACTCCCCTGATTTGATAATGAGATCTGTAAGTTTGTAGCGTGTCTTTTCAGAACCAAGAAGATTTGGTCTGAGTTTGTTGTTTCACGTGGGACAGACTTCCCCCTCTATTTCTCGTATTCACCTCTGCATCTTTGTTCTCTCCCTTCCTGAAGACTTGCAGGACATTCAGGTCTAATTAGTGCTAACAAAAGTGCTCCTCTCCAAGGATACAGTAATGGGATGGACAGAAGAAAATAAAAGAATGACACATACAGATCTGGCATATAAACAAGTTGCCCCTCCTTCACTCCATTCCTGTTCTCTTCCCTGACCCAATTTGCGTCCATGTAGGGCAGTAGATGGAAAAGAAGGATAATTGCTCTGCTTGCTCTGCTCTGTCTACTAGATGCAGCTACTCTCTTAAAAAATTAGTGTATCCTTTTCATCTGGCTTCTGAATGTATTTTTCCTCAGGTTCTGGAAGCTCCTGCACAGCCACAAAACTAAAGTCTGAGTATTCTTGATTTCTTGCTTTGAGATTGCAAAATGTTTAATTTCCACCAGCTTCTACTTTCATCCTTTTGTTCAGAAACAGCCACATTGACAGGTTTCCTATACTTTTGTTTGAAGACACTAAACAGCTACTCTTGCCAGCTGCAAAGAGTAATGCTCACACAGGGTAAGGTGCTTTCCCCCTACCCAGTGTGACAGCAAAGTTCTCATACCTCAGCAGAGGGACAAGAGGAGAGTATAAATTCCAGCACAGGATATTTACTGAGCTTGTCTTAAAAAGTCATGAAGGTGTGCAACCTATAGTTTCCTAGAAGCAAAGAATTCACAGCCCAGCTGTGTGCCTGGTCTCCCTGCCTGGCAGGCCTGACTAATCTGTGATGGGAGCTGTCTGCATCTTGGCTATTTTGAAAAGATGTCAGACTTCTTCTTGGACTTCAGAAAACCATAAAGTTGCAAACACTAGAATTACTGTAGCCTGGGGCCATGAGGAGGGAAGGATGAAGAGCTCTCTTTTTTTTTTTTTTAGTCAAAGAATTGAGATATAGTACTCTGATCCTTGTACGAATTTCTCACCTGCTTCTTTGTAAGAGGAGCACATTACGCTAACAGATTCATACAAGGCAAAATGAGATCTAATATTCTTGGAGAGTAAAAGCATCTAGGCAGAAATTAGTGTGAGCTGTCTGGGAATCAAACACTAAGATCTGTACTACAGATTTAAGGCAGGGGCCAATTGTGTTCCTTAGTTTAACTTCTGTTAAAGACTTAGATTTTCTTATTTTCTTTCTAACCCTAAAGAGACTGAGATTTCCCCCTCTGTGGCTAAAAATTAACACAAAGATGTTGTTATCACTTTGCTGCAGTGAAAAGCCTTGCTGCAAATCTAGTCTGCACCTGCCAGCCTGGGGATACAATGCCAGCTGAAAAGCTTCTGCTGATAGACTTTGTATAGGCTTGTCTCTGCCCTTTGAAACAATGGAAACAAATTATGTTTTGCACAAACAGAGACAACCATCTATTAACATTTTGCTATTCTTTGATCTCCAGAGTGCTCCAATATTTCTGACAAACTTGTATTTGGCAACAAAGCCTCTCAAGATACAGAGCCTATTGAACACTATTCATTACAGACAAGCAAGCTGAACAACTTTCCAAGCTATTACTTGTAATGATGATGATTCAGACAAAACAAAAAGAAATCGCTGTTACAAATTCCCTTTCAATTTCTGTCAATATCTATCATAGGAACACTGTGTTAAATAGCCCTTAAAGATGACTTTTACAACTTGAATGGGAAACACAAAGTAAAACACAGCAGGAGGCAATTGAAATGCTTTGCTGCTAATCTGAGAGAAAAGGCAAAATGGAGGAATTAGTCATTTGTAACACGGGGAGGGGATTCATCTAGAGAGGAGCCCATGGCCAGGGGCATCACATGCATGTTCTGGCCTCCTTTGGCTTTGTCCCACCCTTACCGCCTCTCTGGACTTGTGTTACAAAGATATCCCACTGGGACACTGAAGCAGCAGATGACTTTTGAAATATCTTCTGCTCTTATTTTCAACACACACAAATAGCTCTGTTGTGGATTTGGCCCTTTTGTTGGGAACTGTAGTGAAGATAGCAGTAGCTATTTCCACTTCAAAGAACATGCAGCTGAAGAGGAAGAAAAAAAAGTGATTAGACAGGCACATAAGAAAAATGAGTGCATAAATGTGGAAGAAGAGGGGGAAACTTGGGAAAAACGTGAAATAGGTCTGGAGGGTGTCGTCTTGTAAATTGGTAGGAAAAAGATGTTACTACTTAGAATAATTTTGCACAGCACTGAGCACAAGGTGTACTGGAGTCATCCTAACTGAAATGTTCCAGCACTGTTAATAAAATTGTTAAAAATAGAGGCTCTAAAAATAGAAGACTTGAGTAGTCCCAGCTGGATTACATGCTAATTTTCACATTTTGGCTGCATTACTGGCCAAGGATTCATCCAGTACTACAGGCCACTGTCTTCTTCTCATATCTTGTCAGAAACTGCTTACATTCAGAAGCATCCAGAAAAGTTTCCTTGCAGTCTTTACAAAAATGAGGAGGTTTTTGGTGGAGTTTCTGTGATGCTTTCCAGGAAGTGGTTGATACGTGTGAAAGGAGGAATGAAAAGCAAGGGAAATAAAATTCCTGGTCAGGACGGAGGATTAATTAATGAAGCATAAAACCTTTTAAAATGACTAGCTCTCAAAAGGCAGGTGAGAAACATGCTCTAAAAAATGTATGCCTATAAGGTGAATTTTCTTCCTCACTCCTTGTTTATATGTGACTCACACTCTTAAGTGTAAATAAGCCTACCCATTATTCTTGTATGCTCTCTGGCATCATTGTAGGTTTAAAATATTTAATACTAACATAGTATTGATTTAATGGTTTCTTGTTCCTTTCTACTACTCAACTCATTTAATTAGATCTAAGTGGGTGACCATGCAGTTTTAATACCAATTTTTCTCACTGAGTAAAAAAGGAAAAGTTTAAGTCTGTTGTCCTTTTTTTTTTTTTTTTTCAAGATGGTATTTACAAACTGCTCATAAATCTCTTTGGATTCATCTCCAATAGAAATGACTTCATTTTCACTTGTTTTCACGTACTTTTTTCATTTTGGTGCTTTTCAAGGGAGAGATGGGCTGAAAATAGGAGAAGGAAAGTAAATGGCATGAGAAAGCTCAGGTGTAAACTTCTCACTACCTTGCTCTGACATATCTGTAACCTGTGCTATTATTGTAAGAAAGGGCACTTTTGTTTCTGCTTTGTCTCCTTAACATACTAGATTGACACTAAATTACAGTAGCTTGTTTTGCCATTCTGTTCAGATGGCTTAGGAGTATGTGTGTTGCTACTCTCCAATCTGGTTTGTGTAAACTGCTTCCACACAGTTTTGAATTAAATCAATTTTAGCTATGGGCAATCGTTGACTTACATATCTATAGATAGATGAAAACTCCTTTGTAAAGTTGACAATCACTCTGCAAGCTTTTAATATGAGCCCTTCCCTGAAGCCAATTTAGATTGAGCTGATTCTACCGATAGGCTGTGGCATGAACAACATGACCTTCCAGCTCTGAGGGGTGAAATCTCAACTCTGCTGAAATTGGTGTCAGATGAAAGCATGAGCTCATCCACTGAGCTCAGCTCCTTCCCTCCCTCCCCTCACACCCAGACTTTCATAGTGCCTCTACTTCCATTACTTCTCAGTAAATACTAGCGCTTATACTTCCACAAAGAATGGTGAAGCTTTCAGTGTTTGGAAAAGTGGATCTTCTCCCCTATTAAAACAGAACATTGATCATGAGCAACTTACCATCATCACTTGATCTCTATGGCCAGGACAAATTCACCTACAAAACCCCAAACATTTTTGTACAGAAAGTAACATTTTCCAGCTGATCTATTTTACCTAAGTTCTGAGAAAATGAAATATAGGAGAAATATAGGTGTCAAAAGAGCCTCGTTCAACACGAGAGAAGAAGAGTCAACACGAGAGAAGAAGAGTAGATTAAATTACTGAGAAGCTGGACTGAAAACCCTCTTGCTTTCTTCCTGTGATTGGATCCTTCAGCCAGAATCTGTTTTTCAGAATAAACATTCATACAGGACTCGACAAAAAGGGAAAGGAGCCTCTGACTGTGACTGGAGACCCAGCATATAACTGCAAAGATCAGCATATCATCATGACTTCAGGCCATACATGGGGTTCTCCATATTTTGTAAAACTCCCTTTAAGTCCCCCTCTTAGGCAGATCTCATGGACCTAGCTTCAGAGGCAGGTGGGCTCAACAAAAGAATCAGCTCCATATTCATTTTTAGATTTTGTCCATTGTAAAAATGATTAGGGACTCTACCCTACCAACATTGCTTGAGTCTGCCTTGGGTGGCAGAGGAAGAACATCTGCAACTTAAATAGAAGTAACTTAAATAGAATAGAATAGTTCAGTTGGAAGAAACCTTCAAATTTCATGGAATTCAACTTCCTGATCTCTTCAGTGCTAACTAAAAGTTTAAAAAAAAAAAAAAAAAAAAAAAGTAACTGCATTCCACTCCTGCATCCATATTGATAAAAATATTGAGCAGAACTAGCCCTAAGGAACAGCACTAGTGACCATCCACCAGCCATATGGAGCACCATTCACTACAAGTAACCAGAAATGTAAAATTACTTTCTGTGCAAATCTGGCAAAGATGAAATCTGTTGTTCTAGGAAATCTTCCAAAAACCATTCTATTTCAGAAAGATATGTAAGAAACAGGTATTTGAAAGAGAAATACACAGCTCAGCTTGGTTAGCATTGCGGTGTACATAAAGCATAAAAAGCAAAAGCCAAGAGACAAAAACCATTATTTTAATGCTTTTAAAAAATCATATGCACAATCCTGCATGTGATTTTTCCTCCTCTTGTATTCTCAGGATAATCTCATACTCAGACAGCAGCTAACCTATTTTGATGGGGGCAGTTAGAATGCTAGTTACTGTGTGAATGCTCATACATTAAACTGTTATAAAAAGGAAAGTGAAGAAGAAAGAAATCAAAATTTCATCAACTAATTGAATAGATTTATTCAAGGAGAAGGAAAGAACCTTGATCTGAGAAAGATTTAAGCATGCACAACTTACATTCTTAACCTTGCTGAGCACTCTACTTAAGAAAGCGGTTCAGAGTACTCCTCTATTGATTATTAAACAATACAATAAAATTTAATGGCCTTGTCAGCAAAACACTTTCAGTCATCTCAGATGTCACTGATATCACTACTGAACTAAGAGATGCTTGCAAAGGAACAGACAAAAATTTTATGTTTATCAAGGAAATGCAAGTATTGCCCATTTCCCTCTGTTTATCCTTGCTAAACTGGCAGCATAATTGCACTCCAAAGCATTGTTTTAAGTATCACTACCTTTTCAGAAAAAGAAAAAAAAAAGATTTAAATTACCATGTAGTTTCACTTAAGGCCAGGTAATATAACTAAGCCTTCTTGCAAAGAATTGGATTCCCTCCTGCTTTACACCCCAGTTTTACATGGCTGTAAATTACACCAAAGAAAACCAAAGCATCACAATGACTGATGTTACTGGAGTTTGAGAAAACACTTCTTGACCATGATAAAATGCCCTGACCTTAGGGATCTGGCACAGAAAAGAAGGATCCAGGATAATCCAATATTATTTATGGAAGGCAGTGCTGTCTTTCTAAAATTCACTGCCTTATACTGATATCTTATTTCTTTAAATATTCTGGGAGAAAATGCAGGTATTAATCAAGCAGCCACACTGTACTGAGCAGAGTATGAAATTCCCTGTTTCCCCTCTGAAATCTGCATTTCCAGCTTTAGAAATATTTTCTGTTGATTTATCTAGCTCTTGAACTGTGTTTAAGAGGTTGGTTAATTAGTATTTAGATTGCCAAAGACACACAGGATATGGGAATGATGACTTCGACCATTTCACCAAAAATATCCTTTCCTGGGTAGTTTCTCTGGCCACGATATCATGGTCCTTAGGGATCAATGGTACCTTGCACGTGGAATCCCTCCCATTACCTCATGTTCCACTGTTCTCATGATAGATACACATCTTTTTGACAGTCCATTTTCTCAGTAACTTTAATATTAGTTATATTAACTAATATATAAATATATTAACTAAGCATCCAAATATTAACTAAGCATCCACAGAATAGGCAGGAAAAGACCACACGTACCGATTTAGAGAGACAGAATATTAACAGTACTACCCAACAACAGAGTAAGTCTGTTGCAGAATCAGCCATACAATACAGGTCTCTTGTACCTCTTCTTAACCAAGCTACAATTTCCTTCTATAAATATAATGATTAGCATACACAGAGGCTAGAGAATTTGCCAGCTTTGTAATACTCTGTTTTAGACAGAAGAAAATTAATTTGCTGAAGTACTAGATGAAAGAAGGAGCTTCCTGAATCTGGAAATCTGAACCACAGTATTACCTGAAAGCCTCGGGGACCAGTAAATAAGCCCACAGGCAAATATGGAAAGTACACATTTCCAGGGACAGTGACGGAAAGGCAAATGTCATTCTTTCTCTCACTATTAGAATTTCACTGCCTGCTGTATCTTCTTTTGAATTTGAAATCCAGAAAAAAGTAACCACACATTGCTGCAGTTGTCTTTGTAACAAAATAATAAAAGTACCTTTGTAAGATACTTTTGGACATCAGCAGATGAAAAGAAGTCAAAAACTTAGAAATTGGTTATCTCAGAGATGAATTTTATCTTTTTTTTTTTTTTTTAAATCTACTTTTGAATTCACAAGCAAAATGCAAGAAAACAACAACCACCTGCATAATTCTGTAAGCGATCCTTCCCATTTGTTCTAGGGAATATTAATCTGAGCACAACAGCCTGCTAAATTTAACAATCGGTCGAGGTGGAATCAAAGAAAACATTTGTCATTCTGCACGTGCCTGACTCTTTCACATCTCCTTCCTTTCCATGTTAGTAGAATTCTGATTATTTCCTGTTTTCAAATACACAGTCACTTTATCTCAACTTGAACAGCTACTTTTATTTCATCTTTAGTAGTATCTTCCATTATATCCAAAGGGAAAAGTAAGAAAGAATCCAGGCATTTTATCTCAGAATTTAAATTCCTTATATGTCATCTGTGGTTTCTAATACATCAGAAAAGAAAATGCTCATAAGTTATAGTGAGAAGATCTCTTTATAGGCAAATGAACAAAACAGTGTAAGAGTCCTAAACAACTAAAAGTTTGGAAACGTCTATCCATCTCCAGTACAGAATCCATTATACATGACCATGGGATTTGTAAATCATCTACTAAGCAGAGATACAGAACTGGATGAAACTCAGACTCCAGAAAAGTCAGAAATAAAGGTCTCACTGAATTTAGCAAGGCAAAGGATTGCATTTTCAGACATACTACAAAGATTAACTGATTCTCATTTGAGAAGTGCTATGTTTGTGCTAAGCAGCTCTGGAATGATTGTAGCTTCTGTTTTAGTCCAAGTAACTTTTTCCCCAAAGAGATTTTTGCTCACTGGAAACTGTTTCTTCAATGCAGTAAGTGGCCATCTGCACTTGAGAGAAGTGAGGGCTGTAAAGTTTGGAATAACCCAGGCAGACAGCCTAATGGCACAGTTAGATGACTCATATCTGAAAATCCCTGGAAAACAAAACAAAACAAACAGACATTTCGGAGGAGATGTGACTGTGTTTGTTTGCTCTTTGCAGGGCCCTAAGGAACTTGCAAAGGTCAGCCCATCCTTCTCTGGGCAGGCTGAACTATACCTAAGTCATCTCTGAATGATGCGTGCCACTGGAGGTCTGTAGGGAAAGAATACCCTGTCTCCCAAGGTTATCTACTTCAATTTCTTCCTTTCCTCACATGGTTACCCTTTGCTTTTTGACATGAGCCTATCAGCCCTAGATAATAGCAAAAATGCATCCAGGCTGTTATTTTGTCTCTGATTCCAGTAATGGCCAGCAGCAGCAGCCAAAGATTCAGTAGATTTTCATTGAGCTGATGTATCTTGACAGAGTGAGAATGTCCACGTGCTCTGATGATCTAGTTTAATTAAGTTGTTTTGGAATGGGGCAGCTGTCCCCTCCCAGCTTCTTGTGCACTCCCAGCCTCTTCATTAGCAGGATAGCATGAGAAGCTGAAAAATCCCTGACTTAGTGTACGCACTGCTTAGCAACAACATCAGTGTGTTATCAAATCTGTTTTCCTCCTAAATCCAAAACCATACCAGTCACTCTGAAGAAAATTAACTCTATCCCAGTCAAAAACAGGACAATGACTACTGCAAAATTTTCTACATGAAATATTCTGACATCACATTCTGCACATTATTTGTACATTGGATGTCACATCTTCATATAGTTTGCTACGAGTCAAGCAGATTTCCATTGGCTATCCTTACTTAGACATAGAAGAAAAACAAAATCCTCATATACTCAATGGCATACAGGCAAAAGCCATGCAAGTTCTCTCTTTTCTCTTGAAATCTGACCTCACAATCCCATATACAAAATATAAGTTTAAACCATATGCTGCAGAGGTCCAAACCAGTGTGTGAAGTTCCATCATAGCAAGGTGGTACCTGCCCCTGCTAGTACAGGATTTCTTCAGTCGAGTTGAAAAAAAACTGACCTTTTGGCTTTTCCTTTCCCAATTCCTGCTAAACAGTTCAGCTTCTGCTGTGAATCCTTTGTCATCACACAGGGGTCCCAAGCCAGCAGATTCGCTACAGTGCATGTAGAAGAGCAATTAGACACAAGCCAATGCTTGGCTCTGAGAGCAGCTGCACTGGCAGAAGATTCCCAGTAACACCACTAACAAGGACAGAGTAAAACAACTACAGCAGTAAGAGAATGAGTGAAGATGAACAGAGTAAGAGAGTGTTAGAGTATCAAGTATCACTTTAATCAATAGCCATGCAGAGGAGCTGACAGACAGACCAGAAAGAGGAAAATGAGAGAGCTGAGTCAGTTGAAGGACCAAATGTATGGAGCTGAATGTCTCTGTCCCTGTGCCATGACTGACTGATTTCAAAGGTAGCAAGGGAGCAGTTGGCTAAGAGCTGCCCAATCAGAAGAACAAAACTGAAGTACTGTATGCCTGTGCACAGAACAAAGCTTCGTTCCTTGTACTTCCTCAGTGCAGTGGCAAAATAAACCATCTGAGAGAGAGAAAGGAATATTAAATATAAGCTGATAAGATGTTTGTTGCTCCCTTGTCTTTGCTGCTGTAAGGCTCTTTTCTCCCTGTTTTGAGGAAAACATACTGTGGAACTGAGGGAAAATACAAACTTTTGCTTGTAGATACTACTGGGTTTTGTGGGTTTTCTGATTCACTCTTTTTGATGTTATGCTCAGGAGAAGTGCTTGGCCCTCATATAGCACATCATGAAAGAGACCTTATCTTTAATTGATGAACTTCAGTATTTTTGTCTGAAAGCTGAAATGCATCATCTTCAGCAAAAAAAGAAAAGCAAGCGCTGCATATTTTAATGCCAAAGTGGACATTTCACAAATACATGCCAAAAAACAGGAAAGGCAAGTGAAACTTGTACACAATTGGCCAACTCTCTGCTAGCTCAGCTCCTGAGAAGTCTCCTTCAGAAGAGTCCACTCACAATAGATGCAAGCTCTCAGCAAGACCCCATTCCTGTGTGCCATCTGAATCAGACTCTTCCTAAGAGCCCTATGAAGCTTTTGGCACTTCTGACATACAATGAGGAAAAACACTAAGTTTGTGAAACTGTTTGATTGACCTCTGTGGCAATTTATTTGCTCAGCACCAGCGTCAGTGTCTGGATCTACAAAAGGCATAAAGTGAAACACTAGTGACAAACGATAATGGGATGAATTAAAAAATAATCTGCAGCTTTATCTTTGCTTACTCTAATTTAATGGGACATCTCCAAAGAACCAATCTAAGATGTTCTACACAGATTGACTCAATGCTCAAGATGTGGAAAGGTGTTCTTTTGTATTTGCCTTTCCTTCAGCAGTTCCCTTTTCCACTGAGCATTTAAGCCTTAACTACTGCCAGGGAAAAGACATTAAATGTGGATATTCACTGGTCACTGCCCTCCTGCTGCATCCAAGTGAGAGTTCTCACTCTGCTTAGGTCACATAGATTTCTGCATCTCTTGCCTCCTTTCCGTGCTTCAGCAAACAAAGAAGCAGTTAACACTGTTGACATCTGAAGTGTCATCATTGGCATTTGAGTTAATATGTGAAGCTGAAAGGGGCTATTTATTTGCACAGCTAGTGCTTTGGGCTTTTGGTATATTCAAGCATGTATAATTGCATTGGCTACCTTCAGGTCATATTGTCAAGGATTTCCTTACAATTACAGCAGCTGGAAAGACCTCATTTCAAACAAACAAACAAACCAACAACAAAGCATTTAGAAAACCAAGAAACTGATTCTGCCAGTATACAAGTTCTTCATGAATATACCTTTACAGGCCATAAAAAGACAGATTTCCCTAAGCTCAAGTAGCAGTACCAGAAGCAAAGGCTCTTGACATAGCCTAAAAACTATTAGTATGGATAAGTCTGGCAACACATGTAGCTGAAGAGTCACTGCAAAGTTCAGTCTGGATTCACAGTGCACAAATTGCCTTATGCAATCTCCTGTAATCGTCTTGATGGTATTGAGCCTAGCTGTTTCACTCTTACTGGCACCTCTTGGTCTTCAAATCATTAGTTTGATGTCATTTGGGCAAGTAGATATTTACATTATTTCCACCATTTTTTCCCTTGTAAGATTCAATCTTTTAGCTGTAATTTATTAGCATTTACCTCTCATCTGCTTCAGAATGTGAAGATTCTGGTCTCAGATTGGAGAACTCATTTCATTCATACTAGACCAAGATTCTTAAGCACAGAGTCCAGGCATAACAATGGTAAGAGTCCAGGCATAACAATGGTAAATCATATTAAACTCAAAGCACTCCTAGCATTTCAGAAAATGAAACCGAACTATTTAACCTAAAAGCACTTTGTGATTTTATAATTGATAAATTATATCCAGAGAATTTCTTTTAATAAACTTTAGCTGGCAAGAAGAGAAAAAAAAATGAAGGTGATAACACAACAGCTAAGGCAAGTTTATGTTTTGTCTGTCAGTCTGTTTCTATATCAATACACTACATACTTCCTGTTAATGTATAGATTCTTACTTCAAACAAAGTCAATTATAAAAAAAGGACTCAATATGAACTGAGGTATAAAAAAGATACTGCTTTTTGCTTTATTATATTCATCACATTTTGTAATACACACCATATAAAAATGTGGCAAATAGAATAAAAGCATCTCTCATTTTCCATTGAGAGGCTCTTTTTCATGTTTATAAACATAAAATGCCTGCTCTCTACCACTAGCTTCATAAAGAATCCCAAATAACATTAAGATCTTTGCTTTTTCTTTACTTGCCAAGAGGGTCACAGCCCTGAAGGGAGCACTGTGGCAACCATATCACTATTTCTCTGTGCCATACCATCTAGGAACTCAAATGAGCACCTCATTTTCAGCTGGGCTTTATGCACCATAGTATCCACTATGAAATCCTGAGCAAGTCATTCCCACCTTTACTTTGCAGCCTGAGTAATGTTTTAGTTGCATCACATATTGCCCATGCATTACAATACTGTTCCAAGTAGGACATTTCCCCTTTCCAATCTTATCAAAGTAGAAGGTTAATACACTGCATTTCCCTTTTTTAAAAATCTTGGGTCTGGAGATCCTATGCTTTCTGCCCATACCACTTTCAGTTTGCCTCTATCAGCTCCTTGCTTACATAACTGAAAAATGACCTGAAAGCCCAGGACAGAAATACAGACAGGAAAAGCTTGACAGAAGCCTGCATTTCCAAGAGTCTTCAAATGCAAAGTTAGACAGTTCAACAATACTGACCAAACGGAGGAAGTCTTCTCAGTCACTGGAGAAAGCCAGGGTGGGAACGACTTTCTCCTTGTTCTCTGTGTTTTTTCTAAGTATTGGAACTTTCCTCTTTCCAAGGCTGGTATGCATCAAAATGCTGGCCTGAAAGAGGACTGACTTTGCAAGGCTGTGCTTGAAATGGGTACCATGGGAGGGTTTCTTCTCTCTGATTTCATCCATGCGAAGAATTTCATGTAGGCCTTTATCTCAACTTCTCAGCACACTCACAAGGAGACAGCCACCTCTGCTGAGTCTCCTGACTTGAAACAAAGAACCTCTCTTCCTACTCCAACCTATTGCCTGGGCTGACAGTGGTAAAGCACCTTCCTCTGTCAGAAGCATCCTCACTGCACTGTCTTTGGATACCTTTTCTTTTTCCTCCATTTTTAATTTTTTTAAAACTGGTTTTATAATTGGGAGTTGCAAATTAACACAAGTGTTTAAGAGTAAAAAAATTCCCATTTATTATTCTATTGTAGCTCTGACGTCTTTTCCCACTCAGGAAACTTATTGGAGGCAATAGATGAGATAGAATCTGGCAACAGAGCAGTATATTTTCAGCAAGAGTCTCTTTCATTTTTTTCCTTCTGACAAGTTCAGGAGGCAACAAAAACACAGTGTTCTCTCTACTGGAAATACAGCCTTCCTTTAGGAAGATATGTTTTCCAAATAGACTTCCACTGCCTCTTCTGGCACAGAGGACCTACGATTTCATACCAGCCTTTCACCCAGAAACTGAGCTTCTCATACTTGCTGGTCTCCAAAATGAGACCTGCCCTTATAGATGTGGTTGTCAGACACTGATAAAAAGCAAACATGATAATAACTGTTTCAGACGGAGAAAAGCACAAGGGCAATCCATGGTCTTATTCTCCAGTGATAAAAATATCTGGCTGCAGAATCACAGATTACAATGGTCAGCTTGCCCCCAGTATTTGCATATTAGCATCATAAAGGATAGCCAGAAAAGTATTTGTAGGTTTATTTGTAGCATTAATACCTATGCCTGACAGCATTATTCGTACTGTTTATGTGACCATAAAATAGCTTTATAGTGATACAATTAGTAATGCTGAGCTTAGATAGTATAAATGGTAGTAGTGATTGTACCACAATAAACTTAACTTTACAGTGACATAAATGAGCAATATTTGTGTCATCATGTTTTACGACATTGCGTAATCTCAGGCCTAAGAGTGTAACACAAGGGTCCTGCATGCTTTAATTCTGCAACTAAAATACAGTGAAAAAGAACATCCTAATTCATACTTATGATACTCAGCCCTATACTAACTTTCATTCACCTTAAGCTGCAGGGGCATCTTTTCTTCTCTGGCTATAAAATAATTGCAAGCATTCCATTTCAGCACTGTGTTCTTACTGCATTGGTGGATAAGGAGCAGTTCTCCCTCCATTAGAGTCATCAGGTGAGAGGTGAGGGCTGGCATGAGCCAAGAGAGACTCTCTGCTTGGACTTCTTTAGTCATCTCTTTCCTTTTCACACCTTTTATCCCAAAGGGAAGATAACAAATAGAAGACTGATCAGCTGCAACAGAAGTTTCAATTCATTTAGCAGTTTTGGCTCATTCACTTCATAGCAGATATGAAGGACTTTGAAAGACTGTTTGCCTGCCATTCCTATTGCAGCACTTGCTGGCAGAAGACAAGAAGAAAGATCCCTGATATTACACTGAGTTCTTTGAAAAAATGATTCTGTGACTACCAGTTACTGGAGTAGAGAAGTCTCAGCCTTTATGTTTTATGCACATTGGTTACCTATGCAGTATAAATGTCTCCTTTTGGCTTTTTATATGAATTATATTACTAGTTCTAATACATCCTGGTCACAGGATGCATGGCACCACTTTCTGTCCTATTCCTTTCGCCTTTGGCTGTAGTTAGGTGCACAGGAAAATACATTCTTAGGATTTCCAGCTACTTTCCTACTTCTCCATGGTACCACTGCTCCTAGACCCTTCATTTAGGCCCACATACAAGTGCCATTAAATCAAAGGGACAGAATCCAGTTGGCTCAGGTAACAATGAATCAAGCCTCATACAGCCAATCATCTTCACACAAGAGAACACACTTAACTAAGTAGGCAGCACCTTATATCAGCCAGAAGTTCATATAGTCTGAAAGTTTAAGTTATATATATTTTTAAATTTCAACTGCCATTCAAGTCTAGCCAACCACCCACATTTTTGTCTCTCAAGTGGTTCCACTGTAGTAAGCTGATGACAAATACACAAGTGCAAACTGTAAGGAGCTCTGAAGAAATTTACTTATCCATTTGTAAGCCTGGAGATGTAATTTATTTAAACAACATTGATATTCTGCATATCCAGCATACTGCAGAACGTTTAAGTGCATACAGTAAGTTCTTCCACTTCCTCCTGTGTCAGCACTATGTAGACAAGGACATATACCTACCATTAGGAAGGTGGGAGCAAATTTCATATCACATGTAAATAAAAGAAAGTTCTGTTGTTCTGCTCTCCTCAGAAACAGGGAAAGGTGATGACAATTCAGAAATGGTGCCAAAGGGTCACTCCAAATTCAGCTATAAACATCCTGATACCCTTAGGGGGTGCCCAAATCCATTTTACTCCATCTTGCAGTTATGTCTATGGTCATTTGGTATGACAACATGAACTACTAATGGAAGCATCAGTGCTTTGAAAAGAGTTAAGATTTTTATTTTAAGAAGAAATCAGAAATGAGTGCTAGAATCACTATCTCAATGGACGTGCCAAAACACCAAAAGAACTGCCTAGAGTTTATTCAATTTCTCCATCTCATCTATGGCATATCTTTCATATACCCTTAGCAAGCTGCATTGTCCCCTTGTTCCCCAGCAAATTTAATTAACAGAATTTGGAAATCAAACAGGGGAGTTCTCTATGGTAAACATGAGGAAATAGGGAAACAGACAAAAAGGGTAGCAGATGAATAGCAGAGCAGCTACAGGGGGAAAAGCTGACTGAGGCAATGTTGCATCTTTACTGGTCCAGCTTCTACTTTCCATTCTGCTGGACACTGCAGTCAGCTTCCAGTCCCAGCTCTCAGCCTCTCCTCCTAGAGTGCTGCCCTGGGCCTTTCATCATCTTGGTGGACTCCACGGATATCTCCTCAGTATGTCTAGGTCTCCTGTGTGGTGGGAGCTCAGAACTGGACCCAGTGCTCCAGGTGTGGCCTCACCAACACTGAGCACAGTGGAAACATCACCTCTCCTGACCTGCTGGCAATGCTTTGACTATTGCAGCCAAGAATATTACCAACCTTCTTAGTGACAAGGGGGTCAGAGATTCCCATGAACTGACCAACCAGCAGAGTCCTTCCTCGTTTTCACACAGACTAATACAGGCAAACAATTCTACCTCCTTTGTACAACAGCTTCTCAGCCTTCTCTTCAATTTTTTCTCTTCATGCTTCTTTTAGAAAAGAAAGAACCAGAAAGGTCACATGAGGTTGCCTGACATTATCACCTATCTGTCTTTGCACACAACTCATAAAACCTGAGGCAAGTTCTTCCTGCATCTTATTACTAAAAAAAATCATAAAGCCTGGAGAAAATGTAACTTTTAAAGATACATTATCTTTAGCTTAAGGAGAAACAGCAACTGCACAATGAAAGACTGAGTTAATCCCAGCTAAGTAGAAAAAAAAACAAAATCAAAGATCCTATCAACATTAGCTATTGGACACACTCATCACGTCATGTAAGCAAACTTCAAATAACCTCTTAGATAAACCCTTTCTATATCTATCTGTGAGGTATCTTGGCATTCTTGTTTTGTGGAAAGCAGCTTCATCCTGCAATATCCAGTACAATCAATGGCGTCTCTTCCTGCATACATGATGATCTGCATGAAAAGGCAGCTAACTCCAGTCATTGTCAATGTTCTCTGACAATACAGAACTCTGAAAACTCTTATGGTAGGAGTACTTGGTCACTAGCTCACTGCTTTCAGGGTGGCCTCTAATTTTATTCTTTTTTTATGAGAGCAATTAAAAGCTTTTAGCATTTTCTGGCTTCCTGGAGGGTAATGAATTATCTGTGCTTCCAAACTAATCAAGGATAATAGTCTTTCCAGAACACTTAAGCAGACCATTTGGGGATAACTAGGGAAATCCAGACGGTTACTGCCATACTAACATGCACTTCAACCAATAATAGCTAGCTACGTTTGCAGAGCTTCTCAATATTTTCTCATTACATTCATAAACTTCTGTTACTGAAATAATAGTGAGAATTAATTGCCTCTAATCGAGTTTGGTGGTTCTAAATTAAATTAGTATCCACAGCATAATATAAACAATGTCAACAGCATTGACTCCATTACAGAAACTGAATAAAATCTAAACACAAGTGCTCAAAATCACATCCTTTAGGGATCTCTACTACATTAATTCTGACCATTAAAGAAGAATGAGCTTTTGTAAGAAAATCCCTCAGGAGTCTCACCTTCTCCCATGCATAGCATGAGCTAAACCCAGTCAAGCCCAAATTCTGAAGAGTCAAGGAGGTTGAAAGTCAGTCTGCATAATTAATGTTGCAGAAGATGCCTAGAAATATGAATGACCCCAAGAGCTTCTGTCCTTTTTGCCTCCTCTGGGTAAAGCTTTTATGATACATTAAATATATGATAAAGGTGTGCAATGACATCTGTAAAACAGTAAAGTCCTGATAAATCAGTTAATTTCATGCCCCATTATCACTGCTACTAATAAGCAGGTCCCTTAGTAAAGTGAAACTTATAACCTGGCATGACCACTGGCCCTAGTGGATCACTCAGCAACTCTTTGGATTGCTCATTTTGAATCTATTCTGAGATGGGAGTTGTACCTGTCAAAAGTGATAGAAACCACAATTACTTTTCTTATTTAGAGTAATACTGATCATATCTAAGAAATAGTTCAACCTGAAGTGAGAGTTCATCTTAAGAATCAAATGGACTCCGACTTCTTGCAACATTCTGGGAATCTGCTCTAAGGGGCTTAGGGGACCATGAGAAATAGTCACTTTTTGAGAACCACCTTTTAAAAGCCCAGAATCAGGCAACTCCTCTACATTCCAAGTCAAGCAAGTGAGTCAGAAGATCGGCTTGGATGAACAGGGAAGTCTTCCTTGAACAAGGGTAGAAACAGAACATGTATATGCCCTCTGGAAACACAGTGTAGCTTCACAAGGAGAGTACAGAGCTCAGTTTGCATCTTTAGGAAGAAAACGAGGAAATCCAAAGACCAACTTCACCAGTGTGTTGGCAGACAAAAAAAAAAAAAAAAAAAAAAAAAAAAGCACAACAAAACAACCACACATACAAACAAACAGATTGTTTTAAGTATGTCAAGTGTAAGAGGAGGTCAAAGAAAAACACTGGACCAACACTTGATGAAGATAGTAATCTAATAAACAAGGATGAGAAAAAATGCAGCGGAATTTAATGCCTTTTTTTTTCCCCTGGTTTTGTAATATATAAGATAGTTCTTGGACCCAGTCCACTAAGTCAGAGGACCATGATCATGGGAGCAATTATTTTCCATTTGTGTTTAAGAATATTTTAAGGGACTATTTGCATCAGCTGAATGCTTTTAAGTCCATGGGACCTGATGGGATTCATACTAGAATAATGAAGGAATTAGTGAATATTATTGCTAAATCCCTCTTAACAGTTTACCAAATGTCATGGAAGTCTGAGGAGGTCCCTGCTGACTGGAAGCTAGCCAATAACTACATAAAGGGCATGAGAGAAGAAACAAAATTACAGACCTGTTAGTTTAACCTTAGACACTGAAATAGTTGTGGAAAAGATTGTCCTGAGGGATACTGAAAGTCATTTAAAGAACAAAGCTATTATGAGGCATAGCCAACACGGGTTCAACTAGGGAAAGTCATGCCTTAGCAATTTGATTTCCTTCCATGATAAGGTCACCTGCCTTGTGGATGAAGGGAAGGCAGAGGACATAATCTTTCTGGATTTGGTAATCTTTCTGGCCTTTGATGCTATCCTTCTTGGCATCCCTCTTGACAAACTGTCCATAGGTGAGGCAAGCTCATGCTACACTGGGTAGTGAAGTGGCAGAATGGTAGGGCACAGAGAGTAACCCTCTGTAGTGAATGGGTCTACATCTATCTGGCAGATGATAGTGAGATGATCTCACTAGTGATATTCCCCAGGGCGCAAGTCTAGGGCCAGGTCTGCTCAACATTTTTATCAATGATTTGGATAAAGGAGTTGAGTGCATCCTTAGCAAGTTTACTAAATTGGGAGGTACTGCTGAATCCCTCAAGGGGCAAGAGGTCTTGCAGAGGGATCTAGATAGATTGAAGAACTGGGCATTTATCAATGACATGAAGTTCAATGAAGAAAATTGCTGAGTCTTACTCCTGGGACAGAGCAATGTCAGACACGGGCATAGTTGGGAAAGGAATGGCTGGAGAGCAGCTCAGCAGAAAGTTTCCTGGGGGTGCTGGTGACAGCAGGCTCAGCACAAGCCAGCAGTGTGCCCTGGCAGCCAAATGGGCAAACCTCCTTTGCAGGTGCAATAGATGCAGCTTGGCCAGCTGGCCAAAAGAGCTGATTATCCCACCATGTCTGTAGCAATGGTGTGGTTTCACCCTGAGTGCTGTGTGCAGTTCTGGGCTCCACAATACAAAAAGGATGGTAAGGTCCTCGAAAGCATCCAGAGAAGAGTAACAGAGCTGGTAACAGGGTTGGAAGGCATGTGCTGAGGAGAGACTGAGGACACTTGGGCCGTCCAGTCTGGAGAAGAGGAGGCCAAGAGGTGACCTCACTGCTCTCTGCGTCTCCCTGGGGAGGGGAATGGAGAGAGACTTATCTGGCTCTACTCCTAGAAACTGGATGGGAACAGCACAAGCTGAGCCATGGGAGGGTTAGACTGGACATCAGGAAAAATATCTTTGCTGTGAGTGCGATCAGACACTGGAACAGGCTTCTTAGAGAGGTGGTTGATTCTCCCTGACGGTCACTGTTCAAGAAGCTTTTGTACAGTGCCCTCAGTAATATCCTTTAACTTTTGTTCAGACCTGAACAGGTCAGGCAGTTGGACTTGGTGACCATTGAAGGTCCCTTCCAACTGAACTTTCTGTGCTATTCTATATTTTCAATTAGATGTGTCCATTACTTTCCATGGCTTTATCAGTTCTTCTAAGTTGCAAGAACATTACGGTACTGCTGTGGTTAATTATTTACATAGCCTTTCAGTAGCAAAATCCATAACAAATTGCTCAGATAGGATTAAAGTGATATAGATGTTTGTCTTTCAGGTAAAAAAAAAAATATAGAGAGAAAGTGGGCTCAAAACTTAGTAGATACATTTGAGAAATATAAAGAATACTTTTTTCTTTTTTTTTAAGGGATTAAAATTTGTTTTTCTAAACTTCCTTCCTCAGCCGAAGCAAAATTATCTGGAGAACTGGTGGTAAACATCTTGTCAGGATCAGAGCCATTACCTATGGGAAGATGTCAAATATTTACCCTTATTCCAGAGAAATTCCACTAAATCTGCCAAATGTTATTTCTGTCCTGAGGAAATCCTCCAGGCATTCTGAGGAACTAAATATTGAAAAATCCAACCCACTCTTTTGGAAAAATTTATTTGCTGGTACTAAGCAAATGGAAGCTGAATACTATTAAGGGCTTATTCCTGATCAAATGCAGGGCATTTCAAATCATTGAGCACAGCAAAAAAAAAAAAAAGGAAAAAAAAAGACTCAATTTTACTTCTGAATTTTCAGGCAATGAAACCACAGGAAATAAAGGCCTGGGCAGGCTGTCTAGATGTCACACAAACCACTCTTTTTCCCAAGGCTGCCTCAATCTATTAAAGGACACCTCTCTCACACTATTTTTAAACCTTTCAATTGCAAAAGTCAGAAAGCATCACGCACTGAATAGGCAATCTGTTTCAGAGCTGAAAATGTTTTCCTAATGCCCACTCTCTTCTTGTGTTGTAACTTGAGCTACCTACTGCTTGTACTCTGCAGAATGAACATTGATAAAGATTAAATTTACTTGCTTTCCTAAGCAATTTTTAACCTAAAGGCCAATATCCAATTCCACTTCTCTCTGGTCTAGATCAGACAACACCAATATTTCCAAGCTCCCTTTTGGGGCCATATTTTCTAGATCACCATTCTCATTTTTGCTCTCATAGCAACCAGTCCAAATCTTTCTCCAAACATGACGACTGTAAGCATACAAAGCTCTAGTCAAGTTCATCCATATTGTCAGCATCATTATTCCAATCCCACCTCCCTAGATGACATTTGCTATTTCCCCCATCTCATCCAAAAGCAAGACACCATTGATTTGTAGTCATCTTGTGACTCACTGAAGTCCCATATCCTTCCCAGAAGGTAGGAATACATCTCCTGTATTTCATTGTTAGCTATTATTACAGTGGAAGATATATACACAAAATACAGGCAAATACAACCTAATACCATGTGAAAACATAATGAAGATTGGTTCTCTAATATCAAATATCATAAACATATCCTACTAATTAAAATGTCATTGAAGACTGCATAAAATTTCACAACTGGATATGAGGCATTTTATAGGCAGTGACATAAACAGTGGCTTCATAGATACATTTTGTCTATGTTCCAGGTATTGTAATAACTATTTTAAAGAGACTGGTAGGAACAAATCCACAGAGCAAGTACATAGATCAGACTACCAAATGTATGGCATCCATCTATTTCCTCCCATGCAATAGAGCCTCAGAAAGGGCAACGTAGGATAACACATTTTGATTTCAGAACTTGATGCTTTGTGTCTCAAGGGGCCACAAACTGCCTCCACTAGCAAAGTCACTAATTTTTCCTTAAAATAAACAAATAAATTCCCAAATAAGCAAAATGAGCACATATAATCTCCCAAGAGATTTTTGACCATTTCACTTTCTTTAGCTTTAGTTTAGCATTTTTCCTCTTTGGTTTGTTAATTCTGATCTGGGCTTGCACATTCTTACTTTCTAGAAGTCAAGGTTAGATAGAACTGCTATGAATTCTCCCATGCCTGAAATATTTCCTAGAAATTCAACAGTTTGGAAGTGCTCTGAGTGTGGAAAGACATTTACCCTTGATTTCCCTGCAGTGACTTACAATGTTTTTATATGTGTGCAAAATATTGACATCATAAAATATTTATGTGTTAAGTGGACAAAGATGTTTCACATTGAGCTGCTTGGAAATGTCCTGGAGATTATCTTTAAATATTAATGTTTCCCAATGCAGTCCTTAGAAGAATTTGTTCACAGTGACAAGACATTTCAGCTTGTTATAACTTTGCTGTAATTATGCTCTTCCATTTTTCTTTTCACCCCGAGATATTTTATGCAGATAGATAATGGCATTTTGCTGGGGGAGGTGTATAACTATTGCTGCTTCTGTTCCTTCTTTTAGAAACAGGGACAATTCAAAGCTACTTATCATATTTTAAGCAACTTAACTCTTCTGTTTGTATTTATTCTTTACACACATTTCATAGCCAGGAGAAAAATCACCGAAAAATCCTGAGCATGACAGTAATACTTCAGATAGATATTGTCAGATAACAGAATCACAGAATCACAGAATCACAGAATCGTAGGGGTTGGAAGGGACCTCCAGAGATCATCGAGTCCAACCCCCCTGCCAAAGCAGGATCCCTACACCAGGTCGCACAGGTAGGCGTCCAGGCGGGTCTTGAATATCTCCAGAGAAGGAGACTCCACAACCTCCCTGGGCAGCCTGTTCCAGTGCTCCGTCACCCTCACCGTAAAGAAGTTCTTGCGCACATTGGTGCGGAACTTCCTATGCTCCAGCTTCTGGCCATTTCCCCTTGTCCTGTCTCTGCACACTGCTGAAAAGAGTCTGGCCTCGCCACTTTGCCCCCCACACCTTAGATATTTATAGACCTGGATCAGGTCCCCTCTCAGTCTTCTCTTCTCAAGGCTAAACAGACCCAGCTCACTTAGCCTTTCCTCATAGGGGAGATGCTCCAGGCCCTTCACCATCTTTGTGGCTCTCCGCTGGACTCTTTCCAAGAGATCCCTGTCTTTTTTGTACTGGGGAGCCCAGAACTGGACACAGTACTCCAGATGAGGCCTTACCAGGGCAGAGTAGAGGGGGAGGATAACCTCCCTCGACCTGCTGGCCACGCTCCTTTTAATGCACCCCAGAATGCCATTGGCCTTTTTGGCCACAAGGGCACACTGCTGGCTCATGGCCAACCTGTCGTCCACCAGGACACCCAGGTCCCTCTCCACAGAGCTCCTCTCCAGCAGGTCATCCCCCAACCTGTACCGGTGCATGGAATTATTCCTCCCTAGGTGCAAGACTCTACACTTGCTTTTGTTAAACTTCATCTGGTTCCTTACTGCCCAGCTCTCCAGCCTGTCCAGGTCTCGCTGAATGGCAGCACAGCCTTCGGGCGTGTCAGCCAATCCTCCCAACTTCGTATCATCAGCAAACTTGCTGAGGGTGGCCACTACCCCCTCATCAAGGTCATTGATGAAGATATTGAACAGGACCGGTCCCAGCACCGACCCCTGGGGAACACCGCTGGTTACAGGTCTCCAACCAGACTCTGCACCGCCAATGACAACCCTCTGTGCTCTGCCAGTCAGCCAGTTCTCAACCCACCTCACTGTCCACTCATCTATCCCGCACTTCCTCAGCTTCGTTATAAGGATGTCGTGGGAGACAGTGTCAAATGCCTTGCTGAAATCAAGGTAGACTACATCCACTGCTCTCCCCCCATCCACCCAGCCAGTGACAACATCATAGAAGGCTACCAGGTTGGTCAAGCACGACCTCCCCCTGGTGAACCCGTGCTGACTACTCCTGATAACCTCCTTTTCTTCCAGTTGTCTGGAGATGGCATCCAGCACAATCTGTTCCATCACCTTTCCAGGGACAGAGGTGAGGCTGACTGGCCTGTAATTACCTGGATCTTCCTTCTTGCCCTTTTTGAAGACTGGAGTGACATTGGCTATCCTCCAGTCTTCAGGCACCTCCCCCATTCTCCAAGACCTCTCAAAGATGATAGAGAGCGGTTCAGCAATCACCTCTGCCAGCTCCCTCAGCACCCGTGGATGCACCCCATCGGGTCCCATGGATTTATGAACATTGGTGTTGCCTAGGCGCTCTCGGACCGCCTCTTCCCTGACTAAAGGGAAGTCTTCCATTCCCCAGACCTTCTCACTAACCACCAGGGCCTGGGATTCCCGAGGGGGAGCTTTTTCACTGAAGACAGAAGCAAAGAAGGCGTTCAGTATCTCCGCCTTCTCAGCATCCCCCGTTACCAGAACACCCCCCTCACTTAGTAGGGGACCTACATTCTCCCTAGTCTTCCTTTTACTGTTAACATACTTAAAAAAACCTTTTTTATTATCCTTTACCACCTTTGCTAGATTCAATTCCAGGTGGGCTTTAGCCTTCCTCGTCGCATCCCTGCAGGCCCTGACAACATTTCTATATTCTTCCCGAGTGGTCAGACCCTTTTTCCACATTTCATGGACCTTCTTTTTCCCTTTGAGTTTGTGCATGAGCTCCTTGCTCATCCACACAGGTCTCCTGCCACCCTTTCCTGATTTCTTGCTCACAGGGACGCACCGATCCTGGGCTTGGAAGAAGAGCTGTTTAAATGCCAACCAGCTCTCACAGGCCCCCTTACCTTCTAACACCCTAGCCCACAGGATAGCTCCAAGTAGGTCCCGGAAGAGATCAAAGTTGGCTCTCCTAAAGTCCAGGGTAGCAATCCTACTTTTTGCTTTGCTCCTTCCACTCAAGATCTTGAACTCCACCATCTCGTGGTCACTACAACCCAAGCTACCCCCAACTTTTACTTCCTTAACAAACCCGTCCTTATTTGTGAGAATAAGGTCCAGTAACACCCCTCCCCTCGTTGGTTCCTCCACCATCTGCATCAGAAAGTTGTCTTCGACACATTGCAGGAACCGTCTGGACCGCGCGTGCCTGGCCACGTTGCTTTTCCAGCAAATATCTGGATAATTGAAGTCCCCCATAAGCACTAGTGCCTGGGATTGTGACGCTACTTTCAGTTGCTTGTGGAAGGCCTTGTCAACCTCCTCTTCCTGATCAGGGGGCCTGTAGTACACACCCACAACGGTGTCACCCATACCAGCCTGCCCCTTGATTCTCACCCACAAGCTCTCCACTGCTACATCACCCTCCCCCAGGTGGAGTTCAATACATTCTAGCTGCTCTCTCACATAAAGAGCAACTCCACCACCCCGCCTCACCAGCCGATCTTTCCTAAAAAGCACATAGCCCTCCATGACAACATTCCAGTCATGCGAGCTGTCCCACCACGTCTCCGTGATCGCAATGAGATCATGGCCTTGCAACCGCACACAGATCTCCAACTCTTCCTGTTTATTTCCCATGCTGCGCGCATTAGTGTATAGACACTTTAGGGAAGCAGCACCCCCCTGCCTCTCTCCATCCCTTTGAACTCCACCCTTTTCACCCATCGAACTCCATTTTGAGCCACGAACTACCCGCTCAACCCCAGTGGCCCTCATTCTGTCCCCTTCCCCCTTCATACCTAGTTTAAACACCTTTCAATGAGCCCTGCCAGTTCCTGGGCTAGGATCCTCTTACCCCTACATCTCACTGCCCTGATGCACCCAAGGATGAAATTTTCAAAATATCTTTGAGTAATTTAGTAACACAAGTTCTTTTTTCATAATGAGTTTGGCATTTATACATTCATATCTTTCTCAGAATTAGTGTGACTTAAGATTCATCATCTTTCAAGAAGTGCTAAAAACTACCATACATTTATACAGACCCCTTCATTATGGAAATGGAATTTGAAGGACTGGTAAACCTCTGCAGGCTCTGAGCCCATTTGAAGATATTCAAGACAGATTGCTCCAGTCTTTTAAGGAATACACTGTATAAAATATATTGAGTATATATGCCAGAAGTAGTTGTCCAGGATCTTCACTCTTCCTGAATAGCCAGTCAAATCAGCAAGATAGGGTGCGGGTCTGATGGCACAAATACCACCCCACCCCACCCCACCCCCCCTTTTTTTTTTTTTATTTGGCTATACTGCTTATCTCTGCAAACAGCACACAGAATATATACATCACACACTTTTCTAATTTTTTTTTTTTTTTTGAGTTGTGTGTTATTGTAAAGCTGCATTGAAATGACTGCCCTCTTGCTCTTTGGTACAAAAGAAAATAATCATTTCCTTTCATGCACACCTACATCATGGTGTGATGCCTGGAATGCCTGACAGGTCTTCATTCCATCCCAAACTGCAGTGAAGGATGGCTCCTCCAGTGCTAACCTCCTTATCAAGCATTAGACAGTTGTCACACCTGAAGTAGGGTTATCTGTGGGATGCTACAGAAGAGTGCTATCACAGAGCAGTGGGCTGTCAAGCTTTTTGTGCTGAGTTAAAAATAAATAGCAAGATAAAATGTCTTACATGCTAAAATGACCTCCTACATTTTAGCCCTATGAGAATGTGACTTGTATTCAGTGTAACAGACATTTTAAAAGACCAGATACAGACTGATTTAACCCTCAGAATCACTTGGCTTTATTTTTTTAATTGGACCAGACATACTCCACATATTTTGATGGTATTTGATAAATATGAGGCAGTAATGTTGGACTTGAAGTTTACACTATCCATAACCCCTGCACAGCAGGCAGGTGTGTCACAAGGCTTCAGGACAACAGGGAGTGGCTTTATGATTTTGCCAACAAATATCTTTTCCTCTCTCTAAAAGCTCTAGGTTTGCCAGAGCAGTCCCCTGCACTTCTAAAAATCACATTACCCAGAAACATCTTGGAAGTACAAGAATCATAGAATGGTTTGGGTTGGAAAGGACCTTGAAGATGATCTAATTCCAACACCCTGCTATAGGGAGGGACACCCTCCAGTAGACCAGGTTGCTCAAAGCTCTGTCCAGCCTGATCTTGAAGACCCGAGGACAAAACAAACAAATATAAAGTAAAACTTCCATACTTATTATTCATTAAGATGTGCACTTGTCAGACCCAAACTCAACAAGTAGACATTGGATCCCACAGCAAAAAGAGATGGGTCCACTGGCTCAAATGCAAATAACGTTCTTCCAAATTAGTTATTTCCAGAAACTCTACAAGAACAGACATTTAACACAGATCTCTGATATCTCCGAATCTATACATATCATAGAAAGAGCATTCCCTGAAAATTCTACGTGAGTAATCACAGAAAAACATTAGCACTAGGCACTCAAGCCCCTATAAAACAGTGCATCCAACATACAAATTATCTCATGTTTCATCTAAAATATTGGATTATTTGTATTTCCAATGAAGATAACATTGGCAGCGACTCACAAAAGTTCAGAGCCACATAATACATTACCTGAGTATGTTATTAATAACATCTGAATAAAAACGTTCTACCAGGCTACCAGCTAGCAGAGCATTCCAGCCACATCCCTGAGTTTCACAAAACTATTCAGTACAGGACTTCAACTGTAACTTTTATGCTGTACACTTGATAATGTCTCCTGAAGCCCTTCACTAAACAATTTCTAGCTAAGAAACGTTACTGTTTCTGTTGCAGTTGAACTCTGTTTTAATATATTCTTTTTTCCCTTCTTGAATTCTGCCAAAAATTTTTGTGATCACCACTGATCTTCTGTACTATCTATGCTGAATATTTCGTCAAAAGAAAAATGAATTTGATTTTCAAATTAAAACAAATACAAGCCTTTCAAAAGAATAAGTAAAAAGAAGAAAATAAATGGTCTAACCATGCTAAGAATTGCCAGGTGATGCCTTTTAAAGGACCTTTCTATACTAAACTCATTCAGAAGCCCCTAAATTACAAGACACAACAGAAAAGAATGTTGATTCCTCAGGTCAAAACTAGATTTGCTGATTTTAAGTCAGCCAGCCATTTTATAAATGATAGAAAATGTAATGGCGCATTTCTCAATGATTCCTAACAATAGACTTTTTTTTTTATTTTTACAGAAAGCATTACTGATTTAATCACCCTTCATTTACAGGATAGGCACATGTCAAAATTAAATCCTTTTGTTATAAGGAAGGAGAGAATCCAACCCTACTGCAAGAGTGTTAATCAGTATTTTAGCCCATAATGATGAACAAATGATTACTGTATTTTGAGAAAAGACCTTGTAATATGACAAAATAAATTATGACCAAAGAAAACTTGTATCATACTTTTGTTTCTATAAAATATAAAGTTTTCTGCAAGTCTTAAAAACTGTTATAAGCCTTAGAATAGGATGTCTGTACTTTTCAAATTCTTTTCTGATTAATGGTCTGAACTGAAGCTTTCAGTAAATACTCAAAGAATACTGAATATTGGAGGAAGACTTCTCACGGGAAAATTGAAAGTATAGACAGTCAGTAAAATGACTAGAGGAAAAAAACTGTCCAGAATTACCTTGAGCTTAAAACAAGACTTCAAGCTGTGGACAGACTCCTAGGCAAATTCCCAATTTGCCATTGATCACTCTTCATATTCTAATATTGTCTATTAGAAATCACATATGTATGACTTGGTAAGTGATTCTAAGGACTAGTGGCTACAAATGATACTGAGGCTTTACACTGAGCAAGTTGTTTGGATTTCATGTACCTAATCCTGTGTACCTGTTTCCAGCTACTAAAATCAATTTGTATTCCAGGAGGACTATATCCAGAAAGGACAGTCAAAACTGTAGAGAGCCTGGAGACTATGCACATATAACACTGACTCCGTCTAGTTCTACTGGCAGTCAACAGCAACATCCAGAGATAAAATGTGATAACCAATTATTTCTACAGCTATCTCCATATATGCAGCAGTGACAGCAATGAAAGTGCTGCAGTAAGAAGGTGTGAGATAAAGCAGGGATGACAGGGTGAGGAAGTATGAGGGGCTGATAAGGAACTTCAGGATGGAGAACAGGTCAGTAGGTAGAGAAGGAAAAGAGAAGGAAAGGCCTGAGGGGAAAGAGGAGAAATAGGCTGCTGTGGCAGCAACAAAGGGCCAGAAATAAAAGTGAAGTGTCAGGTATTCAAGTGGATAGTTTTGACCTCAAAAAGAAGCACTCTTACAAAAAGTTCTGCTGGCATACACATTCATCTGTCGATGTATCTGTTAAGGGTAAAACCTTTAAACATTTCTGTCTGAAGTGGGAAGGGTAGCCTATATCTAAATAGGAAAGTAAGTGTTCAAAGCACTCAAAGACAATGAAATGTAGAGATAAGGGACATTAGAAAGATAATTATATGACTACAAAACTCATCACAGCAAAGTAAATCCAGCTAAGCAGATGAATAAGTGATACTGCCTCTTCCCAGTTAAAGCATCTTGACTGGTGATGCACTGATTTCTTTCTTCTGAATGATTCTGTAACACTGCTTATTCGTGTGTGTGTGTGTGTGTGTGTTTGGTTTTGTTGCTGTTTGCTTTTTTCTACCAAAAGACCAAAGAGAAAAAAAATTACACTTTGCTGCACTTTCTGTAAACATACAAAATGTAAAGTTAAAATGAACTGTATGCAACAAAGGAAGTAAAAACAGCTACAATGACTAAAAATAATTAGAAAATATGTAAAAAGTAAATTAATGTGTATAATTCAAATCCTCCTTGGAAATACAAGAATGATTCTCTCCTCATATCCCCATGGGCATCTAGTACTACTCAGAATCATTTTCTCATTCAGAGGGAAAGGCAGAATACTCACAAGAGTTGACTAAGATCACCACTTAATCATTCCTAAAGAAGTTCATTCATGCTTAGAATGAAAGCTTGTTGGGGACTGATGAGCACTGAATGCTTGATTAATTGGAAATTATAGTAAAAAATATTTAGATAAAGCTGAAATAAAATTAAAAAAAACACAAAACAATGCTGAAATTTCAGATGCAAAAAGCCTATTTCTTTGTCTTTTTTTGTTGTTGTCAATCTCTTTCCTCTACCCTCTCTACCCCTTTTTCTGCACGTGTTTAGCTTTTCACCCTCTCTCCTCCCTTCCGCTGTTTTAGAGTTTAAGTGGTATTTCAACTGAACGTGGAGCTGTGTGGCAAGAGAATGCTAATTTCTATCCATTAACTGATTTTCAGCCATCAGAAAGATGACTTAATTGAACCATTTCTGTATTATGAAATATCCTAGACTATAATAACATGGGACTGTTTTTGTTTCATTTGTTATTTGAGGGTTGGTTTATGTTTGCTTGTTGTGTTTGTTATTTTTCCCCTCCTGCTGCAGTTACAACACTGAAGATTCAAGTGTGTTCGTCATTCCCTGGTGTAGCACATCTCTATTTACCTCAAAAGCATTCAATGTAAAATGATGTAAAAGTTCTGCTTCCAGCAACATCAGAGACAGACTTCCTGACAGACCTTCTTCTGTCATGAAAAGTCAAAGGGAAATCAAGATTTCAAGGGCTAAATAATCTAATTGGAAAGCAACAAACCATGCTACATTCTTTGTCTATGTGATTTGATGAGTGCTTTTGCAAATCATTAAACTACAGGATTAATATCATGAATTGTAAAAAACGATGGAGTAATTAGGCAGGAAAAAAAACCTCCAATCTAGGAAACTGTATTTTATGCATGTAGTACCTAAAAAGCAACACCCACATGTAGGTTAACCAGTAATTATGGTTAAAAAGAGAACGAGGTCTGAATAAAACACACTGTCCTTACAAAAAATACAAAAAATATAACTCCCCATTATAAAGAAAGGAAGGGCAAGGTGATTCTTTGGCTTGATTAGTTTCACCTGATAGTCTACAACAGAATGGAAAGGAATTTTTATGTCTGCCCAACTCTTACTGCTTCAGGTAAAATATAAGGATACAGCTTTAATCACATGGAAAGAACAGCCAGTTGGGACTGGGTTCACTTGTGCCATGAGAACAAAAGTTTCATGATTCATGAACTACTTTAAACGCTTATCTTCAAAGTTTGCAAGACAAAACAAAACCCTCTTCTTTGGATTTAGAGCATGGATAAATTCTTTCATGTAAGAAGTTTAATAATTATAAATTAAGTAGTTTTACACCATTTGCAATTATCAAGCCTAAGGGAGAGATTTGCAAATAATGTATTTTAACAAGTATTACAGGAGAAAAACAATATCCAAATAAGAGAAATGGAAACAATTATTTACAAATGCATCAATAGATGCTCACTGGTTCACTAATATATTCCTAGCTGTGCATGAAAGTAATCAGCACAATTTCATCTCATTCAGGTACAATTTTTTTTTTTTGCACATGAATCAATGTTTTTTATACATTAATACACATTTCCCTTCTAATTTCTGCTCACATTTGCTGAGCATAAATGGTTTCTAATGGTTTCTTTCTGCTCTGTGCTTGAACAATGGCTTTAGTAATCAAGTAGAAAATTAATGAGAAGCAAAAGCTTATTTATAATTACGTTCAGATCAAATTGTTATTTAAAGTACGAACAATGTGCGAACCACTATTCTGCAAATCTCCTCTAATTCCTCACAGATGCTAATTAGAGTTTGTCATACCCATACCCCAGAATTACTTGCTTTCCTAAACTAATTCTAAAATTAGCTTCTGCTTTGAAACCTACTTGTCAACTAGAAAACATTGTTTTCCATTTTTTATCAGATTAAGATCACTGGTTTCATCACTACGATGAAAACTATGCATGTATTCAAGTACACAAAGAGTACCCTAACTCCCCCACTACCTACAGATTTGGGCAAGACTTCAATGCAGTAAAACAGCCACTACTGAGGATATAACTTCAGATAAAAGTGGAAACTCCACTACAGCATTTGGTCACTTCGTACGTAGCATCAAGCTGGTAACATGGAATGCCCAGGCAGTGAAGATTAGCAGGAACATCTCTATAATGGACAAAGGGTTCTCTTCAGAAGTCATATTTCCTTTGAAATCATATTTTTAGGGCTATTTCTCAAGGGCAATAATTTAGTTGTTTCACTTACTCATACTGGCTCTTCTGCTTATCCTTCTGTGTTCCTGCCATTTGCTTTCTCATTCTTGAGGGTGCTCACAGATGATAAATTCCAGATGCCACTTTCCTTCCTGGGTGATCTAAGGGCCGATTTATTGAAACAAAAGTACTGCTTTGCCATTACTGTGAGGTAGTGCTGCTCTGCTATTGAAGGTATCCAATGATACGCACCATGTACTTAGGGATGAAGTAAAGCTCTTACTTTGAAATGCTTGTAAATTATTGGTCAATTCAGGGTCTAGGCTAAATAGAAAAAGAGAGAGAAATGCAACCCTGGAAGAGTCAGACCAGTCATCAAAAACTGTTAGAGAGCAAAGCCCTCTGTAAAGAAAATAGTAATTATATTTTGGGGTCACACCAGTCCCATCATCCACAGAATTACAAGTATTATACAGATACTAACTTGCACAACATAACAATATACTTGTCCAGTTAGAGCTTCACCAGCATGTCTTGATGGCAGCAACCACTGAGAGATTAAAAATATTTAAGTATCCTTTAGGAAAAATGAAAAAGAATAGCTCAAAGTCATATTCAGGAACAATTTGATTTCAGCTCTGAGATATATAAAATAAGTCTCCATCAACTCTCTACAGATATTTCTTCCCTGGTTGCAAAGCCACAGGAGTCCAGGACAAGAAAAGTTTAAAAAAAGAAAAAAGAAAAAGAGGAAATTGAAATCACTGTACCATTGCTGAAAGCATGTGAAAGTTCTTATGTACAAGAATAAGGGCAATACTGAGTATGAATATCATATTAAGTTCACTAATATAATTACCATAAAGGGTTTGTTCTAACACTCTCTGGAGTTAGATCTGTCTTTTTCTCAACCCTTTGAGCCTTATGTTGGGTACCAAAAGGACTATTGTGATTTAACCCACTGAGCAGCTCAGCACCACACAGCCATTCATAGGGAGATGGAGGAGAACATTAAAAAGAAAAGTGCAAGAACAAGTGGGCTGAGATAAGGGCAGTTAAATAAGAAAGAAAAAAAAGAAAAAAGAAAGGGAGGGCTGGGGGAGAAGCAAAGCTCAATAAGAACGAAAAGAATGCACAAAACAAGCAATGGACAATGCAGCGGCTCACCACTTGCCAATTGATGCCCAACCAGCCCTTGAGGAGTTCAGCCCTCTCAGTCAACCCCTCTAGTTTTATTGCTCAGCATAATAACATATGGTGCTGGATGTCCCTTGGCCAGTCTGGGTCAGCTGTCCTGGTTCTGTCCCCTGGCAGCTCCTTGTGCACCAACAGCTCCTTGCAGACAGGACAGCATGAGAAGCTGCAACACCCTTGATGTGGTGTGAGTGCTGCTCACCAATAGGTAAAACGTCTGTGCGTTATCAACATTATTCTCATCCTAAATCCAAAATACAGCATTATATTGTTTACTAGGAAGAAAATTAACTCTACTCTAGCCCAAACCAGGATACCCATGCTGAAGTTTGAAGCCTCATAAATGTAAGAGCATGCTTACGTACCCTGGTGTTAGTGGATATCATATGTATTTCAGTCCATCACAAGTAATATCTCTACCTACATTTTCATGGGCTATTAGTGACAGGGATTGCTTATAAAACCTATATTTGTACAAAGCTAGGTCACCATGTTCTAATTGTCTTCAAACAAAATGACTGTAGGCCACCTCTTATACTCTGCAACTAAATTTTGCTGCTTTGGTTACTACCACTTAATAAATAAAGAATGAAAATCCTTCTCACAATACTTACATGCAAAATTATGGCTTCTAAGGAGCTTCAATTTGCATTTTTTTTAAATTATTCTGCTTGTTTACTAATGTAAATGCCATTTTAAGTATTAATAATATTGACATGACCATGTATAATTCAGAAAAAAACTTTGCTTTTCTTCCCATGTACCAAAACATCCTGCTAGGGACCTGGAGAAATGGGATGTAACGCATTCTCATGCGGATGAGCTAAGGGGTAAAAAGCTTGAGTAAGAGTGCCTTTTAACAGTCTGTCCTACTTAGAATGTAATTGGACTTAATGATGCTTAAAGATCTTTTGCAGGTCTCATTTCTCTACACAGCAGAGAGGGGGCATGGGCCATGGTGACACACTTATAGCTCAGCAGGTTAATTATGCCTTTTCAGGGCTGACCTTCATTTTAAATAGCTGGCTTCAGCTGGCACCCATTGTTCAAATGGATGGCAGGGCACTGTCAGTAAACTGTGCTCAAGATCTCCTGTAATAAATGCAGGTGATTTGAAATATCTACATGACATCTCTCCTGTGGGTATGTATTAGCCCAGAGAAAATCTCAGCAATACTTTACAATAGCAGCAGTCAAAACATTGACAGGGAATTAGCTGTGTTATCAAGCTTAGCATGGAAGCCAGTCACTTTCTATTAATCAAGCTAAACATCTATCCTCCATGCAAATTATTTAGGAGTGAATCAGAGCTTGCATGGGTTTGTAC
This sequence comes from Phasianus colchicus, assembly GCF_987193195.1. NCBI lineage: Eukaryota > Metazoa > Chordata > Aves > Galliformes > Phasianidae > Phasianus > Phasianus colchicus. The sequence continues at coordinate 28,764,945 of NC_143439.1, forward strand.
ATTATTCTGAGTTGTCTGATAAACACTGGCCTTCATATGACTTGCAAACAGTCCTCTTTGGCAAGGTGCTCGCTCAGCAGCTGCAGCCCTGCTCACATGATGAGAAATCATGCTGTGTTGGTCCCTCTCCCAGCAGATGACTCAAGTCTTTTACAAAAGGTGTCACAGAAACAATTTGGACATAGATGACTTTGAGAGGGGAGAGAGGTATTTGAGGAATGAAAAATAGCTGGGGCTTATGCAGCACAGTCGAAGTATTTTGGGAGTGACTAAGCATGGGAGTATGACTTCTTTTTGTCATCTCTTTGTCATCAGGATGTCTTCACAAGGCAGCAGTTATGATCAAGATTTCAGGGAGAACTACAGACTCCAAAAGGAGTGCTGAATACCATGCAGGATCATACAGAGAATCCAAAATGGGAGCAGATGCCTGTGCTTACAGAGCTGAATGATTTCTTCTCTGTGTTCACAAAACAGAGCACAGATTCTGCCTGGTAACTGGATTTGAAACTCTTGGCTATAGGAGAAATAAACTGTAGTTTTACAAGCTTATTCTCTTAATACAAACTATATATCTGCATTTCTTCCATGGCTCCCACCCATTGCCATCATTTGCATTACTTTGAATGATAGCCTCAGAGAAGAGTAAGGTTTTGAGCATATCCCTCAGTTCAGCGTTTTGAAGCAGACAGTCAGATGTCATGCTGTGCTCACTACACCCAGATATTGCTCTGAGGAACATGGTCCTGCTCCAGTGCTATGAGATGAGGGCCAGAGCCCAAAGCTGGGACAGCATGTGCCCAGTGTTCAGAGCATGCAGTATGTCACTGTTTTCTTTGATTTTATTTATAATCGAAGGTGAATATTTGTGATCACTCAGGAAGAAAACTCAGTTTATATGCAATAAATAACTGTAATCTAATGATGATCTTGCTGCTTAAACTGATCACATTTTCATCCAAGTATCATTCCACATGTAGGAGCAGTAGCCCACTCACTGCATCTAACAATAGGTTGTGTTCACAGATAATTTTCTGCTAATAGAAGGGGAAAAAGCAGAGAAGTCTGCAAAAGATCTGTTTCTCCACACTGGCCTGTCAGTCCAAAGATAATACAAGATTAGAAATAGGAACCGTATTTCTGTCACTAATGTAACAAACAGAGCTGATACAGAAATGATTCAATTCTAGAGCTGTGCTAATGTGCAGTTCCAACCTCAACGACAATCCTCTATACAAAGGAGTGATAAGAGCACCCTAAAAGTTGTAAAATGGCTACTTTAGATTAGAGACTGAGAAGCGTAACTTCCAAAAAGCAACAACAAGAGAAGATGAATCCTACATTTTTCAGCTGCCATGGTAAAACCCACATTGCAAGAGAAGCAGTTCAAACCTTCACCAGCTCAAATATTTCTCCATTATGAAATTTTCACACCTCATGTTTCACTTTTCTATCAAAAACAAAGCTTAGCTGCTCTAACTCTCACACCATAGTTTATAGGGAATAACAGTCACAACCTCACTGGAATGTATCAGCCCATTTAATAAAGTCACTTCTGGGCATGCAGTTTGTCCAGAAGGCTAACTTGCTTTAGGACAGCTCGGAAGGGTATTCTTATTAATTATGTGTATGGTATTTGAGATCTATCAGAAAGGTAAGTATGATAAGGTCAGACAAAGAGCACTTAACCAGTGTATCAGCAGGTACTTTGTATGCTAGGTTTCTGAGATGTAACAAGCTGTTTAAAAGAGAAGAATGTTTTAGCACACAGTACCATCAATGAATGAATTCAAGAGGTCAATGTGTTCAAAAGATAGAAGATGGATGGGGCTGACAATGGGGCTGCATTGTCATCTGCTTCTAAGTTAAAAGGAAAAACAGTCCTAAATCTGTAACTTCAGACCATTACACTCTCTGAGAAAATACTAAGATTTTCATACGTATCAGCCAGTGCTGTGGAATTTATTATCAATACCATCCATTAGCAATATCTAATGATTATACAGTTCATACCAGAACATATAGGATACAGCTTATACTAGGCACACAACAAGGGCTTTTTACATATATGTATGTGTCATATAATTGCATGCATGCTTTTATATATATTTTGTATACATAGTGAGTAACCACAACTTAATGTTTCAATACTGTATTAGTATCTTCACCTGCAGGTCTAAAACACAAAAAAGAAGGAGGTCTGCATACCTGACCAATCTGATAAGCTCCTATAATGAAATCATCAGCCTGATGGATGACAAGGAGCAGTGGATATTCGCCTTCCTGGACTTCAGTAAGACCTTTCACAATGTCCCCTGTAATATGCTCACAGAAGAGCTGCTGTAGTATGGGCTGGATGAGCATTCATGGATGCAGAGGTGGATTGAAAACTGTCTGAATGGCCAGGTCAAGAAAGATGAACCTTCCCCTCTACTCAGTCCTGGTGAGGTTGCATCTCAAATATAGCATCCAGTTCTGGTCTCCTCAGTACTAAAGAGACCTCGATGTACTGGAAAAAGTCCAGAGGAGGCCATCAAGACGAGGAAGGAACTGGAGCACCTCTTCTGTGAGGAGAGGCTGAGAGATCTGGAACTGCTCAGTATGTAGAAACAGGCTCAGGAGAGATCTCATAGACCAGTATATTTGAAGGGAGGGTGAAGACAGATGCTATTTTCAGTCATGTTGCGCTAGGACAGGGCTTAATGGGCACAAAGTGGAGTAAAGGAGGTTCTGTCTAAACAGCAGGAAACACTTTTATTGTGTGGGTTATAAAGCACTAGCACAGGTTGTCCAGACAGGTTGTGGAGCCTTGCACTTCAGAAACTGTCTGAGCCTTGTCCTGGGCAATCTGCACAAGGTTTCTCTGCTTGAGCAGGAGGGTTTGATCAGATGATCTCCAGAGGCCCCTTCCAATCTCAGCTATTCTGTGATCCTGTGATTCAAATGCACCATTTGATCAAAAAACTCTAAGTACATTTATTAAGAAAATGTCTCTCTGATAATATGGCTTATGTGCAAAGCTCAATGAAGAGAATATTAGACTATCATCCTTTAGTTTACAGAATAAAAAGCAACAGAGAAATCAAGGTCACTTACAAATTCATGGATTTTATAGCAAAGTCTTCACTAACAGTGAACTCAGAAAAACAGAAGTTCGTGTTTTATAAAAATGGCAATTAATGAAGACTAATAAAAATGAGCTAGACTGTGGCTGCAGACTCAAAAATAAAAAAAAAATCAAGCATGAATAAGCATCTCAATCCACTTCGTCTGCAACATGGAGGAAGACAATAAAAACTGACAATAATTCAAAAGAAAATTGCCTCCTCTTTATGTTTGGACATGAGCCTTTCGCCTTTCCCTTTACCTCAAGTTCTTTTATTCTTCAGGTCTTTCATCTACTGTGTGTTTTAGTTTCTTGGCTATCCCTTCTTTCCACAGAATTTGTACTTATTAAGTCCTTATACACCAGACTGAAGAAGATCATGCAGGTGTCTAGTCAGACTGCTCTCCTATTGTTCACGGTGCAGAGATGTCCCAGTGGAGGAGATAAGTTCACACTTGGGTTAAAATTGTATTTTTGCCGTTTAAAAGTCAGTACCAACAAATTATTTTCCCAAATAACTCCTAATTGCTTAATAAAAGATAGAAACACAGTAAAGCATAGACCCATTTTGTCCATGTTGGTTCACACTGAGTTGTGACTTTTTTTGGCAGAGTCCCACTGATCAGATAGAGGCTATTAGTGGAATAAAATGCTCTTCAGGTTGACTAAGAATGGTAGAATTGGCCCAGAGAGATATCGAAGTCATTTAAAAGTTAGCTCCTCAAACATCCCTGCAATCACTTAGAGTATTGTAGCATGCTGTTTTATGATCTCCTTTTGGTTAATCCTAGACTTAATAGTCAATTATTGAGTCTTCAAAGCTTTATTTGCAATCAAACATGTTTTTGTGCCTGTCTCAACAAATTATACTAAAGCACACTGATGTGATCAGAAAGATCAATTCTTGTGTTAAGGTTATTAAAAATACATGTAACCATATGTAATACTCAGTTACTCATACATGGAGGCATTAAGCACTATAGAGTTTCTGACATTTTATTTTGAGATATTTTATATAAATTATAGATTCTCTGAGTTTTTAATCTTCATTTCTTATTAACTGTAGCATTTGCATGTAATCAGGATTCCTATTCCTTGGAGTTCATTTGCTACTCCTGCAGCTATCTCATATTCACAAGTGGTTAAGAAAATCCTGCTCTGTACTTCCCACATGGTTCGGTACACTTAACTTGACATTAACCTGAAAGGGTTTCCCATTTAAGGTGGAAGTAGGTAAACTATATAAAATAAGATAATTTATATATTTTATATAAATAAAATGTGTTTATTGGATAGCAATACTGTATTTGCTCTGATGTCTTCTAAGAAAAGCAAGAAAGAGAATGAAAATAACAGCTATATGCTGAACTCTGCAAATAAAATTTTCTTAACAGTTTATCATAAAACACCAGCTAACTTCAGAGGTTGTAGCAATGATACTTTTTATCTTGGCAACTTGATAATGAGAAATAAAATGACATCACAATTCATGTTTCACTGTATCTAGAAGTCAGGGTTGCAAGGCTAAACTTCTTACCATAATGTAATTCACTTTCTATCACACCCTACTAAAAGCTTATTTGTGAAATAGTATTGCCAAAGGTTATGTGATTTGATAAACGTATGCCTCACCTCTACATAATGTGGTTATATCATGAAACCAGAAAACATTTTTGACTATATTCCTGATATTCATATGTAATGAACACTTACTGTTCACACATGAATCTAAGAGCCTATTCTACTGTACTATGCAGAGGCGAAATCTCACATTTTGTTCAACAACAAATGAAAATTTCTACTCAGGTGTGTATGCTCTTTGACTTCCATAGGATATAGGGTTCAGTGCGCTAAATTTGACATTAGGAAACATTAATAAGGAAATGTTCAGGATTTTGACCAACCTTCAAGTTATCAAGGGGATGGAAATTCCAGACACATATAGCTACAAGGTCAAGTAGCACAACATTTCAGCAGATGGTTAGAGAAAGAGATCTGAGTGGAAAAGATTATTAAGTGGGGAAAAAAAAAAAATCAGTAAAATTCTCAGAAATGAGTAGAAACCATTTTGCTTTCAGTGCACAACCTCATAAAATGCAATGGAGAAGGTCAAAGAAAAGAAAAACTTGAGCAGTTTTTCTCTTCATGCACCTGAACAAACTCTTTGTTCAGTTTTATTCTGTTGCTCTTGACATAATTAGAAAGTATACAGTAAGTATTTTAATGCACAAACGCTAGAGAATCTTTAAGAGCCAAACCTCTTTACTTGAGTACAATTACTTTTTACCCAACTTCATACCTAAACCATTTGATCAAAAAACAGTTTGCTGAAGAAGGATATTACGTAACAACTATACATTCTTCCTGCCAATTCTGTATAGAGAAATATTTGTCAAAACTGAGAAATGCCAAATTGATATTAGCCTCTATAATTTACCTTATAAAAGCAGATTCCACAGAGAATATTTTCATGATGGCATGGTCAAATGGAAAAAACATTAAATTGCTTGGATTACATTTTGTTTTTAAAACCTGTTCAGAAATTTAAAGCAAATTGATTATTATAAAATGATCACTGTACTTAATTTCTACATTCAAGAAATTTTGTATTTGACAGGAAAATAAAAGTTAGAAGAAAGATATTGGAAAGTAACTATCTGTAACTATGTAAACATTGATCCTTTGTGATTAAGCAGCACCAGCTTCATTGCAATTTACTACAGTTCACATTCTGCTCTCTTAGTCCTTGTTGAATCCTATTTCTCCATTGTCTGCCCATCATCTAAACATAGTCATAGATATCTGACACCACATCCAAGATAAGATATTCAATCATGTCTGCCCCACGCATATTTTGTAGATGACTTTTCTTCCAGAGGTATATGTTATATACACATGTGTATTTTAGATGAAGACCTTGTTTGCATTTATGTTGAAGCCATACCAACATAAGGGAGTCTCGTGCTAACCAGAATACTTTCCACATAGATTTCAATATGAAAAATAAATAAGTAGGACACGATCAAACTTCAGTAGAAAGCAACTTCGAACTTTTAATCTTGTTCGGGCAGGAGAAATGATCATACAGAATTCTTCCTGTCCAGTGTGGATAGGAGCCAAAATGTTAAAAAGTGACAGATCAGCCAAGGGAAATAGTATAAATGGTTACCTTGTTCTCCAGATATTTCCCCCCAGACTCTATCAGAAACAGGAGGTAGAGCTACAGAAGCTTCAATGTGACCTACCATAGCCACTCAGATTACCTTATAGCATACAATACCTATTCTGCTAAGGACCTTCAGCGGTACCACAATGTTAATGTTAAATTGTACACTGTCTGCAACTGAGCAGCCATTTATCCCCAGTACTGGCACAACCTGCAGTTTTCCAAAAAATATCATTTGAGCCCATAAGTATTTTTTCTTCCTCCACTTTGAAGACTCACAGGTGGCTAAATCAATAAACTGAAATCCTCAGCCTGTAATGAGGCTCTTCACAGCTCACCTTCAGAAATTATTCTTTGTGCTTTAAGCTTTGCTGTTGAAGACATGCAATTCCAATGAAAGCAACTCCTGTGCCCTATGTGTACCCATCGAGAAGGTAACAACCATCCCCCTCCTGCTCTGGTGACAGTGGCCATGGGAATGCTGCTCCAAATCGCCCCTCTACTTGCCAGCACCTCTGATTCTTTGTCACCTTCGACAGTCTGGGATTTTGACAGTCAGTCCCTAAACTCTGAATGCAGGGGAAGGATTCAGTTTCCAGCTCTTCACAACAGTGGCTGGAGAATAAGCACTTTGGAAAGGCAGTCTCCTAAGACTACACAGGGATAAGTTAAATTCATTCTGTAGGTAGGTAGGGACTGCTTTTGCCCACAGACTCTTGAAAAGCACAGATTTTACTGGCTAATCTCCATGGCTGCAGAATGATCAGAATAGGCAGCACTCTGATACCACTTACCATAAGAGACATGGTACAACAGTGATTTTTTAGAACAAATTTATTAAGGAAGTCCTTCCTCTGTATGATTCTTTGCACTCTAGTGTAACACCATCAATCTCCTGCAGGTACACAAATCTGACTATTTTAATTCTCTTTATTATTCCAAGTGCTAATAAAGATAACTACCTGTGAAGAAAGTCAATATTTCTAAGCCAAGCTGCAGACCTATGGCTTCTTAATACATTAGGACAACAAAAAATTGCTGCTGTAGCTTTTGTGCAGCTATATTTATTCTAGAAGTGGAAGTAAAACATCATTCTTTTTTCATATCTTATATTGTTCCATAGTACTCTGTTGAACAGCTCTCCATTCCCGAAACCAAATTCATATGAGTCGGAGAGAATCTGCCCATTGACTTGAATGGGGTTTGGATCAGATCACTTAACAGAAATAAAATGTGTGGAGCTATGAAGATATCATAAAATTTAAACTGGGTCTATAATATTTGTTTCTATAATATTTGTTATGAATATCAGGTTACTTCTGAATAAGCCTGGTCAAATTTACAATTGGGAGTTTCACCCCATCACCATGCTTCACACATTTACACTTTTTCTTTTTTAGGTAGTAGTCAAACAATTCTGTTTACTGTAACATGGGACATTCTGGTGTGCTACGAAGAATAATTACTAATAATATGAAATGGAATTTCTGATGATTTCATTTTACTTTATGCTTTGGAAAGGAAACAGCTTTCAAAAATGTTACCATTTCTTTATATAGCTTGGCAGATTCAACTACAGGTATATAGAGAAAATCTTCTCAAGTACTCAAAGTGACCATTCCACATTCACTTTCCTCCTCTGCCCGAGTGCCTGGCAGCATTGTCTGTCACTGTTCTTGCTAGCATAAACTTCATGTTCCAAATGAAACAAGTTAAGACTTCACAAGAGCCAGAGAAAGATCAGGTGGGGAAATGAAAAGAGGTACTGATATCCCACCAGGATCTAGGACTGTAGGGTCAGAACGGTAGCTTGGTGATGAACAAGTGAACACATACATGCTCAAGGATGAACAGGAGAGGTTGAACATCTTGCTATGATCCTGAACAGATGTGGATCTAATATAATATGATTGTGACATATCATCCATTGCCTGGAGCTCTAGTGAATCTTGTCTTCACAAAATAAAGTGCAAAAAGAATTCAGTTTTGTATGCAGTGCCCAAAGCTGTGTGGCCAGATGTCTGGAAACAAGTTTGCACATTAGCAAATGGGAGATCACAAACACTTCTGGAGGAGAGGTCCCTCAATGGTTATGAAGAGATTTCATTAGAAGCACTTTAAAAAAAAGCCTTGTAAGTAATTCAGCTGTTAAAATATTTAGCAGAATGGAGTGAGGGATAGAATACAAGTTCTTGATTTTTACACAAGAATTGACAGTCCTAAACCAAGTAGAATAAATATCAAGCTATATATAAGGTGTTCAATTCCTCAGTAAGGGTCTCCAACTTCATTTCCTGATTCCAGGTGAAACAACCAGAAAGAAAGGATTTTAAACAGTAGTTATATAGAATTTTTCATGTCACACTGAAGAAATTTTTTTTCAACTTTTTATTATGTTTACATATTAACTTATAATTTGGAAAGCACTTGCAGTCCATAATTTAGACAGATCACATTCTGTTTCTGTATTTCTAGCTTATGCAGCTTATGTACTTTTCATGAGCCTTTTGCTTTGTTTGTAATTCAAATCTGTTACAAAGTCTGCAATCCAAATGGGAAAAATTAGCATTGTGCAAGGATGCAGACAAGATTATTGGGCCGTAGTGAGAGTGGTCTCTGAAGGCATGAATGCTTACGCAGCACTGGCTCTTTACACTTGAGATTAAAGATATTTGAAATGTTTTCTAAAGATTACATTCAGATTCTGCTTGACCATCAACCATAAATAGGGTACTATCTGCATTCAAGATGGGAACAAGTAGTTATAGACCAACATTAATGTCTGTTATATAGACACATCACCAGTTCATGACACAGACCACACTGAATTAGTATGAATTATATACCTCATTCAAAATCTCATTATAAGAGATCAACTATTAAAAGTCTTAGTTATAATACAGCCTTTTATTTAAAAAAAAAAAAGTCCAAGTGAAATTTCCCGAGTGATAAGGTAAAACTATTTCACATGAAGTGTGTGGCACTGCTCCAGATTTCAAGCAATCATTTTGAAATGCTTCTTCAGTGGGTAAATATGAGGATTGCCAGGAGAGAAAGTGCCAAACAGTCATTTTGAGAATCAGTGTTTCAGCATAGGCTCACATGGTACTGATTTTTAAAATCTTGATCATAGCTTTGGGCTTTAAATTAGTATTAACATCACTTACAAGACATTTAAAGAAAGAGAAGATCTATCAGTGTAACACTGGAGATTCAGCATTTTACTTGTAAGTACTAAACAGCAGCCTTTCCTGTAGTTCACTGATGTCTCTGGAAAACTTCTTTATAATTTGTTCACAGAAAAAGCTTATGCAAGTTTCCCCTTTCTACACTTCTCAGTTTTTGTTTTGCTTGCTTCCTTAATGTTTTTGGACTCTATTATGAAGACATAATTGGTTAAGCAGATCATCGAGCCCCTTCAGAAAACAAGATGTTATGTTCTTCATCATCACATGAACTACTCCACACTGGAACATCATGAAACAAATATAACTATTTCAGAAGGAAAATAAAGACGGATGCTTAAGCAGAAAAGTCTCACAAGGAGAGAGGGAGAGCTTTATTCACACAACTGTTCATAGTAACTAGAACAGTAAGACGTACAATGAAAACCATAAGGTGAACAATTCTGAAGGAAGAGACAGAGTGGAAAGCGCTGACTGATTTAAACAGTGACTTAGTTCAAGGTTTGAGAATGGCAAGGTTCACCTGAAAGGGGAGGTTTCTAAGCTCGTTTGCATGCTGAAGGACGTTCTTTCCTGGTGAATTACTCACCCTTCCTTTCATTGGATCTCAGCAGACAACAGAATCTATCCCAAAAGAGGCTCCTCTTCCTTGACATCTAACAGCAGTGAAACTGTAGAAAAGCCTGCCCTGACAAGCTCCCAGTGCAGAGAGACATCAAGGGTCCCAACCTATTGCAGTTCTTTGAGAGCTCAAGGGGCCTTTCCCTTAGGACCCTCACGTACACAATATAGATAACGAGTCTACAAGATACTTACATTGTGACTTACATGTGACTTACATTGATGCCTACTCTGTGGTATAATCACTGCTAATGAATGATCTGGGCACGATCAACACAGCATTTGCACCTGCGATGCGGAAATGTATAGGAAGAAAATACCACGTAACGAGTTGCTAAAGGCCTTTCTACTACTGAACAAGCTGCAATATGGTTGTCCTGTTAAGAACTGCCTTCAGTTTCTCAATAAGTTGCTGCACAATTATGCCAGATATTATAAATATTATTTGAAAGTTGTTTTTATACTAACACTGTTTCCTGCTGTCATTTGTTATGTAGGTATAGAAAACAGGATTTTGTGCTTATTTTTGACACTTCTTATCTGCAGTGACAGAGATGTAATGAAAACAGTCACAGTAAGAATAGCAGTCATTGCAGAAAAAAAATAATATTTGTAGGCCTTTATGAAGAGAGAAACACTAGATACCCTAAAAATTCTTCCTAATCCATGTGAGGGAGAACCCTCAGTCATTACAATTAACGTACTAATGTCAGAAAAGTTGACGTGATTGCTGAAGAAAGAGCAAGCCTGTAGGACAATCACTAAGCACCAATTAAAAGAAAATTTACTTAACCAGCCAACACTGATTTTGTAGCAGGGATGTGTTATTAGAACACATTGCAGGAAACAGTTGAATACAAATTAAAAAAAGAAAGAAAGAAAGAAAGAAAGAAAGAAAGAAAGAAAGAAAGAAAGAAAGAAAGAAAGAAAGAAAGAAAGAAAGAAAGAAAGAAAGAAAGAAAGAAAGAAAGAAAGAAAGAAAGAAAGAAAGAAAGAAAGAAAGAAAGAAAGAAAGAAAGAAAGAAAAAAGGAAAAAGAAAAAAAAAAGAAAAAGGAAGGAACCAGGGAAAAATCCAGTAATTAGAAACCAATAATTAGAACCACTTCAAGTTTAATGTCTTAATTAAAGCTGCCTGTCACCATTGTAAATGAGCCAACAAAGCGTTCAGAGATGAAGTAGTGAGCCAGAATAGAAGGGGAGTTAATTGCTTGTATATTTCTGGGTGCAATTCCAGTTCCTTGGATAACTAAGATTGCCTGGACATTTGCTCCTTTCCATGTGAACCATTTGGATGCTTTCCTTCTTCCTATCAGAAAGAAAAGAAACAGTCTCTCATCTCTTCCACCTCAAGACCAACTGCACCTATGAACTGTGGACTGACAGAAAGCCAAGACATTCATAGGTGAGTCCTTTCAGCTTTGTAAATATCATCTTTGATATAGGCATTGCAGGGGAAAAGTACACATCTCCTGTCCATCAGAGCAAGTGATTCTCTGGCAGAAATCTTTGGATCAGTTATGCTAACTCAGGAAATGCAAACTCCCAAATAAAATGTAATTGCTGGGAAGAACTGCCCATTTATCTCTGCTAGTTTAAACTTGCCAAGCATAAAGCAACCCTGTTTGCAGGGGAGCAAGGGTTTTAAACACTAAGGAAAATGGAGAATTTATGAGCAAGGAAACTAGGAAAACAAACTGCTGTTGCTTCTCCTTGAAATCAATATGAAAGGAAAGGGAGGAAGTCATAGTTTGATTTTCTGCCACACCGTTTTTATACATCTACTTGAACTATTCAGGTTCTTTGATTTTTCACTTAACTTATTATGCTCACTTTTATTTAAATAAAGACGCTTATAGGGTTTAGCTATTCAAGGCAAGATATTTAGCAAAGCCACTCAGAAGTCTTCTGTTAACAAAATGACTATTGATGCTGGAATGCAACTAACTAGCAGTTGCACATCCTAGGATGTCATCACTTTTAGATATACTGTTAACTGCTTGTGTCAAACTCACTGTTAACAAATTGGAGCCAGTAAAACACAGTGTAATTATCAGCCTGACCATCCAACACCAGTGCAATTAATTGTATATGTAAGTGTGTCTCTGTCTAGAGCTTTTCTTTCAATTCTGACTGCTATCTGTTAACACTGATGATTGTTGTATTAGGAAACCAAGTGGTGAGTTAGCCATCACAAAAGCTGGTAAATCCAGTCTAAAAATAGCTTCCATTTTCCAGAAGCTGAAAGGATGCCAGAGATAAAGTCTGAAGTCTTGACTACGTAGATCAGATTTGATGATGAAGAATAGTCTCTCCCAGCATTAAAACATCTGATCATTTTGATCAGCTGCAAACTGTTCCACAACAGATCTTACCTTTTGATGATTTTAGAGAACTTTCTCAAAATGTAAGTCATGATTTTGTTACAGGAATTGAGCAGGTAAGGTCTGAGACACAGCTGAATAGGAAGGTAAAAAGACAGTGTTGTTTTTTTTCCTGTGTTTTTTCCCACTCCCTCCCTCATTCACGATCAAAAGCCTTTGTGAAACAATTTGCATACTGCGTAATAATTTCCACCAAAACCAAGCCAACTTTCATCCCTTCTTGGATTTGATGGTGCTTCTACTTCCTCTTGCATTGGTCTAAGCAACTACACAGAAATTGTAATAAAGCACATGAATACAGACAGATGCCAATACAGCCAAACTCTTCTAAAATCATAAGTTTTATCTCTCTGTAACAGCCCTTAAAAGCAATCCTCTTCCCTCTCTCACTCCTCCGCCCCACCTGTTGTGTACAGAGCTTTTCTATATGAACACTGAATGTTTATAATTGAAATTTTATACTAAAAGCATTTTGCTCACATTACCTTTTTTTTTTTTTTTTTTTTTTTTTTAAACAATTTATTCATTAAATCACAGAGAGCAACATTAGATTAGACACTGTCTCTGAATATTTTTAGGAACAGCTACTCTGTCACATTACTGTGACATAAAATTTATTAAATCTAAGAAATAGAAAAATAAATACCTTATACAGAGAAAGGACTAATAAGAGTGCTAATTAACAGAGGGCTTCACTTAAAGGGACAAATTTTCAAGGAATTTCTCAGCACATTAAATAAACTAGGAAAAGCTAAAAAGTAACAGATTTAACCCAAGAGTGCTTACATCCTATACTATTGCTTATGGAATTCAATAATAATTTAAGGAGAAGTTCAGGCAGAACTGTCAAAATAGAAAGAACTGAACAAAGAAATCTAAAAAATATAATAATGTATGCTGGAAAAAGAGCTAAGAAAGATTTCAACCATGCAAGCTCTTCTACTTGTTGGATTTTGTCAGTTTATTGGAATGTATCATTTTCAGAGCTGCCCTCTATCTAGGATTACAGTGAGCCACACTTCTCTTTTCTTAAAAAGGAGTCTGATAGTGGAAAATGTTGGCATCACTCCTGGTTTCTCTGTTCACACAAAGCCTTCAGTGAGAGTTTTGTCAGGTTAGCTCACATGAGCTTCCTCCAAAGGGAACTGCGTATGATGCCAGCAGCACGAGAAATATTAGCAGAGAAAATAGAAAATGGTGAGATAACACATTCTGCTGCCACTGTATGATGACAGATTAACAAGCAGTACTATTATTTGGCTATGACTTTGAACACTATAACAAGAAATGTTGGTGTCCAAGGAGGTATCCATATGCCCCTGTACAACTGAAAAGGAGAGCAGCTAGCACTGTAATTCCTGCTGTAGCAGACATTACTTGCAAATATGATGGAAGGCAAGCTTACATAACTCCACATCTAACCAGCAAGCATTAATCAATCTCAGCTCTGGAGTTTTTCATTAATTCTTAAACTATATCAGTAATAAGCCAGCTGTCTGACCTTCCAGTGTTTCACCCAACAACTCCCATATATATGTCAAAACAGGGATGCAAACACACAGATACCATAGTGATCAACTCATATTTTCAAAATAGTGATATTCCAAACACCTGAAGGCAACTAACTTCAAAGCAGTGAATTGAAAATTCAAATTCATTTTAGGAGTTTATTCTGGAAAAAAACATGGAGGCCAAGAAATAAAAGCCAAGATTTGAGAAGCTGTGGGTAAGGAAGACTCACATTCAGGTCTGTATAATTAGAGAAATCACAGTAAATGTAGCAATACATCATGCAATACAACCTACATGAGAGTGGAATCATGTATGTTCCTGAGACCTTCATAACTTTTTTCTTATTTTTAAATTATCCATGAACTGTCAAACTTTTACTCTAATGTTAATATTGTTTTTGCAAAAATCTGTGTAGACTAGATACTTTCTCTGCTTAAAGCCTGGAGGCACAAGATAGTGTGGAGTTTTCTGCAACTTGTGACAACAAGAGCCTTCATTAGAATTGCATGAGATACCTTGGCACATATTGAAGCAGTATTATAGCATGAAAATTAGCCTTTATTTATACCAAACTCCATGAGACTGTTCCTGAATTTCAACAGACCTTTGGCTTCTTTTCTATTTTCTGAAATGCTAAATGGGTAAACATTGGAATTGTCTAGCTCCACAAGGATATAACATTCTTTAATTTATCAATTTTAGTGAAATTTGAAGAAGGATGTTGCTGTTTTTAATTAATTAAGTTATGAATATACTTCATGGTAAGACAGACAAAAAAGACTGTGAAAACAACACTGTGGGGGGAAAGCATGAAGACAGCCTGTTATATACTGGTGGCAGCATTACCAACACTGTGTCCACTGTGAGAAACTGTACCATGCAGAAAGACACCATGGTAGTTTTAGTGCAGGTGTTCAGGAGGTAACAAGCGTGCAGGAATCAGGATTAATTTGTCTTTCTCGCTCCTTGAGCAATTTTTGATTTTAATCTGTGATTTTAATTATGGATTTGTAGTGATAGTAGAAGTGAGTGCATGGAGAAGCACAGCTGAGCAAAATTGCTTGGCAGATTTGCATTTCTCCAACCCTGAATACTCTCTAATGTGTTAAGAATATCTCACAGTGATACTCTTAAGCTTTGAGTGCATTTAGAAGGTTTTGGAGTACTATAGCTAAGAGTAGGGGTCTATCTCATCTTCTAAAAGGCCCAACTCCAGCCTGGTACTCCCCCATCATATTGGAGAGGCTGTATGTGACACTTCCTTTCTGAGAGGAGCAGAGGCACTGCACAAGCAGACTGTGAACAAGAGAAGAAAGGACAGAAAGAGCAAGAGGCGGACATACAGTACAGTAATCAATGTCTCCAACTGTTACTATCATATAGTTTTGCATTATTTTATAAGCATGTCATACCATCCATATAGATCATGCCATATTTCCATGTATCATAGCAACAGCATCTTGCCATGCTGTCACTGAGTGTGACAAGGGAATAATAAATATATTACAGAGACCTACCTTTCCAACAGGAGAAATTGTAACAATTCTTAGTTTCTGTATTTGAATAAGTGAGCCATAAAAATGATGTAGTACTGGTTAAACTATCAGAGAGATTGGCAGGGACTGTTTCTCTGCCATGAAGCTCATTGTTTTCTAGTAGCATGACAAAATGTAGCTGATGTTACATAAATCAATTTGTAAATCAAATAATCTCGTTGGTATTTTTTATAAAAATATTATTTAAAGCACCCTTAATATTACAGAAGTGTTTTCAGAGATTAGACTTTTAAATATCTTCAGATATTATTTTTTTATGAAATACGGCCTGCACTTAACACTCTGCCTGTGCTACCAGCCTGCAAATTCTATTGCTCACCCTCTTTATGCTGCCCTGATGTGTCTGCAGAGTAGGGCTGCCTCTGAATTCATCTAGGAGAGGCTGTAGTGGCACAGCTTACTGCCATCTCTAGCACATCTAGTGCTTACAGAAAAGGTGATGAATGAAAAAAAGAAGATAATACACGTCTTTTGCTCCCAGGATGCGTCTGATGTCTTGCTCTACTGTCACCAAGGAAGGTACTGGGAAGAGAAATTCACTCTTCAGCAGAAAAGCAGCAGATGACAAAGGCAAATGGCCCAGGCTTGTTGATCCTTAATGGTGCTGTGCTCCTGTAGCTCCCTGGCAAGCCAATGGAAATGGGGTCTTTCACAACCACCCCACATATGGTTCTCCATAACCAGAACTTGGGGAAAAAAGATGAGCATTTTATATTGAGTATTGCTGCCTTGTTATATTATTTACTTATTGCTGCTAGCTGTTGTTCAGAAATGCTGTATGAATCAGGCACATGGTAGGCTAATCAAAATTGCCAGAGTTGGCCTGTAGGCAGCTCTTGTTACTATTGAAAGCTAATAAAAATCATTATGATTTCACTTTTTCAAGACAGAGTGCTGAAGCATTTTTATATGAATATCACCATGTAGGTACAAGGCACAGACGAACATACAATGTTAGTACTTCCTAAAGTTATTAACTACCTAGTTAGAATGAACAGCCTATGGTGTACTACCACAACGATTATAGACTCAGTAGTATAATACACAATTTAAGTAGTTACAAAAGTCAAACCTGTCTGGTGAAAATCAGCCTGAGATCCTTCAAGGTCTTCAAAGTAATGAGATCTGTCATATAATGTTTTCCTTTACTGTCTTGTTCAAGCAAAAGGAAGACGGGGCAGGAATGACTTGTAAATAGCTGTAACATGATTGCCCAGTTATGCCATGCTTCTGCAGCCTGGCAGACTTCCTTTTGATACTCAGGACAAAAATATATCAACATTTTTCTAACACACTCTCTTCTACTAGAAACTATTTAGCGAGATCAAAACCTTCCACTTAAACTTCTAAATTTAGTTGCCCATTTTGGCAGCAAGAGCTACAAGAATGCCAAAGAAAGGCAAAAGGCTTTCTTATTTGAACCTTACAGAGATAATATGATAGAGTGGAACTTCTTAAAAACATTGTGAAGAGAGTAAGTAAAGTGTTCTTATTACCTTTCCTGTATTTTCTTCCTGATACATTTTCCTTGTCTTACTCATATTACATTACATATGATGTGATATTATTAAGTATCTATTTTAAGTGAATTGCAAGAGTTCCAATGACATTGAAGCTTGAGAAAAAAAAATATTTTAAAGGATGTTTGACAAAGATAAACAACTTTAGGCCAAAGTCTGAAGCACCAAAATTTTTATTCTTTTTTTTTCTTCTACTCTTATTGGATTTTATCTCTGAAGAACAGTTTCTATTTATAAGGATATGCTTGTAGGCAGAGTTCATTATGGAAAAGGAATCTGGACTTGAATCCTTTGAATGGCTGAATTCCATGAACTGAGGTCAGAGCTCTAATGTTCTGAAGATGAGAGAAATTACTTGAAAGAGAAGGTGAAACCCTGGTGGAGTTATCTCAATGAGACAGAATTTCATCAAAAATAACTCCAGAAATAAGGCACAGATCACCTTCCTTTGCTTCCAAAATCTGAACACAGCCAAGATATGCAATGAAGTCTGAGCCTTCAGAAGGAAGCCAAAAAGAAGGGCTAGGACATACATCTCCATGGTGGTTCCATGAGCCAGGAAGAGGCCATAGTACAATCCCTATTCCTATTCCTATTTTTGCTACACAGCAAGATACTTGCATCAATGAAATAAGAATCCCTGTTTATAAGGTTGTTTTAGTTTATGTTACAGTCAGTATCCTAAGTAGCATCCTACTTACAAAGCAATTGGGGCTAATTTGTATTGATTATGCAAATTTGTATTTATTGCACTCCTAAATGGGACAGTGACCTCATGGTCCTGTTATATCAGACTGTGTCTACATTAGCAAGTAAGAAGGCCTAGCATAGACAGATCAGTATGTGGATGCTATTGGCACTGGAGCCTCAACTGGGACCCAGAACGTAGGCAAATCATTAAGTTTTGCTTGATGACTAAATCTAGTGCCATCCCTCTGATGGCACTAGAAGATGATGCTCTCCCCTGTACATGAGGTTCAAAGCTGCTCAGTGGAAAGCTACCATGAAACAAAATGCCTTCTGCACTGCAGGTCTCTTAGCAGGTCAAATATCCTGATGTCCATTCAACTCACTGATGATGGCTGCACACTGCAACCATTATCCTCATTGTCTAGGTAAGGGCACCTCACAGCTGTGAGTCTTATTTGGCCTTCTGATCTTACTGGTGAGTCTACTGGTGAGTCTTCTAATCTTACTGGTAAGGCAGTGAAGCAGCACTACTAACACAGAAAAAACAGTTGCTGGTGCAGGTCTTTTGGACATATGGCAGAGCCATAGCAGAGGTCCTTTTGTCACAGAACTATGCTACAGTTTTACAATCACCAAATGAAATTTCAGGAGCTCATATTTTTCTTCAAGTATGCTCCAAATCAAGCATATTTAAACCTTTTACCACCTTGATATATCTTCCCTTCTTCCTAACAGAAACTAAAGCATGACCTGAAATACACCCCTCACTTTCTAGAAATTTTAGGAAAATCTCTTCCTTTTGTATGTTTGTTCCTTAAAACAATGATAATCTATATCATCCTTTAATGTCACGTTTTAAAATCATTTTATTATTTCATGAAACTTCAAGGATGTCCTGTAACATCAACAAAAGTAATAATTGTCAATAATTTGTCAAATACGTGTAATAAATTAAAAGTATTTAAAGCCACAAAAAGGTTTCATTGTTAGGATGATTATTTTTGATCCTCATTACAGAATAATTGCTTTTCAGTATGAGTAGGACAAGGATAATCCTTTCTTCTGGTCACTGGAAAAGTAAAATAATTTCATTTGATTCCCCCCCACAATATTGCTTCATATGGCACTCAGACTTGCAAACCTACTGCAATTCCTAACAGTAGAACTGGGCTCCCATATTGTATAATAATCAGGACGTATGTAGGACCCACTATCCATGTGGTAGGCAAACCAATAAACCAGAGTATGGTACTTCCACTAGAATGCAATAAAATCTAGTAAACTGAACAATTAGAGCATATCAGCCTTATTTAGTAATTAGAAGTGAGGAGTTTCCTAATCGAAAGTGACCAGAATAAAGAGGAGGCTGAGTGAAGTCAGTGAACCATAAATTTCTTGTAATCTGCATGAGAAAGCATCTGAAAATGGAAGTATTTGTTTTAATTTTTCAGAGCAGCATGCGTGGAAATTATGTAGTCAAGGGAAACAAGGAAAAATTGTGATATTCCATTATGAGATACATTTTCTACAAGATAATTTCACATCATTTTCTACCTACTTTGAAAAGAAAGCAGACATGATAGATTTGGGTAATAGTGAAT
The DNA here is from genome assembly GCF_987193195.1 of Phasianus colchicus. NCBI lineage: Eukaryota > Metazoa > Chordata > Aves > Galliformes > Phasianidae > Phasianus > Phasianus colchicus. Next base: position 28,784,284 of record NC_143439.1, read on the forward strand.
ATGGAATTTTAACAAACTTGGTGAAAAAGATTGCCCAGATTAGAAAAACTTTTCAGATTAGGAAATGTTTTCTATCCTCAGAATGAAAAGGGAAAACTGAGTTTGTTCTTTGTTTGTTATAAACTAAGTGAAACACTTAAGTTGCACCCTCACTCTTTCAGAACATTTAATTCTGATAACTTTAAGACACTTCATTTTTATTTTTGAACTTCACTATTTTTGAAGCAAAAATGACTGACTACTGAGGGAGGAAAATCAGTAGAAAATTCCAAGATTTCTGTTTTTTATTTAGAACATTCCAACAAAAGATGCTTGATCAATCTCTAAATGCTTTTCAATCTTTCTGAAACTTAGAATTTTGTCAAAAGTGATCCATCTCCATGAAATATAGCATAACTTTTCAATTAAAAAAAAAAAGTCTATTACCAAGAAATTCCAATCAGGAGAGGAATTTGAAACAGGCAATAAAAAAAATAAATGAGTACGAAGTCAGTGTAAAATTAAGAAATGAAGCTATTAAGATCAGCTGCTTGTTAGTAAAGGTTTGTTTTACAAGTGAGTTAATCCTATTTTAGTCATCCATGTTTTACAAACATTATGCATACAAGAACTGAGGCATCCAGAGGTGAAGCTCAGACTATTAAAGCTATTAAACCAAGTGATTCAAGGGTGATAAGACGTCAGGTTTGCATAGTAGTGCCTGATAATGATGCTTGCATCAATGACACTAACATATCTGTATGGCCAGAGAGCTTATCAGATTAGCTCTGAGTATGTCTAAGGAGTCAGGGCCTTTGAATTTTAACTATAGATTTGCGGACTTTTAGGTTTGGTATATTAAAATCAGGTAAAAAAAATAAATGCTCAGCGGTAGCTAAGCATACAGGCCAGAGGAGGTATCTCTGTAGCCAGAAACAGGTAATGAAACACTAGGTGACATGGGTGCAGGGAATAATGTGTGAAAAGAAGCTATACTTCCTATTAAGAACAGGCTTTAGACAAGAATATAAAGATTCCTCCCGAGTCAAGCATCCACTGTGGCATCAAACAGAAATGGGATCTCAAGACTTAGAGAAAACCTGGGGTTGGGTATATAATAAAAACTAAGTGCAATTTTTTCCCCATTGCCCATCCATTTCTATCTACCACCTAGAAGCAAACACACAAACATATGCAGACTGATCTGTAAACAAGAACACAGTTTGAAATTCCTATACAGGTTTAGAGTCAGATCTATTGAAATTTTCACTGATATTCCTTCTTGTTTTATTCAGATCCTCTTATCTCAGTCTTCTTTTGGTTTGATGTATAAAGATATCAACAAGAGGGGCTTTATTAAAAAAGCATGATGCTAGAGATACAAAAATAAGACGCATTTGCATTACAGAATCAGGATTTAAAATAAAACACACCTACATTTTTCTGTACAATTTTTTTGAGCTAGTCCCAGTGGACAGCAAGTATCTCCATCACAATGCAGATCTTTTCAAGTACAGTACAACAGAGGCTAAAATAATTCCATTTTAGTCTGTAGAGAGAATAACAAAAACAAACAAGCCAGCATTGCAGAAGCCCTCGTTATCATATGTAGGCACCTGCACTTTAAGTTAAAAAGAGAAATAAAAAAGAGAGAGAGAGAGAAAGAAAGACACTATGAAGCTATGTTCTCAGACTTGAGGTAACTTCTCTGACTGATTGTTAACCTCAGAGCTGTAAAGCAGTTCCACCCTCCAGCGGTGAGGAAGAAACTGAATTCCAGATGAAGGCAACACTGACCCAGAGTATCTGTGATCTCATGCAGTCTCCCAGAATGAGAAACAAGCAAATCCCTTACATAGATAGCCTCCAATTTTAGTGATGGAGAGGTTGCTTGAAAAGCAAACGTATAACACAGTGAAACAAAGTATGGCAGTTGCAAGACATTCATTCATTCTGATCATTTGTGCACAGAAAAGGCATAAGCTCTTTTCAAACCCTTCTGGAGTGACGGCATTCCAGAGTGTCTTCAATCATTGTGGCACACAAACTAAACCACATGTGCTTGTGCAGTATGAGGGAGGAATGCAGTACACAGCTGACATTGAGTAAGATAGTATTTTAGCTGCATCTGTTTCTAAAATGATTGTAACAGTTCTCTGGTATTTGCCCTAAACAGGCTGGAAGTACAAGGAGAAGAAAAGATAGGATTTTCCTTAGTTAAAAATGGAATAAGATACTAGATGGCTTTTGCACAGAGCTGACAATTTGTCTCTTCACCTCAGAAGAATAAAAACCAAAACCTTCCTCCATGGGCCTAAATACAACACAGATGTTTACAGGGCCAACCGCTCCCAACCTCGTTCAAGTTAAGTCTGCAATGACCAAAACAGTCCCTGAGAGGGGTCTCACCTCCACTGTGCTCAGACCAGAGATGTAAACAGTCATGTGAGGTAGTGACTGAGAGTCAGTTCCATCTACGAAACTTAGCACTGAAGGTCGCATCAGAGATATCTATTAAACTGATGCCATGTCTGATGTGGAATTAATCACTAGTATAAGAAAGATACAAGAGCTATTAGGGAGCATCCAAAAGAAGGGCTATGAACCTGGGGAAGGATTTGCAGAACAAGACATGTGAGGAGTGGCTCACATCCCTGGGTTTGCTCAGCCCAGAGCAGAGGAAGCTGAAGGGAGGCTTCATGCAGCTACAGCTCCTCAAAGGGAGCAGAGGAGCAATGCTGAGCTCTGCTCTCTGTGACAGCAACACAGGGCCTGAGGGAATGGCACAGAATTGCATCAGAGGAGGGTCAGGCTGGGTGTTAGGGAAAGGTTCTTCACCAGAGAGTGGTGGGCATGGAACAGGCTGCCCAGGGCATTGGTCAGGGCACCAACCTGCTAAAGCACAAAGAGCATTTGAACAACGCTCTCAAACGCAGAGGTTGAATTTTGAGTAGTCTTGTGTGGAGCCAGGTGTTGTACTTACAATCCTAGAATTGCTCAGGTAGGAAAAGTCCTTGAAGATCATCAAGTCCAATGACAGTCTAACCATACTACCCTAACTCTAACAGCCCACTGCTAAATCATGTCCAAACAGTTTTCAAACACATTCAGGGATGGTGCTCAACCACCTCCCTGGGGAACCTATTGCAGTGCTTAACAATCCTTCCTGTAAAGAAATTTTCCCTGATATCCAACCTAAACCTCTCCCAGCGCAACTTGAGGCCATTTCCCCCTCATCCTGTCACCTGTCACCAGTGAGAAGAGACCAGCCTTGCTCTCACTGCAATCACCCTTGACATATTTGAAGACAGCAATAAGGTCTCCCCTCAATCTCCTCCTCCCCAGACTATACAGAGCCAGTTCCTTCAGTTTCTCTTCATAGGGCATATTCTCCAGGCCCTTCTCAAGCCTTGTTGCCCTTCTGTGGACCTGCTCCAGCAATTTAATGTCCTTTCTGTATTCAGGTGCCCAAAACTGAATACAGTATTTGAAGTGGAGCCTCACCAGTGCACAGTTCAGGGGGAGGATTACTTCCCTAGTCCTGCTCACCACACCATTCCTGATACAAGCCAGGATGATCCTTATGGATCCCTTCCCACAGATGATTCTATAATTCTGCAATAATAACCTGTTTGTCTCAGTATGTGCAAATCCCAGCATTTCATCAAAATATTCCTTAGCTGATGAAGACAGCATTGGCCCACAAGAATCACCACAAAACACTACCCCTTTTCCAGTTTCCATTAGTTAACTTGACAAACTCAGATGTATATCATTGCTACTTCCTAATCTATTACAACAAAGCTGTTAGAGCAAGGACAGACACAGTGAACATTGTTTAAAAATGCTGATAAAAGCACAAGAAGAGGTGCAAAATTATTTAAGAAAAAATGTGTCAATTTTTGATGTGAGTGCTTGTACACAGCCCTGTTTACCTGCAGTGATATGCTAGCCAGCCAAAGCCTATTATTTATATTTGTAATTTGTTTCATTTGCTGTACTGACAGTTATATTGTAATAAATGGTGCATACAGATTTGATAATGGCATAAAGCACGCATTTTGTATACACCCCTTCAACAGCTGTGTGCTTAAAAAAATAACATCATAGACATGTCTTATGGAGATTGACTCTGAAAATCTCCCCTTTGCCTTTCTCCTTCTGTCCTCCAAATTCCAAAGACTACTTGAATGCAACAGCCTCTGCTTCTTCAAGACACGTTCTGCTGCATCACTGTAAGCTGCGCACAAAAGCTTCAGAGAAAACAGCAAATACACTGATAATCTTTCATTGGCATGATGGCAAATCGCATTCTGGTCCAGATCTGTGCTTCTTTGTGCTGTCTGCTGTATATACTGCAAGTCTATAAACCAGCAGCACACAAATAAGATGGAAGGTGAAGCGAACAGAATGGAGGCGGATGAGGGTCACATAAAGGGGAACACCAGATAACGTGCAAGGAATCTGCATATTCTCAACCTCATTACCATAAGAAAATTTAAAATAAATGAACAAAATTCATTACCTAATTCCCAAACTACATGTCCTATCATCAGCAACTTGCCAGTATCAGTTCAGTGGTGGATAAGAGCTTGTCATACAGCTGGTTGTGATGAGGATTGAAAAAAAAGCACCATGGTGATGTGGGAAGAAGCAAATACAGAACTCATAGAGAAGAATGAAGAGGGGCAAAGAAAAATGACAGATAAACTGCAGTGGAAAAGATGCTTTCCACTGGAAATATGCAGCTTTTCACAAAAAAGGCAGAAATGAATTTTGAGATTGAAAGTAACTGTAGGCAATATTTATGAGCAGCTTTTTTATTATAAATGAATCATAATCTGGATTAACTTGCCTACATTATTGAAAACAGGTAATTAGCACAATAAATAAAGAGGTTCAAAACAATAAGGACTGTGTGGACAAAAGTTGCATTTGGTCCCTCAAAAATGAAACTGTGCTGCTAACTGAAATTACCCTACAGCCCAAAACATTTCATGAGAATTCAATTTTCCAAAAACCATTCATATGATTCACAGTCTCAGAGAGGGAACCGGCCTCTAACATGAAACAATGCCTGGAACAGCACATATATCCTGCACTGTTGTACTCACCTACAAAATTAAAGTCTTTCCTCTCTCTGCATATCTTGTATTTATGGTGAATGTTTACAGAGGAAAGAAAATGAGAGAATGAGTGAATGAGAATTAGAATGTCAGAAAACGAATGAGTAAATGGATTTATAAAGTAGTAGGCAGGGTAATTACTTGCCTGAACGAAGGAGATTCTGCATTCTAGTGTTCCCTCTGATAACAGTGCAACCTGTATGGATCTACATTGAATGGTACAGAAAACTAAGTAGTTTTCTGTATGGGCTGTTTTGGCATGAGAGTTTATGTGGTTCTACACCTAAAACTGTTTCATATTTTCTGGATCAGTCCTTAATGAATTCATTATAACAGAAGCAGAAACTCTTTAAGAATAGAAATATTTTAATTTGCGTAAAGCTACAGAGATGAAAAGCACTGCAAATAAAAAGGCCAAATATTTTTTTAACATTCTGAAATAATCTGAAATCTTTGAAAAAGTCACTGAGGTTCTTTATATTTCTGTTCTCTCCATCTCCATGCGCACGTGATTTGGTAAGTGTACAAGCAGCATATGGCCTCCCTAGCACTATGACTCTTACTCAAGAGAAATCAAGGAAAGCAAACTGGACAGAAAAGATGAATATTTTGCTACAGATTTCCGGGAGCAATGAACATTTATATGTATATAAATTTGCTACTTCCTTTAATATATATAGAAGAGGGAGTTCATCCATGTTTCCCAATTCCATTTTAAGGCTAATAATGAAGCACTGACATTTTTGTTTCTTTCTCATTTGTCTCACAAATTGAATTTAAGAAAATATCCTTTCCCCACAGAATTTTGTCTTTGTCTTTTTCTCACAAAGAATGTAGCAACTTTACAAGAAAAGCTGGAAAATAAGGTTCCAGGGCTCATATCAGTACTAGGGCAAGACTAGGAAGCAGAGTAAAATAGTTTCCCTCATACTAGCAGCTTCACTCTAACATAGTGTCAGATTTCAAGAGTAGAACAAATGTAAGAAGTGAAGAAAGGAAATCAGAGTGCTGTAAACAGAACCTCTAAAAAAATAGAGGCAAAAACATTACGAGTACTGTGGAACGCTTCAAACTGAATGTGTGTCTATATCTTATTCATATTTGGTGAGGCCAGAAGGCCGACAGCAGACTGGCACCATCCTCAGAATGGTGGATGGCGTCATGTTCTTACCCACACACATATTCCTAAATACATACTATGAAATAACACTTTTCTCCTAAGCTCCAACAATACCTTAACAGCAGAAATAACATTCCTCTAATGGATAGCTTGCTTGTTCATGCAGAGAAACTCAGTTAGACAGTTACTATCTCTTTTCACTATAACACACCGTGTAATGTCTTACAAGGCTTGCTCCTTAACTTATCCCAAATCTACCAGCTATCCTATTTACAAACCTAATTTCTCACGAAGTCAGCATGAGTTAGACAATTAAAATCTTGAGATATGAACTTAAGAATCCTACTCAGGCCTCTGATTTTATGCATTCTTACTCCTGTTCAATTAAGTTTGTTTTCCACTTTTTTATTAAGCAGTGATCAATTCAGATTTGTTTTCAAACTGGCTGAAAAGTTAAAAAAATTCTGAGAGAGAGAAGCACATAGTAACAGGGGTAACGGCAGACTCTACAGCAGGTAGTGAATTTTTTGCAGCATTATGTATGGCCTTACAGGGATTGATGGATTTGTCAGGTTTCTAGAACTTTAACTAGGACAGACAACAACCCTCTTGTAATTTGTAGTCTACTGTGCAAGCCTCTTTCTACACACGAACTTTGCTAAGGCGCTTATTGCTGGACTATCTTTATTTCCATTTATGGAGATGTTTAGGAATTCCTAATACTGATGGCAACTCTATTTCTCCACATCTATATAAACCAAAGATGTTATTTCTCAAATTAAAGCAAGGTTATAACCTCTCATTGGGAATTCCAGCCATTCCAAACTGTGATCCACAAAATTCTCTGTACTACATGCATTTCAGTCTTGTCTCAGTGCAATCCTAGAATAAGTGCTCCAAGTAAATTTATAATGAAGTAGATTAAATCATGATTTGTTCTTTCCTTCCTGATATTACCCACATTCCTATGAGGCATGAAATGCTCCAAGATTTTGTTAACTGGAAAATCAACTGACAGTGTAACATCTTTGATGTCTCCCAGGTACTAAAAAAGCTCGAGTCACTGCCAAGAATTTCCACATTAAAAAAAAAAAAAAGACTGCTTTCGAAATAAATAAATATGCAATTAACAAATTAAGAAATAAAATTCCTAGCAGTTATAAAGCACTTCATATTTTTCAAAGCACTCTAAACACATTAAGTACATTACCTAATTAATTTCTCCAGAAGGAAGTCTAGTAAACTTTGCTGCATGCTGTGCAGTGAGGAACCATTGCTTGACTTAAGATCTATGTTTATGACCCTTCATAACTTGTGTTTCCCTCTCCCCCCACTAAGTTAACATCTCTTAATTTTGCATGGCTACTTGTTTACTTAATAAATATTTAAATAAGTCACCTTAAAGCCAGTAAAACTAGCACAACTTTACTGCTACATTTTCTGCAGAATATAAGTACTAAGCTACCCTGCAATTTAGTTAAACAGGCTATTTACAGTGGTTACCCATTCAGGATATCCTTTCACCTGATCAGTGCTGCCAAAACATTGATAAGGCCATAGCATCTGTCTTTCAAAATACTTAGCACATATTCACGACAGTCTACCTGTTAGATGTACCCAAAAAATCTGCAGCTGGGGCTTTAACACTTAAAATGTTTAGGAGAAGTGAAGATTTGACTGCTAAAGTGTCAGAGTGAAATAAAAGTACTTTTGCTGCAGAATCTTCAACATTTGGAATAGGAGACTAAAAGATGTACAACAAACACTACTAGCTATTTCTGGCAGCACCATTGCTAAGGCTTCTCCTGTAATATTTTTAGATTCTGAATAGATACATGAATAAGAAAATATATATATATACACATATTCAAAAAACAAAACAAAACAATTTTTGTTTGTTTGTTTTAAAAACATTGTAGTATTTGACAGAATCAATCTGTACTGAGCCTCATAGGCCCTTCCTATATCATCAGATGGGATGCTAGGAGTGGAAAAATTATAAGAGTGCAAGTTAGAGACACTGGGTAGGGAATAGTGTTCTTTTCAAGCTCAGCATTTCTTTCAGAAAAATAAAACATGGACCAAGGAAATGAAATAAAATGCAAATTTGAATACTGCTTTATTTTTATATGTAACTAAAAGGCAGAGTGCTGCAGTTTCATTTAATGTTCTCTCAATTCATTCTACAGGATGTACTTAAAAAAAAAAAAATTGCTTTAGAGAAATTATAGAGAAGAAAACAATTTGGCTTTATTATTCTTAGAATAGAACACCTTTCTTCTCTAACCCCTAACAGCACAAACACTACAGCACTACAGAACAGTAGCTCTTTTCACAAGATGCCTTTTTTCTTTCTTCCCCCAAGCAGGAACCTTTCCAAAAAAGAGCCAACCAACCAACCAAAAACAAAAAACAAAAAACAAAACAAAACAAAACAAACAAAAACCAACAAAAAAAACTCAAACCCACAAAAACACAACACAAACCCAGCCTGGGGTTTATATAGGTAATACACTGCCAGTTGATCTGTGACACCAGCCCTTTGCTATTGCAGAGTCCTTCAGACCTCTGTATCTAAACCCGTGATGTCCCTCGTGGTAGACCTAAGAGATTTCCTGAGGCATTGAAAGCTGTCAGCATCTAAGTTAACCAGTATGTGGTCCAGTCACTCTATTAAGCTGAGTTTTCAAAGACGGAAAGACATTCAAGGCAAGTGGATCCAAGGACAACATATGATATCATCCTCATCTGCTGAACTTTTACAGCCAAAGAAGCACTTACTCATGACCTGTGGGACAGTTATGCCTGCTAAGGGCTTCCTCAGCAGGTATGAGTTTCATCCAGATCACGTATCTTATTTTTGGCATTTCATTTGAAAGAGCTTAACTTTTTTTTTGTAATCAGAAAGTTTAAAGTTTCCTCCCAGTGTTTATTTCAGGTGAAATAAACTGTGAACTCCTTAAATGCGCATTCATTAGAGCATGAGTGCTTGTGTACCATTATAAAGATACAAAATAAAGAGATTTCTATAAATATCAGTCTCTTGCTACCTGTATTACACTTGCATTCATAAGAAAGACAACAAAATAGCAATAGAAGAATAAATCTGACAAGAAATGAGGACTTCTGGAGTAAAAAATGCTTCTAAATACAGTCATTCTTATGCCTACTCCGTCTTATCAGGACAGCCAAGTTATATCTTCACAAAACAGCACAAGGAACACAGGTTAAAAAATACAGTGATCCTTTATGTCAATTAGTATAACAGGACAGCCATGATTTCACACTCTATTGAAGACTAAGTTTTTTGCATGACCATTTGCCCACCAAACAACTAAGAAACAACACAACCGCAGAATGAAACAGGATGGGAAACAAAAGATAAAATTCATTCATTCATTTTGGATACTGCGAGCAAGAATAGTAAGAATGAACAAGGAATTTCTCACTGGGGTATGAGGGCCATTTAGTAATATCTTACTCTGTGGGACTCCATCTACCCACATAGTTCTGAAGAACATATTTGTACTTGAATCTCAAACAGCATAGAACACAAACATGACAGACTCACTTGATTTGTTAGAACAGTTTTTTCAATATACCCAAGACAACTTACATGCTCACTTTCACCTCCTCCTCATATGTTTATGCTATATAAGATTGCTTCTAGCACTAGAATGCACCAGAGCCAAATGCAACCCAGGTAGTAATGTGGGAGGCTTTTCAGGTTATTTGCTAATGTTTTTATCCTCTTTTGTTTTTATTCTGTACTTCTGGTTTTGCTATTTTTTATTTTTTAGTATTTTGTTCTGATGTCTTTCCAATATGTTACTTCTAGCCTCTGCAACTTCCTTACAGGGCATGCTCAGACAATAATTAGCTCCTTCAAATTGTTTCCTTCAAGCCATCTGCTCGTTCTCTCCTATCTCTTGCTGCCTTCAGGCCTTGCAAGACTAACAGCTGTTAGCTTATTAAACTCACAGGTATTGCATCTATTCATTTCTAGGACCAGTAGATCTCAAGGACTTGGCAAAGAAATAGACCTTAACAGTATCATCTTTTTGCTTTCTCCAACAAGCTGTTTCTTTTAATCAAGACAACCCCATCACTTAATCAATGAACAATTCACAGATCATAAATTCTTTAACAAAGACTGAGATATAAACTATGTTATCTGTTACCTTTCAGAGACTTCTGGAATCTTGCCACTATCATGGTATCTTTCACATCCACATTACATAAAAATCTTTGTTATAGACTTTCTGCAGACCTGTAGGGGAAAAAAAAAAAAAAAAAGTAATTAAATAAACATAGATTACCACAGACCTCACTCTGTTGTTCAAAAGTAGAAAACTTCTTTTAGCCTCAACCTTACTTCTGTTTCTACTGTAATTCCAGTGTTACAGAAGGCACAGCATGAGTAACATATCTGAGAACTTACAGTTAAGCGGACATGGGAAGACATCAGAATTACAAGCATTGGAAAGGACCTCAAGACACCATCGAGTCCAACACCCCTGCTAATGCATGTTCACTACAATAGATTGCACAGGTAGGCATCCAGATGAGTCTTAAATATCTTCTCAGAAGGAGATTCCACAGTCTCTCAGGGTAATCTATTCCTGTGATCCCTCACCATTACAGTAAAGAAGTTCTTCCACATGTTTCCATGGAACTTCATACATTCAAGTTTTAGGCAATTGCTCGTTGTCCTATCACTACACACCATTGAGAAGAGCCTGGCCTCATCCGTTTATCTCCCACTCCCTCTAGATATTTCTAAACATTTATCAGATCCCCCCTCAGTATTCTTTTCCCCAGGCTTGAACAGACCCATGTTACACATCCTGGGAGATGCTCCAGGCCCTTTATCATCTCCTTAGCCCTCCACAGGACTCCTTCTAGAAGATCTCTGTCTCTTATGAGCAAGGGAGCCCAGAACTGGACATAGTATTCTAAATGTGGACTGATCAGGACAGAGAAGAGGGGGAGGATCACCTCCTTCCACCTGCTGACCTCTCTTTTTAATACGCTCCAGGGTACCACTGCCCTTCTTGGCCACAAGTCATGAGCTGCTGGCTCATGACTTACCTGTTGTCCACCAGAACATGCAGGTCATTCACTGCAGAGCTCATCTCCAGCAGGTCATGCCCTAGCCTGACACATGTCTTTATTTCTCCCCAGGTGCAGTACATGCCCTTGTTAAAGCTCATCAGGTTTCTCTCTCTGTTCAATTCTTAGTCTGTCCAGGTCTTGCTGAATGGCAACACAGCCTTCCAGTGTGTCAGTCACTCCTTCCAGCGTAGTATCACCAGCAAGCTTGTTCAGGGTGGACACTATTCCTTTCATTCAGATCACTGATGACCAGATCCAGCACCAATCTCCAGGGAATACTGCTAGTTACAGGCCTCCAACTAGACTCTGTGCCACTGAAGACAACTTTCTGAGCTCTGCCAATCAGCCAGTTCTCAATCTACCTCACTGTCCACTCATCTATCCCACACTTTCTAAGTTTTGTAACAAGGATGTTGTGGGAGACGGTGTCAAATGCTTCGCTGAAGTCAAGATATACAGCATCCACTGCTCTCCTCCTATCTACCCAACCAGTGATGATATATTGAAAAGCTACCAGGTTGGTCAAGCATGATTTCCCCTGGTAAATCCATGTTAACTACTCCTGATAACCTTATTCTCTTTCCAATTACTTGGAGATGGCATCCAGGACAAATTGTTCCATCACTTTTCCAGGGATAGAGGTGAGGCTGACTGGTCTGTAGCTTTCTAGATTCACCTTGTTGCCATTTTGAAGACTGGAGTGGCAGTGGCTATGCTCCAGTCTTTAGACACCTCTCATGATCACCAAGACTTTTCAAAGATGAGGCACAACTAAGCCTCATAGCCTTAAGTACAAGCTCAGAAAAGGGTATTTCTTAAAAATAAATAAATAAATAAAATTTTTTTAAAAGCACAACCTGGAGTGAATGTGTAATCCTGAGGTTTGCTCCTCAAATAAGAACTAATACAAATCCCTTTCCACACTTCTAAAAGCATGAAGCACACTACCTATACAAAAGGAATTCGGCACACAGGATGCAAAAACCCAAGTTTCCACACCCCTCAGTCTCCATGAATTATGTGAAAAACTGGGTTAACTTTTCAAAGATGCACAAAACAGTTTTGACATGCATGCATCCGCGTGACTCATCAGTCTTCACCCAACTATTAGCCGTACAGTTGGAAGAGATACCAAGAAGTCAGCTAGGCTATCACTGCATCCAAAGGAAAGATCAGCTATACCTACGCACTTCCAGAAGATGTTTGCTTGACCTGATCTTATAGAGCCTCATCAATGGAGATTCCCTGCTTCTCTTGCATATGACTTCATGCTTAGCCCCTCTTAGGTAAGGGACCTCACAGAAAATTTTAGCAAATAAAAAGTCTGCTTATTTCCTTAATCCTTGAACCAGTTTTTATCTCCTCATATTACAGTCATTATGATGTCTGTGTCCTCCAGCCATCCAGTTTCCTTTGTCCCTTCTCTGCTAAGAACAAAGAATACCATTTTCCAGTATTCCTCTGCTCTCCTGTAGCCAAAACACTGTCATACAGTAGGAGATGCTTCAGCATATAATAGCTGTTTCAAAATTATGAGACGATCTGCATTTAGAGAATGAATCCCCACTTCTCTGTAATGGATGTCTAAACTGTTGCCACTATGCACAGTTGGGACAACTGTAACATCCATTCTGAAGGCACTCTGTGATCATCTCAGTAATCATGACCCTTTTAACTGTCTCTAATAAGAGAAAGAAATACTGTCAGATTTGCCAGTATGTTAGGTACCTCCCTTGGGCCATGCCAACATTTTTTGATGTGTTGCCACCTAATGTGAAAAATGATCTTGATGCATCTGTGTTCCTTCACTCATGAATCTCTTTAGGAAAAATATAAAATCAAAACACAACCCAGAAAAATGCCTCTGTAAGCTTGGCAGTGTGTGAAATGGCTATTTCAGAGGCCACTGAAAATCTACAGGAATTTATCAAAACATTAACAAAAAAATGGAAAGCACAAATTATACCACACATAAAACATGCATTCCAACTGCTAAATTAAGCCTAAGTTTCTAAGCTAGCATTAGGAAAAACAAATGGTGATATGCTAAGTAGAGCTAGTTTGGTTTCCTAATAAACCGTGTATGTTTCCAGTCTTTTTTATAACATGCTTTTACTGTTGTTTGCTTTTTTAAAAGAAAAAAAAATCTAAATGTTTAAATTCAGAAACAAAAGAAAAAAATATTACTCTTTTCTTGGTAAGATTTATGACTTTTATACCTTGTACAGTAATGAACCTAAAGTTTTAAATTAATGACTTTTAAAAGAAGTTGCTTTGTCTAAAAGATCTTGTCTTTCAATATTTTGAATCCTTACTTTCATTTCCCCCATGCAAGCTCCAACAGTTAGGAAGAAGTCTTATTGTTAATGAAACACCTTACTTTCAATCCTACAGAGGACTAATTTAAAATTCCAGCTACTACCCTACACTAGTTAAAGACGAGTCCCATTCTTCCCAGTCTTATTCCATCTCTAACACAGTGTGGTTGATCTGTCCAAGGCTATCTGAGTAGAGACTGTAGTTTCATAAATCTATATGGCAGATCACAATGACTTTTCCAGTATTTTCATCACTCTTCTTACACTTTTCTTTTTTTTTCCAGCTACACCACAACATTTGAGGAAAAGAGGGAAGAACCTCAACACCATATTAACAAAGTAACTAAGCCATTTGCAAATGGAACAGTGCTTCTTTTCTGTTAAGTCCTAGCATTACATTCACTTTTGTTCATTTCTTCTTTGCTCCAGAAATAATTTATATTAACAGAAGTGTATCCTCAGCATCTTCTCATCTCATAAAGATCTTTAAAATAATGCCAGTCTAAGGAGGATGGAAAAATTCTTACTAAGTATCTAGTTCATGTTAATTCAGATTAGCATCAAAGAATTTAGCCATTCAGATGCTTCCAGCACAGGTAGCTACCTCCAATTGGTTAAGCCATAAAAGCACGCTCAACAGGACAGAGTGAAGTGTTTTACATGCACAATGCAAAGCTTTTTAAATTAGCAATAAAGACCTCATTTTGGAGCAGCCTTCTCTTCTTACTATACACAGAGAATTAACACAGAAGATGGAAAGCAATATCTGCAGATGTTATTGCACTGTATAGCACATGGATTCAATGACTGAGAGAGAGTGAATGCACACTGTCAAGAGATTTACCACTTCTGAAACAAGAATGGTCATTCAGGAAGTATCACTTACCATTACAATGGCCATCAGATTTACAAAGCAGTCAAGACCAATCGCAGATGAATGATAAGAAAAAAAGCCTCAAGGTCGCACATCACTATTTTAGTGTATTGAATGTTGGTATGTCAGGAATGTACCTTGCCCTTCACATTCTGTTGCAAGAATGTAGCTCATCCTTTTAAGAGTCTTGCCTCTTTGGATACACTTAAATGTACACAACTAAATAGCCTAAACCTAAATAGCAGTTCTGTATTCCTGTTATACATATATACACAGCAAATCTATATGTACCCAAATACCTATCCAGAGATGTGTATGTGCAGTGAAACGTGAAAAAACAGTGATGTGAAATGAAGGATTCAAATCCAGCTCCCAGAGAACAAGGTGTAAACTGACTCTGTGTACACACTTTGTTCTCAGAAAAAAAAGCAACAATATTTTATTTACCCCTCAGTGTAATATCTTTTGCAATGGTCTGGGAACACACATGTGGATAGTTATGAAGCTTAGTCAACCCTGGACAACTTTTTAAGTCACAGTGGTTGAATGGTATCTGAAGCCAACGGCTATGTGGTTAACTGCAGAAAAATACAAATAATAAAGAATATTCCTAGGTATCCCAGGATATTTCACATTCCTGCTGATTATGAGCAGCTGACAAAATAAGGGGCACTGTGTGCAGCTACATTCTATAAGGAACACACATGAATAAGTACGTAGAAAACTTTGCATCTGTGCCAAGTCCTGCCAAGGAAAAAAGATCACAGAATTGTACAATTATTTAGGTTGGAAAAAACTTTAATGTCATTAACTCAAACCATCCACCTAATACTACATGTCCACTGCTAAATCATGGCCTCTATGCACTTCATCCACTTGTCTCTGAAGTACCTCTTGGGATGGAAACTCTGTGTTCTCCTGAGTAGCCTGTTCCAATGCCCATACAATCTTAATGTGAATATTTGTTTTCTAATATCTAATCTAAACCTCTCCTGAGACAAGCTGGCCAGTGCCTCAATGTCCTTCAACTTGCCACCTGGGAAAAGATACCAAAATCCTCCTTGCAGCAACCTTCTTTCAGGCAGTTACAGAGAATGAAGAGATCTCCCCTCAGCCTAGTTTTCTCCAAATTAAACAGCCCCGGTTCCCTCAGTCACTCATCGCATACATTGTTTTGTAGTCCCTTCACTGACTTTGCTGTTCTTTGCACGTACTTGAACAACATGAAATCTTTATACTAAGTGGTCCAAAACCAAGCACAGTGCTTAAGGTGTATCTCACCAGTATAAGGGGACAATCCCCTCGTTAGTACTGCTGTCCACATATTTCTGATGTAGAGTGGGAACCATTGGTCTCTTTGGCCACATGGGCACACTGCTGGCTCACATTCAGCTGATTGTTGACCAGCAGCACACCCCCCAGGTCTTTTTCTGCCAGGCAGCTTTCCAGCTACTCTTTCTCCAGCCTGCAGCATAGAGTTCTTGTGACCAAAGTGCAGGACCCAGACTACAGTCTTTCTGAATGCCTTGTAACTGAAGGCAGCTCATTGATCCAGCCTATCCAGACACTGCTGCAATGTTCCTTCTTCTCCTGTGTTGGTTACAGCAGTGTGGGTGATAGCAGCCTGCAGAGTTGCCAGTGATGGCCATTATTTTCTTCACAAAGGCACAGAGTAAGAATGGTGATAAAAACAGCCACACTTCAAACTGACAGTTGTCTAGGTAGAGGACAGACATGGGCAGGGAACTGGGCTGTGAATCACCTCTCAGACAACAGGAGAAAACCTCTACAAGAGTTTTCTCACAAAGATTCCTTTGCAAGAGTACCCTCCTGTGGCTTCTAACATAACAGGGAACAATGAAGTTGAAAGCACCTTGCTGTCCTTGAGACAGACTAGACGTAGGTTTACACTTGTAACCTTGGCCAGAAAAAACAGGACTCGACCCTGGGAGAGAGCAGACATGCAAGCTAACTTCCTGATGTGATGCTACTGTAGTCAACACACATGGGATCAAACAGATACTTTCTGTTCTAAGAACATAAGCTGCTGTAGTCTGCGCTGAAGAATCAGGGCTGTAGGGAAAAATGCCAGCTTACCCCAGAGAGGCAGCAGGCAGTAGAGAGCTCCTGGCCAATACTGCTAGCAGCAAAATTACTGCTTGGTGGGTCAGAGTGCAGGTGAAGCATAGAACCATGTAATAAAAAATAAAAATAAAAAAAATGAACGAAACAAAACAACTATCTTTCCTGCTTAATGCCCCCCTCGATCTCTAGATATATTATTTTTCTCCTTTAAGGATGACCTGCACAGCACTCAATGACCATGTAGTATAAACGTGTCATTATCTGTGCTTTCCATAAAATTAAGTTTCTGACACCTATTCTTTAAATGCAGGCACAAGGCACATGTTGTTTATAGCTGTTACAGATAGTGTTGCTGCATAGAAACCTGCAAGTCCCAGTATGAAGACTGCAAAGTGCTGCTGTTTTTTTTCTTCCTGTTTTAGCTGACAGAAAAACCACAACATACATTTGGAGATCCAGTAAAGCATGTAGTTAAACAGCACAGATACTGATTACAGTATGAGCATATTACTAAACTTCCCTCCTTTTTTTTTTTTTTCCACCCAGAAATCATTGCCATTATGTTAGTCAGAAGAGATTAAGTACTTTTTTTTTAAATCAGGGTCTTATCCACCTTCTCTCAGTAAGTGCTACCATTCCACTGTTGCCCTTCTTCCCTGGAACAAGTGCACTTTTTTTTTTTTTTTTTTAATAGCAGACCAGAAACAAGCACAATGAGCCCTGATCTGCAATTTGTTTTTTACTTTTTCAGGAGGGACCAGGAGACAACAGAGGTAAACTTCATCTGAATGAATTTTGGTTCACTGAGGGTTAAAGCTTCTATCTGTGCCACTTGCCTCCCTTCTGCTACTGCCAGCAGGAAAAGATTTCTTAGACAGCGGCTCTACTCCTGCTCCTAGCTACATCTCTTAGAACTATGAATGTCACATTTCAAATAATTATTAGGGTTCTCAAAACTAAAATTCAAATCAAAACAAACAAAGTTCAACTCAACCACAATACAGTTTAGTTTAAAGCCCAACACAAAACCTACAAACCAAAGAATCACTAAGTACTGTTTGGATTAGACCTGAAAATAGAATAAATGAAGGAGCATCACTATGAATGCAGAGATGAAAAAATGAGACAAAGTATCAACTGACTTACTCTGACATGTGAAAACAGAAAGAAAAATCTGGGCATCATTTTTTCCTAACATAAGCCAGTGTGCTTAGGAAAATGAATGAAAGCTATGTTAAATTTGTTTGACCAGAATATTTTTCTAAGGGATTTACAAAAAGAAATTGTGGCACAGAGAAAGCTGTGCTCCTTTTACACAGCACATATGTGCATGTGTATCACCTTCACCACTTCTACTTACGCCATACATAAAGCATTTCCAATCAGAAATCCAAACTTCTCTCTTTGGCTAGTGTATATCTACAGTGGTATGAAGCTGAGAGAACAGGAAACTGTGAGAGGTTAAGCTTCTGAGAAAAACTTTATCAGAATGATTTTTATTAATTATATATTTTAAGTTCTGACAACCAGATAAAGTAGATACTACACCAAACTGAGAAGGTGGGCATAAAATATGCTTAAAATTGCAGCAAAATAAAATGATCAGAAAGGCACATGAAGCCATATAAACACTTCAGTCCATGTTTAGAACTGAAATATTACTGGACAACGTAGAGATGCGACTTTCATGCAATTATACTTGCCCTCTTTTAGTCAATCCTTTATCTCATCAAATATTCTATCAAAATTCAGGCTGTCTGCCCAACAGTTACGTCAACCAACATCAGTCCATCAATCCCCTGAGCAGCACATTCTGTCAAATTGCATTATTTTGTCAGGCATCAAATCACATTATGGGATGTCGTCCTCCTCTGGCAGATAAATTAATGTTGAGGATAACACAGCTTCATGTTATTTTTAGGACTTACAAACTAAAAAAAAAATTCAACGAACACCAAAACACTTTTAACTTTCAGTACTAAGATACTCACGAATCTTGTAAGTGAATATCATGATATATAGGAAAGACAATAGGACAGTTTTAGAATTACTATTATCTAATTAGTGTTCATTAAATTCCTTTTATTGTATTCATTTTACTTAATATTCTACAAACCATAGCCTAAATGGGGAAAAAGTGCACAGAAATGTTTTAGCTTAGGGGAGAGCAATATTATTTAAACATTCCACAGATAATACCCTGTAGGTCATCACAGGGACGGCAGATACTGTACTCTTCGATAGAAAGCCACAGCCTACTATGGGAAAAGGCTAAGCCTAGAATAAAACATTGGGATTGTTATGATCCATGTTGTGACCCAGAAAAAACAGCATTTCCAAACCAGTTCTGTTGAAACTCAAACTATTGTTAGAGGGAACTATCACAATCCCAGACATATTGTTCGAGTGATGAGATATTCTCACTGCTAATAAATGTGCCAGTTCCATGCTGAATTTAAGTTTTAATACTTTCATCCACCAGGCTATCTGTAACCTTTATTTTGATAAATGCTTGACTTATCTCACTTTCTGGTTGGCTTTTTAAAGCTCATAGCTCCTCTGAAAGTCTCATAATTTTTACCCGCTATACCACAGTTCTTTACCCAGCACAGGCTGGTTGATCTAAGGATAGCAGAGACCGACACCTTGTTTTTGGGATGCATACAGAGCTGCCTCCTGATGGCAGCTACCCCTTACTCCTCTTCTTCCTTCTGCTCTCTTCTTTGACAGTTGCAACCCACTCCCAGATTTCCCTAACTCTCAGTGTCAGTGACACCCTTCCACTTGGCCCACTGCAAACATTTTACTGCAGTCTGCTGTATTTTTTGCTTTTGAGAATATACATATTTTGAAGACCAAAGGTACACAATACAATGTGCCTTTTCCGCATGGTGACATGTTGCTCTACTGCTCTGTGATCTACATGGAGGAATTACATTTTTTTTTTTTTTTTTTTAAACCAATCCTCCATGCCAGATCTGACTTCAGATACATAAAACCAATGGCAAATAAATACATAGTAGATGTACAACTACTTTCAAGATGCATAATTAATAGATTAGGAAAGAAAGGATTTTTGAGGCACTGCTTGACTGTGGATTTTCTGAGGGGCAAGATCTACTAATAACTCTAGTGCTTGCAGCCTTGCTGTTGGCTAACAAAATTATTGACTGTATTACTATCTTTTAATATAATTGTTGGCTTAGTGTGAATTCACTTATTTCTTGCAATGAGAACACATATTCACTATACAACAGGACCTTTATTTATTTTTGTTTTAACCTAAGTAAAGAGTTTAAATCAAAGGCAACCAGTAATAGAATCGTTCTTACTGATGCATTGCTATATAATCAGTAGTAGAATAAAAGTATTATTAATTCATGCTATTACATTATAGATTAAAAAAGAAAAAAAAAAGAAAAAGAAGAAAGGACCTGGCTACATTTCAAATGGATACAATAAAGATAAGTCAGAAAAGTGTGTGTATGACACAAAGGGCAACACACAGCAAAACAAAGCATTTAACCTTCACTTGATATTATCAGGAAATCTGCTATGCTACAGTAGATACATTTTCATAAGCTTTGTACTGAGTATTTCACCCACTCTGATGGCTCACTCCTAGTTTGAAAATGTTTTCTTTGACAAGTTTTGGATCCCTTCAAGAGATTAGAGTGATCTAAGTTAAAAGAGACTAGTGCTTTTCTTCCCTTCAGATGGAAGGATGCAAACGCAAAAGGCCTTTAAAGGTCTTTGTCCAAATCAGCTTTTTTCCCTTCCTGTTCTGGGCGAATCAGTCATGTCTTTGCAAATCCCACTTCCATTAACCTTTCAAGTACTGCTGACATTCTTGTACAGTAAGTCTCTCGCACCATGTGTCAAGAAACAGCTGACGTATCCTTTAAAGTCTCTCTCGCTGTATATCTTGATTATTCTGGTTAGTTTGCAGGTCAGATGACTGGGAATATTAAACTGAAGATTAATTTACCGTTTCAAAATTAATTCCCAGGCTCCAATGATTGCTTTCCATCTCTAACTCTGTTCACTTCTCAAAAGTTAAAGAGTAGAGGCAATTCTTGCAAAAGCAATAATAATGTAGAAGTGATACAAGATCCAGAAAATTGCCTGTTTAAGTATGAAAATTGGGAAGGAGGTTTATCTTTGTCTTAGCACTGCAATTTTTTAGGCTATTTAAATAGGTACTTTAACCCAGCAGAAGTCCACACTGCTGCTAAACTGGACCTAGGTACCTTCTGCTTCCCTATCACAGCTACTCCTCCCTGCCCCTGGGCTTATGTCAGGGCTATAGAAGTTGGCCTAGCCACATGCTAACCATCATCAATGCTGACACAGGGAGCTGGGGGGTATGCTCAGGGCAGAAAGGCAAGCAGAGCTGCTGCTTTCAGTGTTGAGCATGCTTAATAGTAGTATCTACACATAGAAGCTGACTGACACGTTCACTTCTGTGAAAAAAGCTTTACAGAGGAGCAGGATTTTCAAAGCTCTCAATTACTCAAGAAAGTGAACTTTTACAAAGGTCATAGAAACATGAGCCCTAGACCCCTTAAGGACCAGGCTTGGAGGAGACACCTCTGCATATTTGCAATCTTTCAATCTCTAAAGAGATATTTAAAACCTTAAGTATACTTTAAAACTTTGTTCTAAGACATTTTTTTTAATGTCGCAACATAAATTCATTGCTAAGATGGAATGTTAATGTTAAAAACAGCATTTGCAGCAAATAATAGAAAGAGAAGCACATCTGGGGCCTTTCTCAAGTGAACCCTTCCAGTGATGATAAGCAGGATTGTTGCTTCATGGAAAGAAAATAAAAGATGCCTTGCTATAAAAATGGCTGGTACACAGTCTGCTTTTACACATTCTCTGCTTTGGTTCAAGGGACCAGTATTCCAAAATGGAATAATCCAAAATGAAATTATTATTGTTAATAAAATGATAAGATGGATGTTTGCTGTACTTATTTTGGCATTTATACGTGGTTTAGAAAGCATGTTATTTAACATTTCTTTTCAAAATGATGCTTTTTGAGATGATGCAGCATTGTAGGGAATTGAGTTTAAATTTCTTGTTCTTTGTGAAGCTTTGCTGTACACTAAGACCATCAGCTTTGCTATCAACACAGTAGAAATGTAACATAGTAATATACTTACAGTTGTTTTTTGTCAGTTATAAACATCAGTATTTCCTACATTCTACTGCTGGCTGACTCACAGGAGAGATGCTGATCTCCTGTTCTCTGATAGGTATAATCTCATTTTTCACATCTCTGTAAATATGATCAAAATAAAACCCAATATATTGGATGTGACAATTCCCTGTTGCTATAAGAATCCTGCCGTCCATCATAGCTAAGAATTAAAAGAAAAAACAAAAAATGAAAAACAAGAAGGTCCCTTTCAGCAGATAGCAGGAGAAAAACTAAAATGAACCCGGTCAAATAAATCAAAGGCAGGAACTTAAAATGGTATAAGACACAGAATAGTAAAATGGCAAAATCATGGCAGCAAATTAGACAAACTTACTAGAATTGTTAATCTTTTTTTCCTCCTTCACTGTAAAAAACTTGCACAAGTAAAGACTGTATGTGCTGTGTTATATTATGTGTTATCAGTTACCCAGCATATCTGTAAATCCTTGTTAGATCTTTGGTTTTTCCTTGTTTAAAGTGCCTGCTAATAGCAAACATGACGGTGTTAAGTGTTGAAAGAGAAAGACATGCAGAAGAAAGGAGGATTATTTAAGATCACGCTACTGAGATTTCAACATCAGTCTAGTCATATGCTCAGGAGCAGGAGACAGATGGTAGGAGTTAATATCAAATAAGACCGATTTAAAAAAAAAAAAAAAACATCTATTTTTTTTAATTCCCATACATTAACATTTAAACTCTCCAGCAATACACCTATTAACTAAGTGATAGTGGGATCCATTTGTCTTTTAGACATAATTTAATAAAGCAATTATATAGGACTGCCAGTAAGCCTTTTGTAGTGCTATTTTGGGAGTAGTTAAAATTTAGGATGCTGCACCCTAAACACAAAGGGATAGAAATTCCTTCCCCCATCTCTTTGCCATGTATGATATTGCACTACCTTGTTTTCAGTGATTTTAAAGGATTTTACACCTGAAGAGATTACATCTATTTTCATTTCACTTAATACATGAGCTCCTTTTGCAGGAAGGCAGCCATCACATAACCAATCCCACTGAAGCAATAGGTATTAAATCCTTTATAGCAATGAGTTATAAATGAGAAAGGATTATTTTCTGATATCTATCTGATACTGGTTGAGTGAGTGTATTAAGAAGAGATCAGGCTCTAGCTTTTTATTACTTCATATGACTTTTATGATTGCCCAAGCTTAATCGTGTTCTACAACCAAACAAAAATAATGCCAGTGAAAAAAGGCAAGCAGTTAATTAAGTTTTTACTTAACAAAAGCAAATAAACTCCATGGTACACTGCACAGGCTAAGGCAGGCTTCCACTACCATACACCCACCCAGTTGGTGTGCTAACGTGTTAAAGCTAGTCCTTCATTTAGGAATATTTTGGCATCTGCATCAGAAATGCATGGTAAGAGATACTTGACATATACTTTTAAAACACTTCTACATCTTTTGTTGTTGTTGTTATGTTTTCTAACCTGAGGTCTCTGTTCTTGGACCTCTAAGCCTGTATGTCTGAGTTAACTGTAAGTACACATCCTTACTTAAAGGAAAACAAGAAAACAATACCAATTTTTAAGTTATATCCAAAAGCTAAGGAGAATGTGCAAATAGAAACCTCCAGGTGAAGACCTCAGGAACATGTTATGGATAATAGAGGCTAAATTGCCTAATATTTTCAGAGGAGCCTCACACTGAATCAAACCCAATGAACTGAGGTCACTTAAACAAGCAAAGAACAAAATAATAACACTGCCCAGCTGGATGTACTGGTTATGATCAAGCACAGCAGCTTCATAGGAAGATGTTTTAGTATGGAAGTGCCTAACCCACAAGTACTAACTTATTTAAATAGTAACAACAGACAAACCTGAAATAAAACCAAACCAAAACAAAAGGAACAGGATCCAATCTGGTATTGGAAAACTTTACATTAAGTCAGCGTCTTCCTTCTCTCTTATCAGACTGGTAAGTTTCTGGATTGATTACCAAGGACCTTGCTGGGTATTGAGGTGTGACACTGGTAGGCAGCTCAGCACCGCAAAGCTGCTAGCTCACTCCCCTCAACCAAAACTAGATAGGAGGAAGGCAAAAAGTTAGAAAACTTGTGGGTTGAGATAAAGACAGTTTAATAAGAAAGAGGGAAAGAAAAAGGAAAGAAAAAACAAACTTGATACACAATGCAATTGCTTACCAGCAATTATTTTAACAGCGCTGACTTTGTTTTCTCTTACTTTCTGGCTGGGCTATCAGGAAGCGCCCGATACTTGCAGTCATCAGAGTGTTAAGGAGAGAGAAACTGTCCCTGCCAGCCAGAGTAGAGAGCAGAGGGTGAAGGAGGTATTAAAACTGCCCTCAGAGAATGCAGAAATGTTAACAGCTTTCAAACATGACCTTCTGTGGCAATTTTCCAGATAATCAATTTTTTTCAGAGACCACATATTTCTGTGGTATGTTTTTCATTATCTTTCTAGAAGCCTGTGTAAGTAGCCGCATTGCTGTTAACTCCACTTTTTGCAGTACTTGCTCTGGCATTGAAACCTGACTGAGATGGTTTAACCTTTGGTGATTCATGCAGGCACTGAAGTCAAATGAATTCAGTGTTCCTCCTTGACCAGAACTCAGCATTGCAGCACAAAGCTTTGGTCAGGTTCCCTCTGCCTAACGTGAAATGCCTGTTATGCATGCACGTCTATACCTGAAATAGCTTGTCTACACCTTCTTCTTATAAATACAGAGGAACAAGTACATTCTATCTCAAAATACACTTCTAAAAGGAATCACCAGATCAACAGGGTTCAGAAACTGTTTCTCTCTACCAATATGAATGCCTCTGATGTCAGTATCTGTAAACAGTGAGCTTCATTTCTTGTCCTGCAGTCCCAAGAGTTACAAGACGCTAGCTTTTATCCTCAGCTCAGCCAGAAAGACAGAACAACCTGGAGGCAGCAAGAGATGTCATATTTCAAGGGGAGCATGAGGATGATGCAGTGGTAGAATCAGCACAAAGTGCTTAAGGATCTTTAATAAAGTGATCAGCTGTTCTCTGTTACATCACTGATCTCGACTGGCTCCATTTGAAGAATATGAAGTGTTGCAGAAGCTAACATAACAACTTTATGAAAAAATATTCTAGATAATTTTTAGCAAAATATTCTCCTGCATATGCAAACTCTAACAATATGGATAATTTATAAAAACTTTACTGAAAGAGATTCACAGCTAATGCTCATTCATTAGGGACAATGAAACAGTGAGAATTGCTTGCACACTACCTGCCCGACCTTGATCACTAAAGTTGTCATGCTATGCCCCAAGGTTGTCCCAAGAGGAAGTTTGTAGGGAGCAGCAAACACTATAAATTCACTGAAATCCTTGCACAGTGGCTTCCTGGACAGGAAAGCTCTAAATGAAGACAAATTTGCTTCAGGATTTTACAAGGGTACTCACAAAGTTATGATCTGCAAGCTTTTGTTCTATTTTCAATTAAATGAAAGGCAAAGTATTGATTCCTCCTTCCTCAGGAATTACTATCTGCCCTGTTCAAGGAACTGAATCTATTCAGTGAGTTTAAACTGCTGAGGAAAGCAGATAAGCCATTAATAACAGGAACATAAGAGTAATCTAGTGGATTAATTATAATCTACGTGCACACATAAAATTACATTATAACCCACCACTTCTCATCCTGAAGCATGTGCTTTGGTTTATAGAACCTCATTCATTTTAATAGTAAACTTACAAAGCAATCTTTCTCCCTGCTGCTGTACAGAATGCAAAGGTGTGACCAGCACACCTGTCATTTTGTTTCAGGTAGTCAACATTCCTGAATGCCAATTAGGGTCTCCTTCAAAATAGAAGAGAAAGGAATACTAAAGGAACATCATAAATTATTCATCCCTGTACCCCAGCTAGGATGCTGGAGCCTTAAGGAAGACTAACTGTAAAACAGATCACTCTCACAATAAAACATAGATAGTAAAGAATTATCTTGCCTTTTTTCCTCAACCTGGATTAACTACACACACAGACATTAAGATCAAGTGGATTATCTAACTTGATGACCTGCATAATACTACCTAAAAAACTTTACCTAGATTACCCTTTATTTTCATCAGATTTTCACCTGAACTTTTCTTTGACACTGAATCCTGACCCATTCAGATCTAGCCAGCAATCTCTGCATTCAGTGTTTAAAAAGCACTGTTGTCTAAGCAGAAATACATTATACACAGGATTGCACTCTAAGCATAGAACACATAGAAGGATTCCAGAGCAGTTAAAGCTCCACAGGTCATAAAGACTTACATTTTGCAGGACTCGGGGGCTTATATAGATCATAGGTTAGGAAGACAGCAATACATCATACGCAAAATAAAGACCTAAAGAAAGAAATGAAACCCTACTGCAGGGACTAAGCAGTCTTCCTATCCATCCCATTACTATTACTACATATTAGTTTGCTGAACTGCAAGCATGTACTGTAGCTCTCCTTTTGAATCAATCTTATTACTAGCTATGAAAATCTGTTTCTACATAATTACCTGAAATTTAAAAGAATGGCACAGAAGATCACAGAGAAGAGCAGAGAAAATAACAGACCTTCTTTGCTGGAGCCTGTTAGAAAACATATCCTCATTCAAATACCCACTACTTTATTTCTATATATACTAAATTTGTATGTTATTTCAGTATCTTAGTCAGCCATCTGCTGAAGTGCTCTATTAGAATCCTATCATCAGGGACTTAGTCCCACATTCTTGATTTTTCTTTTTTTAAACAATGACCATTAATCTAAACCAGTGGGTGCATATTTGAGAAGTTTTAAAAAAACTATATAGACAAGACCGTTTCCATGATTTATATTGGTAAAATAACCTTGTTTCTCTGACGACCTCAGAAGAGCAAGCTCTTGTTCTGAATATGCAAAAAGGCAACTGCTCCCCCTGTGCCTGCATAACCCCATTTAAAGTCCTTCATCTGACAGTACACAAACTGTATTCCAGATTGCAGCTCATTCAGAAAACGTGACCCCACATTTATTTCGCACTTGCCATTTAAAATTTGGAAACAAATTTGTTACAAAGCCCAGTGCAGCAAAAGGAAGCACTCGCAAATAGCCAGAAGAAGAGTGTATAATAATACAAAAAGTCCTACAACATTGTAGTTTGAACTCCTGGACAAAATCTGAAGGGAGAAACTCCCATTAAAAAAAAATAATCACATAATGGTTCTCTAACACAAATCAAAACTGATGGAGATATTAGAATTTATTTCAGTGGTCATAGACACTGGAAATCTTCAAACAATTCATTTTTAATCTGCCGGCCAGCCTCAAAGAGGCTCACATTAGAAGAACCATGACATGGGTTCAGGACATATACAAATACAACTGGAAATAACATATTTTGGGAAGATTTATATTTCCTAGATGTATCTCATCTGTACAGAGATGTAACTCCGTATTTCAAGGTCAGGCTGGATGTGGCTCTGGACAGCCTGGTCTAGTGGTTGGCTACCCTGCCCATGGCAGGGGGGTTGAAACTAGATGATTGCTGTGGTCTTTTTCAACTCAGGTCATTCTATGATTCTACGACATCTTCTCCCATCCCTGTTCAAGCAGGGACACTCCATGCTAGACCAGATGACTTTTGGAGATCTCAAAGAACTGAGTCTTCTTCCATGTTCAAGCAGTTGTTTTAGGTTTAGCCTTACTAATGGAGAAGAATACAAAGCAGATATTCAACAAGAAGCTGTGAGTGTTCCCATCACTGGAGGTTCTCAAGGCCAGGCTAGATGGGACCCTATGCAGCCTGATCTGGTGGGGGACAACCAGTCCACAGCAGGGATTTGGCGCTGCTGGGTTTAAGGTCTCTTCTAATCCAACCATTCTGTGATTCTACAATTATATGAGTCTAAAATATCTATGACAAAAAGATGCTAAAAGTAATTAGAATCATAGAACAATCTGTAGTCAAAAATCAGACAACTAGCTAAATTTACTTCCTTTATGATTACTACCACTTTGATATAAAACATGACTGAAGAACAGCTCATTACTGTGCATTCATGCTCTCATGTCATAAGTACCAAGACTGCTCAGGTAGCCATGACATCAGCTAGATGCTTGCTGCTGCTAATGCAAAGCAGGATGGATGTAATAACTTCTTGGATTGTCTATAAAAATGGAAATTTATCAGAAGGCATTTTGTAAACACACGTTGTCCCATGCATTATTCAGTAGTTGGCTAACCCTCCTCAGCAGCACCTCTCTGGCAACACTCAGAGCAGATGGGTAACTTTACCTGGCACTTAAAAGGACCATCTCAATCTCATAAATAAATCAAGTATATTCTAACAGGCTGGCATTTGTTTTTTGCACTTTGCAGTGGCTTAATATCTAGGAGCAGTCT
Organism: Phasianus colchicus; assembly: GCF_987193195.1. Lineage (NCBI taxonomy): Eukaryota > Metazoa > Chordata > Aves > Galliformes > Phasianidae > Phasianus > Phasianus colchicus. The sequence goes on from NC_143439.1 coordinate 28,812,503, forward strand.
CACAGTCAAAATTAAACTGTTGCTGCCACAGGGTTACTTTGAGACATGATCCAGTTTTGTTACTGCCAAGTCCCACATTTGAAGGGATACATTTATAGATACATAATGCCTTTAATTACTCAAACTAAATAGAACATCCTGAATTGGAGCAGACACCCCAGGATCATTAAGGAACATTCTGGCTCCACACAGCACCACCCAAAATTCAAACCCTCTATCTGAGAGTGTTGTCCAAACACTCCTTGAACTTGGCAGACTTGGGACTGAGATCATTGCCCCAGCAGCCTGCTCCAGTGAACAACCACTAAGGAAAAGGTGGGGAAGCTTTTTCTAATCCCCAGCCTGCTCTGCATCTAACCTGACAAATTTTCTTTGCATCCCTAAAAATGATGCCATCCAACACAGTGGCCATGAAGACCCTACAATCAGAACCAGGCCAACTTACAGCAAGTACAGTGCTAAAACTCCCATCTCCCACATTCTGTGCTAAGCTGCTTCATGTCCACCCAAGCAGAGATTTTTCACAGTTTATTGATCTCTAAGTATAAGCAGCTCACGTTTTATGCTGTAACTGAGCAGCCCCCTGTCCACTTTGTGAAACATCAGCTGTCAGTTTAAATGGTTTGTTTTGATCAAACTAATGTAAAATAGAAGCTTTCATTAATAGATCCTTCAGCTTCCCCACTGTTCCAGTGATTAGATATTGAGCTTTCAGAGTATTATTAGAATGCACTTTTCTTTCAAAGCATTAGACAGTTAATTTGGGGTTTGTGATTTTTGCAAAGACATCCAGTAGAGCCTTTTCCAACAGTAAGATTTTTTTTTTTTTCCAACACATATGAAACATCTGCAAGAGGAAACAACATTAAAAGCAGACTTTCTTTCCTACAATCCTGTTTCTGAGAATACTCAGAAAGTATACTGAAGATATGAATGGAAACATCCTTTTGTTGTTTTGGATTTTCTTTGTTTGTTTGTTTGTTTTTATTTTTTAAAGAACATTCACAACTTAAAACACAATGGCAACAAACACAGCTCTGGGAAAAAGAAGGTTTTGAGTTCAGTTCCATTCATTTTTTCAGGCTCTATCTTCCCAGTACCCATACAGAAAAAAAAAAAAAAAATATACAGAAAGCAAAGAGGAAGGACTGGAAAAGCTGTTTACTCACGCTCACTATCAATCTGTGGAAAAGCACACATGGAAAAATCAGTCTCTATTTTCTCTTCTTCCACAAGTAAAAAGACATCTCTCCTGTCAGCACCACCTGATAACTAAGTGGAAATGGTTCCTAACCTTGCCAAGTATCAAACGTATCAGACAGCAAAGAAAAAGATGCATGGTACAAGGGAGACAGGAAGACTGAATTCCTCACTGTATGATATTTACCTGTAATCTACCCGTAGTATGAACTGTAACAAAACACTCTTTGAAGTACTTCGGTTTGCAATGATCCAATCGGAAAGGAAATATTTCACCACAATTCACTGTCTGCAAGAGGCTGTTCAGAGTTGTCTGTACCTTAAAGCACTATAATTTAGTGCTGGTATAAATCAGCGCAGACCACAAAGGTGAAAACTTCCATGTCAGTTGGGCTATTTTGATTTCAAACAGCAATAAATCTGACCACAAATTTAAGCACACAAACAGCAGAATTTTGTTTAAGGAAACACTGTATGCTGTACATATGTAAAACCCAGCGTACACTACTGTCAGACACAATTCTGTAATGGAGGACGAAAATGATATCTCACAGCAATCCTAAAGGCATGTAGCTCTTTCTTTACTAAACATTTTTATCTCTACATAATCAGATACAAAGCTGTTTCCTTAGCTCATTCATACAACTGCTATTGATCTTAAGAAGCTTTAGTACGAGCCCAGAAAAGATGAGTAGTGATCTTCCAAAGCAGGTAAGTTACTATGGCTGACTGATCTGATGCAAGATTAAACATATGTATTTTAGACCATCCCAAATACACACTTGTCTTCTTTTGCAGCTTGCTGGAGATGGCCTGCTTTGCAGGGGGGTTGGACTCCATCTCTACAGGTCCTTTCCAATCTCTACAGTTTTGTGATTCTGTGATTCTCTGAAGTCATCTTCAGAGATGTCTAAATGAATGTTTTATTTCCAAATTACAAAAAACTAAAAACCAGCATAACCAATTGCTATTACTAGCCGAAGTAACATCTTCATTTTAGATCATATTTCAGAATATTGAGTATCTGTCATTCTTTTAAGTTGTTCCATATGCTTCATTAGAGCCCCAAGAAACACCCTAAGAGTCCAGAAGAAGCATTTTCTACAAGTTCATTTTCAAAGACTAATTTAAGCCAGCAGGAACTTTGGAAAGGGAGGAAGACTGCATGCAAGAGAGAGTGGCATGGATGATGGCAGGTCCATAAAGAGCTATCCATGCTGATACACGGCAGCGTTTCCCCCTTACTGTTCCAATAGCGCAGAAGTGCTCTTCACTTATGAAGTGGAGAAGTATTTGACTTTGAAGAAAATATTGCATTGCTATCAAGTTTAACATATACATCATTAAAGAAAGCAGTTTGCTAGACATCCAAATGGTCTAGAACTGGAGGAGACTTGTGCTTACATCTTCATGGAGACTTTGCAACTACGTTCCTGGTTACTTGTGCCAAAACAAGCAACTCAGACCCCCTGAATATTCTGAAATGGTCTCTGTTAGCAAGGCATGAAATACAGCAGTGAAATGCAAGATTCGGGGAAATATATTAAAACTTGCCTTTTGCTCAAATAGAGAAAAACAAAGTATTTTAAAGGCAGCATTATATTTCTCTGTTTAGAGAATGAGAAAATTTTCCATTCATCTACATAAGCAAAAGGACAAATTCTGAACTTTCAGATATTTTTTTTTTTTTTGTCAGAGACAAAGCTGAATCCAAATTTTTTAGAAATACCATGTTTGATTTTCAGTAAACTTCAATACACAATTCTTTTTCTCCTTCCATGGCTTCTCAAGAGAGTTCAAGGCTACGATATATTACTGATGGCAAAGTTTTCTCTGCAAGTGAGGTTGCAGGAGTTGGTATTTTCATCAGGAAAGACCAAAGCTAAAAAGCTAGGCTCTATTTCTCTTCTCATACTGTGATTAACCAGAAAGTGATTTAAAGGTGGTGTTTAGATTTCTCATACCATTCTATGATTCTCTCTTTAGAGAATGGGAATTTTTTCCATTCATCTATATATGCAACTGGTTTATTTGTAGGTGAATCTTCCTAAATACTACAAATCATTTGAAGGAAGAACATGCTGAATATTGAGGGCTAAGTGAAATTAATGCGTTTTATTTTTACATGTCTCAGTGCTTCTGTACTACCCTGCTTTGTGTTTGTCTATTTGTTAAATAGATGCCCTCAACACTTCAGCCACAAATACAAATTCCACTAAAAATGATCTTCACATGAACACTACTATTAATTGTATAGTATTTCATTACTGCAAATAAAACATAATCAGGTTTCCTAACCGAGGGAACAGAACTGATTGCGTAGGACTCCAAATCTCTTTTTCTATGCTCAATTACAGTATGTTTTACAACAAACAAACCAGGCTGATACAAGATATGTCAGTATAAACAGTGTGTCAGATAGTTGTCATACCTGGACTGGCTAAAGTAATATAATTTCCTTTGTAAGCTATAAATTGGTTTCCATTTGGAATATTTCTCCTGGGGAAAAAAAACAAAAACAAAAAACCAAACAACCCACAAAAGCAGAGCTCTTAGCACCTAACATCAGAACAACAGAGATATGCCACCCATAAACAACCCAGTATTTAACCCAACAGGATTGTTCAGACAACAGAGGAAGCCTAACAGCAAAGACAGAGTGAGGAAGCCTTTTCTAACAGCTGTGAAAATGCTCACATTTAAGGAAGCCCATTACTCTAGATTGCTCCCAAGTGGAGCAATGTTATTGGCTCGTACAGAAAAGGAGAGAAAAAGAAATTGAGATGCTTTTGATAATCAAGAGATTCTGAGAAATTAAAACATTCTCTTCTAACAAAATAAGTTGTTTTAAACATAAAATTAGAATGAAACTAAATGAACAGGCATCTACTTCATGCTTTAAATGACACTGCACTTAGTATTTTTGTGTTTAACACTTAGAATGAAATATTCATTTCCACATAGCACAAAGAGACTATTCCTGGGGAGAAAGAAGAGAGTGGAATGTGCAAAGGGAAGACTCCTGGGGTTTGCAAGTAAGGGCTCAGGTGCTGCTTCCCCTTAATCTCTGGGAGTCTGGTGTAGGGCAGAAGAAACAAACTTTCCTAGGGAAACATGCTGAGGCAGCAAGCTATCCTTTGAGTTGGAGGAGCCAGTCCCACTACAATGGCTCTGCAGAAGCTGATGCATGCAATACTCGTGATTCCTAATACCAAGCTGTGGACAGATGTCTGAGGATAGTTTTTGATAAATATAACAAATTCAGAAACAGCAGGAATTCACAGAAGAATAAGAACCGCTGAAACATCGTCACGCCAGATGGGTTATCATTGCAATATTTCCTGTGCTATTATTTTAAGATAAACACCTATTTGAATAACCGAATCATACGCTTGTATTAGGAGAACAAATGAAATATTTATAGAACATGATCTCTCTTTTAGGTTGACAGAAACCTTTATTATTTCAGCTTCTCAATCTCATATATTTCTTTGGAAAAAACAGCAGGTTTCCAAAGATCTTATTCATTTGCGGTATTCTATTAAATCTCCTCAACCTGGAGAGAGGAAAAACACTCTTAAAATGAAAAGCAAATAGAGAATGCTACAGAACACATAGGGTCAAACCAAGACGAGATCATAAGATGAGGAATGAACAATTTTCACAGGCGCATGAACTCCTAAACAACCATTTTAAAGCCAAATGAAACGTACTGATCAATTTCATTAAGTTTTGCCTTAGATCCCTGTGTTCTAAGCAAGGTGTTCAAGCAGCAAAAGGGAAGAACCCTTCTTGTAATGTGTTTATAATTAAAATCACTTTCTTAAAACATTTTTGTTATTTAAAACTAGCTACAACCTTAAAAACTAAAAACACTGAAGGGAAGTTCTCTGATTGCTGATCAGAAAACAGGACAATGTTGCAGCATTTGCCTTGCAGCAAATGGAACTTTACAACAAAGAGTTCCACAAGACAAGATAAAAACCATCTATACAGTTAGTATGAGTATTTCATACTTATTTGCTTGCAGATTTGAAATAGACACATGCTTTCTTAAAATCTAAACTTATTACAAGGTTGTTTTTGTGTTGGATTTTTGTTTTCCCCTCCACTGGGACTCAGCCTTCACTATTTAAGTAGTGAATCTTACGGTTTTATAAATAGCAAGCTAATAAAACACTCACATCATGTATACTAAACATCTGGTATTCTATCTAATCAAAGCAGGGAGTGTCCTGACACTGCTAGTTTGAACAGGTTGGTTGCATTAAGTTTTAAAAAGAAAAACAATCCACTTTTTGAAGTTACTAATTTGATAACCAATTCAGTGGCAGAAGCCTCTTAATGTGGGTAAATCTTTTTATTTATCACAAGGCTATTTTTTCTTTCCTTTATACTGGTACGTTTAGTAGAGGTCCTGTCACCCCTTTTTTCTTTGCTCCACCTCCCCCAAGCACACTCTAAGATCTTTCCTGCAGAGGAAACACTGTGCTGGTTACAATCTCCCACTTTATAGGAGGCACACTGCAGAAGAAACTCATTATTAGCATTCATACTAGTACAATATTAACAACACATGGCCTTTTGCTCCCGTCAGTGCCACAAAACAAGTATTTCTGATCACAGTTTGGTATATAACTCAAAACGTGGGAATAAAATCTATATGCAAGTATATATTGACTTCAGTTACTATTATTTTCAATCCATTTTTTGTGTTTCAAGTCAGTCGAGCAAACTGCTAAACATGAACTAATACGTTGTCTTTAAATGTACTTTAAAGAAAACAAATCAGTTATAGGTAGATGTAAAACAAGTGTTTTTTGAGTATTCAATTAAAAAAAGGACTACAATGACATAAAGCAGTTGACAATTATTTTTATCTTCCACTGTCCCCTTTGCATGGCACTGATATAAACAAGCACATGAACTTAAAAGGAATATTGGACTGTATTCAATAAAACAGAAAGAACATGCTCAACACTTTTGAAACAAAATACGTCTTCCTGTTCCATCACAACTGCAGTAGCTCCCAGAGCAAAGTGAAAAACCATCTCTGATGGCACTGGATCTACTATCAAAGAGGTATTCTCAGATTCTGGGACAAAGGCACGGTCACAGTCATCTTTAATACTGTGAATGGCATCAAGGAAAGACTTAGATTTCTTAAGGAAGCCCAAAAATATAATCTCAATAATGTACAACTGACCTGCTCATTTTATATACTTGCTACTTTGTATACCATAAGACATAATACGAGCTAATTCTTCTAGATGTTAACTTCTGCTTTTTATAATATTTGTATTAACTAATCTAGTAAGAGAAGCTGTAAAAGGAACATTCCCCACATTAAATAATTATTCCATTAAAAATTACTTTGGAAGTTGAAGAGAGTACAGAAACATGCTGCAGGCAAATTAGCCAGCTCTTCAGGGATGCTTACTGACAAAGATACTGAAAAGATGCATTTTCTTTGCTAACAAAAGAACAATGCTGTTAGACAGGATTAGGTTGATAAATCACTCTTTACACACAAAGGCAACTGGCCTTCTTGAAAGCAACCAGCACTGGAGACCAGTGGGGCTATCTTGGTACTCAGCAGTTACCAAAAAAGTAACTGCAGTAGATGACCTCTAAACACAATTGATGTTTTTTAGAAAATACTTATTTGATACTTAATCTATTGTTTTCAGGCCAATTATATGCAAGATTTCCCTCCTCCTCCCCCCCCCCCCAAAAGAATCTACATTTTATTCAAGGTATTAATATTGATGATCATGGATACTGACTTCCATTGTTAAATAAATCCTCAAAGTCAAATTTATGCAGGGATTAAAAAGAGACAGACACCATGAAATAGTTAGTGCCCATTCATAGTATGCAGAGTGTTTTGGCCACATGTATGAGTTAGTCTTCATACTGCTCCTAGGTGAAAAACCATCTCTGTGTGCTCTTCCTTCAAGTCCTCCCCACCTATCTCACCTTTTTCAAGATACTTCCTGGTTTCTTCCTGACTGTAAACAAATCCTGACAAATGAACTCAAATGAGAAGGCTATCATCTGAGTGAAAATTACATAATATTTTAACATCTCATTGCTAGAACTTAATGTGCAAAGAGCAGTAGGAAATTGTTGTATTAGGCATCCACGGGGCTATCGGGATGTGGGTATAATAATAATAATAATTGCCTTTTATAATATATATATATAATTGCCTAATATATATATATATATATATTTTATATATATATATATAAAATTGGCTTTTATACAAAGACCCAGGCCTAATTTACAGGTAGAAAAAAAAGTAGAATCACACGTACATCGATGCCAAAGCCAAAACTCCAATAGAATTCCAAGGGGCAGATTTTCAACCTTGGAATACAAGGCAGCTGTAAAAGAGAGAATTACAGAGATAGATGAAGACAAGAAAGGATTAAGACATGACTGTAGATTTCACGAAAGCAAAGTAAAGCCAAAGAGAAATCCTTATAAAATTCTCAGCTATAAACAGATTTAAAGATGAAGGAAGGAAAAGAAAATTAGAGATTTTGTTGGTGGTGAAATTTCCAAGACCTCTGTTGGGAAGAGAGCTGAGAGTTACAAGTAACTCGTAAAATGAGCAGCTCTTCTACCAATCATGTTTCTGAAATACAATGTGATTTTGAGCAAAATATTTATTCCACTCATGTCCTAGACCTGAAATAAGGCATGCATTGCCTGACTTATAAATAAATAAAATAAATATTTATTTTACTTGTTTCAACAGTTTCTACCAACTTCCACAATGCATCGCACTGTCATCTCAAATGATTAAGAACAAAGAACTAATTTTCTTTCTAGGTTTACCACCTGCAAATAATTATTTGAAATATATATTCTGCTCCAATGAAAGTATTTCCAAATATTTGGCCAAAACATCTTATGATGGAAAAATCAATAACATAAATAATAAATAAATAAATTTCAGACTACTTAGAACTACTACAGAAAGAACTGCCTAAAATTTCTCCCGAGAGAATAATTTTCTGTTAGAAAATACTGGTTCAATCTAATCAACACGCTCTACAAGAAATGCTTCATTTTAGACAAAACGATTTCACTTTGTTTTTCCCCATTTTTGACATGACCTGTTGCAGTGTATCATATTGTGAAGTCAGCACAACTTCTCTCTCAACTTTTGTTTGTACTTTGCTGGTAAGTGAGAGTGCACTCAGTCCCACTGCCCATATTGCCAGCAAAGATGTTAAGTAACAGTGGTCCTAATACAGAACCCTGTATTATGATATTCCTATTACAATGCCAAATACTAAGCTTTGTATTTTATCTCATCGTTTATCTTAACGTTTGCAAATAAAGAAAAGCCTTCTGCCAGCTCCTACAGCACTCCTTCATATTAAGACTTCAGAATAACTCTTCTCTTTCTGGTCTTCCATACCCTTTTCATTACTGATTTGCTTCACATGATGAACTTTATATACAAGGTCTCATATTTTACATACATATAATATTTTTTATTGTTTTAAACCAGAATAGCTTTTTTCCCCCTCTTTAATAAAGTTTTGGCTCTGTTATAGTGTAAATTGTCTTAGAATCAATTACACCAGCCTATGAAGTGTCTGAAAGTATGTTCTGCTTCTAACTGTTCGAATTCTCTGATGAGACAAATCCCAGCACATTGTATGTCATATAATTTTTGCAAATGGAAAGCAAGAAGCTAATTAAGAAGTAAAGCTCCGACAGTTTTCTTTGCTGGAATTCAGAAGTGGAATATTAATCAAGAATTAACCATATAATGGTGGAGCCAGACTAAACAGTTCTTGCTGAAAGAAAAAAACACAAAACAAACATGCCCTTTTCTTATGGTAGATATGTAAAATCATTAATGTTGCATTCTTCCTCCAACACGATACTTTGTCCCTTACCAATATCAGAATTTGATTTACCAAGTGGCTGTTATGAGATGTTTTATTCTAGTGTTTATCCTGGCAGGGGGGTTGGAGATTCATGATCCTTGAGGTCCCTTCCAACCCTGGCAATTCTGTGATTCTGTGATTCTGTGACCAGGAAAGAATATCGAACTCCATACATCTCTTGCTAGAATTATTAAAGACATTAAAGGATTAATGTTATGGTTTCATCATATATTAACCAATGCTCCATTACAGTTAAGGTATCTTTTCAGGAAACAACTGTGAAGATATATATGTTCCTTGCAGGCTGCTATGTCTTCCTGCAACATGCTACATTACTGTTCTTGTCCATAAGGTAAAACAGCTGTTGATGGCTGACTCCAGTTACATGCCTGTCTTCCAGTAGTATTTACTGTAGGTTGTGTCAACATGCCTCCCATGACTTTTTTTCCCCAATATGGTCCTGCCAATATTTTTCTACCCAGCAGTATTCCCTTAACTGTCACTTATTTTTGCCAACCGCTTTGAGCTTGTGGTAGAAAGCAGCAGGATTACTGTAAATCGCTACTTGTCATTCACAGCCTTCTCAGGAGTTGGATTTCTTAAGCCAATCTGGTAATGAACTCTACAGCTCACCAGTCTGCAGGCTATGGAAACTCCATAGTGGGCCGCTGAAGCCTGGTTCTCTAGATCCCCTACTGTCTATGCATAATGGAGAAGAATCATAACATTCCAGGGAAGGCTGTGTGGCTAGGTCCAGTAATCTGCCAAGCTGATTCTCAGGATCGTCAAATGCTTGAACTACATGCAAGCTAATAGTGGAATATAAAGTATTCACTTAAAAAGCAAAAATACCTTTGTGTGTTCTTTCATTTGAGACCGCTCTAAGGTTTCAGTAGCGAACAAAGTCTGTACTCACAGGACTTTGATTTTCTTATTGTTTTAGTTAACAAGTATACAAGTATACACACACACACTCTCAAGTTCTCCCTTTTTAATAAAAAAAACCTACAAAGATAGTTTTATGATATCTAGAGAAAGCAGGTATTCAGATATATTTCAATTACAAATTATTCACAGTAGAAATCCTGTAAAAACATACTTTCGCATTTTTATTTTAAACCTTATTTTCAACAAAAAAAGCCTTGAGATTTTAATATACAGAAGAAAAAGAGAGAAAAAGAGCCACATTAGGCTAAGAATACACTACGCAGATAATGAAAGACATCTCCTGCCTTCAGGGCATTGCCATACAAGTTTTTGAGCTGACCAACCAGGCCACTGAAGAAAGCAAAGGTCACCGTATGTTTCTACTAGTAATATATAGTCAACAGCTAAATAGCGTCTTCCACATAATTTGCTGCCTGTGTTGAAATTCATACAGAGAAAAATCTTCTTTATTATGAAGATAAAATTTAGCAAAGTAAAAGTTCTACTATAGGATATCTTCAGCTAATGCAAGGAAAAATCACTTGGTCTGCAAATACTTCTGGAATATCCCCATAAAAGGTGGAGCAGACCTGTTCCTCCATGAACACACACAAAGTTTATTCCCTTTCAGTGGGACTCACTGATTTGAAGCTGAGCATGAGGATTTTCAGGAGTGTGGAGTCTATATCCCAAATAAGATTAGGAAATAGCAGTTGAGCTCAGGATTTTTCTTATCAGTATAACAAAATGTTGACTTCTAATAATAGTAATTTTTGAATGCCTCTCCCACAATTTTCTAGTTCCCTCCAATGTGTGTGCTGCTCAAAAAGGTGCAATGAGGCTTCCATGTGTGCTATTTTCTGTTTAGTTTTAACTCCTGAAAGACTCCTTGCCTCCTCTTCTATCTGAAGCTTTAAACTTCCAGAAGAAAAGCTTGTCTTCAAGGGATTAAATACAGGTTTGGAATTTTACTGACACATTCACTCTGTGTCAGTCTTCAGTTGAAGCTTGAAGAAGTTCAATGTGTCCAACACACCAGATTTCAATAGTTTATCATACTGTTCTGATTAATTCATTATTAATTTGACTAAGAAGAAACTTTCTGTGAGCAAATCTCATTTCCTTGAGATTTCTTTTAGGGCAAGAATTTCTGTCTCTTTTTGTTTTTCATCAATGTTGCACATGTTAACCAAACACTTGAAAAGCACCACCAAGACAATTCAGAAAGGTAAAAACACATCTAATGGTTATTGGATCAAAAAGCTTTAACCATCAGCTATTTTTGTGCATTTTAAATTTTCTCCTGCATTGTGCTGCTGTCTTGCTTTCATTATGCTCTGTATCAAATCTTTATGTCAGATTTTACACTTGTTGCAAGAGCATCACTTTATTTATTATTTGCAGTCATCTTACAGTAATCAATGCCTGTTTTGAAGGACTTTCTACTGAGGGATGTTTGCACCATTTGATAAAACATTCTTTTATCTTTTACACCTGTTCTATTTGTCATTGTATTCCATCCCCTGTTACCTGTAACATGTCATCTTTTACGACTGTTCAGATGATAGTTTTTAATTTAATAATAGATCTTTCCTTGTACCAATTGTAGTTGAGCAGTCATAGCAAACTGGCAGTGAAACTCTGTAGTTTACTGAAAAACCTAAAACCTCAGTTAACCACTGTCAGTGTAATGAAGTTAAAGCCTGTATTGGAAATAGAAATAAAGCACAAGAAAAAATGAGCATTCAGAAGACCTCTGTTAGTAGCAGATTTAAATGCTAATGAAACTTCAAATCCTGAATGGACTTCAGTTGTAGAATGATCACAGCATCCGTTTTCAAAATAAAGCTTTCTTTCCCCTCTTTTCCTATTCATAGTAGTAGCTGCAATTTTCCATAAAATAATCAGAAACATGCTTCTTCTTTTAAATGTGAATATAAATTGTCATCCCTTCTCCCAATGATTTACAAGTTATGGGGATTTCTATGCCTGAAGAAGCACAGCTCCTCTAAAAATCACTGCATCCTAATGTCAAGATTCCCAGTGATACAAGGAAAGGTTTAAGTAGCTGCTGAGAGACAGAGACCCTCAAGGCAGTGGAACAGTTCAGGAACTGCAGCAGTGAAACCAGCTGAAACAATTCCCTTCCACTCATTCCAAGCTGCTTTCTGCTCCCAGCTACAGAATAGCATATCGCCTCCAAACTGCTGACACAATCGTTTCCCAAGACTATACTGTGAACTACACCTATGAATTTGTCTAGGCTAAATATAATGCTTCTCTTTGCAGAGGCCCAGGTAAGGTACAGGGAAAAAAAACTTCTACATGGTTATGCCAGTAGAGAAGAAACTAGCCACTATCTTTTTGACAGTTTTACTTTTCTGGTTTGTTTTTAAAAAAAGTTTTTCACACAAATGCACCTAAATCATCTTCTATACAGTGACTGGGGGGAAGGGGGAAGGAATAACTGGGAGAACCTGAATCTGCTTCTGTACCTTCAGGAGGCTTATGAAAGAGATTGAAGTTATTTCCAAGTTACTCAGGCCCTAAACTAGAAGTATAAGCATAAGGCTAAAGCTCTAGGATAGCATGAGTGAACAGAAATTAAAAAAAATAACAGTATCACTGTCTGTCTCAGAGTACAACTAAGCTTAAATCCAGACTTAAACTTTTCTTTATGACGATCTTCCAGACAACTTCAGAGGACATCCAGTTGCGAATACCAACTTCAATCTAATGATGTCTTTTTGTACAAGGATTATTTCCTCCTTCTTCCACATCTACTGAGCAAACTTAGCTCCTGTGCACACAGCAAATTCAAGCCAGCACATCCCAGAATAAAATGCAAAGTGGGACCTAGAAGTTGTTATCCTTACAAATAACTATTACAGAATATAAAAGTGATAATTATGAAAGTTACCATACTAGAGCACTGAAGTCTACTGCAAGACCTGACAGCCTGTAAGCAAATGAAAGTTATTTCAGGCTAAGTTTACACATATAATAATGAAGGAAACACAATCTGTTGGAAGGGCTCCACAGAACAGTCCCATGTTACCTAAATCCCTTCATTCTCAGTAAAGGTCCCCTTAAAACACCTGGGAGCTTCTCAAGACAGTCCAAAAATTTGCCGAGGACCAAGTAAGGTACATCTGGGGAATTTGTTACACAACAAATATCAACTATGCCAGCAAACTTCTTCAGCGCTGCCTAATGTTGAATCCCTAGCAGGTAATCCGGGGACACAAAGTTACAGACAGTAACAGGGCAAAGCAGGACAGAACATGTTATGGAATAAGTGGCATATGGGAGAAAGCAGGTTAGAGCTCCATCAGCTTCTTACACTCTAGATCTAAAAATAACTCTGAAATGAAGAGGGATCATTTCAGAGCTAGAGTCACCAAAGGGAATGTCACCAGCCTGTGCGAGAGATGGTTATAGTAAGACAAGAGTTTATAGTCTTTGAGGCATGACTTGAAACTCAAAAGTGTGCCCTCAGGCTCCATGCAGAACAAAGCAGGAATAGCAGGAATCCAATCAGTTATTAGATATTACTCCAAGAGTAAACGCTATGTCTATACTAAACTTACGCTTTAAGATAGACAAGTACCTTTACAAAAATATATATGTATTTAACAGTACCTGTAAAGTTGAACACTTTGGTTCTTCTGTGCATTTTCACTGCCTCTGTTATTGTGCTAAGTAATTAATATGATCTAAATATGAAAGCACATAAAAATGAGACCCAACAAGTGTGATGAGTCACTAAAAGAGAAATGAAATCATATCTATTCATTCAGTAAATCAAGCATGATCAAGAGGACAGTAACAAGAAAGCAAATTAATCAATTCAGTACTCAGTTCCTGGCCATCCCACTGCTAGGCTGCCTACGCTGCATTCCCCATCCAGAGGGGACCCCTGTTAGCACCTGAGATGGGAATCCAGGAAAGCATGCAGGTTGAGTGAGTTGCATTAGACAAGAAGAGACAGAACATCGAGGTATATTGCTGCAATATTTCTTATAAAAGTTCCCATATGAAAAGTTCTAAAAACATTTCCAGTATACGAAGAAGAAACTAGAACATAAATTTTTGACAACGTTGGCAGACTGAGAAATACATAGCTTCATCTCTTCTCATCTTCCACCTATCTGCCCAAAAACATGACCATTTCAGTCTATCCTCAGTACAGAACTGGATTGTTCGTCTCTTGTTTCACTGTTATTAAATTCAGTACACACTGCAAAACTTTGAATGTCTCAGAACTGAATTAGAACCTACTGAAGATTAGGACATCTACAATGCAATGTGAATTAAAATCAAGCTTCCCTGTTGCCAGGAATAGGCTTTAACCTTAACACCAGGGCTCTTGGGATCAGAGAGTGAGCACACGCAGGCTACACTCCAACCACAGGATAAACACTCCCATCACTGTTACTTTAAATGGAAGCTGCTTAATTTTGGTTACGCTGCAGATCTGACTGCACTTTCAGGTATCCCAGCGAGAACTGAGTTCTTCACAAAATCTCAATCCCTGTATTAATGAATGGAACTGGAAAGGATGCAGGGGAAAAAAAACATCAGAAGACAATGATCAGGCCTTGGGAACTTATGTTTGTGGCTGTAGGTCATCTTTTCCTTTGATTGGCAAAAAGTTACTCATGATACTTATTTCTGTTTTCCACAGACTTTGATAACAAACACTTGTTGCTTGTTTCTCCCAAAGAGAAACAAGAAGCTGAACTTTGGTGCCCACTGAAAGTATATTCTAGGCATACTCTCAAATGCAGGTAGTCATCAGTATACTGAGTAGGAAAAAAGATCTAACAGACTGAAGAATAACTATACACACTAAGTCATAATCAAAGGAAGTCTGTTTTTTTTTTTGATGAGATACTTAAATCAACCAGATCGTAAAAGAAAAAATGGGCTTGAGATAAATTGTTTCATGCTTGCAACAAGTGGTTGTGTGGGTTTTTTTTTTTGTTTTTTTTTTTTGTTTTTTGTTTTTTGTTTTAATCAACACGAGGCATAAAGGTACACTCTTAACAATACACTAATCTTAATAGGGAAAAAGAGAAGGGAATAATTCCTGGAATAAAATGATTAGTATAAGCAGTGGAGTTTTATGAGGATGAGGACATGTGACTGACTGCAACAGTGAAACAAGACTGCGATGCATTTGAGCAAGGGAAAAATAAATTAATAAAAGGATGAGTGTCCAGATGAAAAAGAAACATCTGTCTGATTACATAAGGAAGACCATGTGCTGTTAGTCACAGCAACACCAAAGCAATAATCCCAAGAAAAAAAACCAAAATGATTTTTTTTTTTTAATATTTGGAAAATATTAAAAAAATTGCATTATTCCAATAGCAGATTATGTTCACAAATTGACTGGGACATTTTAGAGACTTGTAGTGAGCAACCAATGAGACTCTTACACAAGACTAAGTGTTCCAGTAAGAGCAACAGTCTAAATCAAAAGTCTTTACATATTCACCAAAGTACAAGTGATTCACAGTATCATTTAATTTTACTTTATTTCAAGAAAGCAAGTTTGCTTTTCTACAGTGCACATGCACTTTACTGGCTTTTGTGGTTTTTGTTTTTTGTTTGTGTTTGGCTTTCTTTTTTGGTAGAAACATATTGAGCTGAATAATTTAATAAATGTTAAAGTTTGCTCTCCTTTGGATCTGTTTTTTTTCCTCCAAGCTACACATTATCCACCATAGGTCATTCATACTGATCAGCAGAACTACCTGGTTCCAGGTAGTGCCACCAAGCTGTCCACTCTGCCACAGCACATAGGAAATACTAACTTGATGTGGCAGAGAGACTGCTTGAAGACTTGCTGAAAGATCAGATCAGTGCCTTTAAACTTATTTTTAATCGTACCATCTTTGTATTCAGTCACAGAACTACCTGAATGCTTGTTCATTTATTTCTAAGCAGCACTGCAAAACAGCAGCAGAGTCTCCAGAGAACATTGCTACTCTTCATCTGTTAACGTGGTGGCTTTGGATCAAAATCCTGCTGATGAAAAAGAAGAGAAATCCCCTTCCCCAGCTGATAAGATCTAGTTATTATGTGGTAAGGATTTCTTCCAGTTTATTACTTTGTTGCTTTTCATCTCCTTTTCCGTTTTCCCCCAATTATTGTTTTCTCTGCATTCTGCTTCTGCTTTACATTTTACAAAGTTCCAACATGATTCAGCACAAGCAGTTTTTCTGCTGGGGAAACCTACAAAGCATGACAGCTAAGTTCATGGTATCACACTCTGAAGCCTGACACAATGCCACAGCATTGAAGATTACAACTCCAAGTTCATTTAAAACATTGGAATGAATCCTACAGAGTCAGAGGTGTTCTGGATTATACTCAGTAAAAGATCTAGTTGCTTTAATGTTTTAATTTCAGAAAACTTAGATTCTTCATCTTTGTTTTCCTGAAAGCCTTGCAGTTTGAAATTCAGTGGTCTTTTGATGTATTTACATTGGTACAAACAATCCCCACCAAAAATGTTTTCCTTGTGTGTTGGGAGAATGGAACATGCTAAAGTCCTATGGTCTCTGCTGTGTTCTCCTATTTGAATTCCTTCCTCTGCAGTATTTTTTTTTTTCCTGATGTCTTTCTGGTAAATTACTTTATAAAATTAGGACTCTTTTTTAAAGGATTATTTCATAAAAATCGAAAGTTTTTAGTCTAGACGAAAGCCACACAGTCTCAACTCATCCTTTCAACAACAGTCTCCAATGCCATTGCTAAGTATATCTAGCACAATGTCTCTCACTAGGTCTTGAGTCTAGAACTTGATATTTAAGTCATCAGGACTGTAAACCAAAATCACAGGATTTCTTCCTGACATCTGCTGGAAAGGAAGAGAATTAAAGACAATATTTTAAGGCTTCTATGCTTCAATGACCATTCCCGAGCTACAGCCCAAAGCAGAGCATGTTTTCTCCCATTTCAAAGAAAGTATTCAATTCAGCATTAACTTCTTTTTGACAGAGAAGCTTGGATAGACCCCAAGCATGGAGAGCTTGTGCAGTTGGGCACATATTTCCTGGACAGTTCAAACAGCAACCTGTATTTCTACCTCAATGTGAAGAAGCAAAGCAACAGGAGCAGCAGCAGATAAAAAAGGACAACACACACAACCCTTTTTCTTGCAACTTTTCAAAATGAATGCAAAAGAAATAAGACATCTTCTCTCAACATAGTTGCATTGCTTCTAGAAGCATGATTCCCACTAAACTGTGGCTTCCCTGGGTGATAATATTTAAACCGATTTTTAAAAAGTGCAGCTACAAACATACACATATACATAAAACACTGCTCCAAACTGATATGCTCACTTTAGTACAACAAATACTGGCAAATTTTACCAAGGTGTATAAGACTAAACAGCAGCTGAGGAGGTGCTGCTTTGGTAAACATTCAGGGGGAAAAAAAAGAGAACATAAATGCATTGAAAAATGTGTGACTTCAGTGCATTTACCTCCCCCTAGCTCTTTCTGCCTTTCTGTTTTTGATCCATCCTGTGTTCTTCAGGGTGAAGGCTTTATGTGATGCTTGCCTGGGGGTTTTGTACGTTGGAGCCCCATTCCTAACCAACAAATCTTTAGGTGAAAATGCAGGAACCAGATGCTGGAAATCTGATTATAAGATCATAAAAGTGAGAAGTTGGTTTTGCACCTATAAATACATGAAATATTAAACAATAACAGAAGGAATGAGGACAGGAACGGAGAACATCCCTGGCATCATTACAGTGATGAATAAGGGTCGTTTCCCCACCCAGTGCAAGTCAGTGATTTAGACACCAAATTTGCAGAGTAATTCAAATCTATGCCAAGCGGGCAGCTAGAGAAAAGCATTTTATATCAATGCTCTGTGGTGTGAATATTTAACACTGCCAACAGCTCAACTTTGTACCTGACCAGGACATTTCTGGATAGTGAAATTTAGTCTGAAGTTGGAAGCACCAAGCAACATATTTTACAGGTTTTGTAAATCAGTTCTTACACACAGCTGCAGACAGTAATATCTCATGATCCAAATCCCTGATGTGGCCAGTTCCAGATCTCTGGACACAAAAATGCTACAGAGAAAGCAGTAAAATGCTTTAGACAAGTCATGGATAGACAAAATTTTGTAAGGGAAAAGAACATATTAAAACAAAGCAAACTGTACTTTCACAACACTTTCAGCATTGCCATTTGCAAACTCCCTATTATTGTGATACCAGTAGAATAAGTAGTTGTCACGGAGTTAACTAGATCAATCTATGCCCATGACAGGGGGCAGTGGGCCCCTGCCCACCCCCCCCCCCCCCCCCGGCCCCACAAAATGGAAAGGAAGGAAGGGAGGAAAAAAAACAGCGGCAACAATCTATGGAGGAAAATACTAACTATGATATTGGAATGCAAGATAACACAATATAATACAATCTAATTGAAATTGAGACTAATAAATCAAATAATATAGGAGAGAGAGAGTTCCTGAGACCGAGTCAAACCTGAAAAGCTTGGAACAGCTAGGAAAGCACCTCCAGCACCCACTGCCAGGCAGTAAGAGACCGCCCCACCCAGAAGGGTCAGAGCCCATGACTTCCGTAATGCGTAAGGATAGGTACCTGGAATTGGAGCATTAACACTTTAATTCCAATACATGATGTTTTGATGGAATACTGAAAACCAAAAAACATAAAACCATGACAGTAGTATCATGTTTTTGTAAAGCACATCTTCATCACCATCACACTCTTTTGGCAGTGCAGAGACGTCAAGCAGCTTGTCATAGATAACATTTCCAGTCTGAAGTATCATTATCTCCCCGCTTCCATCTCCTGAAGATTGTTGTATGATTTTGCCCAGACACAACAGTCTAAATGCACTTTCCACATAGGAAAAAAGCATATCTCCTATGAATTTGTGGCCAGCTTCTGTTTAATATAACCAGCAGGATTAGATTTGCCACTTTCAATAAATAGTTGCAATTCCTGGTTTTCTCTATTTTTTTTTTCTTCCCAATTTACAAGCTTATTTGAGAACATCTATTCAGTTGTCTCTTTGCACTTCCAGGCAGTAAAAACATTATCTGTTTCCAGTGCTAATGATTGACAACTCAATGACTTTTTCCACGTGCCTTGGCAAACCCATCAAATATCATGCTCCTTGAGATTGGGGAACGGGTCTACAATTTGAACTGTATACACCTTCTAGCTAATAGAAATTTTAAAGTCTATGAAGTTTTTCTATCACAAATAAAAATACCTGGAATCAAAACTTTCTAGGGAAATGCTGAAGAAGAACATAGTCCTCATCTCATTTACTCATTTGTGCTTCCCCATTTAACAATTCATGTTCTCTTAAGAAAGAAATAATCACAGTCTTCCTCTGTCTTAGCACAAGCCCAATGATCATGTTAACAGGTTGAGGGGTAAGGTATGAGTATTTTACACCACAGTTATGATTCTCCTTTGGGATGTTACAGGTTGACTGGGATAATGGGATTTCCACTATTGGCCTCTGAATTTCTCTATTCCTATCTGTAAGAGGTCTCTGCTTTGCTTCTGAATTTGACATCTATCTGTAACATGGTTTCTACAAGTAACCTTTCCATATGGTGCATGCAGAAAGCATTCTTCACATTCCTCACTGAACTAAGGTTCAGTATAATAAATACGTCATTGTAACGACTACACAAATCTTGCAGATATTTTCACACTCTTATATGGTAATTTTTGTAGGAAGTAACATGGAATAATGTTATAATGTGATAATTATGAAGGTGACCAGAACCTATTCCAGAAATCTGAATGAACAAAAGAAGTATATTGCTATGCAATTTCATCGAGTTCTCAAAAGTGGATAAATTCCCCAAGTCTAAGTTGGTGCAACATCACTGGTCTAATTAATAGGTTTCCAGCTACACTTATCCCAGTGCGAAAAATCCTAGGAAGTGGAATTTATACACTAGATGCTTATCTGTAGTGCTTTCTCTTTTAAATAACTATGCTTACTACTTAAAAGAATGTGGTTATTTTAAATCAGGAAATTCACGGAAAACAGCACATGACATCTAGCACACCCCAGATAGAAAGAGCAAAACTTCCCATTTTAAACAAGAAACATATAGTGTTGATCACAAGAGTGAGGAAGCTTACTTGAGTATCTCAGCTCTTACTAGGAGTTCATAATTAAGAACAACTGGCCAGCCACCTGCCAGGGTCTGTGCGTTACTGCCCCTTACAAACATGTAGATTTCATCAGGATGATGCCATTAATGCATTTCTAATTTAATACATGCACTTATAACCAGAACTGAACTGAAACTTGCTTAAGGAAGAACTGAAGTTTACTTCATTGATAAGAGTTTTAGAAACTACAAATACTAATGCCTTCTGATCTATTTCCACTACAGTCAAAAGGATGTATTACCATTTCAACAATCCTGTAGTGCAGCGGTACTATGTGCACTCAGGTACTCCATACATCCTTCTTAAGATTCTCCCCGCCTATCTCTTCTCATATCAAACATTAGTAATATCTTGTTCCAGCCTCTTCTTGCTGTCTTGGTATGGAAAGTTACTTCCAGAAGACCCATAGTGAAAACAGCCCAATGGAACCAAAGAGCCCCCGAACAAACAAACCGTTAAATTGCGTGGAAATCCACTGCCTTCAAAGGCAAAATCTAATTAAGGTTTAAACTGTAATGTTAATTGCACAGTACTGAAATTCACCATGCATTATAGGTTTATTATCAGTTTTCTAACTTGAATAATTTCAGAGAGGCAAATGCAACTTCTGGGACCCATGTTATGACACAGAAATGACATAATTACTAGCAGGAAAATATTTGTTTTACAGTTTAAGGCAAAATATCTGTAGAGATCTTCCTAAGAACTTGGAAACATAGAGCACCATGTAAATTGTTATGTAGTATTAAGATTATACTCAGAACTATTCGCATATTGTGTTTCAGCTTTAATCATCTTAGCATACTTTAGAGAGAACTGAATCTGCTGTTAATATTGCTGCAGATAACCAGATTCTAAGAAAAAAGAATGAGCAAAACAATTAAACAAATAATTATTCAGGGGTTTCTATAAAACAAAGAAATTCTGTTCTTTGTCAGCACCATTCAACCGTCAGAAAAGACAGCATTTCAAAACAGATTTTTTCTAAACTACTTTTCCTACACAAAAACTTTGAAACAGAAGAAATATTCCCTGCTTCATGCACTTTTTTTGCTCTCAACTCATCTATGGTAATACATAAGCTTCTAGTTGAGGCTTAAAACTTAGGAATCTCAATTTCATCTGCATTTACAGAGACTTATGTTAATGTCATGGTTTTGGTTTTTGCTTATTTGACTTTCAGTATTCAACATCAAAACATCGTGTACTGGAAGTGTTAATGTTCTAACTCTACGTACCTATCCCTATACATTGCGGAAGTCACAGGATCTGACCCTTCCGGGGGGGGCGGTCTCTTACTGCCTGGCAGTGGGTGCTGGAGGGTGCTTTCCTAGCCGTTCCAAGCTTTTTCAGGTTTGACTCGGTCTCGGGAACTCTCTCTCATATCTTATTTCATTCATTAGTCTCAATTTCAATTAGATTGTATTATATTGTATTATTTTGTATTCTGATATCATAGTTAGTAAAATAAGTTTACCTCCATAGATTGTTGCCGCTGTTTCTTTCCTTTTCCCCCTTCCTTCCCATTTTGTGGGCCCAGGTGGGGGGTGGGGAGGGCAGGGGCCTACTGCCCCCTGTCACGGGCATAAACTGATCCAGTTAATTCCGTGACAGATTTTGGTGGAGAATGCGGGCATAGCTGCCTTTTGTTTTTGGTTTTTGCTTTTTGGCTCTTAGAACGAATCTCGCTCTCTGCTCTTAGAGAGCTTCGTTAGGGAGCATTATCAGTAGTTCAGGTTTTGTGCTGGGAAACTTGACCTTGAAAGACCAGGCGTACTGCCAGTATTCTGGGATATTTGTAAACTTTGAGCACTGCTTAGTCTGGGTAGTGCCTTTTTTTTCCTTTCCCCCCCCCCCCTCTTGTTAGTTTCAATTCATTAACCCTTTTTGAGCAGAAACCAGCGATGAACCCACTCTTTTTCGTGGAAACGCTGAGTAAGGGATTAAAAGCTATGGTGTTTCTCGCGACCTACTGGCGAATCATCAATGTCATCTTTACTTGTTGTGGAATGGTGTACGTATATAACTACATATGGGCACTGACGGAGACGCCTGTATGGTACCTATCTTGGTACCTATATGCAATGTTTAATACGAATTTTGACACTTGCATCCCGGATGGAATGACTAATTTCACAAGCAACTACATCCCAGATGGAATAGCTAATTTTACAAACCACACGATGTTCAAACCAGTTTCCAGGTTTTCCTTTTGGTTTATCAGACGCTTTTCCAATGCTGAGTTAACTCTCATGCTTGTGGTCGTAATATTACTCTCCCTGAATGTATTCCAATACAGGAATAGTAAGCAGAAGGAGTCTCCTCCAGAACCAGAGAATGCTGACTGGCAGGGAATATGGAGAGGTTTAGGAAAAATCTTAGAAGCATGGGGACCCGCAATGTCATGGGATTTCACTCTTGAGCACCTGTGGGATCCCCAGAAACTTAGCCAGTATTTGGAACAGGGGCAGTGCGGCTCAGGTAAATCTAAGGAGGTACAACTTATTTGGGGTTTGGCTTGTGCTTACCGTGCCATATATAATACTGTTTTGGAGAGAGAGAGTTTCCGAGCTGAGGTTCAAGCCAAAGGGAAAGTCAAATCTGATCAATTACAGGAGACACCAGTAACAATATCAGTTGCCCCTGTGGAGGGCAAGAAATGGAAACGAGTGTCCTCGCGTCTAGAACGGAAAAAAGAAGAAGAGGAGGAGGAGGAGGTGGAGGAAGATCCAGGTGAGGGGCCCTCCTCGAAACCACCAACATCAAGAAAGGCAAAAGGAAAAACTAAGAGACATGCAGAAGAGAGTGATGAAGAGGAAGTTTCTATTACTACTCGTCGGCCTCTGAAGATGACTGAAATCCAAGGCTCAAGAAAGGAATTTATACGGCGCCCAAATGAAGCTATCGTTTCCTGGTTAGTTCGCTGTTGGGACGACGGGGCCAGTAGCTTGCCTCTAGATGGTAACGAAGCTCGCCAATTAGGAGCCATTGCCAGAGATCCAGCTATTGACAGAGGAATTAGTCGATGTCTGGATGGGGCTGCCTCCCTCTGGGAACGAGTATTAACAGCCGTGAAGGAGAGGTACCCCTTCAAAAGTGGCTTGAAGCCTGTGACGAAAAGATGGGATACAGTTGAACAGGGTATCCAGTATTTGAGGGAAATAGCCGTGGTGGAAATGTTGTATGACCCGAACTGTGTTTTTAACGACCCACAAGGCCATGACCCTGAGAGAGTGAGAACAACGCGTGAAATGTGGCAGCAACTCACATCAACAGCACCAGCCAGATACGCCTCTGCACTATTGGCAGCATCGGACAGATACCAGGACCAACAGAGAAGCCCCTTAGTTTATGAATTGATTCTTATGCTCCAAAGCTATGAACAACAGCTACCCCCAACTCGCGCCGCCATCGCCGCCATCTCACAAATGACGGAGCAACTGAATGAAATGCGAGAGCAAGTGTCTTCACTGATGAATCGTGACAAACCTGTAGAAGTATCAGAAACGCTTGATGAAGATCAGAATAGTCAAAAGAGTCTACTGAAGGAGCTGATGAAACTAATACGGATTGAACTAACTAAAGACGATGAACCCTCCTTCTCAGGTGCAAAATCAAAGATCTCAGCTGTTAGAGGCAAACGCTCTCCAGCTCCAGGAAGGAATCCTACATCGCGACTTGCCTTGTGGCGTTACTTACGTGACCATGGAGAAGACATGAGGAAGTGGCACGACCAAGCTACTCATGTACTACGAGCACGGGTGAGAGAATTACAAAGCAGATCAACCGCCAGTGCAGTTGCTCCGGTTACCACAGGTAATGAATAGAGGGGCCCTGCCCTCAGTCAGGGGGGGGAAAGGGATAATAGAGTTTATTGGACTGTGTGGATCCGATGGCCTGGCACATCAGAACCACTGAAATATAAGGCATTGGTGGATACTGGTGCACAGTGCACTCTGATGCCCTCGACTTATGAAGGGACAGAATCAATCCATATTTCTGGAGTGACTGGGGGCTCTCAAGAATTGACTGTGTTGGAGGCCGAGATAAGCCTCACTGGTAGGAACTGGCAAAAGCACCCTATTGTGACTGGTCCAGGGGCTCCATGTATACTTGGTATTGATTACCTCAGAAGGGGGCATTTCAAGGATCCTAAGGGGTATCGATGGGCCTTTGGAATAGCTGCTATAGACACAAACAACATTAAGCAGCTGTCTGTTTTGCCTGGCCTGTCAGAAGATCCGTCTGTTGTGGGGTTGCTACAAGTAAAAGAGCAACAGGTACCAATTGCTACAAAAACGGTGCACAGACGGCAGTACCGCACCAACAGGGATTCCTTGCTCCCCATTCATAAGTTGATTCGTCAACTAGAGAGTCAGGGAGTGATCAGCAAAACTCACTCGCCTTTTAACAGCCCCATATGGCCAGTGCGTAAAGCCAGCGGAGAATGGAGGCTGACGGTGGACTATCGTGGCCTGAATGAGGTCACACCCCCACTGAGTGCTGCTGTGCCGGACATGTTAGAACTCCAGTATGAACTGGAATCAAAAGCAGCCAAATGGTATGCCACCATTGACATTGCTAATGCCTTTTTCTCCATTCCTTTGGCCAAAGAATGTAGGCCACAGTTCGCTTTCACCTGGAGGGGTGTTCAGTATACTTGGAACCGTTTGCCCCAGGGGTGGAAACACAGCCCAACCATTTGCCACGGGTTGATCCAAACTGCATTAGAACAGGGCAGTGCCCCTGAGCACTTGCAGTACATTGATGATATCGTTGTGTGGGGTGATACAGCAGAAGAAGTCTTCACAAAAGGAGAGCGAATAATCCAGATTCTTCTGCGTGCTGGTTTTGCTGTTAAGCGGAGCAAAGTGAAAGGACCTGCTCAGGAGATTCAGTTCCTAGGTATAAAGTGGCAAGATGGCCGTCGTCACATCCCGACAGATGTGATCAACAAAATCACCGCTATGTCTCCACCCACTAGTAAGAAAGAGACACAATCTTTTTTGGGTGTAGTGGGCTTTTGGAGAATGCATGTTCCAAACTATAGCTTCATTGTAAGCCCCCTTTATCATGTGACGCGAATGAAGAATGAGTTTACATGGGGCCCTGAGCAGCAGCAGGCTTTTGAACAGATTAAACAGGAGATAGCCCGTGCCGTGGCCTTAGGGCCAGTACGGACAGGGCAGGATATAAAGAACATCCTCTACACTGCTGCTGGAGAGAAAGGTCCCACTTGGAGTTTGTGGCAGAGAGCCTCAGGAGAGACCCGAGGCCGACCCCTGGGATTCTGGAGTCGGGCCTACAAGGGGTCGGAAGAGGGCTACACTCCAACTGAAAAGGAGATCTTAGCTGCGTACGAGGGGGTTCGGGCTGCTTCTGAAGTGGTCGGTACTGAAACACAGCTCCTTCTAGCACCTCGACTACCAGTGTTGAACTGGATGTTTAAAGGAAAGGTTCCCCCTACCCATCACGCAACTGATGCCACTTGGAGTAAGTGGATTGCGTTGATTACGCAAAGAGCGCGGATGGGGAACCTCAGCTATCCAGGAATCCTAGAGGTCATCATGGACTGGCCTGAGGGTAAAAAGTTTGGAACACCAGCAGAAGAAGTATCACGAGCTAAAGAGGCCCCACCATACAACGAATTACCAGAAAATGAAAGAAAGTATGCCCTGTTCACTGATGGATCGTGTCGTATTGTGGGAAAGCATCGCAGATGGAAATCTGCTGTGTGGAGCCCCACACGACAAGTTGCAGAGGCCACTGAAGGGAAAGGAGAATCAAGCCAATTTGCAGAGGTAAAGGCTGTCCAACTGGCCTTGGATGCGGCTGAACGGGAGAGGTGGCCAATGCTTTATCTTTACACTGACTCGTGGATGGTGGCAAATGCTTTGTGGGGGTGGTTACAGCAGTGGGAGCAAAATAACTGGCAAAGAAGGGGTAAACCTATTTGGGCTGCTGAACTGTGGAAAGATATTGCTGCCCGAACAAAGAATATGGTCGTGAAGGTGCGCCATGTAGATGCTCATGTGCCCAAAAGACGGGCTACTGAAGAACAGCAAAATAACCACCAGGTGGACCGAGCTGCCAAAATTGAGGTGGCTCAGATAGACCTGGACTGGCAGAACAAGGGTGAATTATTTCTAGCTCGGTGGGCTCATGAGACCTCGGGCCATCAGGGGAGAGATGCAACATATAAGTGGGCTAGAGACCGAGGGGTGGACTTAACTGTGGATGCTATTGCACAGGTTATTCATGACTGTGAAACATGTGCTATAATCAAACAAGCCAAGAAGATGAAACCACTCTGGGAGGAAGGGCGATGGCAAAAGTATAAATATGGGGAGGCATGGCAGGTTGATTATATCACCTTGCCACGATCCCGCAGTGGTAAGTGTTATGTGCTTACCATGGTAGAGGCGACCACTGGGTGGCTTGAAACATATGCAGTACCCCATGCTACCGCCCGAAACACCATATTAGGTCTTGAGAAACAAGTCCTTTGGCGACATGGCACCCCAGAAAGAATTGAGTCAGATAATGGGACTCATTTCAAAAATTCTCTTATAAATACTTGGGCCAAAGATCATGGCACTGAGTGGATTTACCATATTCCCTATCATGCACCAGCTTCTGGTAAAATCGAACGATACAATGGGTTGTTAAAAACAATGCTGAAAGCAATGGGTGGCGGAACATTTAAGCACTGGGAGAAGCATTTGGCAGAAGCCACCTGGTTAGTCAATACCAGAGGATCTATCAATCGTGATGGTCCTACCCAATCCAGCTCTCTACATACCGTAGAGGGAGATAAGGCCCCTGTTGTACACGTAAAGAGCATGTTGGGAAAAGCAGTTTGGGTTCTTCCAGCTTCTGGAAAGGGCAGACCTCTCCGCGGTACTGTTTTTGCCCAGGGACCTGGATCCACTTGGTGGGTAATGCAGGAAAATGGGGATGTTCAATGTGTACCACAAGGAAATTTGATGTTGGGGGAGTGCAGACAGTAATTCCATGTATATAGACGTGTGCGTGTGATGCATTTGTAATCATTTTGTTTGTTTGCATATGTGTATATATATATATATATATATATATTAAGCGTGATGTAGTGATGTAGAATAAGGGGTGGAATGTCATGGTTTTGGTTTTTGCTTATTTGACTTTCAGTATTCAGTATTCAACATCAAAACATCGTGTACTGGAAGTGTTAATGTTCTAACTCTACGTACCTATCCCTATACATTGCGGAAGTCACAGGATCTGACCCTTCCGGGGGGGGCGGTCTCTTACTGCCTGGCAGTGGGTGCTGGAGGGTGCTTTCCTAGCCGTTCCAAGCTTTTTCAGGTTTGACTCGGTCTCGGGAACTCTCTCTCATATCTTATTTCATTCATTAGTCTCAATTTCAATTAGATTGTATTATATTGTATTATTTTGTATTCCGATATCATAGTTAGTAAAATAAGTTTACCTCCATAGATTGTTGCCGCTGTTTCTTTCCTTTTCCCCCTTCCTTCCCATTTTGTGGGCCCAGGTGGGGGGTGGGGAGGGCAGGGGCATACTGCCCCCTGTCACGGGCATAAACTGATCCAGTTAATTCCGTGACTAAGGCTCAGTGCTCTAAATGTATTATGTACAAAGAACTGAATTCAGTTCCTAAATATCTTCGATGTCTTAAATGCTGAGTGTCATGTGTTATTTCTATCAAAGATGTTCTGGCCCCCCAGATTGGCACTTTTTCCCATTGCTTTGCTCTACTCTGATATTCATGAGTTAACAATGAAATACCAATGCACTTGCATGAATGCACGCTTAGACAAAGCTTTTTCCCAAACCATATTTCACAGTTTCTCTTTTAGAGTAATTTCCACTTGACAAATGACTTCTTACTAGACATAGGTGAAAAATGAATGCTGCATATTCATTCAAAATTATACATACATAACAAATTGAGACTAGCCCTTAGAAAATTTATGTTATTCCTACATGAAGGAATCATGAAAAGCTCTGGATAAAATAAACCATAGATTGGTATTTTTCATTCACAGAAAGAATCAGCTCACTTCATGAATGATTTGCCAATAGAAAATAGAAATAAATACACAGCTAATACTCCTTGAAGTAAATTATTTAACTAGGTGTACTTTTTGCCTGAACAACATAGGTATAAACAGCCTTCTTCTGTAACAGCAGAATTTTTTTTTTACCAAGAGAAAGACTGTCTGAATAGTGATCTCCTATGTTTGTGAATGAGCCATTTTCAATTTGACCATTTATACAGTCATTTTTATAGGATCTGTTTCTTGCATCCTGATTAAAGCAGGCTGCAATCAATACAAGTAGATTAACAGTTCAATGTATAAAATGGTAAGGATGTAATTATCACCTTCACTGCTCATAAATTTATTTTAAATGAGAGAATTATGCACCAAGAGAGGCCTTTAAATGCATTCAGTGCTTGCATTGGGAGACAATTCTTTAAAGAAACTTCAATCTCTATGACTAGATAGCCTTGAAAAGTATGGAAAGTAGGCTTCTCAGTCCACGCTCTCTTGAAATACTGTAAATATTTACAGTTTAGATCTGCAGACTGAAATTTTTTTTAGAAGACCTATCATTACACTTACAAATAGTCAATGAGAGTTATGTGCCTTTCAGCCTTTAAGGGATCAGATACTAAATCAATGATGCAGACATCCTAGAATAGCATTCTCACTTATTTAATAACTAATATTTTGCCTGAAATAGATACATCTCTAGACTGCAAAGCTGTGGGAATTAATGTGCATTTGAGTTATTTGGCACCTTATGCAAGAAAAAAAAATAAAGAAAATATTCAGGCAGCTTTAAGATTATTTTTTCCCTTGTAGCAAAGAATAAGAGCATCCTAATTGGAGCTGCTCTTGGCACTTGGCAGACATGAAGAACTCCTGCAGCTGCTGAGAAACCAGAATACATCAGGAGTAGGAGAGGAGTGGAAGCAGAAGACCACAACGTCAACTCTTAAAAAATAAAATATAATCACAGCTTCGTCTCATACGTTATATTATCAGGCAATAATCACATGCTAACATTTTCATGAATGTGCCTTGACTAATCAAACAACAAGCAGGTGCCATACATTGCTTTCTAGCTGCCCTGAACTGCATACAGCATGGAAGCCCAGAAAAGCATTAGTTTTTTCAACATTTAACAGACATGTTACTTTTGATTTACAGAATGGATTCATTAGGGTTTGAAAAGACCTCCAACATTATCTAGTCCAACCGTCAACCTGTCACTACCATGCCCTCTAAACTATGTCCCCAAGTGCCACATTTGCAAAATGCAAAGTGTACCACTCTCCTCAAGTGACAGGTGCCTCTCTTGTCCAATAATGCTGCCTAAAAATCAGAACGCTTCATTGCTTTTATGATTTGCTGTCTCTTCCTACTTATGTCTGTGATGTCACCTACTGACCAGCTCATTGGTGAGGTGCTCAACTTCAGGGTGTTCTGGGGAACATAGTGGTATGCAGAGAGGGGTTCCTGCACTAAGACCCCCTGAGATAGGTCCAGGGGGCAGTACTTGTGATATGGAGGCTTCCCTGTCCTTTCTTCACCTGGCTGAGCACAGAGACCTAAAGGTTTGAGGGGGAAACAGCAACAATTTCCTGACCTGTGCAGTAGGTGAGTCTTCTCAAGGATGACCCCCACCTTCCCAGTGCACTTACATAGTCTAAATCACAGACTGTCATAGACTAGAAGAGACCTTGACAGATCACCTAGTCCAATCCCCCTGCTGGAGCAGGAAAATCCATGTTAAGTCACACAGGAATGCATCTAGGCATTCTATGATCTATGATCTTTAGATCTATCTAATAGGAATCAGCTTTTCTTTCTGGAAAAAGACTCCAGAATACCTAGTATTGTTTAAGCCTTTAGACTGAAAAAGAATCCCAGGAAGTTCCAATAAACTGCACTGTATGAACTAAGAGACTAGCATCCCTTGCTGTTTAAGTACTGAAGATATGGCAAGGCATAGAAGTGGAGATACTCAGCAATGAATTAATAACACGTTCAGGCCATTCCTGCCCCCGAGGCCTGGAACAATATTCTTCTCTTGCAAATGTTCACAGATTTCAGATTATCGCATCTGTATAGCAAAGGCTGGAACTCCTGACCTAGCAATATTTCACACATAGCACAGAATGCCAGACTGAGCTGCAGCAACACTGTCAAAAACACAACAAATGTAAGGTTCTGCAAGGGAAATCTGAATATCCTTGGCAATCCTCCTTCAGTACAGTCTTGTCAGTGTTATTCAAACCACACATCTCTGGTGGGGAGCTAATTGCTTTGCCTGTAAAGCCTTCATTTATTTATTTTTACATACCTGCCTCTTCTTCTTCAGCTTTCACACTGTCCCAGATAAAAGGACTATAAACACATTTTTGCAACGTTCTATAAAGCACTAAGTTCTCTGTTTGATTAATGTAGCAGTATTAAGGCAGCACACAGCCATCACATGCTGACAAGGACTCCCTGCAGAGTGTCAGATGTGATAGCAAATGCAAGTATGCTCAGAAGATGCCAGCTGCCAGAGGGGACTAACTAACAAGCTCTTAAAAAATGCCAATTTTAACTTCAACTGACAAAAGAGAAATTCATAGTTCCTGCATAAGCGGGAGGTGCATCCTTGCACACAAAGAAAACTTTTTAGACCACTGTGCTGAACAAAGTGGGTGCAATTGCCCATGAGTCCTTTTGTAAATGAAAATGTCTCAAATAGAAAGATCAACTCAACCGCTTTTATTTCAGACTAATTCAGTCCAAAATTTTGCAAAACTACAAGAAAGAAGACTAGAACATTTAGCTGTGCTTCTGAACAAATTTGTAATATTATCCAGGGAGCTGACCTCTTTGAGAAAAATTTCAAACAATAAATAAAGGAATCTCTTGATAATCCTTTCTGTAGACAGAACATGACTGGAGTGGGAGGTATGTGCAAGTTCTTCGCTGTTCATAACAGATACACAAAAACAACAAAATAAGAAACCTTTCATCACATCAGGGCACTCCTATAAACCAAAGATTATTTTTTCTGATTAAACTTTTGGCAAAAAAATTTTCAGAGTGAAGTCACACAAAAATAACAAAAGTTTTTTAGAACAGTGCTTTAACATTATAGGATGACTTATCTTGAGATGCTTGTATAAAGTTGGTAATACAGACTTTTTTTTTTTAATCTGCACTAGCTTTTACAGGACAAATAAAGATGTAGCAAAAAAAAAAAAAAGTGTGTTATATTCCATACAGTACATGTAATGCACCTCTTTGTTCCAGATTTTTATTGTTTTCCAGTCACAGCTTGTGACAAATCACAATTATATTCCTGGATACCCATTGGGCTTTCTTCAATAATAATTAATCACCCTTCTGTTGCCTTTACTTATGTCCTCTGTTCTTAGGCTATTATTATCCACATGCCCAGGAAGATGTTATTATGTTCCTTCTGTAACTCTTGCTATAAACAAAATCTTCCTTCTATTTTCCAGAGAAGTTATTTTTACTTTATAGATCTGGTAAAGTAATCAATAGTCTGGGCAAAATGCTTTTTCTTTCATTAGAACTATGCCTACCTGCAAGTTTATTTTTGATGTCAGATATATATGGGAGACAACATTTAGAGCATAAGCAGTTGTTTTTGAAAGAACCTTGGTGCATCATTATTTCATTTGAATTACAGTATAGAGATTCCATCACTCCAGGTCCATTGTTGTTTTTATGTCTGTACGCACAATTAATAGGGAATTTCTACCGAACAGGACAGAGATTTTTCCAACTTCACCCATTCTGTGAAAGCCACAATAATTGACAAGATAGTTTTGGACTTTCAGCTGTTTTGTTTGTTTTTTTTTTTCCTGCTCTGGACCTGTTCAAGTCACAGTCTCAACCTTTTATCCTGAGTTAGGATTTGATTTTATTGTTAATCCCAAATCTTTTCAGAGAATGGAAAAACCATCTCTTGACAGCATCTACACACACAGCCTCAACTAAGAACAAGAAATAAAACAGAGATAATGGACTGCCCAAAGAAATGACAGGGCTACAGAGGGAAGGATCAAGGGAGCAAAGCTAACTCTACTCTTTAGAATGGTTGATGAGAAAGAAATGAATTCACCAAATTTGTAACAGTTTTTCCCCAGACTGTATGGTATGGAGAAAAGTAATTAACTCAGTATGCAAGAAGATCATTTGCTTGGTGAGTCTAGTCACAGCTAAAGGGAGACCGCAACAGGGCTAAAAATAAGCCAGCAGTACCAGACAGTACAGAACCAGGCAATGACCTCATTACTGAGTGCTACATAAAGGCTTAACTAAAGCAATACACACTTTTTCTTTTTTTTTTTCCTGTTACATGTTGAACACTAAGTTCAGCCTTACAACTTGTCAGCTTAGCACACGGAGAAACAAATACATCAAATGCTTGAGTAAAATAGGTTTTATGGTGCTTGCAAGATTATGCCAGGCTTTGTTGCTTGAGGAAAGCAAAACATCCACTTGCCTTTGTGAGGGAATTGCATTACAAATATTTCTGCTTATATTACAAAAATAGAAGTGAAGCCCTGAACCAAATAGCTGAATTCCAGCCTCCCTAGAAGTACAAGATTCCTTCCCAAAAAAGTACTTTCTTCTTCTTTCATTCAGTATTAAGAAAAGACTTTCATAAGGTACAGATTCCAGGGAGTTAAACACATGTTGACCTGAAACCAACTAATATGTCATTATTATTATGGTTTTGGAGTCTGCAGCCACTTGCAAAAAGCACCATTACTGCAAGCCCTGCAGTGACATCTCCCCAAATCCCATTTAACACTAAGGACCAACCCAGGATGCATGTAAAGAGAGCTTACCTGGGATAGAACCACTTGCTTCACTACACCAAAGCTAAGTGTCAAAAGCACAGAATCTGGAGCAATTCCATGGCTAACTGAGGGCAACTCAATCAAAAAGACAAACATTATCCATTCTCCACCTTGTAAACACCAATTGACACTGCATACTGTTGCTATGTTTGTTTGTTGGTGGGTTTTTTTTTTGCCATGAAGTCATATAGTAACACTACAAATGTTTATGCTTCTATTTAACAAATATCTTTATGGAGGCTGCTTTAGGAGGTATTTCCATAAATTCATTTCAGATGTAAAATTTCCAGAGCTACACTATTTCTCATTTATTGGTAGAGCCATCTTCCCTCAAGTTTTTTCCTGTCATTGTTGTAAGAACAGTTTTATGTCCCTTTTTAGCTGTGGCTGTCATTTACTGCTCACCACCTCCTTTTTAATTTATCTTTTCTGGGTCAGATTCCTCTGCCCCAGAGCAATTTTAGCTCCCTCAAAGTGGGACACTCAGACTAAAGTCAGGACTAGTCAACAGTGCTTCTTTTAAGAAAAATAAACAGTTGAGTGACACACACACAAAATCATTTTAATGTTATTTGTTCTTGAGGAATTTGAGCAAGATACACAAAATATTCTAAGAATTCTGACTTCATTTCCCCATCATTCACAATTCCCTTTTGCTGATTTTTGTCTGTCATTCCCATTGTTTACTAGGTGAGGAAGAAAGCAGAAGAGACAAAAGAAGGAAACAACGTCAAATGAAAGAAAGAAAAGCATGTGTGGGAAGCGTCATCTCTCTCTATAAAGACAAAACTAAAAAAAAAAAGTTACCAAAAAAGCCCCCAAATTTTAGTCAGATGCAGATTGAGGACCTTTCATGAAGCATCGTATAAAAATAATTTGGTTACTGGGAACTTTCGTGTTACCAAGCACCTCAGCAGCCCCTGAGCTGCTGTAGGCTGAAATCAAGCTGCTCATAGCCTTATAATGTTAGAACATTATATAGGGTGCTTCTTTGATTGAATTTCATGCAATCCTTAGGATTTTTGGTTTAGAACTCTGCAGACTCAATTCTAACAGCATATATTAAGAGTAAAGGCTGAGATCTTCTGTTCAGAAAAACAACAAGAAAAATACAACTTCACACTTTACCCACCTACTCAGAGCTGGTTTAAAAAAAATCCTTTTCAGCAACTGTTCAAAAGATTTACTCAGTTCAGACAAACAATGCAGTTCTGTACCACTTTGAACATATCCAGTTTTGTAGCAAAACTGTAAAGTTATAAAATAGTACTCCAGTCCATTAGTCAGTCCTGTCATCCTCTTGAGCTCTTTCAAGCAGATCTTCAGCTTCTATGGTCTCTAAGCTTCTAACTTTTAGAAAATATTAATGACTATGTGGCAGGGAAGGAGGGAAAAGAAATACTGTGTTTATTGCCCAGAGCAAAAGCTAAGGGTGACCCAGGCTTAAAGAAGGTTTTCAAAGTTCGGATATTTGCATTCTAATCAAATCTTTTATTACAGAATTCTCCCTTAGATCGACATTCTGCACATCAGCATGATTGCGTATTTAGTTGTATATGGATCATCTTCAAAGTATTATGTTATTTCAGTATGCAAAATATATCAAGCCAAAAGTTCAATACTATTGAGTGAACATTTTCTATTTTATTTATTGTAATCAACACCCAGAATAAGCCAGTCAGAAAAGTACAAAGTGTACCAGTGTTCTTGGAAAAGGTTTTTTCCAACAGCACCCATAACACCGGCCTGCCGCTGCTCCTGTTGACATCAGGACTGAACAAAGGCCAAATCACTGTTTAATTACCACTAACACACTGTTTTCAGCAGTTGAATTCACAAACATTTCATTCATTCATCTTGAATTTGTACATGTGATTTACCCCAGTCGTAGTCTACATAAATATATACAGCAGTATTATTTTTTTTACTGCTTCAGTCAACTTGTCTTTTTATATCTAGCATAATTAATATTTGTTTTTCTAACTCTTATTTAGAATGAAAAAAAATATCATCTAATATGTGGAGTGTCTCCTCTCTGAGGAGAATTTAATAGACAGGACATCACACTCTGGAAAGCAATTGAATAGGTATGTAACAGTTGTACCCCAAATTACAATCTACGTGAGGAAAATGAACTGGGGACAATTAAGTCTTTGAATGGGAAGCAATTGAAATTTGCAGGGAATGTGGCTAAAACAAGAAACTGTCTGTCACAGGATGTTGATGAGACTCAATACAAAGAAGAATTCAATAAAAATTAAGGAAAAATATTACTAAGAACTAATAAAAACCACATGCTGGAAGCAATGTTTGTTAAATGAGTTTCCTAAGCCACAGACTGTTGAAAGATGCAGGATGTAAGTGGAGAAGCCCCACCCATTCCATGTTCCTAAACATTTGGCCCCGTCAAAGAGAAGCAGTGAGATAGTCTGACACTACAGCCATTCTTCTTTTTATGGGCATTGCAAAATTCAAAGTACTCAAAACTCTGATTCTTTGCATCAATTTATGACAAAGGATGCTTTCATATTTGAAATACAATGAACACATTGCATTTGTGGTGTATCAAAGGAGCAATAAACTGCCTTCAGGTGACTGTTACATTGTGAACTTAGTATGCTGGGAGATGTTAAGAGGTAAAAGGCATGATTGAAGACATGAGTGAAATACTGAAGATTCAGCAAAATTGGATGAAAATGGAATACAAAGCTTTTCAGTCAGAACTGAAAAGTTTTGATGCTTTGCAGGTAGGGCAATGAATCTGGTTACAAAACAGTGGGACTGCAAATAAAGAAAGGAGAGAAAAAAACTTAAGATTAAAACAGAGTTAGCACTGTCAAGATATTTTCTCACGTAAAGGTCTTGTCTCTAACTCTCAAGTTTTGGATGACACCTCTCAAATACAGAAGTTCCCCTGTGATTCAATTTGTTTCTCTGCTCTGTTGATATGACCATAGTTATCTCAGTCTCAAAAAGGTTAAATAACATTGGCAAAACAAAGTTTTTGTCCCCAAAGTAGAAACTGTTCTGTGAGTGAAAACAATCAAGTTCAGTTCTGAATCCTCACAGTGACCAGAAAATATGTCAGAAAAAAATGTACCTGTTCAACCAGCAATGGGTCAGATAGCACAAATGCACACAAGTGGATGTGGCTATGGGTTTAGCAAGGAACAGAAATGTAAATGACAATGAGAGCCTAGGTTACAGTTTACGAAAATTAGTCTAAACATTAACATATATATTTTATACTTCTAATACATACTTCTATTCACCTAATTTTTAGCTTTTCAGGTGAAAAATATTAAAAAAACACTTTTTATCCCCAGATGGTCTGATTAATAGGTGATAGCCTGGCTCTCTAAATTCAGTGTAGGACAGCCACGGACTGACTATTGTCTTGGCAAGTCTGCTACTGCCTCTTGCTTTCAGCTCCTCAGACTCAGGTTACAGGTACTTCCCAGAACTGCTCTCCTGGTTACACTATTAAATCACCAGGAGGAGACCTTACGGTCCTCCACAACAGTACATGTAGCCCAGGGATGTTCAGCATTCTTAAACAGTGAGACTACAATGCACTTAATGCTAGCCAATCTATACCATCCCTCGCAATGTACTCTGCGGCACAGGTTGTGGTTCAATACCCAACTGATAACCCAACAGGGAAGGGAATCCCATCAGTTGTCTCTAAGCCTCTCTCTCCAGATCACAAGATTAAGTGTTTGTCTACCAGATAATTTCTACATCTAAGAAGTTGTTTGCAAGGCTTTCATAACACGTAAGAATACTAGGAAGAAGCTGTCTAACCTTCTGTTTTGCCCAATAAAAAGTTGAATGGAAATTAACGAAAGGCTGGAAATCTTTTAGCACTCAGCAAGAGATAATTCAATTATTTCATCTAAATGATAGGAAATGTCCTAATTGCCATGCTACTTTTGACTTCTGTGACACCACTGTCACCAGAACCAAATTGCTTCATTGATCAGAATCCTGAGCAACAATAGGGGCAAAAAAGATGCCACTAGAACAGGTCAGAATTCCTGATCTGAATCAGAAAAGATACATAAACAATTGAAAACATGCTTTCAAATAAAAACTAAAATCTACTTCTAGTTGGGACCAACAAAAGTTTTAATTAGACAATGTTGGTTTGTTTTTAAAATGTCAGAATGTTTCACCTTACTTGGTATTTGATTTGGTTTTATTGCTCTGGTTATTTTAGGTTTGAATTCATATTCAAATATGAAACAGAATTCATAAAAAGTAACATGAAAATAAATGTTTGTACTACATTACCAATGAAATTACTTCGAATGATAATGTTTAAGCTGCTTACCGTATCTAAATGACTCACACTTCTCATATAAAACCAGTAGCTTGGTATTAGTGAATGGAAGCAGGAACATAAAATTGAGATTCCACAAATTCCTCCCTTCTTATGACTGTGACTAAAAAGGAAGTAAATAGATTAAATGATGCTCTGGTATTCCCTAAGTCCATGATAATTCCCATTTTTTCTCTGCTGAACTATACAGAGCCCAATGCAATTGCAGAAGAGCATTGTTTCAAAGGGAAAATATTCTAAAGAGTATTGTAAAAAGCACAAATAGAGAAAGATTTTCTCTCTGCAAGTCTTCTACAAACTCAGTTACAACAAGGAAACAGCAACTTTCTTTTTGCCTGGTAGATTGTCATAAGTTGGCATGATTGAGCTCACCATGAGAGATCTGTGCTGCTGGAAAATAGCTAGCTTCAGATTTCCTACTGACTTTTGATCATTCAGACGAGCAGAGAAACTCCAGAGAAGACTGATGAAGACAATATAAAATACACACACTGCATCAGAGAGTGGGACTAAAGCAACTACCGTATTTTCTTCCCTGTAACCAAGAATTCTGCTATCCTGACAAGTATAACAATCCAAAATCAATTCCCTATATGCTAAATCCAAAATTAAACAAAAACCCTGAAGAAGCCTAATTCAGAATATAACAAAAAATTAATAATAATTCATAGAGTGCAGGTAGTCTCAATGGAAGCAGGTATGATTTTATTCTTCTTACTTTTCAAAACAGAAACAGCAGAAGCGAGAGGCCCACAGTGGGCCAGGGAGAAATGTGGGAACAAAATGCTCATCTAGAGCTCCATCCACTGAAAGAGATTGCTGCTGGACAATGTCACCAACATTGGTAATGTACCGAATAATTACATATAACATTAAAACAGCAGTTAAAGATATCTACAGTAAAACTTTGGGAAGTCATATCTTTGCTGAAGGTTAAAGAGCAAACCAATGATTTTTATGAGGTCTTACAAAAGTAGAATTCATCTGAAGACCTTTACAATATGCACACCTAATTCTTGCACCATCTTTCAATGGGGAGAAATATCTTTCAGTTTTACTTACTCAAAAGACATACCAATTAGGCTAGACGAGTCAACATGCTTTTTTCTTCTCATTGATTAAAAATTAAACATCTCAAATTCCCGAGAAACGGACACCTGCTCTGCTATAATTTGAGATTAGATGACAAACTCCACATAAAGTGAGAGGGTTCTAAAGACTTGTTTGTGGGTGTCACTGCAGTCAGTTCGAAAATGGTTAAAAACAAGAAGTAGAATGCAACACAGTTATATAAGACAACATGCTGCATAAGTAGCAGCTCTGAACTGGATTATCCAAAGAGCTCAAATTCCACAAACCATCTGAAGCAAAGAGGAGTCCATCTCTTAATTATTTTTAGTAGAAGCTGTTAAGATCTTACCTCTGGGTAATGAAATCGGATCTCTCATCTGTACCCACTACCCTTCTTGATCCAAATGTCTGAATAAATTGGGACAGAACAGTCACAAGACCTACTCCAAAATATTTGGATTTTCAGAAGGGCATATAACTCTCATACAAACTTTGAAATATTCTTGCTCCCATCCATCAAAACAGTAAACATTCGTTTTCATATTCCTCTGCTATTATAGAATGAATTTGAGAGTACGCTTTTCAAAAAATACTGTAATGGCAGCTGTTTTAGGAGAACAGTCCTGCAGCAATCAAGTGGACAGCTTCTCTGGAAGTGTGAGGCCTACTTAGACAGAATTGCAGGATAGATCCTAAGTTGTCTCTGGTTAAAGATCCTACTAGAACACAGTGATTCATTTCAAGAGGCCTGAACTACCTTGACGGATGGAATGATGATGACTGTTTTACCCTTCTCTGGGTAGGGCTCTAGCCAGTTTTGCTGCATGAATAAGAGAGCCTGAAACAGTTTTGTATGAATTAAAGCTCACAGTGATGACCATTTGTAGATCACCATCTACAGAAAATAAAGGAAAGCTATAGCCAAATAATAAAATAAAGCAAAATGTCAAACTGGCAAATTCTTAAAAGAACTCATTACTTTTAGCACCCATCAGACAAGGAAAATACAAAGTAAGATAATTCCTAGAATTCACATAGCAGTGAGATTTTCCACTTTTCACTGACATCAGTATGTGAAAACTAGCCACTTTTTCAGCAAGAATACAAAGATGCAGTTAGAAGTCTCAAGGCTAGGATGATATTAAAGTAACAAGTTGCATCTCTTCACAGAAAAAAAAATCCTCGTCTCTTCCCTCAGCATAGTAGAAGTCTGTTGCACAATTCTACCGTTTAGTCAAAAGAACACTGTCTCTTGCAGATTACACACGTTCTAAAATAACTGATATTTAATACAAGGTGAATGTTGTGGGCTTCCTTTGTTTGTGTGTGTGAAGTAGCCCATGTATGGTACCTTAGGAGTACTCAAAGTGCACTCCCTACACAAATAACAGATACAGGATAAATAAGGAACTGCTTTTTATCAGCAAACATAGCTGTTCTGAAGCTATAGCTTCAGAAAATCAAAGAATTACATGTCTTAAATTAGTTGGAATTAAATCATATCTTGTAGCAAAACTGCTCCAGTTAATGGATATTGCACGGCCTCTGTGGAATATGGAATATGGTTCGTGACCTTGGTTCTCCTACTAAGTTAGTAACTGGCAACAGTTGCAGTGCTTTCTGAATAGGAAATGGAACTAAGTGCAACCCAAGAGTGTTATTTGCAATCTTGTTGGTGAGCAGTGAGCCAGAGCACCATTTTTACCTGAGCTGTGTCAGTTCTTGAGCTCTGAACTACTCCATGCAAATGAATGAGTTCCTCTTGCACTCCTCTCCTGTCTGCATGTAAAACCATAGAGATTTTGCCACATGTGCAGCATACATGTAGAAATGTGGGAGGCACTGCACTGTATAGATCACAAGCTTCCTCTCATATGGTAAATGTTTCAAAAGTTTGCAAAATGCCGTTTATTCTGATCAGAAATCAAACACAGATAACGTGTTTTGGTGTCATACATGAGAACAAACTTAGGGAAATCCAAATGGTTGTGCCCCTCCTTGATACCATTTGTGGCAGCATGTTCTCCCACTCATACTAGATGGCTGTACCTCTGATAATTCCTTTCTCCCTTCCCTACTCATAGCTGCATTTAGCCCTTCCTAACACAGCCAAATTCACAGTAAAATCTCTATTAG
Source organism: Phasianus colchicus (assembly GCF_987193195.1). NCBI lineage: Eukaryota > Metazoa > Chordata > Aves > Galliformes > Phasianidae > Phasianus > Phasianus colchicus. The sequence continues at coordinate 28,853,203 of NC_143439.1, forward strand.
ATCTATCCATATTCCTCTCAATCTTATCTTAGGGCATATTAATGCAAAAGAGATTTAAAAAATTAAAGCAATATGGCAAGTTACTTATGCAATTGATTCTGGTTGCACCTATGCACATGGCTCAGGTGGTGGAAAGAATCATACTGATTTTGCCATTAAGGAATCAGTCCTAGACTTCTCAGACACTGCTTGCTGATTTTGAAACATAGCCAAGTGTTTAGCACTCATGAAATATTTTGCAATTGAGAAATGGCTTGGTAAGAGCAACATATTGTTGTTGTGATTATTATGAAAGTACTTTTGTATGCTGGTCTTCAGACAGCTAGAGGCCATTTTAGTATCTGCACAGCTCTAATGACAGCTTGTGCTCTCATCTCCTGCCTCCCATAATGTTGAAATAAATAAACAAGCAAAAGTTTCTATGGACAGAAGGGCTCTCAATTATTAGAAATTTCACTATGCTATCCAGGAAATAACTATTTGCAGACTATCCAAATTGCTTCATGATAATTTGGCAGATTTCTAATTCAGAAGAGAGGAACAATTCTCTAAAATTTATGGCAGAAGCTTGCAAAGCTGTATTTCTTTACAACAGAGCTGACTCACATTTATTCTTTACTTACTCCGTATGGTAAGTTGTTACTAGAATTCAGCCCCAGATGGCAGGTTAAATTGCAGAGAAGCGTTCAGTATTTACAATGCTGATGAGACATGCAAAAGTGAAATAGTTTTATTAGGAAAGCAGGCTATTCCTTAGACTGGCATACACAAAAGTATAATTCCAGCATCGCCATTGCACACAACTGCCTTCTACCACACCACTGGGAGTAGAGGCTTGGTTTATTCCATTTTTGGAGTAATATGAATAGAGAGGGCAAAGAAGAGATGGAGGGGAAAATACAACAAAACATATAGATTATTTAAAAAAAACAAACAGAATATCTAGCTGAATATGACACAGAAAGTAGAGCAGAGCAAGGCAATTCATTTGCCCTAGATCCACAAAAATCAATTAAATACTACTTTATATTTGACCTGTCCTTTGCTGTACAACAGTTTTCTGGCTGTATTCTGTGCTAGATTTTCAATAGGAGCTAAGGGTGACTTGCTTAAGTCCCATAATTGAAATCATACTGGTTGCTAAAAAATGCCTGGATAACTTAATTCCCCAGGGCCAGGACAATTTACAGCACAGAATGTTGCATCTGACTACATACTTCTGAGGGGAGAAACGACCATCTCTGTGAGGTTACCCCACCAAATACTTAGCAAACCAAATCCAAAAAGCTGTGGTGCTGAGAAGCTGGTCCCTCCTTTATCTGTGCACTCCAGTGCCCCAGGGAGAGACCTGAGCAAAGATGTTGCATTCAAAAATGTAAATGATTAAGCCTGAATCCCTTCGGGAGAAGAAGGGAAGAGAAGGATTCAGAGAATTTGCCAAGACAGGACAATACAAGAAGCTAGGAGAGAACTTCCTCTGCATCTGTCCAAACCAAGAGTTTCAGCACTGTTTTCAAACTGGGCTCTTCAGGAAAAGAGAATGAAAGTTTGTTTTTAGACTATGAAGGCTATTAACCCCAGTTATACAATGGCTCAGTTTTACTACTAAGTGCTAGTCCTCCCCTCTCTTCAAGAAGTCTTTACAATAGAGGCATTACACCAGCCAGCCTCCTGTGTTGTAATACACAATGCTTTACAACTACGGAAGCAATGACTGTCAGTTTGCATTATGTCCCAAATTTCCAGGATAAAGATTATATCTATTTCAAATTGTTTTACACTCCAGAAAAGACTACTCAGGAATCTCAAGCGGATCAGTATCCTGATTCAGATTTAGAAGACATAAACGTAAGTGAAGATGGATCAATTCATGTCTACTTGCCGAAACACGAGGCGTCACATGAGATGCGTTCATTTTGTACTTACATATACAGATCTTATTGTAGCAGAATAACAAAGGTACCATTTCTCATAGGATTTTAGAGTTATCCAGGGTGGCTACATTCAGAAAGACCATTCTGACTTCCAGAAATAATCAAGCATACTAAGGAAAATGCATTATCTTTCCTTAGGAATTAGGACTCTGATGAAAGGGAAGACAGTGAGCTCCAGAAAAGTACCCTCTACAACTTTCCAATTTCGTAACCCTTGCACAGGACTTATCCATCAGTGTTCTCCAGACAAAGGATTTCACAACCCTTGGCCAGGACTTGCTTGGAAATGTCCAACTGTGTCCCCAGCAAGCTTTGAGACAATGATGTAAAAGAATAATCTCTTACACTCTGCCCACAGCATTAACATCTTCAAGCATTGGAAACAGGTAACATTAACATTCTTTTTCTTCTTCACTTGAGGAACACCCAGTTATTGTAATGCTCTAATTATAAAAGCAGCACTTCAGGTACTTGCACATTAACTATTTCAGGGCAAAATTAAACAATTGGAAGGTCCAGCAGTATAAGACCTTGAAAATTCAGGCTATTTTATCTGTGCTAGATTTTATTCTAAATGAGTATTTTAATCACGTGTCTTATATAAATTAGCTTAATGTGCTCCATTCATAGGAGAGTAAACTGTCTCATGCATTTCCTGTACTTGAAGTGCATATAAGTCTATAAGTAACTATTCAAATGATTAAAGATCTAAGACATTTTTTTGCTTGTGGAGTTTACTGCATATGAAAAAATATTTTTATGCTGTTACTGAACATACACAGACAGGGTCTGGATTACCATCAATGAAAATTTTAGCACACTAAGCAAAATTCTCAGATGCATCAGTATCAGTTTGTCTTCACTCCTAAATTTGTTAACAAATGGAAGAAAGGATGAAAGCAAGAATTCTCTCAGCTGGGCTGATAAGCATCAAGAACTCCATCCTAGTTCCCCACTCACATTGTCCATATCTAAGAAGTAAACAAAAACATGTTTGGGCATATCCCTGCCTCTATAGGCATTGCAAGTCTTAAAAAAAAAAGTCCTTCCCTCAGTCATTATAGTCCAGGACCACGCAGTGATTTGCCAACCCCTATCAGCCTAAGTCCATTAAAAGAGAACCACCACATTACCTTGACAGTAACGTGTCATGTTGCATGTGAAAGTCTTGATTCCTTGTAAGTGAAAATTTTAGTACTACACCACAGAAATTTGTAGAAGTTTGTGTTGGTGTTCTTTACCAGAAAGGGTAAAATAATATTCTTCAATAAAGTGCTCTTCGATACCTTACTCTTATATTTCTGTCCTCTAAATATTTAGATAAAGGCTCACAATAAAGGCAACAAGTCCATTTGTATGTTTAAACTTAATCACATGACAAAGACATTCATGGGTACATTTGTTATGTATGACTCCTAGTTACATATTCCCTACTGCCCTATTTTTCTGCCTATAAGTTTGTCTTTCTTTGAACTGTAGTTCAACTGAAAACAATAAAATTCTTCTAGTTCTATCCAGTTAACTTATGTATGCTCTGGCATACACATGATAAAAGTTCTCATACAGTTTGGGGAAGTCAGAAATATATCTCAAACATTTGTCATAATTTTCAACACCTGCTGCTACAGTTCTGCATAATTCTAAGAATTCCAAAAAAAGTTCCTTTTTTTTTTTAAATATTCATCTAGAACATCCAGTATAGTGTCCTTCCACACAACACTGCTACAGAGAAACAATTTGAGGAAATATGGCCAGATCCCACCAACTGTAGATCTCAACAACTCCCAAGCCATCAGTTTATATGTGCAAGAACTTAATGAACCATATAGTGATCACTTACAGAGACTGGAACTAGAGCTGGCAAAATAGAAAGGAGGGAAATATGACTGTTATTTAGCTATAATGGATGAGAGTGAGCACAGAAGAACTGCAGAGACAGTGCTGCATTTCCCCTGCTGGACTAGCTATTTGTTCAGAATAAAGGTTACTGTCATTCATTTGAACAAAATGGGCATTTTATATATCTTAACTGTCAGGCAAGATGCAGCTGAACAGTGCTTTTGTTGAGCATGATAAAAGGCATGAGAAATGTAGGAAAAGGGAGGGCTATTTGGTATAAATTGGGCAACCTCTTGAAATATCTCATCCCCTCAGTGCAGTATGAGTTTGCTTTTAGAATAACCTTGGTATTCTAACCTAAAAAAATCCTGCTATGCAGACAATCCCAAACATTTATTACCTTCTAATTGAAAAAGTACATGCCTGGAGTGCCAAGAGCTTTCTTCAAACACTTTACTGCTTTGACTAAATAAAAATATTCTAATTTGTGATGGCATTAATGTACTTCATAGAGACTGATTTCCTGAGTACATCCTGCTTTGGAATCTTTGATTTGTTCTTGCTCTAGATGCAGCACACCTATGCTCAAATTCTTAAACTGTGAAAATGTGCTAAGCTGTATGGAAACAGTGCAGTCTTGTCCTAAATATGAAGTCCCAACAAATAGAAAGACTACTGTTTTGTGATTCAGACTCTTCAAAATGACTTTATGCAAACAAAGAAAAGTTTTTGAAGATGAAAACCCAAATGGGTTTAAAAAATTGGATGACTCTGGGTATTGGTCATAGGAATTGAGCTGCCCATGGAGTTTCACTATTTTACTTCTAAGTTTTGTACTTCACATTTTGAACTGAATACCCAGGTCAGACTGCTTTCTTCCATTACATAGAAATATTTTTTTTTAACTTCTAATTTCTTTTTAATATAGTGTGGCCAAGTAACTTCACACATTTAAAACAACAAAATAATGTAGTTCAGTTATTTTTACTTCAGGTCCCTCATGCAGTTGTAGTCATATGATTTTTTATTGCATGTTCTTTTGTAACTTGAGAGTTATATGAATAAATATCATGGGAAGAATTCATGAAAATATATTACTGCAAACAATTTTCTCTAAACTACAGTTCCTCAGTGACAAACCTGTAAACTTGCTTGAATGATTCTTATGCATATATTTTGCCTCAACATATTCCGAGAAATAAAATCATTCAATCTTTGGGCAAATAACCAGCAAGGGAAATTTTAGACCAGAGAGTAACTTTTTTTCCAAGTTCAAGTGAGTAAAAGCTGGGTTCCAAAATTAAAAATTTCAGATAATATTAGCAAAGGAAGATAGTGAAAGTAGTGTCTTTAGCAAGATTTCTAATGCTCTGTATGCATTTGCAAACAAATTAGTTTGGAGTTTGAACTGATAACCCTTCTGAATATTTGCATTATTTCCTGGATATTTGCTGCATCACTGCATTAGATCAACATTAACTTATCTGCGTGTGCCCGCTTGCTCCTCAGGCTGGGCAGGGAAGAAAAAAATAATCAAGAAACAACTTAGGATTTTTCTAAATAAGGCAATATCACTGTGTTGCACTTACTCTCATCTTCCCTAAGAATCCCAGAGAGATTGGAAGTGGCAGGACTGACTGCAAACCTGAAACAATAATTCCTCAAACATTATCAAATACCACAATAGCCACTGTAAGCCACCAAGTCATCAGTGAACTTTGCTTCCCAGCTCTTAAATCAGCCTTCACTCTGTAAATGAACATTTCCTTCACCCCCATGGCAGTGCTGTTTTTTAAAAAAGCTTTGGCTTGGAAACTTGTGAAAGGCTTTTCAAAAATCCAAATACATAACATTCACATGCTTACTAGGATCTTCACTCCAACTCATTCTGTGCATTACAAATAGCTCCCATGGAATAAAAGGATGCCAGGATAGTTGGATCTGCCCAGGAGTGGAGGCTTTCATATCAGGAGACAGACTTGGCAGTCCTGAGACAAAGCAACATGATGCAGAAGTACTTAAATTTTCAGAGCATTGTCAGCAATAAAATGTAATGCTCCCATAGCAGCCATGACGTGTCAAAGCACTGTTTTTGTACTTTCTAATCATTTAATTAAGCTTTTAGAATAAAAGGAGGACTAGGTTGAGAAATGGCAGAGCTCTAATTTGCTCAGGGTCTTGTCTCTATTAGCAGACAACCTGTTGCTAGGGACAGTATATGAAAGGACATCACCTGCGTAGACCCAAGGGGACACTGATAACCTGATCTATAAGAAGCTTCAAGTTTGATTTCTTTAAGACCATGGTGGCAACTCTATTGGTTTTTTCTTCTTCTTACACCAAAAACATTGAACTCAACTATTTCATGAACACTATGGCCAAGGCATCAACACCATCACCCTTCCCAAAAGGCCATCCCTTTACTCAAATAATAGATCCAGGAGATCACCTTTCCCAGCTGGTTTGCTCAGTACTTGTGACAGGAAGTTGTCTTCAAAGTCCTTTAGAGGTTTCCCAGACTTGCTTGTCGCAGCAGTATGATAATTCCCAGCATATGTCTAGGAAGCTTAAGTCTCCCAGAAGGACTAGGGCAACCATTACCAAGATTGCTCACACCTATAGAACATCTCATCTGTGTCACTGTCCTGAATGGACAGGTGATAATAAGCAGACATGACAAACTCATGGAGCATAGAGCTTCCAGTTTATCCTGTTTATTCAATGGAATAATCCAAAGGGCAATAGCTTTACTTAGAAGAAATACCAAAGCCACAAGATTTGAAAACAAAGTTAGCTCCGGTTTCTGGGGGAGAATAGCTAGACAAAGAGGTTGTTCAAATCTAGGATTTTCAGAGAGGTCTCAAAGATCTACTCAATAATTCTCACTGCAAGTTAAAAATAAGCAAACTATAAAATTTATCAACACTTCTGTGGAAATCCATGCTCAATTCCTGGGGCTATTATTACAGCATGAATGCTTCACACCTATAGCTGAAGCCTCTTCAGATCAGTAGGATGCTTTTCTCCGTAACAAAAGAACTGAAATTGCCCTTAAAATATAAAGCTGTTAAATAAGATCAAAGTATCATAATATGCAGTGTTTAAACAGAGAATGAACTAAAGAAAATGATCAGAACCCTGGATATTTGCTTAACATTACCAGTGCCAGAACAAAAATAAATGTCTGTGAAAGAGATTTGATGCAACATTAAACATGATCTTTCAAGGCACTGATTGAAAACAGAATCTTTTAAACAAACACAAGAACAGAAACAAAAATATACAGTACTACATCCATTAATACCAGTATTATTCAGAGTAAAATTCTGCTTTCTTCAGAATGTTACCTTTTTTAGAAAATAAAAAAAATGCACTGTGTCTAAAATAATAGAAATTCTCCCCCAGCAATATTTACAAAGGCAACTTGATAGCAAGTTTTTCAAGGTACACCGAATCAAAATTAGCTAATACTTAGTAATCCAAATAAAGTTGCAAGAGGTGATCAAGCAGGAATTTTCTAAGAAAAAGACAAGATGAAATGAAATGCTGAAGTTTAACCCTGCAGGTAGCTGAACACCACACAGCCATTAGCTCACTCCCCCACAAATAGAGGGCAATCTCTGACAGGTCAGTGTGAGAAGCTGAAAAGTCCTTGACTTTGTGTCAGCAGTGTTAAACTACTCAAACGTCAATCTTATCAAAGTTATTTTACTCCTAAATTTAAAACACTGCACCATACCAGCCAATAGGAAGAAAATTGGCTATCCCAATTGTTATCAGAACATAAAGAAATGATGAGTCTCCTGACTCCCACTAGCAGTCCTACAGCATCAATCTCTTCTTTTCCCCAGAAACACGCATACCAGATACACATTCAGTATATCCCTTGAATAGTATTTATTAACACTCCCACTCAAAAACAGTTCTCTACAAAACAGCAGATTTAATGGCTAGAGCCCCTTAAGTTAAAGATCACATTTCCAGAAAGTACCTCTGAGCTTTAAAGGACTGAGTTTTACCACTTATGAACTGCATCCCTCAATTTGAGCTTTTAAATGCTGACCAATAAAAATACAGGTTAAAAATCCCACTGAAAGTTTGAGTTTAAAACACTTGACATGCAGCACCTCAGTCCACTGAATTTGACAGTCTGTCTTGGAAGCAGTGCTTTACTGATCACAGAATCACAGAACAGGTTGGAAGGGACCTCAAGAATCATGAATCTCCAACCCCCCTGCCACATGCAGGGCCACCAACCTTCCCACCTAATGCTAGACCAGGCTGCCCAGGGCCCCATCTAATCTGGCCTTGAACACCTCCAGGGACAGGGCATGAATATTTATTCATTCCCATATTCCTTCAGCAGTCTTAGTTTGGTAGCATTTCCACAAAATCAACACCTAGGATGCATGCATCTGCCCCAAACAATAGTCAGATGCTAGTAGAGTTTATGATCTTGAGAGACATGGGCCTTCTGGTCCCATGAGTGGATAGCATCCCCTAGGACACCGTCCTAAGGGATAAGGGAACGGATCAGATCTGAGAGCTCTTTAAGGACAGTTTACATAGAAGAGCTCTTGATTCTCATGTGTAAGAAATCAGGCAATCCAATCCCTGTGAGTGTTCAAGATCAGATTGGCCAATACTTTAGGTAACCAGACCAAGTGAAAGATGTCCCTGCCCATGGCAGAGGAGTTGGACTAGTTTCAAGATCACTTTGAACCCATACTGTCCTATGACTACTATTTTGCTATTGGCAGGCTTCTAGCTTCCGTAAGTAGTTCACAGACTAATCATCCGAAGATCATCCTCCTCAAAAGCATTGCAATTGGAAATGATGATGATTAGAAAAAAATCAGTCAGCTGTCAAAAACTGAAACTACTATGTTTCATTTTTTGTGTGTGTGTGTGCGTTCCTATTAATTATAGGAAACTCAAGTAAAGAAAAGCATAACTTAGGATTTCATCTTCATCTTGTTATAGTTAAGACCGTTTTCCTGGATTCACTACAGCTTTTGACTGAAGTCAGAAAACTATACCAATAAGATCTATTAGGTAAGGCAAAGGCATTGAAAAGGTTAGGAAAATGTATTCATAATATAAAATTACATGGAAATCAATTCAGATTGTGTTATTTCATTCTTTGTACTGATCACTTTAGAAAGGGTAAGTGTATTTGGCAGAATAACTAGGTGAGTAAACAGGAAGCATAAAATATATACCTTATTTATAGTTTTCAACCCAACATTCATAGCTTTCTTCAATTCAGAGAAACTCTTAACCATTCCAAAAAATTTCACAGAAAAGAGTTTGAACAGTACTTAAATCATTCATTTCCTAGAGTCATATAACTCCATTTCAACCATATAGAAGAAAGCTGACGCGGTCGCAGAAGGTGATGAATGCATTCAGTTGTAAAGCCAGGAGCAGAGGACAAGAGTACTTAGGTTCTACAGAGCGGAAAAAAATGCTTAGAACAAGATTTGAACAGAAAACAACGTGGTAGCCTATTGATTAAGTTAGACCCTTATTGAAAACAAATCAAATTTTGATCTATGCAGTCACTATTTGACCTTTGTAAATTGAAGAACTAACTGTAGTGAAATATACCAAAGCATATTCACACTTTAAAATACCACTCAGCAGTTACTTCTCCAGTCCTGTGTCAATGCTTCAGTAACTCCATGTAATGAAAGCAGATTTAGCAGATGGTTTGGCCATTAAAAAAAGAAAAAAGATTAATACATCATAGCATGTAAATAGTCTTATATAGCCGCACCAGGTAACATGCATCTTCACACACCACAGAAGTTTTGGGTGATTTAGAATACAATATGATTCTACAATCCATTTTGGATAAAATGATTTACATCCTCTGTACAGTGGAAGAACTTGACACAACATGAGCACTTGACACAACATGCACTGGACATTACAACGGAGCAATGTCAGCATGTCAAACGATTCAATATGCTGAAGTTTCCACAAGCGAATTAAAAAGTTAAGCTCCTTAAAATATAGCTTCTGGGAAGCTGTTGTTAGTGAAAAGAAATTCCATAATCTATCAGTATGGAAAGGCCTGAGAGAAACTGCTGGTCAGAGTGTGGTCTCACTGAGCAGAGCAAACTGTTCTCCTTGAGCATGTGCGATGTCCTCCTTTACCCCTAGTGAAGTAAGATGGCGCAGAAGTAAACGAGCCATTAAATAAAACAGTTCACATCCTCAAGTAAATACTTGAGTAACGCACCAATTTAGATGCACGCATGCCACATGTACACAAGCATAAACCTCGAGGCTCAAAGCTCTGTGATAAAAGCTATATATGCAACAGATAACAGTGCTTATTTCTATTCACACACACACACACAAAAAGCTAATATATTTTCTTCTTCTCAAAGAAATGCATGTAATTAAAGTCCATCTCATGTGAAAAAAAAACTATTTTCCTCCGGCCTTTAATTTCCTTCCATTAGTGTTTTAAATAGATTCGTGGGTTGTTTTGTTGCTGTTTTCATATATCTGAAAACTATTCAAGTTTTAAATCATGACCTGATTATTATGGAATGTTATTATGAAATGGACCTCTTATTTTAATATCTTCTCATATTCATTTTCAAAATGCAGCCACAGGAGCAGAGGAAAAGGGACAAAAAGTCAGGTAACACCATTTTTGAACAAACTTGCTAGAAGAGCAAGTGGTCTATGTTACAAATTGGGAAGGTACTCAGTTGTGAACTGAATAAATACATATCATAAACATAACAATTTTCTTCAAGTCACTCCAGCAAGTCCACCCTGTGCTTTTTATTTCTGAGAAATAAAACCAAGATCATGGATCTTTTTAGAGCAGGGCTATCTAAAGATAACCTAGAAGATCTTAAACTTAAGATAACATCAAAACAAATTTGATCCTTAACTGCACAGAACTTTAGGTCCTACTTTGAGAATTCATAGGGAATGCTGGAAGATATGAATGAAGTGAAGTAGGACAAATCTGTAGTATTTCTGCTTTGAAAAGGAGTGGTATGGTAATAGAAGGAAAGCAAACTGCTCCTGCTGCCACCACTGCATTTGCTATTCTGAAGTAATCTACAACAGGGAATCTGTTCCAGAATCCAAAAAATGAAAAAACACAAGAAAGAAAACAAGGTTTTCCTTTTAAAAAGATTGAGAATAAAAATCAGGTCTTATAATTTTGATTGTATCATCTGGTAAATCACACCTACCCAAGAACATTTTTGGCTTGCTTCTTCCAATATTAGCTACAAGAAAAATCTCATTCTCCTAGATGCTATCATTTCAAAAAGTGCCAAGGTAAAATCCCCACAAGCACAAAAAAATTTATTACAATCTCAAAAGAGCTACATCCAGAGGGAAAGCTCCAAGCATAAATAAGTGCCAACACTTACTTGAATAGCTTCAGCTTCTCACTATTATCAGTTGTGTGCTACCTGGGAATCGTCTGACCACTGAGATTTTGCACATGTTAGCAAACTTGGAGATCCAAATACAGATTGAGCAGTTCAGGAAGGCTATGTATGCTTCTGACTCCCAGTAGGAGCTAAGGGTCACAAACTAGCATGCAGATTAAAATGAAATACACATATCAAGATTTCTAGGCACAAAGAAGGCAATTTTTGAAGTACAGTTTCATGCTTCATATCACTCCCTTTTCTCCAGATAAGCATTCTGATATTTTGTAAGATGAGAAGCTCTACTCAACATTATCATGTAGAGAATTCCACAGGGCAATTAATTTAAAAGGCAAAGCAGCTAAGGAGACCTAAATAAAGGATTGATTCTGTTAAACCATAGCATAAGAGAGTATAACAAAACAGAGAAGCTTCTTTTCTAGAAATACACATAACAACTGATGCTTCATTGCAACATAGCTTATTTCGTCAGGTGAACCTCTCCTAGAGATGCAGACAAACTGCTTTAACTAGGTAGCTCTTGACCTCTGGCTTCCTCTGATCTTGAAGGAGAGGAGTAGCAGCAACCTAGTATGCTGGACTTAAAGCAAGAAGATGAATTCTCCAAAGCTGATTTGATTTGCAAGTTAGGGCAGTATTTTCTGATTTCCCCAGTAGTCACCAATTACGGTTTTGCTGATAAGGTTGTGAATACCAAGAAACACTGCAAGACTTCCCAACCATTCTGCCTTTCTAAAGATAGCTTAGCTGTATCAATTTTAATCCTATTTCTGCATGCACTCTCCAGAGTTGCCCCCTCCTACTGATAAAACAAGCCTGAACATCAACTCTGAAAAAATACACGTAGAAATCTGGAGCTAAGACTTTGCTGTTTTTATGTAGACCTCACTTTTTTACTATTTAAATTACTCATATTAATTAGTTTGTTTTAACCATTAGATTAGCTAAAGAAATTTAAAGCCAAAAACTAACATAACTGTTGTGAAGAAAAGAAATATCAAAAATGCAACAAAGTGATTGATTAAAACGTTCCCTTTAGCAAATGGTAAATAAATGACAGCATGAACTCCCATTTGGCTCAGGAACTTAAGCCAGTACTGCTCACCTCAATAGCTGCCAGTAGGATCATTGATTACAAGGGTTCAAGCTCTTTGCTAGCTCACTAATATCAAAGCAGGGAGATTAATCACAGGCTGCAATTCAGAGAAAAATGTCACAGGACCCATCACTGCTTCTGATCTATGAGGGCTAGATTTACCTTTAGCAGCTTCCATTGATGAGTCTGGCAGAACAGCTAGTGCTCAGAAGAATGTCTACTGCAGTTTTACTAAATCCCTCTAAGAATCATGCTCACTCCATAAAACTTTTTAAAGTATTTTTGAAAATATGAAGTGCTTTTTAATCTTTATTCTGCCTAATTCAGTTGTTAGGAGAAGCTGTCAGTATACTAAAATACAATCAGATCAGACCTGTAATTATAGATTAGGCATGGGGCTACTGGAACGACTTGAAAATTGCAATACATTGCATGCTGTAAAGTAAAATGAAAAGAAACAGCTGATTATTACTATCTCCTACTAAACTGACGTGTTGAGCTAACTTCCCAAATTTCTGCCACAGGAATATCATAGAAGGACCTCCAAAAGATTATGCATTTTAATTAAAGGGATCAAATCCATAAATTATATATGTTTTTTTACAAAAAACTTCTTCAAAAGTGCACTGAGAAGCTTACTGATTAAATTTTGTTTCAGACAGCTCATGCAAAGATTTCCAGTTGGGAAAGATGATTAAGGTCCTTGGCAATACGGAACCGCCTCTGACTCCAAAGTCCCCTAATCAACAAAATCATAGAACAAATTTTAGGTGTCCTACTTTAATTACTTATAAGTTTTCCACTGTGGATGGAAGCCTCAAATTAACAAGAATCATCATATAATAATATTATTATCGTTTATATCATTATATCAGCAACTTGCACTGTTAGGCTTTGTTATGTTTTGTTACTTCCTTAGTAGAAGGAGAAATTACTTCCTTGGAAACGTTGCCACTCTTTGACAAGAAATGAAAGACACAGCATAATTAGTGCTGCTGGTGTCAGGAGCTTGTGAGTTCTCTGTCACTCCTCCTGACACACCACCTTTTGCAAAACTATAGAAAAATTTTGGAAGCTCTACACAATCGTATTTAAACAAAAATAAAGCAACAAAAACTTGCTATTCTTCCCACAGAAAGAAATCAATATTATTAGCAGTCATCACATGTTTCAGTACTCATTTTTCTAAGGCCAGGTGACACTTTTTCTAAACCAAAACTCTTTATATGACCACAACAGCGTCCCTACATTTAGAATATTGTAGATGATTCTATTCTATACAAAAGTATCTTTTTCACACAAAAAATAATGAATTAGCTCCTCTTAATCATTTAAGTTTCCTGTACTGAAATCTTTCAAAAACTAAAACACTCCCAAAGCCAAAAAAAAAGTAAAAGAAAATGCTCTTCAAATTCTGAAGTTATTTGATATCTCTTTCTCCAACTCATGGCAAATCAATTTAACTGTATTCCCAAGGATGAAGCTTTTCACTTCATACCAAGTGCTCCAGGTTCATCTCCAACCCATTCCCCCAGCCAAAAACAAAAAAAAGAGCAAGAAACTATTGAAATTTCCCTCTGCTCCATATTTCAGGAGTGTTATTTTCAAGCTAGCCCAAAGAAAACCTCATTAAAAATACAATAAGGTTAAATAATTTCCTGTCACTAATGGTATAGTCAACCAAGTGAAAGTAAGCCAAGAGATTCTTTTTGTTTGTTTTTTAACCAAAATCTTAAATGTGTTGCCAGCATTAAGCTTTTGTTTTCAATTGGAATAGCATTTTTTTAATTACAAGTTGCTGTTCACAGTAAACATCATAGTATTGAACATACAATCTCAACTTGATTAGCTTCTGCAATGAAAATAAAAATGAAGATTTACCAAGGTCATACACTTACACCCTTGACAGCTTTCCAGGATTCCATCTAAATCCTCTCAAGAATTTCAATGACAAGCTTTCACAAAACTCGTGGGAAATTATTTTGGTGGGTGTTACCATACAAAGTAGAGAATATAGCTTCCCAACAGCAGATTGACTCTGATTGCACATCTCATGCTTGACAATCTTAACTCTCAGCAGGATTTTCAAAGAGAATATTGACTTACTGTCCCTGAATCTCAAGCCAACAACCTGTAAATCATATGACAGAGTACAAGGGACATTTATTTCTGAGGCCGGACTGGGAGATAAAGAATAAAGATGCCTCTAAAAAAAGATTGAAACTCAAATCATTGATTTCTTGAGACAAAATTAATAAAGTTTCCTCATCCTCTACAGTTAAATCTTAGATTTCTGTTGTGCCAAAAACTTTTCAGCTGGTTAAAAATTAAATATAATCCCAAGAAATCCTTAAGAAAGTTTCTATTATTAAACATTGAACTCATATGCAACTTTCTGTGGCTTTTTGCTTTTTAATTCTTTTCTGTAGCGTGCATTGTTAAGAATCATTTCAAAAAACAGAAATAAAATTATGCCTAGCAGAAGTTGTTCTTCAAAAGACTGAAGTTCTCAATACTTCTTTAGTCTATAACAAATTGAAATCCTTCTAGAACATAGTATCATAATCCTTGTTCCAGCATTTGTTGCCTTGAGCTGTAACCTATGATTTATGATCAAGCTATATATTTTTTTCTTGACAGATTGATAACTTGGACCTTTCTCCTTTCCAGATGCAAATATGAATCAAGATAGGGAAGAAACAAAAAGACAACTGGAGAGGGATGGAGATGGAGAGGAATCTTTGAAATAATTAATTTTGGTATGGTCTTGTAACATAGAAGTACCTGCTCTCAGAACCACTGAAAACATGTTTGAATTGAAGGAAGTGTCACACAGATGAATGGGAGGTGAGAAATGCCATATCACTCATTCCATACCTGGTGTGTAAACAGCATGAGTCACCCCGGAGGATGCACTGCTCAGAACTGCTCATTGCTGGCATCACTCAGCTTCCAGCTGGTAGCACTGTCATCATTAACTTCCACAAAAACAAGATTTAACCAATGACAGGTTGAAAATCCCATTCTGAAAGGCCACAACACTCAGTGACATATTCACAATAAACTTGCTAGTGATCTGTTATTGCCTCAAAACAATTTTAAAAAGTCTTAAATATTCTGAAGTCTTATGTTTCTGATCTCTAAGGATCCACTATTTGTGTATGCAGATTATAGCTCCGTATTTTCAGAGATGTTATTTTCTCTCCATCAAAATTTGATTTATTTGATGGAAGAATTCCACCTTGTAGTCATGAGGCTTGTATATCCTCAACACTCAGGAGAGGCACATGAGGAAAGAACAAAAATCTTTCTGAACATGAGCCAAAATAATTATTGAACTGATGTGGAAGTCTTGAAGACTCCTTATGTTCTACAGAAATAAGGCATTTTTCATTAAATTCACTTGGCTGCTACTAAGTTACTGAAATTATTCTGGTTAAAATGCATGGAAAAAGTATGATGTGTTTCTTCAAAGCACCATTTAAAAATAAGGAAGTCGTATCTAACAAGTGCTTTAAAGCAAATTATCTTGAGATAGAATTTTAGTTTTAGTTCATTTATTTTAAATGAAGGACATGAATCTTCAAGATCTCTAAAAACACTGAAAAATAAAGTTTGGTCCTCCTCTGCTCCCCACCCTGTCAAATAAAGATTTCTTATGATAGATTTAAGTCAAAAGGCATATTGAAAACAACAGCTTTGAAATTGAAATTTTTTGTTTCAAATAGTAATTTGAAATACTACTTCCAAATGGAAAAAAATTGTTTTGAAATGTAATTTGAAAATACGATTTTAAAAACCATTGTTCTTGGGTTCTGATGAATTACAAAAATCTTCACAATACCAAAGATGCTAGTTTTTATTTTTTTATTTTTTTTATTGTTTAGATTTTTATGTATTTCACTTTGAGAACAAGGAAGAATTTCACTGTTTTTACAACTTTTTTTTTAATTTTAAAAGAACATTTCAACATCAATGCATTGGCTACTACATCTACAAAAGCAACAGAGCTCTGCAGTTTCTTTCATATTAATGTTTTGTGGTTTAATTACAGTTAAAGCTAGCTGAAAAAATCTAATCACTAAGTAGCTTAACAAACAATTGAAGTATTTGCTGACTAGCAGATTTACTGAAGGAACACTACATGCGTTCTGATATGTAGATAAATATATCTTGGGAATAGGGCAGCTTGGCACATTGTGGAGAACAACCACATCTTTGCAGAGTAATATTACTGTAGAACACAAATCAGCTTCTGATCTTATAGGAAAGCAATTCTAAGGACATTTCTGAGCCATTACTGTGGATACATTGACTATTATTCATTGATTGCATTCCATTCACTAACAGTAAACCTGGTTGTTAGAAACTTTTTAGATCAGAAACTTTCCAGCTCATCAGGTGATTGGTTATATTGGTTATATAAGTTGCCTGATATAGATGTATACGATTTGCTGAGTGCACTACAGCATATAGGAGTAATGTTAGTTTAGAATGTTTTCTTATTTATAATTGTGTAGTGCTGTGCTTGACTACTTTACAACATCCAGGCTAATTCAAGACATTAATAATTATTTCTTCTCAGACAATGTGATATACCAGTGCTTTTATGGTGCTCTCAAATTTATGATCATTTTTACCCGCAAAATTTTTTTCTCAATTAAAGATGAAGTGTTGTAAATTTAATATCACCTTGCAACATACACAGTTCCATCTACTCTAGCAAGAACAAAAAGGAATTGAAGGGAAAATAAAACAATATTTTTCACCTGATCAGCACCTGATTTGAGGATGATTTCCAAGGGTACATGACACTTAACAAGAATCTGTAGGTCAAAACGCATGTTTTACTGGGTAAAGCTAAGGCAGCAGAGATGATTCTGAGGACCAGCTGATAGTAGTGATTGGCTACCCACAAACCTAATGGGTGCATTAGGTTTGCACCTTTGCTATGCCATGAAAGATGCTCCACTACAGGTGAAAAGGTAACAGGACAAATGGTAAATCTGGCATTAAAACCACAACCCATACATTTTTTTCAGTCAAATAGTTCATATTCAACTCGTTTTGCCAAAGTTAGGCGTATCTTAAAAGTCAAGTCAGAACCGTATGTTGACAAAACGATCTTCTGAAAGGTCTAAGTCCATTCAGCATAGTAGATAGATAGAACTCACTGTGTTAGTCAAAAAAGAACCAATTTTAACAAAGGAGATAATAGAAGACCCGCTGTGTCCCCATTTTTAATACAAATTAATTAAACACAAATTCAAAAGAAATCTACTTACTCAGACAGACAGCCCTGAATATCAAATCTTTCCATTATAACATTTCCCGTTAACTTCAAGTAACAAAGCATGCAACGGAATACAAAATAAGAAAATAGACTTTTAACACTATGGAAGAAAATGCCTGCCCAGGCAAAACAAACTGATGTTGCAAGTCTTTTCAGGAACAGGAGTGCCTTAATGACACTTGGACAGCACTGAAAACGTTTATGCTGCTACACAAGGACTTCTAACACTGATAGTTAAAGTACTACAATTTTTTTTCAATATTCTACTCCATAACGCATATTTCAGCAATACCATATTCACTAAATGGAACTATAATTAGCTTTTTTTTTTTTTAAAGTAAGACTAAACAATTCATTCACTTCAGTAATATTAATCTCCATATGAAAAAAGGAGACAGGAATTTACTTCCACCTGGGCTGAAGTATTCAGAACGTGCTTCCTGTGACAATCTTTCATTTCCTAGCACTACTCTACCAATACAAAAACTCCAGAGAGGAGCATGAGGCTATCTATACAACATTAAGACTTAGGTGAGTCCTTAAAGCAAGGGCAACTTCTATCAGTTTCCTTCCCAGAAGCAAAAGACCACTGTTTGTTTCTGCCTTAAGACAAAAAGTAATTGCTGGCATTTTGGTAGTTAGCCTTGCTAGGTATAAATGCACAGCACAAGCAGTAACTATATAGAAACAGCATATTACATAGACTTGAATTAATCATACTGCACATTTCACCTTTTTCTATCTTCTGAGCATGTAATGCCAGACCTCTCAACTCCTGCTAGTTTTTCATTCAGATTTCTATGGCACCAGAAAGCATGCTTGAAAAATGGTTATCACTATTTTTATCATGTTGTTTCAATTCTATTTTTGACCTACTGTTTTTGAAGTATTCTTCTGCCAGATTACATATTTAATGAGATATTACAATACCCCAGAAGACAGTATGTCAAAGGATTGAATTCACTGTGCCTGCCTTCATTCACACATCTTGTAGTTTCATTTGAGCCAAACAGTTAAGCCCCCTTTTCTTACTTTAGATGCAAGAAAAACTTACATCAAATTATTATTATTGTTCTCCCAATATAATTTTCAAAAATATTAAATACTAAATTATACCTGCAGATACAAGGAGTTACAGTTGTGTTTAACTGGAATGCCACATATACCAACATGACAGCATGAGAAATTAGGTCACACATTGCTAAAAATAGTTCTGCATGTAAATCACTAATGAAGAAAACTACTACACTGCATGCTTAGTCAAAATACTCAAGCATATGTTTTTCAAAGAGTAACTGACTTGTTTCTCAGTATGAGGATATGCTTATATTGTAAAACCACAATTTTGAAATCAGATTATGGTAGACTGGCATTACTACGTGCCCCACACTCATGTTTGTATGACTGGAGAATCTGGATCAGATCATAACACATCTGATTTATTAATATATTTAGAGACAAAAAAAGGCACCCTCAAGAATCCTTTATCACCTGGGTATGGTTGAGCAAAACGCATTCTGAGATTGATTCTCTCTTCTTCACATATGTCTTTTTGACAGTCTTCATTTTCTTTTTTATCTCCTACTTATCTTTCTTTATCTATTGCTTCCTTCTCTTGTTTTCTTTATCTTCTAATATTGATATCTATTTCCCTTAACAGTGTATTATATATGCTTCTGCTTTCCACCTCAAATCTGCTCCAGTTTCTGCTATGCTGTACTCCGTATAGAAAGACGGTTTCTCCAAAGATCTGAGGTTCTCTTTATCATAGACAAGCAGATCATGACCAGGTTATCTTTACCAGAACAATTTTTCAAAGCTTTACTCATTAATTAAGATCACATTGTATTAAGTCATGTAATCACAGAACTTAGTTTTCAAAGAAATCAGTAGAATGCAAGCACATTCAAATGCTTTTCCTCAGTCAGGATCATTCTAGGCCAACGTGGCATTTTGTAACATTATTGCTCAATATTTTGTCTTTCATTTTAAATTGCATGTACAATTGATCTACAAGTATCAGTGATATAGAACTGAACATTGCATCATATATGATAAAATGTTATTTTTTTAATAGTAAATTTTCTCACTATTTGGTACAATGCCAATGCCAAAAGAGTCCAATGGGATACCCAAGATAAACATCACATGCATCCAAATAGAAAGGCTGCTTGATGTACTTGTTTAAACTTATGGTAAAATAAAAAATATTTAGACAAGTCCAATCAAAACGTGAAAGCTTCACAAAGATTAAACTGCAACAAAAATCAACTTTAAAACAGCACTGTTTACAAACAGTGAGATCTTATGAGCTTAATAGACAAGAATCAATCTAAATCCTCTTTAAAAGTGCAGTACTGCAGAGATGTAATGCAGTGTACAGAAGGTCATTGCATTGCACAAAGCATGAGTCTGACTTTGTGCTCGTAAATCTAATGGAGATCACGTCTACTAGAAGACCAAGGAGGTAACAAAGCCAAAAATGGCAGTGTTCAGAGGTAGTAGAAATAAGAGCATATACAGAATCTTAATTGACAAAATGGAGTAGAGCAACTACTTCAGCTCTAACAAGGGATAGTTCAACAGCTAACACTTGGTCCGGCATAAATCCTATTGGTTAAACTTCAATAACAGAAACTTGCATTTTATACAGCAAGAAGGTGCAAGCCAGCCTGACCAGCAGCTGGAAGAGATTCTCCACCTGGAGGAAAAAAGCAGAGAAAGAGACAGGATTTTCCCAGAAATTTGTTTAAATACACAGAAGATAAAAATAACAAGATTCTTGGTTATGTGCATTAAGCTGTTAAGACCTCAAAATCATTCTTCACCTTCTGGTGAAAGCAACTCTGGTAAGTCTGTGAGATATTTTCAGGCTCTTAAGGGAAATGTACTTATGTGAATACAAAGCCACTAAAATTTTCCAGATAAAACAGAAGAATACTGCTTCACACACCATTTAGAAAGTAGTTTCGTGTGTGGGAGCTTAAAAGCAGTGAAGTAATGTAAGCTCTTTCTTGTCCCTATCCTGTCATAAGGATTAGAGCTTGGAGCTTGCTTGCTCCAAATTACAAATCCATATGAACAGTTTTTTTCTTTTGGGGTTTTGTTTTCTGGTTTTAAAACAACCTTTAGCACAGGTTGTGCAAATGTTTGGTCCTCTTATTGAAAAGTACTGTTTAAAGCAAGGATCTTTGCCTTTGTTCAAGCTTTTAACATTTATTCTTTTGTATCTTTTTCATTCAGAGTAGTCCAACTGAATGCATTCTGATTCCACTGTCACTAATTTACTATTGTCATTCTATATTAATTTAAGAAAAGTTGGTTGCACAACCCTGGAAGGCCTATTTGAAAAATCTGCAAAGCAGTCTGAACACTGCTAGTTCGAATAAAGAAAAGGAAACAGTGCAGGCCTTCAGCCCAATTCCTTCAGTGTTCATAGCTCTGGTCTCAGATTAACAACTGATATAAAGTTTCATCTCATTTATTTGTAAATGTATTTACTTTGGATTTTGTGAAGAATTTACTAATTTACTAATATTGTCCCAAACCACAACCGTTAGCATAATTCTATATTTTGATCTGATGCCTAATATTTTGGCTTATGGATACATCTACTTGCTTTTGTTATTTTATTTTTTATGCAAACATGATACTAGAACAAAAATTATTTTTAAGAGATTATTTTAAATGTAGACAGGCCACATTATCAAAGATTGCATTACTCTCTAAGTTCTCCAAGGGGCAGTGTGGGAATACTTTCAGTGAGCTTAAATGTGCTCTTCATTGTTCTTTTGATTATTTCAGTTATATTGGGTCAGGATTTTATACTTCCCATAGGCCACAGCTTTGTTTTAAAGTCAATAATGCACCCAGCTACATCAAAGAGTCCTACTTGCAGTGTTTTAATAAGAGCCCTTAAGATGAATTGCAGCATCGTTACTGTTTGTATTTTGGATTGTCCTTGGCACAGCTACACTGTCCTTGTTATTCAAAGGAAAAGGCAGCCCAAGTCATAAAAGCCACACTGCCCAGCTTAGAAGGATGCTTCCAGGCTGCAGAATTAATCTTCTGATCTTTGACCTCATATCTGATTCAATCTTACAGAAAAAAAATGGCTGTCATTTTAAAAGCACTTACACTCTTCACAATGTATCAGATACTTGCCAAAACTGAAATTAGTACCTTAGACATGAAAGCTGTGACTAGCCAACACTAAATACTGCCATTTCAGGCACTTGTACAGAAACAGCATCCTAGATTTAGCTTGCCCTAGAGCCAATGCCTAAAAGATCATCCTGCAGTGATACAGGCTTTGGTCTTACTATGTGTGAAGAATATCCGAAGAATCTAACTACATATTGGCAAACTGCCCCAAATTAGGGTGGAAGAGTCAGGCAGAACACAACCAGACTTTAAAAGCAGGGATGGCTAAGGACATGATATATATGAAAATAGAGATATTCAGAAGACGCACATCTGAGCAACTCAAAAAAAAAAATACTTGAAAGTTTCCTATGAATCCCAAAAGCCTGACAAGAGCAGAGAACAAAAAAAATTTCTTGCACCATGTCAGTAGAGGATACAATTTTGCCACAGAAAAGTCCTTGAAGATAAGAGGTTTTCACATTGGGATTTTTCTATGGATAGCAAAAACGTCCAGATTTGCTATTGTTAGAATTCTTACAATGGGTAAAGCACTAGAGGGTGACAGCCCTAATAAGTAGAAAAAGACCTACTCTGTGGGAATAGGATAGTAACTCTTGGGCTTCACCACTCCACCAGGCATTTGGAGCAGGCCACAGGAAAGCAAGGCAAAGAGGTGATTCTTGAGTCTGATCCAACCTGGTAGCTTAAGTTTGTAAATTTTACATGGTAACTGTTTCCGTTAAGCACAGCCCTAGCAAATGCTTTCTAGTCCTTACATTAATGGTTAGTAACACTCACAAACCCTTCAAAAAATGCTGAACAATAAATAAAACTAAATCGTTCTCCAATCTGAAGGGCTGTAGAACATCAGCAATGCAAAAATCCTATTACTTCTTCTAGAGTTGCCATCCACTGTGAAAGTACTGAGGAATTACAGCATAATAACACCACCACAAATGGAGAAGGGAGATTGTTTACATAAAAAAAGCAACTTCTTGAGCTAAAGTAGTAGAAGTTACAAAAAGGTCAAACATGACCCTAATTTGAAGCAAAGAGCACTGCCACGGAGACCCAATCTAGCCCAACTAGATAGATAATTGATGCAAAATATTTTGATGAGGGCTACCTGAAAACACTTTCAAAAGAATGCTTAAAACAAAACAGTAATGGAGTGCTTAGTGTAACATCGTATTTTTTTAGGCTGTAAGGTAGGTCAATTTGGCTTCAAATCCAACTCTTCAGACATCACTGCCTTCCAAACTCTTTTCACCCAAGTCAGACAACTGAGTACCCAGCACACACACCATCACTTGCTTAAAATCTCTTCACTTTTTTCTTCCAATAATTATTTTGAGAAACAGAGGATTTGCTCAAATCTTTAATAAGGTAAAGTTTGTGATTTTCCTTATTTTCATTAGCACAGTCACTTCAACAAAGAACTATTCTTAGGTAGAAGTCTCTCTGGAGATAAATTCACCTGACATAAAGCAACAAGACTTTCCTAAAGGAACAGAGGAAAGCAATTAGTTCTTACTGAGATTAAAGTTTAAAAGTCTAAAAAAAAAAGTTCAGCAGTTTCCCATACATAAGATATTTCAGGAGGGAACAGGAACCAGTCACTATCACACACCAGTGTGAAGCAATTTTTCCTGTAATATTAATTATTATTTAATAGCAGCATGGGTATGAATCGAAGAAGTCGTCATTATTCTTTGATTTAGTAGCACAGCGATTATGGTATCTTTCAACAGTGCTTGAAGAAACAAGCACAACTTGTAACTTTCTGCAGCCTTTCTAGCTTTGTATCACCTCACACACTTCTTCCAAACAAACAGATTTCAATAGTAGAAAAAGCTTCATGCACACCAACAGTCTAAGTAACGGTAACAGACAAATGCATTTTTCCTGTGATTACTATAAAACAGTAACTATTGTCAGCCCCAAGAGAAAAATCTGGAAAGCTGCATGAGCAGATCAGGCTACAAAAATAACAAACAGACTTGAATCTGAGCCCTTTATTCTGTATTCATTTATTCTTTCGCTTGTTCTCATTTGGAGATGCCAGATGCAAGTTCACTTGCAACTCAAGTTACCTCATATTTCTGCACTTTGTTCATTTTACCTAAGTGGATTTTGTCTTCCCTAAATGGAGATGTACCACCTCAGGATAGTCTTCAAAGGTAAATTCATTGATAAAAAAATCTATGTTTCTTACAATTGGACACTTTTTCAGTGAGTCCTTCTCCACACACTCAATGAGAAGACCAACACTTACCTACTAAGCACAGACTAAACCTTGCTTTTATGGAAAAATTAATAATGCCCTCTAGGATTCTTCCCTTCTGTCATCACTGTAATATTTGCAAACCTATCAGATATTAACTGTTTTTTCCTTTATGAGACTTCTTAGAAGTTTGCAAGTGGTACTTCCTATCTTACTAAGGCATAATGCAGATAGAGTTTAGTTTAAAAGGATGCAAAAATCAGTAAATTCCTAAATTACTGCCTGACTTTAATAACATTTAGCATTATACAGCTCTTCACAAAGCAGAGATCCACATAAATTAGTGAGCAGTAAGCATTCAGAATCTCTGAAAAGCAGAACCTATGCTTACTAACTAGAAATGTGAAAAGAAAAGGAGAGTCCCATTCATGAAGGTTTCTTGGTTAATAACAAAAACCCTTCTAGGAAAAAAAAAAAAAAAAGAAGAGCCCCAAATGTGTTTCTGCCTCTATCACTCTGCACTGACTTGCCCTAGTTAGAGACAGGCCAGGCTTTCTGATGGAAACAACCAGTTGTGCTTCAGCACCCCGAATTAAGAGCACTCTGTGCAACAGAGGAGTCAGAGGCCTATAGGAAAACAAGTATCTCTCTCTAAATATTTATCATTCTTCTATTCTTCTGATTACAGCACCTCATACCATACAAATCATAGGGAGCCACTTAAGGCTATACATATGAACTATATCATACCACATCCTAAGTCTCTCTACTCCTGTCATTTCTGTATTTAATTTAGGTGTTATGCATTCATATACATATACTAAACCAAAGTCTCTCTCTCATTTATGAAGTGAATTAATAACTGAGAATAACTTCTTTGACTCAGAAGTCATGACTCTTCAGAGGGACATCTGCATTTACTGTATAAGTTCTATTTTTAATCCACTCTACAAAACAAGGCAGTACCTTTAGCCTTAATCTAAAGGGGACTTGAGCAGTTCCATATCTGTCATGTGATTTGCTTCTCATGGGCACTGCAAAGAGCAAGATCCATGACCTATGGATGGAAAAGTGAAGCTCAGCCTGGCTTCTTCAGCTCCCCAGACATCATCCTAGGAAGCTACAGCCCAGTTGGCTGCACAGAAGGCTGGTATCTATCCATATGGCTCTCCTGGCTACAGACCTTATCAGCTGCTCTCTGCAGTGGTTTCCTCTCACTTGACTGCCTCACACTTAGCAGTTACAGTTCTGCTACAGATCCACAACGACCACATCAACATCTTGACTTCAAAGACAAGCTAGATGTTTACTGCATAACATACAGTCTCTTTTCAATGAAGAAAGGAGTGAGAAAACCACATTTTACCCTATCCTTCACACCATGTTTCCCTTTTCAAATAAAAACACAGCAAGTTACTGAACAGTCATGACATCAACTACAGTCTCCCTCACAAAGCACAGGCAACCTTTGTAACGTAGCAGACATGCCACAAGCCTTGATTATGTCAAGTTTCTAGCTAAGAAAAGAAACACAATGTTGTTTCAGCCTTACCCAATACATTCACTGAGCATCCATAGGACTAAGGCTTTTTGTTTTGTTAGGAGATAAGGAGCACCTAGGTGACAAACCAAATCAGGCACCAGCTCGGTGTAAAATTTGTCAGTCACAGAAAAGTTAGTTAATATTCATCAATTTAATGGAAAGATACTCACACCTCAAGTAGCAGCCAGTAGTGACCACCAAGTCCTCTGCCAGCAACTGCTGACTAGTAGAAGGATCTCTCCACCACCCTCCTTAGTGCATGGGCCATATATATATTATATATATATATATTATATATAATTCCCATTAACAAGTTACAGCTGTGTATAGGAGCTGTAAGTCCTTATTACATGCTAGTCACAAATTCAGGCAGAGATCTGTATTTTGCCACACAGGGTCGCATTTTTCTAGAAAAGAATTTCCTAGCAAAAAAATAAATAAAAAAATTAAGGAATAAAGCCCTTCAGTTTTATTCCACCAGCTTAATTTGCTTGGGCCTACTGATGAGAAAAGATTAAGCATTAATTATCCTTTCCCATGTCCTTAGATGTTTACACACTGCATCCAGACAAACCTTAGTTTAGTACTGTAATAAACTTAATGGAGCATGTACAATGAGGTGGGTTTTTTTTTTTTTTTTTTTCCTTAATAGATACTATACTTCTTTGTTGTGATAAAACAGATCAGCATGCAATGAAACCTAATAAGAGATTCAAGGCTTTGGGTTTGTTGGTTGTTTTTTTTTTTTTCTTTTTTAAGACCATGGCATTAAAAATTACTGGGTCAGACACTGGGCAATAGTAGTTACAGATCACGTTATACAATCAAGAAAGTCCTTGAAATTCAAGCAACTTCTAAGGCAACTTAGAAAAGGAAACAGTTCTGTAGAAGCTGATCTCCTCTGCTCAAAAAGAGCTCTGGGTGCACCTGGAAATTAATCCTCCACCTTTAGAGCTAAGAGACAACAAGTATCTATTCTCCCCCTTTGTTTCATTGCTACTATCAATAACGTGCCTGTAATTCTTTTTCCCCTTAATGTATCAGTATAGACTGAAAATAAATCTGAGTTCAATGAGCTCAGTAACATGAGCACAATACCTAAGATCTTTACACCAAATCAAAATCCTTTATCTGAGCTTATAGTTAATGGACACATGAAGTTAAAATTGTTCAAGTTACACCACTCACACAGAAAGTCATCTGCAAGACCATACAAGTTTTACTTAAGCAACTCAACTCCCTGCTTACTTCAAATTCCTGCTACAAAGTTGAATCCAACTGAAACTCAAAGCACTGCCACTTGGAAATACCTGACATGGGCAGTGGTGTATGTTCAAAGATGAAATTATACGAATTTCCAGTGTGGTAAACAAAAGGAAGAATGATTACTCTTGCTAAAATTCAATGCTATTTTTTACATGCAGATGGTTTTATTAATACTGTAAGGGAACAGTACTTTACGCTCTCCATCTGTAGCAAAGCATGGTGAAAGGAAAACAGGTGAAGCTTTGCACTTCCTGTCACATACCAAAGTTTATCAATTAGACTGAATAAAATGAGATCCTCTCCCAGCACCAACAAGGTGCAAGTAAAAGGCAGTTAGGCATATTTAGTAGTTGCACTGGCCAGGGCTTTTTACTTTAGGCTGCAGTTCATACAGTCACTGCTTCAGAGTAATCAGAAAGCAGCTCTGATCTGCCAGACCATAATAGGGACCTGCAGTACAGGGGTATATGGGAAATATCACTGATAAGCTGCTACAGTTATTACCTAGAAAAAATCAATTATCTGCTCTGAGGTAACAACAGTCTCCTGGATAGATGGGAGAGAAATATCAGCAAAAGAGGATTAATGGAGCAGTTAGTATGGTATTGATTAGGCCTCTGGCTTGTGGGGCTCAGTCTGGATCTGACTAAGAAGCAGCAAAACTCAACTCTACCCAAATAACTGAATAGGTGTTTTCAGAGAGAATGGAAGCAGATCCTGCATGCAAAACATTCCAGTGAGAATGGTGTCTTATGTTTCAAATATCTCACAGTTTCCAGAACATTAGCATTACATAAAATAAGTCATAGAATGATAGAATAGAATCCTGGAATCATTAAGGTTGCAAAAGGCTTGTAAGATCATCCTGTCCAACCCCCAGCCCATCCCCACCAACCACATCCCTCAGTGCCACATCTCCACGGTTCTTTGAACACCTCCAGGGATGGTGACTCCACCATCTGCCCAGGCAGCCTTTACCACTGCATCACCACTCTTTCTGAGAAGAAATGTTTCCTAATATTCAACCCGAACCTTCCCTGGTGCAACTTAAAGCCATTACCTCTTGTCCTATTACTTATGTAACTGCATAAAATTTTCCATGATATTCACTCTGCTTCCCTCCACCATTAACATAATGACGCTGGAGGTGAAAATCATGTCCATTAGGCAAATGTTAAATAGTAGAAACTACCAGAATATTGATTCTGAGTGGAAGGTTATTGGCAACGTTTCCCTGGAAGGAACACCTGAGGATTTGGGATTTTACAGTCAGAGAAAACTATGATTGTTTGGACTTTCTAAGAGCACAAAGGGTACCCAACCCTTAGCACTGGCTTTTTTACCAATTCACAAAATTTAGGAACTGATGATTTCATATGTATTTTATACATATTTGTTACTCCAAAGTGGATATGTCCCAATAATTTATTCTGGTATCAACAAAATTTCTCTCTATTTTCTTCCTGACACAATTGTATCTGTTCTTGGGTAATAAGACACGCATAATCAAACACAAATTGGTATATAACAGTAGAGTAAAAAACATCTTCATCCACTTCATCTCAGCAAGAAAGACATCCTTCAGAGAAAAGAACATACAAGTTGCACAACTTAAAAACATGTAAATCCACTGTCATTCACAAAAGAATATGGGAAGACATAGAGGATTATGATCTTAGGCAGTCTATCACTTCTATTTGTCAGAAAATAACTGTTTGTAGGAACTCATTCACATAAGAGAAAAATATAATATAGTGCCTTAAGGTATTTTGTCTCCATTAATCAACTGACAATAAATTATTTTTTTCAGGTATAATATTGTTGTACAGCCACTCACTCCAGATTAAAGAGCAGGCTATATCAAAAAAAGGCTACTCATGCTTGTGACCTCAGCTACATGCACTTACTTGTCCATAGCATAAACTGCCAGGAATGGATTCCCAGTTAGATCTACCCTTGGGATCACTACAGAGATGCACAAATCTGATAAAAAAGACAAGAAAGGAAACCAGAGAGCAGGCAGTAAGGCACCATGACTTTCAGCAAGGGCTCTGTAGATTAAGATGAACATGAAACTGCAGATTCAGCTTTTTAAATAACTCCTCTTTTGTAACAGCCAGCCTCACAATCATTTCTCTGCTGTTTTTTTACAATTAAGTACAATTTAATATTTACATTGAACTCTTTATAGGATCAAAATAGTTTCCAACATTTTATCTACTTCCTCCATAAACCACTGTTGGTGCCTACCAACACCCTGCTAAGTGCCTGCATCAGATGCATTATTTTGGTCACTGTCAGCAGCTCTTCGGAATTAGAGCTCTTGTTTGTTTTGAAAATGCACATGGGAAACTAACATTTAGGTGAGCTTCATTCTGCACATCTCAGAAAGGCATTCTGCCCAGCAGTAATCCAGAGAGCAGGAACAGCACAAAAAAGAGAACAGGTCTTGGGAAAATGCTGCTCAGTACTATGAGTGCTGTGCAACTATAAACATCGCCTCTTTAGCAAATGTAAATAATTAAGTGACTTTACACTGCTTATTAAAAACAAATCTCTAATTCTTCAGGGTAAATGAAGTGAGAGCAATGGGTGACTTCTAACATTTAATTTCACTTGGATGTGAGGAAATTGGGATTTTTTATGTTTGCTAAACTCTTCCACTTGCTAGCGTGCACATTAAGAGCAAGCAACTAGTACCAATATAGCATACAATTAACTGTAAGCAGAAGATCAGCAGCATAATGCTACAATCGTTGGCAACCCTATCAGTCACACAGATGTTGACGAAAATTTCAAAGCAACCCCAGTCCCCAGCTCATATATTGCATCTCAGTGACATTTGACACTTTTATACTGGTTTTGGAAAAAGTGTTCCCTGAAAAACTTAAAAGCCAATTCAAACTGGGAGCAAGCTTTGGAACACTGATTCTCAATGAGACAATGCCACCTAAATCTCTAAGCCACTTTCCTAAAGATACAATGCAGAGCTCAGTTTTTCATCGACTAGAATGCTAGTTGCATTGCTCCTTCAGTGTATCAACAAATTTTCAGCAATAATCTCTGAATGTGTTATTTATGAATTTATATGTTGCTGACATTCTAAAGCAAGATGCACATAGGAAAAAGTAATTCAGAAAAAAATCAGTAAAGTCAGAACACAAACTCTCAAAAAAAAAATTCAGTGTGAATCTCAACACAAAATGATTTCTAAGCCTCAATTTCCCATTTGCACAACACAGGTATAATTAAAAAAACCAACAAAGCAGAATAAGAATATGAAAGACGACAACAGTAGTGCTGAAAACCTCAGTTCAGGAAACTACTTAAAAATACATTCAACTAGAGCACTTACATTACGGCAGTTGTATTGCAACAAATACAATGCTGATGTGCCTGAATAAAGCATAAAAGTATGTATTATGATGTATCCGGATCAAAATATATCAGAAGCAGTAAGCATACACCAAATTATCTTTGGTCAAAGTTAGTGTTCAAAACTTAAACAATTTCCTGAAATACTCAAACTACTATGTGTGGTAGCATTCAAAACATCATTATATACTCTTCCAACATAGTGAAATTAATTTGGCTAAAGAAATCAGTCCCTTATACATTATCTCCCTATCCACTACTTATTTGTAGCAATGACACTTAAAACACTTAAATATATTATTCATCAGAGTCTAGAAACACAGACTCAGAAGTGACTCCTTTATACACTCCATGGAAGAATTCAGTAGTAGAGGCCTGGGAACAAGGCTCAAACACTGACTTTCATGCCGTGTGTTGTTTTATTTAAGTGAAACGCTGTCCCAGCCATTCATAAATTACTGATGCCTTGTATTCTCCAGTCCATCTGTTCCTGCAGGGCTGAAAGGGAGAAGGTGTTCACTGATTCATAACACTTTCAATTTTTCCAGAGCTCATCTTGTATATTTATTGGCTGCCCTCACTATGTAGATCAGGTGTTCCTGAGGAGGAAAATGTAGATATGCATTTGCAAAAAGGAGTGCAGGCCTTCAATTCAGCAACAGTAAATCTTTCAGAACAATATTACTATGGAATCCATATACAAACTACAACGATCCAGAGACCCAAATACTAAAGCAGGATGCGTTACTCATGTTTTGACTATCAAAGAAAATCCCCAGGGTCCAGGTAAGAAATACCACAGATCCGATCATATGATGCAATTCTGAGTGGTCTGAAGAAGGAGAAAAGAGCACACTATACTAAGTAACCTCATTAAATATCTTTCTATGGAAGAAACGGAAAGAGAAAGAGCTAGATACAAGCAAGCACTGGTTATGTGAAAAAAAATTTCCCATGTCACCCTGACCAATAAGGGACATTTCTGTTGCAGAGAAAGAGACTGTGAATCAGGCAAGATTCCTCTGCAGTGCAGACTGAATTAAGTTTTGCCACCCATAAGCCGGCTGTGTTCTTCTCATGAATGAGGGGACAAGAAAAACAACTGCTGCTTACCAAAGGACAAGACCCTCCCGCTTACCAGCACACTGCAACAGCCTCCTGCAGCAACACCCCCAGGCTCCAGCACAAGCAAACTGCATACCTAACTGCCTGACAAAATGCAAGCATTTGGAGGACGTGAAAAAAAAGCATGGAACTTGAGACAGAACATTTGAACAAAGCATCCAGAATGTCAGGAGTTCACCCTATACAAACCGGCTTCACAATTAAGAAAACAAGACCATGTCTCAAGCTTCACCCCTCTTATGAAAAATACAAATTTCAGCTTCAGCCAGTGTTAAATCCACAGCAGCTGATTCAAGACAATACAGAGTTAAACACCTCCAGGATTATGAGAATGGCCAATGAACTACATTTAAGAAGTTGGAAAAAGCAGCACAGATATAGCTATAAAGACATCCGATGTCTGCTAACTGTGCTGGGCATCTAACCATAGGTTTTTCTTTTTCCCACTTGGATTTTCAGACTGATAAAAGAGCAGAATTGCTAATTCAAATTAGGGAAGTATATTCCTAACAGTTCTTAGCCTAGCTGTCCCAATCCCAATCCAAAGAAAACAAAAAGTTTGTTTAAAGTTTTGGGTGATGGCCTGATAATTTGCATCTCCTCATCACCATTGAAAACTGAAGTATTCTGTTATAAATGGGAGGAGTCGAGACAGATTTTGCCTACTTTTGTAACACCCTTTCAAAGCACTGGCTAAATTTCAGAGTTAGTCTGGCCTAGGTCATATATGATGTTACGGTTCACAACACAGCCACGATCAGAACTACAACCCCTCTTGATCATTCAACTCTTGGTCTTTAAGGATGTTAGAGGTTTTCAAGACATCCTGAAATCATCATACCAGAGCCATATACGCAAATAAACTGTACTCTTTAAACCTAACTGGAGTTGTTCATGTGACAAGGTGAATTAATGTAAACCATGAGATTATGACCCAAGTTTCTCATCAACTAAAATGCTTGACTTAAGTTATGATTTGAGATACAATGTTTTAATTGCAGCAGCCTACTCTCAACTCCTAGATTTCACGCATAAGCCTTCCTCCATTTTAAAGAAAACAAAAGCTTCCTACAGCTTCAACTGCAAGCATCTTGTCCCTCTTTTCAACTACATCTTGCTCAGTTCACATTCAAATCTGAACAGTAAAGCCAGTGTGCTTTGTTTTCGGTACAACACCCTATTGCTGCCCAGTGGGAGGTTGAGGGAACGTGCTGGCAAAAATATCCTAACTACACTTCTGGAAACAAGCTGCTGCTTTCACAGAAGATTTTTTCACACCTGGCACTTCTACTGAAACAATGCCACTAACCAAAGAGTTTACAGGCAAGTAATTTAAGAGTAGTAACCTACTTCTACACTAGCCACTTCGAGGCATATCATTATCTCACACTGAATCAACATCAACTTGTTTCTAATGACAGACTTCCCACAAGTAGTTATTAGATTAGACAGTTTTGAAATCAATCATTTTTCTTTCATGTAACATTTTTGTAAGACAATGCCCTGAGGACCAAATCTATAATCTGGTACAGAGAAAGAAAACAGTAAATAAAAATGTGAAGTAGGAGTTTCTCAAAACTTAGTGAAGTGGATAAACCACTGAACTCCTGCCTCCTCTTACCTTCATCCCCAAATCCTACCCTGAAGTCAAGAATCAGGAAGAGGATTATCACTACTGGCATATTTCTCACAGTTATGCTTTTGTCTAAATCTTTATTGTCTTTAGGTTGGCTTTTTCTTTTTTTTTTTTCTTGAGAAAGTAACAACACTTCGGTAGCACGTCTACACAGTCAAAAGTGAGCTTTGAAGTCAGAAGAGAGTTTTCCTTGTCTGAAACTCAAGCTGGCTTAGTAGTTGGTAATTCCAGTCCAGAAGCCATGCAGACAGCTGGTGCAGGCATGTTTTACTCAGTAAACCAGTAAAATTTCTGAAAGAAGGCTTGGCCACCTCAAGATTGTAACTATGGGCAGAGAAAGCATATCTGCCTGTACAAAAATGCAGTCACAGGGACAGTCACCTCAATAAAAGGCCAACTTCCTCCCAATATAGGAAACAATAGCTCCTATGATTTTACCACTAAGTCTCTATTTTCTCCAATATAATAAATCTGAGAAATATTATGTCAAATTTGACACACTTAAACTGACACAAAAATATAAGAAAAAATATCATAAAGACATCCAACCTTATTTCAGCAAGTCACATTTAGGATTATTTATGACAAACACTGCCATCTCACTGTACTTTATTTGCCATCATGATTTACTTCTGCTGAAAGACGACTTTCTTACTTTCTTTAAATTGCATGTTTTCAAAGTTGATGTTATCAGAAGATACAGGAAGAACTGCAAAATATACAAAGACTACTCATGAGAACTAAAAAAGATTAGGAAGCAATAGTGAAAGAGATGCAGGCTGAATTGGAAATCTTATAATTTGGAGCATCTTAAAGGCCATCCAGTTCTATCACCCCGCTATGGGCAGTGCCACCAACCAGATCAGGCTGCCCAGGGTCTATTCCAACCTGGCATTAAACATATCCAGGGATGGGGCATTCACAGCTTTTCTAGGCAGCCTATTCCAGTGCCTCACTGTCCTCAAATGAATGAATTTCTTCCTTACATTTAATCCAAACATATTCTCTTCTAGTTTAAAGCCATTATCCCTTGTTCTCTCACTTCATTCCATGGGAAAGGATCTCTCCTCAATAAAATGCCACAGCTTCCCAAAACCTGCGGTGGAAAATTGTCAGGCTTAAGCAGAAACTACAGGGACCTGCATTTTTGATACTAGAAGCAATTGGATTAAAAAAAAAGTGCAGTACGTATGGCGAGGTTGCAGGTAGCAAACACCTGCTCAAGGCCATACCAGGATGTGAGCAGGACAATCACAACTTTAGAATGAGATACTGCCTCCATGGGACAGAGCTAAGTTACACTTCTGCACATGCTAATAGATGCACCGGCTTCTCCTCCATTACCTAATTTGTGCAGAATCAGTGCTTACTTGGCCAGGAGCAGAAACTGGATAGAAGGATTAAGTGCATACTCAAAGAAACATTCTTTATTCAAGCCATAATCAAGCCCTGCCGAAAATGGGTTCTGCAAGACGTGACAGATTTCACCCATATAATGTTCCAAAGGTGAATATGAGGGAGAATGTTTCAGCTCCTTCAAATAGCTTTCATCTCTTTATGCAGATCCCATTTTAAAACTTACTAATTCTCTGCTCACGTTACACTAGTATATTTCTACCAGTTCCAGTGCACTTGTGTCCACACATCACAACATCAGACATAGAACAGTCTACATTAGATGCTTTCCTTCTGCCAGCCTTGCTACATAGCTGATCTCAAAGAACCAAAGTCATCCAAAATAATTAGGAATTTTAAGCCTAAATCCACAATTCACAGTTATCCTCAAAATTAAGTACAAACAGGTGCATGGTTGGTTCCTTTTTATTACCTATGCAGTTTTTGTCTTCAGAGAGCTTCTTCAGATCTTCAGAGCAGCATTATCCACAACAGAAAATAAGGCAACATATTTAATACTTGCAGATAAATCCTAATAAAAGCTCAAACTGTCAGAAAGCAACTTGAAAAAACCTGATTAAAAGTTAAAATAATTTGATAGTGAAGAATTCTTTTGTTTGTATGCTTGTTTTGCTCTCTTTTCAAAGGATGATCAGTTATGAGAGAACTAGAAGTCAAACAAGAAAAGAAATAAAAATAAATAAAACAACTCATCCTATTTCTTCACACTCTTCATTGTATTTTCATAATTAGAAGAAAACTTCTTAAAGGCAGTGTAACAGAAGCAACAGAGGAAGAGGCAGAATCTGGTACATGATTTTTATTCGAAAACCAGCAATAGAGTGAAAAATAATAAAAGCCTGTACTAAGAGATGAAAATATTGTACAGAGAGATATTCATAAATCAGTAAACTACAGCGGCATATTCTACCTCCAGGG
Organism: Phasianus colchicus; assembly: GCF_987193195.1. Classification (NCBI taxonomy): domain Eukaryota; kingdom Metazoa; phylum Chordata; class Aves; order Galliformes; family Phasianidae; genus Phasianus; species Phasianus colchicus. The sequence continues at coordinate 28,888,447 of NC_143439.1, forward strand.
TAAAATGGGCTGTTTGCATTAAAAAGATGTAGATTTAGAATGTGATAAAAACAACAAAAAAATCAATAATGATACATTTTAATTCAAACAGCCATGACAGCACTGCCACAGCAACCAGTCATATTTACCCAGGTCCTGTATATAATAATCCCCTTGATCCCTATGTAATTGCCAGCTTCACCTCTTGAATTATCAACAGCCCTCATGGCTTATTGCTTCGTATTTTCTTAATAAGTGCCTGCAATCAATAATCTAGCCACTGAGTAAGCAGCAACCAGCCAGCCAAACACAGGGTGTAAACGTTTCAGAAGTGATCATTACAGGGATACAAATGACAAGGTGACTGTGCTAATGGGATAGGCATGGAGTAAAGATATAATTTTGGAAATCTGCTAACTGGAATGCATAGACACTGTGCCATGGCAAAACTGATCTTCCCACAAAAGGGGAATGCTTATCCTCAAAAAAGAAACCTCAAATCCTCCAAAGCTCAAATCCTCCAAAGAGACAGGTTTTTTTTTTCCCTCTGAGATAGTAATCAACATTATATCTCAACATCAGCACAAAGCATTCCGTGTGCCTGCAGCCTACTTATTTGATCTGGAAATGCAATCACTCACTCTTGTAAGGATGGATATCATGGATTTAGATGCAAATTTGAGAATTAGTGTCACTTGATGACAACGGTTAAAATACTGATGTGTATTGCAAAGTCCCCTAATCTGTTACTCCTTCCTTAAATAGCAACAAAAAAAATGCACCTAAGTCTGAGAATTCTATTTTAAGTTTGATGAACAAAAGAAAGAAAAACTAGTCTGATTTCCCACAAATTGAGTACAGCTTTAAACAGAACCAAGTTCTCCTAAGTGTTTAAAACTCACATTAGATAGACTTCCAAAGGAGTTCAACTCATCCAACAAAAGAAAGACAACAGGCTTTCAAAGAGCCCTACTAGAATAAATGGTCATTTTCTCTCATTCTCCACTGGGGATGCAAGCACTAGACTCTTTAAAAGATCTGCTCTCCTATTTACACTGATAGTTAAATCAACCAGGAAATACTTGGCACTTTTGAAAATTTACCTGCTTATTCAAATGTATAAATGGATGGTAGACTTATTTTTTCCCCTTTTGTTTTCCTACCTGAAGGCTTCCTAGGGAAGTATGTGACTTGTGAAGAGTCAGGGTGACAAAATGCTTTCTGTTATGGATGTAACATCAAAAGTAATATAAGAATCTCACTAAACTTTATCGTGCTCACCATATACTTAAACCTATTGTTCTCAGGAGATTACAATGCGTAGTGAGATAAAAATTCTGTCATCTACTTCCAACAAGAGATTTTTTAAAAAATACCTTATCCACATTTATGATCCTATTTTCAGTCTCACAAAGAAAAAAACACATTGTAAAAACCGAGCTTCATCAGCTGGAATACATAGCATAAACTGATTTGGAGAGAATTATTTAAATAGAAACATTGTCTCACTTTTATTACATTAACTGTCAGATAACATTTGTTGTTGCCACTGGGTGTTGCATTTGAGTATCGTATATTCATCAAGTTTTGTTAAGTGTTATTGGTACTCCATCTTGGCCTCCAAGATATTTTCTAATAGAACTGTTATGCATGTTTACTTCAGAATGAAAACTGAACAGAGCAATATGTAAGAAAACATAAGAAACATCCATCCATCTTCAACCAACCCATCAGTGACAAAGACCCAAATGATCACTTATTTCTTGTCAATTCTACCTGCAGATTAATCAGAGTTCTGTGCATATTTGCTGTTTTGATTTGTATGTTTATTTCTTTGTGAGTTTTAATTCCAGAAAGGTCACCTATTCACAGTTTGAGTTTATTTTATAAGCAATTCTGATTCATAGGTGAGCTGAAAGAAGGCACAGAAACAAAACAAAAATAAAGTAGTCGTGCAAGGAACTCAGCCTCCTAATTAGCTACATAAATTCATCACTGGCATTTCAACAAGCACATCATCACACCACCCAATAAAAAGAGCTTTAGGCAAGATTGCTGGCAAGCCATAAGATGAGATGATAATGATAGGAAGCTGATGATTAAACAATGAACTCTTAAGGGACCACTTCTGCCACTTTTAATTATCTTGTGTGTCTGTCTTAGAGCTTTATTCTATTACCCAACACAGCAACACCATTTATGCACCACATTACCTCAGTAATCCTAAAGTCTGTGCATTACCTGGCACTTCCCATTTCTCAGGGAGAAAATGATTTTACAGATTATTTTGTGCACTATTTTCCATTGATTTGCTCCTGTTCATTGCAGAATTAGGTACAGGAGGTAAAAAAAAAAGTAACCTGCATTTTATATATTTCAGTGGATTTCTTTGAGTCTGAATTTTCACAGTAAGGGAGCAAGGATGTGAGGATACAGCCTACAAGCATGTTATGTTAGCAATGTAAAGAACAATGATGGGGCTATGTTCTGGAAACGCTTAGGCCTTGGTGCAAAGCATATAGATATCACAGAGAGTTTTTCCACATCCTGTGAAAGATTTTGCATATTTCTTATGCCACACACGAATGGGAAAACTACTGCCAATGACAAGGGGACACAACAGGTCCATTTTCAGCCGGTTTCTGGTTGTTGGATCTTAGAGCAAATAATAATGAAAACTCTCCCTTACAGGGACAGCACCACCTCAAAATGGGATCTTTTATGACTTCTGCTACAAACTATGTTAACAACTCTGCCATGCGATGCCTTATAAGTGTGACAAGTGCCCTAGGTTAGCAGCAATGGCCAGTATAACTGCATATACAGCTGTATCACTTCTTGAGGATCTTCATATAACCAGACCACAGTTGGCTTTTTTGATGAGGATTTTGCCTCCAGCATGCAGACAAATTGCACAGGCATTCCAAAGCCTGCAATGAGAAATTTAAATAAATTTGAGTAGAAAGACTGAAAATAAATAATAAAAGTGCTATCCAGTTAGCAATCCACAGCCACCAACTCATCAATTAATATGAAAGAAATTAACTGCTAACTTTGAAATGACCTCAGCTATTTTCTACAGAGACTGACAACTTCACAACTGCGGTATTAAAATAAGAGTAATTACTTATTGTAAACAAATTTCAGTTTACCTGCCCCCATAGCTCTTTAATTTCAAGAAGGATGATGCATCTTTTTGTGCTTCTGCTGGGCAACCTTCAGCTCTGCATTAGCTAATTAAGTCACAGGAGAGAAAATGTCTTTTATACAGAATCATCAATATAACATATTATTTATATTTACCCATAAATAAAACAGGAAGAAGATCTGAGTTCCTTGGGATGCTCACTCTGGCTTTAACCTTATATTAAACCTTAGAGAATGAGATAGCAATAATATGTGGTATCATCAGTAACAGGAACAACTGTATAGTAAAGGTATGCAGATAACAAAACATGATTTCAGAAGCAGAACCAGAGAAGGAACACATGGAATCATGAGCTGGACTCAGTGATCCTTCTGAATCCCTTCCAACTCAGGATATGCAACCATGCACATGACACAACAAATGGAAAGACTGTCTAAAGCAAAATAAAGAGGACACAGGACAAAAGGGTGAAGTTCTATCTTAAGGGGATGACACTGCATTGTAAAGGAATAGGAAAAAATATCAATGAAGATTTGAAAGAAGATGTGACAGGTAAATACAACAACTGAAAGAGCAATAATTGCTGACTTGAAGGACGCATTTTCTTCAGTCTGTGGTGAGTGCTCTTCTTACTTTAGAAGAACTGTTGATACATTTGAAAAGATGACTTCAACAGATTTACTATAAAAGCACACCACATGGCTTTACAAGCAAGACAGAAAGGTCAAACAGCAGGAAGAAGAAAAAGGAGAAAGAGAGCAGTCTAGGGTTGAAAGCTATCCTCTACTTGCATTGTGATGCTACTTCTACATGTTGCTACAACTGCCTGAATAGCAGACAATGTCATTTCTAAAGAAGTCAGAATTCAGCAGCATGAAGCACAACGCAGATTCAGTGAAAACCAGCACTGATGCTAAAAGGAAGCTCACATTTCAATCACTAAAAAGCTTTAAACGCCTACCTTTAACCTTTCAAATGTGTGCCTACATGAGTTGTTGAATTGTGCCTGCAATATTGTCATTTGAAGCCAGAGCTATACTTAGACTATATCTCAATGACATCCCAAACACACAGAAGTGTTTTAAACTGATAAAAATATGTGGACAATAAGGCCTGCAAACTCTTTACTCTTTCAAAAGTTCTAAGGATGACTACTTGTTTGTTGCTCTGTTGTTTTGTTTTGTTTTTAATTATTATTTCTAAAGTCAAGAAGGGACTTTTCAGGACTCACAATGTTTTCATGTTTCATTTTCATAAGACAGTGAAAACGTTCACGTAGCTGGGGAAAAAGACAGAAGCACAACAGAAAAAAACAACCTTCCAATGTGTCAGCTCAGTGAGAAGTTCTGGTTTTCCATTTTCATTCAATTTTATTAGAGAAAATATGAAATTAAAAATTCCCATTTTTATTTAAAAACTTCCAGTCTTTCTCTAGTTCCATAGCTACCAGTATTTAATATTGGCAATTAGAAAAATAATAATAATACTCACTTCTCACAAAAACTTCCCACTCAAGTGAGTAACAAGAGTATCTTTAACCAGCACAAAGAAATCAACCTACCTAATACATATAAGAAACAGACTTCGCATCATTTACAGATATGGACACTCAATTCCCATTAGATTAATAGAATTTAAACAATTTATGTTAAGCATGTTTGAAAGAACATCTGAAAACTCTGAATCATGTATTGCATGTACTTAATTTCAAGCACGTAATTAGATTTCACCTGTTGCATTCTGGTGAATTCTCCATATCATTTCATATCACAGAGCTTAATGTGTTCCATATAATAGACACCTGCTTCCAATATTTGAATGCTCACATGCATACAAATCAGTTAAAATACCTCATGGTAAAAATCAGTGTTCTACGACTCTTTATGTGTGGCTTCTACCTTACAGTAGGATTTGCTTCTCTTTGAAAATCATCCCTGAAAACAAACATATGTAAAAAGCAGTACCGTGAAAACAACCCAACATTTTTCTCCAAACCCCAAGCAACAATTTTTACATATCAAGTCTAGTAATCACAGATGCATCTGTGGGAATCTGCCTGCAGTGGGTTATAAAAATAAAGATCAAAATAACTGCTATTAAACTGCAGTACTGTTGATAGTTTTCCTTGTCTTTCAGTAAGCAGTTTTAAATAATATTTTAAAATATGTTTGGTATTTTGTCAGTTGGAAATGCTATACACTTTACAAACTCATCTTAGTTTCCAGACTATAAAGGAAGCTTAGTTACAAGGCTAGCAGCATCAGCTTTTAAATACACTCCAGCAATGTTTTCTTCCTCCTTGGTGAGGCACTGCCACCCTCAAGTAGACTCTTTTGATTTCTATGAGAGTACAACCACAGTTTAGGTTAGAAGGGACTTTGAACACCATTCAGTTCTAATCCCTCACCATGGGCAGACACTTGCTGCCATATCAGGCTGCCCAGAGCCCCATCCAACCCAGCCTTCAACATCTCCAGGGATGGCACATCCACATTTTCACTGAGTAGCCTTTGTCAGGGCCTCACCACCCTCACAGTAAAGATTTTCTTCCTAATAGCTAATCTAAACCCACTATTTTGAATTACATCACTACCCCTTGCCCTAGCACTATACGCCTTGATGAAGAGCTCCTCTCTAGCTTTCCCATAAGCTTACTTTAAATATCAAAAGACTGCAATGATGAACGACTCCCTGGAGCCTTCTCTTCTCCAGCTGAAGAATCGCTACTCTCTCAGCCTGCCTCCAATGGAAGTGTGCTCCAGCCTTCTGATCACCCTCATGGTCTCTTCTAGACACACTTCAATAAGTCCATGCCCTTCTTAATGAACTGGAGGTTCTGCATAAAGTTTGCAACATGAGGAACATTGAGGAGTGGAAGCAAGTTATTGCACGGAGATAGAGAAGCCTGTCTGCCAACTCATCTTCAGTTACTGAAAGTACAAAACTCCGGGTATGGCAGTTGAGGGATGTGAAATAATGGAAGAAGCATTTGTACAAGTTCCCCCTCCAAAATTGTATCAAACAAGACCTCACAGCAAGTGCAGCCTCAAGACCAGTGCCATGAAGTAATGGAAACAAGTAGTCATAGATTCCCTGAACAGGAAATGCAGGCTCTTATCTACAGACCAGAAAATTTAGCTGTCTTCCTGGGATAGAATCAGGGACTGTAAGCTTTTGCACATAGTACAGCCTTTCATCTTTCATATGGGTAGCAATGATGTAGCTACAGGAAGCCTAAGGCCTACCAGAAGATATTTTAAGGCCCTGAAATGCCTAATACGCACAGATATTTTCCTTAATTATCCCAGCAGTAGGGAGAGATGGTGAAAGAAACAGGCAAGCTCAGGTCATCAATACCTAGCTCCAGAATTTCAGTATAATAATGGAAGAGTATTCAAGTCAAGGGGTCTGCTGAAGCCTGACAGGACTCATGTCTTGATGAGGAAAATGTTTCTTGGCCTGTAACCTCGTGAGACCGATTGAGAGAGCTTCAAACTAGGATCAGTGGGAGAGGAAAATATCTTTAAGAATGCAGACTGCATGTAGGATAGCCATGTCTGCAGGGAGAAAATAAGAAAAGCCAAATCCTAGCTAGAGTTGATACCGGCCGCTTCGGTGTGAAACAGTAACAGCTTTTTCAAGAATGTCAACAGCAAAAACAGGTCCAAGGAAAACACAGGACTGATACTTGATGTAGATGATCCCCTAACAGATAAGAACAGGAAAAAGGCTAAGGCATTTAATGACTTTCTTGCCTCAGTATTTAATGGAACCAACAGATCTGCGGCTGCTCAATCCTTGGAAAGCCATGACTTGGAGAACAGTAACTTTTCTTTTGTTGTCTTCAAAATTGTAAGGGACCAAACTGTATCAATTAAACATTCAAATGCCCATAGAGTTAGATGAGATCGAACCCAGAGTGATAAAGAATTCAGCAAATGTTACAATGGGACCTTTCTTAAGAATTTACCAAAGGCCTTGTGCGTCTAAGGAAGTTCCTGCTAACAGTTTTATAAACATCTACAAAAATGGCATAAGAAAAGACGTATGCAACTACAGATTTGTTAGTTTAACCTCAGACAGTGAAAGAGTTATAGAGAATATTAACCTGGGGGATAGTCAGTTAAAAAACAGTGATGTTATGAGGCATAGTCAATTGTGGGTACATCAATAAAGGATACTTTGAAGTGGCACAAAATTGGACTAGAAAATATTCAGACTGAACTTTACAAAAAACACATTATTGTGAAGGTGATCAAACACTGGAACAGACTTCCAAGCAAGTGCATTGATGCTCTGTATCTTCTAGTGCTGAGGCACTTGGTCAACACCTTCAACAATAAGCTTTAACTTTTGGTTAGCCCTGAAGTGGTCAAACAGTTGTGCTCAATTTTCTTTGAAGGTCCCTTCCAATTGAACTATTCTATTCCTCTGTCACTGGAAGTTCTCAGAAAAAAACACATGAAAGTTCATTAAGTATTCAGATTCTGCCATAATGAAAGTCATGAAATAGGCCTACTGACATTATATACTTTCTACTATGTAACCAAAAGCAATTATGTATTATTTTTCATCTAGCTATTGATGTAATCCAATAAATAAATAAATACAACTCCTGACTGTAATTTTTCTGATTTCATGTGGCTTGTTTAATTAAATTAACAATATCATTTGCATGTATTAGATACTGTGGCTTCCAAGCTGCTGTCAAAAGCAAAAAATATGAGGCTGAACTTCTCACAGTAGTGACAAAATATTTTTTTATACACTCAGTAAAGCTGAAATTAATCTTTTCCAAAACACTTGCCAATAAAGTTTTAGAGGTCAGGAAACAATAGCAGTTGCAAAATCCACCAGAATTTTCTGTCTAAGGCTAACATACTCTTCTTTCACTTGCTTCCTACGACAATATTCCCTGAAAACAAGAGAAAAGCTTCTCTCACTATCCCCAAACCTGTATTTCCAGTCACCTGATATCTACTCACTAGAGGTAATGCATCTTTCATGAATTTCCTTAAAAACCACTGCAGACAGGAAATTTCCTTGCTCTGAAACTTTTGAAGTGCTTACTGCACATCAAGAAAACAAAAGCTACAAGCATTTCCATATAATTACAGTGCTTCAGTGTTAGTTATCCAGTAATGCATTTTCCAGGAAATAAAGGACTTAGAAAACTCATACTGTGTGTCCCAGCCAGGTCAGAGCAACTAAGAATTCCCCCTCAATCATATAAGATACGTTTACACTAAAGACCCATATTGCACCTTCACTTCACCTTGTACTAATAAGAAATACTCTCGTGTATTAGCAGACCCCTGGGAAGCTTAGGTACAGGACTGCTTCTCCACTGCTGTTGCACAATAGTGATGGTTTCAAAGCTAGGAAATGTCAGCATCATCTATAGTAGCTAGTGGAATATCAAGTAAAAATCAGTTAAGCAAAACTTGATCATGTGCAAAACATAACTCACTATTAGTTGTACACTCAAATCTGAGTGTAATACGAGAACAGAATTTCAAGTAGTCTGACCAGCACACTCTTGCCTTTACTTAAGATTTGTTTCATAGATTTGCTGTGAAAATTATTCCTTTTCCTAGTATTTTTATGGCTCTCCTGGCCAATTCATCTGAATACTCTGTATTTACCCTTACAGCACCCCTGAGGGCAGTAGAACACAATTATCCCAATTTTACTGATAGGAAACTGCAGCATAAAATAGATTAAGCTGTTCACACAAGGATCAAGGGTTCTTTGTTCTACTTATTGTTGCATGTCATCTTGTAGATAGCTTTCCATTTGGCTTGAATCCCAATTGAGAGCGGATGCCTGCATCCAGCTGACAACTTTCTGCTTCAAGCAATCACCAAGACACCCCAAGACATAATAAAATTCTCATCAACTAGTAGTTCTTGTTTTTGACTGTAGATGGGTGAGTGGACTACAACTATGATGCCCTCTGCCATACGTAATGTCAGCGTATCTCTGCATTTTAGCCCATACAGCACTCCTGACAATAAAGGAATTTCACACTACTTTTTATTCACTACTTCAAAGATTAGCTGTGTACTCCATGATCACCACAGTCAGATCTCTTCTTCCCCTGTTATCACAGAGAGCAGGCACCTAAACATAAAGATACTGCAGCATTCAACAACTGCGGTCATTTATAATAGTTTAGGTTCTTTCCTTTGGACTTCCTTTCCTGTTGGTATTGGAGACAGTGACTTAAATGGTTTCCGGTTTGGGGTGTATTTGTCTTTTGTGTTTGATGCTTTGGTGTAATTTTCAGGTTGTTTTCTTTCTAAGTTTTAAAGGATGAGACTTTCACTAGATGTTAATACAGCATTTGCTCTGATGGCCGTAGTTTTCCTCTGCCACTCACACTGCACTCACTTTGACACAGTATACATTTTTCTTTTATTTACCTCAATTAATTTTGATAGATGGAGAATGGGATAGAGGAAATAAACAGTTGGGAAGCAGAAGGTGGGACAAGTAGGAAACAGAGGAAAAACAATAAATCAAAATAAGACTTGGTGCTTTATGGAATCACAGGGTAACTACCACTAAAATACAAGAAAACATGATCCTATCTACCAAACAATTTAACAATTATTCACTAGAAGTCATGCCATTAATTAGTGATATTTACTCCACTGCAAAGAAATCCAGAATCTTACACTTGCAGCTAATGTATTTAGAATTCTCATGGCCCTCACTTCTGCAGGGTAGGGGTCCACACCCTCTTTTGTCCTCAAGATCTACATTAGTAAAAGTCTATGTCCAGCTTCCACAAAATGCAAAGGAGAATAGGCATTGTGGTTTGAAGTTTATGCCAAACTCCTTGAGTGTATAAAAGCCTATAAAGAATATCAACACTAATAAAATATAGGTAGGAAGCTAACAAATTCAAACAAGCAAAAAAATATATTAATAAGGGATTTAAGTAATAATTTCTGTACTACTACTACACCCTCTTTAAGGTTCTGCAGTATTTGATATTCAGCATTACATGCATTTTGTGCTGGTTTTGAATTCTTCACCCAGTCATGTACCTAAATACTGCCAATTTGATAACAAAGAATCAACTCCTCCAGAACTGCAAATTTCCTCCTCCTCTTCCCCCCCCCCAAGAATAAAGTCAGCTTATTTTCCTTTTCCTTAAAATTAGTGGGAATTAATTCTCTCATCCAGATCTAAACACTATCTTAGGTCAGAAGAAAACTGAGTCTTTACCTCTTATTTTACAAATAATGAGAACAAAAATGAGGTAAAGACTACTGCCAGATGTTATATATGTTGACTGAGAAACTATGTGTCATTTTGAGTAACTGGTATACATATTTTCTAATGGAAGTTGTAGCTAAGTCAGTACATATAATTATCCAATTTTCAGGCTCAGTTAAAAAAGAACTTAACCTTTAATCCTACATTTGAAGACATGCCAGCCATACAATTTTTTACAGTTCTTCTAGAAGAGGTTAAAAAAATTATTACATTTCTTTGTTTGAGAAGCTAGAACTCCATAAAGCCATTTGAAAGCATAAACAAAAGAAAGCATAAACAAAAGGTTACTTTTGCGAGCTTTATGCCCTTGAATACCATAGGAGCTGGTACCAAATGCAACCCAAACTTCTAACCATATTAAAGACAATGTGAAAAGTTGGAAGACTATCCTAAATTCCCAGCTTTGTCTTCCATCTGACAACAAGTAGTCTTAGCACATTTGAGAAATCTCATTAACCAGTCAATCTTTAATAAAAGAACATTCATCCCAACTAAAGGCTAGTAGTTTGTGATAGCTTCCAAATCCCATTTCTGAGCTTATCTACTGGATGCATCATATGCATCATAACTCCATATTGTCATACATACACCACAGTATTCCTTCTTATAATTGTGGCAGTCAGAAAACTACTAGAGGTGTTCACCAGGCCCAGTGTTGGATGTCTGGTCTTGTGAATACAAAAGTGATTTTCTGGAGTTCATCATTCCAAAAGATGGATTTCTGGCTCTGTTAATGTTGAAACTTTTCTCCTCCCCACCTTTTTCTTTGTAACAGTATACAAGTCAATTCTCTATTATGACCAGAGAGATAACAGGGATGCAGAGGGGGAGATGCTGCCCAAATGTTCTCTCACTATGATTGTAATTAAGCTATCTAAATTGTACTGGTGTCACTATGTACTTGGAGTCTGTTAGGTTCTCCAACACTATTTTAATGTTGAAGAAACAGCTTACTATCGAATTTGAGCCCACCTGACCTCTATTCTTCATTTTTAATACAGTATTGCCCCAGTGCTTTCAATCAGAGCTGGAGTTGCATGTGTAAAAACATTTATTAAGCCCCAACACTGACAACAAATATTTAAAATAATTCTAAACTGGAAACTGCTATTTCTCAGGTAGCAACTCTGATCACTTGTAAGGCCAGCTCTTCTTTTCAGGATATGCCTCAAGCCTCCCTCCTACTTGAAGGAAAAAGAGTATTACTGTTTGCATTCATAAATGAGTTGAAGAAGATAACAAGTGCACAAGATAACATGGCCCTTACTCTTCTCATTCACACTATCTTAACAGATTCTTGATTATTTTCAAGAGCATCTATATGGATATCTTCTACAGAAGACAGCCTCCTTCCTCTCTCCTGATTGCAAACTAAGCTAGAAGACAAGTGATCCCAATGCTGATCTCCTTGGACAAGAAGTTCACTTGCCACTGAACAACTTTTCTGAGCATTTGTCTATTCAGAGAGCCTTTTTTGAAACAGAAATTATAACTTTTTTAGTGTAATCACCTGAGCTCAGGCACACGGTCTCCAAATATAAAACCAGGAGCACAGCTGAATTCAGACTAATGGCTGAGGCCTGCCAGTAACAGCTTTACAGTTCTCCAACAGCATACAAGCTAAGCAAAGACTTATTTGCATCCTGAAAACAAACTAAAATTTGCATTAAATCAAAAGTTACATAATTTTTTCATTTGACATGCTACATTTATCAGGAACATTCTGTTAATGTGTAGATGTTATTAATCTATTTCAGGTTCCACTGTTAAGATTTTTAGACATAGCAGCTACCTGGATTCATTATAATTCTGGGAGAAGTAAAAATGCAATATTATTAATGAATGCAGATGAAAGAGCAGCCTGTGTGCTATTCATACATATGCCTTATGGTTGCAAACTCAATTGTTTGAGTAATGTTGTTTTAATAAACAAGCTGGTTTATAAAGTCATGTGAGTTTTGTTTCTTTCTAGAAGGAGAAATCCTTAGAATTTTAAGAGTTGGAACAATATCACTATTAATCAAACTGACTGAATTCATGAGGGTAGGAGAGAAATTGCTTGCAATCTTTTTCCTTCATTTATTGGAAATCTAAATAATCTCATTGTTTGTTCAGCTACTTTCAGCACAAACAGCAAAACTTCTCAATAATTAAGGAATATCATGGTTGTCGCTCATCCCCTCAGACAGTTTGAGAAAAGCTGATAACTGAAAATAAGTTAAGGTATTTAAAACGTACAAAAAGACAAAATACCTTTGAGATGAATGAAGGAATAAAATTCTGCATCATATTCAAAGCAAACGCATACAGAAGGCCACTGGATTAAACTAAAATTTTCTTAAGTATTTAAACACATACAGCATAAACAGTGATTCAAAAGACATAAAACATGAACTAAAGCAGGATTTTCCTTGATACATTATCTTATGTCCCCTTTATGCATACCTGTCTCTCCCATCAGATGATAAACTATTTAAGCAATTTCTGAAATCTTTATGGAATATGCTCCACCAAATAATGGTGTTTAAAGGCATATTTTGCAAGCCATTTGTTATGCAGCAGTAACTCAAAAATAGATTTCTTCTTTTTAGTGAAAAGTGAAATTTGAACCTTAATAAAGCCAGAAGTGAATCCTCTGGTGTCTAAGGTTTGTTGTTCCTTCTCAACATAAGAAAATCATATTAAATGAAGCAAATGAAACTGCAAAGTCTCACGCTGTCAGCTTCCCTACATCTCTTAAACTCATCACTGCCAACAGTAATGGAAAGTGGCAGCCTGAATTAAATATCTCCCATTTGGCCCTGGAAATGATACAGTACAGATAAGTTGAAATCAGATCCCAGGTGAAACCATGATAAAGAGAACATGGTCACATCCTTACACTGTTAGCCCTAATGTCAAGAAAACACTCTTCGGGTGCTAGTAATGGAATTAGATTGTTTCAAGCTGTGTGTGAAGAGCAGTTTCTTGGTCATCACACACACACACACACACCTGAAACAGAAATACGATGCAGTAGCTTTTTATTCTGTCAGAACTTGGACAATTGTGTATTTGGAAGATATACTAAACCTTATATTAAGAAACTAAATCCATCATACACTTGAGGAGCTACTATTCTGTGTAGTATGATATACACATTCAACTCAGAGGATCTAGAGGACCTCCCTCTAAAGTGTTTGGTATGAGTCTGACAACTTTGATATTTCTTCTGCTCATGACTCACTGTTTGATCTCAACTCTGTATAACAGCACCAGAGAAACCTCTGTGGACAAGCAACTTAGAATTTTGCTCCTAAAACTCTTCACTAAATGTTTTTTCAAGCATCCATTTCATTGCTAAATAATTTAGTTATTGCTGCCCACCGCTTCCCATGGAAAGACTGCTCTTTCTTCCATTCCTATCGCTTGAAAAGAATTGCCACAGCCTCAAAGTGACCATCTGGGGGGGAGGAAGGGGAGGCATGAAAAAAATAAAGATTTTTTCATAATGGTAATCATAGAAAGGATCTCACTCCAGTCAGAGAATCATCAACCCATTTTTAGCAAAGACTTATCAACCCACCTTCATTTGCTATTAATTGCATGGCATTTCGAAAACAGTCAACTGTATTAAAAGTTGATTCAATCAATTGGTCCCAAATAACATTATGAAAACTTCATTTAAGAACGAGAGTTACAAAACAGCTTTAAAGAAATCCTTAAAAGGGAAAACTAGATCTTGTGCCAAAGAGTAAGGGCCACCACTGTAATTCTCCAGTGACAGTGCTATATGCCACTTCAAATAACAAGAAGTCATGCACCATACTAAAGATCTCAGGGATCAATTCTTTAGGCAAATGATGTAAAAATCTAGGATGCTCCACAAAAAAAAAAACATTTTTATACTCACTAGTATAACCTACTACTAAGGTCTGCATGAAAATAACAGCTTTAATATTTTTGTCAAAAAGGAAGCAACCGACTCAAAGTCTCCAAGCAATAAAGCTGCTATTTTCCCTGCTTTAAAGTTAAAATTGCACCCTGCATCAGACATCAAATCACCAATACATAAGACTTAACCAGTTTTTTGCTACTTTAGAAACCAGAACAGCCTGATAGCACCCAGTGCTTTCAGAAATAATATTTTTGACATATTCCAAAGTTCTTGACATCTGCTGGAGATACTGAAATCTTAGCTGATGACATCGCTAATGCTAATAAACAAAGCCAATGACTTTGAAAATTAATAGGCAGATAGTTTTAATGTGTTAAAAAACCAATTTCAATCTATAAAACAGCAGAAGCTATTCCCTAAATACATAGAAAGCTATAACCAAACTGCAAAGACAGACAGACTCTTGCTGTCCACAGAAAGTTCACAATACATTAGCTGTCAAATACCACTGGCATCAGCCCTGATAAAGTTTTACCCACACTGACATACAGAAAAAAAAGGAGAAACTAAACTGCAAATGGAAAATGGGTTGAAAAGACATTTATCATTATTCAGCCTATGAGCTCTATGCCACACAGGTGCTAGTGCTTCACAGTGCCAAGAGAGTAGTCTTTAAAATATTTGTAATTGGTGAGCAGATCTTAATGACTTTTGAAGACACTGTACATTTTGCAGCTCATTAGACCACCATAGAAATATACTTGGACACTTGGAAATTTTCACAAAGTATATGTTAAAATATGCTATATTCAGATTAAACAATATGCAACAACACTTGAGTCTCTGAGAATGCCCTGGGGAATACAAATTCCACAGTTCATGAAGTTGTCATTTAAGAGTTTGGTTTTTGTTGATTTTTCTCCTCTTCCATATTTATCTTTTTCTTTTAAAATAGAAAGGAAAAAAAGATGCTCCAATTGAAGGATTAAATTGAAAAGAATTTGAACTAATGCAAAACTGAATCTACAAATATCTAAGAAATTACATTTGGAATATTTGTTTAGAAGGCTTGATTTGTTCCTAATTTATAAATAAGGTCAGATGATGATTTGCACAGTCACTGCAGCTTTTACCATTATCTGATTTTAAATTCTGAAGAAAATCTCTCTTGTGGAAAACCAGAGAAAAAGAGCCTTAAGCATGATTGGATTGTTCTGTATCAACCACAGTCCTATGGTTGAAACCCACGTGAGCACACCAACATATTGTCCAACTGACATATTTTCTGAAATTATTTTAATAATGAAATTACATCCCTGCAGCTAGGACTTCCTGGACATTACTCAAATGAGTAACAGTGAAAGCTCAATTAATGATACAACATGACCAGTCCTAAGAATTCAAAACTGACTACATCTTTCCTGGAAGAATATCCCTGCCTCACCTGCCTACGTAATTTGGTTTTCTCCTTCAGTTTGATCTCCTTCACCGCCTATCTGCTCAAACATCAGTACTGAGAAGCCTTGTGCCCTAAGAAAAATTACTTGAGCTGTTGCTCAACCCTCATTTTCCCAAGGGATTCCATGCACTAGAACCCCAAGCAGCTGAAAATTCAGTTCAGCTTTCTGTGGTTGTTTCTGATTTTTACCCATCCTATACCCTTCAAGATGAAGAATTGCACAAGGGCATGATCACTGCAGCCCAGGCTGCATCTTCACCTCTGAGTTCTCCCACACTGGTGAACAAAACGTCCAGCAATGCCTCTCCATAGTTTGGACTCTCTCAAGTGCACAAGGAAGTTATCTTAAACACACTCCAGCAGTTTTCCGGACTGCTTGCAGTTCCCTGCACCAGATTTCCAGCAGATGTATGCATGGTTGAAGTCATCTAGCAGGATCAAAGCCTGCATGTATGATGCCACTGGCAGTTAAGAACAAACAAGTAATTTTTCCTCCTTCACTGGGTGTTGTATAGCAGACCCCATTGGCATTTGACTGTTCAGACTCATGTAATTGATGTCCAAGTTTCTGCCTCTAGAGATGAGAGACATAACAGGTCCTAAGAAGTCACAAAGGATTACTGTATCTAAACCATCTACAATTGTTGTATCATCCCTTATCAAAGATTATAATGTAGTACATTCCAAGCAGCATTTTTTTCTTTGTGCCTTCTTCACCCCAAGAGGAAGGCTGTATTAAACCTGAAGATTTTGTTTTAAAGTAAAACAATGATTATTTAAATAACATCTCTGATAATGATCTGTCTCTAAGAACTTGATCTTTAACAATAAATCAAGCACTGTGAGCTTCTTACAAAACTGCAGCTAACTCATGGTGTTGTGAAGGCCAAATTAATATTTCTTAGTATTCAGCAAGAACAATGTTGTACACAAGTTAAGATCACAGACAGTTGGTCAAATACTACCACAAATCACTGCAACAGCAAGTTAATAAAAATTAAATAAATGCTAGTAGATCTCTTTGGAAAACTTCATCCCATCCAAACAACACAAGATGTTGGCAAAGATACACAAGCTCACTGGGCTAACATCTTCTATGTGCATGGATAACAGCGACAAGAGTTTTGGGAACCCAAGAATCTGCTTGTCTTGAATTCAAATAACATTACAGACACTTGCCATCTCTCCATAGAGATGGCTGGTAAACATTCTTACACCTTTAAAAATAAAATCTTTGTTACGGTTTCTCTTAAACTGTGGTGAAGCAGTAACTAGTTGTAGGCCAAGTGCTAACTACATTTGATATCAATACTATGGACAGAGGAATGATTCACGTAAACCTAGGAAATAATTACTGTTGTTTTTCTTTTATTTTTCCTCCCTCCTAATTTAAATAGTCCTGCTGAGCACAAAAGCGTTAATCTGTGAGTTTTGTTACGCATCTAAATCAGTAAAAAGTCAGTTTGGACTTGTTATGCATTGAAGTACATGGAGATGAAGACATTACTAACAACAGGGGGTGTTGCACCTCTCATATCACAAAGGTTACATTCTGCTTTAACATCCCAGCCATTTCACATTATAAATCCTGTCAAAGCTTGCTTAGCATACTGGCCTCAAAACCAAGATATGCCACAGTGGATTTCACTAAGGTATTAATTTGTCAAAATGCTGGTAAATATGCTTGTTACCAGCATCCTTGCTATAGGGAGGGGCAGGTACTTACTCTTACAAAATATGTATGCCAATCTACTTTAAAGACCTGGAATGCATTTTGACTGAAAGCATTTACAGCCCACAGTTGTGCTCTCCTTCCTTCTCCATTTGTTCACCTTTAACCCTAACCTTTTCCTTGAGGAAAATTTTGTGTCCCATATTGGTAATCTTATTAAATAACGTGTTACATTTATGAATGTGCAGTCTTCCCGGAATGAGATGTCCTCATAAAATACTTGTCATTGCATCAAGCAATGACAGTTTTGTTTTCAAGTTTTAAAATTAAGTTTGTACTTTGCTCAATTGGACATACTTATGAAGTGCTCAACTGCTTTACAGGTTCCAGATGATCAAGGCAGGAGACATTGGCATGCCTACTAGATTCAGAAAAAACTTTCGCAAAATCTGCCTCTTCATTTTGGCTATTATCAAATTGCAGTAGCTGAAAGTGAAAAAGCTGACTTCTTTTAGAAAATGTATGGACCAATACTTCATGAGTTTCTTGGCATCAGGCTAACAGCAAGTATTCTAGTTAACCACACACAAACAGATTTCAGACAAACATTACTTTTTAAATGATCAAATTGGTTAAATTACTTGAAAGGCAGCACATTGTAGTCTTCAAATAATATTATTATTTTTAACTAAAAACTGGTATTTCTGTCCTTGTCCTGCTATCAACTCTCAGAGAACAAATCTTATTAGCCATCAATATAGCTATAACATCCATAGCTATGAATTGGAGAGTGGGGGAAAAACCTAGTAAAGAAATGGCTATTCTGAAAGAAGGAATCCTTCATTTCTTTACATGTGACACTGTGAACTTCCATTGCTCTTCCTTTTCTAATCATAATGAGGGCTGGTATAATGCATGTATTTTTCTCCCACTACAACACACGCTTGTTTACTTCTCAAGAGACACTTTTATGATTAAATTGGAATCTTGTCCAAAGTTTTTGTATTACGTATCATCTGAGAGAAGGTAAACATTTGTGTGGAAGCACGTACATGCAATTAAGTGAAGAGTAATCATGTCTAAATCCCTCCTCCTCCCCTTTTTAAAAAACCAATTCCTAGTACCGCAAAAACTACTAGGAAACTAAGCTCTGATGTTACGTACTTCTGCTCTTCAACCCATGAATCCCTATGGCTACTATAAGAAGAGATATCACAGTCACAAAATCACAGGGGTTGGAAGGGACCTCTGGATATTCCCCCAGCCCATCCCCCTGCTAGAGCAGATTCCTGCAGCAGATCACATGAAAAGTGTCCAGGTGGGTCCAAAATATCTCCAGAAAAGGAGACTCCATGACCACACTGGGCAGCTGTTCAGTGCTCTGTCACCCTAGTAGTAGATGATCACGTTCTCATAATTATGAATTGTAAATTTGTAATCATTAGAGTTGAAGCTAATTTAGATCTCAGCTTCTCCAATAGTTCAAAGTGCTGTAGAAAGAACAGATGCACATGCAAAATCATGAATATACGTGAAAAAAATAAAATTAAGCATTAAGTACAGTACTGAAGTACAGACTCTACCAGCTTTTAAGCCATAAACTGGACAAGGAACCTTGACTGCAAACTATGCAGTATGAGAAGGGTGACATTAAATATTCACGTATGCAATTTACTTCCTCCACGTCAGGCCTAAAAAAATATGCCAGGTGTGTGGAGTAAGCCTTGAACTATAGTTCAGTCACTCAAACACAAAATGCATTGCAGATAAAATACTGTTTTAAAAAGTTCGCAAGACTCAATCACTCAAAATAATTAACCTTGGAAAAGGGTCTGAAAAAATCAATTGTTATTGCGAAGGAAAAACTTCCAGTTCAACATTTGAGTGGAAGGTACATTTTAATTCTAGTAATTGTATAAATTGACATGTCACTTAAATAGCTAATTCCTAGCTTGGGTTGAATTCTCACAAATTACCCTGAACTATTTGATTCTACCTTGGAAGAGGTAAATAAAGAAGGCAGACAACATCAAAATAAGCAAAGCATAACTATTTTTTTCTTACAAGTTTTGCAAGAATAAATATATTCAAAGCTAGATATATATGAATCTAAATTAAAGCAGCAAATTTAGCTGTAAATAGAGGAAATCAACCAATTAAATAAATACTCTTCATACTTGCCAAGGAACAGCCCATTTAACCAGAAACATTCAAACCAAAGAACACTTCATATGTAAGAAATTAAGCTTTCCAAGCAGTAATGTCCTACCTGACCTACAGATTCTCTGAACGTTACTGCAAAGTGCACAGCTGGTACACAGCCTGGCACAGACAAATTCCCATCACTAAAGTGACAGTGTACATCGAGAAAAGACATCCATATTTAAGAAGCTGAGGCCTGAAGCTTAATCAAAGTGATATCTATTTAAAACACTGCCCCACAATCAAAATGCTTCCATAATCACGACACATGAAAGGCTTTAACTTGAAGTTGAAACAAAACTGTCTTCAGTTTTCCTAATTTATCATTAGAGTTATCTAACACATGGCAAGTTAAGGTTTCTACTACTTGATAGAAGGGTCTCCTGAAACAATTGAATATTGTTTTCTGTATTAATTCCAATTTTCATACAAATTTAGTTTGAAACAATGAATAAAAGTACATTTGCCCAATAAACATGAAATTATTTTCCATTTCTTAACATAATAGGAAAACACAAAAACAAGTAATCAGAATAAATGCATATTCTAGCAACAGTGCTAGAATTGTTTACTTACATTCTCCTGATTAGGAAGGAGCAATGCCAAAACTACCATATAAACATTATTGTTAGTAGCAACTAATCAAACAGATAAAATTGTGCTCTGATTTACAGCTAACTCAAACAGCATTACAAGAGTATATGTCTGAGGACAGGATGCACCAAACAACTCAGCATTTAACTAAAATATACTGTTGTTAAGTTTATAAATAGAAGCACTGTTAATCTTGCTAAACACTTGTTCTAGCAGATTAAGGACCCTGTTTTGTAATTAATAACCCTCAGCTGAATTACCAGTGCTGGTACTTAAACAACCAAAAAAACCAAACCAAAAACAACTTTAATACATATGATAGCTAGGCTAGTTTAAGTCAATAGATAAACAAGTGCTGTAAACACACTACAGAGAATCCTGTATTTTAAGTAGATTGTCAGATTTTCAAGTAGATAAGCTGACTTGCATCCAAGAAAGCAACAAATATCTATGCAAAGCTTTATTTCACAGCAAAACATACAAACAAGACCAAAAGACTAAGGCAATTCATTTAACATAACATTATGTTAAATAACAAAATGTTTTCAAAGACCACTAATTGTACTGACACTTCTTCCTATTTCTGAAGGAGAAATGGCTTCCAAAGCCACTAAACAATCAGAGCCATCAACTAGGGATTCCTTCATAGTTCTACACACTTAAAATAATAGCTTGGCAGTTGGCTGTTAAATACAATTACTAAGTTTCGCAGTCCCTCTCAATCCCTTCCCTAGCTCAAAGCATTTTTCCCTGATTTCAGTTGCTCCAATCTATTCACTCAATCAACAAATACTGCTTTTCCTCGTACTGAAAAGCAAGCATTTTCAGTCTTAACTCTCAACATTCCCATGCTCAAAATTCAAATGTGGATGGGAATATCAGCACCCTCAAAAAATCTTTACTCTTTACAGATGGCAGGGTGGTGGTGGGATCCTTGCTCTGCTGACTCAGTTAAGAATGATTAACAGACATATGACTCAAAAAGAGCAGCTACAATGATCAAGAAAACTCATAAGTTACATAGCTACACCAGGGGGTTTTCTAATGGTGGTCAGTGCCCTCATTTCTAAAGGCAATCACTACCTACAGGATCTTCCTTGAAGTTTTTCAACGTTACATAACAGTTTTAAAAGTATAAATCAAACCCTCTTTAAAGTCTGCCTCCCCCACAAGGAAAGGCTGAGAGACCTAGGCCTGAATGGACAGGAGATGAGAAGGCTCAGAGGGTATTTCAGTATCTGTAAAGACTTGAAGAGTAAGAGTACATAGCCCCCAGAGGTCCCTTTCATCATTAACCATTCTGGAATAGCTGAAAGCCTCTAATGCATTTCAAGCACTTTATTCGGTTTACTACAAGAATCCACCACTTGACAAGTAATAAAAATTAGATTGATTAAAGTCCAGATAATCCAGACTCCAAGCTCAATTGTTTGTGCAATTTCATTGTTTTATTAGCTACCTAGCAAACCCCCTGCTGCTTCTCCTAAGCATCTTGCAAGGAGTAGCTCAAGACAGAGAGCAACTTTAACTGGAACTCCTGTTTGCTCACACTCCTGGCAATACTAGCAAAGTATTTTCTAAATATCTATTTAACAAAAAGTAGAAAGAGTATTCAATTGCCCCTTTTCTCTTCACTCCACAATGAGGCCAAGAACCTTAATCTATCTACTGCTGATTTCCAAGGCCTAAATCTCCCTAGTACCAAAGTCAAAACAGTTTCCCACAGACCTATTAGTAATATTACCATGATGAGGACTGAAATGATGATGATTTATCTGGGACATAAGAACACAACATTCCGTTTCATTATGTAGTTTACGCTTTGGCAGATAACAAAAGCGTAGATTAAATGCATGTAAGAAATATACAAATCACATTAGGCTGATGAGATTTTAAAGGATGATCAGTAAAAAAATATTCCATTAGCTCTAATTGAAGCTCAAAACATGAAAGACCCAGAAATTCAAACTTCAGAGAATACTTAAAGTTCAAGGACATCTTCACCACAAAAGCTTTCTTTCCAAAACAGCCTGCCTCGTTAACCATGTTGCTATTCATGGAAGTTTTGTGGAAGTTTAGGATAAAACTAGCTAATATCTCCTGACCAGCACTTACTCTTTGGGGTTTTATCCATGTCCCAGCCTACCACCTGCCTGCAAGAAGGCCCCCCAACTCCACTCCTGAAGCACAGTCTTAAGGGGCCCTATGACTTCTATAGGATTGAGGCTGTCCCAACCCTGCTTACTTTTCTGCAATTGCACTTCTGAGAATCATATCATCTGAAAACAGCATGGCTTCAGCAATCCTGCAATTCCTTGTTCTAGAATCCCATCAGACCTTCCAATTTCCTGCCCAACTGTAAAAGAAATATAAACTACCTAAACAGTTTCCCAAAGGAGGTCAGAGGAATCTGAGATGAAATTAAAGTCAGTAGATGGTTACCATTGCATTCAGTGTAAACCACAAATAAGACAAAAAGAAGAACAGTTTACATAGCAGGTTAGCTGAGGACACTTCTTAACAGCACAAGTAATACTTCAGCTGAAATTAGCTGTTTGCACCTTCGTTTGTGCTGGAGTCCTTCAAATGTCTCTTATATGCATTTTCATGATGAAAACTTAAAGGCTTTGTTGCACAGAGGGGTAACAGGAGTGAAAGAAACTCCAACACAAATGGAACTTAGACTTGCAGCTCCAAGATCTGACAACATGTGTCACATCTATACCCATATTGTGAGAGTTCAAAATAATCACAGTCACGGATCCACATCAACTGTAAGCAAATAGATGTGGGTTTTTTTTTTTTTTAAGGGGCATATGATGAGGTGGTAGCTGTGGAGGTATGTTTGTTGAGAGGCCAGAGCCAGCAGTTCAGTCCTATTTTCTGCATGCCATACAAATGCTCTTCTGCTCTCTACCTAGTGTTATCACTTAAACCAGACAACTTCCTTCTTTTCTTTTTTAAATAATCCATTGTACATGTCTTACAACAGCCTTAGTTTGGCCCCAGTGCAATGAAAAACACACATTCAGGGCTTCCAATGATTAAGTGATGATAAAGGCATAAAAATCCATCATATCTCTTACTGTGATTGTAAACTGCTGTAATTGAATTATTAATTTCATTCATAACTTGATCCATCCCTTCGTATCCTCATCGAGCTAGGATTCACCAGCTTATCAGAGGATGAGGCCACAAGCCTCAACTCCACATACAGTTAGTTTGCTGATTCTTCTTTTGCTGCTACACAGTTCATACAAAAATAACATTTTGGCTTTACTGTTTCAAATCAAATTAGAACGCTTCAAACTAAAAGCAGCATTATGTAAGGCAATAAAGTATTTTTCATTAATACTGCTGCTTCTTTATTTGATAATTGTTTGCATATCTCAAAAAAACCTCAAACGTTCTGCTTGTTTCAAAGTAGTTAGAGTATCTAGATTCCTTTTCAGTTGTTTCTCTTGCACAAAACCACTTGAATAGCTTCTTTCAATGTTTAAAAGGTGCTGTACATATTGATAAACAGCAGAGGGTTACACTACACTATGAAAAGAGATGTTTTAATCTGCAGCCTTTGAGTGCCCAACAGCTATGAAGGTCCGCATTAGAAATGTGTATATATATATATATATACACACACACAAGATTGTGAATATTTTATATGTTGGCACACTGAGTAAGTTTCAGGCTTACCACTGAAAACATTAAAACAATATACCTGCAAATTGTTTGGCCCTTGTAAATCAGCGTGCTTCTCTTCTTGAGACATAGATTTGTTGGAGAGCATCCAAAGAAGGGCCACAAAAACAACCCATGAAATGGAACACCTCTCTTATGAGGACAAGCTGACAGTTGAGGCTCTTCAGCCTAGAAAAGAAAAGGCTCTGGGGAGACCTTATAGTGGCATTTTAGTATCTACAGGTGAGCTACAGAAAAGAAGGGGACAGACTTTTTAGCAAGCTCTGTGATGACAGAGCAGGTGGAAATGGCTCGAAAAGCTCAAAGAGGGTAGATTACATTAGGTATATGGAAAAGGTCTTTAATAGTAAGGGTGGTAAGGTACTGGAAGAAGTTGCCTAGTGATGTGGTTGATACCCCATCCCTGGAGAATTTCAAGGCAAGGATCAGGCCCTAAGCAGCCTGGCTGTGGTGTTCCTGTTCACTGCAGAGGAGTTGGACTACATGGCCCTTCCACCTCTAAGGATTCTATAATTCTATGACTCCTCCCCTCCTATGCTTGTTCTGCAACTTAAAGAGAAAGGTGTTGGCCCACAGTAGGGCTTTCTATCTGCTACAGCAATGCCTAAATAAATCTTGTTGGTT
Source organism: Phasianus colchicus (assembly GCF_987193195.1). Taxonomy (NCBI): domain Eukaryota; kingdom Metazoa; phylum Chordata; class Aves; order Galliformes; family Phasianidae; genus Phasianus; species Phasianus colchicus. The sequence continues at coordinate 28,912,988 of NC_143439.1, forward strand.
TTTGAGCATCAACCATTACTCTCTCCACCACATTTTTAATTTTCAATAGATATGGCAGCTTGCAATCCTTGCAATTACATTTGTTTTGATAACTTACACACTTACTACCACACTCATACTATGAAGACATTCCCCCATGATCTCCTTTGTCAGTACTCTCATGTTTAGTTTCCACCACATTCAAGCTTGTTCTAGAAAAAAATTTAGTAGATAATACATGATTTCATAAGATTGTTCTATAGAATTCATGTCAATTGATTATGACACTGCATTATATGTGGAAATATGAAGTAGTTTCTTGAATGACTGTGGGGAAATGAACTAAATGAAATCATGCATTTAGTGGAGTTAATAACTTGCTTTGTTCACACCAAGTCTCTACTGTGAATATTTCTATTTGATTTTAAGCTTGCAGCACATTCTTCAAGATATGGATGGGAAAGACCAGAAATGAACTGGTTTCAACCAACACTCACTGAAATTATTTCCAGTCAAAGAAACAACAAACAATCATATAGAAAACATAGCCACAACTTTCCCATTATCTGCAGTTTTATAGCGTCTCTAAATAGCACTTTGTATCATCAACATAACAGAAGTAAACATTTTTTTTTCCACCACCTAGTTACCTATCTCATCATTGCTGACCTCTTCTTTCCTCCTCCTGAGCTTTGCTCACACAATCCATTCCACTCAATAGCTCACACAAATCTCAAAGTAGAAAGTAAGAGGCCCTATTTGTGTTGTAACAGGCCAAAGCTTTAATTACTTCAGCAGTGCAAATTTCAGGAAAAACTATTAACTCTGAACATACCGATTTCTGTACACTTCTACAAGGATAGTTCCCAAAAAGCAACATTTTCATTCTAACTTAGGCTATTTGTTCAAAGACAAAAAGATGCTCACATGGGGCATGACACATCCTCAAATGACAAACTGATATACAATGCACAGCAATGTTCCTTTAAAGCAATAACATACATTATCTTTCACTCAAATGTATTCCTTGAGGAACTATCAGGCGTGAGCCCTTGTCAGCCTAACCAGATGAGTAGAAAAAACTGTGAGAAACTAAGCAAACAAAATGGACATTTCAGTCCATTATACTGAGACTTATCAGTTCACTGGAATCTTTTTTTTTTTGCAAGAAAGTGTATACAGATACCTTTACTGAATTATCTCAGTTTTTACAATACTGCAAGCCTTCCTTGTTATTCTCTTTCCAGTGAAGTCTATCTTCTTAAATACATGCATTTACTACTCTTCAAAACAGTGAGTTAAGTTTCTTCAGTACACTTCAACACAAGAAGTGACAGTGGCTCTAAATCAAAAGCATCAGATATAATCTCTTCCCAGACTTAAAGAGGATATTTTCTTCTTTCAACAATGAAAAGGATTAAATTGAGAAAGAACACACACCCAGGATCAGAAGTGATTCATTTTAAAACTTCTGAATTGTTCTTAAAAGGAAAAGTTCCAGCCTACCCCAAATTTGCTAAAAAATATTCAATTCATTTTGTAATTATACAGGAGCTGATCCTCCAGTGAAGCTCAAATCAAACCCACTATATAAGAAAATGAAACTAAGAAAAGAAAGGTTCTTACGAAATAGTCTTTATACTGCAAATGATAGAGTAACTGTTAAAACACAATGGTTTTCATTCATTTCTTAGCATAACAGCAAACACTGCTGGAACATTTCATAGTGAAAGACTGAACCTAAATCAAATGTTTTTAGTGAAATTTATCTACAGGCTCCAGATGAAAAGCAAAGAGAGAACTGCAGTCTTAAGGACTTGATTTTCTTGTTAAAGAAAGGATTTTGCAGACTTCCCAGTGCCACAAATACACTGAAGTTGAAATATCAGAAGATAGCTTCAAAAGGTACTATTTCACTTGAAAAAAATATAGAGAGTTTATATTTTAGCATTTAAGCACATTCTCTAACAGACTACATCAATTTGAGAAAATTCTGTTGCCAAGGTAACTGGACAAAAACTACTGAAAACACTTCAGACAACACTATAGATTTTTAATTAGTGGGGGCAACATTCAAAAGGTAATTATCTTGTGTTAAAGCAACAGATATAGCAGCTAAAACCAGACAAATTATTGTTCTTCCATAATTTATACTAAAAGCAGATCAAATCTGTTTAAGTACAGGTTAAGGATTACAGCTTTTAGTGTAATCTATAAAAGAAAAAAATCAACTGTACTTCTAGAGAGGAATGTAGTAGTTAATCTCTGACAGAGAGGGAGAGTTAGCTCCAGTGTAAGAGACAGAAGAGGCCATGACAATTGCCATGAGCAATAAACCGTTATATCTATCCAGTCCACAATTCTGAGCATCTTAGTTAAGAATGTATGTTCTAAGATTGCCTTTTCAAAGTGTTTTCCATAATCACATTCAACAAGTTTTACTCATATATTCCTTAGTCTATCAGACTAAACTTCAAAATCTTGCTTTGTGTACTTGGTAACTCTAAAATTTGGAAACCATGCTTGGAAGATAAATATCTTTCTGATAGTATTTTTGTCAACTTCACTCAGATATTTCAAAACAGAAGGGAAAAGGCAAGTAAAAATCATTACTGAGGTAAGTAGAAAAATTTGATTTTACTTTAGTTCATTTATTTTCTTAAGTATCAGTTTGAGAGATACAGGGCCCCTTTCTCAAGATATCAATCCAGAGATACAGGGCCCCTTTCTCAAGATATCAATCCTTCCAGTCTTAAGTGTCTTAAACATGTACAACTCAAGGTTGTTGCATATGCTTATCCCACAGCTGAATGCATCCATCTTCAAGACAAGAAAGGACAGAGTTCTACAACAAAAGCATAATTCAACATTTCTTGAAAACTTCCTGTTAATACAATAACAAATCCCCAGGGAATATTATTTCAAGAATACAAATCAGTGTAGATGCCAAAATATCTTAAGCACAATATAAATACATTTTGAAACAAGATCAGGAAACAGTTTTCTTCATAGCAATCATTCTGTGAAATTAAATCAGAATTTAAGGTTTACAAATATGGTCCATGTCTCAGGTCAGATGGAGAAGCTAATTTAACAGCTCACAAAACACCATGCTTTACTGGGTGACTGTTGCAGATGCATTTATTTTATGTTGACGGGGCAAATATTTGGTTTGCTAGCAAAATGAAAACAGCAATGATCAAGACTGACAACAAGAACACAGCAGTAAGTGAGAGGAAAGCAGGGTTTCCACTGTAGGACAAAAGCCATTCCCCAGCCCGTAACTCTGCCCTTGAAGAAAAAACACCACAATGTGAAGAAGAATGTTTTTATTTACAAATTCACATACAGCTCTCCATAATGACAACTTGGAAACTAAATACTAAAAACCAACTATAGCTTTTGTGTGCTCAAAAGTTTGCTTATTTTCTTTTCTAAAGATATCAGAGAATACTTGTCCAACAGAACTTCCCCTTGTTTATATTCCCAGATTACCACAACTGCATGCATTCCTAAACTTTTCTTTCCCAAATCATCAAGGATATGACAAATCAGTGTAGTTTTTTTTCCCCAAACATATTTAGCAAATATGAATACAATTGCGAATGATGATATGCATTAACAGTACTATACTTTTCCCCTCTCTTCTTGCCAATGGCTGATCTTAAAACCCTAAAACATTTAATATGATCCAGTCTCAGTAATTTATAGCAAATTTCATACCTGAGTAAGATTTCTAAGAAAGCTGGCCACGAACTTCAGTCTGGCTTCCCAAAACAGGTTGATATGCTAAGATCATGCAGCAGTGGTACACAAGTGCCCTAATGGTTGTAAGGTAATTTGGGCCTAGGCTTCATAGAAGCAAGGACTCACAAAAAAGCATGACTTTTTTTTGCAGAAGAGCAGTAAAGAGGGCTACACATTGGAAAGGAATTCCCCTTAAAGAAGAATTAGAGAAATTAAGCTCGCCATGCATTCCTACCCCAGTTTGCTACATTTGTAAGTTAACATTGAAGCATCAGATGCTCTTACATAATATTGTTCAAGTGTAAATGCTTTTTGTCCCCAGGTATTTTGCAAAGAAATTTGTACCTAACCACTTTAATAATGGGAACACATTATCTAGGGCAGACACCCACACAACTAAGACACTACCACACAACAAAAGCAAATACACTTTAAGGATCATAAGAAACTGTATTCCCAGGGTGACATCTGAATACTCTGCTTTTTGTCCAAGTTAGAACCTTCCGCATGGGTTATAAGACATACTATAAACTTGTCTAGTAAAACAACAAGCTAGTATTTGAAACATTGTCTAGAATGACAATGGAACATACTAAGAACCAGCATCTTGAAGCAATATGCTAAGAGTGTCTAAAATACCCATGAAGGTCACATCCTACTATCAAGGATGACTGGCTTACATAACTTCAGAACTCCACAGCCATGTCCAACTAACAAATGTGAAAAATTATAAATTAGGCTTTACAGATCTTTTGTTAATGCAGCAAGGGGAAGGGGGGAGATATTCCTACACTTGCTATGTATTCTCCACAGAAAAAAATTCTTTCAATTAAAAAAACAATGCATACTTGTTCTGAATATAAGGTCCATTCTGTCATGAAATTGAAATACATTCTTAATTGGTTAAAAATTTGTTTAGGAAACTACATTCATTTTACTTTTCTTTTTCATCTTTGTGAGAACAATTTTAAGTAGTAAAAAATCAAAACAGAATAAACAAAGTAGATACATTCTGTCCTGAAAACAAAGGAAAGCATCATGCTCAGAAAAACAGTCACTTTTACATCTTAGCACATATGCATACACGTCCACATGAGTACACGGGGCAATAATGAAATGAAAGTCTTTTCCCCCCACACGGTGACACACTTGCTGCTCTGCGGTCAGATTGTCTTCCTAAATTATAGTACGAGGCTAACTTCCTGTCCTGATCTGCTCTCCTCTCATGTTCACCTCATCCCATTGATCAACTTTCCAGCCAACATAACTTTCCCATTACACTGCATTAACTTCCTCCAACAGACCACTTGTGACAAGCTCCAATTCAGAAGTCAAGTAAACTTGAGCTTCAAAGCATCACAAGCACTGTCAAAAATTCTCTTTATCCTCCAATCCTCAACAAGAACCAACCTGAACAGGAACAAACATCCTTCTGTTACCACTTTAACATTTTAACTTCCTGAGATGCAGTGATTTACATGCACTGCTGTCTGCATATCTGCTTTCTGTGCAGATAGTTGAGTTTAGCTGTAATCTCTAGATGTCGGCAAGTAGCAGACAAAATAGCACAGTCTATAATCCAAACCAGAAGGAACTCATGCTGACCACAAATTGTCAAATTATTTCTTACACTCCTTGATTTAAGATGTTCACAGTGGCTTTATTTACCATACACAGTATATCCTACAGCACAGCATAGGACCTGTCACCCCAAAATACTTAAATGTGGAAAAGAAAACATACAAGCAGCAATTCAAATTGGCCAATTCTCCCTCTGTCCTCTCTTACTAAAGAAATATGAAAAGGTTATGAAAAAACATTAAGGAACCACAAAACATCAGCAATCAGCAAAAAAACTCACCACAAAAAAAGCACAAGGCAGCAAAGAACATTTACATTTCAACTATCACACTGCAACCTCTGAAATAGTTCATATGAATGCCTAGATTCTTTTTTTTGGCATCAGTATAAATTTATGGGCTTAACTACATTGGCAGAACTCTGTAGCCCATTCAAAGACACTCATAGCAGAAGTAACATGAGCAACAAAAGGATAAGGGCTCTCTACAGCAATTCAGCCTTGCGAGACTGTATTGTAAAGAGATATATATCACACACATAATTAGGATCATTGTTTTCACCAACAACCTCTAAGGTAACAGATACACTTACACATCACAAGGAAAAAGGGATTCTCCAGTAGGAGCAGCAGCAGATGGAACATGAGAAGAGAGACAAGTGCAGTCATTGAAAAAAATTGATTATTGACCAAAATTTAGAGAATGTAAGCTACGTTATTTCACAGTTGTACTTGTCAGCTCATCAGCAAAGCAGGAATATAGCAAGAAGACTTACCCTTACCAGATCATTATCAAGAAATGAAAACATGAAACATTTTCCTTAGTAGCAGACAATTTGATTAGTTCTCTTCGCATCACTCATACTTCTCACTTACCTGCTGTCTAAGAAGAGTGATAATGTGTATAATTTTGGCTCAACCTAATTAAAAATCATGCTCAAATAGTTTCCTATTGACCTAAAAGGAATGTGGATGTAAATGTTCATAAAAGAAGAAATGAACATTTCCATAAAGTCTCAACATATAAAAAAAGTTTGTAGCTTGCCTATTATATGCAGAATACCCATTGAGAAATATACAGATCAAGATGCATAAAGTCTTACTACTTCTGTACATTTAGATCACACTGAAGAAGGAATAGAGACCACAAAACCACTACACTATGCTGTAACACCACCAATATACCATTACATTAAAATCTATGCAATAGGACAGAATAAAATAAAACTATACATAAATATTATTGTGCTCTTGATACCCAATATGCCAATGTTTCGTGTCAGCATAACTGATGTACTGTTTATGCCTTTTTGTTTATTTATCCTCAAACAAATCCTTTCATGGCAGATCTAAATCACATGCAACACATCCTTTGCACTCCCAATAGGGCTGTAATATGCAGTTTGTTCAGTGTAAAAAAATCGTTATTTAAGAAAAAATGTTTACAGCCACCAGGCAACCTGCAAAAAAATTTATTCTGGGACGAATCCTATATTCTATGCAGCTTGCTAGTTATAAATAAAAACAGAGCGTTCCATAGAAATTATTTCAGTGGAATTCCTAAAGCTACTATTTACTTTTTTATCCTATGGGAAAAACTAGGGTAATGTCTTAATTGGAGGTACATTGGAAACCACCAATTAACCCACTGAAGTCAGCCTTTTAGCCTGACAGCATTACTATCCTTGAGGGCTGCCATTTCTACACCGTCAGAAAACACAGTAATGCAGCAGATATGTTTCATACGTGCTCAGATAAAACAGAAGTTGGAAACTTGGAAACTCCCTCCTGTAAAACTGAGAGTATTGTCAAGGCATCTGTTCTCATTCCAGTACTTCAGTTAAATCAGCCAGAATCCACCTGACAAACATGAAAACAGTGCACAGGAGGGAGCTGATATAATGTACCTTCAGTGATTGAGACACTGTAAAGAATTGCTTCCTGCATTACTTCTCAGGAAAAAAAAAATACTACAGAAAATAATGACACTCCTGATTTGCAGCAACTCAAATGAAAGCAAGGAAAGGTTACTTTTCTTATCCTCATAATGTTTATCACATTCAAAACTAAGAAAATCGGCATACACATTTCAAGAGCTACTGCTTAGAAAAATTGTCATCATTACTATTAATTCATTATATTAAATTATCCGTATTATTACCTTTAGGACACATTCATCACTCACTGGATCACAGAACAGCAGCAGCAAGGAGCAATAGAAACACTTCTGGAAGAAAAAAGTATAGAAAAATGTTGTTTTATGGAACCAACATATTTGCAACATTAGCACTATTAGATTTAGTTTTGTATCTTGAAATGAATGCTCTAGTTACGCATTGACATAAAGCTGAGCTAAATGAAGTGTGAGATTACAGATCAGTATTCTTATGCTACTTACTACTTAAATTTATCTACATCCAGAAGATCTCTTCTTGTCATCTAAACATCAATAATTCATTTTACAGATGGGGAGATTGAGACGCTGAGCAGTGTGGTTTACTGTGTTTGAACAGCAAGCAGATCAGTAAAACAGGTTTTACACTTAACCTGGGCTTAATTCAGGCAGTGTTACTTAGCCTCCCAAAGTTCTTGTGGTAGGACTGCACAAATAACTTCACTGCCAGAAGGGGAGAAATTACAAGATGTCAAGCTCATGAACATTTGCATGTTTTTATTTATCTGAAAAGTCCTCTCTAGCTGCAAGTTATCAAAGAGCCTGAAATTGTTGTCGTAAGAAGCAAGATAACAGTGAAGTGTTCTTTCAAAGTGTCATTAGGCTGAAACACAAAGTTTCAACCTAATACAAAAAGGTTGTACATCTTTTTGTTTCACTTTAAGGTGTTAGGCAGGTGATCATTCTGTTTAGCTCCTGATGATCTTCTACACCCATGTGTACAATAGTGTCATCTAAGTAACTCCATGGCTGAAGGGAAAAATAATTAGTGTTTCCACTAATGGTTCCATCTTCCTCTTATTTCGCTTTGGAATTTTTGGTGGCACTCAGAATTTATTAATTTGTACTGCAAGCTTTGAAGCAACCCCTTTCAGCATGATGTGTAATATTCAGGAGGATTGAAAAGTTAAGGATTGAATTTAGCCAGGAAACAGATGTGGCAGACTAGAATGTGTTTTTACACAACTATAAAACCTGATAAACTGAATCTCCAAAACACTGAATTCTAGGTAATCTAAAAAACTAAACATACTTAAAATCCAGTGACAATTAGCTAGAACTGCACAACAGCACTTCAGTGAGGATGCTCAAAAAAAAAAAAAACATGCAAAAGAACAACATGCAACATCATGAACAAGATGACTGACCAGTACCCAGAGACCATCAAGGCACATCAGAGATGATGTAGTCACCATTTAGCTCAGATGTATTTTATTTACATTTCAGCACAACCATATCACAAGGAAGACAAAGCACTGAACTTATTTCAATTTTAATTTCCTTGCAGCCAAGCTGAAGTCTTCAATATTAATACAGCTGAAACAACACTCTTGATTGAGGGAAGGAAAAAAGTCAAACGGGATAAATTGAGTTGACATTTAGCTTCAAATTAGTTAACATTTTAAATTTTTGACTAAATTTCTAACAGTATTATCAAAGGCAAACAGAATCAAGGCATACCACCTTGAGGTCTGGTTATCTTTTCTCTGTATAGATGAGTGAGTATAGAGGAGTGTGTGAGATGAGTATAGATGTGCTGAAAGCTTGAATCAATATACCTCTAAGTTGCTTTAAGACCTCAACAGCATCCACACACCTTGAAATAGTTTTGAACGAGTACTCTAAAAAACACTTGTATTATCCAAAAATATCAAGTGATAATAATTATAGAATATCTCAAGCTTAAAGTTAAACCAGCAAAAAGCGGCAGAAAAGGCAACTTATCTGAAGACAAGAGCATGTTAATTAAGATAAACTAGAACATTAATCAAATGGTCTCTAGAAAGCTAGAGACATGAATCAGTATGTGACTTTCCACTGCATTTTTCCACACAAAAAATTACAAGGCATTACGTCCTGACCTGCTTGAGTACAGCCAGTGCAGCATACGGCAGTGCATTGCCCTGACAATGAGCTTTGACTTACTGGTATCTTATCTTGCAACAGTTTAGAAACTGTAGCTATATGTGGAAATAAAGTATCTGCATATTCACCTGCTGAAATGGGAAGGTTTTTTTGGCTCCAGATACAAGATATTTGTTAAAAGTAGCACATCATTTGACACCGCAGATGTCTTTTTAAGGAGTCCAAAAAACCTACTTAAAAGTAGCATAGAAGGTTTAATCAACACCTAAGAAAGGAAAAGCTTCTGCTGATCTCCTCCACTCCAAATATATTAATTTCATTCTTAAGATGAAATACTAATAGATATAACTCAATAAGCAATACCCTATTTTGTTTCAAAAATGCAAAGCAGTCCCTACTAAATCCAACCATTCTGAACTGCTTTGGAAAACCACAACCCTAAGCAGGGACAGATCAGCTAAGTTAAGGCATTTAGATATTTTTTTTTTAACCAGTTTTAACCATTTTACAAGTTCTCATATTATCAATGTTAACAATTCTGCGAGCATATTTCATTAAAAATTGTATCTTGTTGACATGCCAAGTCTCCCGTAGTACAGCTACTGGAAAGAATGTGGGATTGTATCCTCAGTCACTGTAAATCACTGACACTTGTAAAGGAACCAAACCAGTGCTCATCAACTACAGATCAAATATACTGTTAATTACTGAATGTGCATAGGTAGAAAAGCTTTGAAAAAAATACTGAATATAATGGCCCTGTCATTCATTTTAGGATTGCATTTTCATGATAACTATTGAAAGCTGTTTTTTTTTTTCCTTTGCATTTTCTCTCCTTTATTGGTAGCAATTATGGGTGATTTTATGTCTGTTTATAGAAGGTTGTAATTGAGATAGAAAACATACTTAATTGACATAGATATTTGTTGTGCTAGGGACTTGATTGCTGACTCTGAAGTTGATTGAGAATACCCTTCCTAATGACTGGCTTCAGACTCATACATTTGAAACAACAGGAGAAAGTATTTTCATCTTTTCACCAACATTTGCTCAGGAAAAAAAAGAGCAAGAATATAAACACAGCAGTGGATGAAACTCCTTAGCATCACCAGTGCTTGTCCTATTCCTCCTTATGGCCCCACTTACAATACTCCCAAGTTAAGAATACTGCAAGAGGTTTTTTTTTGGCAGAATATAATAGTGCCCTATATATGCACCAATAAACAGCAAGATATATGAAGTAGACATGAATGCAGGTCTAGAGCCAGAGGGTTGGTGATAGAAAGAATCATGAAACCATAGAATATCTCAAACTCAAATAGACACACACAAATCACCAACTTGAACCCCTGGCTCCATACAGGACCACTTAAAACCAATCCCTATATTTGAGAGCATAATCCAAGTGCTGCTTGAACCCCAGCATCTTGGTGCTGTGGCCACTGCCCTTGGGAACCTGTGCCTGACCACTCAGTGGTGAAAGACCAGTGCTACTATGGCTCAGCAATAATTTTGCAGGGCTGAAGTCTATGTCTCCAAAGAAAATTTCATCACCTAAAACGATTTGCAGCATATCAATTCCTTGTTCTTTAATGATGGAAGTGATTATAAACTTGTATTTAGAATGACATAGCTTAAACATGTGACTACAGAAAGAACCATAGAATAATGAAAACTGTGTGACAAAATATAGTAAAATATGATCTATAGTCATCTTGGTTTAGGAAAGCCATGAACAGACACATCTCAATTTCAAAGTGAATTAATAATTAAATTATTAGGAAAATACAAGCATACTTCATACACTAATCTTCCAATGTAATAAGTACTTTGTACAGCATTTAACACACCAACCAAGCGTGGTGTGTTAAATGCTGTACAAAGTGTCTAAAATGAAAATGGTTTTTCATTTTAGAATTTTTAGGAGTAGGTTTTGGAGGACTTCTGATTATTAACACTTAACCACTCAAAGAGCAATCAAACCACTAAAGACTATTTGTATACCACAGCATGCAATAGGAAGAGGTTTCAGAAATCAGTTTAATGCAAGTTTCCCAACCCAAGGAATATCCTTTGAAAACACCTACGTGGATTATTCAAGTGCAAAAACTAAGTACTGCCTTACAAGGCTCAGTTCTGAACTTCTCCCAGTGCTATGTCTTTTTTTCATATTGCAGAAATCCGTATGTATCAACAAGAGAAGTAGGCATACTGTCAGAGAGATAACATTCAGATGCTGTATATGGATGTGTACTACTGGAAAGAAATCCTACTTTAACACCAGTTCCTTTACTGGGGATCTGCTGGAGGCAGATGGAAGCTTCCACTTGAGTTAAGAAAAAAAAACATCATTGCCACTACTAAAGCAGTACTCTGAAGTGTTCTTCCCTAGTAACCTTTCTCAGGTGGAATTCTGCCACAGCTGTAACAGAAATGAGGACTCATTTTCTATTTCCACATCAAATACCTTCTACACTTTCTCCTTTCCTAGCTCACATCTTGAGTATACAACCCAGCACACATCCTTCCTCTCTTACCTCCCCTTCGTATTGGGGATAGATTCAAACACAGTCATCTGAAATCCAGAAAATCCATTTACCTACTTGAACACTCATACAGGAGGCTTCCTTATATATTTTTCCAGTATTAATCCAGTGGCCACATCAATGATTAGCATGTTCTTTTCTTCCGCTACATCAAATACCAACAAAATTGTCATGTGGAAAAGTTCAAGCTTCAACTTAAGCACTGTTATTTAGAGCAGCGGAAGGCCTGAATGAGCCCAACATCAATGACAAAGGTTACTATAGACAGCATCTGTCAGACAGTACCAGGAAGCAGCCTTCTTGCATACTACCATTTCCCTGAATTCTATTTAAGGAAACAGATTGTATTTCAAAATATTCTGATGTCACACTAAAATCCTAGGGTTCATGAAAATGAAAAACAGCAGTGTACTCAATAGGCAGCCACTACTGTATGATTTCTTATCTTGTCACAGCCACCAGAGGCAGTAACATGGCCTCACCATAGCAAATACATCAATGTCAGCAGCACAGCCACTTTCCACAGCTAATGCAATCTTTTAAGACCACCTATCCACTGCAACCCTTTTTCCTCCTCACAAGTATAGTCTAGGAACAGAACCCCTTCAATGTTATTTTTACCCCTGTATTGCATTTGTCATTTAGTCATAATAATGTTATGTCATGCAAACCTATCTACTGAACAACAGATACCATGAGAATATATTTCAGCTTTCACCTTCATGTTTTATGCTTAATCAGTGCAGATTTATGTTGTTTTCTATGAAGGCATATTAAGTCTTAACAACTGAAACAGACCTGCTGAAAGTCACTTAAACAACATCTGAGGTATTCTGACAACCTCTTAATAGGAACTAGCACCTCAGGAAGGCCTTGTCAGAAAGACACAATTACAAATATTGCTTCCTGACTTCTGGTCATCATATCTTTCTTCTTGAAGCTACACCAAAGACAACCCTCTAAGCAAAATAACACCTTCAAAGTAATAAGCAGAACTCAAACTCTTGGAAAATTCTAGCCCAAAAAGATGAGAACATGAATTCCACAGAACCTGTCAGACATCATTTCAAGCGTTCTCAGCCTTTAATACTAATAAATACCTACTTCCTAGTATATTTCTAACTAGCTTGAAGTCTGAAGTAAGGGAGCCAAGAGCAACAATCAATCATTACTCTCACAAGTTTTCATAAACCTCTAAGACATACTGCCAAGAAGCTTTTTCAGAGACAGCAAAGATCTTATGCTATTTCAGAAGTGAACATACTTCTGTTCCCTTTTCAGAAATAATGCATACCATTTATAAATATTTTGAAGTGAAAAGTAGCATTTCCACTGGACAAAGGGATAAGGAAACAGCTAAAAAGTATCTACTACAGTCTTCATAGGAAAGTAATTCTAAGACATGCTATCATAGTAAAATTCAAACCCCAGAGCATTTCATTTTTCTCTAAAACTTGCTCCATCTCCCTTAAAAGACTTAACTAATTCACAAATTCAAAGTTCTTTCATATTTTGTAGAAATATAGAACTTTTTTTTAATGACTCAGCTTATTTTAGAAAGATGTCTTTCCCTTAGAAAAATAATTGAAATTATTTAACACAATTTCTTTTGGAGATAATAAAAAAAGTTGAAATGTCTTCAGCAGAAGACACAGTGGAACAGCATATGGTGATCTATTCTGTGTGTTTGTGCAATACTGTAACATGATAGAAAGTGCAGCAGCAACAGTATAGTAGCAAAGTCCTAGACTGCAGTAAGTGAAGATTTGCTCAAATGCAGCAACAGTGGGTACAGAAACAAAGAAAATCTGCCTACTCTTGGAAGGCTTCTGGTGGGCAGAGATCTTCAGCAAGACACCCTTGCCTCCACTGCCAACCCTTAAATGAGATCTGGATCCACCCCTCCTGGTCATTCAAGTTCATTGTACACACCTGAGCTCCCTTGGGTTGGCCCTGTCTTCCCCCCCCAGGTACTCAATCACTGCTTCAGGTCATGATTCAGCATTTCTTCTACAGTTTGTAACACATCTCACCAGTGGTTCCACTACCAACTAACACACATTTCTCCTCCCACATATCAAATCCAAGATGGTTACACTTGGAAAGAGCACAACATAAATTATCCTGAGTTGTAAAGGCCCTGTAAGAATCATGTTCAACTTGTGTTTCCACACAGGACCTCTCAAAAATTGAATCTTAAGCCTGAGAACATTCTCCAGACACTTCCTGAAATCCAGCAGGTCAAGTCTGTGTCCACTTCAGCCCTCTGACTACTCAACACCTTGCTCTTCTCCAGAGCTGAGGTTCTCAAAACAGGACTTTCTATAGTTGGCCATACAATCAGTTCGTTTCTTCTAGTACATCCTGTGATAACACCAGTACTTACAAGCTCTGCACAGAAGCAAAACAGTTTGTAACTTCTAGGCAGAATAGTTATTACCTCCTTATGGTCATGGTCATCAAGACCTTCCATCAAACTTTCAGATATTAAATTTAACAAAAGGTGACAAAACGAAGGAGAGGATCCACTTGCAGAGAACAACTGGTAACATATGTTGCTGAAGCAAAGCCCTCTAAACGCAAAGGTAAAAACCATGCAGTTAATTGCCAGACAGTCCACATACATTTTACAGTCTCATCAAGTGTCAGAGGAAAGCTTTTTATTACACTGTTACTGCAGGTTCTAACTCCAGTTCCTTCAATCAAGCCACTCACATACTCCTCAGATTCAATCTTCCTTAATTTACAATGCTTATATCAGCTACACTGCTCTTTTGAATGCAGCATGTTCATTTGTGATAGCTAACTGAAAGCAAGTTATCTAGAAGATCCATGAATAGTAAAGGAAGCATTAAGAGAAAACAGTACTTTTCATTAAGAGTAATTAACTTTAAAACACAATGATTCAAAGGAAAGATTTACGCTCTTGTCAACTAAATACTGAAAAAGTCCTAGACATGAAAAAAAAAAAGGAGTTTGTGCTAAGCTACAAAAAGATTTGTGCAACCTGCCTACACACAAAGAAGCAAACTCTTCAGCCAGCTAAAAAAAGGACTGGAGAGCCATGTTCTATGAAACACACAAGTAGATCCCATGCATTTAACAATACATACATACAAAACTCAAAAGGACCCATAGCAAAACAAGGTCAATGCCTCATGTATAGTAATATTGATGCTGAACTGCATCAATATCCTAAGCTTAAGTGAAACACCTCAAAAGATCACTCACTCTTAAGCCATAGCAGTAGCAGCTCAGTCCTGTAGAGACAGAGAACACATTGCAACTTCCAATCTGTCAGTACTAGTAGCAGTCCTAAGTGCCTTCAGCTGGGGCAGCAGCTGTCTCACGGGGGTGGTTAAGTCTCACGAGCCATATAAGGTATGGCTTTAAAATGCCTTCTGGCACAGTTTATACTTTAAAAGAAGCCTGATCTTTAGCTCTTAAAAAAAAAAAAACAATGCACCTTAAGGAAGACACCTTTGCACACATACACAAAATCTGCTTTTACTGAAGTCAGCAGTAAGTTCCACAAGTCAAGTTTATAAATGCTGGACATGACGCCTGAAGTTTAGAAACTTATGTTAATTTCCAACACATAAATGTGATAAAAACAGCCTTAGAGTGGGTCTCACAGTGACAAGGAATCCCCAGGAAAGCAGCAGCATCCACCCACCAAGTTAGCCTAGGACAACCATAACTTCAAAGCAAAGACTAGAGGGAAGCAATCCAATTGTGTGAAATGAGCAGAAATTAATCTGATTCTGAAATACTTTTATCCCAAATAATTTTGAGCTAAACACGCCAATTCAGAAAGGCACCCATGCCAAAAAAAAACTGACTTCCACCATGCTGCAGCAATTCAACCTAGCCTAAAGAGCACTGCTTATACAAACTAATCATAAGTGACAAAATCTTGACAATATAGTTAGAGAAAAACCTAACACAGTCTGTGAGATCTATAGGTACATATGCAATTGCACATTTCAAAAATGATCTGTACACAAGAAATATCTGAATAACGGTCCTAAGCAACTCACTTGTGAAATGATACTTTTTACTTTGGAAACTACAGGAGGAAAAAAACTTGAAGGTGGAACTTCTAAAAAGATGGTTGATTGAGCAACAGAGAAAACTGTTTGAAGAGGAAAAGGTCATACTTCACTACTGCCTTCACATTTTCAATAATATTACTGCTGAGACAGGTAAGTCAAATAAAACGAGCATAAAAAATAATAAACAAAACCTGGAGAGTTCAACTTCAAAGCCTAACAAAAAATGAGCAGTTATAGTACAATGGAAAGTTGTTCTGTATGGTTTCATCTTTTTTTTTCCCCTGTTTTTCTTTGCTTTTTCCAATGGAAGTTAACCTATGGATCTGAAACAAAATGAACTATTGGTAACACCTGATCAAAGTGAGTCACAAGGCCACGCACAGCTGGGGGGCTGGAACTAAATGATTGTTAAAGTCCCTTTCAGCACAAGCCATTCTACAATTCTATGAACAAAGTTCAATACCAGAGGATCACTAAGAATAGGAAGTAAAGGCTCTGGGTCCCCAATCTTTTATTATTTAGATTGTGCAAGTTTACACCTAACAGTGATTTTCATCCAAGAAACTGAAAGAGAGAAAAATATATCCTTTCCAAGACAAGCACTGTTATCTTCATTCTGACAAAGGACAAAACACTGCACAGAATGACAAAAGAGTACTCATAAGCATGAAGTATTTACATAATATGTGATAATGATGAGTTTTTATCATACTTCAGTGGAGCGCCTAGTTTACATAGTCATAAACTCATCTGAAAATACAACTCTAGTGTATGAGTACTGTTGAGTCACAGCCTGAACCACTGATTGATCACCTGGGGAAAGAGAGTTAGCCCTGGTAGCACAGGTGAAGGCAATTCAGCTATGTGACCAGAAGGGGTGGAGTTTGTCTGCACCTCTCTTAGACCTCATTTAAGGGCTGACTGCCACTATGAAAAGATCTCTGGTCAGAGATCCCTCCCTTGTGGAGTTTTTCCTGTGAGCCTAGATCTTAGGAGACAGGTGAGCATTCCTTTCCTGTTTGTTGGCCTTTTGCCATTCCACTCCTGTATTGCCTTTCCACTGTGCTAATCTTTCTGACTGTAACTGGTAGTTCTTATACTCTTCCCATTCTTACTGCTTTGCTTCACACAGACATAACTGAAAACAACATAGACATAGTTTTCAGAGACCAAAATCAAAACATCTCAACCTAGGCTCTCAAAACTGAGGAAATGGAGATACTACCATCTTGTTCCTGACAAGGAAGAGGTTCTGAAGTACTCAGTTGCTGTAAACATCATGATCACTATCAAATAATCCAGTACTCTTTTTTGTCAGTTCAGGCTTAATGAAAGAAAAATGATGCAGAATCAGACAACTGGCCATCTCACAGACAGCAGCACAAACACACAAAGAGTAGCTGCCAACTTATCAGAAATGTAGTTAAAGCACCAGAGAAGACAAACATGAATAACTTATCCTCCTCATAAAAAAATGATATTGCAATTCTAGCAATTGTCTTTCTTTGAAAAGGCTGTATTTATGAAACATACAACTTAAAATTTAAAACAAGTGTTCCAACATTTATGGCATAGCAGTCACTGGCATATGTATTGTTGCACCTAAGTCTGCATGGCTTTATTTCTTCACAATGTTACGAGCATTGAAATGAGCCAACTACAAGATTGAACACCTCTATGAACCACAATAATTTTCCAATTTTATTTTTTAAATGTACATACTTTCAGTGTAAGATTTTAAGGAAAAAATGTGAAACAAAGTGCAATTATCTTTCATTCAAGTTTGACCCCAAAGATATGATGCAGTCAAAAGATAAAAATCATGAATACAGCACAAGAATATTAAGGGTATTTCATCATTCCTACAAAATTGCTTCAGGTTTCTAACTGAAAAAAAAATACCATACCAAAGTGAAACATTGTTTTTAATGTTAATATTCATAAGCAGGCAGAAGAAATATGCTGTGGAAGACCATTAGCATCCAAAGCCTTACAGACAGATCACAAAGCATGAGATACAGATTACCACTTACATTGACTTAGATCACCAGAAGAAATGAAAATCTAGTAAAAGTCAGCAGAAGTATATCATCAGATCTTCAGAGACAGGTAAGCACCTTTGCTTTTCCTTTGAAATACCATCTTATTTGCACTCGTCCCTTTGCTGCTACACTCCTGTATTGCCCTTCCACTGTGTTAATCTTTCTGATTGTAACAGCCAACATGAGTTCAGTTATTTGGATAATAAGGTTCAAATGGGATCAGAACTTCACAGTTTTATCCAAAAGACAGACTCTTCCAAGTTTAAAATACAACCTTAAACCAAAACCTTGCGTCACATTCACTTCCATGTCATTCACAAACTTCCTAATGGGAAAAATCTAACAAGAAATTTGAAATAGTCACATTTTCCTCCAATGCACTGTGCAAGTGTTTGAGTAACTACTGTGAACACAATTCAGATTGTTTCCTCATGTCCAAGCTTTTTCTCAAGCTGTGTACTTAAAATTATAGGTACTACTGTGTGGGGGGGAATATGTGTAATAACTTCCAACCCCATGACAATCTTCATAGTTTCACAATACACTTGTAATATTCAAAAAGTCACAACTGCCTACCTGGATCAATGAAGAACAAAGATTAAGAGTGGGGGTTTCCATGTAGTAGACCAATCTTCTAACAATCAAGTTATTGAACATAAGCTAAGTAAATCCCCTCTCTCAACCTGAATTTCCCTCTCAGAGCTGAAGTCTTTATACATCAAAGTTCATTTAAAACCAGAAAACCTTTTCAACCAAGTAGTTCAAACGACTTAACATTTTCTAATGAAAACAGTATATCCAGCTTGAATAATCAGAAACAGGTCACAGCCCAAGTTCTCCAAATATATTCTTTTTAGCATCTTTCATTTATTTCCTTTATTGCTAACTTCACCCACTTAAGTATTTTTCTGAACCTTTCCCAGCCTGGATGAAGCTGTTCTAGGCTAGAGGAACTTCAAAGATCATTGTCGCTGCATGTTTTGTAATATTCTCATCCTTAATTTCTTATCCAGATTCCACAGAAAGATTGCTGTGGTTCATATCCTTTACATCCTCTTCATTTGGGTTAGAGCACTGCCAGAGTTTAACTTCTTATATATATTGTGAAGGCAGTTCAACCCAAGCATCTACCTCCCTGCCATACCAATATTCTCTAAAAACTGTAGAAAGACTAATGAATGCAGATTCCACTCACACAGACAAAAAGTATCAGCTAATATTTTTTAAATGTGGACAGAACACAAAATGGCCTAGAAGTTGCATATGCTGTATACCCACTACCTCAATTCTATACTTATCTCTATGCATAAACAACTTGAAGTACTGTTACAAATCCAGTTATCTAACACAAGTTACTAGTTTAGTCTCCTCTTAAACTAAAACCACATAACTACCCCTGCTTCACTCAAGGAAAGAGAACATCAAATAGACATCTACAGATCTGGACAGATTGCATAGGAAAATGTCTGCTGGACTGACTGTAGCAAAAAACAACAAACAAAAAAACATATTCAAATAGCAGGTGGCTGTATCATTGTGATTGAAGCAACAGTTTATCTGCTCTGTGTGGGAAATGCTGTGGTGACCAAAATGGAGTATTGGTTTATAAGCAGAGCAAAGTAACATTCTAGTAGCACATTTTAATCCTTTCAGGTACTGCCATAATGTAATAAAAAGTGATTGCTACCTGAAAGCAAACACAAAACACCAGGCTGTGGTTATGTTTCACCCATTGCAAGTACTTTTCTCAAGTACTAAAGCTTTCTATTGAATGAGCTTCCTTTTTACTACTAGTTTTTCCTACCTTCAGGCAGGAAGCATGTACAAAAACTGTTTTCCCCTTCCCTCTCATGCTTCCCCCCCTCAATAAGATCAGTCACAGAGGTACAGTTACACATATGTTCAATGCACAGAGAATAGAGAAATAATCCTGTAACGTATTTCGTGTGGGTAAATTGCTCTACAGCCCTTCAAACAACAGACCTTTATGTAAATGCAGTACTACAAGAATTGAGTTCATCATCCACTTTCAGATTACTGTTAGAGGGAGCTATCTTTTCTCAGTAATGCATAATGGTGCATAAGTCATGCTGGGTCTGAATCTGGCTCATTGCGTTTTGGAGTTTAACATTATGTGTCTATAAGCATACAAATAAAATTATTTCCTTAGCATATTTCTACATATGGCAAATAATTAATCCTATTTTAGGATGAGTAGCTTGGCTCAACAGTTATACTATGCTTATTTTGTATGAAGTTACTTACTAAGAAACACAATGTTTCATTAAATGTGTCTTAATTTGAAGCCTAGCCACAGTACAAGAAATTGAGCTGTAATTTCTGTTGAAAAATATTCTCTTAAATGATCTTTCTCAAGAAACATGAAGTATAAAAAATACATTTTTATTTTCACTAATTTGCCATAATCTTGTATGCAGCTGTTGATTAAAAAAGAAAAACTCTAATTCATCAAGTCTTGGTTAAAAATACATTTGTACTACAAATTTAAAAACACACCTTTAAGATAACTTATTCTGTTTAATAAATAGTTTTATCAAATGATTCATCTCTTGATTTTTTTTCATTACAATTTGCTAAATGTCTATTATTTCTACCACAACAGTAGATAAATTATTTATGCACCTAATCCTAAATGGCTTAGAGGCTTGACAAATTGCTTCTTCAAAATGACTAATTAATCACTTTTTTTTTAGTATAAAGAGGGCAAAGAGTAAAAGAATCCTAATAAATTTATTAAATACTTTCTGTGTAGAGAGCAAAATTAAACAAATGAAATTAAAATTTCAGTTGCACACATGACTAAGCAGAATAATGTCACAAGGGTACCAGAGGTTAACAATAAATCACAGTGAATTCAATAAGTAATTGTTTCTTTCTTCTAGAAACAACTGTGTTTTAAACCAACTTTGAAGGCAAGCTCAAGGCAAAGTGTGTTTGCTTTGCCTTTTGGGGGGGACAGTTGTTCAATCAAAGCAGCATGAATAACAGAAATTACTTCACCCCGATCTTGACATACTCTCTACACAATAGTGCCAAGCCTCTGTACAGCCTAATTCAAAGCACAGTATATTCAGGTAGGTATAGCTCCATAGCCTCTCTCTGAAGTGACCAGTAAATACCTTCAGGGAGAAGTAAAAGTAGGACTTGTACAGTGATCTCTCTCCAATATGTGTTTTTGTTCCAGTTGTATGGGAATGACAACCTGAGGGACTATTTTCAGACTGACACTAAATCACCAGGTCTCACTCCCTCTTCTTTCTAAAGGAAGCATTATGTATCTTAAGAAAATGGAGGCAGTTCAAGATCATGTTCTTATTCCATACCAATTAAAAAGACAACAGTATAATATCTTATACATAAGGGTGAAATATTTTCAGAAGCAATAACAGAAAGAGCTAGGTGACCTAGGATGAAGTTATTCTGACATCCAAGCACTGCATAGACTCTGCCAAGGACAGTTTCTCAAGAATAGTAGCTAAAAAGGGCAGCATATGCTATAATAATGAGATCTCGACTGCCACATGGAAGTAGTTATGACCTTGAAGAGTAAGCACCAGGACATCAAAAGAGGCTACGATCACATTATGTCTTTTCTTTCAGATTACAGAGCTTTCTATTATCAGAAATCTCCATCATATTGCCTCGTTTAGGCCAATAATCGAGTTACCTCTTATCTTTCTCCTGGACAGACAAGCAGCTCAATTTATTTAGTTTTTATACTAGGCATGTTCTCTAAACAACTCAGTTTTACAATTCTTCAGAGAAAAAGCAATACATCTTTCTGAAAGGTGACAATTAGATTGGGAACAAGTATCAGTAGCTTTGCTATACATATTCTTACTTGATATTTCCTTGCTGAGTCAGTTCAAACTGGGGTAGCATATCAAATATGTTGTTCAGGCAATTCCCAAAAGGCCCTAGGTCTAGAGAAGACCCTTCAACTACTGAGATCAGGACCCACACCCCATGACTCTTGCTGGTAATTGAATTTTGGGGTATGGTTTACAAATTTGTACAGATTTAAGCATAAAAATCAATCATTTGCATATTTGTTGAGATAATATGCTTGATAACTGTTCTGCTCACAAAGAAGCAAAATTACTTCAAGTTCTTGGTGATACCACACAAATTATTCACTGGTAGACCAATAGTCACATACAAAAAGAATGGAATCCACCCAACTGGTGGACGGAAATCTCTGACCATACTGCACTCCTTCACAGAAAGAAATCTAGGTACAACAGGTGTCCTCCTTTGGTGGCTGGCCCTTAAATGAGTCCAGAGTGGCTCTACTCTGAGTCCTCTCCTTGTGGTCACATGAAGAGCACATGTGCAATTTGCCTGTGGTCCCTATGCCAGCCACACCCTTCCACCAGGTGCTCCATCACCAGTTTAAGCCCTGACCTAACAGTTCCCCTGCAACATGCCATCCTAACTTGCCACTATTTGTAAAGAAGGAACAGGCAAAGAAGCATTCAGCTGGCAAAGAAACTGCTTCTTTCCAATTAAAAATTGTAGCAGTACGTATAGGAGGAAAAATATCCATGGTGGTACAAAGAAAATGCTCATAATAAACAAGAGAGATGGACAACTTAAGTGCTCAAAAGACTATTGAGGTTATTCCTTCCTCTACCACCAAGTCTCTTTTTATGACTTGGAGGAAATCAGTCATGCTCAGATTCAGAAGCACCAACTCTATTTGTGCCAGTGGTACTCCTGAGGCACTACGAGCGTCTCCTACCAAGCAAGACCAGAAGTGCTTAAGCCATGACTGCTCTCAAGCTTCCAAGCAATGCTGTGACTGTCACTGCAACCAGGATTTCTCCCAGACAGAGGACCAAACCCCATCCAATATATAGATTTAAACACCCCTAATACATGGGACACATAAAACACAGCAAAAGTAAAAACAGCTTTTACCTTTTCTACCTTTTTCCCAGCAGACAGAAAACATATTTCAGATTGTTTCTCAACCTGGTGGGATTTGAATTCAAAGTTTTTAAATTCCAAATGAATGACATGGCTGCTATCACTTTCAAAATTGTTGAGGAGGTCTCTGAGGAACTTTCTGTACTGTACAGCATGTTTAATCAGCCATCGACTCCCAAAGTCTACAGCACAAAGCACTCACCAGGGAGATCTACATCCCAATCCCTACCGAAATCACTAATTAATATTTGAAAGAGAATTCAAATTAGAGTGATTGAGAAAAGCCCATCTCACAATGCTCCACAGCATTAAAAGATTGTACCTGTCAGAAAAAGAGCACAAGTTGAAAACCCACAAGGGAACCTGTGATTACTGACTTACTGGAAAACTAGGAGATGGAATGGGAGGTTTAAAAAGGATAAGGAGGGAGATGTGAATTCTGAAGTGTCACTTACACATTCAGTGATTTCTGACTGCAAAGATTCAGGAACAGACACAAGCCACAGGCTTCCAGGATCTGCTTCTTCCTGGCTGTTTCAGCTAGGCCTTCCTGGCTACGCATGCACACTATTATCTGATGTATACATACAAACCAGTAGTACCTTTGAAGACATTTGCTATATGAGGGGAAAATTACAACAGCAAAAGGAATTGGCACAGACTAAAATTTATATCTATGATTTACCTCTACAAGGCTCAAACATAAGCACAACAACATTCTGAATTGGTGAGTAAATACATCCTAGGCTTGACCTCCTCAGTCAGTTAATAGCTCTTTTTTACTTATTAAGAGTCTCACGTAGACTGGTAGATGTTCAGTGCTCAAATATCCACAGTGATGGTAGCCAAACAATCCTCTTAAAGGTGTAGTTAAAAGCAAAACTTTGTTTTTCCACTGTGTTCCACTAGCAGCTACCTATTGAAATCTGCTTTTATTTAAGACTGTTCTGAGGTTTAGGTACTGATCCCTGCACAGCTAATATTGGACTTCACATGCAAAATCTTTCTGTAAGTGGGGACATAAGATTGTAGCTAGAGGAACCATTTTTATCCCCCTCAAGTCCTCGTACAACTTGAGTTCTGATATTATCTCATGAGACTTGGTTAACAACTTTAAAAGTCATTAGGCTGGGACCAGTGCAGAAAAACAGAGAAGGTGCAATTGTTTAAGCTTTTGTATTTTGAGGGGGAGGAGGGGAAAGCTGTAAATGGAGTACTAATATAATGAAAAAAGCAAAACTAAGATTATTTACATGATCTGTTCCAAAGGAGTCCTAAAAGGAAACACTGTTAGAGAAGAAGTGCTGCAGTAAAAAGGTGTCTGGAAGAACATTACTGATCATCACAACTTAAGAACTACATAGTTGCCCAGAATTCTGTCAGAGGCCTCATATTTTTCTGACATGAACTAGTTGCACAATAAAAGGTCATTTAACATGCATGTTTCTAATGCCTAGTGCTCTACCTCCTTAACAAGCCTCTTGTCTTATCTACAAGAAAAACCACCACAACAAAAACTGCACAACTGTCAATTAACATAAATAAGATGAAAACAGTGAATCATTATCCTTGCAAGGCTGGTAGATGTTTCCTGCTTGTCACTGGATGTAGACTGGCATTTTGCAAGCTTATAAAGCAAGAATTTCTATCATTTCAATTCATCACCAGTACTGTTGCACAAGAATGGGCAAACAGACACACTGGGATATGTACATGTGAACAGCAGGGAACTATAATAGAAATGCAAAGTAGCTCCAGCAAGTTGCAAAGTTATTATTCAATAGTACTTGGCATCCCAGATATATTTTTCTACAAAAATATATTTTTTTCTAAAAAAAAAAAAAGCCAAGATTATCTTACTGTCATGTTCTCCCATATGAAGTTATGTAGATTTTTTTTACTACAGTTTTCTATTTCTGATTCATTTATAGTTACCTGCTGGACAAGATCTCACCCACAACAAGGTAAAGCACCTCTGCTGAAAACTGTATAAAGTGCACACTGGAATTAATGACTTAAAACTAATTAGGTAAATGTCAGAAAAAAAATGATGTAGCACTGCATGAAATGCTGACTTTATAAAACATTTACCTCTGACTGGCCACCCTATCTTCACCCCATCCACATCTGGGGCACAAGTACATATAGCTCTAAGTATTTTCCATTGCACTAAGCAGCAAGCACTCTGGTGTCATTATCTATGTTTCACTATTCATGCTGTTAACTCTTACATAGCACCTTATTTCAACTTTTTAACAATACTTATATTCTATGCTTTCCAAAACTTTGTTTTGGAAATACTTCCAGTTTTGGAAATACTTCCAGTTACTACTTTCTGATATTAGGTAGCACAAAAAGTTTAGGAGAAATTTCTTACGAGGAGATCAAAAATCTCTTAAGAGAAGTCCAGAGTGAACTTAACTATATTATTCATTCTAGTCTTTAATGCAATGGAGCTTCCAGAAATTAAGTTGTAGGTTCCTTGTGATAATATAAAGTATGTACTCCCATTTGTTTAAAAATGGATTCAGGGCAAAGAAATGAAACATAGACATCTTCATAAGCCTTGAGTTCCTACTGCTGAGTAAAGTCTTACAACTCAACCTCAAATAATGAAGATTTTTCCTCTTATTTCTCATATGAAGCACACTTCTGAAGAACAAATTTCTTAACCTCCCTGCGGTAAGCCTCCAAATTTGTAACAAAAGGTAGTTCTGATCCCTTTCAATGTTTACCCTGTCCTGAAGATACCAGCAAGGGAAACTACACATTACCGTCACAGTATTGGCTTAGCTCTTCTCTAAATCTATGTGGATGACAGTTTAGGTGGGCCAACTCATTGACTCAGTAGAATGGACAATTATGCCAGGTCTGGATACTGAGCTTATTGGTTGGGCAATGGTGAAATCTTCAGGATTGCTACTTTAAGCTGAAGGAGCCCACAAAACATAACATTTTAAAGAGGATTAAATGCTTTGTATTCTGCAGGGTTAAAAAATGGTAACATTTCTATACAAGTACTTCTTAGGACAAGCTGTAACTCCCACTTATAGAAGAAGGTCTACCTTTATTCATAATCCCAATAACCCAATGAAAAAAGAATGCTTCTAGCCTAGTGACCTTCAAAACAGCATCTGATCCAGGGAGGGACTACTGAATAGGGAGATGGGAAAAATCTGAACACAGAAGGGGAGCAGCAGATTTAAAGGTAAGGTTTCATTTGATCAAAGCAATTTTGATAAAAGGATATAGAACTGAAAAAAATCAGACATCTGCTGGAATTTAACTTCAGAAAAAGATAACAGAAAAAAGGTTTTTCATCCTGCACCCAAAGTGTAGACACTGACACAATGCTTATTCAGGTTCTTCAGGACACTATCACATTTCAAGCAGGTAGATAATTAAGTTGTTTTCCCAAAAACTCCCAACTAGCATTCAAATAGAGTTGCCTCTAAGGTAAAACAAATCCCTCTCTCCGGCACTACTTGAATTCTGCTTGGAAATAAAAGGGGAAGCAAGGACTGTGTTGACAGCATCATGCAGGCACGTAGTGCTTCTCAGGAGATACTATGAATAATCACAGACACTCAGGTTTTTGATTTTTGCAGTAATACTATTATTTCCAAACACCAAAAGTAAAGCAGGCTTATGCATAGCTATTCAGTAGCATGGAGGAAGCATAAAAAATGCTTATGATTACCTAAGCAGTTCTTCTTTCTCTCATTCCCCTCTGACTGAATTTGGTTCAGAAAAGCAAGACTATGGCACCAAGGACAAATTTTTCAAGTCTCAGCAGCACTCATGCACATTTACTTTTTCTCTTGCTGCTGACCTTTTCTATAAGGCTTATAAAACAGATTGAACACTATACCAAAATAGAAAACAAGCCAAAAGACATATGATTTCCCCAATAAAATATTCCACAGCCCTGTAAACTACTCTTGTTGGAAGAAAAGATACTACTGAAGTACAGACATTGTGAAAGACAACATGAAAATTAAATGCACCCTTGGATCATTAACCTGGATTAATCCCTGGCTTGCTCTCACTTACAAACCCTACAACTGAAAAAAGTTGAACTGAAAACTCACTGTATCTGAAGATAGAAACCATCCTTTCAGCAGGTCTAAAGAGAACCTCATCAGGAATGACCTGAGTGAACATCTGGGAGAAACTGGGCTTATAGGCATGATATTTTCCTCAAGTGGGATGCTTATGCCTTCCTTCTGACTCTGGGAAAATAACAAAGAGTTCCACTTCCATATCACTAGATATACTTTCTAAGTCTCAATCCAACCACCAGATAAACATGCACCAATGTTTGGTTTTTTTCCCCCACCAGTCATTTGTATAACCTATAAATTCAGTGCTACTAACATACACTTTTGCACCCTGAATATGATTTACATGTCTTTTTATCTTCCAGATTCACTCAGAGATGGTAGGCCCTGTTCCACAAACACTTTTTGTATGATCTTCTCTTTCTGAGAATGTCTTACACAACAAAACTAGAGGTTAGAGAAGACTAATACTTTCTCCAGCTGAGTACCTACTGTACAAAAGGAAACCTAAACATATAGCTGGACTCAAAGCTCTGTTACACCTAAATGTGTGTTAGACACTAATCTGATCACTGCAGCCAAAACAATTCTGCTGTTTGGACATTTAGGGACATTGCAGAGAAGAACAACTCTACTCTCTTGTCTAGGTAAATAGCTGCATGTTTGTATTTCAGCCATTAAAAGGTTCTGGAAACTTGGGCTAATTACATAAAAAAGCCAGTATCTTTTAAGATAACAGAAGAAAATTTCTGGGACACATGAACACTGAAAAAATAGGGTGCATTGGAATTTCACCATTTACGTTTTTCAGACACAGAGACTTTGCCATCCTTTCAGAGGTATTCTAAATTCAAAGAATTACAGTGCCATTCAAAAGGAAAGTTTCACTTGAAGTCTTCCCATGTCACTGCAATTACGCAGAAGGCAGAGGAAGGGAAGTTTGTTTTCTGCCTGTTTTTACCCTTCATTTATTTACTAATATTACTAATATAAATACTAATAAAAATATCTTGTAACAAAACAACAGTCATGGGTCATGCTAAATTGCAGACTTCTATGCAAGCTACCTTTATGCTCTGTAAGATCTGGAGCATAACAAAGCAAAGCAACCTAGCAAACCCTGGCTGTTGCTGGTATGTTATAAGAGGGCCACAAATAAATAAATCAAAAGCTATAAATAAGTGGTTTATGTGCAAACTAGACTTCTAAGCAAGGTTTAGCACCTGCTGCTGCAGTTGATACAACTTTCCTACTATTGCTCACCTTCAAGGTTTGGTGAGCATGCAGGAAGATCAAATAAATCACAGTCTCACTTTCACATGAATCCAACAGAAAGATCTTTTTAAAGCCTTAATTTGGTGAATAAGTCAGGCTGAAAATGATGACAGTTTCTAGGTGACAGCCTCACTGTCTCACCCCACATCCCTCTTCCACACAGTAGAAAGAATCAGTTTCATGACATAAAAAGTATTTCCATACTATCTTACACATAAATGTGCAGGGAGAGCATACTTAACTAGCACTTTCATCTTCAGTCATTTTTTTTCTAGAACTATGCCTCATTTCGGCATTGTACAGATACTTAAAAGCAGCTCAGTCCACAGACACTGTGCTACTCGGCCCTTACTGCGAGCCAGTCATGCAGTTACTAGGCTAACACCTGATTCTGGGCAAATAACAGTAGTTTTCACACCTTCTACACCGTAAGGATTTTATTTTATTTTTAATACTGAACTATTCTATTTCTAACACAAAGTCATAACAAAATAATTGTGTAATACTTGTTTGATACCCAACACAAAACACTCCAGAGCCCTAGCAATTACTCAGTGTACCAAGCATCTAGCAGACTCGTATTAGTAAGCTACTATGCAGAAAATAAGCTCTATCTCAGCCAAAATCAGTGCAGCTGTACAACAATATCTTGTGTCTATAGTAAATTCAGTGAGTTATTGCCACACTGACTCTCATTCTTTTGGAATGGACCAATGTAGATCATAATCACAGAATCATAGGGGTTGGAAGGGACCTCCAGAGATCATCGAGTCCACCCCCCTGCCAAAGCAGGTTCTCTACACCAGGTCACACAAGTAGGTGTCCAGGCAAGTCTTGAATATCTCCAGAGAAGGAGACTCCACAACCTCCCTGGGCAGCCTGTTCCAGTGCTCCGTCACCTCACCGTAAAGAAGTTCTTGTGCACGTTTGTGCGGAACTTCCTATCAGCAGTCTTCTGACAACACCTGGACAGAAATATGACACAACTCATCTCCCAGCAATAAGCATTTCTGGAAGAAAACTTCATGAGGAAATGCACATTAAAGAGGAAGTATTGTGACAACATCACCAGACACGGTTACTCTAAAGCTTTCCATTTTCAACCCTCAATTATTAGCAGCCATCTACACTAAACTTCAGCTTTCAGGATATTTCTTGTTTACACAGAAGCTATGCAGGTAACTGACTTTTCTGGTTGATAGCTACTTTGAAATTGAAAGCTTTTGCAAGAATGTGTGACATGTCTTCGCGGGCATTTGAAAAGCAAATACCACTCAGTGAGAGTCACCACACAGTGAAAAAACAAGAGAAGCCCAACTTTTCTAAGCCATTTAATTTACTTTGTCACAGTTACTTGATGTGTTTTAGCTCCATTAACTGAGATCAAGAAAATAAGATGTAGTACAATAACCAAAACACTTTCCTAGAAGAAGGCATTTTGCCAAAACATTGCAAATTGAAGACAGGAAGGAAAGTTGCTGTTATCCACAGCTTTTCTTTAATCTTTCTGATGTTTTTACTTTTAGGCAAATCAAACCTAGATCTGGGATCTTTACATACACTTGAATTCAATTTTAATATCATAATTTTCTCTTGAAATATCCAAATCTCTGCTTAGAGTAGAATGCTTTCTAGTATTTTGACTGCATCTTAGCTAACTGGGAAATAGGATTCTTACAGGAATATAGCAAAATACCTAAATAAAGAGCGTGCATGTATATATATTTCTTCATGTATATATAAAATCTAAAAATCTCACAATTATGGAAAAAAAAAAACACCAAGTGATATAAGCATAACTAAATGCAAGGAGTATTCAGTATAATTCTGATTCTAGAACAAGTTCACAACTTAAATTTTATTCCACAATTGAGTTAATACTGAACCTGTAATCAAAAAAGTTAAAATATTGACTTCCTCAATGTTCATGTTACAATTGTCATTGGTCAAAAAGAACTCCAAATAAAGTGTTCTGAAAAGTGAGAACATTAAGTTATCAAAGCAGGTAAAACTGTAGTCAGTGAGATACTACAGTTTGTTATTACAATTTAAAACAAATATTTAAATATTGTTTAATTAAAATCAGTATGAAAGCCTTACTTTGAACAGAGGATAGTCTGAACAATCTCCAGAAGTTCTCTCATCCAGCCTAAATATCTTGACCAAGAAAGAACACTTAAACTATATTGCAAGCAAGCTTGCTACAAACCTGCTGTGTATTCACAGCTAAGCAAAATAGTACATTCTTTACTAGCGAAGTATAACAATAGTGAGCATTAAGAAAAATCTAGGTGTTTTTATTTCTAAATTTCTCTCATTTACTTGGCATGCATTACCTACATCTCAGCTCCAGACATAAGAAAACAGGCTACCTTATCCACTATTAATTTGTTAGCTAAAGTCCATCCTGCTTTTGACTGAGCACACCATACTTATTTTTGAATCCAAGATAAGAAATTTCTATGTTAAAGAGAATAGCACAAGACACACTCTCAGATTCTTAGGAGCCACTGCAGAGCTGTGTAACGCAGCACCAGCCTGCAGGACAAGAGTGCTTTCAGGCGTTAAAAGTTAATTTACGTCTCAGTAGAAGCGAAGTACAAACAGTGCAACATCAACTCACTTCGGTATTGTCTCCTGTAGGGGTGTGAGGAAAACAGTTACCCCACAAG
Organism: Phasianus colchicus; assembly: GCF_987193195.1. Lineage (NCBI taxonomy): Eukaryota > Metazoa > Chordata > Aves > Galliformes > Phasianidae > Phasianus > Phasianus colchicus. The sequence continues at coordinate 28,943,933 of NC_143439.1, forward strand.
AAGCTGATCACATGTCTAGCAAACTTTAGATCAGACAGCAAGCCAGACAAAAGACCTTTTAGGAAGCTAAATCCCTGCACTACACAAAGGACGCATCCAAAACTCCCCTGATATTTTACTTCGTACCTCCTGAGAGACTTTTCCGTAGCAGTTTCTCCTCAGTTCCACTCCCCTACACAAGGCCCGCGTGCAACCAAGCTCTCCAGAGCCTAGCTTTAAGGGCTCTGACCATGTGTCCACCTAAATAACTGCGTTGTCTGCGGGGGGCCAACGAGCCCAATGAGGTGTGGTTTCAGAATCAGCAGCAGCTGTTGCTCCTCTCAGTAGCAGAGTCACACACAGGTAATTGTGAGGTGCTAACAGCTGCGTAGTGCGCGAGCTCCATCAGGGTTGTCTGCGGGGGGCCAACGAGCCCAAATTGAGGCGTGGTCGCAGAAACAGCAGCAGCTGTAGCCCTTCTCAGCACCAGAGTCGCACAGAGGTAATTGTGAGGTGCTAACTGCTGCGTGATGCGCGAGTTCCATCACGGGTCAGCTGCTTCTGGGCAGGAGCAGCGGACGGGTCTGCCTTCAGAAGCGCCAGGTGAAGGCCGATGGACGAGCTTATCGTTCGAGGTAGGTCTGATGTTCTCGTTTTTGAAATGACTCCTGCTTTATTGATCTTTTCTGGAAAAGTAGGTAGGAGAAAAAAGATCTGGGCCTGCTACAAACTGCAACTAATGTTATCTTTACAGTCTGAAGAGCTTCTTGTGGTGTTCCACGAGGAGCCCTGCAGAGAAAAGTATCAAATACACGAGACGGTTCTAACAGCAGACAAAACTTTCATGCTATATGCATTACAGCTAGAAGCCTAAGTACCTATTTTCAGTAAGGTGTGTGTGTGACTATTTGCATATGCAGACTCAGTTTTTTTCTGCAGAAGAAGTATGAAATTAATGCTTTACCACAGATTCTCTCTCCTTGAAGCATATCATGCTACCTAGGGTTATGAAAAGGGTCATAAAACAAAAATTCTTTCTGGTACAAGAATGTGTGTCTACCGAGTTGTGGTTAGGCAGAAAAAATTGCTTGGATGTTTTTCCTTTGCTGCTCCCAACAGCAAAGAACAGCCCAATGAAATGTATCTTTTAGGTACAGCATTGCAGATGATTCCTAACGGACCTGCAATGCTGAAACAATAAGGAAAGTTAAGTCCATTATGTGGTGCTAAAGAAGTTTAGTCCTAGAGAAAATAGATTTGACTGTTAGTCAACAAAAGTTCTGAAGCTTAACTAAAACTCTTTTTCTTAATGATTGTCTGAAACATATATGGAATCTAGCTAAGTTTTAAGTTTTGTATTGGAATTAAACATTAAGCTAATATGACATTCTGGTTTTATTTAATTGCCTAAAATTAGAGGTAATAAAGTTTACAAGTATTTTCTTGCTCATTAACACTTTCATTGTTGTGAAGCCTTGGCAATCTAAGCCTCAGAGAATGTCAGCAGTTCAACAAGCACAAAACGCGTAAGCTCTGAGTCTCAGATCCCAGGCTAAGGAGTGAAGGGTCCTGATGTGGATTATTCCTCAGATCAGACTCAGTCCATTTCTCACACATACTCAGAATGTGCAATAGTTTAGCCCAGTAGTTGGTATAAATTGATATAGCTCTGTTGATAATAGCCACTCTGAAATGCAGCTGCTCTTACTGGAGTTTACAGGATTTCTGAGCATCTAGGAGACTGCCTCAGAATGGTTCTCTGCTTCATTGACTCACAACTATCGTTTGGCCAAGCATATGAATGTAGTTCTGACATCAACCTGAAAATCCATTATCTCTTTGCAACAGAGTACAAAGCACTGAAACATACAAAGAGGGAGGGGAAAAAAATCAATGCAGTCTTCTAATATTATTCCAGGCATCTATATAAAGTCTGCACATGTCGTTTTCCATTCCTGATTTGCTGTCAGCTATCAGTGGCTTGCTGGACAAAAGAGAGAGTAGAAGAGAATGGGTGATAAGTGCATACAATGTCTTGGTGAGTGGGCAATACTGTGGACATACTGCTGGAGTAATACTGGGATCAGCAGTGTTATGCTTCATGCTTGTGGAAACTTTGCTTGCGTGTTAAAAGCACAAGAACTGATGTAAAAAGTGCTTCATACAGATATGTAATGTATTGAGAGACACAAGCATGTCCTGAAAAGCTCAGTTGCTGTTACTAAGGGCTACTTAATTTAGAGCATTTCTAGCTATACAACAGCAAAAATCCTCTTTATCCTCCACCATATTCTGAGAGTAGAGTACTGCCACTCAGATGCTGCATCTCCTGCATATGCTTCTCTGATTTAGTATAGTCTTCTGTCAGGAATCCTGGGTAATAGGCATCTGACTTTTCCAGAAGCGTTTAGTCTGGTTTGCCATCTGCACACCTTGATGCTGTCTCAGCTATTGAAGGTTCTCTGTTTAGAGGCCGTGATCTTTTAGATCAATACTTCCTGGCTAACAGCTGAGCCTGTTCTCAGGCATTTCCTCAACCCACAGCTTAAGCTCTACTTAGCAGTTCTCACCTTCCCCCAGTGCTTTTTGCAATTTTTTTCTTCTAAAGTTTGGTGGCACAAAGTACAGTTCTCTTGTTGGTTAATCTTGTTTGTAAATGCTTTTGTCTGTAGCTCATCCATATTCACTCTACTTGATTCTTTTTTTCATCATTTCCTAGATACAAGCTTTTGGAGCACACAAATATGTCCTTTTATCCTATTCTCACAGTTCTGTGGCTCTGGTGCTCATCCATCTCTCTGTAAGGGTTCCTTGTCAGAAAAACACGATACAGGTTGCCTTCCCTCTGCACTTCTTCCTTATGCTTTTTGCTTCCCTCTGCTACTACTTTTCACTTTCTTTACTTCTCTTTGTCCCTTGCTGCTCAGAATTTTACTCTTTGACATTTTTCTGCCATATAACTGAACTTTGCTGTTTTGATTAAAAAAAAATAATAATAATCTGCAGATAATTGGATGATTTTGAAGGAAGAAAAGCATTTAAAAGTTAGACCATCTTGGCTACGCTCCTGGCACCATAACAAACACAAGCTCTTGTGCCAAGAGAAAAGTTAAGCTAAGAAGATGCACTTGTTTAAGTGTGCTTTTCACACTGGTGTTCAAGGAAGAAGAAATCACCAGCTGGAAAACAAATGTTTGCTACCTAATCTAGCTCAAAACATTAGAACTTTGTTCTTTGAAAGTCTTCTGTCAGGAAATGTGTGACTTGAGGGATATAAAAGTATTGGAAATTGGAGATGAGGGAAGATAAATACAGCAGTAATGTGTAGAAAGGAGTTCAGTTTGATGGACTGGCTCGGATCCAGAATTTCTGCACTGCAGTAGTTCTGTGGAGAGCCCATCCTTGATGCACTAAATCTGGATGAGGAAAGGAGATGATTCACCTTTACATATTGCTAATCACCTCAAAACAGAACATTTGCCATACCTCTTCATGTGGCGTAAGCGTATGAGGAGGCAGGAAATACTGTGATGCTATTTGTGACCTCACAAAGCTCATATTTGTGATGCTCATCAGGCTTGCGTACTGATTCTTATTTACATACTTGTGAATATTGGTACCTAGGAGATCATCATCCAATCATCAGTTGGTTTTACTCAGATATTCTTTACTGTTGTTGTGGTTGTCTGCGCATCTCAGAGTTTGCTATGCAGCCCTGTGAAACAGGAAAGCTAATCTCCACTAGGCTGACAAGATGCTGGTAGCACAGGCAAGCTTAGTGGCTTCCTAAAGGTCAAGCGGCCCTGTGGCAGAGTAGGGATGTTTACAGTATGTCTTTTCAGAAGAGGTAGGTACAAGAGGAAACAGAGTTTTGAGGTACTCACATGATGCCTAGTGTTCACCCCCCCCTCCCCAGTGATGACTAGCATTTTTTTTCCTAATGCAGCTATGTCTGCCTGATTAGGGGGCTGGTGTAAGGGAACTGTTAGTTATGGCTTGAATTGGTGATTGAGCACCTGGTGAAGGGGTATGACTGGCCTCTGGAACACATGAAAATTGTTTGCACCAGTACTCCGCATTATCTAGAAGGGGTTGGCCTAGGGTAGATCTACCCTGGGCTCATATAAGAGCCAGTCACTCAAGAGAGGATGTCTTTTGGACTTAGGCTGCTTTCTGAAGAGTGTTGCATAGCCAGAGATTCCTCTTGACCAATTGGGTGAGTTCAACTCTTCTTTCTGTGTATGATTACTGGCCCACATGTGAATTCTTTGCATGGTATAGCCAAAAATAAACCTGTCAGAAGCAGTTTTGCTTACACCATGTTGGGGAGGGAACGTTCATGAGGCTCTTACAGAAAAAACTCATCTGTTCAAATACTGAACAAATACCTATTCAATTTTTTTTTTTCCCAGTTTGGTGTGCATGTAATTATCTTCCCTATTCTGTCCTCCAAAAAGTCTCTCCCGAGTGGGTAGGGAAAAGCTGTGCTGTAGTATTAAAAGATGCGTGAAAAGTATGCTACTACAAACGAATCATTTGATTTTTGAAACATAAATGCAAAGTATCTCTTGAAATGGCATTATGACCTTTTTAGAGGTGAGCTGACTTGGAAAGAATCAGCTAAAAATTAAATTACCTGTCATAACGGCAAAATTTCCGATAGATGCCCTGCTTGTAGCAATTTTGAGCAAGAAAACAAAGAAACTTTTTTTTTTTTTTTTGCAAAGATCTGTTTGAAAGTTTATTTTACTCCTCTAAAGCTAAATTCTGTGTGGAGTTGTGTGATGCGTATGGCGTCCCTGAGTTCCAATAGGTCTTAAAGGGAACAAGGGAGCTCACTGACATCCCAGAAATAAGTGTATCCTTTCCAGACAAAGCTTGAAAATGGACAAAGCATATTGCTTTCTATTCCCTGTAATAGTCAACTGTATAGATATATTTTCAATTGATTTTCATCAACACCATTGAGCTAGCAGGTCAGAGCATGACCATAAAGGAATATTTTACAAGCAATTCATAGAATCACAAGGTCTTGTAGACATGACCTACAAGATGATTTAGTCCAACTGTCCTCCCATCACTTGCTACCACAAGTACTAAATGATATCTCACAGCTCCTCATCCAGATGGTTCTTGAACACTGCCAGGGATGGCGAATCCACCACCTCCCTGGGCAGGCCATTCCAGTGCCTGACCACTCTCTGAGAGAAAAAAATTTTCCTGATGTCTAATCTAAACTACTTCTTGTACAACTTGCAGCTATTTCCTTGGGTCCTGTTTGTTGCCTGGGAGAAGAGGCCAAACCACTTCTCATCATAACCTCACTTTAGGAAGTTGTAGAGTGCAATAACATTTGCCCTGAGCCTCCTCCAGACTATACAATCCCAGCTCCCTCAGCCATTCTTCATAAGACTTGTGCTCCAGACCCCAGTTGGAGTTTGCTTCACCTGTTCGTTGCCCTTCTCTGGACATGTTCCAGGGCATCAATGTCTTTTTTTGTAGTGAGGGGTCCAAAACTGAACACAATACTCAAGGTGCAGCCTCACCAGTGCTGAGTACAGGGGGATAATTACCTCCCTGCTCCTGCTGGCCACACTATTTCTAATGCAGGCCAGGATGCTGTTCGCCCTCTTGGCTACTGGGTTTCCCAGGTTTCTTTCCTCTTCAGTCATCCAGCCACTCAGCCCCAAGCCTATAGTGCTGCATGGGGTTATTGTGGCCAAAATGCAGGACCCCACACTTGGCCTTGTTGAACCTCAGCCCAGCAATCCAGCTTATCTAGATTTATCTAGATCCCTCTGAAGGGCCTCCCTACCCTCAGGCAGACTGACACTACCTCCCAGCTTGGTGTCATCTGCAAACTTACTGAGGGTACACTCAAACCCTTCATCTAGGTCACTGATAAAGATATTAAACAAGATGGGCCCCAGTACTGACCCCTGAGGGATACCACTTGAAACTGGTTGCCAGCTGGACTTAGCCCATTAACCACTTCTTGTTAGGCATGGCCCTCTAGCCAATTCCTTACCCAAAGAAGAGTATACCTGTCCGGGCCATGGGCAGCCTGTTTCCCCAGAAGAATACTGTGAGAGACTGTGTCAAAGGCTTTGCTGAAGTCTAGGTAGAGTACATCAACATTCTTTCTCTCGTCTATCTGGCTGATCACCCAGTCATAGAAGGAGATGAGGTTGTTCAAGCATGACCTGCCTTTCATGAACCCATGCTGGCTGTGCCTGATCCTCTGGATGCCACACACGTGCCATGTGATCTCACCCATATTTGCTCCATATGATTTGTTCCATAACTTTCCCTAGTACTGAGGTCAGGCTGACAGGCCTGTAGTTTCCGGGATTCTTCTTATGGCCCTTCTTGTTGGTGGGAATGACATCGGCAATCCTCTAGGACCTCTCCAGATAACCAGGAATGCTGGTAGATGGCTGAGAGTGGCTCAGCAATCACCCCCACCAACTCCCTTAGCACTCTAGAAAGGAGCCAGTCTGTTCCCATGGACTTGTGACAGTTCAGATAGAGGAGGAGCTCCCTAACTGTCTCCACCTGAATTACCAGAGGTATATTCTGTGTAGCATCCCAGACTAACAGATCAGGGCGTAAAATGCCCTGAGGATAACTGATCTGCCTATTAAAGGCAGATGTAAAGAAGGCATTGAGGACCTCAGCCTCTTCCTTATCCTCAATGGTCACATGCCCTGCTGCGTCAAGTAAAGGATGAACATTTTCCTTGGTTCTTCTCTTACCATTGATATATTTGAAAAATAATTTCTTGTTCTCTTTTACTGCAGTGGCCAATCTGAGTTCAAGTTGGGCTTCTGCCTTCCTAACTTCCTCCCTGCATACCTTAGCAACTTTCTTGTAATCTCCCCAAGTAGTCTGTCCCTTCTTCCAGAGGGCATAGACTCTTTTTTTCTTCTGGAGTCTCAACAATAGTTTCCGGCTCATCCACACTGGTTCTCTTCCCCTACAGCTCGCCTTACAGCATTCAGGGACAGTCTGTTCTTGTGCCTTTAAGAATTCCAACTTGAGGAACGTTCAGGTTTCCTGGACTCCTTTTACCCTTGAGGAGCGACTCCCGAGGGACCCGTGTTACAAGAGTCCTGAACAGGTCAATGTCCACCCTCTTGAAGTTCACGATAGCAGTTTTGCTAGTCACCCTTCTGACATCTCCAAGAACAGAGAATTCTATAATTTCATGGTTGCTCTGCCCAAGACAGTCCCCAGCCTTCACATCTCCCACCAGTCCTTCACTGTTAGTGAAAAGCAGGTCTAACAGGGCACCACCCCTGGTAGGCTCTCCTATCAGCTGCATAAGGAAGCTATCTTCCACACACTCTAGAAACCTCTTGGACTGCTTCCTCTACGCTGTATTATATTTTCAACATATATCAGGGAAGTTGAAGTCTCCCAAAAGAATGAGAGCCCTGCTGATTGCACAACTTCTGCAAGCTGCTCATGGAATGCCTCATCCATTTCTTCATCCTGATTAGGCAGTATATAACAGACCCCCACCAAGATGTTGCCCCTACAGGCCTTCCCCCTGATCCTTACCCACAGACTTTATAATTCCCAACCCCAAGTTCTTCAACATCAAAACAGTCTTTAATATAAAGGTCCACACCACCACCCTTCCTTCCTCGTCTGTCCCTTCTGAAGATCTTATAGGCATCCATCACAGCACTTCAGTCATGGGAGTGGTCCCACCTTGTTTCAGTAATAGCAACTAGGTCATAGTTAGCCTGATAACACAATTGCTTTTAACTGCTCCTGCTTGTTGTTCATGCTGTGTGCATTGGTATAGATGCACTTCAGCCGAGTCATCTGCCTCAACCCCAGCTCAAGCATCGTTTCCCTGGGCTCATATCTTGTGAGCTCTGTTTTGTTCCTTTCCCCCATCATAGCTAGTTTAAAGCTCTTTTGATCCTACACTAGGATTCATCGCCTCTTTAAGATAGATTGGTTCCATGGATGGCCAGAGACTGAGTAAACTGCCCATGATCAAAGAACCCAAAGTTTCTGCTTTGACACCAGCCTCTGAGCCATTTATTTATTGCTTGTGCTTTCCAAGCCCACTCCGTGTCCCTCACTGCCCCGAAGGTATAGAACAAAAAAATCATTTGATCTCCCGCTCCTTGAACTAAATGCCCTAATCCCCTGAAATCTCTTTTCATAGTTTGTAGGCTTCTCTGAGCAATTTTGTCAATGCCCACCTGAACTCTGAATAATGGAAAATAGTCAGTGGATCTAACCATCTTTGGGAGTTTCCTGGTTATGTCCTTCACCTGGATCTCAAGAAGGCAGCAGCACGCTTCCCAATACCTCGGGTCCTGTCTGCATATGGGGCCCTCCGTTCCTCTGAGAAGAGTCACCCACCACGACCCCCTTCTTTCTTTCATGACAGAGGAAGTCTCAAGGTATGGGGGTGACCGCCTTATCTCTCTCTTTCTATATATATATATATATATATATATATTTATATATAAGAGAGATTTATCTATATACCTAAAGGCTCTCTTTTAGGCAGATCCTCCATCGCCTCACCACTCGCCTCCCCTTCAATTTCCAGAATCTGAAACCTGTTTCTTAGAGGGAGCTAGGGAAGTGGGCTAGGCAGGCAGGGGGGCACCCGTGACACTGACTCTGGACTCTCTTCCAAGCTTCCTCATCTGTCAGGTCTGTCCAATTGTGACAGGGCCACCACCTTTCTGGGGGTATCTCCCTGTCACCCTTCCCTCCAGCATTCCAGTGAGTCATTCCACCAGTCGATCTCCCACTCACACTCCCTGATGGTCCTAAGTCTCTGCGCCTCCTTCTTGAGCTCCACCACCAGGATGAGCAGATAATTCTCCTGCTCACACCTCACACAGGTGGAATCCCTGCCACCCTTCTTAGGCTGTAGCAGGCTCAGGCACTCCCTGCAGCTGGAAACGTGAACAGGTACATTTCTGGGTAGGCTTTCTGTCTGAGTCACCATGGTCTTCTTGGAATAAGCCTGCTGTCTGGTGGAGACCAGGTTTAGGCCTGTAGTCTCAGAGGCTGCCATAAAGAAAGCCAGTCTCCTGAGCAAGGAGGGGTAATACTTAAGGTCCTCACCACTTGATCCCCTTCCCACACCTGCAGCTGCAGCACCCTATGGGTAGTGTAGGCTGTTCTCAGTAGGCAACAATAATGGCTTCTCATCTGGGATGCCCTGTAGACAGAAGCTAGCTATTTAGATCTTATTATCAGGTGTGACCATTAAGGGCAGGTGTTTAAACAGTGCGGCTAATGTGCCAGCTCCACCCCTGCTGACTCAGGAGCCCCCCCTTAAGCTGCTAGCTCTCTAGCACAGGCGCAGCACTGCTGCTGGCTTCAAAAAAGCCGTGAAAAAGGGCTTTTTGTTGGCCTTTTTTTACTCCAGATCCTTTGCCCTATGCACTCTTACCTGCTCTAAAGCTAGATTTTGCAGCAAGTATAGCAAAAATAGAGCAAAAAAAAAAAAAAAAAAGTTTTCTATTTCCTGTAATAGTCAACTGCGTAAGTAATGTTTTAATTGATTTTCATCAACGCCATTGAACTAGCAGTTCACAGCATGACCATAAAGGAATATTTTACAAGCAATTATTAAAAACAGTATTCTGCAGGGGTGTGTTTTAGATTCTTGTAATTATGGACTCTGTCAGATTTCGCTTTTTCGTAAATTTTTCACAATTTCTTTGGCTGTTACTTTATTGTAGAGCTTGTGGTGTTTCCACCATTTTGATGAGTGCTTGTCTCTTGCCAAGACCTGTTCTTGGACTCCTGTATTTTGTCATAGTTTCAGTTTCATTCAGACCATCAAAGCAATATTCTAGTACTTGTTGCTATGAATAAAGCTCTGGGAGAAAGAAGCTGACCAGCTGCTTACAAACAGCTCAAAAGGGCTAATATCCAGAAGAAACAAACAGTACTCTTAAAATATTTTGTGTAGAATGTTATAATAATGAAATGAATTGACTAATTTTGTGATTAGGAAATGCTGTTGATGCACAAATGCTGGTGGAATAATGCCTAGAGGGAAGTGACTTCTGGTCATGGTGTTTTTCCTTCCCCATCTGAAGGAAACTGGACAAAAATCCATGCTGCTCTATGAATTGACACTAATTTATAGTGCATTTAAAAAGATGTTTACATAATCCTTTCAAACCTTTTTATTCACTTTAAAAATGTTTGTGCTTAAGTAATAGATGACTCAGTAACTTTGAATATGAATATACTACTTGGCTAACTACTGCTTATCATGGATAACTAAATCAAGCCTAGACAGGTCTTGGTATGACTGACCAGTAGCTGCCATGGTTTTTTGAACGCTATGACTGAAGTAAGTTCTGAAATGATTTGATTACATGTTTCTAAACCATAATTTATGGGGGGAAATGTCTTTGCATGGCCCTGTATTGTTGTTTAGTGAGGTTTTTTTTTTGTTTGTTTGTTTTTGCCATCTGATGGGTTGTAATAAATTTTGTGGTACTGCATGGGAAGGAGGGAGCTTGGAACCTTGCAATTGGCTTACTTTTCAAAAATAATGAATTCAATATCTAATGTGTCCAGTGGGGAGGAAAAGAGAAGTCTGTTAGGATTTTGAACCAGGTCCTCAATGTTATTGCTATGGTTTTACTGGAGCTGTAAAGATGAGAACACAGCTATCTTTGGCTTGGTCTTCACAGTCCTGCACCTTGTGTGTGTAACCAATGCTGCACAGGGCTTTTTGAGTATATGATTACATATAACAAGCAAATGGGAGTAAGGCATGAATCCAGTTCTCACTTAGAAAAGTGCAATGGAGCTAAAGTACCTAGATATTGTTGTAAGAGTGGAGTGCAACACCTTTCTGCCCTGTCCTTTGACTTATTGTAAGTACAAATCAAAAACATGGTATGACTTAAATTACTTTCCAGAAAAGAACAGGTAGCTCTTTTGAAGGAGAGAAAGGAAGGTGACTCCTGCTCCTTGACAGGTTAGTTTTATGATGGCATCTAAGCCATTTGGGCAGTGTTGATTGGCTACTCCTGTCATGGTGCTCTAGCACTGTATGAATATGTCTTGACACAAAGATCACTATGAGGGAGAAGAACACAAACATCTTGTACAAATATGGTTGCCCAAGGGAGATGTGCTGCTTGCGTATCTGTGGAGGCACTACTTTGTGTTGCTGACCATTTCTGAACTGTCATGCCTTAAAAGAAAAAAAAAATGCTGTCGTGGTCTACTTTCTGCCTCATCTTTTTATCTGTAAGACTAAACAAGGAGCATTTAACCTGAGACATTGTCTAGTTTCATTTAAGAAAATCAGACATCTAGTGCTGCTTTCAGTAAGTAGGTCAGAAAATTCCCCTGGGCATTGAACATGCACTTTGTGTAAACATGAGTTGGTAGGCAAATGAACCAAAAAAATGGATGCAGCATAGCTAGCATTTATACATCATGATCTTCTCCCGGAATGAGAAAGGACTGAGAGAAGCTACAGAAATCTTGTTGCTGTCTTACTTCTCTTACATTCTTTGTAAGCTTAGGTGAGATACCAATGTACGTATCTTAAAGCTGTGGTTATCTTGTACTTCATCACACCAATGTAGGCTTGGAGTACTAGTAGCCTATGTGAAGGAGGTCTCAGCTTTGCATGGACTTTAGTGTGATCCTGTTTCAGTAGTCCAGCTCTCCTTGAACTCAAGGGGGTATGTTTAAGCCTGTGGCTTTCATCAGGGAGAAGGGCTTCTGTGATGAAGTGCTGATGGAGCTAAGCTTGAGTCCTTCTTGTTGAGCTCACTGTATGGTGTCCCTCACAGCCTACCTCCCACTGAACTGGGTTCTGAATCCAGTAAAATTCAACGCACTTGCTCTTTTTCTCATTATTTGATAATTTACTAAGAAATTTACTCAGCAATCATCTGTCAGTATTCTGGCTTTCGTGTTCAGATTTTTAGTACTTGATTGTGCTGTACAGTGCCATTTGAAACCTGGCTGCAGGTTTATTGTACTAATTAGAGACTTGTTTTCTTGGAAACAGCTACTTTAATGTGAATTTCTGAGTAATAGAAGTCCTTTGGATGATATTTCCTGTGTATTATACCCTGCTCTATTCAAGAAGCATCTCTTCTGAAGGCTTTTTGAATTACACAGACGTAGAAATTCACCTCCAAAGTGCCCTAGTTAAGCATATCTGGAAGAAAATTACCTTTTCCCCCCCATCATTTTGACAACTTTGTATCTGTTTATTTCACCTGATCTTTAACAGCTGGAATGATTCACAAGTGTAAGCGAAGTTAGAGAGGACCTATTCCTGTTCAGGACAGTGAGTATAACATTGGGCATAAACAACTTCTCTACCCTGTTAAGCTCTAATGGGCATAAGCAGATAGTGAATTAAGCATGTTTTTGTTTCTATCTTGGACTTGAGCATAAGAATATGTCTTGTTGGCTGGGAAGAAGATTGACCGAGGTGCAGTAAGTCAATCATTACACACTTAGGAGAGAGATTACTTATTTATTTCAAGAATGTGCAGGCCTGGATACTCAGTGCTTTTCCACAGATCAAGCAGATATGCTTGAAACTAGCGGCCCTATATTTATATAGGGAAGTTAGTGATTTTTTCCAGTCTTTCTCCTCATGATGACTGGTTAGCAATTTTCATAAAATTATAAGGATTCATTGACCTTTTTTTTTTTTTTTTTTTTTTTGGCAAGTTGAAAATGTCCCCAAAGTATCCTGATTGATTTGTCCTTCAAGACTTGTTGGCTCTGGGACATTGCTGGTTAAGGAGACTAAGGATTTGTTCTTGTGATATTTAATATGGTGATAGATCAGTTTGTTTAGAGTTAGCCTTCAGTGGCCTGACTAGATATCCAAAGAATGGCACTTAAATAGGGAATTCTACATCACTGTGGAATAGGGAGAGACGCATGGATCTGCAGTGATTCCAGCAGTTGCTGTTCTGCTTGTGAGAGAGTGGAGTCTGCAGTTATTCCAGAAGTTTTGGATGTTGGCCTTGCTGAACCTTTCTTATATGTAGCTTAATTCTGTGAGCTGATCTGTGACCTCCCAGCCAGTTACATTTCATGGGAGGGGTCACAGAGCAATAGAAAGGCTGTGCTGTTAGCAGCAGCTGAGAAATGCACATACAGCAGCTTTATTTTGTCTCTGAGCACACAGTACTTTCACCCCAGTACAGAAGGAGCTAAGATAACACATTTCTATGTTAATGTCAGAGTTTAGTTAACATCTCTATAACAACTTATTTTGCAGTTTCTGCTTTTTGCTTGCAATGAAAGATGTACTCCAAAATGGAAACTTCCCGATTCAGTGAAGCAAGATGTGGAACTAATTTTTATGTACTCGATTGTTGATGTTTGGTATCAAGCAAAAGTGTGTCTAGAGAGTAGGAACAAGCTTTCTTATAATCATAGAAATGTGGTAGAAATTTTTAAAAATAATAATGTGTAACACTACCATTTCTAATGTGAACACATCTGCATCACTTAGGACTTTGCTGGTATTCTCTACCAGAGGGAACAGTTCATGTTAATATGTTCCCTGTATATGCTTTGGTTTATTTACCAAAAATTTATGAAGTCAACATTTATTAAAAAGGCGGAGAAGAACTTTCCCTAGCAATTGAAGGTCATTTATTGCCTAAAAGAATGCTTCTCTTTCAGAGCATCTTAGAGGTGAACTATCAACCTTTTCCATGCTTGAGTATAATGCTTTTCTGCAATTTTCTTTTGTCTTTGTCCTTTCATAAACAGAAAAGAATTTGCATAACAATTCAGTATTGTTTCTGTCTGCATTTGGCAGTTGAAATATGCATGCTAGTTGGTTGAGGATACAATTTTTCAGCTTTCTGGTTTTATTGAAAACACAATCAAGCAACAAAACAGAACGCATGTACTCCAGAGCAATTGGGGAGTGCTCTTGAAGTAGGTTTTCAGTGCAATTACTTAATTTAATGATGACTTTGCTGTGTATGCATACCTATTAACAAGATCTAAACAATATATGCTTTTAATAACCCCATGACATCAGTGGCCATAGAAGTTAGCCATTCACTAGCCTCGTTCCACCGGTGTTCTTAACTTCTGGCCATCTAAGATGATGCATATAAACAACTTTTGATGTACTCCAGGATTTCTAGGTGGCCACAGTTTCTTCTGCACCATTACACACATTCTATGAGAATCAGAATTGGATGTCAGTAATTGCCTCTACCTTATTGCTAGCAACAAACCATCCGAGTGAAGGATTTGAGATTCATCATTTAAAACTAAAGCCTCTAATGGAACTTAATCTCATCAAAGCTGCAGAGAACTGTTGCTCTAATAAATGCGATCAGTTGAACTGAAGCTCTGTGCTTTAGCATGGAACCTACTCTTCATCCTTATAATAGGTAGGGTTGTACTGTCATCCATTAGTTCTATTTGCAATGACCTGTTAATTGGACCCTCTGCTTAGTGGGAACAAACTAGTTGGTAACCTATAAAATATTGAAAGTTCAGAAAGGCAAGAGGAGAAAATACATTTTGTCTCTGTAGCAGAACCATAATTAGACACATTATAATTGTGTATCTATTCATAATAACGGCATGTAATTACAAGCAGTCTGGGAAATACACCAGTGTTCATTTTCCGGCCAAGTCTAATTAGCCACATATTTTCAGTGATGTGCACAAAGAACAGAAAGCCATTTAGTATGTATTTCCATGTACTCAGGGCATTGCTGTGCCTTTCTGGTCTCTTTTGTGGTTACTTCAGGACTGCAGATCCTCGTAGAGGACATCAGGCAACTTCACTTCTAGTCTGCTGTCCATGCTGTGTTTGTTGTTCCTCTCCTCAAGCTATTGTCAATAATCTCTGTATGCATCTGTTAACCTCAGACAAATTTGACAGATGAGTCAAATGCACAAAGATATTAAAGCCTTTTAAGTCTGTGAACTACTGGAGTGCAAAGCATCTCCAGTAACAGAATGTACAAAAGATAGCACAGGCCAATGTCAGAGACTGAAATGAATTACAAATCAGTTATTCCTTTTTAAAAACTTCTGATGTTTTCTCTAGTGCTTCACAGAAAGCCTCTACTGGGCCCACCAGCAATAGCAATTAAAACTATGCAGTCCTCTCCATTTACTGGACATTTCTTTCTCTGTAGTGACAACTGCAGAATTAGCATTCTTTTTCACAGTCCAGCATTCTTGCTTTAAAGGGCAACAAAAGTGGGTTTGCAGTAATATCCCAGAATGTGAAAAAAAAGACCAGAAGCATGACAGGCATTTTCCTCCTAATCCTCTCACTCTCAAGATTTTCAGCCAGATGTAACTTTTAAGGATATTATTCAAATAACTGCCAGCTCAAAGACCTTTGGATTTTAAAAGGAAAAAATCAGTATCAAAGACTACAGCTTCCATCCTGCTATTCCTTGACCTGAAGTTTGCTTTTCTACGAGCTAGTGTGGTAAGCAGTTTATTTATTGGAAGACAATATTCGTGCCAATGCCACAGAACCCAACAAGAAAGGGATAGCAGGATTCAGCCAAAAGTGTGTTCTTGACCACTTTTTATCTGACTGTTTTACTATTAAGGCAGCATCAACCATTCAAGTTTTATTACAGATGTGCATCCCCTGGCACTTCCTGGCTTCCAATACCTTTTGAGTTTTTCTATTGTGTCCACCTGTTATGTTCACCCCAAAAAGGGTATTTGCCCCTTCTGGGTATTGGCCTTCCCTCTGCTGTAGGAAGTACATTTCCCTTTCCTTGGGTAGAGATTACCTGATATAGAAAGAGTGCTATTTGATCACCAGGGGTTGTTGTGAGTCCTAGCTGGTGTTTGTAATATGTTTTTGAGACACTTGAATGAAAGCCAGTTTACAAACAGTATTATTAATTGTTTTCTTTGTTATCATAGCATTTTTTCCCTTCACTTTTAAAAAGGCAATCACATTTCCCTTCTGAAACAAGAGTTTCCATATTAAATTTATCTATTCTATCTTTTAAAAAGCTTCTAACATCCCAGGAGGAAAAGAATAGAAATGTCATAGCATAAAATATAATCTCTTCTTTGTGGAAATTTCTGTCACATTTTATCTACATACCAAATCTGCATGTGAATGGACAAGCATTCATGGTGAAGCCATTAAGCCTTCACATTGTGAAAAGAAATAGAGGTAGTTTGAGAAATGAATACAGAAATACAAAGGATGTGTTTTTCCTGCATGATATATGGTATTTTTCTGCTCTGCATTAGTTCAAAATGTGAGTGCATTAGGGGCTGAAAGAAATGGAAGGGCTCAAAAACATTCTGATTGGAAACAGAACTAGATCAGAAAGATGAGTAGGCTTTGATCTACTGTACCTTGACTCCAACCAAACTCAATGAGCCCTTTGTGAGATCATATAAAATGCATGTGTAAATCCTTGCTTGCCTGAGGCAGTCCCAAGTAGCCAGAACTGCAGATTCCCTATCTGCTTACCTCATCCAGACCAATCCTTTAGTTCTCTTTCACAGAAAAATATTATTTTTCTTATTCCCTGATCTTCACAGTGAGATTTATTAAGGCTGTAGCCTTCTTGTCATACCATAGTTACTTTGCAGAAGTGGTTGTATTGACATATCAGCAGTGTAGATTATCTAGCAGGATGACATCAGTCTCATCTTGCTTTTAACTTAAAAAAAAAAAAAAAACAACAAAAAACTGTCAAACCTGCCAAAAAATTTAGGTCAGCTCTCCTGCTGCAAAGCCTTTTTGAAGTATTTATAGTGGTGGGAAGGTGTAGGGAGTTCAGGTGGATATGAATCCCACCTGTTATTTGCTGTTATATTTGTGTTCATTGCTCAGACCAAATGTTCACAGTCCCACTGTTCTGGAATGACTAAGAAGCAATTTACCGTAGTGGTTTTATTTCACATATTTGAATATGAACACACAGAAAGCAATCTACCACCTACTTGCAAAAAATTGTTTAGAGACAATCATCCTCAACATCTGCTGAAAGTAAGAAATGTGCAGGTTATCCTCTAAAATATACTGCCAGGTCCATAGAAATGTGATTTGCTGTGGCTTTTTCACAGCTAAAGGTTTGAACTACCTATACTAGTATACCGTGTGATCTTACAAATCAAGATATGCAAGTTATTAGCAGTGCTCAAGGTAAGATTTTCTAATTATTAAATACATGGCGATGAATTTTTTCCAGGTACGTTTGTAATCTGAACTTATAATTAAGTTGACTTTCAATGTAAACTGTTGAGCTGACCTTTCTGGATGCTTCTGCTCTAAAAATATTCTACAGGGTTTCTCTACTCCTGCCCCATGCATGTTGCTTTCCCATGAGAGATCCTGCTTGTATGTTCACTATTTAAACTTTTCCAGTGGGAAGCAATGCATCTGATGAACAACTCAGAGCCCTTGGGATTTTTTTATTCTCAGCTCTGTAGTGCTGGAAATATAGGATATCTCTGTTAGTGATGCTGGGTGTCTGGTTTTAAGAGTTCTGTAGGAATCCTATTTTCCATACAGTGTGTACTCAGAACCTGCTGATAATTTAGATCATTTAAACCAGCTAAAACCAGATCTGAAAAATTATAGAAAGCAATAGGTATGTTTTAAAAGTAGTATTTTTCATATATATATTTCTGTTTCCTTGAAGATGCAAGAAGCTGAATACCAGGAAGTTAACTGTGTTTGCAGCTGCCTCTTATTTGGCATCCACTCTTTAACTATGTTCATATTTGGTCTCATTGTTTCTTCTTCTCTCAGACTTATTTCCCAGAGTCATGCATCTCATATCTCAATAACTGGGCTTTGGGTAGAGCTTTCTGCTGTTTTGAGCAAGTGGTTACCCAAAGCTCATAAATAGAGCTGCTTTTTATTTATGTTTTGTGGTGGAAAATAGCTCTTATGCTTCCCAGCTCTACAAGGTCTGTCTCATCACACAGAGATGATAGACTAAAAATATGGCTAGCAAAAGTACAGCTTCTTATTGCTGCTTGTAGGAAGTATGACAACTCGCTGTATCTGCCTGTGAATCATCTCATCTCCTTTGCTATTCCAAGTGTGCATAGAAAGCACTTTTTAGATTTTTTTCTGTCAGTGGTAACTTTACTCATGAGCCACCATGCCCTCATTTCTCACCTTGTACACGCAAGATAACTTCTATAGTTCTGTTTCATTGCTTCTGTCTTACAAGTAAAACACAAGAGCAAGACTGACAAGTAGTAAAGAAGCTGACTGTTTCATTGAATGGGCTGTCAAGAAGGGAAGCTTTCTACAGAGCTAGGAAAGAATTAGTTGTGTTTTGACATAGGAAAAACTTCAGCTGTAGCTTGAGAGGCCGTACCTATGAGTTACTATGTATTGAGTGTATCTTAGTAGTAGCATCTACTTCATTCACTCTGCCTAAAAACTGGGAAATCCAGGACTTCTGCCCTTTACTGTTTTTATGACATTAAAGGACATAGGTTGATTACATTTCTGCTGCCTTTTCGGTTTTTCAATTGTTGTGAAGTTAAGACTGTTCTGTAAGACTGTACGTTTTTCTTTTTTTTCTATTTTCTTGTCATTTTTGTTCTGGACGACCAAAACAGTTTTAATAGTGTTGTACTGAATGGTGTTTTCCTTTTAGCTGCAAGAAGGGTCACTGTATGGTGTAAAAGTGCTTTATGAAGCTGTGTGACTTGATTTGAAAACAGATGAGGGAGGGATGTAAGGTAATGTAAGTAAAATCATAAAATGAATTTTATGAATCATTAATTTTGATAACTGATTTTATTGCTTTAGAAAATTATTATGGTAGTCTGCTACAAAATACTTCAACTAATTTAAATTTCAGAACAGTTATTTTTTTTGCAAATTGTTGTAAGCAATATTTTTAATCAACGAAGTGGAGCTAATTTAGATTTCAAATGCTTGAAAAATGATGAGTTTGCTAAGATAAGGTTTTCTATTTTCTTGCTACTTTATTTTTACTGTCATTATTGAGAGGAGGACTTATATAGAGTGACAATATAGTTGTCATAATTCATGCCAAAAAATAGCTCCCAAAACAACAACAACTAGAAATAAAAATAACAGCAAAACACAAAACTCAACCCTTGTTGTAACACAAGTTACAACAATGTCTTTATAGAAAATGTTATTTGTATTTATGTGGTGGCAGTGACTGAAGTTCAAGAGCTGAACTTACTGTGCTGTCAGTAGATTCAGATCATTTAATTTCTATCTCCCTTTACCCATGAGGACTGGCTTGTGTACTGAATTAGAAAAAAAGTTTATAAAATGCTATTTCTTCCCTGGAAAATAATTCCTCATTCTATACATGTGCATTTTCTCCTCTTTTCTAACATAGTTGTTTGGGCCAGAATAAAATGGAAAGTAATAGGAGCGACTCTGGGTCTTGTGTCTTACTTCTTCACTAATGTCCCAGTAACAAAAAAAACCCTCCAAAACTCATGATACAAACTGCTAAGGCTACTTCTCTTAAACACATCACATCCTCACTCATCTGTATGTTGCCATTTAACTTGAGACTATTGTTTCCGAGTAGGAAACCCCTAGTTCCTCACATTCCTATGGCCTGGCCAGGGTTCACGCCATCCCCGCTGTGATCCGACCATCTCACCACGTGCACACCAGTGTGATGTTAGGCAGGATGGCGTTTATTGCAAGCGAAACAGCAACTTATATACTTTACATGCTTATCTATGTTACTATGTCCATGTGAGTTTACTCATGTCTAGTACATCTAGGCCTCCAAGCGTGCGTCCCTTATCACAGAGCAGGGGAGGTCCTATGGTGTCACAGCCCGATACCCCGCAAACGCCTACTGCAACAGACTATATTGTATCATGCTCCATGTTCTTGAACAATATTCTGGATTATTTGTGGGGATGGATCTGAAATTAGTCTGTCCAGTCATATGCTTGCATTGGGCTCTAATCAAACTGCTAAAAGAACCTTAGGCTTGTTTTTTCACCTCTCTTTACTTCTGAGACACCTCATTCTGTCTAGTGATTTGGTGTTGTTTTTTTTTTTTTTTTTTTTTGAGCAATGTGTTGCATCTCAGACTGAGACTGAGCTAATGTGAAAGAATCTCTGTCTTTCTGATGAATTACAGGAGTGGAGGGACATTAAACTATTCAAGGATGGAAAACAAGCATTGGAAACTCCCATACAAACTATTGTTGTCTTTCTATCTGCTGTTTTGTTGCTGAAAACACTCCTAGGACTACCTGTTCACTTCTGCATCCCAAGTTACTCCATAATGTCTCGGTCTCAATGCAGAGCAATATGATGAAACCATTTGAGTTCTCAAGTCACTGGCAACCTGTCTTTGGAAAGATGTAAGTGCCTAAACATATTCATCCTTCAGATAATGTGAGCAGCCCAGAATACTTTAGTCTCCTCCATGATTTTTTCCATGCCTGTCTATATTCCTCCCTCTGGCTTTGTTTCCTGTCTCAATGTCACTCTAAATTAAATATATTTCCTTCCATTAAATCAGTTATCTTTGCATTTGGGATGTGCTGTCATTCTTCTGTATGTCTGATGATCATAGTCTTCTGTAAGCTTCATTTGCCATCCACCTCAGCTTTTACAAATGAGCTCTCCTGCCATCATATGCAGTAATGTTTGTGCAGGTGTGAGTGCATGTAACTGCTGAAATACCACTTCATTAATGTAAAGCCTGGAGGCTTGGGTAGATTCTCAAGGCTCACTGATATCAGCACAATTCTTTCAGCTTACAACAGATGAAAAACTGACCCAGAGTTGTTCTTCCTGACTCCCTCCTGCAAATCTCGGGAAAATATCATGTGCACATCATGCAAAAGAACCTTGTTCTGTCATCTCCTTAAGCTGATGATTAGCACAGACAAATGATATCATGAAAGGAAAAAGGAAATGTCTATTTCTCATTCCAAAAATAAGGCAACAGAAATAATGCTTGTGTGAGATGACTGATCAAGAAAACTAAAGGTAAATCATAACTTGCTCTGAACCAGGTACTTTTAAAATTGCAGAACAGACTTCACTAAAAGGTAGTGAGATTATGGTTCTTAACAATGGGTTTTTAAAGGCACGTGAGATTAAACTTGAGTTCTGTTTTCTCTCTGTATTAGCTGGGTTTCTACTGCACTGATACTCTATGTGGATGAAGTGGTAATTCCTCTTAAAAGCAATAGAAGTCGGATATTAAAAATACTGCTGTTAACTTCAGTCAGAATTCATATGTTTGGATGCAATTATTTAAATCACTTGCAGGTGCTAAGAGTGTGGCCCAAAGTGACTTAAAAATCTGAAGCTGTGTCCAGTAGGACACATTTTTGTCTGAAATAAGAAACATGAAGTATAGCTGCATGAATGTATATCTTTGTTTTGAGAATTAGCTTTTAAAACAACCTACTTCAATCAAATTCAACAGAATGGAGGAGTCAAAAATGTGTTTGACTTCTTTCATTAAAAAGCCTAAGTAGCCAAGAAAGAACCTTGTAAAAACTCCATTAAAGAAAGACAGCTGTATATTTTCTCACAGTATCTGCCAGAGACATGAATGACCATGAAACCAAACTTGAGCATTTTTGCACTCAGAAATCTCCTGGTAAATTTAGGCTTTTAACTACTCTGGCACAGGCCTCTAAAGACCTTTTGGAGGCCATTTGCATATGCTGGATCCAGTCTATTATTATTTTTGAAAATGTTGTCAGGTCTTCCAGGAAAATTGAATGCAAGCACTTAAAGATTTACTCCATGAAAGTTGATTAATTAATTTTCTGTAATGTTTTCCATTGGATGTAATTTACTATAATGAATCTATCAGGACAGTTACTGTAGTGATACAAATACAACTTGAAGAAATGCAGTGTCAGCTGATGTTAACATCATTCCCTACATTGTGCTGGAGATTGACTGAGAATGGTTCATTGCTAGCTGTTGTGATCCCCAGTAGCATCACAGCTAATTTGTGGAAGCAAAGGTGCTTGCTCACTAGCCACTGGCTGTGCAAGATATCTGACAATGCTGCCTCTGTAACATCTTTGGAGCTTGGCAGTGGCCCTTAAAGGCTAAATGTGAGGGGACATAGCAGCATGGAGTATAAGAGTGTGGTTTTTTTTGGTCCTTCACTTGTTACAGTTATTGGAAAACCATTGCTTGCTCACGTCTCCTCTGTAGGTAAAGTATGAGGTCCTGCATGAGATTCCACAGGTGGCAAATGACACAGTAAGGGAGAAGATTGGCAAGTCCATCCCCCCATGTTATGAAGTGTGTCCTTACAGATCCCCAGTGTAGCTTTCAGCTTGCTTCCATGCTGTCATGAGTTGATCCAAATTGCAACAGTTGATTTAGCTCTGTCTGTGCTTAAATGTATGCATTTAGATGGCTTTTACTATACACATACAGTATTTGTTCTTTTGTTCATTCTTTGGTTTTACTTTGATTTCATCTTTTACTTATTGACAAACTCGGTTGTTTTGTTCCTTCAACGCGCCATTAATATTGATGGTTGTTTTTTTTTTAATGTTGAAATATAACTGGCTTTCTTGATAATGCATTTGAGTTTCAGCTCCCATCATTTTCTGAGGGTTTTTGAATTTGGAATGATGATCTGGAATGACAAACTGGAAATCATAAGTATAACAAGACAATAAAATGTCCTCACATAGTCTTCTTTACTGATAAAACTTGGGAAGGCAGACACCAGACATAAACCAATTCAGGCTTTGGAAGGGTTTGATCTTAGAAAATTCTGTTTCTTTTGTACTTGGTTCAAATGCAGCATTTTTGGAGTGTGCACTGCAGACCCAAAGGCTAAAGATTGTGTGACTGCTCTGAATGGAGGCAGCTAGCAGTGGAGTCCAGTTGTCTTCCACTGCCTGTCTCTCTCCTGAGGATGTGATGACAGTAGCATGCCAGCTCTCCAGGATTGTTTACTTACTGTATGCCATGACAAGACCTCCCTTTTCTCTAAGCAATGTCTTCTAAATGGATCTGAAAATAATCCAAAGGGACATCTTTATTGCTTTTAGAAAGTACAAAAATACATAGCCTTAAAACATAGTACTCATGAGGTGGTTTGAATAATGCACCTCTTTCTTTAAAAATAGTTTCCAGATAATGTACCACAAGGGAAACTTTTTATGCCCTTCGAGGCATTTTCCTTGCATACTGCATATCAGCTCTGAGATGCATGTAATTTTCTAACCATATGCCTTACATCTAACATTTCTTCTGTGCACATACAATTTCCTTATTGCTTATTTTTGTGGGCACTGCCTCTGTGTGTCCATTACATAGATTAATGTTAACTATCTCAATGTTTTTCATTTAGAATACAGCTGTATAGATCATAGAATCATAGAATGTCTTGGGTTGGAAGGGACCAAGGATCATGAAGTTCCAGTCCCCCTTCCACAGGCAGGGACACCAACCTCCAGATATGATATTAGACTATGTAGCCCAGGGCCCCATCCAACCTGGCCTTGAACACCTCTGGGGCTGGGGCATCCACAACCTCTCCAGGCAGCCTTTTCCAGCACCTCACCGCTCTCTGTGAAGAACTTCCCCCTGACATCCAATCTAAATCTTTCCTCCTTGAGCTTAAAACAATTCCACCTTGTCTTATCACTCACGACTGTAAAAAGTTGATTATCCTCCTGTTTATAATCCCCTTTTAAGTACTGGAAGGCTGCAATGAGTTTTCCTTGCAGCCTTCTCTTCTCCAGACTGAATAAACCCAACTCCTTCAACCTGTCTTTGTACGGCAGGTGCTCCAGCTCTGTTCATCTTCATGGCCTTCCACTGGACCCTCTCCAGCAGCTCCATATCTTTCCTGTACTGGGAGGGGGGTGCAGATCTGGGTGCGATGCGATACTCCAGCTGGGTCCTCATGAGGACAGAGTAGAGAGATATGATCATCTCCCTACAATCGTCTCTGCTGGCCACCTCTCTTCTGTTAGAGACCAGGATACCATTGGTCTTTCAAGCTGCAAGAGCACACTGCTGGATAGTGCATCTTATTTCTCTCCACTGCTGTACTATTTAGTGCTGCTATTTGGTCTGTGTTTTTTTCTATTTTCAGTGATGTATTCTTTTTCAGCATGTTTTTCTTAGTCTAAGTCAGTTCTTGTGAGAGTTAGCTGAAAGGATAAGCAGGAATATAACAATGGAATTGGGATGAAGCAATGAAATAACAGTACTGTTGTACTACACTAGAAATAATTTGTGGGATGTTAAGATCAGAAATACTTGCAACCCGAATGTACAGGAACTGAAAATGTGAATTGCAGTACAACATCTCTCTGTGCTTAGACTGAGGTTCCCTGTCACCAGTCCTGCTATCTGTGTATTAGTAGCATATATATTTGGTCAGCTGACAGGCAGAGTGGTGACACTGAATTAGGGAAATTAATCATTTGTATTTGGCTGCTTCTTGTGACATGAGAAAGGGAGCTGAGTTATTTCACTGCTGTTAGGACTCTGTCACAAGACCACCTGCAAGGGGCACTCTAGTATGTTACACCTTGGAGAAGAATGTCTGAATAGCTTGAGCAGTATTTTCTGAGCCATTACAGTTAAGCTACGCTGCACACTTGGTTCTATGTGTTTAGAACGTGAATTGCTATCTTGAGAGTGGCTCAGGGTGTGCTGAAGATACAGTTCTCTGTTGGTGAACCTTGACCAGAGCCCACATCATATCAATTGCTTCAGTAAACAAGGAAAGGTAGTTTGGATTTCATGGATTTTCTTGAAAAGTAAGTAAAAAATTAGATGTGTGCGAGGAACTAAAGATGCTAAGCATTTGCGTATTTGATGTACTTAAAGAAAAAAAGATCCTTTAATATTTAATAGAAGTAATTATGCTTTGTGACCAAGACTGGATATATAACCTAAATGATTTCACAGCTTTTACTGCCTTGTCTGTATTGAATTTTCCTAAAGAAGAAAATAAAAACCACCTCAACGTGTGTTTGACAGGCTGAATCCATTGCCGAAACATGTGCTGCACAGGTATAGGGAAGGATGACGGGCTGCTTCTTCTGTTTATCCAGGGGATAAACGTCAGATATCCATCAGTTGTTCAGTTTTTCCTTTGTTTGAAAGACTATGAAGTGTAGGACTGTGTATTATAGAAGAAGCTTAAGGTGATGAAGTCAAACACACAAATATGCCTCTACCATCCCATCTAAGCAAGAATGTACCTGAATGGTGACTTAAGGAAAAAAGACATTCTCCCTCAAGCATTACTCTTGCTAAAGGACAGCGTGTAGGCTTGGTCCAACATGAATGTATTTTCGTATCCCTTTTTTTTTTTTTCTGCAGTTTAAAATTATCACACTTGAACAAAGTGTTCCCAACTTGTTTATCAAGGAAATTTTGGGATAATTTTTGTCTCTTCATCCCTCTCACTGCCTCACAAAGGGCAACATAGGTGAGGTGGATTTAGGAGGAAGTAGTGATTACTCTACCCTAAGACTGAGAGGAATCCAAAAGAAAGAAGAAAATTGGAATGATATGTAATTCCTGTAATATTTATGCTAGTGGAAACAGAGAAAGGTGTTGATGTCATGGCACCTCCCATGGCTTTCTAAACACTACCTTTCTGGTGGCAAAGCTTTTAGTAGTCTAACTTACATTGTCACTTAATTCTGTATATAGAGGAAAGACATCAAGACCTTAGTGCTTCCCTTTAGTTTCACAGTAAGTCTGAAGTTTTAGAAAATTTCCATTATTGTAGCAAGGTGTCAAGGGTAAGTTTTCTATTTGAAAACATTATGATCAGCTCTATTACCTACCAGCCATTATTTCTTTAGGTATCACTTGAAAAGAGATTGAGAGTTTTCTCCCAGGTGGGAAGCTGTAAAAATGTTGGCATTCTCAGCAGTCTTAGGTTTGGGATAATTCAACTCTGAGTAGTTTATCAGTAAACTTTTCAAAATAATCTCTGATTTGGAGTTCACAGCTTAATCTGTAATGTACACAGTAATTGGTCAGTGAACTTATGCAGTGAGGAGTACAACTCAGTAATCAACCTGGGTGCATCTGGTATTAAGAGAAAGACTTCCATGCTGACTTATATCTTAAAATATTGCCCCTGATTTTTTTTCCTCATGGTGAATTTCAGGAAAATGTTCATATTAAAAAAAACAAATTTTGTAGTTATTAGTGATCATTCCTTAAGTAGGATATTAAGTATAACTTTTTGCTGGTGTTTTTCAGCTGTTAAAAAAAAAAATTAGACATTTCAGTTCTGTATCAGAATAGAAAGTCTAGGTAACAGGCATCTATATGAAATGAAATCATAAAGGTAATAATGGAAATGCTTATATAGAAAAGTATCACACTTCAGAACAGTATTTTGTTATGTTTACATAAACTGGGATTTTATGCTTTAGAGTTCTTTAATGGAGAATAAAAAACACATCATTTTTCTATGATGTGTAAAAAAAAAAATATATATATATATATTTATATATATATATAAAATGCAAAAAGTGGCAATTAGTCTTAGGTCTGAATTTATTCCCTGACCTTATGCACTAAAGTGAGATACTGAAGCCAGAAGACCAGTCATTCAGAGATTCTTCATTCAGTGGAATGAGATAAACACAGGTAGACCATGATATTTTTGTTTCTGCTTGTTCTTTGCCTATGCTAGACTTTCTTAAGTGATTTTACAGGGAGTTGAGAACAAGGTTATTTAATGAGCTGCACAAGGCTACTTGAGGGAAGTCTGCACCTTAGGCACCTTCTTGGTCTTTGATTGGGTTTTTCAAGAGACCCCTATTTCAGCTTTAAGACAAAAGTGGTTGTAATTAACAGCTTCCCGGTAGACTCCCATCTAGTTGCTAGACTGAAGAGTCTTGAGAAGAGTATAAAGTAATCCCATTTTTATCTCAGGACTGCCATTAAATTGTGGCTTCCATTGTTCAAAGATTATCCAAATAGCCCTAATGTACAAGCTGACAGCATGGACCAGCATCCAATGCAGAAAATCTCCTGGCTGAGAAGGGAGAGTTGTGTCCCTCAGTGGATAGGCACTCTTTTGTGTTCCCTGCCTTTAAGTGAAACCAGTGAGGGTAGAAGCCTGACCACTAACTTCTCTACAGATTGTTTGCTTTCTTAGTGGCACAGTTCAACTGGCACCTTCTGTGAGAGCAGGGTCTCTAATGCCCATCTGCTGTTCAACTATTTTATTTAATAACAGTTGATGCCAAGCTCTAGTGCAACTCTCTGGCATATAGCAGCCTTTGAGCATGAGGGATTTCAGATAAAGAACAGAACTGAAACTGAGATTGGCTGATAAAAACAGATATAATGAATCAACAGCCTCCTCATACACTAAGTAAAAGGCAAACCTCAATTTGTTGCAGATTGCAGGTGGGCTAGAATCCAGTGATCCGTACCAATTGATAACGGGTAATTTGGAACAAGTTTGTGGTTTTTTAAAAATTATTTTTAAGATCCACTGAATGCTTTGTAGAGTCTGAAAAAAATTCCACGAGAATGTAATTCAGCTAAAATATCTCTTGGTAATTAATGACTCATGGTTTTTTTCCTCTTAAATGGACGCATTTG
Source organism: Phasianus colchicus (assembly GCF_987193195.1). NCBI lineage: Eukaryota > Metazoa > Chordata > Aves > Galliformes > Phasianidae > Phasianus > Phasianus colchicus. The sequence continues at coordinate 28,971,501 of NC_143439.1, forward strand.
CATGCAGACAGTGTCTCACTTTATGTGAGCCCTTCTGTTCCCACTGATCTCTCAGCTGAAGTCATAAGCCTTTGTTTGTGACATCAGCATGGGTTGCTGTGTAGGTGATTATAATGTTAAGGAGAGCACATTATATCTTCAGGTGAGGAATGAACAGCAGGAGCAGACAAATTAGTAAGTTGCAAACATACTGCTTGCATGCAAATGCCTCCATTGTCAAAACACAAATGTTTAAAAGAAAGATTTGCAGAATGTGGAACAGGGAGGCAGAAAATAATGATAATCAGATTGACTCCTCAAGTTTCTTCAGGAACCACTGGAATAGTTAAAGGGGAATGTACATGACTTCTTTGTGAGCATAAGGTTTTGGGGTTTTCTGGTTTGTATTTGTCTTCCCTGTGGAAAAATACCATCTGCCCAACTTTTACAATTTCCACTTCCCGATTGTGCTCTTCTGTCAGCAGGCAGCTCTGTTCAGACGCAAACTGGCTGCTCAATGTCTGTGTTATACAGTAGAGTTCTTCCTCTCAAATGAAACTTCAGAAACCCAGCCAGACTTGAAGCTCATACACATCAGTGTATTGGGACAATCGTGCACACAGAAGGTATAGGAAATGTATAAGGATGTTAGAAGTGATTTCAAATATGTGCATATAAATCGTGTGCTTCACACATAGCCAGTTGAAGTACTCCTCAGAACTCTAATAGTACTGAATAAAATTTGGTGCTACATATTGCCATGCATGTGATGGACTCTGGAAGCACTTTGTAAATGGATGATTTAATTACACAGTGACGAGGGAAAAACACCACAGTGGTTGTGTTCAGTAACAGCTTACTGTTAGGTTTGCATTTTTCTCAAAAAAGGACTACTAATTGTAGATTAGCTTCTTAAAATGCATCACAGAGTATTTTATTTTTTGCTAATTTGATGTACCAGTTAACTGTCACAAACAGTGTTGATAACTGAGTAATACAAATGTACTTCTAATACTCACTTTACTTAGCTGGTATACATTTGCATTTTTTTCCTGGCCATCTCTTGCTACTAGGAGTAACAATTAGAAATAATTGTGACTAGAAGCATCAAGGCTCTGCTTCACTAGATATGGACAAGAAAATAAATTATTCACTGCCTTAAATAGTTTAGGATTCTGAAGATACCGGAATGGTGTTTTATTGAAAAATTACTAGAGACATATCACACACTGAGGTTTTAATCATGCCTTTTCTACTGTCTTAAATGAGAGTTGTGCTAAAATCCTATTCAATAAACTGGAAGTAGCATTTGAAGGCAAATTGGATGTCTTCAGCATATGCACCATGTCTACATTTGTATAGGAGCTGCCTATTGACTGTATTTCTTATTACTTGTATTGATTGCTACTATTTCCTCTTTTGTTTGCTGGTGTTGCCTAGGAGATGTCTGATTTTTTTCAATAAAAACAGCTCTCAAAGTGAAAAGAAACTTGAAAGGCTTCAGAAGCATATTTCTTAGTTGATTAGAGATGGGTGGAATTCAAATACTGTTCTTACTACCCTCATTAATTTAGTCTTTTGTACCACACAATGAGAAACAGTCTTGGAGGAAAGCACATAACACACCTGGGAGTCCTCTCACCAAGGAGTGTTAACATAACTGAACCCATGTTATGCACTGTACTGCTGCTGCTGGTAAGACTGCTCTTTCTCTGTCAGTGAGGCAGCCTTGATATATCTATCAGCCAGGTGGGGGTAGAGTCTTATGAGAAATGAGAAACTAGCTTGAGGGGTTGCAGTTGTTGGAAGTAACAGGAAGGATTCTGGCAGCATTTTAGGATCAGCTGAGGTACACTTCAGTACAAGAACATATGTTTGTGTTGAGGTGTATTTGGGATTGTACAGAGAATGTTCATTATTCAGTCAGTAGCTTTCTATAATCTACTTACAAAGCTATTACTAAAGCTGATCTGCAAATGATCTCTTGTGAGGATTGGATATAGGGCAAAAAAAAAGTATTCAGAGGTGCTTAGTGAAAGGATGTGTATGAGGAGAGTGTCTGCTCCTTTGGAGTAGTTGGTCAAGGGTCCTTTTCCAAGACAAAAAAGGGAGACAGTGGATGGGCACAGAATCTGGTCAGTCATGCCAATTAGAGAATATTGGGGGATATTGTTTCCAGTGGGGTTATCTGATGGGAGAGACTCTCACAGTGGGAGACATCATCAGAATCACCAGAAACAAACATCGTAGGGTACAAGCTATGGGTACTGCTTTGAGGAAGCATAATCCTTACACCTGATGAGACTGTGAACCAGTTGATCCTGAACTGGAAGGAAGTAGAAGAGCAGAACTTTGCAAATTCATGAAGATTAACCTCACTTAACAGTTGGCTCGTGCTTTGTTTAGCTATGTAGCATTCTCTGCTTGTTTAAAGACATACAAGTGCTAGATCATAGAGATTAATATGTGTGGATGCAGTCTACCACTGCCTTGAATGTTAAATATACCTCTTCATAGGTGAATTTGAGCTAGTGCTTAAGCTGACTATTATTTACCTTCCCTCTTTTAAAAAAGGGTGTGGGGAGGGGAGAAGATAAGTGGTTACAGCAACATGCATTATTTTTCAGTTGGAAAGCAAAGGAAATAGACTCCAAAGACTGAGGGGGAAACTTCATCCAGCTTGACTGAGCTGAAAATACTAAACCCACAATGGAGACAGTACTTATGTAATGAATAGCAGTATTCTTTCTAATTAAATGGCCTGATTCACTCTTTGTGGCTCTAGATTTCAATAGCTCCACTAGTTTCTGATACCATTTGAATTGTGCAATAAAGAAAAGAATGAGCAACTTTGAGCTTAAACAAAGAACTGCCAATCAGCTGTGTTTTGGCTGCTATTACGTATCTACTGAGTAACACTGAAGGGGTGAAAAACCTGGGAGATTTCCTGGGAGAATCCTGCACTTCATGTTCTCTATTGGAGAGAATACATTATTGTTCTAAAAGAAACTAAGCTATCCACAGGCTAAGTGAGAGTCCTACAGGATTCAAACAAAGCCAAGACTTACCCCTAGAGCTTCTGAAGGATCAACAGTTTTTTTTTAAATGAGATCAGTTATTTTTGGTATTTATACAGATATTTGAAGCGTACCCCTTGGCTTTTTCTTTGGCCTCCTATGGCTAAGCAGACAAGCAAGCCTGACTGAACAGAGCTGTGGGATAGTTGGAGAGCTTTAACAGGTATTCTCAAAAAGCTTGGATATAACACAATCTGCAACACTCATACATAGAGACCTTTGGGGGCTCTTTGAAAAATGATGAGATCAGTCTTAACTTTATATGCCAATTTTAGTTAGAGTTAGTCAGGTCTATAAATGTGGTCATCTTGGCAGAAACTGGAAGATCAGGGTATGGTATGCCATGCAGTTGATAGTAATAGACTGAGTTAATAGCAATGGGATTTCTTCTCCAGATGACAGATTGAGCCTTCAAGACAGGAGTGGGGCAGGAGGAGCAGTTGAGCAGAGCTGCTTTGTGTCAGTCTCCATGGTACTCGGGTGCAAGAGGTGTTAGCAGCAGTTAATACAAATTAATTGTAACTGCTAAGTGAAAGGCAGGGCTCAGATTGCACCTGAGACCATGCAAGTTTTACCTTGGGGAGACAATTTTGTGACTTTGCTAGACTTCTTAAAGCCCAGTTGTGGCATGTTGCTCAGGTGTTATCAGACAATACTGTTTGATGCATGCTGAACAAAGGAAAAACAAGAAAGTCGTTGTTTTTGCAGTGCTGTGAAAATGTATTTGCATACCTTGCAATTATTTCTGTGTTAAAAGGCTCTGGCTGAAGAAGGTAGCTGAAGCAGAGGAATGTTTGGTTTGGTTTGAGCCACATACTTGCATTCCACAGGCATGTGGAATAAAAGCTTAACAGCTTTAGAAAATAAGTGAGTCAAAAATAGACAAAATGTTCTTCCATCCTCAGAACAAAGATGGGTGAGCTGTTCTGTCAATACCAATATATTCAATTCCTTTTAGCCTTTCTTGTTGTTGTGCACAAACTGTGTTTTGCATTTTGTTTGTGACTGCCTGATGGCCATTTTATCAGAAACGCATTTGAGGTTGCCAAATCATGAGCTGGATTCTTAGAAATTCACAAAACAAAGAGGCCTTTTTTTCTGGAATTTCTCAGTGTTCTCAAGCTATTGCTGAGAAAGAGATCCTTATATAAGAGAGATCCTGTTTCTATTAAAATTGCTATGTTGTCAGGCCCTAGCACTGGTCAGAAGAGGAAAGTTTTCCTTTGTGATGAATCACAGGATAAGGCTAAAGGAATCATAATGTTTTGCTGTTAAAATGAGTCTTAATTTAAAACAACAACAAAAAGCAAACAAAAAACAACACAAAAACTATATGTAAAAGAAATCTGGAAAGTTTTTAAATAAGGATTCTAGAAGAAAATGGCACTTGGACACCAAGTACGATGCTCAGAAAGGTTACTTATTTTCCAAGGCATCTACTTTACTGTCAGTCTTCAGGCTGCTCAAGTGCTCTGAGCCTACAAACCCTTTGGAACAGTGCTCAGGCTGCAGTGGGAATTGTAGTCAAGGGTAGCCTGCAGTGGGTCGGGGATCCAAGTTCCAGCTAGAACTGGCTCTTTGAGGTATCTTTCTGTGAAGCAAGTGCTTGCGGACATATTTCTTGAGACTTGGGTGGTCTGCTCTACAGTCACAGCTCCTTTTTTCTGAAGTGTCTTGCAGAGTTCTCTGATATGAATTCTCTAAACCTAATTTCATAGCAGAAAGCTCCAAAAAGCTGCTGGGAAGCTGTATCAGAAGTTTTCATAACATTTTATGCACTTCTGATCTGAAATTATTTAAGTACCAAATTGGATTTAAAATAGCAACTGAGAAAAAAACTGGTGCAGTATGATATGAAATGCTCACTCTGGACATCTTGCTACAAGGATTGTGTGAAGCTGATAGTCTCCGTTAATCTCACTGTATGCAGATTTCAGTAATTTCTGGTGGATGACACCAAAATAATCTTTTCCCCCACAGAATGTGCCAAGACTCTGCTAAGACGCTCTATAGCAATTACAGTGCAACCTTCTTCTTTAGTTAGTAGGGTTTTTGGCCTGGTGTTTGGATGTGCTTTCTAATATCTATGGATATTTAGGTTGGAGCACAGCATCATTTGGGTGGTGTTATGATCTTCTTAAGCAAAACACTGACCATTCTGCTCTCTGCAATTTAGGTGCATATGTGGTCCTGCAGCTTAAGAAGATTCTCAATAATTGTTTTAGTATGTTTATTTTTTAAATATAAGAGACCTTATGTGTGCTGTGAGGCAAGGAGCCTAAGGATGGGTTTCTGTGCGGAGTCACAGCTTACCTTGACATGTCTGACAATGTTAAATCTTCTAGATGAAGCGAGGATGTTGAAACGATGCAACATGAAATGTCCACTTCTTTCCTAGTCTGCCCCTAACCAGTGTAATATGTCTCTTGTGTGTGAGATGGATGAATCAGTTGCTCTTGTCCTAGGTTGGTTGGTTTTCTAAAAAGACTGTTTTGTACAAAAGTTAAAGGAAAACTAACCAGAGTTTCAGGATTCACCTCTTAGAAGGGTGAAATATTTGCCTAGGATGTGTCTATTATGGTTCCCTTGACCATGGGAATTGTCTTTTTCTGCAGAGAGATCCAAACGAAGTAGCAGTATGGTGACCTTCTCCTGGGGGATGAGAGGAGAAATTAATCTTTGTGTTTCTCAAATGAGTTTTCTGATCATTAATTTTCCAGAAGACGTATACTCTTTCTGTAATAATTCAGTGCTTTTTTTTTTCTGCTCAGCTGAGGACACAGAGTAGAACTGCCTGCCTTCTGGAAAAGTTTCAGACTTGTGGACTAAAAAGAGGCGAGGGCATATGAAGAATGAGTTTGACCTCCATTCTCACTGCCTTCTGCTCAAATGGAGAGTCACCCAGAACCTTCTAATATATTGGTTATTTGAAACATCATACTGCGTCCTTTGCAAAAGTGGTGTCTGAGGCTTCAAAGTTAGGTGCTTTGGTGCCAAATACACTTGCATCTTTCTCAGTGGCATAGAAACATGAGAACAGAAAAAGAATTGCAAAGGCTTTGGTTCCTGTTGCTCAATGCAGTACTGCTTCTTGTCAGCTCGGAGGAATGTGTTCACCCCAGAACAAGGAAGTGCATGGTTTGAAACTTCAGTGCAATTGTCAGTACACTGTGCTATGTTAGACATAGCAAATTGGCCTGCATTTCTTTCTCCTTCTTATAGTATGTTTGGGCATGGAAAAGGTTTGGGAAATGCCTGTTGAGGAAGCAAAGTATATCTTCTCATAATTCAAGCCAGTTCCACAGTCTGTATGACAATGGGTTCTGTAGTAAATTGACAACAGGGGGGTTTGGATGTGCTGAGGGAGATGATCAGTCTTTTGAAAGAATACAAGAAGAAATCCAGCTGACATTTCAGGATTGAGATTCAAAGATTTGTAATAGAATTGTGGAATAAAATGATTGCAACCAGTAATCAAAATAATTACCATATTGTAGTCTTTCTCAGTTCAAAGTAATAATAAGACTTATTTAAAAAAAAAAAAATCTCCCTCTACCTCCCTTAAATGAATGAAGAAATAATTAGACCTAGATCGTTGATTTTAATACTTAATAACTCCCAGAAACTAGGAAATGCCTGCACATTATATGATATGCTCAGTACTCAGCAAGTAAAAGGGACGTGTAGAGCAGCCATTCTAATTACTTAAATCTGTCTGCCTTGGGAAGGGTCTTCCTGTCACTCATTAGGATTCTGAGCCACAGCTGTAGCCTGAGGAGAACAAAGATGCAAGATGAAGGGTACAATGAAAGGAAAGCAGGTTTATTATTTTGCTGAAGGAAAGGAGGATAATGACATAGCCAGAAGCCACAGAGGTCCAGGTGAAAGTTCTCTTCTATCCTTTCTGTATCACTGCTGTTGTACGTTGCATGCTGTGCAGCTTCTTTGCTGAAAGCCTTGCATAATATTTCCTAATGACACTGGTTCTGCAGCTGGGCCTGGCAGGGTTGTCAAATTAGAAAAATGCCTGTTGTTCAGAGACAATCTTTGACCAATGTATCCTATATCTGCACAGTTAAATTTGTAGCAGTTCTTGTCCCTTTCTCTAAAATTTGTCATCATCTCTTTCCAGATACTGTCCAAACTGTTCTTACTCTTCCTCATGATAAAGAGTGGGTACTGGGCCCTTGGTTCAACCAACATCTGTAGCTGATTAAAGAATTGTTGTAGGAAGGAGAATCTGTGACTTGAAAACAAGGGCCTGTGTTGCAGAAGGGCAATGTTAAACTCACTGATTTATCTCTTCCTAAAATGAGGTATCAAGGGCACTGTTTAGACATAGGTAGAAGTAAGTCTTAGATGATACAGACCAGGAAAATGGTGAAATGAGATAAAAGAATTTAGAAATTCTAAGGGATTAAATGGCAGGAGCCATGGCCTGAAACATGCTAAAGAACAGACACTGTCTCTTTTGGAGCCCAAAGTTGGCCAGACTGTACACCTTTTCGTTAGCGTGTACAAAGAACTTCCTATAGATGTCTTATTAGAATAAGAAATAGAGAAAATTCAGATGTGCAGTGTGAGACAAACTTGTTCCTTGCCCATGTTCCTGGTGGGAGGAGGGCTTTCCTTCACAGTCCAACACAGCAGCTTCCTGGGAAAAACAAATTCCACTGGACACAGGTATATCTGGAGTTCCCCCAGTCCACCTCTTGGCTAAAGCAGTTCCCTGCAGCAGGTCACCCAGGAAAGCATCCATGGGCCTTAATATATCCAGAGAAGGAGACTTCACAACCTCTCTGGGCAGATGTTCCAGTGCTCTGTCACCCAGGAAAGTTCTTTCTCAAGTTTGTGTGGAATTTCTGTGCTCTGGTTTGTGCCCCTTGCCCCTTGTTCTGTTGCTGCATGCCACTGAAGAGAGTCTGGCCCCTTCCATGCTTTAGATATTTATAAACACTGATGAGATCAGAGCCTCTAGCAATTTCCTTCCAGGAATAGCTATATGAAAGGAAGGCTCCTGCAACATGAGCAAGACGGTGGACCAGATGGAGACAGGTAGAATGCTACAAAGCACATAAAAAGACTGGAAATGGCGTGTTTCTGCCTCTGAGCGAGCTGTATAGGCCATTCAGATGGTGCTGTGTAAAACAACAGCTTACCGTGTCTACAAGTTGTTTTGCAAAGCCTGTGTGTGCACTACATATTAACAACTATTGCATGTTGGTAAATAAATCTGCTCTTGTTCAGCGTTTGCCGGCAGATGGAAGTCTATGTGAAGTTGCATTTAAATCACAGCAGAGTTGTAGCCTGCTCCCATGGCTCTCTGCTGGTGCAGGTGGCTTTTGCTAAGAATGTTTGAGAGCAGACCCTCATTCCAGAACAGGCCCAGGTAGTGATGGCAGAGCAACAGCACTTGAGCACAGGCAAAGGAAGTCTCACAAATGCATGTAAGTTTTAAGCTGATAACCATAAGGCAGACTTAGCAGATGTGAGAGATTGATTGCAGGGTGCTACTTGTTCCCTCTGCCTATACATATGCCATCGAGAATAGTTAATTTACTTGAGATTTCAGATGATGAAATAATTTTCTGAGGCTAGGGCTTAGTATATCTTTCTGGAGTCATCTTCCTCAGCAAATCTCAGTGCCTGTATTTTTGGTAGTATTAAGTTTTAGAACTTCTCCTTTTGCAGTGCAGTTGTGAGAGTTCACACTCCCATCTTATTGTTACTTGGTTGACTTGCTACCTTGTTCATGTGATGAGGGTATGAAGAACAGGTGATTTTCCAGACCAGAAAACCTGAGAATAGAGCTGGGCTATCAGGATCACATTTTATTATCAATTTAGAAATAGGGAAGTGTATGGGAACTGCTGAGTCATGGCCTGAACCTCTGATTGATCACCTGAGGTGAGCGATGAGTCAGCCACGGGAGCATGGGAGGTGAAGGCAATTCACCTGTGCTACCGGAAGGGGTGGAGCCTGGCTCAACATCTTCTAGACCCTTTTAAGAGCTGACCACCAGTAGGGAAAGATCTCTTCTGGAGAGCTGTTCCCCTGGAGTTTCATAAGTAAGCCCAGGATGCTGGTAAGTTTGTGTTATTATAATCTGCTTTGCCTAACTCTCTTGTTTATTTCATAATTATAACATCTTAATATTCATTGATTATACAGCAAGTAAAGAGTTAGAGCCCAAACTCTGGCACAAATATCAACAGGAGAGGCGTTCTGGATTATCTTCTTAGTATGAGAGAGGGAGGGTGAGATAGCACCTGGAAAAGGGCGAAGAGAAATTTTGAAGGAAGGGACAAGAACTGCCACAAGTTTATCTGTGTAGATATAGGGTATATTGATCAAAGATTGTTGCTGAACAACAGGCAATCAAAAAAGAAAAATCTTCAACTGGAGAGAGGGGAAACAATTTAAAACTGGAAGAGGGAGGATTTAGACTAGGTAGCAGGAAGAAATTCTTTACTGTGAGGATGGTGAGTCACTGAAACATGTTCTCTAGCGAGGCTGTGGATGCCCCTTCCTGGAAGCATTCAAGGCCAGGCTGGATGGGGCTTTGTGCAATCTGGTCTAGAGGGAGGTGTCCCTGCCTATAGCAGGAAGTTGGAACTAGATGATCTTAACAGTCCCTTCCAATCCAAACCATTCTATGATTCTATGAAACCCAGGAAATACTAAGATGAAATTTCACTAGCTATTTGAGACAGTTATGATCTGATGTCTCCTACTTATGGGATATGGCTGATGTTAAAGCAAAGTGTTCCAGGACTGTCAGAGTTCTCTCCTTTGTGCTGTCTGTGAGTCTTCACTGATTTGATGAAAAGAACAAAAACTCCTGAAGAGACTTAGACGAGTGAGTCATTTCCTGGAATTAAAACGTGCTTTTTTTCATGTGTTGGAGGTAGGATTTTCTTCTCCTAGTCAACTCTCCAACAAATATAACATTAAAGAGCAGGAAAGCTGTCTTCTCACTAAGGACAGTGCTATATGAAGTTCAATGTATTTGCAACTTTATTCTATATATTCTATAATGATAGTACTTTATTATATATGCTACTTCCTTTTAAATAAATTACCTTCACTTTACTTCCTACTTAATTCTGTATATAAAGATCTGAATGTCGAAGTTAATTTTAACAAGTAGGTAAATTGACCAATTGGTTTCATTTTTTTTTTTTTCTTGCTGCTAGTATTTTTTTTTTAAAGATATTTTTGTTTATGGAAGGAGTTAACATTTTGTATAACTGCTTGAAATTTATCACTGGTAGGTTCTGAAATCATACCTGTGTAAAATGCAGAATGAACCTGTGCTGAAGGGTTAGCAAATAATTACAGTGAAAATGTCTGGATAAGCTATTCAGCATGATGACAGGATTCTCTGTCAGTCATGCTGGAAAAAGATGTTCTGAAGCCCTAAATCAGGTGCTGGAGAATGGGATACTACTTCTATTTTACTCAACTGAATGGGTGCATTGGTGAAATAGCTGAGGATAACAGGAGACTGGGTTCTCTAAGGCAACATGGTGATTTATAACAGTTTGATAACAGGGAATTTCTTGACATGTGTGCTTCTGCATGGCTCTGAAAGAGGTAGTAGAGCTGTCCTTCTATGTTTTCTGATCTCTGGCAGGACTAAATCTCGTTAAGCACCACTTACAAAGCTGAGCAGAAGTGCTTATCAAAGTGGAAGTGTTATGGCAGATATCATATTAACTACTTGGGATTTTCTTAATGTCTAATTTCCTTTAACAGTTCTGACACTAGGCAAGGGACACTGGTTTCCTCCTCCCCTGATTCTACAAAACTTCTATAGGAAGCAGGTTTGTGGGCCTGTTTATGAATGTGCACCTGCTTCAACTTGGATCCTAGCGTGCTTGAAAGAGTTTCACTTGGGGATGTGGACTCCTTTTCTGAACTTCTGTGTGTCAAAATGGGTGCTAAGCTGCAGTTGAAGATGCAACACTGAGATATTTAGCAGTTCAATTTTCAGAATTACATTGTGCTGGTTTTAGATCCCCTGGGACGTGTCCTGATGGAGCATCTGGAACCTGACTGATGTTCTTGCTGTAGAACTCCCTCTCCCACAGACAGGATTGTTCCACTGACCTTAAAGATCTTCATTTCACATACCCACATGATCACTGGAAGCACAAAAGGTGCAGGTGTTGTTCTGATCCTCTGCCTGGCAGCATTCAGTAGCAGAGTATTCAGAGTAAAATGCACAAAACCTCCCCATAGAAAGCTATGTGGTATCAGGTAGTTAATGGAATACCCTTGAGACTTGTACTTTTGAACTGGTTAAGGACTTTGGAAAAAATCTCTCTTCAGAGCTACAAAGTTATTAGTCACATGCACCTGTCTTCACTGTCATTTTTAATAAGAGCATGTATTTTCAATATATTGTCCATTTCTGAATAGTTAGGTTCATAGCTGGTTCCTCACTTGATTTCCTCTTCTGGCAGCAGTATTCAAGTTCTGTCTGCAATATATATTTAATAGAATCTGTGGCGCTGATATTTTTGAAGTGCATTCAGGTGGTTAGGATCTCATATTAATATTATGGAAATATCTCAAAACTGTGACCTTTTTCTCTTCCTGAGACTCCAAAATGCATATATATTATAACGTGCTTGAATTTCTTAGTTTTCTTTCTTTCTGGGTTTTCTACTTTGGCTCGTCAGTGCTCAGCAGCATGGTCAAGCTGCTTGCTGCAGCCTGAACAAGAGGGCAGATTGCCTCTGGCAACCCTCAGGCAAAGGCTTATGGAAACTTACTGAAATGAAAATTACTCCTGTTAGAGACTTGGAAAGTCTCAGCATCCAACATCTCCTATTAAGAGTAAGTGGCACATCTGATGCTGCCATTTGGCTGCTTCATTTTCATTTGCTGCATGGGAGTTGTGCCCTTTGGAAATCTGGTCCCTGCTGCGTTGAAAGGTAGGAATAAGAAAAGACTAGTCTATGTAATAAGTCAAGGAAGGGCACAAAGCAGCACAGGCTGACTGTTGTTTTGCTGGCAGATAACAGCTCCCATTAAGAGTTTTTTAATCTAGTCTTAAAGATATGCACGTAAGAGTATTAAAACACTAGGGATACAAAATATATTTTTTGTTTTGATTATTTTTTTTTATTTTGACTTAATCCCTTTCCCTTTAGATGTAGGGACTTTTTATGAAAGAAAGGAAAAAACGATGGCCTGGAAGTGTTCCAGTGCCTGTCATTAGTGGCAGAATAAAAGATGAAGGACAAACACAGCAAAATCATCAAATGTGTTATATGGTAGGGTTTTTGTTTTCCTTGCAGAGTTGCTGTAGGTGGAAAGGTTTGCAGGAGGTCTTCCTGTGTTCTGAGCTCCAGGTAGCTGTTAGGGCATGCCTCCAGATAAGTTCATGGATTCTTACCTGTTCTATTAAAGATATGTATGCAATGTAACCAGTTAAGGTGTCATTGGATGTCAGGAGAGTAGGGATAGAAAAAAGGTGAGGATGGGGGAGCACTGAAAAGAGGATAAAGAATATGTATGAAGTGCAATAAGAATTTAGTTCACAGGTGATCATTACACAATGGTCTTGGATGTGAGCTTGGCTTAAAAACTCTCTGCTTGCATGAAACTGGTTCCTTTGCTGGCATATTCTTCCAATATATTTTGTTTTGACCTGTTTTCATGCTCTTTCCCTAATCGCTTTTAGTTGAGTTAGCTTTCTTTCCTCTCTTTACTTTGGCCACTTGTGTCTTGGAGTTAGCTTTGAAGCCTTTTGGCTGCATGTGCACTTCTCCATCTATAAAAGGCATCTAAATTAAGTGCAAATGCATCTCAGTTTTTCATTTGACTGCAAAGCCACATTTCTCACACTACAGATTGTGATGTGCTCCCCATCCCCCACTTCACCCCTTAAAGAAATTTTGTCTTTCAGGAGGGTTATGCTAGCAGCAGAACTGGTCGTGTCATGAATGGGACAGCAATTTAGGGATGATAAACGTCTTACTTCCACTGGTATCTCATGATACCTGGATACCTCTGTATGCAAGTTTTTCCTTCTTTCAACAGCAGGGGGTAGGGAGAAAAGGCTGTCATTATTTGAGAGAGCAAGAAACTAATGACCTTTTGCCTTCATGCTGCTTATGTGGTGTAGCTCCAGGCTGTAGGCAGAATTATTTGTTGGATGGTTCCTCAGGTGCCTCTGTGGAATTAGTGTTTAACAGCCTGTCCTGGGAGCAAGTCCTGAATATGTCCACCTGTAAATCCCTGCCCAGCTGCCCCATCAGTGAGTATGTAAGTGCAAAGGTTGAATACAAGGCACCACTTAAAAAAGAAATCTAAAGAAAATAGCTTAAGGAATGAGTTGTTTAAAGAACTGAATTAATTAGAAAAAAAAAAATAATGAAAAGTTGTCTTTGTTCATCCTTGCCTCTCGGATTTTATCGCTCCATTTATACTGATGATGCAGAATGTAATGGAAATATATATGATCAAAACATTATAGAGGGATAATTTGGCAACACTATGCAACAAGTAGCAAATTACTTGCACTTCATTGATTGTACAAACATTAATCATAGTGAATTCTTTCTGTATTATTCATTTAGATACAGGATATAATGGTCTAATCGTAAGCACTGAATAATTTTAAAGGTAGATCAAAGTCATTTGATATCATCCTGATTGTGTCTCAGTACTCCATATTAAAGATGCAAATATGCAACAAGGAGGGAAGAATGGGCTCTAATTTATTAGTGTTTAACAGAAGTTGAGTGAATGATTTTGCTGCAGATTCAGATGAGCCAGTTGAGCAGTTCGTCTCCTTTGTTGATACACAGTTTCAACACTGTATTTCTTTCTCAGAATTTGTTTCTGTTGCTGTAATGGATTGCGCTCTGGTGTAAAGGGCCAGGACAGGTGTTAAGATGTTACAGTGACTGGATACTGTTCTTGTTTCCAGTCAGCTAAATGGCTGACAGGTACGCTCTTTGCTGGGTAAAAAACTGGCTGGAGGGTCAGGCCCAGGGAGTGGTGGTGAATGGAGTTAAATCCAGCCGGTGATCGGTCGTGAGTGGTGTTCTCTAGCGGTGGGCACTGAGGCCTATTGTGTTTAATATCTTCACTGATGACTTGGATAAGGGTCTCAAGTGCATCCTCAGTAATTTGCTATTGACACCAAACTGGGAGGAAGTGATGGTCTGCCTGGGGATAGGAAGGTCCAGCAGAGGGCCCTTGCAGGAGGCTAGCATCATCCTGACTTGTATCAGAAATAGTGCAGCCAACAGGAGCAGGGAAGGTGATCATTCCTCTGTACTCAGCTCTGGTGAAGCTGCACCTTGAGTATTGTGTTTGGTTTTGGGCCCCTCGCTACAAGAAAGACAACATATTTCTGTGCCTCTGGTGAGTCAAGAAGTGAGGTCCTTTTCCTTGGACTAATAATTACCTCTCTGAAAAGCATGGTCTTGTAGGGATGGTACATGAACAGAGGTGTTGTGTATGCTTGCCCACTAGGAATCAAATTCCTGACTGACTTGCTTCTAAACCTCATGCTGGTTTGTGTTTGGATAGAATTGCCAGATGCTCTCTGGTTTTCCCTGTGTCCTGCTGCTAGTTGATTCAGTACTTAAAGATCTTCTTTTAATGAGCAAGAGATAAAGCTGTGCTGTTGGGGAAAAAAAAAATGACAATTCTTCAAAGTTGTAGAAATGTGAGCTTAAAACATCTATTGTTTGAATAGCTGGAGTGTGCCAGATGATAAACTGGGACTTGTGAAGGCTGCAGAGCTAACATTAGTTTATTTCCTATTTTTTCACTCCTGTGTTACTGATGCTTTCATCCATATCGTATCACAATGAAGTAGTGGTCCAGCTGTGCTTATCAGCAGTGTCAGATAAGACCAGGTTTAATGCAGAGCTCAGAATTGTTGAAAACCTGGCATAGGATGTCCTACAGGAAGATGTTCATATCGGCAAATGAGGTACTTCTGGCAGTAGGCATCTAAATAGGGGTGGATGGAAAATCTTCACCCATAATCATAGTAAGCTCGCCAGGGTTTTTCTTATGCTATTTTGTTATTTCTCTGTTGTATTTTTCTCCTTGTGTTTTCAGTCATAAAGCAATTCTCAAACTTAATCACTGACACTGTTAGGCACATTTAATTAACAAATGTTGTCCAGAGAACCTATTTATTAGCTGTCTGACTCTAGTAAACTCAGCAACTAATTCATTTAGCGTATAACTTTGACAGTAGCAATTTAAACTCTTCTTGTTTAAATGGATAAGTGACACCATTCAGGCAGTTCATACAATGATTAATTTATACACGTCATTGACTGGAAACATTGTGACGCCACTGATTTAGATGATTTTTTCCTGTTGCAGTCCTTTAGGCATGGTGATATAATTATGGCAAGTATCTTCTTGTGGCTGATGTGCTTGTCAGTCTGTTATGATTGATACCAGTGGTATTGAAACAGACCAAGGATTCTTAGTTCTGCCTAGCATGTAAGCACTGTGAAACTTGACACAGTTTAACTCTGGTTTTGCTACTGGAACAAATAACTACAAATGAATAACTACCCAAAGTCCTATAATCACATAACTGATTAATGTTAACCCTTTTTTAGCCACTCTTAATCTGAGAAATGAAGATCTTTGTAGCTAGAGTTGCAGTAAGCGTCCATGCGTATGTGGCGAAAACAACATTTTCGTTTCTCCCCTTCATTTCAAGACATTTCCCTAATTCTTTGATAAGTGTGATTTCTATTGGATTGCCTGCTTTTTCAAGATTTGTAGAGAGCAGGAATGGCTAAGAACAGATACAAAGTCTGTACATTGTTAAGGATGGTACTTGTTTTCTTTTCAGGAGAGGTGTCTTCTGGATTTTCTTACCTTTCTAAAAGGGGTAGTTGGAGTTACTTGGAAAATCCAGCAGGTTGATGGGAAAGTAGCAATATATGAAGCTGCTCTCTGCTACCTTGTGTGCTTCAGACATTCCAGCTATATTGTACTTAGCTTTAGCATAGGAGAGAGTTCTAATCACTTCAGCATGCTCTTGCTGGTTTGGGTTTCCAGACATCTAAAGAGAGATGCTGTCTCAAACGCGTCTCAGTTGAGAAATTGAAATGATAAAGAATGTTTGATCTGCACGTTCCCAGATATTAATCTTGTGAGATGTTCAGAGTGAAACCCTGACATTTGGTACTGAAAAGACTCTACAGAAAATATCTTGCACTGTGTATTTTAGTGCACTGGAAGAGAATAAATGGCACACTGTTAAATTAAATGAAAGATGATTGAATATAGAAGCTGTAATTTTAAATGTTATCCTCTCTACTTAGAACAGTGGGACAGGGTGCTAAAGTCATTTTAGGATTAACACTGCCAGTCTTTCTCTTGTCTTTGTTCTCTTATAGTCTGTTCAGATACACCATCTGGTTTACTTCTCTGAATTTTATTGTGAATTTCCTTTGATCTTCTATAGGTTTAAATGGCAAAAAATATTAAAAATGGTAGAGTAGAGAAAAATTACAAAATAAATCTGAAGTACATTAGTAGGAAGCGTACATACCCAGAAATGTGGTCAGAAATCAAGCAACTTTCTTGTTTGTTCTGTGATTTTAGAGGATGTTATCATAGCAGAGACTATTGTGTGTTTGGATGCCTGTGTGTCGTGGAAAAGCTGGACCTCTGTAGTTTGTGACTTCACCTATCTCTGACTGCATTGTGTTGTAAACTCAGTTGTTGGTTTTTTTTTTTTTTTTTGTTTTGTTTTTTTGATGTTTTTCTTTAGAAGTGAATATGTGGTCGATGCGTAGCAGGATAAGAGTCAAGTTAGCAAGCATAAGTAGATAGCAGGGTTTAGGTTTTAAAACATCAGGCAATTGCAGGAAGTGATGATACCTGCTCTGCCTGCAGTAGGCACAGCTGACTCCACTGAGCAGTTTTTGTGGAGATATATTGGAGGGAAACAGAGATATGGGTCTATCAGTTAAAGATGCATCTTGTGTTATCAACACCTTTTACAGTGAGTGTTTCTTTCAAGTGGAATCTTACAAAACACTGTGAAACTGTGGGTAAGGGCAGGCATAAGTAGTTGCTGTGTGCTCTGGAGCCATTCATTCCCTACCAGAGGCAGAACAGGGCAGTGCTGGCCTTTCTTTGCACATTGGTTTATGAGCTTTGGCAGTTGAAGGCTGGGGAAGGACCTCCTTTTTCCACAGTGTGCATTTAGAACTATCCCCAGTTCACAGGAGGAAGGTTCGTGATGTTACATGACCTTTATTGGTTGAATCTGGCCACTGAGCCACTGTGTGGGATCCACTGATTTGAAGTCAATATAAAGGCTATGCTGTTTGCTCTTTGGCACTGTTTTTGCAACTGGTATCCAACTGCCAACCTGGCTGAAGTCAGGATCTGTGGAATTAGGGGCCAGTTAAAGCTGAAAACCAGCATATTCACTTCAGTGTTGATGTACATTAGAGCTCCAGAGAACTCCCTGGTAGCCTGCTCTCAGAAAGAATGGCTGTCAGAAGCCAAAGAAAAACATATGTCCAATGTGTTGATGTTTCCTACAGATCTAGTAACTCATCATGAGTGAACATGCTGCTAGGGAGCCTGCTGAAAGGTGAACTCAGGCCAATCATTTTCCCTGGACCAACTTGCTTATGCTGCTCTAAATGGTGTGTCATGAGAACAACTCAAAAAGTATTTTAAAAAAATCACCATTAGTTTCCAGAGCTGTACAGTTTCTGTTAAATAGCTGCATTTTATGTGCTGACCAATATAGCGCATCACCTAAACACCTCCTAGTGGAGTGTTTGGTTATACTTATTGCACAGAAGAGGTGGACAGAAAAGTGGGGCTTCCAGCAGAACTGGATAGGTGTTTCAGTGAAACTGAGGAATGAAGAATTGCAATTGGCACCTGTGATTTGGGTTATTTTTCTTGTGTTGCTAAAGAGATAAAATGAGATCGTGGTGCTGAATGGGAACATCTGTCTTTGGACCTTATCTTCTAGGTAAATTTACCTCTTTTTCCAGAAGATGACATTGCTATCTAGGCTCACTGTTAATGGGGTAATTGTTTTAGATATCTTCCTTCCAGGCAAAACTTGCCTCTGTATTTTTAGTTTAAGTACTGCTTGCAACTGATTTTCTCCATATTCTCCTGTCTCGAGTTCTAACATTTTATTAATTATTGAGATATATATTTTATTCAGTTTCATTGTCACAGAAGGAACCTCGATTGGGGGATTCAGTTTTTGAGAACCTCGTAACATGGCAAACTGGATCAGGCTTATGCATATTTTTCAAGTTAGGAGAAGTCTTCAAATTCTAATTGGAGGAGAAACCTCAGATGTGTTTGAAGGCTAGAGGTTTTAAGGAGCTTTACACTGATGTATTGTAGAGGAGTGAATTGTAGAGAAAATGGGATTTGGTGTATTTTTTATTGATGATTCAGTAGAAGAAACTCAGAGTAAAAACTACAAAGGGAAAACTGATGGGTACATGATTCAAATGTTCACTGACTTCAATGCTCAGTTCATCCCAAACTTCTGCAGCTGAAGTATAGAAACTTTGCTTTATCTTACTTCTGGGTCACATATGGATTAGTTCTGTCTATAAGGAAGGAACAATAACAAACCTGGATTTGAATTGGTTGCTAATTGCACAGAATGTTTAGTGCCAGTAAAGCTACTGCTGTGTGATGGTGAAGGAGCAGCAGAGATAAAGAGTTATAAACTGACTGCAAGCCCAGTTCCCCATTCCCCTGTGATACTTGGTATGGACAAGAGATGGAAGAACTGAGAATGAACTTGAAGCTGGGGAGAATTGGCATGAGGGTAATGGGCCTTAAGTTTGCTTGAAGTACTCACTGCTTTACTCCATTATTAATTGGCAATAAATAAAACTATCTCCAAACTGAGTCTGTTTTGCCCATGGTGGTAAGAGGCATATTATCTCCCAGTCGTTCTATCAACCTGTGAGATTTTCTTCATTTTATTTTCTTCTCTCCTTTTATTGAGGAGTGGGAATAAGTGAGTAGCCTGGAGAGCCAGCCATTTCAGGCCAGTTCAGGTAGGTATTTTTGTGGTATGACAGTCCCCTTTGTCTTACAGGGTAGAAAATAACTAATTTGAAACCATTCCACCCAAGAAATCTTGACCAGTGAAATAGAGATCCAAAGGAAAGACATATTACTCTATTCACTGTTGTACATCTGGGAGAGTAAAATAAGCAAGCTGTGTGATCTACATGGATTTTTTGTTGGATAAACTGAGAGGAGCTGAGCGAAACCGAAGGCTTTTTGCTGAAGGTCAAACAGGAGGAGGAGAGGAAGTTTCTTTTACTGAAAACCTCCTGGATGGGTGTTTCAGGTTAGTCTTGCTCTTGTCCTGATAGAGGGATATCTTCTGCTAGTGCTTAAAAATGTCATTGCAGTGTGGATGGACAGGTGCACTTTGGGATGGATGCATAAGAAAAACAAGAAACTTATTAGCACAGAATGATTTTAGGGCCTGATTAATCTAGAAAGATTGAAGTAAGGGGAGGATGGTGATGGGATTAATCAAATTCAGTGAATAAAAATGCAAGACAATATTGCTGAAGTTGATAAAGATGGGTCTATATTTAAAGAGATCAGGATTCAGAACACATTTTGTGACTTATTATGCAGAGAAAATTATTACTACCCATTAAAGAATTAGCTTTCACATGAAATGGAGAAGTTGATTAGTGCACCTCAGAGTGGCTAGCTTCTAAAATTATAAAATTAATGAATGTATGAAATATTTAATTTCACACATAAATATCTGTGAATAGAAATTAATTACTGCATGCGATAAAGACGTTTATTGCACATATAGGATCAAATATTAAACATGTGCTGAATTAAAAATGTGAGCATTTTGATAGCATGTGTGTAATTGATTTGGATTTCTCTTGAAGTTCTTTATAACTGTATAAAGAAACATAGATCAACTTTGTAGTGCAATAAAAAGATGATGAACTCTGTGTTTATTTTCAATATTGATGGGAAGTTAATGAAGGAAGTCTTTGATCCTGGAAAGGATCACCTGCAAATGGAATTGACCTCAGATATCACTGGGACCACAAGAAATGAATAAAATAAAACACACACACAACTATTTCCAAGTCTGGATCCTCTGCTTCTATCATAACATACTTTCATGTTACTGGACTGTGAGAACAAATACAACATCTACAGTATTTGCATCTCTTCCAGTTAAATGTAATTCATTTTGATGTATCAGTCTGCTCATCTGGCAAATGTATGTGCGATATGCAATGGCTTAAGTTATGTGAACAGTTTCTGCCAACTGTTTCTTGTAGTGTTTGCTAGCTTTGTTCTTGTGCATCTCTTCTTGTTGTTCATCTACTACGTGAGAACTGCACAATTTTCATGCATTTTGTGCTCTGTATGTAGTTTGTCTTGCTTACAACACCAGTTTTGGAGGTTAAATATTTTGTGTGTTGCAGTGTGTAGGAGTAAGGTAGTGTTCGTATATCTCAAGCCTGGTAGTGCTGTTTACTGTATCGTGTGAATTATTGAGAGAACATCTTTGTACATTTAATTAACACTTGTTTGAGTCTTTTATAGTATTGCTGAAAAACAAATAGGGTGATCTTATGAACAGGGAACTGCTGCCTGTAGATACTGGGGCTACAAGGCAATTGGTTATTTCAGTTAAAAAAAAAAAACAAAAAAAACAGGATTAAATGTCTGAATACTTGGTGTTAGATGGGCTTGCTTATGGGTCTATCCTCTGTAAGTAACCTATGCAGTGAGGCTTAAAAGCTGTTAGTCATTAAGTGGTGAGAAAGGCTGCTGTTGTAATTAAACCTAATAGGGCAGGAGGCTGTGACAAAAATGTGTAACCCAACAACTGCTCTTAAAGAGAAAAAACATTTGCTGAAATTGTAGAGAACTGCTCTGCTACCTAAAGCCTTGGAAGCCCCTTATTTTAAATGAAATACAGAAAAAGAAATGGCTTCTATGTGTCTTTTATTTAAGAAAACTAATAAAGCATTGTCAAGTTGGATAGTGTTTGAGCTTCTGAGATGACAAATGAAGTTGGCAACCATTTATGATTGATATCCAATGATTTAAAAGAGGAGTTTCTGTCTGTTACATCAGTGGAGTGAGGTGCATACAATATGAAAGACGTACAAGAACTTACGTGGGGAGAAGCAGCAAGGGTGCTGAGACAGTACTCAGAGTCTGTATGCTGTGTAAAAATGTCTGTTGGGAAAAAGGGGATCTTAAACAGTGATTGAGGTATGCTGTGTTGTTGTCAGCAGCTTTGCAAGGTGGTCAGGGAATACCTTAAAAAAGGAACAGGAGTGTTGAAATACGCATTTAGTCTCCAGAACTGTTTCAATTAAGGGAGTATAACAGCAAATAGAGTGTGTTAAACTGTGTGTTGTGGAGTGCGGATATTTGCTGGAGAGTTCTTGGGAGAGATTTGGCTGAGCTATAGAAGTGCAATATGTCTGCAGAGTTTAGAAAAACTCAGGGATTTCTCTGAATCAGCTCAACGTTAGAGACTCATTTTTGTTACCAGGTGGGCATTGAACCCCCCAGAGCATTAAAGTTTAAGTTCTGTGTACTAAAAATTGTTCCAATAAACAGTATTTCTGTTCAATATGTTTTGTGACACAGCAGTACAATTGCTTTTTACAAGGAATGTAAATATCACAAAACTGTGCAAATGGAGCACATAACACTGAAATAAAAATATTTGAATGGCCTCTTTCTACAGTGATTTAGTTCATTATTGGGTAGTATAATCTAGCATAGATAGTGATTGCCACCAGCCATAAAGGCAAATGTATCCTGAGGCTTACCTAATTAAAGCCTATCTTAAAATGTTGATTATAGTGTACTTCCTGTCACTGTCAGCAGATGATGGATTTTTGGCTGTGGTTACAAGTTGAGTTTTGAGCTTTTTGTTGAGTTTTTTTTTTTTTGCAATTCTCATTTGGGCAAGACACATAGCAAATAGCACAAGATGTTAATAACCTGTGTTGTAATATGATGCTCTATAATTAGGAGCTAGAGGCTAAAACACTCCAAGAAGCACCAGAATTTACTGGCATGTTCTATGTATAAAGAAAAAGAGGCCCAACTGCAGCATTTCTGAAATTCAATTTTTTCATGGAATGTCATGTTCAAATATAGCTACAAGCAGTTTTGCTATTCAAGAAAACTTCCTGGCATCCTGATTACAAGTGTGGTGTTCTGTGGTTTCATCTTTTTCCCCTTAGGATGATCAGTTATCATCCAAATATCCAGCAAATAAGCTGCCACAATAGAGACTGTTGTTTTCTGTTGATTTCTCTGGCTTTTATTGAGCCTAAGAGACTCTGAATACTTTGGCAGACTTTCCTATGGGAGGTGGCTCACAGTGCTTTTCATATATGGGAAAGCAGTCACTGTGGAGTGAATGTTCAAACTGGAAGTTCTACAAACTTTCTGATTTATTATCTTTTTTGCCTCCTCAGAACACTGTTGTGCTTCGAACAGTACAGAAGTTCTGAGAATAGTTTTCAAGGAAAATATTCGTCGCTGTCTCTGAGAAATTATGAATGTATTCAGGCTACAGTTTATATGAATTGCTAGTCTGAATCCTTCATGCAGTGAAAAGAGAGCTAGTATTGATTGCTGCCTCCTCACAGGGATGGGGAAATTTTTGGGTACACATGGTGATAGTAACAAATTAGAGTGCCAGCTAACAAGAAAATAGATGGCCTGGTGGGAGGTATGTTTGTGGGGTTGGAGCCAGAAACAGCTGATTTATTTTACTTGAAGGCAATTAGGAACTTCTTAACCTACAGGTTCTGTGGTAGTCAGAGTTGTCAGCAAATATTCTGTGGTTAAAGATACTCCATTGTTTTACAAGGAACAGGCAGGTACCCCGTGGCAGCAAAAGTTAAATGGACTCCTTTGAAGCATTTAAACAACATATGTTTTAATTGTAGTGACTGCTTGCTCTAAATATCCTAAAGTATTGTTTTGGAATTCAGCTAATTCATTACAGACAGTAGTGGTGTAAGAGCTCTTCCTGAACTGGTAAAGTAGAAGTGAAACTTAATTCCTACCCAAAGAAATATCAGTGTCTCCTTAAAAGAAATGCTATCAAGTATCAGTTAAATCTGCCTTACAAATGCTGGAGTGTTATGTCTAGACAAATAAGAAATTTATGCTTTGATATTGGCAAAAGTGGCTTACAAGTTGTTGCAAGCTTCTTATTAGGCTACGTAAATTTAATGTAAGCAGTAATATTATGGCATATTATTTAAGGTTCTGAAGTATATATTATGCTGGACTGCTGTGGGGGTGGTCTTTTATTGTAGAATAATGTGAGAAAGAAGACTTGATTAAACCTGGAGTTGAGGTGAGATAATTGTTGGGTTTTTTTTCCCCTTGTGTGTGTCTGGAGAAGGGAACCAGTCACTGCCAAAAAGCAGATACATCTCTCTGGAGTGCCAGAAACCCAGAGATTAGTGTGGTTCCCTGCCTGCCTTGTTGAAGGTTGTATGTCAAGCCTTTGGCTGCTTGGACAAATCAGGCGCTTCTGAACCCTGTGTTTTGTGATGCATTTCTCTATCTCTGTCTACCCTGCAGCTCATATTGACCTTTGATTTATTTATTTTTACCCCCAGGCTCCATTTTTGAGTTGAGGATTCATTTCAACCTGAAGATTTATTGCAGTGGTAGAATTTTTGGTTGCTTTTCAATTGTATGCATTTTTTTTCATTAAAAAGCTAATTTCTCATTAATTTTGATGAGCTTGTCAAGGAGCAAGCCTGGAGATTGCTTTGAAACTCTTTCCTTGTTCTTTTTTTTTCCCTCAACTTTTTATTATTTTTCTGAGGAATAAAAAGCAACCTTATTTCCTCTTCTTCTGGATCCATTGGTAGTCCTGTCCTGTATAATGTGTAAATATATATAATGACTCTCCTAGTGAATCAACAAGTTTTGGGGGGGAATTTCTTCTTCTAAACTGTATTTACTAAAGATTTACCATCAGCAATCAGGATTTAAATCCAGCTTGTTAAAATTTTCACAACGTGTATTACATGAGGGAGAGAGGATGTATAACAAAAATACACTCTAAAGGGTTAAACAGCTGAGCTAGATCGAGTATTATACAATTTGTTTAATTTTGCAGAAAGAAGTACCTTATGTACTGCGCGGAGTTGGGACAGATCCTGAATTTTTGTGGTGGTAGTTTGCCAGCTTGTCCTTTCAAATGACAGGGTCCTGATGAATCTGGGTCTAACAGTCAGAGAAACAGCATAGGTTCGTAGAATCATCTAGGTTGAAAATAAAATCATTTGAGTGTGAAGGGATTTTAATAGGTCACCTAGTCCAACTAGCCTGCCATGAAAAGGGACATGTGCAGCTCGATCAGGTTGCTCAGAGCCCCGTCCAGCCTGACCTTGAGTGCCTGCAGGGATGGGGCATCCACCACCTCTCTGGGCAGCAGTGCCAATGCCTCACCACATCTATTGTACTGTAAAAAAAAAAACAAAAAACAAACAAACAAAAAAACCCACAACCTTTGTTTCCTTATTACCAATTTAGATCTCTCCTCTTTTTGTTTGAAACTATTTCCCCTTCTATTGCAGCAGATCCTGCTGAACAGTCTGTGTGCTATAGAAATATCCATATCCCATCCTTTTCTCTGAATCTGGAAATAATTATCTTTGTCGTACCTTGTTAGAGTGTATGAAATTGTTTGCAAGCGCTTAAGCACAGTATAATCGTGCTCTGCTAGTCTTATGTGATGCAGATAAATTCTCTTTTAGATCTTCCCTTTATTTTTGTGGTGAAGTGGTGTCATCAAATGTTCTGGAGCAAATGGTATCTTATTCCTTATTTCATCTGATGTCATTGTGTGTTTCTGCAACTTGGAAAGTAACAGCCATGCATGATCTAATTAACTTCCTAACAATGCCATCCAACAGTGGCTTTCTTCGGTGTTCATACTTAATCAAATCTAAAGTGTAAAGTAAAATTCAGCAATGGATGGTTAGACTCATCTTTCTTTCAAACTGCTGTCCTACAGTGTCCAGCACATCTCAAGCATGAGAATGTCAGCAACCACGGAGTAGAATTATTGTGTAAAGTCTTGGAATGCTTTCCAAACTAATGTTGCAAATCATTCTGGTCAGTTCAGGCTGCTATGTGTGGAGTCTAGTATCTGATACTTTCAATTGTATTTTGGGAAATTGGCAAGGATTTAGAATGCCTAAAAACAACCAAACTGCACTTCCTTCTGTTGCTTGTGCTTATTATTGCTTAGATCAGCTGGTGACAAGGAGCTCTACCTGGGGCTGCATTATGGAGCCAAAGTGAATAACAGCATGTGTTTTTTGATAAGGAAGGAATGTGTTCAGAGGTCCATAGGTTCAGTAGCAGAACTGTCTGTACCTGGGACTCCACGTGAGGTGTAAGGTTTTGGTTAGTCTTCTGTAGAACTCTCTGGGGTTGCTTGTTTCCTTAGACCTTGCCTCTGCAGTAGTAAGAAAGATGACAACGTGGTAGTCTGCTTTGTATCCTCCTGTATCCTCCTCCTGGCTTCCCAAATGGACACAGACGTTATGAATATCTTTGTTTCTTTTTATCCTACGGTTCATCTCTTCTGAAACTTGGTCTGATGGATTTGTATGGGACTATCTTTTTTAATCAGGTCTGAAAAATACTCATAGGAAGGGTTAAATGAGGGGCTAAGGCTTTACCTCACAACGGTAAAAGGGTAAGTTACCTGTGGCATGTCATCACAGACATACCTGAAGAAGCTTCAAGAAGCTTCTGTGGTGTTCTAATTAAAATTTAAATTAACATGAGTACATAAATACAGTACTAATAGACAGGACTTAAAGTGACAGACTAGACATATAAAGTGATTCTTGAGGTGGGAAAGCAATTAGAACAAACACTCTGACCTCCATGGTCAGTGTTAATTTGTTTTCATCCAACCTTCTGTACTGAAATGATTATTTCAGTGTGTACGGTATTGTCTCTGGCAGCTTGTATCCCTGTTGTCAGTGATGTGACTTGAGGTATATATAACTAAAGAGCTAGAAGGCAGCATTGCAGGTTAATTGGCTGAGAGTTCACTCTGTGGTCATTACTCTAAGTATGGAGTAATCTAAATTGCAGTTGAGCTTTTATTTGAGCATGTTTTTATTTAATCAGTAGCCTTTTCTGTTTATGATCACATACCAGATTGTGTTGGGATTCACTTCTGCAGGAACCTTCATTGCAGGCTTTGGAGACATACTAGGGACTTAGGCTGTAAATGCTGAATCAGTTGTATTGCAGATAAGTAATAACATGTATTGTGGTAACATTGTGTGTATGTGTGTAATGACCTTGTTCCTGAGCTTGTCCTGAAATTTGCATGTGTGATAGAACTGTAGTTTAGAGACAAGGTCTGCTCTTTTTCCCTTTTCATTTAAAAGATAAATGCTTTCATCAAGATTGGTTAAACTTTTGAAGTAAAACTTTGTATTTTTGAATTTGTTGCACTTCTGAAAGTCAGGGAATAATATAGAAAAAAATCATAGCAAAGTAATATAAAGTGTTTCAGAAGATGCTGCATCAATTTCATCAGAAATTTGCAATTCCTATTCTACTAGCAAAACACTAACTCTGAAGTTAGCAAATAATGCTTCTTAGTGTTATCTGAACTCTTCAACATTCTGAGTGTCTAAATTGTTCAGTAGTTCATTGTTCAATATTTAGGTTCCTTGCTTTGTTTTTACTACTTCTCTTCTCCAAGAGTAAGGTTTTAAAGCATCATCCTTTATCAAAGATAAAAACTTTGACACAACATCTGAAGGCATGGATGCCAGAGTTCTTTGCTCAATTGTTAAATATGTAGTAAAATTAATAAAAGATGAAGTGTTTGCTTGCCTGATCCTTACATAATAACTGACTGTGTTTCTTCCCCTTATGACAGCTCCTTAGAGGATTAAAATTTGTTTTTATTAGAAATTGTGACATTACCTATCAATTACAGTAAATGTCAGAGTCTCAGGTTGGAGTTCAGGCTTTGGATAGGATTGCAGTGCGATTTCAATTTATTACTCACATCTGAGATTCTTGTTGGCTGTCACATGGCATAAGAGTAATATTAAGCACCGAAGGCAGCACAAACACTGGTTCTTTCCTGAGCCTGGGTTGCTATGTCACCCAGATCTGTTGCAGAGCAAGGAGTTTATTTTTTTCTTACGGATGACTTGTTATGAGTTGTGCAAGATATACAAGCATTTTCTTCTGGACTGTCTCAGCACCACATTTCTAAAGGCAACTTGAAAAATAACATGGATTTGCTGGTGTAAATCGAGGACGTGGTATTAAAACACAGGTGAAATAAAATGTTGGCCCCTGGCATGGTATAAAATGTCTAATAAGAAATATGTAATATGCAAGTCATTACAAGCACTGTCCTTCAGAGAATGATCCGACCTTTTTCCTGAGAAATGCTTATGCACTGTATCACATAAAAAGTAAGCTATAACTACAGCTAAACTGTTCAGAGCTTTTAATTTGGATCAATGTCTAGTTGACACTAATAAAGCTAGCTGACATCACGAGACCCTGATGACAGTCTGTGTTGATCATTTGCAACAGCAAATTTCATGAGCTTCTTCATGAGTACTGTCAGTTAACAAATATAGCTAAGTAAACCACTTTCTGTTCTGCTTTAAGTAGTTGTGTGCATGCTGCTCGCTACAAAGCCTATTCACTGCAAAGGAAAAGAATATAGGGTTCAGATTTAATTTTGCAAACTGGTGTTGATTGTAGTGGAAGTCTCTATATGTCCATGTGAAGTGTCTTACTCTGAATGAATCTGACTCCTTTCATTAGAGAGGAAAGTAACTGAGTTTTGGTGCTATAATTTGTGTAGACTAATTGCTGGCTTCATTTGTACAAGTAGTATGAATTTCAATAAGTTTTGTGTTTTAAGACTCTTTACTGAAAAACCTTCTTCAATTTCTTTTCAGCCTGGCTCTGAGTGTTTGTTGCCTCATGTTACTTCATGGGATAGGATCGGTCATACTATTTTTCACAGCACCTCTAAGTAATTAAAGAGTACTTGACAACATTTGCTGCTACAGCAACTTCTTATATTTGATTCAGTTACTTACTTAAGTTGTTCTCTGTTCAGCGCAGCCCAGGCTGTAAAGTAGCTGGGTTGCTGGAGATGCCTCTTCACAGGGCATGTCAGGTCCTTTTGGCAACTGTTGCTTTTGTCAAGCAACACAGTACAACAGTGTACTACACCGATTTGTGAAAGCATCTGAATGCCAACAGTTGGAGTCAAGACAGCTCTTCCTTTTGGGGAACAGTGAGGGAGCACAACTTGTGGTGCCTGGGAATAGAAGGAGGACCAGAATTGCAGGAGCAATGGTTATGGAAAGACTGCATTTTACTCCATCTCATGAGTGTGGTTTGCTTAATCTGCACAAGGGAGTTAGATATTTTTCTCTGTAGAATTTTCTAGAAGAAAGAAAATATTAAATTCTGTACATAGTAATAGTCACTGTGTGTAAATTCAGACAGGAGATCTATGCATTTATCTTTTACAATTCAAGTGTGCCCTAAGCAAGGAGATCTCTGGAATGTGAAGATAAATTAACTTCAGTTTCTAGACTTCCAGACATGTTGTTTCTCCATGTATGCTTCCTTCCTTAACCTGACAGATAAATTATTTATCCAGACATTGTTATGGTGCCAACAGAAAGCATTATGGAAAAGTACAGTTTTCTGTTCTTCATGGAACATTAAGAAAGATAGAGGCTCAACTTGCATTCTAGAACCTCATTTGTTGGCAGCAGTATGTGCTCTTCACAGGAATTAAAATGCATGAGGATGTTGCAGGCTTCATGGGCAGTTTGAAACATTGTTATTTTTCCTTTAGAAAAGGTGAACAGGTAGTCGAAATTATACTGTTGTGAACTGCGTTCTGGATTCATGGGAAGTAAGTGTTGGTCTTCATTTGTGTCAGTTCTTGGTTTTCTCTTGAAGAATGCATTTGACAATATTCAATGCTGTGGGAGAGGAAGCTCACCTAGCTTGTCCTTGTTGCAACTCTTCACGTTCCTGTGCAACTAAGATGAAGTAATTGTAGTAAAATGCAGATTTCGATGTTACTCTCGTACCTCCAAGGCCTCTTATTTCTTTGAGAGCAGATATAGAATGCTTGATTGACACAATATAGCAAGTGGAAACGTTATGAAGTCTCATTGCATTTGTTAGATTTATTCTGATGGAAGTGGAGATACTTGAAAGTAAAAATAAAAACATAAAACTGCCATAACCTGCAGGCTTCTCGGTTCACTTCAGTGAGATACAGAGTGTGAAGCTTTGAGTTGAAAGAGGTCAGACCAGATCCCATCCTGTTACTCTGCCTGGCTTTTGGAATGGTACAGAGGCTTGGCACATTGCCACAGCACTCAGTGACATGTGATAAGCCATTGCCTTATGAAAAGAATCTTCTGCGTCTATCTCTGTACATTTTTGTTGTTGTTTGGAAACATTACCTCCTTCAACCTGTAATAAATTTAGGCAAAAATCTGATCAGATTGAGTGTGAGAGATGAATGCTACTGTTGTTTAAGGTCTGCTGTTCTCTAGGCTAAATATTGCTCTGCCCTGCAAGCATTGTAGTCAAGAGTAGTTCTGCTGAAGACTCAGGTTTGATGCACATGTAAAAGTGACCAGGACATTTATTTCCCTGTTTTTACTTCCAAGTGTGAATTCCTCTGATAAGCTTTAAAATTAATGGAGTTCTCTTGCCAGTGGATTTATCCCATCCTTAGCTGAGGCCCAGACAGTTCTGTTATAGAATCAAAGAAAAGGTCTTAAAAATTAAGTGGAGAAGGCTTTTATAGTTTGGCATGGTTGGCTGATATCTTTAGAAGAACTGGAGCTACCAGAAATCATATAGGTACTGCTGTTGCTGGGTTTGGGTGCCCAGCATCTGCTCCCTTCTCAGGCTTTGAGACTGCTGGCTTTAGGAATAGTGAAACATGTCAAGGTGATCTGCATCTTCCGACCTTTAAGGAAACGGGAATCTCGGCACTTCCACTGAACCTGACCGTGCTGATTCTTCACCTAAGTGGGACACCTTTTTAATCAACCTATTTTTCTTAGTGAGAAGCATTCCCAATTAAGTTTACAAGATGACAAGAAAACTGATTTATTACCAACCTTAATGTTATAATTTTTGTGGAGTAAAAGCACTATATTTAATGCTGTGATGAGGTATCGCTAATAGCATTACTAATTATAACTGCTGCAAATATATAAATAGCAGTAGTGTCATTAAACATGTGAATCATGAAGAGCTAGTTTAATTGTGTCTTGTCTTCCTAACAGCCGCATCAAAATTAGTCTTAGATTTGCAGTGGTTGGTAGGCATCTTGATCTTCTTGATTTTTGAATTTTCCATAAGGCCTTACGATCTTAAAAGGAACAGACTTCTTTTTCCTCCTTTACATCAGCATCCCCTTTGCAAATTCTCCTATGGAAACTGCACAGCTCCAAATTTACAATGGAAGTTGTATTAAAATACATGTCTTGCCCTCCAGACCTGTTACCATCTCCATAGACTCTCCTTTGGACACTCTCTAACCTTTTATGTCCTTGCATTGAGGTGCCTGGAACTGCACACAGTGCTCTAAGTGAGGCTATGCCAGCTCATGTGAAAGTGAAACTGTACTGGATCGATTGCACCCCAGGGTAATGTTGGTTCTTTGTGTTGCTGTGTTCAACTTGCTGTCAATCAGAACCTCCCCGATCCCTTTTCACAAGACTGCTCTCCTGTACCCCACTCTGTACAAAGATCCAGGATTTTCCCTGTCGAAGTATGGAATTCAGTGCTTGATCTTATTAATCTTCGTGTGGTCAGTGATTGCCTAGCCCTCTAATTTTGTTGTCTTAGATATATTATTATTTTACACAATTATTTCAGTACTGGTGCAGGATGGGTATTTTTATTCCCTTCTCTCCTGACTCCTCTCTGCAAACCAGGAGCTCCTTTTCACTTGCTGGTGTCAGCATCAGTTTCTCTTGTGCACGCATCTCTTCTAGTCTTCCATGTCTCAGCCCCAAGCAGTCTCCTTTGTTGTATGTTGTTTCATATACATGAGAGGCTGTGCATGTGGATTGAAAGTACCTTTCCAAATTCAGTCTGTTTCAGAATGATTTCTCAAAGACATAGATGTGACTCTAACAACAGGACTGTAATTTGCCAGCCCATATTTAGAGGCTTCTTTAAATTTTGCTGATGGGCCTTGGGGTTGGTTTAGTGTCACTACATAAGCTGTGCTGTTTGTAAGCTGTATGGGAACTGCTGAATGACGGCCTGAACCTCTGATTGATCACCTGAGGTGAGCAATGAGTCAGCCATGGGAGCACAGGTGAAGCCAATTCACCTGTGTTGCTGGAAGGGGTGGAGCCTGGCTCCACCTCTCCTAGACCCCATTTAAGAGCTGACTACCAGTGGGGCAGGATCTCTTCTGGAGATTCTTCCTCTGGAGTTTTGCAGCAAGCTCAGGACGTGGGTAAGCTTTTTTCTATTCTCTTTTTGGTATTATAATCTGCTTTGCCAAACTCTCTTGTTTATTTCATAATTATAATATCTTTATATTCACTGTCTATACAGCTCCTTAGAGCTAGAAAGGAAAGTAGGGTTCCATGGTCACTTATGCTGCAAGCGTTAAAAGAAAAAGTAAAATCCTTTCTGCGTACAGCAAGAGCTAGCTGCTGATATGGATGGTCCAACAGTTTTGTTTGAGATCTGTTTCATCTCTTTTCTTTTTTTTATTTTTAAATCGTCCTGGTCTTTAAATGCACTTACCCCAGGCTTACAATTCTTTAATAAACATGTAGTTTTATAGAAGGCTCTTCTAGATATTTTATCTAAGACCCTATATCTATTTTGAGAATAGGAGGTGCCCTCATTAGTTGGGGGGAAAAAAAAACACCTTAACAATGGAGGGCAGGCTGGGGCTACACTTACATATTCTGACATTACCATGGATGTTATTTGACAGAATTAATTTCATTAAATACTTTTGTCTCAGAGTTGCAAAGCAAAGGCATTAACTCAAAGACATCAATTAAATTCAGTCACAATCTAGAATCTTGGCCAAGATAATTTGGATCTATGAAGGAAAAACTGCTCTGATGTATTTGGTCCGTCTCAAAGAGCCCAAGGAGCTTCTTGAGATGGTGCCATTAAGTGATCTGACATCTTTCATCTAACCCCAGGAAAATGAATGTGAAAGTTTCTGTTGATTTAGATGAAGGGTATGCAAAGCCTCTCCTATGAATCAGCTTCGCAGCCTCCAGTTTACCGAAATGGAATTTGGAATTACCAAAATACGTTATTAGAAATTCATAAACAGAAACTTAAATTTGATGTCAAACCAGCTATATAAAGATAATCCCTTATACAAATATTTAAGTTATTCTAGAAGCTTGAAGGCACTACATACTTTATGAAGATGCTGTGTTAGAGGTGAGGATACCGAGTACCTGTTACGCTAGACTGAACAAATCCTCCTCAGCCACACAAGAAAGACAGGGCTTTCATCAAGTCACATTACGTAGTTGTACTTGGTTGGTGCTGTACTGCAGAGAAGCAAGCAAAAGAGACATTCAAATGTAACAGGATGAATATAATTATGTCTGCTAGATATAAAAGAGGTTGGGATTGTAGATTGATAAGGAGGAAGTTGCCTCAGTATATCCTCCTGGGAAAGAAGGAACAGAACCAGCAATGTGGCTTTATTTCTTCCAGCTCTTTATTTAGTTGAGGGATAGGAAGAGCTAGACGCTATCTTCAAAGTATGTTATTTTCGGTATTGAATTGCATTGTCTGCTACATACATATACTGGTGATCTAATCAAAAGCCTGCAAAGATGTGTAGAGGAAAAACTCCCTTTGGGCAAGAGGGGCCTTTCATAAGGAGGTATATGATTTGGATATTGAACTCGTCTGCCTCTGCCCACTGAATTCTGGGTTTAATAAGTTCATTTCTATCTCTCAGGGTCAGAATTGTTAGTTGAAGTACCATTTGCCTTGACAAGTTGACAGAGCAATATGTGCTTTCTTCTAACTGAACTGACCAGTGAGGACAGATCATGATTTGTCCTGAATTTGTCATAGAGCCAGAGTCTTGTCTGTGCAGAAATGACCTTATCTGTTTACCTGTGTATTCCTTACTTGGAATAGATAGGCTGAAGTTAGTACTCTACATGTCACGATTTGACAATTTTAGATGTGCTTGGATTAGATAAGTTTTCCAAATAATTTTAATGGCATTTTTGTAAGTCAGACTGTTAGTTTCAACTACATGTCCGGAAAATGCTCTGTGGAGCAACAGCTGCATTGAAGGTGATCCCAGCCAGGCCTATTGCTGTTCAATAGTAGTAGTTTCTTTATTAGCCAAGTTCTGACAAAGCAAGGATGGATGATGTGTATGTGTTAAAGCAGGTATTTCAACATAAATAAACACTGAAGAGTCAAAGGGAAAAAAAAAAAAACAACCCATATCAATCTATTTAAACACATGAACACAACTAGTATTGATCAGTAATACAGTTCTGCACCAAAAAAAAAATCCAACCATAATTTCTGAGAGAAGTATGACGCAAGCTAGGTATGCAACTATTAAAGGAATTCAACATTATGATAGGCTTTGATAAGGCTAGACAGCAGAGTATCACTCTATTAAGTGGGTAGAGTTGGAGGAATATTAAGGGTCATCCATACCTCCTGGTGGTTCTGTGGAGATTTAATGAAGTTCCACATACCCTCTTTATGCTGTCTTTGACATTCACATCAGTTACTTAACAACTTGTTGAACCGTGTGTAAAGAGTTTCAATAAGTTTCTTCCAAGCTTGATGGAAGTGTGGAAGCTGAATTACCAAGTCGCTAGCTATGCAAATTATGAAAGTTGACTTCACTCCCTGAATGAAAAGCTTAAGACAGGCTAATGATTTATGGGTATAGTTTGCTCAGCCTTTTACTTCCTTCAACTTCAGGCCTATCTAGACATGAAGTCATTTGGGCCATTTATTAATGGTGGCACTTTCAAGGATGTAGCTATTTTATTTTTTAAAAAAAATTCAAGAGATTTTTTCCTTTTTATAACTCTCAGTCCAGGCATTGAGATCTTCAGGAAAAAATGCTCCCTGTGGTCTGGAAGGGCAAAAGGCTATATGCAGTTAAGCATTATTTAAATGCATTTATGAAGTTTAAATGATGGGTGTGAAGCTACAGAAACTGGAACCAACTGTAGAACAACTTGCCCTAGATACATAATCCTTCAGGTTTCCTCTCTAGTATGCTGACAAGTAATAGCGTGCATGTTCTGCTACTCCACAGGCAGAGGAAATTCTTCTAAATTCATAGCAGATATGCATGCTTGTTTCACTCACAAGATTTAAGCGCTTATAGGTAGGATTGTTTGTTATTAATTAAGAAAATATGCAATTTAATTTGTTAATGTACTTTGCATCACTTTACATTGTAAAAACATACATTTGCCTACATAAGTGTTAGATTATCATACATGATATTGAATAACGGAATTGGGTTATAGTGTACTTCCACCTTTCATGATGCACGAAATTTACTGATAGCAAAATAATGAAGGAATAGACTGTGATACTGTTACAGCCCAAATAAAAAACTAGTTACAAATAAGCTTCATGACTATACATTGGTGAAGAGGAATTGGACAGTTCCTCAATAAACGAAGAGAACAATTTCGCTCTTTGTTTGACTTCAGTCACTTAAGGATACTGGCTTCCTTATGCTAAATTACAAGAATATGTAGCAATATGTTACGATAAAAATACTTAATTATCTCAGTGTTTGCTGAAGAAGAACTGAGATGTAATAGCACTTCTCTTAGCAAAAACTTTCAAGGATTTAATATCAAACCTAAAAATGCAGTAAATACTTGTACAGATCTGCTATGTTATCAGTACTTATCTGGTTTGGAGAAGGCATTTCAGTACTGAAAAGAATCCTGAGTAGTTGTGCTGGATATTCCATTGCTAAAAAGCATATTGTTTTTTTCCAAAGTAAACAAGTGTAATTTTTTTCCGATTAAATTCAGTGAAATATTTTACCTATTTTTATCCATACTAACCAGACTGAAAAACTAGCTTCCAACAGCCAGTGAGTTCTATCTGAAGTCACTGATGACCATACCTGAAATCATGTATTATATCATATAGTGTGAAGAAAGGGAACTCTAGGACAGTTACATACAGTTTATATCAAATGAACAATTAATGGTTTCTTTCAAAGTCTGAGATTGGAAATGATCTATCATTTTCAAGAAATGATAATAAATATGCAATGAATAGATTTGCTTCACCAAACTAGTTGGTGAACATCTTTCATATGCATTCTGCCTGGTTTAAAAAAAAAAAATGCTGACAGATTTTTTTGCTTTATTTTTTCTACAGTTGTAATTTGATAATTTTCTTTAATTTGAACAAAATAAATATTCAGTTAACATTTGTGATAATTTGTTTTATGGGGTAAAAAAGAGATCTAGGGCGAACTTTATATTTGTTATCAGTATGTAACCTGAGCAAAGAGTTGGTTTTCAACATGAAAATGTTGCTGCTGCTTTACAAAGTTTTCTGTACTTGCAGCCTCAGTAGCTGAACTTCACCTCCTGCTTTTCTCTCCTAAGCCTCGTTGTTTTAGATGTAGGCACAGCAGAGCATGGTCTGAGGAAACTTGAGCCCCATGAAAACAATACACTTGGGCATGCCAGCTCTCTTACCATCCCATCTTGCACTCTCATACCCTTCTCATGTTGCTGTTAATCACAGCATTTCATGCCAGGTGCTGTAATGGTGCTCATTGGGACTGAAAAGATATTAGGGACATGGTAGCCTTCTGATTGTCTAGTCTGTAACTGTTTTGAACAAACAGTTGCTTACAAGATGTTTGGACTTTGCTGTCACTGCTCTTTGAAAGCATTAAAAAAAATCCTGTATCCTATTAAGACAACTATATGTAATTTAATTGAAGCTTTCGAAAGCGTTGTGTGTGTACTGAAGTAAATGTAACTCATTTACTGTAAGCATTATCATTGGATATATAGCAGTGTAAACAGCCATGATGCTTAAACGTGCATAAGGTTGTTTTTTCAAGGGACTTCAGAAGAAACGTTTGAAACCTAATTTGCACATTCATCTTACTAGTGTGAGTATTCTATTTAAAAATATTATGTTTAGACTGCCTGTGATCCGATCCAGAATATAGAGTTTAAGCCCCAAAGAGTATTCTGTCTTCAAAGAGACTCAAGATCCAAAATTTCCGCACTCTACTTCTGAGTCAAGCTTTTACTATTCTCACATTTGCAAAGGTTTAAACAACTATCTCTGTTCTTCTTTCATGCATACTTCTCTCTGATAGGCTTCTAAACAGGTGGCATGTGGGGGAATGTTGTGTATGTTTTTAAGCTCACTCTTAAACTCTTCCTTTTGCTGAGGCTTTTGGTCATCTTGACACCATCTTCTGTCCCTCCTTGCAGTTCTAGTATGTCATTTTTGAAAAGATCAGAGCTCTATACAGCACTGAAAATGCAGCTGCTGCATTGATTTTATTCCATAATGTACTGTTTATTACTTTCCTAATAATTCTGAACTTTTGCTTTGTTTTTTATTTGACCACTCCTGAATAACAAACTGAGATTTCTCTGCAATTGGTTGTTACTATCCTGCAGCTCTTTCCTAAGCAGTAACAGTTCAGAAACTTATTTTGTATACTTACAATGGGACTGTTTTTTCTTGTTTCACTTCATAAAGAATGTTATCTGCAATTTTATTGCCCAGTTATTGGTGTACTTCCCCCATTCATTCATTTCTCAATATGTAATTAGATTTGCAAGCAATGGGCTATACTAATCAGCCTCCCCTGAAATGGATGTTGATTGCAGCCTGCCCTCTTTAGATAAAAGCTCTGCACCTGTAGATAGAGTTAAGAGTTTTTCTCTGGGTCAAGTTGACAAGTGCAGCTGAGCTGTTTCCTTCTCATCAGTATTGGATGTGATTGACTACTTAGGAGCATCTGTGTAGTTTCAGTCCTGTACCAAGGTACAGACCTGTGTGTGGAGTTTTTTTTGTTAGCTTATGGGTCAATTTGTTGTTAGTTTTTTTAGTACCTTCAATCCTTCAATTTTTCTTGCTCTCCTTCTGCAATACAAGATCATTTCTGAGCACTGTGTTTGTGGAGAATATGAGCTAAGTTTAGCAAAGACAGAATAGGTGATGTAGCCTACCCATCTGGGCCTTCTGCTTGAATACAGCTTGCTAAGGATTTGAGCTCTGGAGGGAAATCTAATTTTTGAGTCTCATGATTCTTAATGGTTTGCCATAAACTCACCAATTCCCAGCTCATTCTGTCATCTAATGTGTCTTCTGCTTCTTGCATTCTCAAAATACCAGAGTTGCTGCAACTTGCACAAATTGTCTGCAGTGCATTTTTGCTAGTTTGGCCCAGATCTGTTACAGATAGATTTGATCCATTAAGTTGAACTTAATGGATCATCCTGATAGCTATTTGTTTGGTGTTGCTGTGCACAGAATGGTTTATGCTTTCCATTTAAGGCCTGTAGTAAAGGGATTTGCATAACATTTTGCTTTCTTTTCCTGCAAATATTGGTGTTACATTAAGGAAACCTGAAAGGTGTAAATGTTGCTCATTAGAGGGGCTGATTTTATGCCAGTTGATGTGGAAAGGGAGAGACTTCTCTGTACCATCTCTTGGTTACGGAGGAAGGGACTCACCGTGAAGTAGATGTGGTCTGTCTTAGGTACACGTAGTGCTGTAAAAGTCTGTTGGGGGTGAGGATATTTTAAATTAGTCTAATGTACTCACTACAGCTCAAAAATGCTGTAATTACCACCTTATGAGAACATGTTCTGGCAATGAAGCTTCCTTGATTTATAGAAGCACATTTTATACAGGCAAACTTTACTGGCATAAGTTGCACTGGTGATAAGAGGACTTGCTGGTGTTGTTAATCCCTTTTAGATCAAAACAGGTCCAAGAAAAACTGTGGTTAACCTTACTGAAAGAGCAAAGTAACTTAACTGCCATGTGGAAACTAATGCACCCAAAGCTTCTAGAAAATGGAAGGAAGGTACTGAAAAAGCAACATACAGGGCTGATTCTCGCAAAGGGTAGAGCTCCTGGGGTGCTTGCTTCTTGATCTATTCTCTGCGCTTTTCTTCTTCAGTGGATGTATTTTGGCATCTTCAAATGCTATGGCTTTCCTCAAACACTCTCCTTGGCTGCATGAAGAGCAAGGAGCCACGCTTCCCTCTAGAGGCCCTCATCAACTTGCTGGGACATACAGCCCAGCCAGTAACACTCATCCTGGATGCCAAATGCACTGTAAAAAATAGACATGCATTGTCTGGTGTGTCGCCTATTTTCCTGATGCACAAGCCACCTAACAGATGTAATTCCCAAAATCCTCACCTAAGCTCATGGAGGACTATTTTGTATGCAGCAGGAGGCAGTTGAATGATTTTTATTCCTGATTTGGATTTGCACTTAAGATTTCTTATTTCCTGCATTAGCCTCCAGCCATTTCCTTTTGCCTGCAAGCAGTTAAGGAAGAGGTGCAGGCAGAGCTGGAGCAAGTTCTTTTGGTGAGCAACTTCTTTCTGCAACTTACTCCCTGACTCAAGAACAGTCATCTTCCCCAGGGCCCTTCCAGCTGCTGGCTCCTGTTTGCCCTAGCACTAGTGACACACAGAATTCTCTATTCAGTAACAATAGCAGCTGGAAAACTATGGGCAACCTTCTTGCCTAGTACTTGTTGCAGACTTTACAATAGAGAAACTGAGGGGAGACATCAGGCTGAGATGCTAATTGCTGAGGAAAAAGTGTGAAATAATAATGTAAGGTGGTCCTTGCTGTTTCAATAACCTCACCAAAATCTGTGAGCTTTCGCTGAGAAGCTTGAAGGTCTCTTCAGATCTCCACATTCATTTTATACCTGAGGTGCACCTCTGCATTACACAAAAACCTTTTGCGTGCAGCTGGGCTGTGGGAAAATGTTGGGAATTTAGGAAGCATCAGAGGTTGTACCTCAGTGACAGCAATGCAAAACATGGCTGACAGGATGCTGCTGAGGGAAAAAGAAACAAGTGTTTATGAACCTGAATATGTCAGGGGGTTTTGGTTTTGGGTATTTTATGTCACTTGGTGATGAGCCAGTGAAAGTGTCCATGCTTGCCATGCAGTCTACTTGGCTGCAACACATCTTCTTGAAAAGAGATGGTTTGAATTGTGTGAAGGCACAGATGTGATTAATGGCATTAAAAGGAAAAAAAAAAATGTTGTTTTTAGCAGTTGGGTTATATGCAAGCAAATATCTCAATAGCAAGAATGTGAAAAATAAGGAGAAATGAAATTAATGTAAACAATGAACAAGCCCTTTGGAACTGAATATCAAGAAATGTTGTGGAAATGTTTCATTGCTTTTGGAGAAGTGATGAAGCTGTTGCTTTGTGCCAGTTGTCTATGGTGCCTTGACACCTAAGTCCTAGGGCAGGCTTGTGAGTGGGCACAGCGCCATCTCAGCAGATGTGCGATGAGTGTGAGCTTGTTGCACTGCACAAGGTAGGGGTAAGATCAGAGTTGCTGATAAGGAAATGTAATTGCGCTTTTTAGTCTGGAGTTCAAGAAGTGATAGTGAGAGAAGGTGTGTAGGGTGCTGAGCATCTGTAAGCCAGCTTCCTTGCTTTGAAGGAACAAATGAATAGTTGCTCTGCTTCTCAATGAAGCACTGAGATTATTGCAATTTCTTGATTTTTGAGGAAATGAAAGGCAGTGTCAAAGGCAGTGAAATCTTGGTAGCTTTGACTTCAGTTACATCAAAAAAGAGCAACACAGTGTATTTGTGTGGACATGTTCCTGATTTATTAATACATTTCAATGGTTAAGTTCTACATATTAAATCTTTGGTCTAGTTTTATTTTTACATTGTTTCCTATAGCTAAGCATATCACAGTATGTCACCTCAGTGTTAAAACTGGGCTGTAACACAGGCCAGCTGCAGGAGAAAAGAAATGTTCCAACTGAACTGGAGACATGAAAGAGCTGCTGAGGCTGAGACCAAAGGAGGCAGGCCACTTAAGCTTGTGAAGGAAGCAGCAGGATGGTGTGATCAGTTGGAGAAGAAGTCAGCTCCACTGAGTGGGGAACAGAATGAAAAACTGACAAGTCAGGATTGATTTAAAAATATTGAATACTGAGAACAAAGAAGAGGTGTTTTTTTTACTTTGTCACCTGCAGATTAGCATTTTGAGGACTACTTTTGTGTGATTTTCTTTCCTGAAATCAATAGGATTAAAAATATGTTTAAAGTTCTTTTAAATGCCAGAAGTGAGCAGTAGAGCAGTGTGGACATGTGAGTGGGCAGGGGATTTGCATCAGGTGAGGAAAAACAGTTTGACAGACAGCGTTTCAAAAGATGATGTGTGCATGTGCATCTTCTATTAATTGCAATGGGAAATACAAATTTATATCAAGAGACTACACGCCTACAAATTTAAAACAAATGTCTGATGCTATAATGCTTATGAGGAGTCTGATTCATTATATCAGGAAAAGAGCAGCTAGACAAAATTGTGGAAGATTAAACAAATGCGTTATGTAAGCTGGTGAATAATCAACAGCATAAAGTTTGTTTATGTGCCTGGAGCTCTGGTTGGTACCCAAATATTATGCAAATTTATCTCCTAACACTGTGCCTAGAATAATAATGTATTTTTATTTCAGTGTTTTGCTGCTTTATATACAGCTTTTGCAGTTCGTGCTGCCATACAATGGTTCCTCTGATTGCGGCGTGCACTATAATTTGAGCCTTGATTAAAAAATAGACTTTCTAATGGATCTTTAATGGAGTTTGTCTTTAATGAGGAGAGTAAAAGAGAGAACTGATATTGAACACATGGAGGTCTGATCCTTACTTACATTGAGCAATTTTACACTTCTTCAGCATTGTTGGGGTTCCTTAGAGTATGACAAATATTTCTAGCTCACACTAAGGTATACCTGTTCTATCAGAGTAAGAAGAGAGGCTTGGGTATATAAAAGTCTCAAACTTCTTTATTTTGGGGCTTATCTCACGTGGAAAGGTGGGAGCAGTACCTCTTTGGCATTCGTAGTGTATGAGAAGAAAGTAACTAAGTGAGAAAACAGTTTTGCCTCCTGGGGGATGTGTTCAGGATTGCACAAATACATGGATGGCTGCTCTGACTAGCAAATAAATTCTCAAGTTGCTCAGGAAGTGATTTTTTTTGGTTGTAATTAAAAGTTTCAATAAAATACATCACATTTTTTTAATGCCAAATTGCATTTTGAGATCAGCTTTTAAAACATATATTTACTTATATATATTTCAAGTTGTAGAAGAAAGCTACAGAGCAAAATGATAATCAATTGTTGCTTGTTGATCCAGTGTGTTGTAGCCCAGACATGGGGGCCATACTGTGAGGTATTCCTTCTCTGCTCACCCCTCTACCTCCTGCCTGGCTGTTCAGACATTCTGGACAGATTTCCCAGCAGTTTCCTGCTTTGAGGTGCTGTCTAGTCTAAGTCAAAGCATCACTCACTGCTCAGAGCAGCACTAGTGAAGGTGAGTATCTCTTTTTTCTCCTGTAGGACTTTGACAGAAAAAAATGTTAAGCTGAAAACATTGCTATAACAAGGAATAACACTGTCGATTTTCCAGCACTGGAAAATTGATCCCACCTCTTGTTTCTTGCCTTAAAAACACATCACTGGAATGTTTTTTCAGCTGTGCTAAATATATTGGTTCGTGAATACAGTAGTGCATAAGCACTGCTGTCACTTTGTGCCTAAGATCTATAGCAAGCCAAAAGATTAAAATTGCAGACGTAAAGTATGCCTGCACTTCCTGTGCAGGAATATCCTGAGGCTGTTTCAGGGCAAACACATCCTATCTGTCTTAGTTTTACCCCAGACTTGATATGCTTTGGTGGCATTTAGGGATGCATGTTTTCATGGTTACTTCAAAAATCTGAGTTTATGATAATTATATATTATCATTGATTTGATAATATGTATGCTTACCCATATAGAAAAATATTTTAAAGCATGTTTCTCTCCCTGTTGTTAATCCTTCCTGTATTGGGGCATATCTAGCTTTAGGATAGCTTTGAGTCTGCTTCCTGTGTTCTGTGTCTGGACAGCCCCTGTGCAGTGAACAATCCAGAGCTTTTTGTAGTGCCGAGTCCTCTGGTCTCCCTTACTGTTCTCTATTGTTTTTGTCTGCCTTTTAGTTGTCCTGTTGTGAAGAAGCCAACCACCTTATCCTTTCTATTTCCCGATGAAGAATAATGGAAGTTTTTGCATGACATCTCATAACTTGTTAAGTTCTGCAGGGTACTATGCTATCCCTTGCTGCTTTGAGCAACAGTGTTTGGATACAATTAACACAATTATTTTTCGCTGTACCACAGACATCCTTAGAAGATGAAGAGTGAATAGATGTATTTATTGCTGTCATTACAATCCTTCCTATTTATGCAAAAAGCCAGTTCAAAGTCATCTGCAGTTGTGTTCCTTGTTTGAGTATGGGCACTTTTCGCCTGTCCTGCTTCTCTAAACACAGGGAGTTATCTATCTGAACATATCCTCTTTCATAACTGAGACCTTCAGTAATGTGCAAACACCATCCACAAGTAAATTCAAGACCCATGCTTCAGGGAGCAGACCTAAACTGGGCAAATGAGTGCTGCATAACAAAACAACCCTATGATTGGAAGATTTGTGGATTCTGATCTCTGTGAACATAGCATAAGAGTTCCGTAGCAGCTTAGCATACCTTAACTATCCCAAATGTTTTCTCTGTTATATTTTGAACAAACAGTAAAGAAGTGATGTGCTCTGCTGGTAAAAAAAAAAAAAAAAAAAAAAAAATCAACTTTCTAGCACTGTCTCATAAAGGATCTGGCTTTGATATTTGCTCCATGCTTTTTACAGTGTAGGGTTTGAGTGGTTACACTGCAACTTTAAGTAGGCTCAAGGAGACCATGTTAAACATTAATGAGTTGAGCCTATGAGAAAACTAGACAAGTAATCTTGTGTAACTTCATTGAACCTTACAGATATTGTAAAAGGCTTAATGCACAGAAAGTCTCAGGACTTGATTTTTGCCATTTTTATGTCAACCTGAGCCAAACCTCATAATCTGAACAATATGGTCTTACAGACATTGAATGGATAACAAGGAGTCATTCTTCAGAGAATTTTT
This sequence comes from Phasianus colchicus, assembly GCF_987193195.1. NCBI lineage: Eukaryota > Metazoa > Chordata > Aves > Galliformes > Phasianidae > Phasianus > Phasianus colchicus. The sequence goes on from NC_143439.1 coordinate 29,014,918, forward strand.
TCACAAAAAAACTTTTTATCTTGATTTATGACTGTTTGCACTTCTTAGGAATGTTTTCATTTGGTTACAATTCTTCAAAAAATATTTGTAGATACACATCTATCTATCTATATAAAAGGAGAACACAAAGAGTGGTGAAGCATGTGAAGTTTCATTTGATATTTTTTTTCTTTATTGCTCTGCTTTTTCCCTCTATCTAGCACCCCGTTTTATAGAGCTGCTTTCACATTTCATTTGAGATGAGTGCACCTGGTGAAATGAGGTCCCTGGTATTTCATCCAGTTTGTTAATGTTCTGGAAGTGCTGTATACTTCCTCTATAAGGAAGAATTTCATATACATATTCATCTATGTTAATGTTGAACGTGATTTTAAATCACCTCAGCCTGGGATTCTGATATGCTGAATCTTACTTGCAAAGACAATCTTATATACATCCTTCAAACAACCTTGACAGCAGTGCTAAGTGAATTTTGCAAGTTTTGAAATTATTTTACCATATTTGTGACTTAGTTTTGCTTTCTCTTCGCTATTAATGACTGACTCTAAGAGGTAAAATATTTACAGGAGAATTAGTAAATGCATTTATTGTGAAACTGTAGACAAATGAGTTTATGAATCAGTAACAATATGATAACAGATACAGCTGCAGCTACATAATGGGGATGGAGTCTTTTAGTGGGACTTAGGTGACTTCATCTTATCTTGTAAACCTTTGAATTGAAAAAGAAAACCTGAGGCCTGTTAATTATTTCCATTGTGATGGATGATTCCTTTATCAAGATTCCCTTCTGTACTCTTACTGGATGAGTGTTTTTCTACACAATGATCATAATTTGAAACCAGAAGAATGGCATTGGAAAAATCATTACAGCAAATAGTGATCTTCACCCTTCTGGCATCACGTTGGTTTTGCCTTGGAGAACATCTGGATCAGATTCAGTTTGTGGGCATTACTTCAAGCCACTAGCAGCCATGAAAGCTTTCCTGAGCAAGACCCAGTAGGTTACGTTTGGGAAATATGCAATCTCATGTATTTGTCTTCTGACAAAGAATACTGAATGCACTGTGCTTTGTGTAGTGGTACCCTGCTTAACAGAATACAAAAAGCCACCAGGAACGTTTCTTGCAGCTGGTGAACTTCTCAGAGCTGGTTGATAGCTCTCCTCAGTATGGCTGAGAACTTCTGCTACGTGGTCAGCCAGACTCTTGGCTGCCTCTCCTTCCCTACTGGTTAGTTAGCAGAGCATCTAGGAAGGTGTTTGCCAGAAACAGTACTCATTTTCTTTGGCAGCTATGCTTCCTCCTTTTCTTTTTTTCTCCAAAGGGTATTCCTTTTTTCCTGCTCTAAATCCTTAAATAACATCTCTGTGCACGTTGAAATCTCAGTAATTGCACTCAGATTTATCCAGAACTTTATTTTCCCCCCTTTTACCCTTGTATTCAAAGTTGATAATATTTTAGAGCTAACACAAATAAGGACATTCACTCCACCTGCACAACTGATGTTTTTTTTGTTTTAATGACAGAATATTGCAAAGCTATTAAGAGCTAATTAGAGCTAGGTAGGCTTTGGTCAAAACAAGTGACATGGGGGAGGGAGGTGAATTAAAAAAAGAAAAAAAGAAAATCAGTGTAAATAAATAGGCTTGAATTTTCTTTGAAAGCTTCATTTTTTTTAATGTCTGTAGGCTAGAAGGTTATTCTTATCTTGTGTGTGGAAGGCAAGATTTAATAGAAGTTAGAGGGTCTAGAATCACCTCAGGGCAGTTGTGATGAGTGTACATTTAGATTCACTATCATAACTGTAGGTGACTCCCTCGGGGAAAGTGCAGTGGCAGTAAACTTAGGATGTATTCATAAGTTATCAATATGAAGGAAGTGATTAAGAACATAATGAAAGGCAAGTGAACACAGAAAAGGCAAGATGGAAGTAAACTTGAAGAGCATCCTAATGGCTGAGACCTTAAAACAGTTGCATTTATGCAGCTTCCAAAAAAAAAAAAAAGAGAACCAGCCTTTTATAAAGAAAAGCCTTGCTTAGTGTACGAAGGCTAAATTTTACTCTATATGGTCAGTAAACTTGATGAGCCTTCAGAATTTATTGTATGAAACATAATGTTGCTTCTATCAGCCCAAATAATTCAAGAGATGCCTAGGTCAAAAAGCTGGCACATAAGCAGCATGCTGTACTCATCAACTGTACACTACTCAGTGTGAGTAGATGCTGCTTATTCTAAGGCAGCCTTACCACACAGTGCAGATGGCAGAAGATAAGAGTAGTAAGCAGCCAGCCATCATTTGGCATCCCAGCACCCGCTGTATCAGAAGAGTGAGCAGGGCCAGTTGCAAGTGTGCTCTTATTGCCTGCCTGATGCCAGGGGCTAATGCCTGCCAAACCATTGAGAACAGGAGCAGCAAGGGGCTCATCCCTCTTCCTTTTCCTGCCTGTGGAGATGGCACAAACAGGCTGTCAGGTTCATCTTGCAATGTAGGAACTCCTGTAGTTCCGCAGGTATTTCAGAGAAACTCAACTTTGCAACAGTGCTAAGTCTGGAAATCAAAGACAGGAAAAGTATCAGTAGAATTTGTTCTCCATGGCTGGAGAGGACAGCAGAATGAGGTTTTTTGACCCCTCAAAATTCCTTGGAAAACCAGACAAGTAGACACCAGTCAGCAGGTAAGCACAATAAATATTTTTGATCTAATAAATAAGGACTTCCCGGATCATTAGCAGACCAGAAAAAAAAAACAAAACCACACAGGTTTCTTAAGAGTGATCCACAGAAAAAAATGCAAATTAATTGTAGATATTGCAAGCAGAGAAAAAGTGTTGCATAGCAACTTGGAGAGCTTATTAATTACCTGAAAGAGAAACCTACATGAATTTAGAGAAGTTAATGGAGTTTCAGAACAATGCAAACTTGCTTCAGAATCCCCTTTAGTCCATGCTTGTCTACACTTGGGAAGCTTGTGGTCTGCTCTAGAAACTAGTGTCTCTATATATTCTCTAGGCTTTGGTTATCAACCTGCTCAGCTAATGAACACTTTTGACCTCTTAAATCTGAGACAAAAGGTGTGGAAGCCCCTGTATTCCCATGCAAGGCCTTATTCACCCATCCTTACTCAGCTGCATCTCTGGGCAGTCTGTGCAAGGGCCTCTCCACCCTCTGAGTGAAGAATTTTCTCCTAACTTCCAAGCTGAATTCCTCTCTTTTAGTTTAAAATGTTACCCCTTGTTCTGTCACCACACATCATAGTAAAGAGTACCTTTTCCATCTCTCCTAAGAAATGTGAAATGAGTCAAGTCCTCACTGTTGTGAATGGGTGGTGTTTTACAATGGCTTTTTGAAAGCATAAATTTGTGACAGAATGGGACTGCTGCATTTAGTTTTAGTCTATTCCTATTAAGAAACACGTGGCTCATATTGCAGAAAAATGTCAGGAAAAGAATGAATATAGTTGGAGGAAAGACAGCAGTAAGGATGTTGAAAAGTTTCAGGAAATAACATGCTTAGAAGGCAAAGCAAAATGTAGCCAGACTGAAATTGTCAAAATTTGAATGTGTTATGAAATCTCACTTACTCTTTGTCTTGTATTCTTTTTGTTTAATTTTGAAATTGAAGAATTTTGCTTAACCTTTCCTAAGCCAAGGCTTAGAAACAAGTGTCCTCAAACCTAACTGTTTGGCTTTTATATTTTGTGTGAAAAGCAAACTCATCTCACCTGTAAAAGGACAGCCTGCAGTTGTATTGAGCAGAGAAGGCTGAGAGCTCCTTGCAAGCGACACTCCTCTTAGAATCACAGAATGTTCCAATTTGTAGGGGATCCACAGGACCACTGAGTCCAACCTCTGGCCCCACACAGGTCTGCCCCAAAATCAAAGCCTACGACTGAGTGCATTGTCCAAATGCTTCTCAAACTCCAGCAGCTCAGTGCTGTGACCACTGTCTTGGGGATCCTGTGCCATGCCCAGCACCCTCTGGTGAGAAACCTTTTCTTAATCCCACCCCTCAGCTCTCCCCTTATGCAGTTTCATACTGTTCCTTTGGGTCCTTTTCCTGTCACCAGAGTGCAGAGCTCAGCACTTCCCCTCTGCTCCTTGTGAGAAGCAATAAGCTACCATTAAGCTCCCCCTCACCCTCCTCTGCTCTGGGCTGAAAAACCAAGGGACCTCAGCCACCATCCTGTTTTTTTCCTTTCAGATCCTTCACCATCTCTGTAGCCTTTGGATGTTCTGTAATGGTTTTATGCCAGGATATGGTTGGCCTCTTTGCCCTTTCCAGAAAATATAAGTCATTATCTGTTCTTTTTTTTTTTCCTTTGTAGGGAGAAAACCAGGTAGGAACATTTTCTTTTATGCTTGAACAACAGCGTTTTAAAGAACAGCTAACTTTTAAATGGGATTTCAGTATCTAATTCCCTTAGGTGTCTTTCACTGTTCTACCCAAATACATCTCTTACTCATGGTAAATGAAGTTGCAAAATCCACTAATCTTTCAGTTATAGAAGGTGGAGTTCCTGGTGTTATAGATTATATTTAGACATTTCCCAGTATGACTGTTCCTGTCTTTTTTTTCTTTGAATTTTCTGACCTTTATTACACTTTACCTGAGAGTCCCTACTACTCCAAAACAGAGAAGCAAAATCCTCAAGTGATTACCAAGGCATGAGTGATTCATTACCCTCTTCTACCTGACATCTACACAAATAATAAATAACAGCCAAGTGATTACAATCATAGGAAAGTAAGAGCATCTGAACTAAGAGAAATACATAATGCCAAGGAAGACTTTTCTTTGATGAGATGAAGTGCGTTATTAATTTCAATTTTCAAACCTCTTTGTTTTAATGATTACGTGGTCCACTGAGGATAGCTCACCTAGAAATCCTATACAGAAATAGCTTGCTGTCCCTTATTTGGCATGTTAAAATGCTGATGTTTGCATTTTTAAGTATTCCTGATTTATATAGAGTGTGCAGACTCCATACTGCTATAGAATTATTGATACTAAAAGTAAACAAGCAATTACAGAGGGGGGGAAAAAACATGTTCAGGATCAAATATAATTAAATAGCCGAAGAGTTGCCTCTACAGCCCTCTTCAGACTACTTGAAATAAAAAGCCTGTGTTCACTTAACTCTTCTTCTGCAGTACAGAATGTAGTGAGCTATGGTTAGTCAGAGCCTCCATGTCTTTCATAGTAGGACACTCACCATGAGTGAAGAGAACATCTTGCTCTCTTAAGATCACAGGTTAAGTGAGATAGATTTAAGTGTACTTCCAAGGCTGAGGTACAAGTATGCACTGGGAAAGCAGGGCACCTACAGAACTTAGCTAAGGCAGTGATGAATTATGGTATAGTGACTGCGTATCTACTGTGCAGCTAGGAGTGTTCATGAGTTCCGCAGTTTTCCTCACTGTTTTTTCCTAATGTTTTCTTAATGCTGCTGCTTGAGCAAGCTGGTTTACATACACATTTGATGCAAGAAGAGAAGGCCTTATACCTTCCTTCAAGTACATAAAGGGAGGGGGCATGTGAGAAAGGTGGAGAGGGACTTTATCATTGAGTGTACTGATAGGACAAAGGCAGATTAGATCGGAGGAAGAAATTCTCAGGGTGGTGAGGCCCTGGCATAGGCTGCCTAGAGAAGCTGTGGATGCCCCATCCCTGGAGGTGTTAATGGCCAGGCTGGATGGGCATGAGGCAGCCTGAGCTGGTGGGTGGCACGCACCCAATGGTGGGGGAGTGGGTGGGAACTAGATGATCTTTAAGGTCTGTTCCAACCCAAACCATTCTACGACAGAGGTTGACTGTGGCTTACTGAGAGCATTCCTATTAGTTTGGTGTGAAAATATTTCTTTTAGAAGGAGAATCAGAGCTATAGAATGGTTAAAGCAGAAAGCAAACTCTGGAGATCGAATGGTTTATTCTTCTATAGCCTCATACATAAGAGAACTGGAGGATGGTGGTTATAAATTACGGCCGTTTTGCCTTGCAGCTGCTTGATTTTGCAAGTTTGATGTTCTTTTGAGTCTTTTTGTGTTGTTTGTTGAATTGTTTGATATGGTGCTAAGAGAACAGTAACTGTATAAGATTTCACATTCTAAGTATTACAACCAGAGAGTGCTTATGATAAATGAAGATTATTATAATATTAAGCTTTTCAGATGTAATGAAAACCTGTCTGGGGCATCCTTGATGGATGCCATTACAACAGCCATAACATAGCATAGTCTTAACTTTAAATTTCATGCTAAATGTTTACTAGAACCCTATCAGGATATCTTTTGTGCTTCCTTGCCTATTTGTCCTTCTTTTTAATAATATCTCAGGAACTTGAAAATGAAGTATGTTTTATTATTGAAATGGACTTTCTCTTCAGCTTTCTGTATGTGCATTTGGTTGCTATTACTGTATTTCTTGAAAAGTGCCAAGCCATTGGCTTTATTTTGGTTAGGGTTTTTCTTCTTCTTCTTTTTTTTTTTTTTAATGGCAGGAAAAGGATTTACTATTGGGATGTTTGGGATGATGTAAGGATCCATAGCATAAATATTTGCAAGCAATAGGCCAGCTTTGAGAACTTAAGAAGGCGTGGACCTTTCTTTAACAAGGTTACATATTTGAATGCTAATCCTATGATAAGCTTTATAAAAGTTGAACTTAGTTGTGCAGCTAAGGTAGTTTTGAAATGGATTTTGGTTTTGTTATTAATTTGTTCTAGGAAAAAAAATATATATATATGTTAAAAAAAAAATCAATTTTTATCCATTATATTTTTAAAATGAGCTTCATGAAAGAGTATCGTTTGTCCAGTCAGGAAGACTCTACCCTCTTTTATTATGCTCTCCTGTAGGACATTGTTCAGTGTTTACAGTACTGTCATTTTCATTTATTTCTGATCTAGTCAGTATCATGTAGATCCCTCGTATTTGTTTGTCTGGAAAAGAACATGCATTTCCTACCTTCCTCCTGGTATTTAGGGAGAAAAATTTTTTCAGAAAAAAACCCAACTGTAAGCATAATGTTAGGAAGAAGGTAATTAATTTAAAAGATATATCTTCAAGAAGAATAAGGCATATATTTTTTTTTCAGTCAGCTGATTAGAACCATTAAATTGGTATTGTTGAAATAATGAGAATTTCTTATAAGTTTGATTTTTTTTTTTAATACTTTTATTTTTAATGAAGGTTTGGAGTTCACAGCATAGTTCAAGGGACAGCATGTAATACCTGAGTTCAGACGTCCTATGAATCTGAAATTCATGACTGCAGCTGTGGGTTCACATCCATTCATGATTTTTACTTAAATGGACCACATCCTACAGTGCTGCATGTTGATAAGATTACACTGGATTTGGTGAAGTTCAGAAGGGAAAATGCGCATCGTCTGTTCATTTAAGTATGAAGTTCTGCTGGAAAGGACTTCTCTCCACGTCATCTGATGTTACCCTGTAAGCTTAAAGAGGTGCCTTTAGGGAATGCCTTGGAAGGAAAAAGCCTCATCTCTGTGATTTTGTTAGCTAAGAATATGATATTACACTGTTGTCTTATTTGAGAAACGAACAGGAATAATTTGTTTTTTCAAGTAAAATGCGGACCCATAGTGGTTTTGAATTTTCACACTAACTGACATTCTTGTTTTGTGGGCTTTGTGCTGTTAATCTCCACGAGTGAATTTTACTCTGTAAGATTGTAGTCTTGTTTGGATCCAACATGTACTGCATTTCCCTATGGTTTTTACTCTGTTTACATGCTTGCTCGTACTTTCCAGCACACTCTCTGGCATACAGTTGATGAGAATGGCAGGATTTGATTTCTGACGCAGAACTTGACATGCTGTATGTGTCTTGTCAAGAGAAAATGAGGGCACACATCACCTGACTGCTTGCATGCAGCATTATCATTTATAAATATGAAGGTTTTGCAGTTCACTGGAGATGGAAAGGCATTAAGGTAGCAGATAGATGCCCTGGAACTTGATATTTAGCAATTACCATTCATTTTAATGTGCTTGTTCCTGAGCTTTATAGACAGGTTTTCGGTTTTGTTCTCCAGCCAAGCAGAATGTTTCTCTGGCTGAGAATGCCTCAGATGTTTCCTTCCTTTGTTTGGAAAAAGACTGCCTCATCTGAGCAGCTGCTGTGAAATAAGACATCCCTTTAACTCATGTCACTAAGCAGCGGGGAGCTCAGCCTGGTATCCCAGTTAAGTTGCCTCCCTGTTCTGTTTGAGCAAAAGGCTTCTAAGACTCATCCCTGCATCCCTTCCTGCTAGAGTGATGTACTCGGTGAGGCCTTTCTCTATGACAGGGTCCAGGATAGAGTTGAGTTGAATGAATTATTCTGGTTAACAGGCTGTTTTTTATGATTACACCTGGAATAATGTCTTCACCTTGGCCCCTGGGGAACCTTTGTATGATGAGTAGTATTTATCTCAGAAAGCCTATTATTATCATAAAGAAGCTAGAGTGGGAAAAGGAAACGCTCTACCCATCGCTAAATGGCTGCAGTGTTTCAGGATGCATAGAAGATTGATTCAACAGATAACACAAGATCTGTGGCAGAAATGGAGCATAAATTCACATCAGCTGAGCCAATAGGTCTGAGACTCTTGCATGGCGCTAGAAGACTTCTCAGTGTTACAAGGTTGCTCCTTGATTTGCTTCTTTAGAAGCACACTTGAAATTCTTTAACATGAAGTGTAGTTACAGTAATGATAAGTTGTCAGTCTTGCCCATGCAAAAGAATGACTTTGAGATACAAGCTTCTAAGAACTTCATAAGCATTTTTAAAACCATGTTCTTCTGTGCACCTCTTTACCAGGACAGCAATGGGCAGATAGTATGCAAGCAGTGCTGGGAATACCAAAAAAGTATTCTATGAACTGTCAACATTTAATGTGCAAGTGGGGTGTGGATGTGGTATAATATCCCAGATCCCTAGGGCTTTGGCACCCAAGCGTGTGAATAAAACATAACTCTTAGCAAAGCAATGCTTTTGTGGAGAGAATACAAAGATAAATTGTAGTCCCAGGCCAATTACTTCATTCACGTTATTTCACTCAATTGTGAAACCTACTGTGTATTCCAGATTAATTGAATATTTGCATCCTTAATTAGAGCAGCTATTAGGGAGATTAAATGGCTATGTTTTTCACAAAACACAACAACATTATAAACCTGCCTTTCAAACCACCTCTTACTCTTAACCTTGGGGGAAAAGATGAACACTCAGACCATTCATATGCTACAGCTGATGTAGAGAGCGTGCGGGAGACAGGATGACATGGCAAATGAATTTGAGGGTATGAAGGGGAAGTGGAATTGAGAAAAAGCAGACAAGCTCAGTGAATAATGGCCTTTTTGTTGTTGTTGTTCAGTGTCAGAATAATAATAACTATTAAAAACAAGCTAACAAGAAAAATGAAGAACTAGGAGGGAGGATACTGGAACTGAAACAGTCATTCTTGGGGGACTTGGAATGAAGTGAAAAAACTGATCTGGAAAGTTTTAGTTGATCTGAACAAAAAGATTTTCAGTACCTCAACAAAATAAATAAAAAGATCTACAGTTGAAAAACACATGCTTTTTGAAACCAAAATTTCAAAAATAGAGTTTAATGCCAAAATAAAACCTCTTGCATTGGCTCCTGATTTAAGCCCTGGGTATTGATAGAAACCTTTGCTCAAGTGCCCTCAGACCAGTCCTGCCCTTCAGAGAACCCAGGGACAGGTTAATGCACAGCGTTTGTCTCAACAATCACAAGGTGGAGGTGTTTTTTTGTACACTGAGGTTGTATTTTCTGTGCTTGTGAATAGGCTCTTGCATACCACAAAAAAAAAAAAAACCTTTTTCTTCTGACCTATGGATGCCTGGGAAGTTTTCATAATTTGCATGTATGTTATGCTGAAAAGTTATTTTTCCCCTACCACACAGACGTGAAGTCCAGAAACGGGGTCAGATGATTTCTTGCAAATGGCATTTATTTTTATTTGATTTTTAAATCAAGCAATATTTTAATTTTGTTCTGGAGAGAAAGCTTTTAAAGCTTAATCTAAGTGCTTCCTCAAGGCACAAAATCCTGAAAGCAATGATAAAGAAAAGCTTTATTTAAAACCCAATTTGCAGGGTCAAATATGCAATGTCTAAATTTTGATTTTTGGAGGACATACTGATGATGGGAAGTCAGGAGGTGGAGATTAAGAGCTGCTGGTGTTTTTTTTTTTCTTTCCACATTGTAATGAGAATGAAGAAATAGATGGGAGCATTTCAGAATTGCTCTTTGGATCTTTTCTCTAGACCTGTTTTAATGATCTTCACTAACCGCTATTTCAGATACAAATTTAATTCATGCAAACCACTTTGAAGTGATCGTTAGTAAAGTCAGACTACAGCTGTCATCACTTTACTGTGAACACTGAGGCTGAGACCTCATTCAAACTCCTAGGTAAGTTAAGCCTGAAAAAAGATTTCTTTGCTTGGAAATATTTTCTTCTTTTTCATTGAACGTGTCAGATAAAAAATCCATTTTCATCAAACAACATTAGTTCAGGAAAAAGTGGGAAAACAGGCTAACATGCTGATGATCACAAGCACATGGTATCTTGTGGAATGATTTCTTTTATTGCGCTGCTGCAAAACAAAGGCAACCCTTGTAGAAGTGCCTATTCCTTCCATCGATGGCCATGGACCAAGCAGTGAGGATTTTACTTAGGCTTGTGCCTTCACTATATTATAGAAGAAATAAAGCATAATTTCAGATGTTGTACAATCCACTGATTAAAGTGCAGGTTTGGAGTTAGAGCAAAACATATGAAAACTTAATAGAATGACTTGGGTTAGAGAAGAAAACTGTGACTGGGGTGTGCATACATATGTATGTAAAGAGCATATTTTGAAGTACTGTTACTGAAAGAGAGGAAATGTCACAAACTTCATTGCTGAGCAGAAATGCTGGGACTAAATTGTTGTGTCATGGATTTGAAAAATTGTCAATACAAAAAGTGAGCAAGTCTTGTTTCTGTCAATTGTCCGTTGAGTTAGAAATGGTAGTTCTGAAATGCCAATGGGTTTGAGACTATTATTACTGTTAGCTTCTGTAATGACATGATGGAAGTGCATTTCCCCATATTACCACAAGTTATGCTGTTTTGATGACTGAAGCTGTTGGTGAGGGTACATTAGGCTGAGCTAAGTGTACTCACTTTCTGCTGTTTTCTTTCTTTTTTTCTGCCAGTGAATTTGGACAACAATATTGCAGATGCCAGCAAATAAAAGTCCCCCAGTTTCTCAACTGGCATCAGCCAGCTTCATTCCAGTGAAGCCAGCAGCAGTGTAGGTTTACATGAGCATAGTGGCTGACTTGCAGATGTTTTTGGTATGTTAAGCAAATATCTTGGAAACAAGCTGTGTTTCAATGACTCTAAAAATTATTTTTAAGGAATAATGGCTTTCTCTTTGGACATGGAGTGTGGAGGGCTGTCTGAATAAAATGTTCTGATTTTTCAATGGAAAGAGCAGCAGCTGTCCTCCAATTGCTAAAAGCCAAACAAATAAAAAGTCTTTTTCTTAAATGCTTTCCTTTATGAAAAACAGCTAGGTGCTGGACCCAAAGAGTGGCGGTGAATGCAATCAAATCTGGTTGGAGTTTAGTTACAAGTAGTGTCCCTCAGGGCTCTGTATTGGGGCCAGTTCTCTTCATCTCTTCATCAGTGATCAGGATGAGAGGATGGAGTGCATCTTGAGTCATTTTGCAGGCAGCACCAATTTAGGTGGGAGTGTTGATCTGTGTGAGGGGAGGAAGGTTCTGCAGAGGGATCTGGATAGGCTCCACTGAGGGGTTGAGGCCAGCTGAGTGGGGTTGAGAAAGGCCAAGTGCACTTCAGTCATGACAACCTCATGCCTACAGTCTGGTGGCAGAGTTGCAGGAAAGCTGCCTGGAAGAAAAGAACCTGAAGGTATTGGTCTACAGCTGGTTTAATGTGAGCCAGCAGTGTACCCAAGTGGACAAGAAGGCCAACAGTACCCTGGCTTCTATCAGAAATGTCATGGCTAGCAACACTTAGGAAGAGATTGTCTCTTTGAACTTAGCTCTGATAAGGCTGCACATTGACTACTGTGATGACTTTTGTTCCCTCACTACAAGGAAGTCATTTAGGTGCTGAAGAGTGCTCAAGAGATGGCCAGTGAGGTTGGTGAAGGGTCTAGAGAACAAACCTTATGAGAAGCAGTTGAGGAAACTGGTGTTATTTGGCTTAAAGAAGAGCACTGTCGGGGTACTTTATCACTCTTTACAGTTATCTCAGAAGTGGTTGCAGCATAGCAGGAATCAATCTCATTTCCTAAGGAACAAAAAGTAAGATAAGAGGAAGTGGCCTCAGGTTGTACCAAGGAAGGTTTAGGTTGGATATCGGGTAGAATTTTTGTTGAAAGTTTCTTGTGAAACATTGCATCAGACCACCCAGGGAAGTAGCTGAGTATTCATCACTGGAGTATTTAAAAGATGTGTAGATGTGGTGCTTAGGATGAAGCTTAGTGGTAGACTTGGTAATGCAAGGCTAATGTTTGCAGTGGATGATCTTGTAGGTCTTTTCCAACTCAAATGATCCTAAGATTTTAGTTTGTTCTGGGTTTAGGCAGGCTAGATTCAGTAGTGGCTGGAGCAGACTGTAATAATACAATATTATTCAAATGTTGTGGAAGAAATGCAAAGCTGTAAAATAAGGTGCTGAAAGATGATTTTTTTTTCTTTATAATTGTAGCACAGCATGAAAAAATAATTTCTTACCTATGTGATATCCAAATGAGAATTAGATTAAATTTGAATGTACTTGTTCAAATATGTAAAGTAAAAATAACGGTCTGCACTTCTTTGAGAGACAGTTAGGCATCTTTATTTTTCAAAGTAATAGGCACAGCAAAAGAAGCATAATATATATTTTAATGAAAATGCTTACTGCCTCCCCACCTACTGCTTCAGCTATAATTCAGTACTGGGGATGGGGATATACAAATTGTCGCTAGATAAGTGGAAAGAGCAAATGCATCCTGATGGGGAAGCTGAGAAGATCTCTGAAAGCGCCCATCTTACACAGTGTACATTGATTTGTTTCAAAAGCTTCAAAGATCAAAGTCTAGAATAATCCACAGAGGACTTAGGCAAGTGGGGAAGCTGAAGGAGTCACAAACCTAGGCTTGATGGCTTCTTTGTTTCCACTCCCTGCCCACAAATTTGATTTGTTGTCATTTTGGCATTTAGTTGTACCCTTTAGTAGGTGAAGGACTTCTGACAAAGTATCTGCTATGGCCTGTTCACCTGCCCATGTGATTGTTCAACTTCTTTGCAGTTCTTCAGCTCTAGTTTTCCAAGCTCCTGATGGTAAAGGGACACAAAGAACCCAAAGCAACCACTTAGGACAGAAGTGGTAGACTCAAAAAGCAGCACTGAGCATCCATACTGAAGCACACGGATCCTGGGGGCCTTTGGAGACTTATTTCCTCCTGTGCTCTGTTTCACCCGAAGCCCTAAAAGAAACTGCTAGACACATTGCCTGCTGGGAACACGCTGTACTCTGTAGACCAGTCTGACTGGTAGCATTGAGTCTTTAGGCCTAGCCATTAACACTCACAAGGGGAAATGTGATTCCAGGAGCAGCAGTAATATTGTAGCAAAAATCCAAACACACCTCAATAAATTATTGTGAATCTAGAGGAGGAAGTTTCATAGGCTAAAGACTGCTAGCCATGTGGTGATGCTTCTATTTGTTTAATAATCACATTCCACTAAAAGTCCTCAAGTGCCTCAGCTCTGAATTCAGAGAAGCATTTTTTAAATTACCATTTTATTCTTTTTTTGCCTTATTTTACTCCTGCAGCTGATATTTGTGCCCATGCATAAGCCCTGTTCTGAAACTGTAAATGGCACCAACAGAAGGAGGGCCTGCAGTCCAGTCATAGTAGAAAGCATTTTCAATGTAGACCAAACTACACAAGGTGCCATTAATTGTGAAAAACAATAAGGAAAAAAGAAAAGTTGTATTTTACAGGTTTGTCCTTCTACACTACAAGATAGAGGAAAAATGGTATTGCGCTACTGAGGCATAAAATGAAAATTCTCTATTAAATAATACTTTTTAAATAGACTTTGAAAGAGCTGATTTTTTATTTTTTTTAAGGCTCTGTTTCTGTACAGGTTGTAAACTGAAGTCAGTCACTATACTGCACTTCCATCTGAAGTTTTAAATATTGAATAACTGTATATAGGCAAGGATTATTAATAGAAAGTATATACTGCAAGCTTAAAGGGAAATTGCTACAATGTTGATCATGATATGCTATGCCATTGATTTTTCTATAAATGAAGACAAGGAAGATTAATGTAAGCTTCAAGCAAAAAATAAATAGTAACACTTTGAAAATCACTAAGTAGATATAAGCAGAGAAGTTTCTTTGAAATGCTTGATGGCCAGTTTTTCCCGCTCTAAAGGGTACAAAACACCAAGATTTCGCTGTTAATTTTAGTGACTGAATTGTATGTAATGTCACTGCTGCCTGGTGAGAGTTAGTGGGTTAAAAAAGAAAAGGTTTTCAGAAGCATTTATGTGTCCTAATTTTTACTCGAGGACCTAGTAAAAGATGCTCTTAATTTTTCCCTTTCAGAATATAATCATGATGTAGACTAACAAGGGCAGAAGGGACATCCTCTTTCTACCTAAAGAGATGAGATTTGAGAGAGAGGTACATGGTCCCTGAACTGCAGACTACATGAAGATTTGGCTGCACTGCCGTAACCTCTGTATCTATTCAAAGACAAATAGGAAGTCAGCGTGCAACAAAAACACTGATGAACTGTATGCACGAAAAAGAATTATGCAAAGTCCTTCAAATTCTGGGACTGTAACTAATTTTCCATAGAATATTGTTGGCACACTGATACTTCATCCTTTAGCAGTGATGGGTTCTATTTGTTTTTCATGTCAGTCACTTTCCAACAGAATAAAGAAAAAAAAAGGCAAGGGAAATACTGGGAAAGCTAGGCAAGGCTACCATGGGCGACAGCTCTTGAAATATGAGACACTTGGTGAAGTTCAACAGGGTGAAAGAAAGCAAAAAAAAAAACAAAAAAAAAACAAAAAAACAATCCTGCTTTTTAGCCCAGTGCACAGCAGTTTTCACTGCAAGAGCAGTAAGTGGGATACAGAAAATGTTCTTTTTCTTCTGTTGTGTTTCTGGGCTGTTTGTCCAGCAGTCAGTTGACTCAATCCCAGACTTAAGATCAGGCTTTTAAGATCAGCCCTTGCAATCTCGCCATATTTCTAATGAGCAGCTGGAAAGAAAGTAATCACTTGTCTCCTTAACCAGCAAATTGAGAGCACAGAACTGGCTAAATTAGATGTTCTCTTAGTTTGCTTTCCTCTTTTCTTTCATACAACAAAACTCAGCACTGTTGTCTTTGAAGAAGTGCATCTGAGAGTTTTCTTGTAGATAGACAGTGCACGCACTAAGATGTTTTATGACAGCATGATCTACTTCTGATTGGCAGAATGCTGTTTTACAGGTCTGTCAATCCTACACGAATCACTAACTGGAAATTAGCTAGCAGGAGGAAACAAAATGATCTCTCTACAGGCAGAGGCCCATCAAGATGAAAAAAAGCTGATCTGCTGATAGGAGAGTGATACAATGCTAATAAACAGCAGGGTTGGAATAGCTAGATGTTCCTAGCTTGGTGAAAGCTGGCTTTCTCTGCAATAAACAGAAATTGAGGTTATGGAGATCAATCTCGGTCCTATTTATCGCAACAGCCACTGGCTTCACTTGGACCAGAATTTCATTCTGTTTCTTTCCCTCATGGTAATTTCGTTTTAATAATTGATTTTAAAAATGCAGCTCTTATTCTTTCTTAAAAATAAATTGGACCAAGAGGACTCCTTATGCAGTCTGTCTGCCCTCTTCATGGCTAAATGCACTTGTCATTATCTTTTCTTTAGAGGGGAAAGCTTTATCCTAAATAATAGGCTGTGGTTATGAATTATGAACACTGTTGTCCAGGCCTCTGCTTCTGACTTCTGTGATAATATGGGCTCTCTGCTCCCTGCTGTGGAGCATCATCAGTTGCAGCTGTAATTCTTCATCAGATAATTAGGCAGTGCTGAATTTTTATCAGAATTCCTGTTTAATTGGAGATATTTGGCATTATTCTGCCTATGAATTTCGCATTTAGAATAAGATGAACTCTCAAAGATAATGGAATTGAATTAGGTCTCAGCACATCACAAGATCTCCTGTGACAAAATACATCAATATTTTCAAGAAATCAGCTACTTTGTCTTTGATGTCCCATCAGCGTATTTACTTCTGGGAGGCTTGTGCCAAGGTCTACCACTTCTTTGCTGGAGAAGTGAAGTGAAACACTTGTCTTGCTGTCAGCCTTATTGGGTCTTTCATTCTGACTGTGAGTGTCCTACCTGGGTCTAGTGCAAGGTCTAGTGCATGTCCTTTAGGACGTGAGCATATTGCAGAGTTCACAGGTGTCTATTTAATGCTGGCTCAGGTAATTAAGTCTCAAAAAATGTTTCTTTTTCACAACCTTATGTAATCATTGAATTCCCTAAAAGATTAAAGAGAAAAGAATAAGAGGGTAGTGGCTAGGAAGACAAAGTAGTGGGAAGCACTAAGTGAGAAAGGGAAAAATTTAAGAAGGAAGGTGAAGTGTGAAAGAAGAGAGAGAATGAAGCAGAAAACAGAGTAGGAAGAGGGAAGATGAGCAGATTTCCTTGAAAGTAGGAGCCACTCTTCTCCCAGTTTGTTTCCTAGTTTACTGATGATTTCAACTTGATTTTTAAAAAAAGGGAGCATTGAATTGCAGTGACATCATGAAAGCCTGGTTATAGGGATACAAGAAGCATAAATCCCTGTGCATTTCCCTCATTGCTTAGAAATTCAGAGAATTCCTAACTTTGCAATATTTGTATCAAGTTGGCACATGGAAACATCTCATCTTAAACAGAAGTATCAAGTATTTGCATTCTGTATTCTGAAGTCTGGACTTTTCTTTCTGCACTTGTTGATTTCTTCTCTTTCTGCACTTGTTAAGATTCTTTAGAACTTAATTTGTGTTACTCTTTGAAATATGAAATATGGATCTTTCCAATTTTGAAAACAGTGGTAATTCTACATTAACCAAACCCTGAATTCTCAACCTCAAATACAGTAGAGGAGGTTGCACTTTCTCAATACTTGTTTTCAATGCATTCAAATAGAAGACAAGTTTTCATGCCCCACATTTTTAGTCTTTCTTTATAACTCTTTTTCTCTGGTTTTGTCATTTTCATAGTATAGTTCACTGCTTCCCAAATATGTCCTGGACTCAAACATCTAAAATGTACTATCAAGATGAAGAGTTTTACGAACACTATGTTAGTGTTTTATATAAGCTTTTGTATCTATCTGGCTAATCAGTAATTCCTTCATAAAAACAGGGTGTTTGGTTTCTTTCTTTCTTTTTTTTTTCTTTTTTTTTTCCTGGATATCTAACTAAACTAGTTAGCTGATGTTCTCTATGCCTTGATGTGTAATTTTTTTTTTTTTTTTAAGTCTGTCAAGCTGTGTGTAAATTTTTTGCATAGGTGGTATTTGATTCATGGTGAAAATGAGTAAACTTCTCTCAGGTCCTTTTCCTAGTTTGTGTTTTACTTAAGGAAAAATTGTTTTTCAAATCTTAGAGGAAGATGAACATTTAATAAAATACTAACCATATGCTTCAGCATGTAAGCATTTGTTGGAATTTTATTAATTTTATTAATGTTTGAAAGAATGTACAATTATCTTGCTGTGTGGTATTAGCAAATTCAATATTAAATACCCTTAGGTTTTTAGCTAAGAGAATGATAGCATACTTCATAAAACACTACTGCTATGTCTTTCCCTTTTCATAAACACTGCATTGCAGGCTGTGTCTTTAGCTGTTTCATAATTTGGAAATGCCTTTTCTTCTTTAAGTTCTCTATTAACTCAGCTGTCCCTCAAGTACTACATTAAGGTTGAAAAACTAATATATTGCACTTCATTTGGGGAAGCTTTTCTTTAAATGAATTTATAAATATTAAGTAGAGAAAATCCTGAAATGAAAAGTAATTTCAAAATAGAAAATTAAATTGTTTTGTTCCACAAAGATCAGAATGAAATGTTTTTACCTATTTAAACATTTTTCTCAATTTTTGTTTCAAAAATAATTTTCACAAAACACTTTCCTTTTGATGAACTGTTATTTTTTGATAGGAAATACAGTATAGGAAAAAACATCTGACTACATGTGAGTAATGAAATAAAGAAATAGAATTTTCACTGTCATGAATCTCAAGACCCTGCACAGTTAAAGGTCAAAAGAACCAGTAACTGACAATGAAGCCTAAGAAGGGAAGTGTGTGAAAGTGGAATTATGTATCTCAGCAAATAGGTGGATGGAGAGAGATGTAGGCTTGATTACAGCAGGTGGAAACCAGCAATAAACATTGAGGGAAGAATAAAAGGCCTCTTGATATCCCTTTTTTTTCTACATGCTGTTACAGTAAGTCTATCTGACATACCTTGTGCTTTTAGAGGAGACCCTACAGCAGTGTCTAGGTGTCAAGCATTTGTTGTGATTTCTTATCCTACAAGGAACATGGAAACAAACTGTAATGCAGTATACCACACAAATGCGGGCAATGATCATGTTCTTGTAGCTACAGTGCTACTGACTTCACTGCACGGGTCCTGGAATTGTGCTGTGCCATGACCTTGCTGCACCATCACACCAGTGCCTCTCATGATTATAGGCAGAAAATGATTTCTTCCTGTAAGAAGCATCTTTTACATTTAGACGTAGCATGAGATTACTGTATTTCTCTGGTTGTTAGAATAGATTTGTTTCATTTTATAAGTAGAAGGAAAAAAGTCCATGAAAATCATTTGGACGACACTATTCACTGTGATTCTTTCAAACAGACTGACTCCTCTTTCAAGCCTTTCAAGCTAGTGTAGCTCTCCCTTTTTGAGGCCCTTCTCAATCTGATTGCAGTGTTATAGGCAGATTGTAAAGGGAATAATTGGATTAATCTTAGCAAGAAAACAGTTGAGCAAACTGCAGTTAATTCACAAGCACAGCTTAATTCTGTGGTGTGTTTGGTGGGTTTTTTTTTTTTTTTTTTTTTTTTGTCATTACTAGATATAGAACCTATTAAATGGTTCAGTCTGGAGAAAGGTAGGAAGGTCTGGCTTGCTCTGTACTGAGCAAGTAAAGGAACTTTTGCAAATCATCATATCTCTCATGGTCTCAAATTCCCAATCTATGATGTAGGGTACGTTGGCAGGACTGCCTTCTTCTTGGACACCTCTGGATGAACTAACAGTTTGCCTCCTCCAATGAAGGCATATCTATTTCTATATACTTTTATTAGAGGTGACAGCTTGTCACTCTAGTGCATTGTTCTGTTATGGCACATTATAGGGTGCAACAAGGTAGCATGATTAAATGAAATGTCAGCCCTGCATCACAATATTTAGAGATAAATGTGCCTGTGTCCAGCATGGGAAAAACATTGTTACCTTACAGAGCTATTTTGCTAGGTAAAATGAAGATGCATGTTGCCATGAATCATTCATTTGCCAAGCACAGCTAGTTTCATTGTATTAGGTGGCTCATCTATGTCACTTGTAGTTTTAGTATCATCAAAAGAACATGCAACAAATGTGAGATGATTTGTTATTTTGTTATTTGCAAAAAGAATCATCGTACTCCAGGGCCATATTTCGGAGATCTATGAAAAGGGTATGAATTTAGCCAGGTAGCAAGATGGGATTCCAGTGTTCACAGCATTTTTACTAGGGAGCTGTATGAATATTTGAAGTGACATTTTCAGTCATGTTATCATATTGATGTTGCTAGGTGGATTTCAGTCATGGAAACATGCTTTGCTTACATGTGCAACTTTTGCTTTACCAAGTAAAGTGTCTTTACATCAATTCATGATTTTTTTGGGCTTTCACTTTTCTGATTCTCTCTCTGTCTCACCTGGAGAGAATGAATGAGCAACTGGGTGTTGCTGAGTTGCTTGCTGGGGTTAAACCACTGCCATGGAGGAAGTCAGAACTCTTCTGTTGTTACAGGTTGTCTGAAATTTAGGAAAACATGACATCAACACAGTATACAGATGTTTTTAATATCAGATATAAAAAGAAGTTATGTTTAGATTTCCTTTCCTTGTAAATGAGCAAATGCAGCACAGTTTTCCCTAAGGTTTTCTGGTGAAATCTGAAGGCTTGCAAAAAAATCAATGTTTTAAACAATTTAATTCAGCACAGTTGCAACGTGGTTGGCTATTATCTAGTTGTTTCCTATGAGGTGGAGTCCAGGCTAGTGTTATACTTCAGGCTACTCTCCCCTGAATTGTAGGATTAGATTTTTAGAAAAGTAAAACACCATTCAGTGGAGTCATGCCAGCTGATACATACATACTTCTATCAATCTGAAGGTCTTCTAAAATTGTTTTTATAATTAAGAGTATTTTATTCTCTTTTCTTCTTCTATAATGTCAACTGTGTTGTTTAGTTTTTAATTTTCAGGAGAGAGCAGCAAGGTAGCATATGTTATATCTTACCCTTTAACTGAGTGTGCCTTGATTTCTGAGTTCATCAACATTTGCAGAGATCAGAAAGTACAAGAAAATGAGAAACTCAGTGATACTGTAGGAAACTTTGATTATAAGCCAAGTTTTGCTGTTCTGAAATGTCAAAATAATTTGCTTTTTGTAGGGTTTTTTTTGTTTGTTTGTTTTTGTTTTTGTTTTGTTTTGTGGAATCTCAGTTACAGAATTCAGAAGACATAGCAGGAATAAATTCACACTGTGAATTCATGTGTGCCCTGTTACCAAAACAGAAACTCACCTGTCTGTTCTGTAGCTTCTATATTTTATATATTTTATATAATATTTTTTCTGATGATATTGTAGAGGACAACCTTATCTTTAAGGGAATGAGCATGCATCAAAGTGGAGTTTAACTGCCTAGTTATCCTTGCCATCTGTAACACATTCTTCATAGCTAGATATAAAAGAGTTGTTCAAGTTAAGCATAGAGACAAAGCGCAGGGGCTGCTAGTCATCCAGCTAGTCATCTTTGCACTTGTCATGCAGTCCTAAGAAACCTGGATGTTTAATCTCTAATATTCGTTTATTGCACTTCCTTTTCTTTGGATTGAATGGTAGAGAGAAATAAATAAGGTCATCTTGTTGCATTTTCTCTTTCTTCTAATTTCAGGGGAAAAAAAAAAGATACCACGTTAACTGTTTCTAACTGTAAAATAAAAATACTTTGCATTTCCAACTATTTTCCTTAGAATGTCTCTGGTCACCATGTGTATGTCTTCCAGCATCTTAAACATATTTATGTGTGTGTTCTATCCTGAACTCAATTGAGTGTTTTGAAATAAGATGCTAAGGTGATCTGAAGTTACAGTTCTAATGACCTATGATCACGGTTCAAGTTTCTCTCCGTCACCCTTAGGAGTAGCAGTTCTTGAACTTCTGAGCTTTGTTGGAAGATGAAAATCTTATATGGCATCTTCTTGATAGTTACAGTGCTTATGAAATGACATCATGACAAATAAGAAAATTCTTTCTACGTAGAACTAAGGAACTTCCTATGTAAGACAAAAAAAAAAAAGTGACTCACTGGTTCTTCTCTTCTTACAGATGCATGCCATTCCTCTTTCATCTTTTCTTGGGGAGGAAGCTTAGATGTGACAACGCTCAATTTTCAGCCACTTCTGCAGTGTTCTTCTAACTGAGAAGCAGGAGATGTCATTTACTAGCAGGTACGTTTGCTCACAGATGTTTAATTAAAATCTAAAGTGAAGTCTTTTTGATGATCATGTTCTGTAAATGTACAAGTGGAATTATGCTGACATAATTACAGTATTGGTAAATATCAAATATTAAGGTTGCTATGCTTAAATATTCTCCAAAAAGAGTTTGCTTTGAAGTTGAGTTTGTTAAATTTCCACTTGTGTCATGCTGATTGCATGGCAATCAGCCACATATTAAAAGAATTGCATATGAAACAACTAGCAGAAGTGAGTAACCAAGTAAATAACTGATCATTTGCAAAAGCTGGTTGGGCGTCCCAAATCCAAAAATATTCAGATAGGCTTGCATCTGTTAGGGTGTGAAAATTCATTTAGTCTTTCAGCAATTAATAGAGGGAAAAAAATGAAACCAATGCAAAATTTTATGTATTGCCATTTTTTTCTTTTTTCTCTGCCCATGGAATTTAAATAGAGTCTATGAATTGAGCTGCTCTGGAGTCAGAATAGAAATGTAGCAAATGCATTTGTATTTGCCTTCATTCTGCTCCCATGTTCCTTTCAGAAAAATGTTTCTCCTCCAAAATTTTCAAACTAGCCAACGAGTCCTTTTAGGACCCAGAGTATGCAGTGTATAAATATTAAATTCTCAGTGTTTGGAGTCTTATGCCAGGTCTGTAATTTTCCATTAAAAAGAAACAGAAATTGTTTTAGAAGGTGCATGTCATCCTGACTGCCACTGCACAGCTCATAAATCTGGACCTTGTTTTAATTTAATGTGTCAGAAAATGACTCATTTGTTCATAACTACATTAATTCATTCACAGCAGCACTTCATAAAGGAGGCCCAGCTACTGTAAAACTAATAATCTCAGACTATCCACTCTCTTGAAAAACAAGTATACTTTCTTCTCATGACTGGCGGAAGCATGCCTGGACTAGAACAAGGAGTTGTGCTTTAAATTGTGTTGGGCATAGTAACTTCAATAACAGGTATTTTTAGAAAGTATGAGCTTTCCCTACCCAAAATAATTAGATTAATTTAAAACAATCCTACTAAAGTAATTTCACTGTTGTAGGGATATTTTAAAATTTCTTTTAGGTTTTTTTTTTAAAAGATCTGGTGTTTTTTTAAAGATCTGTAGTCATGTTTTGAGCTTTTCTCTGCCACCCTTAGGGGTAACAGTTCTTGAACTTTTGCATTTTGATGAACATTGAGAATCTTCTGTAGCACCTTCTTGATAGGTACAGTGCATGTAAAATAATCATCATGACAACTACAGTGATGTCACAAGAGACGGTAAAGCAGTAGTGAAGTTATTTCAATAGATGAAGTTTGAAGTGATCACTGCACGTATTACAGGCAGGGGAGGCTGATTGCATTCATATAACTTGTCCCTTGTTATCAGTTCCTATTCTATGTACTGTATATAAAAACATGTAAGAAAGTTAGTCGTCTTAGTTTTGCCTCCCTAATAGCTATATATAGATAAAGATTTGGAAATGAAATACCTCCTTCCTAGACTGATGCAGTTTCACTTTGAAGTAATCTTATTATCTTAATTATCTTTCTCTTTCACTCTTATTCTTACCAGAATTTCAGTGTATTTTTTTGTGTATTTCAGTACGTTTTGAGAGTAATGCACTGAAGTTCATGAAATTGTGGCAAGTTCTTCTCTGAACATTTTTGTTTTAAATCCAGAAAATCACTATTGACTTTGGAGTTCTGGCTTTCTCCAGCACACTGGAGAGCATAATTTGCCTTCTGCTGTTTTGTCTGACTACAGTAATGTCTTGCTCTATATCATCCCAACTATTAGACTCTCAGAACAACATTTTCTGCTGGGATTTCAAAAAGCAAATCACATTGTACCTGTCAAGCAGCTATAGATCTTCTCAGCTGTCAGTTCTTCTGAAGTATTAGCGTTCTGTTGTGAACACCACATCCTCAATAGGAGTTCTTACACTGTAAGTGTATGTGTGGTTTCTGTCTTTGCTGCTGCTTACATGCAGCTCAGAGAAATTATAATCCTTCCACTCCTCAGAGAAGCCAAATCAGTCAGCATGGGTTCTAGTAATAGAAGTGGGAGATTCAGGATGTAGAAAATTCCTTCAACTGACGTTTGTGTTCCCTGCTGCCACATAAAACACTTTGGTTATCTCTTCATAGTTCTGCTGGCTCATTAATTCCAGAAAGAGACATGGGTTTAGGATGTCAGACCTACCCTGCTGCTCTCATTTGGAAAGGTGCAACTGATGGATGTTCTTTGAGAATGATTGGCACGGTTAGGTATTTTACCTGGTGCTCATGGCTAAGATGGAAAGCTTAAAGGAGTGGGAAACTGATTTTAGAAAAAAAATGTTGTCAGTAGAAGTGTTCTTGCTGTAACAATGTATAGTGTTTTTAAAATTACAGCAGATACAGCGTGAGGAATAAACTTTGTAATCTTGAGAGTTTCTATCTTTAAAAGTCTCTCTCACACAGTTTAAGAGTGTCACAAAACCATAGCTTGCTGATTTTTTTCCTATTTTCAGTGAAAAGCTGAAAATACTGTTGGGTTTATTTTCCTCTCCTTTGTTTTTCAGTAGGAACAAAACTGTTTGTTTTTCCAAGCACTGCATGGAGAATAAACTTTCTAAAAGTTTCTACTTTTTACCTGTATCTGTCAGAATCAAGCCTGCAGTTATGCAGAGTGTGAACTTGTGTGTGATTTCTTCTGATCTAGACAGGCTGGATGACTTGTTATGGTACTGTCTAATCTTGACCTTGAGTTACATACCTAA
The DNA here is from genome assembly GCF_987193195.1 of Phasianus colchicus. NCBI lineage: Eukaryota > Metazoa > Chordata > Aves > Galliformes > Phasianidae > Phasianus > Phasianus colchicus. The sequence goes on from NC_143439.1 coordinate 29,039,544, forward strand.
AAATGTTTTTGTAAACAAGAAGCTTATTTTGTAAACCAAAGTGCTACAGAAAGAGTCACTAAGTATTGAGATGATAATGTCTCTGTAATGTATTTAAATAGGGAAATCTTTCAATTTAATTGCTAATACAAATGTTAATATATCAGTGTGACATTTTCACACTTGTTTACAGAGCAGTACTTGTTAAGGAAGCAGGGAAAAGCATTGCTATGCAAATCACATATGACTTTTAAACAATCCGGAACCATTTGCTCATTGACAGCATCTGGGAAAACTAATGTGATGTTCTGTAGCCAAAAGAGCTGACAGTGTGATCCATGTATTGATGCTGCTTGGATGCAGCCTACTCGCTTCCCCCTGTGTATTAGATGGAGGAAGGTATTTCATTTTAGAGGCATGAGCTAGGAGGCAGAGATGGTTCCTTTACAGAAGGAGTGAGAAAAGGAAATGCAGTACCTCTGCTCTCTGGACTATGCAGAACCCACACTAAAGGCTGGTAGTCAGACACTACAACATAACTGTCATTTTCAGTATGATATGTAAGAGGACATCTATTGTAGAGATCTATACATAAACAAAAGGACTGTCCCAGCTTCCGGAGTGCAAAATGGATACTTTGCAGAAATACACAAACTATTAAGTTAGGGATTATGTTTTGGATTTGTAGCTGCCTTTGGTATTTCTCATATGTGCTGTTGTTTGTTTATCTTAAAATAACACCCAGAAATCTTGACAGTAGAGCCTCTTAGTGCTATAGAGAGAACAAATTTTAAGGCAGGCAAAAAAATACAGCCAGGAGGAAAACCAGGCCACCATCTCTATGGCCATTTTCTTCTGCCACTACTGACACCAACTGGGAAACAAGCTATTAATGCTTTGAGAGACCAAAGCATATGCACTGTTCTCCCTGGAGAACTCTGAAACCAATTTGAATGTCTGTCAGGCCTTTTAACTTCAAGGTTGTGCTCAAGACTTTTTTTTCCTGGTAGATGGAGAGGCATTGGATATATATACTCTGCTTAAGGGTTGTGACTTAGGGAGTTCCACTGTCCTTGCTGTTGCAACATGTTTGCATTTTTAATTTGCTTAATGCACCTAGAAAGTTGTGACAGATGCTGTGCAAGGTGAGGTGGTCATAGGCTTAATTTTTGCTTTAAATTGTTTACCTTAAAGAGTATGTCAATCTTATCTTTCCCTCTTCTCCTCCTGCACTGTTTCTTTCCACATATAGCACTGTTCTTGGTCTAGTGAACTGATATACTTAAAAGCTACATGGCTTGAAATGAAGGCTAAGAACCTGCAACAGTCAGGTTGAAAAAATGGGTTTTGTCACTAAACAATTAACAGACACTATGAAGTTAGGTGAATCAACTGACCTATAGCTCAAATGCTGGCAGAGTATCATTAGGTGTGTTCCTGTTAAAAAGATATGAGTTTCAGCTGATTTTCTTTACTAACAATCCTAAGGCTCCTCTTCTCCCTTGATTTGAATTCATCCACAGCACAGATTGTAGTTTACATAGACAGAAGCTGTAATTAAGAGTAGGCATGGTGGTTTATTTTCTTTTCTGGAAATTTTCAATGTTTGCTTTTCAGTACAATAAGGATGGAAACCTGCAGAGAATAGAAAAGAGAGGAAACTCATTAAAAAAAAAAAAATCAGCTTTTCTAAGACTGTTTTGATTTGATGTTTGAAACTTTTTTTCTTTTGCCTGTTTTATGTTGATAATTTGTGTCCTTGTGCTCTTTGAAATGTATTTCCCAAGACTGCTTGTTTTCACGGAGGCCGGTAATTTTTCTTCTCTATCAGAGTAATGGTTTTCTTAGCAGAGGTCTATCTACAGTTAAACTCCAGATCCAGACACTTCCTTGGTATTGTGGATATTTATATTTAGTATTTGAATATTCCTGTAAATGGACATTTCGTTTTTCAGTGTATTGAATACACTGACCTCCAAAGGCATTTGGAGTAAAAGGACATAAATATGCCCGCTGGCTGAAATCTGTTCTTCAGAGGATTACCTTTGGATGTTAAATGACTTAGTATAATTTGTCAGCATGATGCTCATTCTGTAGCAGTCCTGTTCCTTGTGAAGTCACAGGAATGTTGGATTCAAAAAGAAGGGCATTGTTTTGGTTTTTTTTGGCTGATGGATACAAGAATTCAAATTTCAATGGTACTAGATTGGCAATGATCAAAATTCTGTTTTCATGTTAAAAGAACTGTACTCTGTAGATGTTGGAAACAGCAAAAAGACAGTCTTTCATTATCCATTTATACAGATAAATCTATCATGTATATTTACTGCAGTTTGTTTATATTGATTTTTCATTTTATAAATCACTTTACCATTGCAGCATCTTGACGAGTATATGTATTAAAGCACACTTTATTAATATATACTTGCTGCAAATCTACTCGCTTCCTAAAAGCCACGCACATACTTTCCCTACTGTCTAATGATATACAAGCATGAATGAAGAGGTGATCTTTGCAATGGGGTGCATCTGATTTATAGCCCTTAAATAGGAAATGATTATAATAGTAGTAAAATTCTTCCATGTAAGCTATGACATGAAGTGAGCAGCTTGGACAGTAAGGAACAGTTTTCTGAAATGAAAGATGTCCTCCCCAAAAAGCAATTAACAAAAAGAAAAATTTCTTTAAGATGTCAATGAAGGAGTAGGAGAGCTGTCTAGGGAGTGTATTGCTGTGGGCAACCATGGGCAGAAAGTAGGGAAAGGTCTTATTCCCCAGGAGTTTGTTAGATGTAAGCTGTGTCAAAATCAAAAAAGATTTCTTCCTGGAACTTGTACTTTACATCTTTGCTGCTTCAGAGAGAAACTCATGACAGCTCTTTAAGTTGTGTAATATTTTAAGAGTGGGGTTTGTTTTGGTGGACAGTTGGGTTTATTTTGTCTGTTGGCTTTGCACTGGCATGTGCAAAAATCATAGCTGGAGGCTCTCTCTTCTTGGGGGTAAGGGACTACATCTACCCTCTCTTATTTAGGGGCAACAAGAGGGGCTCATTTTGCTTAATACTTGTTACAAGAACTTGGTCAGCTGAGCCTCAGGATGGCTGTAGAACCTTCCAAAAGCTTCTTAGGACAGATGCGCAGCCTTTCCCACAGTCATCACACACGTATTTCAACATTACTTGTAGAGATTTGTGGTTTATTTTGAGTCTGAGCTAATGTTTCTACAGAGATATAAACATTCTATTTTCTGTGCTTAGAATAACATGTTTAAGCAGAATGTAGGAGTTTGTCTTTCTTGAATATTTCAGTTATTCAGTACCTTGGAACTAGTAATCTCTAGAAACCTGTGTCATGTTTTTGCTTTTTTTAAATTATTCAGTATTTTGCTACCTTTGGTTTATTTTGTATAGGTGAATGGAAAAGTAGGTTAAGTGAAATGATATTAGTAGTATTACAACTGAGAAAATCATAAGCCAATAAGAACTGGTGATGCCAGTGTTCAGGGGTTGTTATGTGTTGCAGTAGGCAACTGCCTACTGCAACAGTTATGGGCCTTCTTAAATGTCTGGCTATAAACACAGTGTGCTGTTGACTATCTCACTGTAATAAGGACTACATAAACCCATTGCTAGAAGGGGTTAAAGCAGCTGAGCAGAGCATAGCTGAAACTTGAGGCAGAGTTGGGACTGTCTTCTGAAGTTGGCTGAGATAAACCATGCCCAAAACTTAGCTGGCTGAAATGCTATGCATGTTAAGCTGCCTCTGTAGTTGATGAATTAGTAGAAGTTGCTTCCAGAGTGCAATTCCTCTTGAGTGTGTCAAAAAGCATGCTTTTCTAGGGAGCCCAGGAGTGTTCAGTGACAGGAGCCTTGTGCCACTAATTGGAAATTGTTCTTGTGAAGTGGGAGAGTCTGTTTGAAATATATGTTCAGAAGTAATGCTTTTTATTTAAAAAGTCCTTTCTCATACATAAAGCTAAAAACACTTTAAGAAAGTGTATGGATGTTATTTGCTGTTTTTCTTACAGTCTGTGTAAACAGATTGGAATAATTGGTACAAAAGCTGAGGTATAGATAAGATTTGTCTATTAATCTGGAGATTAAGCTGTTAGTGAACAGTTAATAGAAGTTCTGTCACAAGTTCTTTGCATCACCTTTGATAGAACTTTGGAGCCATGTTCCCTGGACAGTGTATTTTCTCACTAGGCACTTAAATGAAGTGAGCTGGAATTCTTGTTTGTTCCCTGCATCCAGTAAGGATTTATTTAGAAATCTGCTCATGTTATTCTGTCTCCTAAGAAGTAATAAAGTGCTTCCTGGCCTTACTGCTTTTCAACTCTTCTGCTATTGTCCTGCTGGGGGAAAGCAAAATCTCTTTAGGAGAGGGCAGTGAGTTTTCAGGCTCTTGTTCCTTCAGAAGAAACAGGATGTCCTGGATTTAATGGTCTACTTATACATAAAATATATCTGCTTTTGGTTCTCTTATTCAATGAATGGTTTTTTTTAAGTGCTCAGTTTACAAGAGTTTTACTGTGAGTGCTGTCAATGCTTGTTGCCCATCCTAGATGTTATGAATGCTTTGGATTTTCTCACAGACGTTGTCCCAGTGTTTTTTCATGATGAGCAAGAGATCCCGCACTCTGGCTACTAAGTTACTGTTGCCTGTATAATCTGTAGTTACCTGTTTGATCACTAGAGGTTGTTGTGTACGTGCAAACTCACAAGCTGTCTTCTCTGCAGAGATGCCAGGGCCAGCTCCAGAGGAGGGGTGAGGAATCAAGGATGTGAGGGATAAGAGGAAAAGGATTTTGTTCACATAGACTGGGTAGGCCTAGGCTTTAGGTGAATGGTCAGTAACATCTTTGAATTTTGTGTGCCTATCCCCTAAGTCTGAAAATCCAGACACCCTGCATCTTCTGTAGACACATGACTATACCGGAGCATAAAGGGAGAAATAGGAAGAAAATGGGTATCTTGTGCTCTAAAAGTCATGAGATATTTTTAGTAACTTTGTGGGTCTGGAGAATGCTTAGTCTAAACCTTGAAATGTAGTGTTTCTTCTTAGAAGATGGAAAACATTCAGAAGTCAAAATTTCAGGTGTTTATTGTCTTTGGTCTCCTGTGCACTCTCCTGGCTCAAGAACAGAGAAATACAGAATGGAATATTGTCATTTCTCACAAAAATGAATGTTACCAACATATTGAATGGTAACAATTGTTACCATAAAAGCAAGTGTTTTTGCCTTTTTCTTCCTGAAGTATTACACTGCATTCTCTTCTCTTTGTCTACCTTTTACTACTCCTAGGCAGAATTTGGGTCTTTTAGGTGTTATTCTTTAATGGAAATCCGAAGTTCAGAAGTAAACGGGAGAGGCTTTTATCCATTAATGCACAGCTAAGACAGGTTTTGCTATTATGAATCAGCAAGATGTGGGGCTTTTTTTCTACTTTGCTCCTATCTATCACAGGTACTGATGCTATCCTGCCTACACGATTGGTTAAGCAAAAAGAAATGGGCTAAGGCATCCCTGATGTTGTCTTATCTCTTTCCATGTAAACTGAGCAGAAAATTGCATGTTTTTTCTTCAAAATGATAGTATTTTCTTGTTGTTCTGGCAGTTTTGCTATAAGGCAACTCACATGTAGGATGCTAAACAAATCTGACTACGATGTTGATGTGGACTGCTTTTGTATATTCTGTGGCCCATGAGTTTAATTTTCTCAGTCTGTAGTCACCTTTGCTTGGACTGGCTTAAATCTGACCATGCCAAAATGAAGGAAAATGTATATCCTAACACAAGCATAATTATCCTACTTCTTACTTTGCTGTACTTGAGAAGTCCCAAGGTCAAACTTGTCTTCTACCTATGCTGTGCATTTTAAAACATACAACTGGAGCTACCCGCAGCGTGATCCATGTGACTCTCGGGGTTGTGCATGTGCATCTGGGGGCTGTGGGGTGGTTTTCTTTAAAGTGAGATCACAGCACTCTTAATGTCATTTGCCTTCAGTCCTGTCCACCTCCATATGTCTTCAACTACCTTGATGAAGTGGTTCTTATCCAAGAGTAGGAAGAGTCATTTTGGTGTCTCTTATCTAAGGTCAAGAATGGTTACATTTCTGAAAGCTCAGCTACAGCCTGTCTGAAAGACTTTCATTAGGTAATGGTTTTGTTTTATGGTTTAATTTAACTAATTTGGATTGATATCTAACAGGGCTTCCTCTGGTTTTCTGCTTGAAAGTACAGCTGTGAACCAATCTGTAGTCTGTCCTCTCCTGAGCTGTTAACTTTACAGTGTCAGAAAGTAAATTTGTATGTTGCGAGGCCAAAAAAATGCTGCTTTAGACTTTGAGTAATCAGCACTTCTTGCTTGAAAAGTGACTGGCGCTTCATGATACTCTCCTTATAACAAGTAGTTCTGTCTTATTCAGCATGAACTTTTATGATTGTTTTTGAGTTCGTTCTTTAAACCAACTCTGTGTATAGTTAGTTCTTAATTGTGCTGCTTTTTCTTTTTTAAAGCTGTCCCATCACTTTGCCAGTAAGACAGCACTATCAAAATTAAATTTCCTTAAAGCTTCTTTCTACTTTCAGTCCCTCTTATGGTAACACTGTAGAAGTTACCTTGTGTAAATAAAGCTGGTTTCATATGTGCCTGTCTAGATGCTGGGGAGGCATTTTGGAATGATCTTGCTGAAGATATCATGCAGCTGCTCTGAAGCACAAAAATATGTTGGGGAATTTTAATTGCATAGCCTGAGGTAAATTAAGCATGTGCTTATTCTTAAAAACAAAGGCATTTAATGAATAATACATTGGTCAGAGTCATACCCTGATTAGTGGTTCTACAAGGAATCTGCCAAGGTGTATCACAAGCTGATTCTTTATACACACACTACAACTGGCCATTGAGTATCAGCCACCTTAGCCCAGTGTTTTGTCTCTTCCTGATTTAGGACAGAAGTAGATTTGCATTTTGGAACTGCGTATCTCTTTATAGTCTGTCTTTGAGTCATGTGAGATGACAAGGAAATACGTTAAAGATGAGTGACATCCGAAGTCATCTTTCCCATACTAAAATTACAGGTATTAGGCAATAGTGGGGAATCTGAAGTAAACCTGAAGCAAATGTTGGCTGAAGAATGCCCTCAAAATAAATGCAGGAGTAAAACAGCCAGGAACAGACTTCTCCCTCCACCTACTCTTGGTGAAGTAACAAAGTGGTACTAAAGGCCAAGATAAAACATTGGGGACTTTGCTTGGCAGATCAGTTTAACCAGTGCTTTGCTGTTTGTTAGGGTGCTTGGCCAGCAAGTGAACCAGGTGCTAAGTTCTTGAGCTTGTAGTATGTCCTTCTGTTACTTCAACCATAAAGTGGGCAATGGAAAGGGACCTTTGTGTAACAGATGGCAATGCTTGCATTTTAAAGCAGTTTGCAAACATTGTAGTTCACAAACTTTAATCAGATTGTTTTGGTTTTTTTTAAGTCTGTAGAATATGAAAGCAGACCAACTTAAATGAAAATCCACATCATGGAGAAATGTGCTGTCTCCTGATCCAAGGAGTACAGCACATTTCAAAATCAAAGTAAAATTACAGTGAACCTAACATGATGTAAATGCATTTTACATTTTATTTTGCATTCATTTTTATTAATGTTCTGAATAATAAATCCGTCTTTTTAATCTTTATGCCGTTAGCTTCTACTTGTTTACCATTTTCAGCTCACAGACTTTTTTTTCGCAAGGTTTGTTTCTTTAACTGTGAAGTAGTCAGTTTTATGTAATTATGAAGTCCTATGTTTCTTTAGAAAACTAGGACACAGATTTCCCGGGAGGAATTAGCAAATAATTAAAGTCTTGAGGAAAAGAAAACAACAATGAAGCATCAGCCAACAGGGTTACAAGTCTCTGATATCTGACAGTTTTTATTTGATTTGCTGTTAAGCGCTTCAAATAAGGGATGCTCTTGGCACAAGTCTATGCTGCTGCACTGGGGTTCAGGCAAAAAATGCAGGAAGAATTGGGCTCAGTAAGTGAGTGTTACTCTGCTTCTTTACAGAGTGCTATGTGCCCATCTGCTTCACAATTTGTTATCCCTGTCTTTACTCCAAGTTGTTCATTCCTTTGTCCTCACTTTTACTTCAGTTTAGGTGATCAGTATTCATGCCACTGTTTGATACCTCTTGTGCCTCTGCCGGAGGCAGAATGACAGATTTGCGCCAGCCTTGCCCTTCCTTGTGCTTGCGTATGTGTCCATACCACAAAATAAAGTTTAAGAGGACCTTTTGTTCCCTTTCCTCTGTCCTGGATGGGACAAAGGTTCTGTTTTCATTAATTTCTTATAGAACATCTGAATTCTGGGAAGCTTTGCTGTGGAGACTTCCGGGAATGTTCTTGGTTTAGATGCTTTGCACCATTTCTCCTGAGCACTCAGCTCTGAGACCATTCTATGTCTCTCAATATGGTCTTTCTTTTTAGAAGCATTTGCAAAGAGAGAACATAAAGTGTAAGAAGGCTGAAGATATATAGGGCCTGTAAGCTGCAGTGTCCGTAAACACAGGATGAACTACTGTCTGAAACCATAGCGTTAAAAGGATATTGGTATCTTAACATTTCAGGTCTCCTGTAAACTTTCTTATGTTTTTTCTGCTTGTTCCTTCCCCTCCCATTTTTATTTTTATGAGGAAGGGAAGCACACTTGTTTAAACTTCTCTGCATATATTATTATGCTGTCTACTTGATAGTGCCTTTTTTTTTTTTTTTCCTGTAGAAATAAGCACAATCAAGATCAGTTTTATGAGATTTACAGTTACACTGGAAAATTCTCATTGACTGCCTTCTCATCTTATTACCTGACTATTGAGTCTTAATTATTTAAAGAAAAAGAGAGCTTGTAATCCCATTTGGAAATGGAAAAGGAATGTATGTCCACACTTCCCAAGTGGCTGCCTATTACAGGTTTAACCATCTCATGACCAAAACAGTGCACACCTGTAATACATATTTGAACAACAGTTAAAGCTAAGAGGTCTGTGCGCATAGATGTGCATTAATACGTATATGTCTACAAGTTACTTATGTTAGTGAAAGGTTCAGATATGGACTAAGTAGCTGGTTTTTTTTCTTAGTGGGTAGAATTGCTGCTCCCATCACTGTGAGCGCTCTCAGATACAGTGTTGAGATAAGAATGTTGTAGGTTTTCTAATTCAGCTGTGAAAGCTTCTACCTGAAGCAGAATTAAGTTGTCATGCTAATGAGACTCCCCTAATTGAAAGGTTTTTCAGATACCTCAGGTAACTGTTGATGCTAGAATGTTGAAATAGGTATTTCCTGTATTCTGACGGTCTTAGAGATTCCCTCTCCATTAAGTAAAATCCAGCTCATTTTGTTTCTACTCTGGATTGCTAATCATGTTGGTGAAAGGCGAAATGGCTTCAGCTCACATAGAAGGTTTTGGTATGCTGTGAGCAGAGCAGGGGGAAATCTGCTCCAGGGACCTGATGAAATGAATGCTGATTCACTGTTAGCTTTGATCTCTAGCTGGAAAGGCTGGCTTGTTCATTACAAATATTCTTTTTCATCTCCTTTACAACTACTTTCCTGAAAATATGGGTATGACTTCTCAATGGAACATAATACAGTTGTGGTCACTTAGAAAGTGTCTGCTTGCTGGCTGGGCCTTGGTAACCAACTGTATGATTATTCCGTCTTTGCCTTAATTGTAAAGTAAAATATTGCTAGCGACATCACTGTTTTTTGAGACAAATGTAGACTGAATGTAGACTTTCCTTCCTCTTTGGAGTACAGATAAATATGAGGGCATTTTTACATGGCACTAATTGAGAGGCTATGCACGCCTGGTTGTAAAGAGACCTGCTGAGCTGCACATGTAAAAACACAACTAAGGATACTTGATGCAAAATCACAGAATAGGTTTCCAATCACTACTGCCTCTGCTGGGCGATTGTATTTGCTGCGAGATCCTCAGCAGGATCAGACTCTAAAAACATTACTAAGAATATGAATATTCTTCTTATGTTGTCTTTGTCAACACCCAAGAAGATCTGAACAATCTGAATAATTAAAAATTCTCTGAAACATTTACTTTTTGTTTGTTTTCCCGGTCTTCTGAAGAGGAGATTGAAGAGAATGAATAGCATATGCCATCCTTTCACTTAGCAGCGGTCTGTGCGGCTTCTTCCTGTGCAGGGAGTTTGTTCTTGTATACCGCGCAGGACAGGTGTTTCAAGGGTTGGATGCATAGGATTTATGAATCACACACATAGTCAGCGATTGTTTTCTGTACCAAAGTGAATCTTGTACAATCTAAACTAAATATTTATGAAGGTAAAAACTTTTCTGGAATCTGAAATTGCAGTAGAAATAGGTAGGCTAGTCCTGCATGGATTTTCCATGTTTTTATTACACAAAAAATATAAAGCATTCCTCACTCCACCTCTCTCACTTTACTTGACCTCTGCTTTCCCAATGGACCTGAGAAGTGAAATGTTCCCGCAGTCCTATGCAACAAAGTAAAATGAATCACATACCAAGAAATACCATTCAGACACTGGTGACCTCTGTGCATTTACCACCTTCTGGTGCATTATTCATGCCCAGTTAACAGTAAGAGGTTTTGGTTCATCTATGGCTGTTGCTTTGCTTTTAGTGTTGTCATATCTGTTCTACAAGACCATCACAAGCCTCATGGAGAATGTGATCTTGGAAAAACTACTGAGGCTGTATGCAATTAAGAACTAGCAGAATAACTGATTAAACTTTAGTGAATATAATCTCCCCTTGAAAAGTATAAAAAGGGAAAAAAAAAAAAAAAAATCCTTAGACTTCAATCTTGGAACAAAATGTCAGATCTGTAGTATTTGCTCTTGAAATTAGATACTAATATCTTGTGAGATTACTGGAGAAATAATTTTGTTGAAAACTTGCAGATTTCCACAACAAATATGGCAGAACTTATTGGATGTTGATGGGATGTTGCATGGTTGATGCTCCACTATTGGTGGACATTAGTGTTTAAAGGTTTCCATGAAGTCACAGGAATGTAGACAATATGACAGCCTACTAACTGAAGCTTTCTGGGTAAGATTTTAAATGCCAGTCAGAGATGGGAGTAGTTTTCTTTATTAAAAAACTCTTTAGTAATGGAAGAAGGAGATTACATTGTAGTTAGAGCATCTTCAGAGTTCTCAAAGGTGTCGTGAGAACTCCCATTTGGTTGAAGTGGATGAAGATATTTTCCAGGCAATAGAATTAAGATTTTGTTAGGAAATGCCTTAGTTGAGACAACAACAAGATGTGAAATAAGGGTTTCTTGTACCCAAAAAGCTGGGCTTCTCAGTATACCATGCAGAAGAGTGTTACTTTGAGCACAGCACAGTCCACAGGATGGCTGTGAAACAACATGCCATGCCCCTGGGCTGCAACATTCAGAAGAAAAAAATCTTTGAAGAAGGCAAGATAAATCTCACCTTGCTAATCCCCTTGCTCCTCAGCAGTTAGGTTAGTGTTCAGACTGCTTTAGTTGTGTTTGGTGTAGGAAGCAGAAATGAGAAAAAGGTGATCTTAAGAGAAGAAAAAAACCTATGGCATGAGTAGTGGAGCTTTAAAAAGAAAAAAAAAAAAAAAAGAAAGAACAGGGAAAAATACGTGAGAAGAAAAAAATACATCAGCTAGGTTCTCTGCAGAAACATCTGATATTTTCTTTAATGAGCAATATTTTATCTTCCTGTTCTTGTTTCATCCTGTGGTGAAGATCTCACAGTTGGTTTTTTTTTCTAATGCAATAATACTTCAGAATGGAAGCAGAAAGGGCAAAGAGAAATATGAGGAACAAGTCACCAAATTATATTAAGCTTTCTTAAATGCATTAGGAACAAGAACATCACGGTCAGGAGATTTTTACGTTATTGAGAGATAGTTGGATGAGCAGGTGCAGAAGGAGAGCAATGGTTGCTTTCAGCACCCACTGAACTGAAGATCCAGAGTCTTGCCTTGAAGAAAAGACTGTTTCAAACTTTTCCTACGTTGTCTTCAGTTCTGTCCTGAGTAGCTTCTTTACAATTTCTTTTTATTTCTGCAGTATGAATTAAGAGTCTTATGACCAATTTAAATGAAGTGGTTTTGTAAAAGTTGGCATACTGACTGTCTTCTGTTGCAGCTATGTAGAGTTTCAGTATGCTGGCATTTTCTAAGGTCTAGATTCAAAGCTAGGCTTTCCACTTGAACTTAAGAAGGAATCTTGGGTCTCAGAGCCATTCTGAATCCATTTAGAAAGAAGTGGAAGCAGGATCTGCCAGAGCCAGGTACAGGTCTGATATGAAAGTAGAACAGTTTTGGAAAGGAGTTAAGTGGTGTTACTTGTACTGAATGTTAGGAGACAAGATTTAATGCTCCAAGTCAGTCTTTGGTCCTCTATAACTAATTCTACAGGTAGAAAAGCTAAAGTTCCCCTTCTTTGAGTCTAATTTTGATGGTGATTACTGCACAGCTCAGAATTTTCCTTAACACTGCCCTTGAGCACATATATCCCTAGAGCTAATGCTTTGTTCCAAGTTTAAATTGTTGTGTGTTGCATGGCACTCTTTACTCTTCTCCTGAGCATCCTGGCAATATGAATGGACCAAATAAAATTTGTCTCCTAATTGAAGCACTTTTTACAAAATAGTGTAGAAAACCATGTGGAGGTATTGTGCTTGTAGTAGCAGAAATACGGAAAACATTTGCCCAGTCTGAAGTGATGTTCCCTACTTGCAGAAATAATTTACAGTCTTCAATTCTTGTGCTTAATCTTGCCCCTCACCATGGTGGATTAGAAGTATCTTGGTATCCTAAGAGAAAGGATTCTTCTTTTAGATGCCACTAATGTTTTGGAATGAACATAAACCTTTAAGTGTCACACCTGAGTAAGGAGTCAGCACTTGGTATGGGAATGTCTATCTTGGATTTGTCTTCTCCCTTCTTCCCTTTTGGTAAATGGATATCATCATGACCCTGATGATGCAAAGCCAATGAGCTTCCTTATTTCTCTGCCAGAAATAAGGCAGGAGATTATAACACAAACTGGCTGTTTTGTTTCAAATTCTGTGCGCAATCTTTTACCAACCTTGCTATTCAAGGTGTATCCTTCCTGCAGGTGAAGAATTACAGTCTTTAAGAGATTGAAATCACTGTAAACTCATTCTTCAATGTGAACTCAAATTACATAAACCATGGGTTCATTTGCATTCAGATATTGTGTTTCTGATGTTCCAGGGCTGTCTTCTAACCTACTGTTTTCTGTTACTGTGATCTCCTTGTTTTCTTCCCACTTTCATTCCAGTTGTGTTTCTTTTTGACCTTCAGTGTTTTTTCTCAAAAAATATACAGCTGTCTACTCACTTTTGCCATTAAATTTCTGTTGTACCTTAAGGCAGATACTTATATGCATATGTAATGCATTCCAGGGCCGAAGTTCCTACATGGTTTATACTCACAGCTCAATAGCATTACAGAGCTCTATTTTACAGGGTGCCGACAACTTTATGAGTTCGCTTTAGTTTGTATTCCAAAGCAGTTGCTTAAACTGTGAATGTGCCTTGTTTGCTTACAAATAAGCAATTTATATTGTAAATGAACCTCTTTTGGCACTTAGCTCTACTCCCTTGGTATGCAGTGCTTAATGGCTGTCACAGGGGTTCTTCTTGCTATCAGAAAATATCCTGAGAAAGGCACTACTTCCTTAAAAGAGAAGTGTCTGAGATTACTCTTTCCCGCAACTTATTATAGCCACAACCTTGCAGGCACACATCTCCTTACACATCAGGGAAGGTAATCTGAGAGTCTGTGTGGTATTTCAGATATTAAATTTGTGAAAAGCTGACTGTTTGGGGTTCTTCTAAAGCATAATGAAGGGCTGTGAAGCCCTGTGAAGGGTTTGGAACACAAGTTCTCTCACAACTGTGGGAACTGGAATTGTTCAGTCTGGAAAAGAGGAGTCTCAGGGGAGACATTGTTCTCTACAACTGCCTGAAGGGAGGTTGTGGTGAAATGAGGGCTGGCCTTTTCTCCCAGCTAACAGCAATAGGATGAGAGGTAGCGGCCTCAAGTTGAGCTGGGGAGGTTCACTTTGGATATTAGGAAGAATTTCTTCTCAGAAGGAGTGATGAGGCAATGGCAGAGACTGTGCAGGGAAGTGCTAAAGTCACTGTCCCGGGAAATGTTCAAGAAAAGGGTGAATGTGACACTGAGGGACATGGTTAGGTGAGCATGGGTGTGGATGGGTTGGTGTTGGACTTTGTGGTCTTAGTGCTCTTTTCCAACCTTAATGTTTCTATGATAACAAGCTTCACGAAATCTTGTTTTCCTGGCAATGCAGATTAAAATCTTAAGATGTATGGATGTGTTTGCTTTCTATCACACCCTAAAAGGGATAATTAAAAAAAAAAAAAAAAATCAGAATCTTCTCAAAGAGTGTTTTTCTTGTATCAAGACATTATGCTTGGAATAAGAGTTAGTAAGATACTATGTTTGTTTTTCTGTCTGCTCTTTATTTCCTTATCAGTGTTAAGGATTGAGATGGGAGAAAAGGCTCTTGATGAGATTACTATGCTGAGTAAAATTGGGATCATATTGAATTTGAGCTAAATCTCCCAGAATTCTGTAAAAAACACCCATTGCTGATCTCTGATAAACTTACTGCTCTGAAAATGGTAAAAGGTTAATTTGGTGTTACTACATTTGATCAGATGCACTATTGATTTTCCACATTTCTTATTTATTCTCCACTGAATTCTATCTTTCAGCTAGTCTAAGCATATACTTCGAATAGTGCTTTAGATACAGCACTGTCACACTCATGTTGATTATGTCAGTTCTAAATCAAATATGTATTTGCCAATGCACCTCCTGAATATTAACAGTTACAAAAAGACAGCCTGGGAAGGTAAAGACTAAAACCATTGTCAATATCAGTCCTTTTTTGAATCAAATAAACTGGTGATGAAATGACTTGAAAATGTCTGGTGATGGGTTCAGACCAGGTCCTAGAGGAGTGACTAAACACACACTTTTAAAGTCCTTGAATTATTCCCATTCTGTCAAGGGAGAGTGCCTGAGGGTGGATGAATCAGTTTTGTTTCATAATATTTTCAGAGCAGTAAGCTCCTGGAACATGCTGACCTGCAAGTTTGTGAAGGAAATCAGAATATAAATGTTGACAATTACTAGTGCACACCTATTGCATGTTGCACTGGACAAACCAGGAGATCTTGCTCTTCCCTAGCATCCTCGTGATTTAACACTTTATCTGCATTTCTCAATTATACTGGCATGACTGCACCTGTGTGAAAAGTCAGACCTGTGAAGTAGATTCAACTGCAGAGGAGTGAGCAAAGCATCTGGGTGGATGATAGTGTTTTTTGTTGTTGTTTTCGTACATAGTCTGCTTTGGGTGATTTAAGCAGAAATCTTAGAAAACGTGTAAACCAGAGCTTTATCAGCTGAGAGAATAAGAAACTGGGGAGTCCAGAATGTGTTTTGACCAGCTATAAGCTGTGCTTTTTCAGCTGCAAACACTGATTAATTGAGCTCTGCAGAGAAGGACCTGGGTGTCCCGGTGGGCAGCACATTGGCTACGAGCCAACAGTGCATCCTCGTGGCCAAGAAGGGCAGTGGTATCCTGGGCTGTGTTAAAAAGAATGTGGCTAGCAGGATGAGGGAATGTGATTCTATCCCTCTACTCTGCTCTAGAGAGGACACATTTAGGATACGGTGTCCAGTTCTGGGTTCCCCATTTCAAAAAAGACAGGGATCTCTTACAAGGAGTCCAGCAGAGGATGACAGATGATAAAGGGTCTGGAGCATCTCCTATATGAGGAAAGACTGAATAACCTGGGTCTGTTCAGCCTCGGGAAAAGAAGGTGGAGAGGGGTATCTGATAAATGTATATAAATATTTAAAGGGAGGTGGGAGGCAAATGGCTGAGACCAGGCTCTTCTCAAGGGTGTGGAGTGATAGGACAAGAAGCAACAGCCTAAAACTTGAATATAGGAAATTCCATACAAACATGTGGAAAAACTTCTTTATAGCAAGGGTGATGGGGCACTGGAGCAGGTTTCCCAGAGAAGTTTAGGAGTCTCCTTCTATAGATATATTGAATACCCACCTGGATATCTACTTATAAATTGTAGGAAATCTACTTTGGAGGGGTGTTGGACTTGATCTCTTGATCATGTAGAGATGTGATTCTGTGTAATGTAATCGCATCTAATTCTGTTGTAATTCTGTGAAATGACCCTCTTAAGCATTAAGGAGTATTGTTAGTTTTAAACAAGTAAACAATCAAGTTTAATAACAATAAGCAATAGGAAGGTGATGCACTCAATAGAAGTCAAATACTGCTAGTGTATTGGCAGCTCTTTGAACTTCCTTCAGTACTTCTAATTATCAAGCAATGGTAACTTGTACAGTGTTTATGTAAAGAAAGGGATGATTTGAAGGCAATGTAGGTAACCTGGAGATACCATCAGCACTAAAATAAGACTCTTTAACTTTCTCACTACTGTTAAGAGCTCAGCGTTGACCTGAGGGGGGAGAGAGAATTTTGGAGGCCAGTTCAGCTTGATTTATTTCTGAATCAAGAGAACTCAGATACAAAAGCAAATTTGTCATTTAATCCTTGCTTCAGGGCTTGCCAAATACCTTGGGATTTTAATGAACTTGGAGGGAGGAGCCTTCTTTACTTATGCATATGCTTTAAATTAAAAGAACAAACCGATAGCAGAATGTTGAGGGCTGAACGTTTTGCACAACAGGGGGAAAGAGTAAATAGAACTCATCTCCACAATGGAGAACATTTTTCATCCTTGGAAATGTGTGCCCTTATGGAGATGGTGAACAGATAATGTTTTTTCACTGTTCAGCTCCTTGTCCGTTTCTCTGGATGCCAGAGTTAAAAGCTTGCTTTATTGTTTCTCTGTTTTGATATATGCTGAGTACTAGAGACAGCACCTTAGGCAATGTGTACTTGGCTGCCAGTGCAATGGGAAGCAGAAGGAACTTTGAAAAAGTTGAAAAAAATGAAATTCAACTGCATAGATTTCTTACATATAGCAATATTTTTCTTCTTTCCTAGGATAAAAATGAACTTTTAATGATCAACAACTAAACATAGCTATATTAAAAATAGTCCTGAGCAAAAGAGTGAGCCTAATCCTAGAAAAACAAACAAGCAAACAACAACAACAAAAAAGAGCAGGGTCCTGGTATGCAAAAGTGCAAAATCTGTCAGGTTTTCTTTGGTAGCAATAAGCATAGAAACTACTTCTCTCCAAAGTCTGAAAGCATTCGTGTTTCTGCCTTAACCATTGTATAGGAATGTAGATAAGTGCCTGGTTACAATATCCCCAGGCAGTGCCACTCATTGCCTGCTTACCTACGTGTGCTTTCTAGTATGGTGAAGTCTTCCTTAGATTGATCTCTGAGTATTTTTGTAGAGGTGCTACACTGCTACTGCAGTGTGCGGTCACTTTGTACGTCACTTATATATGCTGGGTTCCACAGTACAAAAAAAAATGTATTTAGGGACTTTTGCCTTCATCCTGCTGCTAGCAACATTTATACCACTTCCAGATTCCCAGAATCTGCACTGAGTGAGCACGCTGGGACGTGGCCAAGCAGTAAGACCTAAGAGATGAATTCTGTTGCTATTCTATGAAGTGCTTCTTCTCCCTGCATGTACTAGATAATGGTACGGGCAGGTCCTGGCCTATAGGTGATTTGCAAGGCACTCTCAGTAACACTAAGAACAATTACTCCTGGGGATGTTGATGTTTCTGCAACACTGTAATGTTTCCAGTAAGTGACGTTTGATTTCTTTGTGGCTTCATTCATCCTTATGGAAAATAATTCTGCTTTTTCACCATTAAACATTTCATCCTCTAAGCATTCAGCTCATCATGAAAGGGCTGAATGAAATCTGCAGTTGAAGCGCACCATGAAAGAAACCTAGAAGCCATTCAAATGGCTTTAGGAAACTGCTTTTTCACTGTGCTTTACCAACTGCAAAGCTTTCCAGGAAGGACACTTAAGGATTCAGTATCTGCAGCTTCAAAGAGGGATGGACTTGAGAGCTGAACTGCCTGTCTGTATTTCTCTTTCCCATTGATACAGTTTATCATCATCTAACACTGCTAATTGTGCTTCATAAGTGCACACTGAAACATAATTGCCAATACCAAAGGTATTAAATCCTGTAGTTTTTCCACTGGGGGTTTACATTCCCACATTTGTACTGAATTTCAGATCAGCTTTGTTGCCACAGCAAATGAGGGGACAGAATCTTCCAATATGGAACTCAAAACTTCTGAACAGGTTAGTAAGTAAATAAGCAAGTTATCTGTGACAACAACTACTAGCCAGTTATTGCTCTTCAACAGTACTTAAGAAAAGGTAGATAGCTGTGGCATTGTTTTCACCTTTATAACTTGGTATTCACTCCAAAGTAAAATAGCTTTATATGACATCTCAAACAATTTGTCTTACATTGACTTGGCAGTAAATACATGTGGTAATCTAATATTGTACTTATGTGCGTTTTTCAACCACACCATGCCAGTGACTAATATACTGGTCTGGCATGAGATCCACATTTAAATGAGTGTCAATACAAAATAATTGATTGTTCTAATACGCATTTATAGAACAGCCTGTGCACAATTCTGCATCACTGGCAACTTATCTTCAGTACATAAACTGAGGCCAATTCTTATTACAAGTTAGGCTGTTTGATGGGATTTGGAGCACAGAGATCTGCTGCTTCCTGTGCTGAGGATGGGCAGAGCTGTATCACCACAGGTCAGAATGGCAAGTTGCGCAACAGCAACCATGCTACATAGAAACTCATCCCCACCAAACTCTGCATTTGTGGAACCTATAGTTGCAGGGATGCCAAAGGTACTCTCTTAAATTTTTCTTTCTCATCTTGGAATTTATTAGTAGTTTTTAGCTGTGTGATCTTTTTCTTGGTAGGGGTTTTCAGCCTGGTGCTAGTCTTGCTTATTGACCACAAACAGTGTCAATCAGTGGGATCAGCCTCTATCATTCAGTCACAAATTTCCCCAGGCCTGCTTTTTCCTCCCCTAATTTAGAGAGCTGTAGTACTCACTAGCACACTGAGGAGCTTATACTGTTGTAAGCTCATCTGGTGAACAAATATTTTATGCCACTTTTGGATCTTTCTTTAATCTTCCCTGAATTATACATGCGTGAATGATGAATGCTCATGGCAGAGATCTCCAACAGACCACAGACAGGAAGTATTGAGGGCTTTTATGACTATTTGTCACATGGCTCTCCTTTAGTAGTTTATATCTTCTGAATAGTTTTCTGTTACATCTCAGCTCAGTTGTACTTGTCTGTCTTCTTCATGGTTTCTCTGTTTTGTCCTATTTATTTCCTCACCTACTGTAGAATCTTCTTTGTATCAGAAAATTTTCAATACCTACGTCTCTAGTTGTTAAGTTTATGCAGCATGAAAAAGCACTTAAGCTACTTGGGAATTATTCAGTCTCTCTTTATTTTTCACTAATGGCCTGGATAATAAGCATATACACATAGCTTAGGCAAGTTTAATGATAAAATGGTGTGCACAGCTATCAATAACACATATCAACAGACAGCCTTTTGTTGTAGTACAGAGTTATATGGAATAAAGCTGCACTTTCTGGAGTAATAGTGTTTATTGGTATATCTTAAACAAGTGTCAGAAATTTTGAATGGAGTTCTGCATGGAGGCAGCAGTTTTAATGGCATAAATTTATTTTGAATAAATTCTTGAGTTGTGGTTGGTGAGTTTCCCTTGCTGAGATGTCCTTGAGCATTTATGTTGTCTGCCATTGTAAGGTGGTCAGTACTGTCTTTGCTCATACATCACCGTGCTAACATCTATTGCAGAAGTCCAGTTTGGAATGTTGTTTTTTTGGTTTCTTTGGTGTTCTTTGTCACTTTTTAATGCAGCCTAACCAAACCTGAAAATTCACCTTCTTCTCCTGCAAAATTATGTCTGCTAATCTTTTCTTTCAAAAGATATATCTACCTAAAAAAAATCTCAAATATAATACATCAATTTATAGTAAAAGCTCAAGAGAGGAGAAACACTCAGAGTGACGGGAATTAGTTGCCAAACTGCTTTGATGAAAAATCCTAAATATAATCTGACAGTCTGCTAATAATCATGTGACTCTGCTGGTTGAAGATGCTTGGCATATCGCAGGAATAAAGCATAAATCTTCTATATCACACCAGCTTTCAATAGGACAAGAGATATCTTTGGATATTTGGAAACAATTTCCAGAAAGAATGATTGGGCATTGGAATGGGCTGGCTGCCCAGGAAAGTGGTGGAGTCATTGTCAATGGAGGTGTTCAAGAAATGTGTAGATGTGCTACTAAGGAATATGGTTTAGTGGACAACATTGGTGGCAGGTGGATGGTTGGTCTAGATGATCTTAGAAGTCTTTTCCAACTTCAATGGTTGTTTGTTTCTATAAATTTACTTCCTAAATGGAGATACCATTCTACTTACTGTAGCCAAGCAGCTGCTGTGAGGGGGAAAAGGAGAACTTAAAAAAAAAAAAAAAAAAAAAAAAAAGCTGGTCCTCCTGGTGGGATGGAGATAGGAGATAATTTAGAATGTTCTGGTAGTGCTCAATTTTTTGGGCATATCATAATGATAGCATCATAATGATAACATCTTCATCAGTTCCTTTATCAGAGGGCTGGAGCATCTCCCCTATGAGGACAGTCTGAAAGAGCTGGGGCTCTTCAGCCTGAAGAAGAGGGGGCTCTGAGGAGATCTTATAGCAGCCTTTCAGTACCTGAAGTGGGCCTACAGGAAAGCTAGGGAGGTACTGTTTATAAGGGCATGTAGAGGGGAAATGATTTTAAACTGGAAGAGGATAGATTTAGACTAGATATTAGGAAGAAATCCTTTACTGTGAAGATGGTGAGACCTGGGAACAGGCTGCCCAGCGAGGTTGTGGATGCCTCCTCCCTGGAAGTATTCAAAGCCGGGCTGGATGGGGCTTTGAGCAACCTGGTCTCGGGGGTGGTGTCCCTGCCTATAGCAGGGTATTGGATAGTCTTAAATGTCCCTTCCAACCTAAACCATTGTATGATTATGTGACTTAGACAGTGGGAGAGAGAGCAACCTCAGCAAGACTGATGATAAATGTCATTAAGGTGAGTGGTGCAATTGATATAATATAAGAAAGGAATGCCATTCAGAGAGATCTGGAGAGAAGTGGGCATATGAGAACCTTATGAGTGACATCAGCCAAATATGCCAGTGGTCTGCATTTGAGTTTCTTCCTGTCTTACAGGGGTGCCAAATAACTTTTCATGAGAGTCCCTAAGTTTTTAGTATAATTAAGTATTACAGTAATAGGTCTGACAGAAACTTCAATGAGAATAAAGGCACCTTGTGTTTGAAATCTTTATCTAGATCTCAAAGTAATCATACAGGGCAATTATTGTGACTTTTTATAAAGGAATATGCTCAGACGTTCTGTAAATGCACATACTGAATTTTCACACTGATTTGGGTGTAAAATATTTGCCAGTGCCTTCAGCTCAGCCATTGTTTATCAGGTAGGTCAAAGATTTCATACAATCATGTGGTGGAATTCGGTTGACTGTCAGGCTGCCTGAAACACTTTTGAAATACTATTTCTTTCTTTTGACAAAAGTAGTTTCTTGTACAAAGTGGGGGTAAACAGCATGTTTATTGCAGATAGGTTATAGAATTCAAGGCACATCTTCAAACATGTGAGGCAGTGAGTCCATATTGAAGACTGTTATCAAATCACTTGAGAGAAAACATGACTTCAAAATACCTGCTTGCCCAACCAAAGGTATAAGAAGGTGACTTCGGAAATCCAAAAGCAAAAGGCTTCTGGAAGGATTCAAAGACTATTTAGCTAAAGATAGTGAACTAGAGGTAGATAGTTTCTGTATTCCAGGCTGGATTGGCAGTTGAGCCTAAAACAACAAAGCGGATAGGATGCAGGCAATATAAACACTCTATGGCACAATTCTGAGTGGTGAAAGAGAAATTTTCTCTTGAAAACACTTTATTATAAAGGACTTCAGTGAGAGAAACTTGTGTTAGAAAAAAGATAATGGATGGCTAGGACACTGATACTTTTTGACAGTAGCAGGAGTTCATATTGTAGATAATCTTTCTCTAGGATAAAAACCGTACAATTTGAAGGAATCAAATGTATATGGTGTTAAAGCAAGAAATAACATTTTCTGCTGCAAACCTAAAAATAGATGGGAAATCTTGGAGGAGAGAAGCAAAAAGAAGAAATAGATGAGAGCTACAAACAAGAATATTCTATTTGAGTATTTTCTTGTGTTATTTCAAATTTTATTCTTTGTCTGTATTAATGAAATCTTCACTGCAAAGAGTAGCTGAGGCAAGCTACCTATGGAGAAACATGCAGAGACTGAAGGACCTTCATATGCCCCTGATGTAATTCATATAAATAATGACCATGCTACATCCAACTCCCGTTATACATTTTCAGCAGGCACATATATCTTGATGCACCTCTCATAAGGGAATAATCGTAACAGTAATCTGTTGGAGCTATGGATCAAACATTTTGCCTGATGCTTTACCCATTTCATACCACTCACAATAACTAATTATTCTCCCATGGAGCAGACTTCCTCAACTGTCTTTTCAAACCAGTTCTGCTTGCTTGAAGCTGTTATTGGAGCAGAGCCAAGCATGTCAATCCCTGGCAGACAGGATTACCCATCTGGAGACAGGCGCTCTGTAAACTGACTTTGGAATGTGGTTTTTAACTCCCCCTTCAAAGGAAATCTCTCATGGGAGTTCTGAGGCCAAGAGATGGCTGGAAGTTGGAAAAGGACCTGGGTCTTCATGTCATGAGTTGTCATAGTTAACAACAAAGTGATCTGGAAGAACTTCCAACCTTGGAGCTTAAGTGGGTTTCTGATTATTGGAAATCACCAAGCAGATGAATGAGACTCTTAAGTCCTTTCACAGAGGAATCTTCTGATTCCGGTAGGAAATTATACATGGAAAAGCTTAAGCCAGGAATGTACTTAAAGTTGAGCAACTCCTAAATTCTAATCTTGATTTAGAGGTGAAGCATCCTCTTTCTGCAGCACATTGTGTCATGCTTCATCTAGAGGAAGCCAGATTGATGGGCCTGCTTTGTTTCCTGGAAATCGTCTCAAAATGTAGAATGTTGCATGTATTTCTACAATGCAGATGTTAGGTGTAATTAGGAGTCAGATTCGAGGCTTTATCCAACAGATTTGCATCTGTTTTTTATCCTGAGAACTGAATGCATAGTTTTCGCATGGTCAGCTAAGAAGTGAGGAAAGGGGGAAAAGGAGAGCAGAGAAAGGAAAAAGGACAAGATCTGAGGGCAAAATGATTTTTAACCCAAAATGAGTTTTTAAGTATTCCTGCTGTTTTCCCCTGCACTTTGTAGTGATTGTTTCTGTTTATGTGGTTGCAAAGGGGCAAGAGTAGTTTTTGTTTGTTTGTTTCTTTGTTTGTTTGTTTTTGACCCTTATATGCCAATGTCTCTTCATTTCAGTCATAAACTTGCTGCAGTAGTTTTACTTCTTGCACCTAACTTGCAGAAATCTTTTCTTATTGGACTGTGGTATTCTGAACGCAGATGCTAGGTGATTACTTCTGTCCCTGCTCAGCTGGTAGTTTCATTCTCCTTCCATATGAGCTGGTTTTAGTATTTGACATCACCTGCATTGTGTTGTTGATACTCTTTTGAAGATTAAAATTTCTTTGGGCAAACAGATCAGTATTAACAGTGATAATCACATATACCTTCTTGTAGTCACTGTTTTCAAATTCTAATGAACTCTTGATGAAAAGTGCGCAACCTTTGAAGTTCAGAGAAGGGCAATATTTGTTTTGCTCAAAGGATACATAGAAAAGAATACATCTCGGTCTTCCGCAGTACAAAGCAAGTCCCCAGTGTAACCATTTTCTCTTTTCCTTGTAGGAAATAGTATTACAGAGAATGTATTGAATAACACTATGCTTGGGATGAACCACAGTACAGCTATTGTATGTACCATGAAAATACAGATTATTCTAACTCCCACATTCCACTCAGAAAATGCATGAAACTTTCTCCATATGTAAATAGTAGCGGTAATGAGTTTCTTCTGCTTTAAAAAAAAAAAGCAAAAAAGCTCTTAACTCCGATATAAACTTCACAGACATTCCCCATTGAGTTTCTAGTACATCCCTGTATGAGCCAGAATTCAGCAAGCTTTCAAATAGCTCTGTTAACATGAATCATCAGTGCCTTCACAGTGACAGATTTTTGGACAGTGGTATGTCTTTCTTTATGGAAGGTACATCCTCCTATCCTGCAGCGCACCCCAGGTACTGATCGAAGTAGACCTCGTTTGATGACTTTTTCAGTGAGCATGTGCTGCACTCCAGGCTTATAGAATTACTGATGATGGTGTGCTTGTAGGAGATCTGTGGCAGCAGTAGCAGCTTCCTAAAATGTCAACCAGCTCCAGATTAGCTTTTTTTTGGGATGGGGGGGGCATGTTGCAGTAGGGGATAATGAGGTATCGGGCTGTAATGCCATAGGACCTCCCCTGCTCTGTGATAAGAGACATGACGCACGCTTGGAGGTGTAGACGTACTAGACATGAGTAAATGCACGTGGACGTAGTAACATATATACTTTACATGCTTATCTAAGTTGCTGTTTCGCTTGCAATAAACGCCATTTTGCCTTACATCACACTGGTGTGCACGTGGTGAGATGGTCGGGTCACAGCGGGGATGGCGTGAACCCTGGCCGGGCCATAGGAATGTGAGGAACTAGGGGTTTCCTACGCAGAAACAGGGGATTTGGTAAAAATCTTCAAGCCATATAACTTGACCTACCAAGTCCCATCACTAAATCATGTCCCTTAGTGTCACATCCACATGTCTCTTAGACAACTTGAGGGGCAGGGGCTCCACCACTGCCTAATATCTAGTCTAAACCTCCCTTGATAGAACTTGAGGCTATTTCTTTGCACCTATCACTTACAAGCTGAGAAAAGAGACCAATAAGCTTATCATTGCAACCTCCTTTCAGGCAGTTGAAGAGAGTGACAAAGTCTTCCCTCAGGCTCCTTTTCCCTAGACTAAACAACCCTAGTTCTCTCAGTGATTTTTTTTTTCTGCTATGGGCATTTTATGTATGCATGGCATTATGGACTATGTTTCCAAAATCTGCAGTATCTTACATGCAGAATATAATTTTTGTATCACAGCGGTTGATTAAGTGAGAAATGAAGATGTATTTTTGAGTAGGTTCTCAATGCTGTTGTCTGCTTACCAAGCCTTATGGATTAGTTGCCAGAAGATGCTGCCATTTGAAGCTTTAGCTGACTTCATTAAAGTGTACAGTGGTTTAGTAGACTTCAGTAGGAATTGTACCTCTGTATATCCTTGGAATAAATTTGTCTCTTGGTCTATTAAAATCCATTCCATCTTCTGCCCTCTCTTCAAATCCCAGTGAATAAATGCACTGGGGACAGTATATATAGTACTATAATAGAAAAAGGAAAACTGCATCTGTGGCCTTGTGTTCCCTTGCTAAGTATTAGCTTCAGAAAGATATTAGAATTATTTTATTAAATGTATTCTTCAAGAAATATGAGTATTGCATACTTTTTTTTTCCTGCAGTTTCATGTGCCATCACTAACAAGCACAAAAGTTCTGTTCTAGATAACTTGGATAACTACGTTAAAGGTACTTCAGCAGGGTCCATGTTATGAAGGTGGATTTTCTCCCAGCAGCACCATTTTAACTTCACCTAAATCACAAAACTGCTCCCTTGGGCCTGCTGAAAGCAACAATTGCTATTGTTTTGACAGTTACAAAGGAAAAAAAAAAAGACTGGAGTTACATTTTGGTTTAATCTTCTAGAAACATTCCTTTGCTTGTATGAAAGCCTGCTCACCTGTAAAGTCTGCTTTACCATGGGCAACTCTAGCTCATCAGACATTCGTCTATAATCAAAACAATACAGATTGTAACCTTCTCCTCCAAATTTTAAATGTGGATGAATGACAATTCCCCATTTTATTTTGAGTTGTTTTAAAGTGAGAAGACAACACAGTTCTGTGCTAAGTTTCTCCAAATGCTGCCTGCTGCACATACTCCATGTTCACTTGATTCTTTCTTGTTTGCATGTAGTAGTTTTTGCCATACATTTGAACTTGAAGCTTCCAAGCATTTTTTCTGCCTACTAAGTGGGCTACAAGAACTGCTCATCCTCTCACTGCTGGTGTGTTCACCATGTACCGCTGCTGGACCTGTGTGTTAAACACTATCATCTGAAAGTGTTCCTTAAAGGAAGGTGTTCTAGGATTTCTACTGGGTCATTCCATGACCTGTTGTGTTGCAAGTCTACTTTAATACATGCTGGACAGTAGAGCAGTAGTTCTTCTGAACCTGCTTCATTTCATGAACCATTAACAACTATTTTTTACCCTTACATCAGTCTTTCCCCTTCTATGCTTACAAGCATGTCTCCAAGCTAAATTTGATCAGTCTGAAATGTATAACAATATTGTTAGGAATGGCTGGGAAGAACCAGGACTTTCAGGACTTACGGGTCTGTGTAGTGATGCAGAATTAAATTTTGCTTGCTGCCTACTATGGTGAAGCTGTTTTCCTAGTCAACTGTAAGAAACTTAAACCCAGTTTGTGGGTCTCTTGCCTAGGAAAATGGAATGAATTAGTTTTACTGGGAGAAGCTGGAAGATAGCTGTGAAAAGGATGCTGGAAGTTAAAGACAGATGGAAGTACTGAGCAGGCTGGAAAAATAAGATTCATTTACCTTGTGAAATAAATGCTTGAATGAGTCTGTATGACCTTTGAGAGAAAAAGGAAGAGCTGTATGGGTGGGTGGGAAGCTGTAGATGATGATGATACTGAATAGCTGGGGAGGCTGAAATGTAATAACTGTATGGAGCATAGAAGGAAGAACAGACTGTGTTCCAGCCCCTGTAGGTAAGGGCAACTTGTGAATGATGTTACATAAAGCTATAATCACCACTACTGCATTTGTCTGGATGTATGAGTAAAGCTTTCATTATGTTTTACATGGTGATTTTAAAGTGATTTTTTTTTTTTTTCAGTGATGTTAATGTACTTTCTTTAGGATTTTTGGAAATAGTTTGAGTTGGAAGGGAGCCTTAAAAGCCATCTAGTCCAACTTCCTGTAAAGAACAGGGACACTTACAGATACATCAGGATGTTCAGAGCCCCAACCAACCCGACCTTGAATGTCTCCAGGGATGGGGCATCCATCACTTCTCTGGGCAACCTGTGCCAGTGCCTCACTGCCTTTACTGTTTAAATAAATAAATAAATAAATCCTTATATTTAATTTGTATCTCCCATTTTCCCTTGTCCTATCACAACAGACCACATTAAAGAGTCTGTTCCCTTCTTACTTACAGCCCCCATTTAGATACTGAAGAGCTGCTATCAGGTCTCCCTTGAGCCTTCTCTTTTCCAGGCTTAACACTCCAGTTCTCTCAGCCTGTCCTCACAGGGGATAAGTTCCATTGTTTGGATCGTTTTTGTTGCCTTACGTGTGTTTGGATTTTATTATGGTGAAGGTGAGCATTCAGAAAGCTGAACTATTAATATGAATACAATTTAAATGCATTTGGAATTTGTATAGCAACATATGCACTGAAGTAAATGCTAGGAGTTGTCCCAGTCATTAAAGATGCATACTCCTACTGTTTAAATAAGATGTTATTACAGTCAGTGGAATCACCATGGACTGAATCACCATTCAGTCATGTTACATTGGTTGGAAGGGATACTTAGCCCATGTTACCCTCTGGATTCTAGATGTTAAAACATGAGCTGACTTACAACTACAGAAGCATATCTACTTCCTGTGGGTCACTCATGCTATTTAGAAGCAATGTCCAGGGGTAGGTAAGCCCTTTGTGTTATCATTAAATTACTCAAAGTAAGGGGGGGTACCTTTGTAATCACAACAGAACAGTGCCCTGCTTAATGAATTTAGACCTGGCGTCACACTACAGGCTGCAGTGAGGCATGGTTAGCATCATGCAGCCCATTTCTAAGCCTATTGACTTTTTAAATGACATATTTATTCAGGAGTCCAACTTTTAGACCTACACTGAGGTCAGATGTTGTAGGATTTTTCATTTAGGAGAGAAGTGATATCCCAAAGTGGGGTCTACCTCACAGGAAATACCCATCAGTCAGCCCTTGCTCCTATAAGCCGGAGGACTGTTAACTTTAATGCATCAGCAACTGCTAATTGCTGTGGTGTAGCAGGAGGTGGAGAGAGTTGGTCTCCAGAGCACTGTTTTCAGATAAATAATAATGCTAATAGTGGTATGTGAAATAGCTAGGTGTCAAATCTCCATTAGACTTACTTGCTCTGCAGGTGTTAAGAAGATGGTGCTTCTCAGTAGATTTTTGCCTGTGATTCTGGCATTAACTGGCTTTAACATATATATATATATATATATATATGTATATAATATATTTATTTATAATAATATATTATATATGTATATTATATTTATAATAATATATTATATATGTATATTATATTTATTTATTTATAAAAATATATATTTTTATTTAAATATATATATATTTAAACCAGGAGTTTCTCAGCGTATGTGCATTTTATGTAATTGGAAAGTGATGTTTGTAGAAAGCCTTCTGGAGTTTACTGTTTTCTAAGGGAGAAATGATATGGCTTGTTGTTGCATCACAGTCAGAGCTTGCTTTTGTGATCATTATTAATTTAATGAGGTTAGGGTTAAGTCCTTTAACAGCTTGCAGTTTTAAGTGATGCTGGACTGATTTTTTTTTTGTGCAAAATTACTTTGTTCTCTCAGAGCTAGTTAACTAAAGCAGAAAATTCTAGCTGAAGGGGTTTAGAAATGATTTCAATTATTTGAAACTCAATATTGAGTAAAGAATTGGGGTTTTGTTAGAATAAAATTGATTTATTATTGCCTTAAAATCTGTACAGAAAGTAAAAGTAGGATGATATTCTAGAGCTGTTTGGGAAAACTCTTTTTCCCACAGACAAGAATTTTAAGAACATTATTTTAAGGAGGAAGGACTGCTGGAAGATGACTTTGTGAACTTCCCATGAAAATGTTCGTGTGACCTGAGAAGTTAGTTTTGATGAAAAACTTTTCATCCAGTTCTACTATAAACAGATTTAAAAGCTTAATATCTCTCTACTGTGTTTTACAGTCTTTATTTATATTATTTCTGAACAGTCCGGATATCAGAAGAGAAATATTTTTCATTGTTATATGCAAGCATAGTCCAGAAGGGTTTGCTTTGTCTTCGGGTTGTTTTTAGAACTCATTCCTACTGAATTGTCTGTCTTATAACCTTAGATTGATGCCATCTAATGCTGTCTTGTTTGAATGACTTGAAGTGAGAGTAAAAACATGCAATAAATTGTAGTTTTACTCTGTTTATTGCTTTGTTACTCTGCTGTGCCTGAATGAGTCCTGGGGATCAGACCATTGGGTTTGGCAAGTTGCTTCTCAAATAGCAACTTGAATAAAATAATTCAAGGCATATCTGAATCAAAATGAACTTGTGAAAATTTGCTCAGTAGGCTAGATAATGTCATCTCACACTGTTCATTGGAGAAATTAGGTAAGGAAGTTAGATTATTTTTCAAATAAGACAGGCATTAAAATCTGCTTTACTAATTACTGTTTGTTCTTTAGAAACCTCTACTTGAGATTTGTAGCTTTCTCTCTGATTTCTCCCTATTTTTAAGGGCAATATTCTCAGCAGTGCATGTCTGTATTGTTGAATGCAGTCTGGGAAACCTTTGGGTTTAAATCACATGCTTTCTTCATTCATAGTGGCTTTAAGGAATCAGTTAAGCATAGGGTTTAATTTATCATAGAAAAAATCCTATCATAGAAAGGCTCGGGTTGGAAGGAACAACCTTTGAGCCCAATGAGTTCCAACCCACTGCCATAGTCTGGTTGTTCCTCACCAGATCAGGCTGTCCAGGGCCCTATCCTACCTGGCCTTGAGCACCTCCAGGGATGGGGTCTTGACTCTGTCCCTTAGGTATGTATGCCTTTTGATATTGTTTGACATATATAGGTTGTTCCTAAGCTAGCATGTAAGAGATCTGAGCATGAGGTAAAATGGATTTCTATTGTTTCCAAATTTGTCTTCCTCAATAATTAGCACTCCCGTGGACAAGCTCACATAGAACTTTAAAGAAAACCAGAAAAAAAAGTCTCAATGTATAACTGCTAGAGAAGCTGCATCATGCCAGTTAATGAGGATTTTACTGCCCTCCTGCCCACTCCCTATCCTATTAATTGGCTTGTGAATAGCAGTTTTAGAAGTGGACTTGCACTGAAGTGTATCTTGCCAGAAGTAAGCCCACTTAGTGTACGTGAAATGCTGCCTGTTTGGAAGATCACATCTGGATATGTGTTCTTTGAAAGTGTAGCAATTACACATTCAACAATCAGTTGCAGTTATCTGGCTGTAATACTGTTAAATGCTTGCTTTGATGCTGTCTCTTTATGCTGCCTGCCTACTTCACAGCATGTTGTTTTAAAGCAGCAAACTACCCATTGATGTGAAAATATTGTGGAGTCTTTGATGCTCAACTGGCACACAGAAAATGACCATAAATCTGTCATCAAAATAGGACCTTTTGCATTATAAGTTTGTGGGATTTTTTTTTTCCCAAAAGCTAACTGTAGTTTAAATGAATTCATTAGGTTTTGATGTACTTTTATTCTTTATGGAACAGCTACCCATCACCACCTGTATTATTCAAAGCACTTTTTTTGACAAAGAAGCAATAGTGGGATGCTAGCCATAAGAAGGCAGGTGAGCTGAAAGGCAACCAAGTGCACTAAAATAACTTCTGGCTGATGCGGGAAGGAAAAAGCAGCGTGTTTCATCAGCTGTGCCTTATAAGGTGGACACAAAATGTGTGCTGAGTTGTCTCCTTCCTTTTCACTGTTATATATCCTTTCCATGTTAAAGTGCCACCATCCCTTCAGCTGAGGCTATCTGCTAGTAAGAGTCCACTTGCTTAAATAGCTCTGCAAATCTGAGATGTGAAGAAGAGGCAGCACTTCCCACAGTAGCGCAGAAGAAGCCTTGAGAGATCCAAGCACATCACTATCCTCACGTGGGAGCCTGGTGAACCTGCTACTGCAGGTATAACTGATGAGTACGAAATGCCAAACATGCTAAGACTTGTGCCTGTGCCTCCCATGTGTAGCTGCTCTATGCTTGCAATGGCCATGCTTCCACTTTACTTCCTTCAGTCAGCTCTTGCAAACTGGACCTAGTGGCTTCAGTACTGATTGAGAAGTCTGGGAATACAGCCTAACTTTCTACCCTTGACCCAGATTTTCTCTGTGGCTGCAGGCTTGTCTCTGAGATTCAAGTACTTTAAGTATTCTGGGACTTGGGAGAATCTGAGCCCAGTCTTGCACGAGGGGAAAAACAGCTATTGTCTTCCTTTGCTTCTCTAGTACACATTTTGTAATGCTTCCTGCCACAGGGTGAATCAGCTGAAAGTGACTCCCCTTTTCACTGAGAGAAACTCACAACATTTGCCATTCTCTTCTGCTTGCCAGCAGACATTAACTAATGCTACTGGAGACTGCCTTTTCCTGTTCCCTTTGATATGTACTCTGCCTGTGCTCCTGCAGCCTCCCGGAGGAGGACAACGCACAGACACATGTTGATTTAGCTTTGACTGTTATATGACAGATTCAAGTGTTCAGACTACTTGACTAGCTCCAGATGCAGTGGCTGCCTCCTATTAACTATGTTATCTGCGGATGATCAGCGTGGTATGGGATTGAGTGGCCTGCCTTGTTGAGCTTCTATGAGATAGCAACAACACACATACAGCAAAAAAAGTTGAAGTTTCTTTGCGATTCTGTACTGCTCTTGCTGTAAGCTGCTCCTCCCTGAGCTTGACTCATCTTTACAGGTAGCTGCACAGACTATGACCTTCTATTTCCCTAAGCAGATTTTGGTAGACAACTGCTCTTTTGTTGTGTGGGCATAAAGGACATTGCAGAAATGATGTGACATTTCTTTTTCTGTTTTGGTTCTAAGGATTCAAACACAGCAAAACCTTCACAATGTTTCCAGCGGAGAAAATAGAAATGATTCTATGCTCAGAAGCAGAGTGGCTTCTATTTTACTAGGATGAGTGCTGAGTTCTTGATTCTGGCAAAAGCTCTTTAAACTTTACGTGATAATGGAGAAAAGAATCTAGTTCTGCACAGCCTATTTACCAATAGTGCTTTCTGGGAGCAAAGAATGGTCCAAATCTCTCTCTTTTTGCCTTTTTGCACACTGCTCTTTCATGTAAGAGCATTATCCATGTATTGCTATAGATCTCTCTGCTCTCCTGCTTTACATTTCCATCAGACTGGGAGCTGCAATATCAAGTGATGCCAGTCTGTAGGATTCTTAAGATATTTGCTTTTTTGCTTCCATAGAAGACAAATTATTTGAAAATGATTGCTTGATTTTTGTTGTCATTTGTTTAGATTCGTGAGAGAACCTTTAGCATTGCAGTAAATACCCTCCCTAGTGCTCAGAGACAGGGAGTGTTTTGCTTCTTATGTCAACAGCTTTGCTAAATAACTTCCAGCACAACTGGAACAGCTGTTTAAGCAAACTGGAAAGTCTGCACTCCTGGCACCACTTGAGAAGGCGAACAGTTGCAACCCAGAAACCCTACAGAAGGTTTGTAGGTGTTCAGAATGGCCAGGTGCTCCCTCAGAGTGATTGACAGAGGCCTTATTTAGAGATTATTCAGCAGAGAATAGGTCTATTTTGAAGTATAGTTTCATTCAAATATAATCCTTTCCTGAGAGGAAAGGACAACTTCGGATTGTGTGCTAAAGATGCAGTATAGTTAGACTTATATGCTTGAAATAACCAGATTGTGGTAGTTAATTAAAATAAATAAATACATGGAAAACATCATGTATTTTTTGTGGATTTTTAAATTTATAATGACTTTTTTTTAAAGGTTTTATTCTGTGGGGTGGGTAGTTGTAGACAATCAGCTTGATTTGTTAGATCTGTGGATGTACATGGTCACATTGCTGTGCATCTAACCACAAAGTGACAGAAGAAGCAAAAAGATGCAGTAGATCACTGGGAGTCG
The DNA here is from genome assembly GCF_987193195.1 of Phasianus colchicus. Lineage (NCBI taxonomy): Eukaryota > Metazoa > Chordata > Aves > Galliformes > Phasianidae > Phasianus > Phasianus colchicus. Next base: position 29,072,821 of record NC_143439.1, read on the forward strand.
TAATAATGTTTCTGTTTGTTATCTGCATTACCATTTCAGTCGCCTTGGCTGATGACACAGCGCTGCTAATTTAATGACTGCTACATAGATGTAAAATGGGAATTAAACAATAATCACAGAATCACAGAATCGTAGGGGTTGGAAGGGACCTCCAGAGATCATCGAGTCCAACCCCCCTGCCAAAGCAGGATCCCTACACCAGGTCGCACAGGTAGGCGTCCAGGCGGGTCTTGAATATCTCCAGAGAAGGAGACTCCACAACCTCCCTGGGCAGCCTGTTCCAGTGCTCCGTCACCCTCACCGTAAAGAAGATCTTGCGCACATTGGTGCGGAACATCCTATGCTCCAGCTTCTGGCCATTTCCCCTTGTCCTGTCTCTGCACACTGTTGAAAAGAGTCTGGCCTCGCCACTTTGCCCCCCACACCTTAGATATTTATAGACCTGGATCAGGTCCCCTCTCAGTCTTCTCAAGGCTAAACAGACCCAGATCACTTAGCCTTTCTTCATAGGGGAGATGCTCCAGGCCCTTCACCATCTTTGTGGCTCTCCACTGGACTCTTTCCAAGAGATCCCTGTCTTTTTTGTACTGAGGAGCCCAGAACTGGACACAGTACTCCAGATGAGGAGCTATTAGAGCTATTATTATAGCTAATAAATTTGGACTTTATGTTGAATTTAGGGTTTTTTTTTGTTTTTTTTTTTTTGAAAGAACTCGAGAAATGAGCTCTTCTGTTTATTCAGGGAACAAGCAAAAGACATCACACCAGTCTGTCCTTTGTGATCTCTTTGAAGAGAGTAAATGGTCACAAGTAAATGCGTATTCCTGCTAAGACAACTATATTAGATTAGAAAGAGATGTCACTGAAGAGGTCAGTGTGGGTGGTCTGAACTCAGTTCTGAGCATCAGCTTGTGACTTTTAGTTCTGGAGGAAATGTTTTCAAAGTGAATCCTACAGTAGCAGGAGTGTCAAACCCCTCAAAAGGACTGTCCTTATTTTCTGTAGCACAGCAGAGGACAGTGGCTCTTAAGACAATCAGTTTCGAAAATACAGTACCTTGATTTGTAGGTTCTTCGGGATAAGCCTGGCCTGGGGCTGAGTCCCTGGTTCAGCCGGCTTTAGGCTCCTTGTCTTTGCTCCACGAAGTTCCCTTCCTGCACACATGCATGGTGGGGTAAAACAAGGCTTAATTCAGTGTCACTGCCTGGCTTTTTAATAGATCTTAAGCTGACACAAACTAATATTAAATTTCTATTTTAATAATGTGGCTATCTTCCAGCTCCTATGTTGCTTTGACAGTAAAGTAATTAGGACAGATTGTGATTGAATAGACAACTACTGACTGGGAGTGTGAATAGAGTTACCAGCGCCCTCCTCTCCTAGCACAGTTCCCAAAAATCAATTGGTTGATAATGACTTCCCCTCCCTAATAACCCTAACCAAATTTCAACCAGGATCCAAGGATTCATGGTCTTTTAAAATTCGCCGACTTACCTCATCCACACATTTAATTTCACTTTACTGCCTGACAAAATATTTTTTTCAAAGAAAATTTAATTGAAATGAAAAAAACACATACAGTTGTACAGTCCAGTGTAATAACATCAAAAGCGTGCTAGAATTGGGAATCCTTCTGTTGTGCCGCAGTTGTCCCTGTTTGTGTTGCTATTTGATGGTTTTTTGGTAGGGTCAAGTAAAGCAATTTCTTCTATTGCCCCTTGAGCTGTATTAGGTTTTGCATCCTAGTTTCAAGTCCATAAGCTGGATGTTGCACTTTACATAGCTTATGTATCATTTTTTGCATTAGTGTGTTTCCTTGCATATTCATAGACATTTATGCTTTTGGGGAAGGCAGGGATTTTTATGGAATTGATGGTAACAATGCTGTCCCAGGAAATGAAATAATTACTGATCTGAGGTGGTTCTGCAGTATCACCAGTACTGGTAAATAATTAAAATTACTTTCTTCTGTACATAATCCTTTCTTCTATGCATAACTAGTTTTAAGGCGACTTCATTTACTTTCTTTCAGTAGTTTCATCCTGTGCTGTTCTTACCCTGCATTATTCATGCACAACCTTGCAAATTGCTTCTACTTCTAACAGTACTCTTATAAATCATAGGGTCTTTTTCTCTGGAGGACTTCAGCCTTAAGCTCCCCAGCTTGTTTTCAGATGAAAACTGTGTTCAATTAAGATGATTTGTTTGCTGCACAAAAATTTAAGTATCTCATACTGTCATTTATAGTGAAGGAAAACTGAGATAATATAAACACAGCATGAGAATTTCATAGGTTTTCTGCCTTTACCCTCCACCTATCTCTTTTCCAGACATTTCCAACTGAGACACAGTCTGCTGGAAGAGGACTGTGATAACAGTGCTACCAACAGCATAGACTGAGAGGCGATCTGCATTAGTAAATGACTGAATAATATCACCATTCAGAGTTGCTTGTCTTATTCTATTCATAGAAGTGAAGAAAAGACTAAGTTACATCTCACATATGGTGGCTTGTAGTTATACTCCTGAATAATGATCTTGTTTTTAAAACTGCCTTCTAGACCCTAATCACAACAGGTAGACTTTGGAGCAGAAAAAAAGTCCTTCTCTAATATTTTTGACCTAGAAGGGAAAAATTAAAATAAAACAGAATATTCCTGACATAGCCCTGCTGCATGGGAGCCTTTTCAACTAGTACTATTCGGGTTACCAAAAAGGAATCTGAAGATGTTTTTTATTCAAACCTTTAGAATTTTATCAACTTCTCTCATGGCGCCATGCATGCACACCTCTTGCTTTTCATGCTGTGGTTAAATTTAATCTGTTGTCCTTATCTTTGCTCCATTTATACCAAGGCAAATAATTGCTCTGTATCAGGAAACAGAGAGTCTGTCCAGAACATCTTCTTGGATTGATCTTCCACCATGAAAGCATGATTTCAGGGCCGGTTCCTCATAATGCTGAAGGGCAATGCATGAATCCTTATTTTTTTCATACTTAAAAATGTTCAGATCTTGCCCAAGATAACCTGGTTGCTGTTTTCCTTTTATGGAAATTTTGTTTTCAGACTTTCTTTACCGTTCACTGAGGTTTTGTTTATTTTTTCTTCATTTCTTTATTATACTCCAGTATTTGCCATTAAAAATCATAATTGAGGGAAATTCACAGGATGAGAGAAATTTGTTATATCCCAATGGAAGAAGAAGTATACACGATTTATATCAAGTCCTTCCAAGCAAGTGTCATTAGAAATGATTTCAAATTAGGTTACTTTTTCTCAGAAAGCAATTATATGCGATAATGTATGAAACACTGACTTGAGTTAATCATATATGATACTAATTTTAAAAATAGAGTAGGCTTTGACTTTTGTTATTCATATTAATTGAAACATGTTTCCTGTGACTCAGTTAAATTTTAATTGCTGTGCAACAGATATGCTCTGCTTAATGCCACAGTGGCTTTTTATGGGAGAGTGAAAGCACTAAATGTATTTGTATCTGTTGAATATTGTCAGTTTTCTTACAAAGCAATGGCATTACCAGAGCTATTCTGATCTTGTATTTTATTTCTGGTTAAATCAAAAAGGCAAATAGATGAACAGGAATCCTTTGGCTATGAATATCTTGCTGGATTGGCAAACAACCTGCAGTGTGAGATAAACAAAATTCCTGTCTTCATACAATCAGTAAGATGTGTCTTGTCCTGCATGGAAGTAGACCCAGAGTCAGAGCTTTGGATAAGACCTGCTACAGTTGCTTCTTTCACAGAATTACAGAATTGCCAGTGTTGGAAGGGACCATGAATCTTCAACCCCCCTGCCACAGGCAGGGCCACCAACCTCCTCATTTAATGCTAGACCAGGCTGCCCAGGGCCCCATCCAATCTGGCCTTGAACACCTCCAGGGACGGGGCATCCACAACCTCTCTGGGCAGCCTGTTCCAGTACCTCACCGCTCTCTCTGTAAAGAATTTCCCCCTGATGTCCAACCTAAATCTCCCCTCCTTCAACTTGAAACCATTTCCCCTCGTCCTGCAGTTATCTACCTTTCAAAGAGTTGATTCCCCTCCCCTCTGTAGGCTCCTTTTAGGTATTGAAATGCTGCAGTGAGGTCACCCCGCAGCCTTCTTTTCTCCAGGCTGAACAAGCCCAGCTCTTTCAGCCTGTCCTCATAGGGAAGGTGCTCCAGTCCCCCAATCATCTTTGTGGCCCTCCTCTGGACCCTCTCCAACAGCTCCCTGTCTTTTTTGTACTGGGGGCTCCACACTTGGACGCAGTACTCCAGATGGGGCCTCACAAGAGCAGAGTAGAGGGGAACAATCACCTCCCTGTCCCTGCTGGCCACCCCTCTTTTGAAGGAGCCCAGGATACCATTTGCCTTCTGAGCCGCAAGGGCATACTGCTGGCTCATGTTAAGTTTTTCATCCATCAAGACCCCCAGGTCCTTCTCCACAGGGCTGTTCTCAAGAACCACTCCTTCCAGTCTGTATGGATGCCTGGGATTCCTCCACCCCAAGTGCAGAACTCTGCACTTTGCCATGTTGAACCTCATCAGGTTCACCCGGGCACACCTTTCTAGCCTCTCGAGGTCCCTCTGAATGGCATCCCTTCCTTCAACCTGATTTGCCAGTGACTTGGAATTTAATACTCCCAATATCTGAGCCTGGGAGTGGCCCTAACTATTATAAAAAATCTCTAAGGTTGGAAAAGACCTCAAAGATTATCCAGTCTAACTCTCTACTTACCACTAATATTGCCCACTAAACTATATCCCTCAGTACCGTATCTACATGTTTCTTGAACACGTCCAGGGATGGTGACTCCACTACTTCCTTGGGCTGTTTGTTCCAGTGCATCACTACTATTTATGAGAAGAGACTGTATCCAACCTGAACTCCTCCTCATGCAACTTGAGGCCATTTGCCCTCTCACTCTATCACTTGCCTGGGAGATGAGGCAAACACCCACCTTGCTACAGCCTTCTTTCAGGAAGCTATGATAAGGTCTCCCCTGAGCCTCCTCTGCTTCAGACTGAACAATCCCAGTTCCCTCAGCCATTCCCTGTAAGACCTTCTGTGCTCCAAACCTTTCACAGCTTTGTTGCCCTTCTGTGGACTTGCTCCAGGCCTTGATGTCTTTCTTGCAGCAAAGGACTCAAAACTGAAAGCAATACTCTAGGTGTGGCCTCATCAGTGCTGAGTACAGAGGAATGGTAACCTCCCTGCTCCTGCACTATTTCTGACACAAGCCATCAGTGATCCCTCAGATTCATTGTTGTGTTTGCCTTGGGCTTGATAGATTGGTGAAATGAATCAGTAAACTCTGAAGGTTTTCACATCTTTGTTATATGCACCTTGTGGGATTTACTTTGGATTTCTCCTGTCCCTTTGGTCTAAATGTCCTGACTGAATAGTGGTTTGGATCTTTCTTGAGGAATGCTAGCTCATGAGTGTGCATTCTCTACCCACAAAACATAGTCTAGGCTTTTACATTTCTGTCTTGGAAAACATGAGAATAGAGAAGGGATGAAAGGAAAAAGAGCAGCTAGCAACAGTAAAAGAAACAGCATATGACACTGTGAAAAGGTGTGATGGGGACTGAAATCCAAATTACAAGAAGAGAGTTATGTTTTATGAGGCTGTGAGAAGTCTACAGAGCAACTAAGTCTTCCAGAAGGTGTAGAGAGCCTGTGGCATGAGAGAAATGAGGGCTGGATGATCTTGAGATAAGGGTGAGAGGCAAAGGTTAGGAAATCTCCCATCTGCAAATGTGTAGGAGGGAGTGTCCTGAGGAGGCATTGCTATAGCTTGCCTTGGTTTTAACTTCTCATGTCACCTGCTGTTGGCGCCATCAGTAATAAAACAGAGTGTCTTGCCTGACATCTGGCCAGCTCAGATGAGTATTCTTCCATTTTCCCTTCACTTGATGCAATGAGATGAATGGGAACACAAGGTGGTGCAGAGGTGGCATTTGAATGCACCCTCAAGAGAAGAAGAAATGGACAACTGTGTCAGTGATTGGTGAGTTGGCAGCAAAGAAATGGGAACAAGTAAGGTGAGAAGATACAGAAGAGAGGCATTTATATCTGTATGTTTGGGAGCAGTGTTGCATCTCAGTGTAGGTGTTATGTACAGTTCAAAGTTGCAGTGCTGTGTACCATGGTATCCTCCCCATTCCATTTGCTGTGGTTCTTTGAGTTATGCTGTGTAAAGTCTTCCTGTTTTGCAAAAGCACCCAGTTTGCATGTGGGGAAATGAAAAGTGCAGCAAAATGACTTTTACAGCCATGACAGTTCCTGGATCATACTTATGCCTTTGTCCAATTGCATGGTGGACTTCAGCTAACAATAAAACCAAATCACAGCAAAGTTCACCACTGATATTGAATAAATGAACACATCACTTACATATTAAATTAAATCACTGATGCTTTTTGGAAAGGAACAAGAAAAGCAGTGGTGCACACAGCTCTGAGGCTGTTGAACTGTTCAAGTATGTGGCAGCCTGAGTTGCTTTAAGACCACTTGTTCATATTCAGTTTTCACACATGTGCATATTAGATTATGATGGTAATGCAAATCTCCAAATGAAAGAGGGTCAGTGATGTCAGGCAAAATGTGGCAAAATGGACAAACTGTGGAATGGAAGAGACCATTTGTTGTAAGATAACCATAGTCTAAGACTAAGAATGTTGGGTGTTTGGGACTGGGAGGTGACAGAGAAGGTAAACCTGAAAAGAGATTGTTGGGGAAAAGCACTGGTGAAAGATAGGGCTTCAGCTAGTCTGTAGAAATAGCTATTGTGTGGCTAATAGAAAGGTAATAAAGGTCCTGTAATTAAACTTAAATTTGTACTAAACAAATGGAATTGCTGTTCTATCTTTCTGTAATGGTATATATGATAAGAGCTTAATCTGTACGCTGTGAAATTTGCCTCTTTAGATGAGTGGCTGTGTTTATGTATGTCTGTACGTGTGTTATCTCTGTGTGTTGACAGTCACTTCGTATTAATGTGACCAAAGCTGCCAAGCTCCAGCCATAAAACGGAGGAAAATCTGTAGGGTGCTAGCAGGCATTTGTAGAAAGATGAAGGTAGTTTCCATACAGCTAATTGGCTCTATAAATTTGTGTAGGAAATAAGAAGACAGTGGTGATTACTATTGAATGCATGAGAGTGTGTTTTATTACTTAAAAAAAAAAAAAAAAAAGGAGGGAGGGTGAGAATATTATTTTCCCCTAAACTTCTTTTCAATGGAATTCTTACAATTTTAGGAGGATTTTTGGGTTGACTGCCCAGGATCCTCAGAGCCCTTCATTTGCCCCCCTCTCCCGTGGGATAGTGGGATAGAGAGAAAACAGAAGGAAGGCAAGAGGACTTGTGGATCAACATAGGGGCAGTTTAATAGGGAAAACAAAAAGTGCATGTTCATCTACCATCAGGCAGATGGTGCCAAGATTTTGGTAGCAGGATATTTCTCACTGCCTTACTCTGTTATCAATTGGCAATAAATTAAATTCATCTTCCCCAAGATTCCCTGCTTCACCTGTGATGGTTGTTGGCAGGCTATCTTCCTGTCCTTTTCTTGACCCATGGTGAGCAGTGTTACCGGTGTTCAGAGTCGCTACAATGTTCACTGAGAACCTAGTTTGTGATCTAGCTCAACACAACAATATTTACTTGCAAATAAGATTTGTCTCTGAAGCTGTATCTGTTAATTGTAACCCGTGATACTAAGTAATAATACTTCTAAACTAGTGCGTACCCTCCTATCAAAAGGTATTGATGTCTTTGACTTTTAACAGTTATCTCTAAAACGTTTAAGCAGGCACTTCTAATGAAGGAAAACCAACTATTTACCTTCAAGTTTTCTACGTGATTTTGCTTATTCATACTGAGTGAATTATTTTCTCTTTTGTACTGTGGAAACACTGTGCATTTAAAAAAATAGCTAAACTTGAGAACTGCCCAAGGAAAACAGCAGACTAGAGCTTTGTATTAGATATTTGTTCACAGAATCAAACTGTGGTCTGTGCTGTATTTCCTTTATCCTTCCAGTTTTACTGGGATGGCATCTGTAGCTCTGCAGCAGAACTTGTCTATTTCTCTAAAATGTTGCTAGCTTAAAAAACTGAAGTTTTTTTTTTTTTTTAAAATTTTGATTTCATAAGGTGTACACCTTTGTGTACTTATCCCAAGATAAATACACATTCCTAGATACACACAGAAAGCTCATTCCTTTGTGAGCAGATTTGGATAATCTCACTCATTGACCAAGCTGAAGAAGCACTGCCAGAAAACCAGCAGGGACAAGCTCCACTTCTTCTGCCGGAACACGTGGGTTAAGCACCTCAATCTTCAGGTGCAAAGTACAACCCTCCAATAGGGGAAAAGAAAACAGGTGATGCAGAACCTTACTGGTTCTTGCCATTTTTGCAGTATATTATGAAAGTGTGGACTAAAATCTTTAAGCTGTTTATCCCTTTAAGCATACAGTTTCGACAATGCAACATGCTTAGCTGGCAAAGACTGTGCAAAGAGGAAATAATTATATCATAACTTTCAACATTTCATATCACACTCATAGCTCTAAATGGCAGCTACTATTTAACACCAACTGCTTAGCGAGATCACAGCCTGTGTTATTATTCTAAGTCCAGAAATACAAATTTGCACTAAACAATTATGTTATCTGATTTGATCTCAGGGCAGCATGATTCTTGCATGCTTTCAAAGCATGGTTATAAAGATTTGGACTTAGCCTTGTTATATGGAAAACACACGTGGTCTGTCGCGAGCATAGAATGCTGGACATAGTGGTTAACATTTTGCAGCTAAAGTTTTGTGCTGGATTTCTAGAGGATCTTAAGGTGCAAAGGCTTCCAAAATGGGCCAACAGCATCCCTTAGAAATTTTGGTGAAGTTTTGAGGTGTTTGACTTCCCTGACTGATTTTGGTAATCTCAGTGAATGTTCTTGTTCTTGCCTCATAAGTTGCCTTGGCTTCCTTAATGGGAGTGTCCCAAGAAACTGTAGGCTGTATGATCAGGAATTGTCTCCTGCCAAATGAACAGTACACTGTTTCTCCTAGAGTTTGGTAGATGCTCCAGATGTGGACTCTGCAGCATTTTACGCCCTCACATAGAAAAGCTGTCCCTGTTGGCCTTGGCAGGTCCCTCAGCACTGTTCTTGTTCCACTAGTGTGACTGTCCTCAAGAAGCTAACACACAAGATTCTCTTGTAAGCACATCCATCTATTCAAGGCTATCATGTTCTTGTATGAGGTAATGGACACTGTCAGGAACTGCAATATCCCTTTGCTATCTGCTGTCTTCTAAATGACAGCTCTTGTCAGCTGTTCTGTAGCAATTGTCAAAGCGTTCACTGGCATCCCTAGCAAAGATGAAGTCAAGCCTGAACATGAGTCCAATCTCTGAGACTTGCCAAGGCAAGCTAAAGACTGCAGGAGAAAGCCAGCACAGAATATGATAGTTGGCAGCACTGTACTCACAGCATGCTATCTGATGGCCCAAAATAGCCATGCAAACAGCTTTGGAAGAATTCTGTATGATCTAGAGAGGTATAAACATACCTGCAGACAAACGCTTCCAAGATGTTTATTGTTATTATGCTATGTGATCCTTTTAAGGAAGAAAAGACCAGTCTAGAAGCCACCAGAGAACTAAAATTTCTGCTTGCTTTGTGCAGTCGTAAGCAACGGGATACCAGAAGGACCTGAAAAGCAATGATGCCATTTGATGTCAAGTCCCATAGTTACAAGTTTGTGCTACAGATTATCACACACTCTGGTTCCAAGGCTGCTTTAATTGAGAGAGGGATATTAAGATTTGGTTAATATCTAAAACACAGATGGCTTAATGTTCAGTGAGTTATTTTGCCATCAGATTTTTATTTTTTTCCTAAAGGATGGCACTGGGCAAGTGCACTAAACTCATAAACACTTGTGAGAAGGTGCTTTAAGCATTCTTGTGATGACTTCTTTTCCCTTGAGATTCTGCTTGGAAAGTGTGCTTATGTGAGCAAGTGTTTATATGACGGCTGCCTAAGGATATTATTGTGCTTGTAGACCTCACTGCAAACTGGTTATGCCAAAACTATGAAAACCAATAACCTTCCTTTTATTATAATTATAAAACAAACTGAACTAAACACATATTTCCTTTAAAATAAGAGTTACTGTTCTTTATTGCATTTTCCTAGTAAACCAACTTTCTTAGGTTTATTGCAGCATTTTTACTCATTAAAATTTAATAACATTTGTTGATAAAGCAAAGGAAGCTAACTGAATTTTTAAATAATTCAGAGCTAACCTACTACCTCTAATATATGAAGAACACTTTGAGCTGAATTTCTAAAGGCCCTCCAAGATTTTAGTTGAGTCCTTTGAATTCATTTAACCACCAGATTTTATCCTTCATTTGAGGCTCACTTTCTGGCTGGAAGAGTATGTAGAGGGAAAGAAAAATGGAAAATGTTCTGTTCCTATCATTGCACAGACTCCAAATGTGATTCTTTTTTATCCCTCTATACCAGCTACCTGCAAAAAAAAAAAGGAGTATTTCTTTTTTTCCTGCATTAGATGAGTTACTTGTTTTTGTTATCCACACTCTAAAATAATTCTTTACGGTGAAGTTTTAAAAGTGGAGGACATCAGCACATCCTACATAAAAATGGCAGATTTGACATTAACAAAACCCTTCTTGTTTCCTGCAGCATGCAAAATTAGAGTTAAGTTTTGGAAAGAAATCATGTTCTGTTCCAGTTGGACCATTTGACATTATTTTTGACTTCGTTAATCTTCACAGCTTAATGAAGATCCTTAAAGGCAGTTAGAACAGGCACTAGTACGTATTCTCAAGTACTGATGGAAACTTGTCACTGGGGGATTTTGTCGTGAAGGGAGGGCTCTTTGACACCAAATCATTAGTACTAACTGGGATCTTTTTGTAAAAGTAATATTCTAGCCTTGCAGTGCGTTCATGGAAAGACCACAGAGTGGACTTTGAGGAGACTTTGGTAATTTTGAGGGTGGGTTTTGGCTGCCAACAGCGCGATTGTGAAAATGAGAGCTCGGGTTTTACACCATGCCTGTCAGAGTATTAATAGCAAACAGATGAATATTGCTGTCGTTTGTGGGAAGTACTACTTTGGTCTGGCAAAACAAAAACTAAGTATCATCTATGCAGACATCTTAGATAGGGTAGCACTAGGGCATGAGAAAAACCATTGAAGCCAAAGGGCCAATCTGTTACAAAAATAAATAAATAAACAGGAATGTTTCTTCTTGTTTTTGAAGCAGAGAAATTAAGAGGAGGTTCCTGCCATCTCAGTGGCAAGTTTCAAGAACCCAGTGCATGGGGCAAAGAAACTAGCTAATTCTAGGGGAATCTTTTGAAAGCTTTTGAAAAGAATCCTTTCAAGCAGAGCTACCAGTAGAATGGTGTTGGCCTTTGAAGGAAAGTCTCTTTCAGATTCATTTTCTCTCCAGTCATGACTCTTTTGGCCTAAAAACTGGCATGTCTTTGACATGTACAAGACAATATTCCTCATGGTGCAGTCTTACTGTAAAGCCACAGTGTGGCCCAGAACAGAATAGCTGCATTTCTATCACAGCTTCGCTGCTGGTAGCAACTTTCTTATTGCTTTGCCCCTCTGTTGCACAGTCTCCAAAAGTCGTATTGCAGCTTTCAGATTACTAATTGACTGGCACTGTTATGACACTCCCATAATTATGGTCTTCTGTGGTAGATAATAGTTTTTGAAATGGTATCACAGCTTAATGATTCAGCAAAACTCACTAGGATTTTATAGATACCTGGGGTTACAGATGTGTATGTAGCAGGTGCTTCTATTCCAGCTCATTGCACTTTGCAGCAGTCTCACAGTGTCTACACCAAAAATGTTGTTTGTTTGAATCAGTTTGCTCAGCTGAACCAATGTTTTCACTAAGAAAACATGTCACAAAGACATTTATTTGAAATAGACCCTGAATGTTCATAGATTCAGGAAGGTTAATAACATTGAGACTTATGGAGAATGAGCAAGAATGGCTTTTATTTTCTTTTTAGTTGTCAAGTGATGCAAATGTGTCTTGGAATTTTCAAATGATTTTTAATTAAATAAGTTGTCTACGTATCATCTTTTTAAACAAACACAAAATTAGCTCAAGTGCAAGTTAACTCTCTCCTTCAGTGCCATTGATTATTTCTGGTGACGTTTGCTATTTTCTTAGGATTAAAAAGCATTCTGGGAAAAGAAACAATCTTGTTTCTCTTCTATCTCATCAAAAGAATGAATTAAGGTATATTAGAGAAACGTAGTTCTCTATTAAGAATCTCCAAATAAGAGATTGTGCGTATATAAACCATATGGGTTAAAAAAAAAGGGGGGGGGGGGGGGGGGGAAGAGGGGGCAGTTCAGTTTGGAAAAGGGTCCTAACTTCCTTTTTCCAGGGTTGAACAACAATAGTTAGCAGGAGAGACAGAACCTCACATGACACAAACTTGTTCTTTGTCAAGAGCTGCCATTCTACTTTTCTCTGATGGACATTTTTCCATGTTTTCCAGTTTCAGTTTAGACTGAATACCTTTTCTTCTGAAGATTAAGCTTTCTGAAATAAGTGCAGCAATGCCCCTCTCTGCTTATCTAGAAAACCATTTCTATCTGAGAAGCACAGTGCTTTCAAAGTAAGTGTTCAGTGAAGGTGAACTAAACAGGGGAAAGACATAACTTGTAGTTGGTTGGACAACACTTAAGAACTGATAAACCTAAAACTTTCCAGCTTTGGTACTCCTTTCTACATCTATATGGTTTGCCTGTGTGTGTGGTTAGCTGTACTTTAATTAGCATTTCTGTTTGTATATAAAACTTGTGTTCCAGCATGACAAGAACTGTTCAGTGACAAGCAAACATTTTCAGATCATGCAAAGCAAATAAGGAGTAGTACTGTGCATGTATGTTTCCGATTATTAGAGATGATACTGTGTAAGCTCATCACACTTGCTACATTGTTTAAAGATGAGCTCTTTTAGCTCACTTTTGAACAAGATGGTAACAACATGAGGCTGTTGTGTACAGCCAAAATGGAGTCTATCTGCTGGGGTCTGAAGTCAGTTCCTTGATGTCTGACTAATGCTTCTAAATTAAAGAAAACGAAATAATAAAACTGTAAGAATTCAGGGGACTCAAATATATTCTGCCCACATTATTTTAAGCTGATGGCAAATTAACTACCTTTTGGTGTGTGGGATGTACTAAGTTGTTCCATGTATTGTGTTCTTCAGTATAACCAACTCATTAGCAAGTAGCTTTGTAAGTGGTAGTTTTAGCAAGTAGCTGCTTGATTTTCATGCATACGGTGTCAGGTTGTCTTCAGTGCTTTTGAGCATGTTCTTTAACATCTATCTGTTTAGTTAAAACCAAAGTTCATACATCAGAGCTCTGGCTATCTTCTGGAGGGTTGAAGTGGCATATTTCCATTTCTGTGAATACAAAGAGTCTGTAGGAGGAAGCTAGTTTCAGCCTAGAAGGATCCTCCTCAGTGTCTTCAATGAAACATAAAGTACTAACACAGTCGTGATGTTGAAATGGCAGCGTAACCATAAAAGCTGAAGAATTAAGTCATAAACTCCATGGTTCTCACCTCAGGCTATTCATTTTTGTTGTGAGGAGACCCCTTGAATTAAAATAGTTTGAAATGAACCTCTTCTGTGTAAAGAAGATGATATCATCTGGAACAAATGACTACTAGTCATGAATGGAATATTGTTACTGACAAACCTTTTGTACCGAGCTCTCTTCAAAGTGTATTTTATAGCTGTTAATGAAATTATTGCTTTGCTTATAGTTCAGATCCAGTATTTCTGACTGACATGTCCTATCAACGTCATAAAGTTCCAGCAAATAATTTGATGGTGATTCTTCCAAGCACAGTGCAAAATTTATATATTGGATTCATAATGCAGAAAGATTTTATTCAGAATTACTAAAGAAAACAGCTTCTGTTTTTCTTTTTGGTTAAGAAAACAATCCTTAAAGGTCTCACGTGCTAAGACTCATGCCTCTCCCTAATGCCATTAGCCTCACACAACAAAATCAAAGCCTTTTTTTTCTTTTCTTTCTTTTTTTTTTTTTTTTTCCTAGTATACTATAGTTTACATTTGTGACAAAACTTTAAGGAAACATGTATACAAAGTGATATTTTCTTAGTGCTGTTAATCAGTAATAAAATTCCATAGGCCTCTGATTCAGAGAAAGGGGTAAATTACAGTTTATGTGCCTGAAAACATTGGCAATGCACCTAACATTTGATTGAAGCTGGACATCAGGGTCCCAGAGCCAGATGTTTAAGTGCACAGTGATAAAATAACAGGGTCCCTGGGTATAAAGCAGATCAGAAATGGATTTCCTTTTCAGGGACCTTAATTGATTGCTGCTGGAAGCATGGAGCAATTGAGGATGGTTAAAGACATTTAACATCTGTCCTATGAAGATATACAAAGCACTCTGGGAGACTGGAAAGACAGGTTTTATTCTTGTGTTTGGCTTTGGGTAAGTCTGCATTGCTTGGTGATGTGCTTTCCACCTACAAAACCAGGGCTGGATGAAGGAAGTGGCATTTCATTTCCCATTGATCACCTGGTGCCGTACTTCTCTGAGGTAACTATTACAGTTTTCAAACTATGGTTTCAAACTGTCACTAGAGCCAAGGAAATCTCTGTCCTGAGCATAAAGAAGTGCTGTTTACTACTTTCTAAGCAGTTTAGTGCGAAGGATACTGTGCAAGTCATTTTGGCTATCATGACTCTAAATTTTGAAGAGTCTCCTATTTTGTCTTGTAGGATCTTTGATTTTCTTCTTCTTCTTCTCTCTCTCTCTCTCTCTCTCTCTCTCTCTCCCCCTCTCCCCTGCCCCCTTTACCCCCCTTCTTCTTTTCAGAAGATCTCCAGAAGAACCTGTGGTCATCTGGCTGGGCCAGACTTGCCTCTAAGGGAAAGAGTCAGCAGGCATTTTTCAAAAGCTACTTTTTTGCTGAGAATGTAACCTTTAACACAGGCTCATCATTAAAAGCAGTCATTTAACATGAAATGCCTTTACCAAGGTGATTTTTCCCAGTTACCATAGCAACATCATAGGGTATCAGATGGTGTCAATAAACAAAAATGTACCGTATAATTTTTGAGATGCCTCTATTAATACAGTTTGGTTATCTAGAATCAGGTGACTGATGACTTCCACTTGTATTTTTGTTCCTTCATGCCACATATGGCGTGTTTGTGTATGTGTGGTCCATGGTGTATTTTGCTTTGCATACATCTCTCCCCAGAGAAGACATTGCTGTTTGCAATGTATTGTGTTCCTCTGCTGGATAATAGGGATTGCTGCTGTGGGTGGGAGGGGGCTGCATCCTACAAGTCTTAGTTTCACCTCTGTCACTTGTTATCTTGTAACTTTTCTTTTACCATGTCTGGGAAGTAGCTGTTGTACACTGTGCTGGTCCTTCTATCTCATCAGAACCATGGGCCCTTTGCCTTTATCTTTTTTATGTTTCTGAGGTGTTTACTGTGTTGCAAGCTGACAAAACTGCTTTTCCTTCTGGTACATGGGAGAATGGAGATGGATATGAAAACATCTGTATAGTTCATAGTGTTTTTCTCCTCCCTGATCCCAATGAACTAACGTTTTGAGGTGAATATGACAGGGCTATATACCTTATTTCTTGTAAGACCTGAGGAAAAAGACCTCTGCAATGTAAGCCATCTGACAACATTGGTTCCTACATCGGAAAAGCTGTGCAAACATTTACAGAAGTGACCTCACTTGTTTTATGAATATTGTCCTTGCCCATTAGCCGCATCTCATGATACTTAGGGTCCCATGGAAACAGAACTAATTAAAGCAACACTTACAAAAGCCAGAGTAAATGTCACATTTCAATGCAAACATCTAGTATCTGGATACAAAACCTCATGCAGAATTTAGATTGATACAAAAACAGAAAGCAAAAGGAAAAAAAAAGCACCAGAGTTATTTTGCTCTAATTTTCTGATATATATGATACTTGGAAAAAAAAATCACAGAATATCTAAAAAATATTTTAGAATTCCTTATTAACTCTAGATGTTATTTAGGACAAAGTGTTTTCCACCCACTGTTAGAATGAAATACCAGTACTCTGAAAGTCTAATTAGTGATGGACTAAACTCTCTCCTCCTACTCCTGAATATACAGTAATTCAGTTACAAAACTTGAAGCTGAGATCATTTCTACAGTCTGTCCAACAAAGCTTTAGAATAACTTATTACAGCTATGTGTTGTTTTCTGTTCTTCTATCATCTTTCCACCTGATGTCCGTCATTATCTGTATTCTAGATGTTCAGTTCACAGCTCATATGAAAAGTATAGCTTCTTTTTCTTTAGATGTTTTCTTATGCATCAAATGTGTGTAAGAACTTCTTCATGGTAAGGGTGATGGAACAGGCTGCCCAGAGAGGTTATGGAGCCTCCCTCTCTGGAGATGTTCATGACCCAGTTAGATGCCTACCTGTGCAGCCTGCTGTAGGGAGCCTTCTTTGCAGGGAGGTTGGACTTGACGATCTCTAGAATTCCCTCCCAACCCGTACAATCCTGTGATTTTGTGATCTTGCAACTGTCCCTAGGGGCAAAGGAATAGAGTAGAACTGACAGTTCTCTAGGTGTCCTGGGAAGAATACAGGGATGTTGTCTGGAAATATAGAGCTGGAATCAGAGAGGCCAAGGCACGGATGGAACTAAACTTGGCAAGGAATGCTAAGAATAACAAAAAAGGACTCAACAGGTACATTGGTCAGAATTGGAAGGCCAAGGATTGTGTGTCTCTTTTCATAAATGAGAATGGAGAACTCCTTTCATAAATGAGAAGGGAGAACTAATTTCCTCAAACATGGAGAACGCTGAGGTACTCAGTTCTTTTCCTCAGTGTTCACTGGCTGGAGTCTGTGAACTCTCGTAGAAAATCTGTCCCACTGTAAGTTAAGAGCAGGTTCAAGACCACCTGATGGAACTAAACTTGTACCAGTCTATTGGACCCAATGACATGCATCCAAGGGTCTCTGTCATGAGGTGCAACTGGACTGTCATCTGAGTCTCCTCCAACCCAAACCATTCTATGATTCAGTGATCTTGAACATATGCACTATGACATCCAATACACATTTTATTAACCAGGATGTGTTTCTTACTGCCAGAAATTTCAGCCTAAGATTTTTAAGAAGCTTGCTGAAGTACTACCTAAATAAAAAAGATCTGTCCCTTCTGAAAGATAGAATAATTCAATTTTACATGCTAGAAGTTGTTCTCATTGTGAAACTGATATAAACAAGGAAGAGCTTAAAATGTATCTGTAATGAAATGGGGCACAGGGCACAACAATTGGGAAGAAATTCTCACACAATTGGAGAGAAGTCCTAGTAGCTTTCAGGTTAGAAATTAAAAAAAAAAAAAAAAAGACTATTTTCCAGGTTATCCTCTGGATCCCTTGTGTACATTTTTTGCCTGTACATATGTAAACCACAAGCAAATTAGCATACTGATAAGGTGTTGTCAAAACACTTTGTTACTGTATAATTTGATCCAAAGAAACATTTTCAATTCAAGTGGTCACAAGTTGTTTGTGTTTCTGAAGAGGGCTACAATATTATGAGTTTTGAAAGTCTCCTTGATGAAAGGCAGCAGAAAGGCTGAATAAATTTGTAGTCAGAAGTCAATCCAGATAAAGTACTAACCAAACTATTGTTTTTACAGACAACTTAGAGTTCCTAGCCTGATGTAGTGTATGTAAAATTGCAACAGTGGCCTCTCTCTCTCTTCCTCTCTCCCTGTGCATCTATTTAACAAAAGAAGAATTAAGTTCCACTTGCAGTCCATGCTGTGCAGGACTGAAAACTTAGCCTTAATTGTAGTTGCTGGAACAATCATTTATTGAACAAAATGATTAGGAATCAGTGACCTGTGTCAAAAATGCTCGCACAAGAGGCCGGTACCAACCTTACACAGATGGAATGCCTTTTTGGAGTGGTTAGTTTATGCAAGAGCTGTTTGTTATGGAGCTCATTCCTGTAGAGATACAGATTTTAAGTCTGTTTTCCTGATAGTTGTTCAGGCCATTTATGTTACATAGGTGTTCTTTTATAACATAATACATACCAAGAGGTACGTATCATAGGTCAGGCCTCCTTTTAAAAAACGGATTTTAAATCAGACATGTCTACACATGAAGAATTTCATGCATCATGAGGTAAATAATTTAAGTAGTTTCTAAGGAGAAAGTTAGTCATAGAATCACATAATTTTAGCATATCCTGAGCTGGAAGAGATCCACAGGATCATTAAGCCCAGTTTCTTGCTCCACACAGGAGCACCCAGAACCCAAACCTTATGTTTGAGAGTATTGTCCAAATGCACATTGAACTCCGGCAGCTCAGGGCTGTGACCTCTGCTCTGGGCAGCCTGTTCCATGCCTACCACCTTCTCATGAAGAACCTTTTCCTAACAGTCAACTTGACCCCCCCTCCAACGCAGCTCCATGCTGTTCCCTTGGGTCCTGTCACTGTCACTTGAGAGCACAGCTTAGTGTTCCCTTAAGGGAATTGAGACTATAGCCTCCTCTGTTTTGGGCTGAACAAACCCAAGGATCTCAACCACTTCTCACATTTTTTCCCTCCAGGTCCTTTGTCATCTTTGGATACTCTCTGATAGTTTTACGTCCATTTTATTCTGGGGTGCCCAAATTAGCATACAGTGCTCTAGGTGAAGCAGAGCAGGGCAGGACAGTTCCTCTTTTCCATCTCCCGCTGACAGTGCTGGGTCTGGTACACCCCAGGTTGCTGTTGGCCCCTTAGCTGCCATGGCACGCTCCTCACTCATATTTAACTTGCCATCAACCAGAACCCTGAGATCTCTTTCTGCAGAGCTGCTGTCCAGCCTCTCATTCCCCAGTATGTACACAGACTGAGAATTTTCCCTTGGAAGGGATTGTTGTTAAATATTGTGTGGTTCATTTCCCAGATCTCTTGTTTATCAAGGTCTCTCTACAAAGCCTCTCTGTCCTTAAAGTTGCCAGCAGCTCCTCCTGACTAATCATCTCCAAATTTACTTAATCTGCATTTCTGAATCAAGTTCATTTATAAAAACATGGATAAAAACTGACCCTAAAATGGAGATCTGAGGAACTTTGCTAGTGACCCACCACCATCTTGTTATAGCCCCTTTTACAGTAGCCCTTCCAGCTCAGTGTGAGTTTGAGCATTAGGTTTTGAGAAATACACCACACACTACTCAGGAATGTTATTCGTTTAATGATTTTTTATTTTTATTTTTAATCCTGTCATTTCTTAATTGCATTGCATTTGTTACATACTTACCACATTTCTGGTTCACCAGATATCAAATATCTACATGTTGTTACTCTAAGGGGACAGTTCACCTTCTCAAAAATATTCTTGGTCAGTCACTAATTTCTACTGTTTTCAACATGTTTGCTTTTTGGTTTATTTCTCCTATGAGGCAGCTCATGTCTTGATGGGCCTCTGGCTCTTTCAGTTCCTCTGCTCAGAATCTCTTCCATCTCTCTCTTTTTAGATTCTTTCCAACAGATAACCAGAATTGAACAGGATTCCCTCAGAGGATACAACATTGATACTATCTTCCTGCATTTAAATGACTTCAGTGCAATTTTCAGTACTTTTCTTTTTTTTTTCTTTTTTTTTCTTCCTCTCAGCCTTAAAACTTTGTAAGACTATTTGGGCTCTTTTGAGCAGTATATCCTCACTGTGTGCATTCCTTCATTGAACTGTTCCACCAGTTCATCCCACATGAACCTAATTTTGCAGGTGTGTCTAAAATTTATCACAACTTTTCCTGGCAGTTTGAACATACTGATCCCATACGTTTCTATTATATGAAATGACCATGATAAGCAACATCCTTTCTAAACAGAACTTTGGAGAGCCTTGGTGTTAATTATCCTGTTGGAAGAAGTGATTTAATGCTAACATATAAAATGTTGGCTGACATGGAGAATGAGGATGAGAAGCTGCTCAGTTTAGTGAAGAAGGAACTAAAACACCTACTACTAAAGATACTGCAAGATGCAGTAGCTTACAGATAAATGAAAGGATACAGTTTTTACTGCACTACAGTTAGCTAACCTGTGGAAACTCTTGAAGGGGCAGCTCAAAAATAAATCAGTTCAGAGCAATGGTGGATACATCAGTACACGTGAACATGATGATCTGAAGTTCTGTTTCAGGACAATAACAGAAATTGATTTTCAGAAGCTGGGATTTCAGTGGCAAGGAAGAATTGTGCTGTTTGCCTTCAAGACCCTTTACTGGGTTGGAATGGTCTTTTATCTGAAGTATTGTGGTTACTATTACGTTTTCCCTTATATAACGTGGCCTTCTCTATTATTTTTCTGTACCTTGGTTACTGTCTTTTAAAATGGAGGAATGCTGTCATGAATGTTTTGTTAAAATCTTTAGGCTGAAACATGAGCACAAAATGTAGACAACTACTCACTGCTGTTTCAAAACAAGCAATAACACTGAGAATTGGACATTTTTTAATTTCCTATTTTGCATATAATTTTGTAGAAATTCCCTTGAATCATAAAACATGGCCACTAAATTTCTAGCCTTCCACACTGCTAAGAGCTACCTTTCATCAGGTCTGTAAGCATGATCCTGAGTGAGTAATAACTTTGTAGTAACATAAAGACAACAACTATATATACATATTTTGCAACGTGACTTTTTCAAGTTATTATAAAGGATTGTACATCAAAATATGAATGACCAATAAAAAAGATGCAGCTTACAATTTTCCTACAAAAACTACTCTCGCTTAGCTTGTTAGACTGTAGAGAGTATCAAACTATGCTGCATTCACTTAATGCCAGAGAAAGTATTAGCATACACACATCTCTTCCTGACTGCTTTCCCTGATGAAATCACTTTAGAATAATGCTGAAAAGAATAATTTCAAGGGGAAAATCATTGTAACTGCTAGAATTTAACCTAAGCAGGCCTATAATTTAATCCTTACTATGACAGTGAAGCTAGTTACATTATTTAATGCAAGCTAATTGTTTATGGTAGCCGTAGGGACAGAACAGGATAACAATGAATATCATATAAGTAACTGTTACAGACTGTGCACCTAAATCAATGTAATTAGTTCTTAGCATGGCTAGATGTATAGAATTACAAATTAGCAGAGATACAAGGCAGAGAGAATTGAGGGATTTTCAGGTGCAAAAGGTGAGAAAGAGCACCATGAGTGTCCTGTTGCCAATAAATGTAATCAAGAAAGAATAGAATGAATATATTACATTATCTTTTGTAGATATTCTACTGTCGGTAAAGTTAACAGAAGAGGATTCTGGCACTCTGAGAGTATTTCCCATCTGCTTGTATCAAACTGTTCCTGAAACTTAGCCATGCAGTTTAAATAGCTGAGGTTGGATTTCTGCTCTAATATCTTTCCACTGATACTGTTCTTTGATGTCATACTTAGTCTCAATTGACTGTTTTTTTTTCTGTTTTAATTCTAAGTGGACATGACCATGATGGCCAGCAGTGTGCCCAGGTGGCCAAGAAGGCCAATGGCATCCTGGCTTGTATCGGGAATGGTAAGCTGGAATAAGGCTCCCCGGGGAGGTGGCTGAGTCACCATCCATGAATGTGTTTAAATCTATTTGGATGTGGTGCTCAGGGATATGATTTAGTGGCGGGGTGTTGGAGTTAGGTTAGTATGGTTTGGTTCTGGATGGACTTGATCTTTAAGGTCTTTTCCAGCCAAGCAATTCTATGATTCTGTATGATGTATATGATCGGAAATAGTCAGCATATATGGAAAGCATCAAGTTTCTAATAAATCCAGAGGATACTCAGATTTACTCCACCTCACAGCACGTACTACTCTTTTATTACTAATGCTTTGAACTCTAAAGGGCTGAAGAAAGCACATGTTCCCTTGGTTTCTTCTATGTATTTCTGAATATCTGCTTGCTGCTGACACTGTCATTGCAATGACAATGACTAGAAGAATTCTGATTCTCCAATAGGGATGTGCTGTGACTTACAACTTTCAGTGGGATCGCGTAAAGCGAAGTAATCTATCTACGGATGAAAGGCAGCAGAATCTTGGGAGCTCATCACTGGCATGCAGACATGAGATATATAGCTTAGTAACAGATTAGTGGGGAAATTCATTTGAGACTCAATTCAGAATGAAAAGTTGCATCATATCTATCATCTAGATTCCTATTCCACACATGTTGTTACAGTATCTGAATAAGAGTGTAATTGATGACTTAAAGAACATAAGTGTACTGTCAACTTCTTTTTTTTTTTTTTTAATTCATATGCAGTGCTAAGAAAGTTTCTAGAGTTCCAATTTATTTTGAACATGCAAAATAATCTTGTTTAAGACTATGCAATGGAGAACACTAAAGAAATAAGCAAGAGTAGCATGATCTATAAAATGCATTTTAAAATTAGCACTTCTGCTTTAGTGAAAAGTTGTCACAATGATCTATCTATAAGTGTTCATTCTTACTTGTATTTCTCTAGAATCTGAAGTTTCTTTCAGTGAGTGATATTAGTTTCTAAGGAACCACATAAAGAATTATGTCAGACTGTTACTCCACCAGATGATTTTAAGTTATTCTGTTGATCCTACAACAGTGACAACATTGAAATTATTATATTGGCTGAAAAGCGTCACATTTAGGCTATGAAAGGTCTTTGGGTATTGCATCATGTTCTTATGTGTCTTTTATGTTTAGTACTTAGGATTCCTATTTTCAGTAAGGCTAGAAAAAAGTAAACTTAACAGTGAAAGAAAACTGTTAGGCTATCTGAAGGACTTAATAGGGATTCAGAAAACCTATGAATACTTCTAGGCTTACAGTAAAACTGTCATGGTTGGCCATATTGTTTTAGCTTTTTAACCTTTTGTGTTTTTCTTGTGTCTGATGTTCTTAATATCTATTCCATCTGATACACAATTGTTTTGCTGGGAAAAGCCAAAGATTTGAAAACCTAGCATGCTTCTTGGGTGTGAACCAGATTGAAGCAGAGTTTAGTGCTATATATCATTGTCTAAATCTATATCAGGAAGATGATGAAAACAATATAGTATAGTTTTAGAAGAACAAAGCAACAAGCAAAAAGGGGTTGTCCCCAAGGTTGTCAGAACAGCTGAACTCTCACTTGACTTTCCCTGAAACATCATAGTTTGATCCAAAGCTGAACTAGCATGTTTTGGTTTTACACAGCAAAACCTAAATAAAGCTGGCAAAAGGCAGAAAGCTGTAAGCGTTACCCCCTCTTAGTAGGGAAAAAAAAATAATAATAATTAAAAAGAGGATAAAAGTGAATTTTGATGTTAGAAGCAGCTGTTTTTTCCTCTTTTCTTTGTATTCTAACCAATAAAGGATGTTCTTAATAGTCAGTATCTTTCTTAGTAATGCATAGGATTCTTGATGTACACCAGGCCATTTCCTGAACTGGATTAAATCAGTCTGGTTGTCTCAAAATCAGAACTAAATTTTCTCTATCAAGCAGCAACAAAGAGTCTTTATAAGCTTTCTCTGTATTTGTGTTAGAACACAAATATACAGCCACATGGAATATGTGCTCCAAACCACTGTACACTGTATAGCAGCAGGAAAAGTCTCAATTGATATCAGATCTAGTAGTGGTTGATGATCAATGTGATGTCTTTAAGTAGTCTAGAGATGTATATAGCTGACCTTAATCTGCTTCTTGCTTGAAAACACCATGTCTTTGAGTAGAGGAGCCAGTGGATTGCTTAGAAGCTTCTTAGGAAACTCAAATAAACAAATAGCTGCTGCTTCCGCTCACAGGAACAGAAGTGAATGAAGACTTAATTTTTCCCATAAACAATTAACCAATAAAACCTCACCTCATTTTGTCGGCTACAGCTGAAGTTTTCTGACAGGTGAGCTCATGTATCAAATTCTGTAGCTGGCTAAAAAACTTCAGCATGCTGAGAGGAAAAGCTTTCTAAAAACAGTTACTCATTTGACTCAGTGTAAGCATTATGAAAAAGTTGGTCCTGGAGGTTTGGTTCACTGCCATTTGGTCTTACTGCTATAAAAACTGGGTTATGGTCATGAAAAAGAATAAATCTAAGCTATTAAGGTTGTAGTGAAAGGAATAAAATTGGGTACTTGAAATAAAGCAACTTCTTCCCTAAGTCGTGAGAAGGTTTGGATTTAACTGATAAACAATGCCAGTAGAAGTGTTACTACTTTTTGATGACATTCAATTCAAGGCTCCAAGTGCAAGAGCTGGGTGTGTAAACTTGAACAGAGTCTCCAATCAGTACAACCTGGGACAACTTTCTCAAAGAACTTCTATAGATTATAGCTAATATATTCTCAGCACCTCCCTCCAGTTCAGGTAGCTACTATCATCATTTTGCAGTTGGAAACGTACAAGTACAGATATTTGTCCAAAAGAGAGCAATAATATTGAAGGGAGGCACAAGAACTCCTCGCCTTTTGTTCCCAGTTAACGTTAATCCAATAGACCAATAAAACATGCAGAATGGACCTGAATTGTTCTTGCAAAAATACAGGACCAGATAAATAAAGGCATGTAAATGACATGAGAGGAATTTCCAAATCATTTGTTAGTCATGGATTAACAGTAAGACACTACAAGACACTGAGGTAAACAGCTGGCTTTTCCATTCATCCCTTTGCTAATTTGAAGCAGTAATAGTAAATTAAAAGCAAATAAATAAATAGAAAGCAACCTGGGGAAAAAAAAAAAAAAAAGAAAAAAAGAAAAGAAAAGAAAACCACAGCTGACAAACCATCAACATTGTCCTAAGAAATAACTTGGCTCTCTGACTTCATTCCTGAGCAGGGAGTGATAGCAAGGAAAAGAGGTGATTGTGTGAATTAAGACACAGAGAAAAAGGAATGCATATGCCTCTCACCTGTGATGCCAAAAGCAGCAGAAGAAATGAATCATAGAATCATAGAGCATCCTGAATTGGAAAAGACCCGCAAGGATCATTGAGTCCAACTTCTTGCTCCACACATTTGTACTCAGTACACCATTCTTCCTGTACTTATATGTCCTTCTATATAATATTTCCCAACATTGAATTCTATGTGTATACCACCTGCCAATTTTATCAGTAGTAATTCCATAAGTAATAATTCTTCTGGCATGCTAGCAATTCATGATCAGGCTGTGCAGATCGTAACTAGAAAAATATTGATGTGACAGTGCCTTGCTATTTATGATTACATGCTAAGTGCTTAGCAGGATTTTTATTAACTTCTTCATACTGTATTAATTTTGTAAGTTTTGCTGATAACTACAAATGTTTTATCAAGTCAGATGACTTAGAAAAAGAAACTCAGATAAAATATTGAATGAACTTTATCAGTTGAGCGTGGAGCTTCATCAAAGTCTATTCTGCAGAAAGCTTAGGGACTTCCAATAGAACTACTCTTCCACTTCAATACTTAGATCTATTTACCATCTTCAACACTACAATTGAGACAGTAAACATCAAGTTATATGTGGCTGTCCTTTCAGTGAATGAGGATAGAATGCAAAAAAAAAAAAAAAAAGAAAAAGAAAAAAAAAGTACTGGGGATATGGGGATGTTGATGGAAGGATGAGAAATCTGCTAAGTGTTAATTTCTCTGCTAAGCAGTCTTGTTGAGTGGATGAAGAGGGGCCTTTCACTATAATCAATGCAATGAGTTCCTGGAGTCATTCAGAGAGGAGCAACAAATCTGGTGAAGAGACTAGAAAAGGAAGCAGGGTCTGTTTAGTCTGGAAAAAGGCAGATTGAGGGAAAACCTCATTGGTCTCTACAATAACCTGACAAAAGATTGTAATGAGGTGGATGTTATTCTTCTCTTGGGTGACTGTATTGGGTTTATATGGCAAGGTTTGGGTAGCAGGGAAGCTTCAGGGGTGGCCTCTCTAAGAAAAGTCCAGAAGCAGCCCCATGTTAGGTAAGAAACAGCTCAATACAGCTTCAGTAATTAGTGAGCAATCTCTCTGTCTTTAATTTCAACTCTTGAGCCTCTTTCTTTGGGGCTGGGGAAATGGTGTGATGGGGGTCATTTGTCCATCAGTGTGAACCTTCACAGTGACAAGGGACAGAATGTGAGGAAATGCTTGCAAGTTGCACCAGGGGAGGTTTAGATTGGATATTAGAAAGAATTTATTCACAGAAAGAGTGATTAGGCATTGGAATGGACTGTCCAGAGAAGTGGGAGTGTCCCCATCCTTGGAGGTGTTTAAGAGATATGGATGTGCCACTTAGGGCATAGTTTAGCGATAGACTAGGTAATGCTAGGTTCTTGTTTGGACATGATGATCTTTAGGATCTTTTCCAGCCTAAATGATTGTATGATTCCTTTCCTTACCTGGGTAGGTTTACAGATTTTACATGCTATTACATCTAACGAGATTTTAGTCAAGACTGATGTATTTTCTTTCTCTCTGGGTTTGGCTGACTGTAGCTGGTGATTGGCCAGAAGACTTGGAGGAGTATTTGTGTTTTGGCAGCTGGTGAAAAAGCTGAGTAGTCTGAGGAATTAAATTCTAAGTATCTACAGATTTAATATTTTTCTTGCTGCTATCAAACTATGAAGGCAGGTCAACTTATTGAAACTTGATGTGATAAGTATTTTATGCTAGAAGAATAGTACTGCTATATTGCTAATGGCTTTCTTTCTTTTTAGATTTTGCTGTTCTTTCAGAAAAATAGTATTGGGTGAACTTTTATTAAGATGAAATATTACTGGACAGGGATTAAAAAGAGAAAAAGACAAATGGAAAAGAAACAATTGAAAAACTGCGTCTATATTGATGTTTGTAATTGTGCTCTGAAGTTATATTTCCTAGCTTTTAAAAGTATTTGTGCTTTACTGTGAGTTCTAAAAAATTAAATAAGGAAAGATTGGTTATGACAGAGGAAGAAAGCAACATAAACATAAAATGATATAAGCAAGTCTCTTCTAGTATGATTTCTTTAAAGTAGACTGTAGATTTAGATTATTTGCAGACATTTAGGCATTGACGCTATCAGCACAAATATCTTAATTACTTTCCCACAGATTTTATAAACAACTGCTTCTACATTTTTTTCTATCTATTTTTTCTTGAAGGTGTCTCATTGAACTTTTCCTAACCAGTTTAATTTCTACCAGTTTGGAATTCTCAATTCTGAAAGAATCACCATTTCCAGTAATTGATTTGCATTAGTCCAGTAAGCTTTTTCTTCCTGCTTCAGTTGTTACTGTATGAGTAGTTCACAACTGTGTGGTCTATTTGTCAACCTAAATAAATTAAAAGGAGTTTTCTACAAGTGACATGCTTGCAATTACTCCTTTTCTCTGCCTGAATTAGCGAACAAATCACAGAATCAACAACCTTATTTCTTGTTGAAT
Source organism: Phasianus colchicus (assembly GCF_987193195.1). Classification (NCBI taxonomy): domain Eukaryota; kingdom Metazoa; phylum Chordata; class Aves; order Galliformes; family Phasianidae; genus Phasianus; species Phasianus colchicus. The sequence goes on from NC_143439.1 coordinate 29,100,331, forward strand.
GGAGCAGTGAACGAAAAAGATTCTGGTAGTTGTAACAAAGTGCCATAAGAGAGAAATAACACTGTAGCGAAAAAGAGAAGTGTATTAATGAGTGTATTCATGTGACTGACACCAATTCTGTTTGTGTAAGTGCTTTTTGGCTTTTGGACCTCAGCTGTTGTGTGTTGAACTTATCTGAAAAATCTAGCTCTATTACTGAGATGAATTAATAAGGACAAATTTCAAGGGGTCTTGAAACATGTCTGTTTCAAAAAAATGTTAATTATTGATTATTTTTGCATGCACCTGTGTAGAATGCATGTTCTATGCTTGGAAAAAAAAAAGGTATCTAACGAAATCCTTCCTTTTCTTAAGATTCTCTCTTTCATGCATTTGTTATGAGAAAAAACAAGAATGTGAATGTTGGGCAACAAATGTCAGTTCTTCCTCAAAACCAGAAGGAATGAACCAACATTGTTAGTGGAAATGTTGTTCCCAGTCTCTACTTCAATCTAAGCATTTGTTATGATTAAATCTTCCTGCCATTCTCCCACATGATTGAAAAAGTACAACTAAATCACTGAGATATGCCACACCCTTCCTATGTGTGAGTTACTGAAGGTGAAAAAACACAAGAAAGTTTGAAAGGGTTTTTGCTGATAAACGATGAACCAGAAAATACACATCCTTACAACGAAACTTTCAGAAAAGGCAGGGGCTGTCTGAGAAAACAGGATTTCTATTCTGCAATCTAGTGTCTCGGTGTTTGTTTTCATCCTAATCATTAGAGAAAGAACATGGCAGAAATGTTGAAATATTGAAAATGCTGTTATAAATACTTCAAAAAAAAAAAAAAATTTGGAAATGACAGTGCTGGGTTTCATGTTGGTTGATGTTAAACTAGGATAATTTTGCTCCAATATTTCATGAGATCTGTAATGCTGACTCTTCTGCTCTGTTTTCTTCTACGGACCAGGCTTTCTGACCACATTCTCTCATGGAAATTCTCCTGTGTCCAACCTTCCCTCATGAAAGTGAAGGAGAAAACATTTTTGCTGAGATGTCAGTTTTTTTCTCAGTATTTTCTGCTCTCAGATTTGTAGGTTACTCCTCCTTGGCATCTTTTCACTTATTCTTATCTTTTATTTTCAGTTTTGAAATGCCACAATTAGCTGATGCACACTCACAGAAGCAGGGTCTGACCAGAGTGTATCTACCTGGAAATGGTATTTTGGGGCACTCAGCATTACTGATGTGGATGGAGCAAAGTTCACACCTCTACTTTACTGGGAATCAGGATCCTAGGCTGTAACTTTTTATTGTATGAGGAAAGTGTCAGAAAATAAGATTTCTGCTAGTGGCCATTGTTACCTAAATTACTTGATAGCAATCTTGAAGACTTGCAGTGTTTTTTATCTCTACAGTGCTTCACTCATCTTTCTTCTAGATGGAATGATTGCTGTTTTCAAACAGCCCACAGTTAGATTAAAAGGTTGTTTAAATGTTTCCAAGCATTATCAGTATTGCGTTCAAAAATTTCTGAGCAGTTTCATAGTAGAGTGGACTTCTTTTCAGTTTCATACTGTCACAGACACTAGTTGTGTTCCCTGTAGAAATATATTTGCCAAAAACAAATGAACAAACGCTTTATAATCCAACAGATTCCAGCTTTGAAAGACAGCCTGTTCACTTGTTTCCATTAAAAGAAGGTATGTGTTTCCTGGATAGGTCCCAGCACTGTTGTGTCACTCTGTATTCATACATCCAGCTCTGCAAAATACTTTTTCTGCTGTTTCTTTCAAATCATTTAAAGGAGAAGTCAGCTCTTCTTTGAATGCACTCAGCTCATGTACCATTAGCCACTGGTATATGATTACTGTAGATCAGAAATGCTTTCAGATTATTATATCCTATAATGTTTGCTCTGCCAAGGCTTTTGCAGGTTCTATTTGTGTCTTTCAAGATGCACTGCAAAGAGAATGAAGAACCCTTTTTTACAAATGAGACTTCTTGTGTCCTAGAAAACAAAAGTGACCCCCTGGCCCTACAGAACCTCTTTTTCTGCAGAGCTGCAAGCAACATCAAATGTCTGTATTCTTCATGCTGAGCGTAGTATTTCCTGTTCACCTCTGTCGGTGGAAGATTTTTTCTCAAACATGATTTTTGAAATTGAACTGACTCTGCAGTTGGATATGTCCCACGAAAGTAAAAGGGAAGACTATAGTTCTTAATTATATGGTGCAATGTCCATAAAGTGACCCTAAAAGCAGGTACTAGATTGTGAAAGGAGGAAAAAAACTCTACTTCACCTCTCCACCACCACCATTTTAATATCTTAACTATGTTGCTACTTAGAAGCTTTATGCAACTCTTGTGATTTTAGCACCAGCGATAGGAAACTGAATTGATGCAGCAGTGCTGTGTGTAAAGTAGCTGAAATGGCCACAAGAGACTGTCTGGCTCCAGCAGTCTGTGGATACGGGAGGAGATCCTCAACAGCTTGTCCACAGTAGCTGATGATGTGGTCCCTTATGTTCATGTTTTGCCAAATTGTAAGGCTGTGGGCAAACAATCTTTCAGCTTCAGCTGCACCATGTGAGCAGGGTAATTCCTTGAGCTGCTCATATCTGAATAGAGGTTCCAGCAGGGGAGTGGAGAATGGGTGCATTTGTTCCAATAGTTTGCCTCAGCACTACATGTGTAATGTCAGATCAGGTCCCTTCAGACATGAGGAGAAGCATGGTGTTGTGATGTGATGCAGCACAATCCTATCTTGAGGATGATAGCAGGGGTGATGCTGTGATTGTAAATCCACTGCTTGTTGCACGGTTCAGATATTTTTATTCTTTTTTTAATGTAAAGTGTGCTGAGAAATCACCATGTATCTTTTTGTGCTTTTTGTTGTTCTTGCTATTCATCTTGTTTGTTTTCAAAACTTACTTCTTTGTGATCAGCTGGAGAATGTTTCTGCTCAGATTTATCCCATTCCATTTTTTCTAAAGCCAGTCAGAAGAAATTTTGTCCAGCCACAAAACTTTTGTTATAGTTCAGCTGCTCGTTGTTACCTCTGTATCATTACCAGGCTTTCGGGTCTTAAGAGCATTGCTCTGTGAGCAGCTAAATGGGAAAGCTGACCTCTTGCATACAATAGAAATAGACAAGGCCAACTTCCAGGTAAAAAAACTGTTGCTAACAATTTCCCATCAATAAGCTTTTTCACCACAAGGGTCTTGCTTGTATTTTCTATAACTCTGTGGTCAAGTGAAAACTGCAGTCTTAAGCACTTACTCAGAGTGATTGTCTCTTTGGTGCATTGCATAGGTGAGTAAATTTTGCAGTAAGGGAAAGTTCACATGCTAGCATTATACTCTCATTTATGAGAGTGTATGTAATGTGCTTCTTAAACAATTGCTGTTCAGTTGGAGTTGATGAGCACAAGATAAATTATAGCCTTCTGATTCTTATCATTTTCCTCTAAATTTTCTTTCAGCAAAGTATAAGAAGTTTAAACTGTGTCTTTTCAGCATCCTGCCCCAATTTCTATTGCCCTATATGCTAGTCAGGTATTTTAACAAGGCCTATAATCTAGAAAATAGAGGTGCTGTGCACAGTGCAGCCTCTTATATTATCACATCTTCTTTACAGGTAATAAATGCTGTCAGGACCTACAGAGCATTAGATTCTAACTGTTTCTATACACTATCTTCATTTCCATGCCTCTTATGTTCTTATATCTGCTGGGTCTGCCTGCATACCCTTCCCTGACAGAAGATTTGCCCACTGTTCTTGCAAAGTGTTATTCACACACAGTAAGTTTTTTCTGATGTTGCTTGTTATTGCATCTACAGAACACAGTACCTATATCTGCAGTATCTGTACAATATTTTCAAACTTAGTTGTACTCCTCACAGGGAGAACATGTTTAATATTGTCATGTTTTTTTTTGCCACAAAATCCAATAGACTTTGTGTAATTTTTTTTTTTCTTTTTAGTTCATTCCACTTATGTGTTAGTTTGATTTATAGAACAATCACTGTTAGAAATATGCAATTGTTTTCAGTCCAGGTCTGTGCTACTGTAAAAGTGAGCATGGTCCTGACATCTGTTCTTTGTGTTGACCAGGATATGGGCAGAGGAAAGAGACTGTATTTTGCACTGTGTGCTGAAGTTTGGCCTTATCCCAAAGCTGGGAATGTAGGCTGATAATTTTCCACAGAATATATATATATATATATAAATTTGGTGGAAAAATTAATCATTTAGGCTTGTCTGAAAGTGTTTTGCTGGTGGTGTCATTTCAATTTTGATTTTATAGCAACTTCATTTCTAACAAAAAGAAATTGAATTGAGAAACTGCTTCAGACTGAAAAATCAATGTTACGATCAACAGTTTTTCAAAATGTTTTTTTCTCTCCAGAAAGAACAAGAGAATATTCTTTCCTCTCCATTGTTTCAGAAATGTGATGCTCACATCATCCTTGTCTTACACCCATGCTTGAACTTCTGGATAAAGAGGAAATTCCACTCTTTTGGAAGTTCTGACATTTAACTATGGTGAGAAAGAACTTGACAACCTGAACATCTAAAGAAAAACAAAAAACAAAAACAAAAAAACCAAGATCCTATTTTTTCTTTTTTTTCCATTATAGGTAGCCTGATTTTTCAGCAATCTCAGGACGTGTGATAGCCTAATTTTTGATTTTTTTCCCCTCCATTTAGTCATTTTCTTCATGCCATGGTTATTCTTGTGTGAAACTACTCTAATATATGATGAACATGCAGTCTTCAGTACTAATCTTTGAGCTCTGAACAGTTTCTTTACAGATCGTTCCTATTCTCTCTCTGAGCAATGAACCTGTGCAGCCAGTTTTTCATTCTCTCTTGCTGAAGCTGAAAGACTGTAATTTATGGGAGGAGAAGACATAAAAATTTTTTTGAAATACAGTTAAATGCATTAAAACTGTCTTTTTTTTTCTTTTTTTCTTTTTTTCCCCCAATTCATTCTGTCTGTCAGAATTCTAGCCCCCAGGTGTTTTCATTTGGAGCAAAACTTGGAGCAGCTTCTAAGTTGATTCCTTATACAGGGGTTGTGAGCACATGCTAAGCACTCCCTATCTTAGGAGGGAAATGATTTTGCTTCAGCCCCAGATTCTCTGGATCATCTGGCAGCAGTGAATGAAGTTCTGGTTGTGTTATTGAAATTAAATAACCACATGATTCCTCTTTCCTCTGGGCATGCCCTGTCCTCTGTTTTGAGAGTACTTACCTCCATGCTGCATTTTGTACCTTACTGCTTCCATTCCGTGGTAGGACAGGGTAAAGTGATCAGCTTCTGCAGTGTGAGGCAACATAGTGGGTCTGTAAGGGTTGGTAGTAAACAAGTGGCCATCATGGAGGCAAATTTATCCATGTCTGTCTGAATTGCTTCTTCTACTCCTATCTGCAGCACCTCGTATTGGTTGTACCCAAAGAGAAGTGACTGAGCTAGAAGGATGCAGCCTGGCAGGTCTTGTGTTTCCAGCCTGTGCTGTTTGCTAATGAACAAAGCAGGATCTGTTTGTTGTTCACTTTTTGCAATGCTGTATTATTTAGGGATGTGTTTTTCATGGAGAAAAATTTACTGAATGCACCTGAGGCATTTAGTCAGGCTCAGAACTCCAAAGAAACCTTTGCTTGGATGCTCTGCTGGCTGAATCAAATAGAATGGTAGAGATAATAGATGTTAATTTATGCCACAGCATGTCCATACCAGGTTGCCTCCAGGTATTTGAGGATAAAAACCTGCACTTAGCTAAATCCCATCCCACTCCATAGCCTCCATTGGTATAGGCAATTCATAAACCAGAATCTCACAGATACTGAATGAAAAGTAAAAGGAACCACTTAATGAGAATTAAAGAAGGCATCCTTTGCTGCATACATCTAGTATGCTTCAAGGTGCTATGATGTGAGTACTGGAAATCTTTAGAAAGAATATTAACCCTTTCCTGACTTCCTATGAGTATTTAGACCTGTTTTCAGTGTCTTCTGAGTCAGATATCTACCATACAGACTCAGTTTGTGCTTACACTGGTGCTCACAGCAGCCATATTCTGCAAAGAGAGAGGCAATGACTGTTCTGAAGGATATGCTGATGCCAGGACAGGGTGGCCATGTGTTCTGCAGAAGGATGACTACATTTTAGAGCAAGGGAGTATACCTGTGCTAATCCTTCTGGTATTCCTCTGTCCAAAATGCCTCTGTTCTACTTCACTACAATTTATCCTGATTCATCCTTCCTCCCTGAGTCAGGAAAGCCAAGGAACAAAATAAAACAAAACAAAAGTTTCTTATGTATCCTGGATAATCAGATCAAAATCAATGAAATTCTAAGCATTTAAGAGTTTAGCCTAGTGTCTAGTGAGGTTTGTTTGCAAACTGCAAGATATGTACCCATCTGAACCCTCTGCCTATAGTAAGGGTAAAGAGCTTCCTCTAATTTTGCTGTCCCAAGAGGATTTGGGAACTGAAGCGTGTTTGCAGCACTGGCCAGATTGTGAATCTTTACTGTGTGTGTGCTGGGAAGGTTAGATTTTCCTACAGATTGTAAAGAAGAATATATGTATATATATGTATTATTTGTAAAATCATCTGTGTTTTCACTTTAGGTCTTGGCTCTATACTGTTAACTGTTTAAAGTAGTGATAGATTGCCTTCAGTTCTTCATGGATGTGACTGACTGGCAAGGAGTGCTTGTCTTACTGCTGCTCTCAGTTACTCAAAAGAAAGATCTGGTATCAACACTAAGCACTAGCTTTGGGAGTCCTGCTGTCTTGGATCAGGATGGGGAGATAAGATTGTGACTTTCGGGAGGTAAGTGCTTCTGTACTATACTTGGAAGTATATTGTAGAAGTGTAAGTAGAAATATATAGCCTTTGAAAGGGCTCCAAGCATACAAATCATAGAACAGAATGTGTTCCTGCTGAATCTGGTAAAACACATATTCTGGATGGGTTGGACTGACTGGTGTGTATTGGAGTCAATTTGGGTGCAAAGAGGAAAGACAGATGAAAAAATAGAAGACCATCTTGGGAACTGCATGTATTCTCTAGGGAAATGTTTGCTTTCTTCTCTCTTTTTTTCCTTTTTCTTTAAATTTGTTTTTATTATATTGGAAGATTTCATGGTTGCGTGCTGGTTTTCTAATTGCCTATAAGAGAATGTATGTTTTTACCGATGTCAGCACTTCTGTATAAAGGAAAAAAGAATTTTTTACTGCATGAAATGAATTCCAGCAGTAGGGTACTGGAGATGCAGAGATAAGCAGTAATGTGTGCTGAAAATGATTGCATGAGAGAAAGAGGGGGCAAGAACACTGAGGAGCAAAATTTTTGGACTGAAATTTTTTTCTCTTAAAAAACAGAGATTCAGCAGTGTTGGGTATGTGTATCCAGAAATCCTGCCAGCTTGTCTTGGATACAAAAGGATGCAAAAAGTGAAAATATTTTAAGTCAACTATGTTTTAAGTGCAAATTTTTTGATTTGTAATGGAGTTTCATTCTGATGATTCAGTAAGAACAATAGCCAAATCAGTTAAACCAGTGGTACATAATCTGTCACATGAAAATGGAAACCTAAGCACTGATTTTCCTTAACCATGACTCTTCTTTTGTGAATCTGGGAAGCGAGCCCAGGAAGAATAAGCTTCAGAAAGAGATGTGAGTGAAGGACTATACCATGGGGCAAAACTATGCCATGTTTTGAAAGCATTTGCAAAGCATTTTTTACTTGCTAGAGATATAATAAAGCGTAAATGAAAAGGACTGTGTGATCCTAGGCATAATATGGAAGAAATTGTGAACCTACCATTTTCACAAAGAACTGTCTTTCTCCTTCCCTACTCAGTTCGTTTTGGTTTGCTATTTGGTAGATAAAAAACATCTATGTATAAGAACATTTCCATCTTCTCTGAATTAGAGAAGCCTTGAAGCTTTGGAAAAAGGAATTTAATGCATTTTTAAAATGCATTTGGGTCCTCCTCCACGGAATCCAAAGTATTCTTTAATTTGTCAGTACCTACAGAAGGAGAAAACCTACAGCTTAAATTTAGGTTTCCTCAAAATTACTATCTTCTTGTAGTTATTCAAAGCTCCCAGCAGGAGCCAAAATGTTCTTACCTCCAATACATTTCAGGAGTGTTTGCTGGTATATCATGACATCAAAAGCTCAAGGCATTGTGAAGGGATGAATAGGGATGCTAGAAGGAGGGTTAGGAATGGTGGTTGATTGGCTGTGACGATGACAGGGGAAGGTTTAACTGACATGGGCTCTTCACTGGTGTAAAAGCTTGTAGGGTCAGCTTCAACTGAATGCCACATAACAGCTGTCACTCTGTATGTCTAGCTGACTTGTTTCCTTCAGACTAAACTAAACAGCCTCTATTTTGTACTTCTCCTTCTAAGCAGCAAAAAACCATATGTGTTAACTTTCAGATTTATCTCTTGCAGTAGGGACAGTTTCAGTGCAGTCTCGGTTCTCAGGCAGTGCTTTCCATCCCACCCATAGTTCCTGCACCAGACAAAGAATCAGCTATGATCCTGTGGGCTCCCCATGCTTAAGACTGCACTGAGGCCAGGCAAAATGTGAGTCTTTCCAACCTTGCAAGCTGTGGGATATCCTTAGTATGCTCGAGCTTACTAAGCTGCACATGCATCCCAACAGCTGTATTCCTCTGGTGCCTAAATAAGGATTTTAGACAGGTGAATTGCAGGTGACAGCCTAGATAGAAGGCATTTATATGTGTGTTTTTCAGGAATGTCTTTTATATAATCTTGTTTGATAGGCTGATAGACTGACTTTTATTACTGCAAATTGTTTTTGCAGTGTTTTGTTTCAGCTGTTCTGTCTCACCTAGAGGTATTTTCATCTGGATCAGGAGAGATGGGAACTCTGTGTGAAACAGTCTGTGAGAAACATGAAAACACTCTGATCCAAACTTGGATGTGGATTTTCACTATTCCAAAAAGCAAATCTACTTTCAACCTGGTGCTATTGCTCTGTCCTTGAAAAAGATGGGAGCAGCTAGATGCAGAACGCAGATCTGTAGGAAGGTTTTCAGTATCCTGCTGTGTGATGGCCTATACCTTAAATTTCATTTCAGGTCACTTTCTATCACTGGGTATTTTATTTCTCATCAGTCCTATGAGTCCTACTTTACCATACAATTGTTTAATGCCTCTGAAAGCTCCTGCCAACAGTTTGCCATCTGTTTAAAACTAAAACCATTTAGTTTCTCTTGATGTGAGACAAAACCATCTGATATGCAAATACTAACAGTAGGTGGCCAACTTATCTCTATTTAATGTAAATGAAAACTCACAAACAGTATGCTGGGGCTTCAGTACTGTTCTCCATCCATAGGACCCTTCCAGAGAGTCTTGTTTAAAGTTAAGTACAGGCAGCTCCTAGATGTATGGGACTACATCTTCTCTCTATCTCAAGAGACTTTTCTTTCATCGTCACACTTGTTCATTGAAAGTATGTGAGAAACTGCATGAAACCCTTGCTGCCATTTCAAAGGAAATAAGTACTGTTCATTATGGAGAACGTATTGAACTGATATGTTGTATGTGAGAGTGCATTACAACTTTCACAAGCTTATAGAGCACTTTGTTGATGAGGGAGAAAGATGACCTTGCAGCTAAAGTGTCAGACTACTTTTGCTGGCAATTGCCAGGAATTCCTTGCTGTTGTTTTTTATGTGACCTGCAAAAAATCCCTCAAATCCAAGAACTTTTGCAAGTGAAATAGTTTGAATAGTTCAGCAATTAAGTTCTGAATGATTCCTAGTTTCCTTAATTTGTGTCTTGAAAATATTTGTCTTCATTCTCTTGGAAGAGATGATGTGAATGGAGAGGAAAATGACTGCTCACTGTGTTGATTAAAGAGGAATAAGGGCTGTCAAATGAAACTAGCAGGAAGTAGAATGATAGCAAACAAATAAAGGTTCTTCAGAGACCTGTACCAGACAAAGCTGCATTGGACACGATAAGTTTAACAGATCCAGGTTAAGACAGGAGAAGCTACTGAAAAGAAGTATACCGTGAAGGTTTCTAAGGCATAAAAATAGTGTCCAGCTGAGGAAATCAGAGGTTGGAGAATATACGAGGGAAACATCATTGTATGTTTGACTTGCTCTTACATTCCTTCACAGAATATCTCTTGGCTATTCTCAGTCAGAACCCAGAGGCATCTGATCAGAGCAAGTGCAGGTTAGCAGGCCAAAATGGGGGCTGAGGCACCAAATTGACCGTGCTTGTCGGTAGGCTCTGAACATCTCTGTTGGGTATGACATGGAGGGCAGATGTTAACCCTGCTCCTGCAGGACTTTGCTGTAGCTGAGATACTATCCGGAGAAAGAAAATTTTCCATCTGATAAACTGATAGTGACTGCCATGTGACAAAACTCTTCTCGAAATCTTTGGCTGTAAGTGGCTTCAGCTTTCAAAAGTTCCTTTTATTACTATAGGTCATTTTCTCAAATTAAAGGTCTAAAATGGAGGCAACAGAGAATTACTTTATATCAAAAATACACATTTCAGTAGAGATGAATCAACGTGAAGCAACAAAGAAATCAATAACGATGCATCATAAAAGCTGGAATCCATAGGAACACAGTTTCCTGGTGGTGTTGGATTTTAGCTTAAATAGTGACTCACTATTTGAAGCACTGAAGGAAGAAACCTCTACAGCAGGTCCCAAATTAATAAATTTTGCTTGGCCTGTTAGGCTCGGGTCCCTGTGGGCATGACTGGAACAAGAGGCAGGAGTAAAGATGAAGGTGAGGAGAGTTCAGAAGAAGTGAGGGCAAGTTGGGAGGCAGAGAGATGGAAGGTAAGGAGGCAAGGGGAGACATGAGGCTTAGGCTAAAATGGCTTGAAACAACAACTTTACCAATTTACAGAGAAACATAAGAGTCCCCGAAACTTTGCCGGTAAAGATAGAGATGTCTTGGAAAAGTATCTGTAAAAGGAAGGAGGCAGATCAGTTTGTAGCGTGTTGCAGTGTGATAACATAAGCAGGGCATGGTCTTCAGGCTCTGATCACTTGGTGATCAACTCAGATTCATGGCTTTCCAAAGTACTGCCCTCTGCGTTTCTGCTGTATTTTTTAAAGTAATCTAATGACATAGGGAAATATTTTTCACATGCTATTATTAGGGCATATAGGATAGTGCGTCTCTGTTCTTCTCGATGACATGTCTTTAATTGCTCTCAGGATCCTGCCTAGTTATTGTTGTCTATAATCCCACCCAATCACAATGGTTACATTTTAATTTTCTTCTTTCATTCATGAAATACTAATTATTTTAGTTGGTTGAAAGACAAACAACATAGGTACAAATTGTATTTCTTCCAAGTTGCATTTGGAATATTAGCTCCTAGCCTGCAGCTTTTATCATTTCTGGTTTGTGAAATGTGAACTGGTGATAGAGAGAAGGGGGGAGAAACAAAGGGAAATCAAAGCCTTGTTTGATCAATATTGGAGCATGTATCAATTCCAAATCAAATGCTTCTGGGGGCTTCCAAAAAAAAAGGTTCAAAAGAAAAAAAGATTTTAATGAGAGTTACATTTCCACTTGCATTCAAAAGAATAATTAATAATAATTAACAGCACAAAGGAGGGGATTCTGAGGAGAGTATGCATCTTTGAAGGACAAAGTAATGGCATTCTATGTTGTGAATGATTTTATGAATTCATGCCTCGATCAGTGGACTTCAGAGAAGGCACTAAGAAATTGGTGTAAAATACTAGTATTTTTAAAAGTGGATTCTATGCACAAGTGTACACATGTTTCAAGAACAAGATTTTTCTCCTGACACCTTCAGGTGACTTCAGAGCACTTGGTGCATTCCTTGCATAGAGATCATGCATTAAACTAATGTCAGTATCAAGTTGCTCAATTTTAAATGTAAAAATACACTGGAGGAAAATGAAAGTGTGTGTGCAGGGTAGTGAAACCCCCCACTTTTAATATGGAATGTGTCTTGTTTCATTAGAAGTAGAATTGTCACTCGTGAAAAATGAGAGTCAATGAGGACTAGTTAAGAAGTAGTGGCTGCATCCCTTGTTTTTTATTTCCAGAATAGGATATGGACTCTAAAATAAGGGACAAATGCTTGCCAAAGGAAAGTGGGTGACTTAAGATATTCATTTTAAAAATGGTTTAACTTAAAATTTTGGATATCACCCAGCTTTGTTAAAAATAAAAAGGGAACTTACATGTAACTGTGGACTTTGAAGTTCTTAAAGCTTTTCGATAAATAGTATTTTAGTCAAAGTAGTGATAACATTTTAATTTGCTGGATTTCCCTTTTGGGAAGAGGACATATATCTCCTTCTAACTAGAAAAGAACAGACTTTTGGTTGTCTGCAAATAGAGTTTCGTCTGTTGTCTGTTCACTCAGTTCATTCCAGGTGAAGATCAGGTCTAGTGATGGTTTTATTTATGACCAGCACCAAACTTGGAGGTCAGTCTGTTTTCATTTTGGAGAGCAGAGAGTGAGGAAGTGTTTATGAACTGATTTTCTATTTACTATGTTAGATTGCAACCGAATCAGCTGTTTTAATGTTACACTGTCCCCAGGTTTTGTGCTGTTCAGGACTGTGGATCAAACTGAAGTGCTCAACAATACACATATACAAAATGAAAGCCCCAAAACTGGTATTGACATGAGCTGCATTTGATATCCATATCAAAGCATGAAAGGAGTGTAATCTTATTCTCCTTTATTTTCTTCATGCTGGTTGTGTGATTCCCCTTTCCCTTCAATTAAAATTTCTTATTCCGTTTAATTTTTTTTTTTCCAGATAGATGAATCAACAGCTCATTATCAGGGACTCTTTCAATACACCAAGCCTCAATAATCGCTTAAAATTCCTACTGTGCCCATGAAAAGATTGTTCGTCTTTAATGTTGCACATTACCTCACGAACTGGCCACCATATTCTCACCTTCTACTTATGTTTCTAATATTGTTCCTTTTTGTGTCCAACCTGTCATAAACAATACAAAATATGATTTTGTTTCAAGTATTGGCTTATATTCTAAAAAATAAATATGCTGAACTGTACTGTGAAGTTTACTGATTTCACACACTGAGGGCATTTGATGCAGAATTCGTTATCAGACTCATACAACTATTCCTCCCTCACTAATGTTAAGATCATACTGAGAGCTACATGGTTTTGAGCATGAGCAAAAAAAAAAAAAAAAGAGGTATGAAATGTAAGGCTGTGAGCCTTAGTTGTGCTTTCTTGTTCATATTCAATCATGACACAAGCTGTATTTTTCAGAAACAGAGAAGCACTGTGGATGTGCTGGATATTCTACCCTTAGCAAAATCAGATCACTTCTTAAAGATTACCAATTGGTACCTAAGAGGAGAATTGCAAGTAGTCTTTCAAATTATCAGAAAAAAAATTGGAATGTAGAAGGCTTCTCCTGGCTAGGATAAAAGCCCGCCTTAGTCATGATGGATGTTTATTTTTATGCGTATGGTTATGTTTAATCATATGTTTACTGTGAAAAGTAAACCTCCAAATAGTTCTGGGTGAATTATGATCCCATTAAGAAAGAAAAGCTCTCCTTGTGATTACTGTAGTTAAAAAGAAAAAAAAAAGAAAGAAAAAAAATGTGTGTGTTTAGATTTGTGCTCTAGGAAGAAGCACTTTTCTGAAGAAAGACATTCACTGATATATTGAATGTTAAAAATAATATGTGCCATCTTAATTTTCAAAATGTCTGTGAGAGCATCAGAGTGATGATATGGGCGGGAAGGGGTAGCTATTCTGATCAGATGAAGACTCAGTTTTCTGATCACACCACAATTTAATTAACTGCTACAGTTGTACAGTTGATAAGCTGTTATTCAAAGTAGTTATCTGGCATCTGAGCCAGATGCTGTTTTTTTCTTTTTTTTTTTTTCTTCTTCTCTACGTGCCCTGGTAGTTTCAGTGTAGCTTTAAAATTCACCATTCTCCTTGAAATAAGAAAACTACAACAGTTGCTAGCATTGGTTTGAGAACTGCTGGTGGCTCTGGAAACAAGCCTGCAGTGCATATATCAACAGGCCTGGCTGTTTCAGGAGATGTACCCTGGGGAATAGAGGGTAATTACTGTTCGTAACAGCTTAGTGTGGGTTGCTACAGAAAAGATGTAGCCCAAACTCCTCTTGGAGGTTCACAGCAGAACAACTAGAAGTGATGCTTATATGATGCAGCATGGGGATAATATGGCTAGATTTAACAAAAATGTCCTCAAAGTAAGGGCAACTGTGAACTGGAACAGGCTGTGGAATTTTCATCCTTGGAGAGTTTCAAAACTTGTCTGGAAAAGACCCAGAGCAAATTCATCTAATGGAGCCCTGCTTGGTGCAAGTGTTTGAACTCAGGGCACCAGTTATTCTGTGATGGTGATAATAAAATCAGGCAAGTAAATGCAGAAGAATTAATTGCAGGAATATGAATTGATGCAGCAAAAACGTGGCAATGAATGGATTCCTGTGAAGATGTTGCACTGATGGGCACAGACTTCATTGTTGAAGTTCACTGTAAGTTCTCTGAAATTATTGGAATGAACTTCAGGAAGATTTTGGGCTCATGAAATTGTGCAGTATGAGTCAGGTGGGGTTCTCTGAGGTTCTTAAATTATTTCTAAAATTTGGATGAAGAAGTCCCTTTGCATATGGAGCACTCTTGAATGTATTTGAATATATTTGAGACTCATTATTCATGCAGGCAACAGTCTTTCTAATCATCTTGGCTTTCCAGTACAATTTTCCAGCAAAAAGTATTTCTTGTGGGAACATTTATCCCATCATTTGCTACTCTAAGATAGCTATATTAGGTTGGGTGATTTTTTTTCCTAAATATCTTCTTTTTTTCCTTTCTCCTTTTTTTTTTCTTCTTCTTCTCCTTTTTTTTTTTTTTTTTTTTTTTTTAGAATATATATATATATATATAAATAAATATATATATATATTTTTTTTTCTTTTTAACACATGATTCCCTAAAAAATATGTCTCTGGAAAATCTGAGCTTGCAACTGTATCTCCTTCTGTATCATTTGTTATCTTCCTTGCCATTAGTCAAAGGCCAACTTTTTTCATCTGAGGGGCAAAATCTTTTGGACCTATGTTGTAAACTGAGCCCTTTGGAAAATTCTGACATTTGAGCACCAGTTTTGCCCTCTGTATCTCTGTGAAGGATTTGAGACTTTACAGAATTTAAGATTGTTCAGAAAGTCTTGATCTAGTTGCTATCTTCTGCATTATGATATTTAGAATGTAGATCCAGACAATCCAGATAATGTGGATACCTTAAGTTCTCTAGGCCTGTGTTTGTGGGAGCCTAGTTTACTGTCAGGTTACTGTACTGCTAAAGCAGTGTATAACTTACTTTATAATTCAGAACAATAACTTACAGTAAAAAAGCAAATTTTACTTCACAGTTTGCTGACTTCAGTTCTCTAAGTTGAATTCTGATCACACACAACTAGAAGTGGTCTTCAGGATGAGTCCGGAGCAAATATCTGAGTGTAGAGCTCTCAGAGTTCTTTCATAGGATGATTCTGAGATTCTTTAAAAAATGGCCAAAATCTGATTGAACTCATGTAAGTTTTACAGCTAGCTTTAGGAGGCTGAGCAATGGTAGGAAATTATTTAAAGAATCTGACTCAAAAAAGTTATATTTTGGGACCAACAATTACTAGTGGATTAAAGCAGAAAATAATTAGGTATATATTCAAATCTAGAGAAATATAGTTTTTCTTTGACCTCGTTCACATGCCTTTTGATCTACTTCTCAGTTGTAGATAAAATCTATACAGTTGTCCATGAAAAGTAGAGTTTTAAATAAATGTGTTTGGCTTGGTAACTGTCCCAACATGAGGATAATTAATCATTATTTCATCATCCAGTTGGGGAAACAAAAACTGAACTATGTTACTGTGGTAACTTCTCTCACTAACTACACATTCGGGAATATCGTATTTTGAAAAAGACTCTTTAAATCATTTGTGGCACAAACAATGCTCTTCTTTCCTGTTTAAAAAAGGAAAGCCCTTAATTTTAATGTAAATAAGCCAACTGAAAAGCCAGTATTACTCTTTTAAAGTATACTCTACATCCCATCTGGTAGTCTGGACATAATTAATTACAAGTGGAATGTAAAGAAATGGCATGCCAAAAGCTTTAATGTGATTCCGAATCATGCCTTATGCCAATGTCACTCCCTGCCAGTGTGAACTGACATATCCTGTAGATGGGATTTGATGTATTCTGGCACCTAGAAGAAACTGTCAGTAGATTTTGGAGATTAAAATGGGAGAACAGGTGCACAACTCCTAATGGAATTTACCAACTCCAAGATAACACTTGCTAAGGGTTGTTTGACAACAAAAATAAGTGTGTTCCAGGAGACAATGGTAGCATTAGCTGGTAAGGAAACCAAAAATTTAAATTCCAGGCACCCCCCTGAAGTTATTTATCTGTGATCGACTTTCTTCCTTTTTTCCTTTTTCTCATTACAGTCCTTCCCTCTAACCACTTTTTCTGATTTTCCCTGACCTTAACACAGCAGAGCTGAGAAGGACCACTTTGAAGTATGTAGAAACCTTACTGACTTTGAGAAGAGTCAGGTTCTTTACCAAGCCTGTTATCTAGAAGCTGTAGTCATGATCTCAGGCATGCATATACGCTATTGAGCCTGATAATCTGCTCATTTGAGTGGACAGGTAGCAGAGAGTACTGGAGCCACTTAAAGTCAGGCTCAGAGCCAAGATTCCTCTGGAGCCTGAAGTCAGTCAGGGAGGCAGTTCAGGATCCAATTCCAACATCCTTCCTTAAAATGGAATTGCTGTAACTGGAGGGGAAGCCACGTGAGTAGTCAGGAAGACCCTTCTCTCCCCTCTTAAAATAGCTTGAGGTCCTAGAAGAACCCTAGCATTACCTGCTGTAAGGTCATGCTGAGCCCGGACTGAGCTTAGAATGCATACAAGTATAACATAGACACAAGGAATATTTGTCTAGCAAGCCAAAAAGCCAATCTTTTTCAGATTTGCCAGCAACAATTACTAAATCCCATCAAATTTTCTGGATGTGTCAGCTCCTGAGGAACTGGAAGGACAGTCCTCTCTGTGGAGGTGGCTCTAGAGAAATAGTGCATTGTCCTCTGTTCTTATCACTGCCGCAAACAGTAAGCCAGTACTGATGAAAATATTCACCTACTTCTGAAGGGCTACAATAAAAGTCCAGTTTTCCCTAGCACTAGATGACCTTTTGTCTTCTCTACTTTAGGCTCCAGATCAGAAAGCTTTTCCTAGTCAAAAAAGCATTTATTTTTAATGTCTCAGGGCTTTCTGAATACATGTGCTAGTGTAGTAAAATTACATAAGAAGAGATAGTTACATGGAAACAGGCCTTTTATATTTCATCTCAGATCAAGTTGTTGTAAGGAAGCATCAGCTGGCATGAACTCTTCCAATGACAACTTCTTCTTCAGTTTTATGTTTCATCCCTGGCAGTGTGGACAGGTGTGTCCTTAAGTTTGGACATTTGTGAGGCCCGTGCTTTTGGCAGTTGTCAAATCTTAGACAGCTCATTTCACCTCTCAGCTTTGAACATGACCTATGGAGGGCATTCTTTATGTGTTTTTTTAATGCCTTAGGGAATGCAGCCTTGACCTCAGGCGAGTTTTGACTTCCACATCTAGACAGTGTGTTACAGCTGTTCTAATAGGATCAGTTGTCTGGTGTCTTTTAAAGTCAAGCAGATTTTCTCAATCTAGTGCAGCACCTGTATTATTTTCTCTTGAAACGGCGTAGGCTTCTGAGTGCAGAACAATATCTGTTCCATTGATTTCAGTATGATGGTCAGTTATTTGGAGTGCTATTTTTTAAGATAAATAGAATAAGAGCTTTGCTACCTGAATTCAAGTATCTAATTTGACAAACATTCTGTTGTGTTACCTCTGTCATGAATGTGAAATAGCATGAGCTATACCTTAATTACTATTTTATTTCTGCTTTGTGGTACACATGCCTTTGACTTGAATTGTTGAGCAGTTTCTACAGTAGGATGTGATTCTGCTTTAAATCTATGAGTCCTTCAGAAAATGATATACACTGGCATTATAGGGAAGTTGGATACTCTAAAGGCAGTAAAGTCTTGATTTAGGTTAGAACTGCATAAATAATGTTGCCTTGATAGGTTGCTGAAGAACAGCTAATAAAAACAATAAATTGTTCTTCTAATTCTGTTCAAAATACTAGTCCTGTCATATATCCCTAATCCAACTACTTTAACAACAGTTAGGAGCTGAATTAGGAATTTATGAGAGGAGCTTGTGGTAAAGGCTGACAGAGGAGTATGGGTACAGCTTTTTGTCTCCATTGCCTTGCTGCAAGGAACGCAGCTGCCTTCTTCCCAGTCTTGATGACTACCATTCTGAGTCTTTTGGTACAGCCACCCCCAGCCCGACTCTTTGCAAAGGCACTTGTCAAAAGGGAGGGTTTTAGGGAAGTCATGCATTACAACAATCAGGATGTGTCTGGTTCTATGCTGAGCTCCAGTATTAATCTTTTCTGTGTGACCTTCAGGAAGCCACTTGACCTTCATAGAATCATAGAATGGCTGAGGTTGGAAGGGACCTTAAAGCCTACACAACTCCAACTCCAGAGAAAGAAGGAGGCTAGCATGACTGACTTTGATACTGCCTCGAGATGACATTTTTAGAGATTTTTTTTTTCTGCAGCAATATATATCATAAATATATGAATGTATCTTACTTCAGCATCTGAGCAGTGTGTTCAAAATTTATGATTTTTTTTTTTTTTTCCCCCAAAAGCAGTTCCTTCTAAGCACATATGGAAAAAAAAAAATAATTTCTGGCCATTTTCTGAAGTACATGGAAATGCATTCTTTTGAAAATCTTTTCTTTAGTCCTAAGAGAATCACTCAGCCTGTAACAGAGCTACCCACACAACAAACAACACTAAATTAACCATTTGGTAATTTGAAGCAATGAGTGACAGAGAATACCATGACTTCTCAGGTTTGATAAAGAATTTGTTTTCAATTTAAATTGCATCTCTGCTTATGATGTCCTTTCTCCACCCACACTGCAGAACTGATACTTTGCCTGCAAATCCATCTATCCCTGGTGCTGCTCATTACCACCTGCATTCACCATGCTCTCAGTGAACAAGTGCTGAATACCCTGAACATAAGCAATGTGTCTGCATTCCTATGTGTTGATAAATTTCTCTGTTATGCTGATGATGTGTTATCTTCCTAGCCACTGTGGCAAGGCATGTGATTTTGTATGCTGTGTCTATAATACCAGCCTGTTCCCACAAGGATCAATGACAGCCAGAAACAGGGAATGTGTTTGCATTAAATCAGAGCATGCTGGAGTTAAAGTCTGTCACTTCATGTGGCTCTGGTTCTTGGTGTTCCCTACTTGAGTGTCTCTTTGAAAAATGATTGCTTTGGCATGTGGTAATGCAGGAGATGTTGCACTGTGGTACTTCAAAGAAGGGATTCAAGTTCTGCCCGTTTATAGCATATGGCAGCTTCCTGCAGGTCATAAAAAGTTTTTTGCAATGATGCACATTGCCCTCAAAACACATATTGTCTGTGATGTTTGCATTGCAGTTCTAATCTGTGAGGAATATTTGTCTGATATCTTTTTGGAAACTAGAGAGGCAGAGATCAAGCAAGTAAGAACACACAAGGAAAGGATGAAGCCTAGTTTGAGCCCTTGCTCCAGAAACCGTGTTTACACTTTGTGTGAAAGTCTCTGGATTAAATGCAAGAGCAGGAACAGGAGCCTTTAGTTTGATGACTAAAAGCCTCTAGACTTTGGATGTGGCTCTGGGGCCTGTCCAGATCATTGGGTCTGAAGCACCATTGCCATGTGGAAAGCTTCACTCCTGCCTATGGGCCAAAACCACAACGATTCAGGCACCAAGGGATCAGGTGATAGCTATGTGAAGATTTCACGTCTACTATCGCACAGTGTTCCATTTTTATTTTTTTAACATAGGTATGACTCTTGATTCTTAGGCATTTTTTTTAAACTCTGGAAAGTTTGCTCTTTGTTGTTTCAGGCAGTTAGGCTGTGTTATAGGCAGACGTCTTACATGCTCTGATGTGATTAGTTGTACTGCTGAGCCTGAGGTTTGTAAGCTCTTTATCAGATTGCCTATGATTTGGTACTGGAAAGTGATATGTTATATTGCAGTGGGCTGTGAAATCTGAAATGAGCGTGAGAGCTACCACAGTGACTGAAAGCTTGTGAAACATGAAATATCTTATGACTTCAACTTTAAACAAATTCTTTCGAAAGAAATTATACGCTATAAGTTGATCAGATTTGTGATATCTGATTAAGTTTTGTTGACGTCAGTCATGGGACAGTGTGCTCCCCTCGTCTCAGTCCTCACTATTTTCTTGGCTTCTCTCAGATCTGTAGGCTTGCACTGAGACAAATGTATTCAGTTGGCTGCTTCCAATCAGAGCATGAGCATGTTTATCTCTGTATTAACACAGGGTGTCATGTTAATCTTCAAGTAGTTTTTCCTCAGATGGTGATAGCTTCAAATCAGATTATTGTATAAAAATGTACTACTTTGAAATGCTTCTTTAGATGTTTTATGTTAATTCCATTATAATAGGCCACAATCAGGCAATTGTGATGGTAGTAATTTTCATTGCTTTTATAGAAATTTAAGATAGCTTGGCGTGTGCCCAGAAAATGCTTCTTCAAACACAAACAGCCATCAGCTCTTGTTGGTAACCATAAATGTTCTACAACCTTCTAAAAGGTGTAACAGAGCAAAATTACTGTAGATTTGGGGGTGTGGAGAGATGCTTTTTAACATATGCAACATTTTTTAATGATATATTGAAACAGGGATCTAAAGGGAACACGTTCAGTTATGCTGTTAGAGCATTAGAAAACTGAAATAACTCGTAAGGTATCTGCTAAGACTGAAATAACGTCAATGGATTGTAAAAAGCCTTCAATACCACACTAGCAGGGGAGATAATTCAACATATTGCATTGGTACAGAACACTTTAATGAGACAATGAATAAATTTTGTAGAAAATAACAGTGTAGAGAATAGTACTGTCAGCCTAGGCTCTGACATTTCCTAGTTGAAATTCCCACTGATTTAATATCAGTTAACATCTTCAACTGCAGCTCCTACAGGAGCAGCAATAGGAAAGCGCATTTGTGCTGACGTCACTTTACATCCAGGGCTTGTATGTCTAGCTGCTGCATCCATCTGGCTGCCCAGCTGAATAACCACGTGCAGAACATCTGTCTTATTTCAAAGCCAGCAGAGAGATAGGCGTCTATTCAGTGGTCACATGCATCCTCCAGTGAGGATGCTGACCTAACCTGCAGGCAATGTATCAGAGCTTTGGAAGCAGTGGTGTAGTTGTATGAGTTTCATAGCTGCAGGTGGTCTACTGCTTCACTGATGGTACTACTCAATAGAACTGCATTTGGGAAGGCAGCTAAATTGCTTCCAGACCCAAGGCCATTCATAACGGGTTGACTTGGATGGCTTCACTTTGTCCTCCCTCAGTCTTCCCTGTTCTGGCCTAAGCCTGACTCTCAATTCACTGATAACTAATTTATTTAGATGCTGATGCTACTGCTGTATTGATGACAACTGGTCTTGTGTCCCACAGTACAAGTGGCATGAGGAAGCACTGACTCACCATACCTTAAGATGCCTAAAGGTGGGGAGATCTGAGCATAGCATCCCTCTTTTTGATACAGGGAGGAGGATGGCAGGAGATGGAGTGGATACAAAATGCTGCTATTAGAAAGTCATCATATTAGCAAGTCAAGTACGGGGACAGAGAGCTACTGGTGATGATGGAGAAGATGCAGGTCTGGAGTAGGAGAAGAAGGAGATGTGTGATTTGGTCCAGATGATGATATGACATATCTATTGTTCTTTAGACCAACGAATATGAGTTTTTCATATATATTATCGGTGAAGTGGAGAGATGAAATAATGAAAAAGATGGATAAATTCCTTCATTGTACTGTAATTTCATGATCTTCTGCCTGAATCTGGGCTTTGTTGCTGCAGTCAGGAACATCAGTTATATAGACAATTTCCATCACTTATGGCATCCATGACAAAATAGGAATTTGTGTTCAGGACCTTTTCTTTATATTCTTTATTCTCATGATCAGAGGAGAACACTTGGCCAGTCTTTTTGCTTGTGCAGATTGGGAACGCTTTCAGCATCCTGCAGATAAAAATAGCCGTTGTCATACTTATTGCTAGCTTTCATGCCTACAGTCTGTAAGTATGCTTGTTTCTAACTCTGATAGTATAAGGGAATAAATGCAATCTGCATGTGTAAACGCTGATGGGATACTGGTTGGTGCTTAGGGATGTGGCCAAAACAGTAAAGCTGTTATTTAATATTACCTTACAAAACAGAAAGAACCAGAGGCTGCTTTCTGTCTTCTGTCAGTCTGAACACACGAGAGAGAGAGAGAGACCTCTACTTTCTTGCTCTCTGAAAACAAGCTTCTTGTGAAACCTTCAGGCAGTGGAAAGCCTAGGCTTTGAGAGAAAATTAGAGGGTGACAATTAAATCAATGACATGAGACTACAGCAGGTTAAAGAGGTAGTTTGCACTGCTGGAGCAGACAGACAGACCCAGCCCAAGAACAGAGACAGACTATTTAAGGGATGAAGCCCACACATCCTGCCTTTCTTTCTTCAGTTTTGGGGTCTAAGTTGCTTTTGGTTGTACTTTTTTTTCCCAGTGCTCTTAAAGAAGAATTATTGTGAGCTGACAAACTGATGCTTGTCCTGCTCAATCCCTCTTTTCTCAGGAGTAAAAATTCTCACTAGTGTAAGTGAGCAAATTCCTGTTTTTGAATTGCATGATACCATATACAAGGTAGAGTGACTAAAAATAAATAAAAAGTCATTATTGAAAATGTGTTTAAACCTGATTAAACTTTTTAAAGCTCTAGTCCTTTGAAGCATTTTCTCACAGGCACCTTCAGAGCCCATTGGAAATCTGCAGAATCTCATTGTCTGATACAATGCAAATAGTATTATGTGTAGCATCAGTAATACAGTGTTTTTCTAAGCACATAGAGAAATTGCACTTAAATAGAACTCAACTCTAAAGAAATTGATATATCAGATGGGATACGGCCTAGAGGAGGGCTTTTGAGTAGTTCCCTTCTATACTGCTGTGGCACTTGCTCACGTTTAACTTTGCCTGACAGTTTGCATTTTAAAGATTTCCTATACACAAGCAAAGACTATGTATGCACAGAACAGCATACCATAAAGGGGCTTTGTGGAATAAAGAAAAATGTTTATTGTCATTTTCTCTTTATGAATTATTGTTATTGCTAGATCCAACAGCACAACAGGTAGTAAAACTGTGGCAGTGTTTATATGAGAAAACCAAGGTTGTAAGAAAAAGTAGAAATGTATGGTTCAGTAACTGAGTCACTTTCAAAGCCTTAAAAATGATTCTCCTCTAATAACCTGAGGAGATCCAACATTTCTTCCAATTGTCTTAACTACAGAGTAAGGCTTTAATTTTTCCTTTTTAATTTCTCTTATTCTTAAATGGATACAAAACTGACATTGAAAAACATGAAGAAGAAAATGTTCTTCTCTGTAATAGCACCATCCTTGTTCCTATAATGTGGTGATGAAAATTTAGGAACTTCAAGAATTCTAATGAGCCAATTTGTGAATCTTTTATATGTAATTATGTCTTCTCAGAATTCATCTCTATATTTCCTCTCAAATTAGGGTGAAAATTCTATTTTTCCTGTGAAGCGATCTGAAAAGTGTTGTTTTAGTTCTTTATTTTTTCTCTTCTGAAGGTTTAAACACTTCATCAGTGTAAAATGTGTGAGGTTTTTTTTCTTGCCATTTTCTGAAAAAAATCCCTTAAAAGATATACTAGCAGCTCTACCTGTAATAGTGAACAGCTATTCATATAAAAAGTATCAATGGGTTTTTAATATAACTATCTTAGCTTAGATGTAGTTAATAGCCTGTCCCTCTGCAAAACAATTCCTTTCTTTTCACTCTTCCTCTCCGTGTAGCTCTTCCACTGTCTAAAGATGGTATAAGGGCTTCGAACTGCAAAAAGAGATGAGGTCTGATCTCCTGTGGTTCATGGAGAACACCCACCACCACCAAAACAGACCCCTGGAGCCAGATTCGAACTGTGCTCTGCTCTTCGAATGCTCTATATGAAAGCAGGAGAAGGAGATATTGAGGCAGAATCTGACTCCAAACAGAAGAAGAGCAACTCAACCAATTTTGACACGAAGAAATGTCTTCTTACATTTCTTAGAGGTCTTTTAGATGTCACAGCAGATTCAATTGTAATGTATGTTCCCATAGCAACTCCCGTGGTTCTTGGCTGGTTTTGTTTCCGCAGACATTTATTAACTTTTTAAGCTTAAATGCAATGGTAATGAAATATATAGTGTCCTTTAAGCCCAGCTAAAGGAGAGGGCACAAAAATAATAAAAGGAAGTTGAAAAAAGAGAAAGAACACAAACCAAGCAGTTTTAGGGATGTGCAGCTGAGATAAAAAGAGTCAGAGAGAGGTACTGTAACAGTGTGTCATAAAACATTGTAGGCCTCCCTCCAAGTATTTATTTTATGCTTAAAATTACCAGAGGTTATCCCAGGAGTACGATAAGTCACTGGTTATGGGAGTGCTGTTGGCTTTTGTTAAGTCTCCATTTTGTATAGAAACTGTAGTTTATAAACAACAGTTTTGCTTTTGGATTTTGTAGGTACAATAAGCTTGTTTAAACTGTTCTGCAAATAGCTTCCCATACACAGCCTTTCTGCACAAAATTCCCAGCTATGCTCATGCTTGACAGCCAGAGCAAGTACATGGGAAGAGATGACCACACCGGCTTCCATCAGAGACACAGCTCTGCATCTCTGCTTGAAAGTCCTCTCTACCCCTGGGTTGGAGAAAGAACTGTGAAATATCCCTTGGTTTCCTATTTTTAAGACAATTCTTCCTGTAAAAGTAGGAATAAGAAGGATGAGGGCTTTTTCTGGCTGTTGCCAACTGTAGCATAAGGAATATACATCTTGTGGCTGACGCTGTATTATTGTAGCACATGATGCAGTGGATAAGATACAGCAGAACAGTTCATATGAGTATGCAGTCTCTTTCTTTGAGGGCTAAGAATATGAGACACTGAAAGATGAGAGCACACGCAGGTCCATAAGAACTGTGTTGGATTTACTTCCTCTGTCATTAGGTAAAGTTGTCAATACAAAGTTAATACAGTTTAATGAGACACATGGGAGGCAAGGATAACCACATTCTTACAGTCATTCTTAGCTGTAAGTTAAAATCATGTGTGAAAGTTTAATGAGAATTATCATGGTCCACAGCATTTCATGCAAATTGTGCATTGAGGAAAGTTTTCCCCAGCTGATAAACTCCCACCGGGAAGAATTTGCTATATCCTAACAGCATATCACTGTCTAAAGTACAGATTTTCCCTAGTGTATTTCATCGCTCCAACTGAAACCAGCACTTCTGTGGCAAGCTCCAGCATAATCTTATTACTTACAGGAGATAGGGCCAGTTTCCTTGTTGGCATGAACTTGCTTTTTCAGATGCGGACAACACTTGAACAGCTTTGTTTAATGCTTCATCACCACACTGAACTTATGACTGAAGGAGAATGGTTATTTGAATGTCATAGTGTGTTTGGGCTCAACCACTTTCTAGAGCTAAGCTATTTAGTTAACACTTGCAATGTCTTCCAGTTCTCTCAGTTTTCCCTCTGTCATCCTCTGGTGGGCATCTCTTAACTGTACACTTGCATGTATGCTAGTGAGGACAAGGTCAATGGTAAGTTTCTTGCACTTGGAAGTAAAAATACTAAGAGTTTTGTGAATCTGAAAACTTAACTTTTTGTATTTGTTTAATAATATTCTTTTCTTTTCTATACTTTAAGCACTTGTCACTGTCCATCCAGTTGCAGGGTAGCAGGATGTTGTAACTATGCCAGAATGTTTTACTGAAGTGTAAAAAAAAAAGAAGTGAGTTATTGATACCTATAAATTGTACCCCATGGTCCCAAAGCTAGCAAGCAGTATGAACTTCATTAAAATTGGTATAGAATATAAAAAATAAATAAACCCTTATCTTAAAGCAGCAGCCCTGGACTCCTTTGGGGCAGCCCAAATACCTGCTACCTTCTGCTGAGACCACCTTCCTACTAGCCCCTTAAACTCTTCTTAGTTCCTCATAATTACGGTTTTCAGGAGATAATGTATCAAACGTGTAGATGCATTAAATATTCACCTATATACTATACTGGGTAGAAATAGCATAAACTGGTCTGCTGATAATGTATTACAGATGACCTCTCTATGAGGCTTTCTAATAAAATAGGTCAGTGATCATTATACCATTTTGCGTTTTGTTTTTCAGTAGTATTCAAAAGGAGAAGCAGTCTTCTGTTGCAACTTAAGTTAAAGAATAACCGCCCTAGGGAGTTAGAAAAATTGTGAGTGGGGTTCTAAATCTTTGGGTTCTGTAATACTTGCATATGTGTTTATATATATGCTATATATATATATATTGAAATATATATATGGAATTGCTGAGTCCTCCTGTGTTTAGCAGTGTCACAGAGGAAATTACTGCCACAGAAGGTTGTACTATAAAGTAACATGGAAACACATATAAAGATATGAATATATTTCAGGGGAAAAAATAAAGCTTGAAACAATTCTATTTGTATTTAAGGTTTAAGAATAAGAGCTGAGAAACTTTGATTCCCCCCCTAAGGTTTCCAGACGTCACATCTGGATTTACTGGAACTCAGACTTTTATTCCCATTGTGTTTCAATCTCTATTAATGACATTCAGGCAAGTGGTATTGCCACATTGCTCACACTACTAAAAAGCAGTCATTTTATTTCAGTGGTTTTGTTCTGAACAAGCATCTATTTCAAGATGAGAAACAAGCTACCTCCACAACCTGGTGCCCAGCTCCTTGGGTTATACAGAGATAAGTGTGTATGACAAGGCCTCCAGATTTTTTCTAAGGCTTACATCAGGCTCTCAATATCCTATGAGTTGAAAGGTGCTTTAGAAAATCACTTCCCACCTCTTGGGACTGGCATTGAATCAAAAGGCCAGAGTCTTGGCACGCAGCTTGAAAGGTATTAGATAGGATGCACTATAGAGCAGAAAGTCATAGTGAAAAATTTGCCTTCAACTGATGGGAAAGCCCCCTAGAAACTCATCCACTTCTGTGCTCTTTGAGGCACTCATTTATTACCAGGTAAAATACCAAACCAATTCAGGGCACCTGGATCTAACCACAGCTGCCTTCCTCTTTTGAAACAAGTGTTTGAAATTACATTCTTAACAGAATGCTAAGGTAGATTCCTTGGATAATTCCTGAGTAAGAAATGCTCTTTTGGAAGGAAATCTCATCTGAAAGAGAGCTGTTTCTTAAGGCTCTCATCTGTTCTGCCATAGAATGGCTTGGGTTAGAAGAGACTCCAGGGATCATCAAGTTCCATCCTCTCTGCAACAGGCAGAGTTGCCAACTGCTAGATCAAGTGCTAGATCAGATTGCCCAGGGCCCCATTCAATCCGGCCTTGAACACCTCCAGGGGATGAGGCATCCTCAATCTCTCTGGGCAGCCTGTTCCAGCACCTCACTATTCTCAAAGTAAAAAAACTTTCCCCTGCCATCCAATCTAAATTCCCCTCCTTTAATTTCAAAACTTTCCCCTTTGTCCTATAACTATGTACCCTTGTAAAAAGTTGCTTTCCCTTCTCGTTTATTAACTCCCTGCAAATACTGGAAGGCTGCAATGAGGTCTCCCTGCAGACTTCTCTTTTCCAGTCTGAACAAGCCCTCTTCTTTCATCCTGTCTTCATAGGAGAGATGCTTCAGACCTCGGATCATTTTCATGACCCTCCTTTGGATTCTTTCCCACAGCTCCACATCTTTCCTATGTTGGGAGCCCTAGACTGACTTAGATGCAATACTTCAGCTGGGGCCACACAAGGGCAAAGTAGAGGGGGACAATCAACTCTCTTGCCCTGCTGGCTACCTCTCTTCCAATGTAACCCAGAATACCATTGTATTTCCAATCTGCAAATACAGTCTGCTGGATCAGGGGAAGTTTTTAACCAACCAGGACTCCTAAGTCCTTCTCAGTGGGGCTATTTTCAAGGAATTCTTCTCCCATTTTGTATACATATCTGGAATTATCTTGACCCAAGCACAAAACCTTGTACTTTGCTTATTGAACCTCATTTGTTTCACAAGGGCCCACCTTCTGAGTTTACTAAGATCCCTCTGCCTCTGGATGGCATCCCTTCCTTCTGCTGTAACAGCCTTGCTTCTCAGCTTGATGTCATCAACAAATTTGCTGAGGGTGCACTCACTTTCATGGTCTATTCCTTGATAGAGATGTTAAAGAGTACCAGATCCATGATAAACCCCTGAGTGACACTGCTTATTACTAGCCTCCACTTGGACATGGAGCCATTGACCACAACTCTCTGACTGAGATCTTCCAACTGATTTCTTATTCACTGAATATTCTATCTATATGTCAAATCCATATCTCTCTAACTAAGAAACAAGGATTTGGTGGGTGACCTTGTCTTCTGTATAATCTCCATCCTACTTTTAGCTTCCTGCTCCTTCTATCCCTCATAATGTCCCTCTGCTACCAGCCAAGGCAGGGAGTGCATATTGCACAGTCATCACGCACTTGGCCTGTTCTACTCAGTAGTCACTCTTGTGCTTTAGTTAACATTCACTACCATAAATTTATTTCTAGACTAAAGGTGGTTATACTGTAATTAGAATCTTTCTGTCAATAAGAGATGTATCCTCTAATGAGTAGGTAGGATACATGCACTGCTATGTTCCTTGCATAAATATGAGTATTCCTATCCTACCACAAAATAGGCCAATTAGTTTAGGTATTGATGGTTGTGTGTGTGTGTGTATGTGTGTGTGTGTGTGTCTGTTTTAACAATGAAGCATTCCTCCATGAAATCCTTCATTTTTTTTTTGCTAATTTTATTTATTACAAGCATCTTTCCTATGACTTGGCTATAAAATACTCAAAACTTTATCCTTTATTCTGTTCAGATATATTCTTGTTATATAATCTGACAGTGCCTTCCAGAGTCATACATGTGAGTGCTACTTCAGCAAATGACCAGTGCTTTGTGCCATAGTGGGGCAGGTGACAGCAGAACAGGTGATTTGCAACAAGGCTGTATAACCCAGGCTGAGATTTTCTGCTTGCAAGACTTATAAATGAATGTGTTCTGTGACATGTGCCCCATCCCTGGCAAGAGTAGCAGAGCAATAAGCTACCCTGACTCCTTTTCTTTGTAGAGTGAAGGTGACAATATGACAGAATGACATTATTTCAGCCATTGTTGTCCCCGAACAGCTTCATAAAGCCACTGGAGGGGTAGGTGAGGATTCTGTCTGCTAATGAAATAGATGCTTCTAACACTAGATCTTCCCTTAAAACGTCATCTTCAAGATGTTGAGTTTGTTACTGAGAAGGTTTTTACAGGCTAAATGTATATCAGCTTTGCATGGCTAAAAAAAAAATGATTTTAAAACTTTTGAGAAATCTTGTACAAACTAATTCCCAACACTGCATCCAGGCTGCCAGAATTTCATGTAAATATCCTTGGATGTTAGATCTTAAAACACTATTATATTTTCTGTGTGTGCGTCTATAAAATATTTACTAAAAGCTATTTCAGTTGTTCAAATGACATCTGTATTGTTGGATTTTGTTTCCACTTCACATTTGTTTGCTGTAGAAGTATGCAGGTGTTTAAAGATTTTTTGCCATGCCTATCAGCTGTTAGTGCTTCTGATGTAACATTTTAGACTGAATACGGATAGGTCTCAGGCATTTTTGTATGAAAATCTGGCTAAAAACATGTTGTTTCTAGCAGGTAGGAAATTCCTTTCTGAAGCACACTGTGATGTGATTAAAATGTCTTATTTACAGTTGCCTGGGAGGTCCCAGCAATGGCAGCTGAGACGAACAGATGACTAAGTGCTTAAGCAACTTCACAATGCCATGTAGACAGTGGAAATCAGTAGGGACACTCCTGGACATCTAGTCCTGACACAAGCACAGCTCGGAGGTCAGACCATGCAAAAAAATGTTTTGTACTTGGCATTATTCCTCAGTACTCAGTAATTTCATTTGTCTCTTCTAAGATTTAGGTGTGAAAACATTGAACTTCTTAAAACAGATGAGGGCTGTGCAGCAAAATGCCCTTCTAAAGCCTGCAGGAACCTGACCAACCAGCTCAGCCCACTTTGCACAAGGGTTTTAATTAAAGACAGAACTTTTTTCTGGAGTTGAACAATAGTATATAACACAGCTGGAATGTCATTTTCAGATGGATAGTGGTGGAGTTAGAGCAGAGGTCAACTGTTTGTCAGGGAGTTATTTTTTATCTTTATGGTGGCCACAAATATGCCACCTGAGATCTGTGTCTGGTTATTAGCTGTAGCAGCGCTGCCCTGTGTTCAGTCTAAATAGCCTAAATAGAGTGGATGGAGCATAGATGTTGTGACATGAATTCAAAGGCCCAAAGCCAATGCTAGGAGAAAAAAGGAGACTGCAGAGCCAACCAGAAGTTTGGTGTAGGTTCTTACATGGATCTAGCACTAATTGATTTGCCCAGAGGCTTACCAAAAGAATCCTTAAAAGTAAGCAATCTCAGCAGTCCTATGCCTTAATTATACAACCACCTCAGTAGTAAAATACAAATATTGCAAAGGAGGAGAGATCAAACAGCACCGCACACAAGCTTTTCCTGCCCCTCCAGAAGAAGGCTGTGACTAAAGCTCACTAAATAATTTATATTTAATTTCTTTGATAAATTTTGGCTGTTTTCCATTAGCAAAGTGTTCAAAACATGACAGTTTTCTCAGAAGTACTCAGAATTACTGACTGAATAGTTCTGTAAATAATCCTTAATCTTTAGGTTGTTCATGAACATTTCTTGCTAATCATAATGTCAGAAAGGAGAACAACTTAGACCGGACACCTATCATAGAGTATATTTCTGTGTCCCCACAGAATTCGTGAGATATTCTGAATTTTAAGTAAGATATTCCTATGCAAAATTCCAGCTTCATCTTTGGTAAGTATTCTGTGGTATTCACTATTCTGAAACTATGAATCCTGTAGATAAACCAATTTGCAAGTCGGAATAAATATCCCATTGGAAGGCCCACTTGTTTTGGTGTGTTATAGCTTTCAACTCATTCCCCTCTGTCCCTACTAGCCACAGTGAAGTTGGAGCCAGTCAGCAGATTTCATGCTGTTCAAAATAACAGGGCAAGAATCACAAGAACCCACTGACTCTACCACTTTTGCGTGAACTGTAACCTCCGTAAATGTCAAGCAAACTTAAATACAGCTAAAGATGTAAAGCTACTTCATCTGTTCCATGTGGTTTTGCTCCCTGTTCCTTGTTAATCCCCTCTCACTCAGTTTCATGCTACTCAGCATGTCCATGCTCTCTGGTTTTTTTTGTTACATTTTATACTAGAGCAGGTGACTTATGAACTGTACAAGTTACGTACTCCACTTAGTGTGCAGTTATGAGCCTCTGGACCGTAATACCTGCCTCAGAGAACTGGAAGGGGAAGCTGAAAGAATACTTAAGGGATGGATGATGCCATATGCCTGCTGTTGAAGGGTAGATTTGGAGTGATGGATTTTTTGTGAATTCTGTCATTTGACCTATTTCAGACATCCATCTTAGGCAAGCTAGATCCAGTGGGAGGGAGGAGGCAATGCCATCTCTCACTTGCTCCAGTTTCACCATTTATCTGTTTTTAAGCTGTTCTTGAAATTGAAACTGTCCTTCTAAAGTGCCCACAAGTTTTGCGATGCGTGAGGAATACTTCTGAACATTATGCTGTCTTTAAGTATAAGAATAATGAGTTTAGGCTTATATCAGAGTTGTTGTCTTTAACATTGTTGTTCTTTCCCCTGAAATTTTTAAGGTATCTGCCCCACACCTGAGTGATCTGGCTAACTATTAAAGTGTATGTGTTCTTTCAATCCTTTAGTTAAAACAGTTAACTGGGAGAAGGACAACTATGCTGGCTGTATTTTTGAGAGAGAAGGGAGCTGTGCTTATACACCACCTTTGTCATTTGGAGTGGAAAATTATGGTTGCTCTTTTGGCTATAAGGATCTCTTGTTTACAAGGCAAAAACGTTCTGGCTCCTTGCTTTAACTAAGAACAGAGAATGCTCTGTTGCAAAACTCTGCCTGTCCTTTTCGCTCAGCACAGGGCTGTGTTATGTTGCTTCCCTTGCTGACCTAATTATCTGGTTGTTTTGAACCATATCTAGCTTTGTGCACCACAACAAGTAAAAAAAAAAAAAGTGGATGACACCACAGGAAAAGGGACTAGGAGATCCCCAGGACAGGACACACCAAATCTGTAGCATCCTTTAATCTTACTCCTCATTCACGTTCATGCTTTCTGCATGGACTTCTATGGACTTGGGGAACTTTCCTTCCATGCTCTCACAGACAATAAATCTGGCTCTTTGCAAGATTTATAGATCTGTTTTACTTACCCAGTCCTTCTTTGCTAATTTGTGCTCTTTTGAAGTGGCTTAAATAAACTAAATTTAAAAGTTAGATCACTAACATGACTTAACTAAATTGTTAGGAATGATGCTTGATTTCTGCAAGGAGTCGTAACAAAATTCGATGTAGCAAGTGAGAAGTCTGAGGTTTCTAATAATGACATTAAATATTTTGCAGTGTGGTGTGGCTGTTGCCAGGGAATCATGTACACTGTTCATTTAGGTCACGTTAAAAATCAAGCTCATGTATAGAGTATATCCATCTTACTCTACAGCTTGGGCAAGCCACTGATCCTGAAATAAAGTTGAAAGCCATAATAGTAGAGCAGGTAGAAGTCTGTGTTGCTTATTTGTATGAGAATTTTGATCAAAAATAGGCCATTAGCAGTGTTGCTTCTTTCAGCTACTTTTTGCAAAAGAACTACAGTTTATTTGAATGCTATTTGTTTGCAACAGCATTCATAATAAAATCATTTCACCAACCATCTTTTTTGCAATTTCTGAATGTTTTTGCTTCAAAATAAATAGGAAGTGCTCATTTTATCTCAGCCCTTTATTCTCTTGCCGTTTTTTTTTTGTTTTTTTTTTTTTTTTTTCTGGAGAGAGGCAGTTAAAAAACAAGAAGTAGGTCGTACCCATCAAAACACAGTGAACCATATTTAAAAGAACTCTTTATAAATTAAAGCAGTCTGTGAAAAGATTCCAGCATTGGAAATCATCTTTGAACTGTTAATTTTCTCTATAAAATTTAATTGTGCTTTTTGACTAGCCTTTTCTGCAGTAGTGAGCATGTACAAGTATCTCTAAATAAGATAAATTTATGTTCTCAGTGTTTACCTGACTTAGAAATAGATCTTAAGTTATACTGTTCTACAGATTTCAATGCACATTGTCACAGTATGAAATTTTTCTGGGATTGCAGGCCTGGAGTTGCTAAATGAAGCATTTAATTAGTAAATGTTGCCTTTAACTTCATATACTATCTAAGAAATAGAAAAGAATTCCAGGAGAGAATTTTTCCTAATGTCACTGTAAATTACTGCAAGTGAATGATATCTAATCCCATCTGAAACCCTAGTTTCTGGAACCAGTGGCATAATTAGACTGCTTTTAATGCAGTTGGGCAATTTTACATGTCCTGTGATCCTGCATCAATCACGTTTCTCAGCAAATGCCCTCCAACAAGTTCAGCTAGGAAAATGGATAAGCTTACATTGACAAGACTAACAGGTCTAACTGGGATACTCATGTACTATGTATTTTGTAAAAAAAAAAAAAAATTCAGAAAATACCTCAAGTTTATTTATTCAGTTTCTTACTTATTTACTGTATATCTCTCTCTTTATGTGAATGCTTTCTGCATGTTTCATGGGTACCCTGTGTGTTTTTTTCCTCCACCATCAAATCCCTAAATGCATGTTTGCAAGTAAGTAGTGTCTCCTGTGGGTGTAAATAAGCAGAGCTTTTGTGACTGCCTTAAGAGGTAAATTGTGTCTCCCTCCTGTGCAGACCAGCAAAACTGCAATGAAGTGAATAGCTTGCCATTTCCTCTCTTTCCTAAGAGGGATAGGCAAAACGCTAGTTCCCTTTGTAACAATCTGTAAACACTGAAAATGATCACTTTTAATATATCAGTGCCCCTTTTATGGCTGCCTGTAGAAGGAGCTGAAACAGTCAATTCAGTGTCTTTCCAGCAATTTGCTTTGTGAAGAGAGAGTTGATAAGGACTTTCAATAAAGTAAACAAGATTGCCTTTCAGAAGACAACTGTCTTCCTCTTCCAATTTTCAGGTCAAAACATTTTCTACTATGAATTTTTATGAGGGTATCATGACCTTCCCGCGGGATTAATTCTTCATCTATCTGTGTTCCTTGCTAAGTCAGTAGGAATGAAAGGAGATAGGAGTCCCACTTCCACCTAGTTATGGCTTTCCATGGATTTAAAATGCCACTTCCAGAGTGGTGTAACCACAGCTTCAGGAGGATGTGGTGATGTGCATACCTAAGTCACTGCTATCTGTACCTTTGTGCTTTTCTGGGCAGGAACTGCAATCATCTCATAAAGTGAAACAAGTCTTGATCCCCTGCTTGTTCAGCTGAGGATGCAAAACCAATCCACTGTAACTCACTGTCCTGTTTCCTGGGAGTCTGCTGTTTGTCAGTGCTAATTGCAAAGATGGCAATGCTTGATTCATTGGGAGATAAAAGAAGCAGATGGCATGTTCTTTTATTAAAAGCCAACCCACTCCTTCTATTTGCTGTACCTCTTTGTGCCTTTGTTAGGATTTACATTTTAAATGATCAGGGATCTAATAAGCCAGCATGGCACCTCATTATTAAGGAGATATCTTCAGGTCTTTACCTAAAGAGAGTCATGGTGTTTTTTTTTTCACTTAATATCCCTCTATTTGAGAGCATGCTGTCTTGCTTTATCTCTGCTTGCTTCACAATTTCCATTTGTGTGAATGCAGCCTTCAACTTGGCAAAATGCAAACTCAAAACTTTCAGCTGACTCTAAACAATGTGTGGCTAGGAAGATGTGGATTTACAGAGCTCTGGCTTGCTCATTGGAAGTGTTTAATTAGCTGTTAACCAAATATCTCCTTTTGATGCATGGGACTAGGAAGGAGGGGGAAGGCAAACAAAGCTTTGTAGACTTACAGCTTATTCTGGAAATCAGTGAAAACACATTTGGTTCTGATCTTAAACAGGTGTAATAGTGTTATTTATGGCTCAGATGTGAGTTGCGGAGAGTGACAGGGAAGGCTAAGACTATAGAGCCTCTCTGCAAAGATCAGTTGCAGGGCAATAATTAAGGCATAATCAAAGCGTCGTCCTTCTGCTTTACTAATCGCTGTTCAGCTAGTAATGGCTTTACAGATTGAATAACAAGTTGGAACTAAGTTAGGCAACTGGGGGTCTTGATGGATGAAAAACTTAACATGAGCCAGCAGTGTGCCCTTGCGGCTCGGAAGGCAAATGGGATCCTGGGCTCCTTCAAAAGAGGGGTGGCCAGCAGGGACAGGGAGGTGATTGTTCCCCTCTACTCTGCTCTTGTGAGGCCCCATCTGGAGTACTGCGTCCAAGTGTGGAGCCCCCAGTACAAAAAAGACAGAGAGCTGTTGGAGAGGGTCCAGAGGAGGGCCACAAAGATGATTGGGGGACTGGAGCACTTCCCCTATGAGGAAAGGCTGAAGGAGCTGGGCTTGTTCAGCCTGGAGAAAAGAAGGCTGCGGGGTGACCTCACTGCAGCATTTCAATACCTAAAAGGAGCCTACAGAGGGGAGGGGAATCAACTCTTTGAAAGGTAGATAACTGCAGAAGGAGGGGAAATGGTTTCAAGTTGAGGGAGGGGAGATTTAGGTTGGATGTCAGGGGGAAATTCTTTACAGAGAGAGTGGTGAGGTACTGGAACAGGCTGCCCAGAGAGGTTGTGGATGCCCCGTCCCTGGAGGTGTTCAAGGCCAGATTGGATGGGGCCCTGGGCAGCCTGGTCTAGCATTAAATGAGGAGGTTGGTGGCCCTGCCTGTGGCAGGGGGGTTGGAGATTCATGATCCTTGAGGTCCCTTCCAACACTGGCAATTCTGTGATTCTGGGAAGCATAACATCTCATTCATAGTAATATCCAGCAAAGATCTGTGGTTGTTCCAGCCACTGATTCAGTTATTTATTTGCCTAATTTTTTTGTTCTCTCTGTAAATCCCAGTTACACCCTTCCCTTGAGCATTTGCCTCCATCCTTGCAGGCATTCACAGGGCTAACCTGTACCTCCTGTTCTTCATATTAACTTCTGAGAGGAAAAGGTAAAGGTAAAGGTGTTAAGAAAGGAAAACAAAAAGAAACAAACAACAACAAAAAAACAACACTGGAGAGAAAATTGTAAGAGAATATATATAAAAAGACATATATGTGTGTATATGTACATACACATTTATATTCAAAAATAACTGCGAAGTACCACTAACATCCAGTACCTCTATGTGATGGAGCTATATCCACTGGTACACCCTCACATTTGGTTCTGTAGGATGATGAGGAGCAAATAAGAGTGAAAGGTAAGTCTGTATTTCTTTCCCAGCTGTCATTTGCATGTACAGGCCTTTAGCTAAATGCTGCTACATCCTGCAGTACAATAATAGGCAGCTACCAAGGTTGGGCTGATGGTTGGTTTCTTCTTTTCTTTCTCCTGTAGATGTCTTTGCCTTTGTCTGTAGTGCCTTGAGTAAATGTAGTCAGAAGCTTTGGGAAGGATGTTTTCTTGCTATCAGACTGCGAGCAATTCCACAAGCCTTTTAAAAGGATCACATTCTTTTGAGCAACTAGCAGGGAATGACCTGCTTGATATGGCTGTTAAGGCTCAGTTCCAAGGAAACTCTTGTGAAGGAGCATTTCACTGTTAGTCAGTTTGCACTGCTAACAAGGTTCTGTAATTGCAGCTCCATGCCTTGACAGATCAGTGAAGGCATTATCTGGTGCTAACTGTGAACCCTTTCCTTTGCTGCCTGAGATAATTGGTGCATGTCTTTGAACTCCTGGCCATAGGAGGGCCTTAATTGCAGACGCAGGATTAGGAAGATTAGTAGTGCTGGGAACTGATGCTACTGGGATACAAGTGGTTTGAGAAAAATCAGGAATTCCAAGAGAACTTTTTCTCTTCTTGCCATTCTCCTTTTCAACTGAGTGTCAACGTTTTTGTATATTTCTTTCTCTAGGAGGAAAGAAATTATGTATAAGAAGAAGAAAGAATGGCATTAAATTAGCAAATACATAGTATTAATTATGGGAAAATGTAAAGCAAGGAGGAAAATCAACTGTGAGGAATCAGAATTAGAAAAGAATCTCTTAGCCTCATCAGATGCTTTGTGGGAGAAAGCCTTCAATCAGAAATGTGCTGATGCTAAATTATGCCTGGATCCGATCTAGCTCTAATAATTGAAAACTCCCACTGCTGGCACAGAATCAGTTTGCTGAATGACCACTAATTTCTTAGACAGGATACTAAGTAGACAAATCTGTTGCATATACCTATTCCTTGACATACTTTATCCTAAGCTGTATCCTATGATTTAACATTATCACAGCATGCTCTGCAACACGCAAAGTTGAAATGCACATTTTCTTTAGCACTAAGGGATTTTCTGTTTTCACAGCTGTGATTATAAGTAATGGAAGTAGATTTTCAGAAAGATATATTAGAAGATGTATCCAGGTAAAGCCATTTGTTTATTGTTTAATTAACACTCTTACCTACAAATTTTGTAGTTTTGTGTTTGTCATGATGTTCAGAACAATCCTTCAAGTAGGATTTTCAGGAAGAGAAATGATCTTTACTCTTTTTCTTCCATTTTTGTTTGTGTGTGATTATTTTTCTCTGAAAAAATATTGCACTCTGGAAACAGTTCTCAAACCATCTGAACTATCTTTGCCTCTTTCTCCCCCAGAGGAAGGAGAAAGACACCCAGTTTGAAAGAGAGTCAGCCTGGGTTTTTGTTCATTTGTTGGTTGTTTGGTTTTCTTTGCTTGCTTGGCTGCGGTTTATGGCTTGTGAAATAATATATAAGAAATAATATATATATAGGGATAAAGTGCGTGAAAATAATATACAGGAAAAAGGAGCAGAAATAAGGACTACAGAGAGAAGAACATACTGTTTCCAACTTTTCTATGATCTTATTGCTTACTCTATCGGTTTGCTAACACCTCTTACACAGTGGCACAGTGCCCACTGTGGTTAGTTGAAATTGTCACCACTGAGGGTTGGATTTGATCTTTTTGATTTGATTCATGGCAATGTGTGCACCCATATCAGTACAGATCATCTTTTAAGTGAGTGCTGAAGTTTAAGCATATAGTTACTGCATGTCTAATGCTAGATACCTTGTTGGATTAGGATTTATGGGGTTTAGATGCAATGACTTTCTCTGTTCAACCAAATGTTAATCTCCACTGGAAAGCAGCCAGGTAAAGGTGGTGCCAAGAGTTACTGTTGTTCCTTTCTGTGTGTGTGTCCAGCATGGCCTTCAGGCTGTGCCATGCTGCTCAGATCCTGCAGCCACAGGATGACATCAATAGCTCCTCATAACAGAGGTGCTTGAGGGGAGCTCCTGCTGGGTAACATCCATTACACCATCTGTGTGGCCTGGCCCCTATCTAACTGCGTAGCAAGGAGCTCTCATGAATAGCCTTTAGAAATAGAGCTGTTTTCTTATAAGAAATTACATGCAGTATCTTAAAAGAGCAAAGAAAAAGAATGTCTCTCTGTTCATAAGCAGGATCTGCTCTGTGAAGCATGTCGAGGGAAAATCCATACACAATCCATTCATTGCTGCAGGAAAGCAGAGATCTCTGCACTTGAAGGGTCGTAAGATTTACTTGCTACTTGTATGCATCTTTTAATTCTATCTTATTGATACAACTATTCCATTACATCAGTTTTTGTCAGACCTCTCTGATTTAGATCCAGAAAGACTCCTGCATTATTTCTTTCTCACCCTCACTTCACCTGGTGCAGAATAGTAGTCCAAAGGGAAGTCATACTCCTCTGTACTTTTTGACACCCATCAAAGCCAAAATAAAAGTCACTGATTAAACATACTTAAAAAATAACATGATAGTTGCAAGTAGATACTTATTCCAAACTTGACAAATATGACTTCCAATATGCTCTCAAAATAATTATTTATGACTCCATAGAAGGCATTCTGAGCTGATATTTTTCAACCTGTGTTGACAAGAAAGTAGGCTAAAGTAAAAAACAGGCTCTACTTAACGTTGAGAGGACAGCGAAAATGAATTAGCAGAAAGTCCAGGGAAGAGAGCTTTGTGGGCATCTTTTTGGTACATAGCTGTTGCTATAGAGACTCTGTCTGTAGTGTGCATCTGTAATGTGAGTAATGGGTATGGGAAGCTCTGTCCACTTGGTATGCTCCCAGTCTGCACATGGCAGCCCCTCTGGGCACGACTAATTCCCAAATGGGTTACCAAAGGCAAAATATGTTTCCAAGGGCACCTTCCATCTTCAGCCTTAGGATCACAGTTTGCACAAAGAATAATTTGATCTCTGTAGATTAAAATTATCCTCTGCTTGTAGTGCTGTTGTGCTTGAATATCAGAAGTTTATGTAACTGAAAGCCTTTCCTACTAGATGGTGATGCACAAAGAAACCAAAGCACAAAAGGCAGTGTATTAACCACCTTGTATAGATCTGGTCTGCTATATTTATTTTTGTCCTCTCTCATTGTTCTATGCAGGACAACTGCTACTTGCTTTGCACAACACCTCTGTCTTATTACTTCTTTTGGGCAGCACCTCTGCCAAGTAGGGCACTGAGGGATATGGTTTAGTGGTATGGTGGACTGATGGTTGGACTAGATTATCTCAGAAGTATTTTCCAACCTTAAAGATTCTGTGATTCTATGATTCTATGTTCTTATATTGAAGAGGAAAACATGGTCATGGGGGTCGTGAACCTGAGTCTCAAATGTGTAGTATTAATGTTATGCATTTATTGTGATCTTAAATGGCATAGGGTTTGTATTAACAAGAGTGAGCACTTGTGAAATTGTGTAATGAGCCCTAGGCCATGCTCCACTTCAGCTGCTGGCAGTGCATTTGACCCAGGTCAGTTGGTAGGACAGCAATAGCATGGAGGATTTGCTTCCATATTCTTGGATCTTATGTTACCTGCTAATGATTTTAGAGAGGGGTAAGGGAAGAAAGGCCTTCTGTTCTTTAGCTCTAGGCTAGCGGCTGCACCAGTAAGGGCTTATTTCATAGAAAAAAAGCACATTTATGGTGGGATACTGAGCTTTGAAATGAACTGAGAATGAGGAACAGCAGCAGGGTACCACATAGAAGTGAACTGGTAGATTTCATCCTTTTCCCTGTTCTGCTCAATCAGACAAATTCACTCCATATTTAATTCTGCTGTAGACTCATTTCTAGATGATTTGCAGACAATTATCTGTGCTATGAAAGTAACTTGGCCCTTTTAATCCATACCTTTGGGGGAGATGTTGGGGAAAGGAATGGAGCTGTGTAATGAGCTTCTCATGTGGTGCCAGGGGAGAAGAAGGATTGAGAGCTTGAGATGTTCCTGGATGGCTGAGGATAAGAACAGATGCATGCCTCCAGGGTTGCCAAGCTGGAAACTCTCCTCCCCCTTTATCATGGTTCAATCTTCCCCATATGTAACATGCCAAGGCTACTCAGTTTAACATTTGCCAGTTGAGAGAGGTGAGGTCACAATTCTCTTTCATCCTGTGAAGCTTGATCCAAGGTGTTTTACTTTGACAGACAAGATGCTAATAGAGCAATCTCCCAAGAAAGGAGCCATCACTGTTTGGTCCATCACAAATGCTTTTTTTTTTTTCTTTTTTTTTTTTTTCTTTTTTTTCTTCTTTTTTTTTTTTTTTTTTTTTTGTCGTTCTAAACAACCAGTGTCATGTTTAGTACAATGTTATATGCATAACTTCATATAGCCAGACAGTAGAAATATTTGATCAAGCTTGGCTGTTGTAAAGGTACTCAAAACAAAGGAAACTACAAAACTTGTGAAATGGGTCAATCTGGGCTGCAGGTTTGGAGATATGCTCAACTCCTATTGTTGTGCTACATCTTAAGATTCACATGGCCACTGCATCAGCTTTGCCTTGACTTATGTCAAACTTTTGCACCATTCTGCATAATTGGTGGGGAAATCCAGAGAGAAAAGTGGTGAGCGGAAATATACATAACATTAGCTTTATAAAAGCAATCCACTTCAGTGTTATTCTAGTTAATTCATGCTGAAGTCACTGGAGATCCATAATATTGCATGGTCTGGCAGTACTGGTTGAGCTGCAGAGCAAATGTAGCAAAGTTCTTGTCACTTTCATGTTTACATATTATACGGTTCATACCTCAGGGTCTACTGGCTCTGAAGAAGACCAGAACATATTGCTAAATCCCTGTGGAACAGTAATTCTTGTCATGTTAAGATTTTGATGAAGTACTGACATACTTTACAAAATCAAAAAATCTGTTGAGATATGATTTAGAGAAACAAACAAAGCTTAGTATCCTTACTTAAGTAGACTTCCCAGAATGACTGAGTTCTGATATTAGCTATATTGTTTGGAGTGAAGAGGCCTCAGGGCAATAATCAGTCTTCTTAATGGTAGTAGTCTAGTATTTAGTGCAGCACATTCCCAAGTATTACTACAGTACAAATCTATGAATCAATTTGTTACTGATAATAGTTGTTGCTAATATTACTATTACATGTATGATACAAATTTCTCTCAGGTGTCAAAAATGAATGAAAT
The DNA here is from genome assembly GCF_987193195.1 of Phasianus colchicus. Taxonomy (NCBI): domain Eukaryota; kingdom Metazoa; phylum Chordata; class Aves; order Galliformes; family Phasianidae; genus Phasianus; species Phasianus colchicus. The sequence continues at coordinate 29,142,356 of NC_143439.1, forward strand.
GGAAGTCCTAAGGAGAACAGTGAAAGCTACAAAATGTTACTTCCTGATGACTTAGAAAGCTTCAGAACATTTTCAGAATTAAATTTTTGTCTCTACCCATGCCCAGAGTTTCAAAACCACTTCAGTTTTGAAGCCATCTTCCACGCCTTCTTCCAATACCTTCCTAAGGAATTATTTTTAACAGATCTGGGAGATCCCAAACTTGAGGAAAGAGCTGCTAATTTTAATGAATGGCACAGAATGGTAAAATGGATTAAGAATGGATTATTACGTGGCAAACAGAAGGGTTTTTTTCTATTGGGACACGGACTCATTTTTCTATTACAACATATGATGAATTACATTTTTGTAGTTTTAGAAAATTACTTCCAGTGAATAAGGGGGAAAGAGAATAAACAGGAAGTACAATGTATCTGTTGTAAAATCTTCAGTTTGAAATCTGGGCTAAACATGGTATTATCAAGAGAAACATGACAGTCATGCTTTGCTTGCAAAGCAAGGGATCTATTTCCATGAGTTCTATTGGAAGTCAGAACAAAAGACTGCAGTGCTCAGTGCAAGCTTTTCTGGTCACCTAAGAATTGTCCCAGAACTGTTTACCACTGCTGAGTATTATCACCATATCTTTAAATACACTTAAACCCAAGTTAATTCTACATGAGGAAGAAAAGCAACTTTCTATGAACAAGAGGTGATGTCAGCTGATCTTTTCTTGAGACATGCCTGCCTCTTCACTGTGTCAACACAGAATGAGTCTGAGGAGTAGGCCTGGGAAAGAGCAGCATTTAAAAGCCAGTTACATTCTGCTGACAGGCAATACAGATTCTTCAGTACTTGCTTTGAATAAAGAAGGCAGAGATCTCCTTGTGCACCTTGTAACGGTAAACTTGAGTGACCTGCATCTGAATGCTCACATTGCTCACTTCAGCCTCTGGAAGTTGACTTTGTAGCAGTAGATACCAAAGTCTCAGAGGTTCTGACCCTGAGATAATGTATATAGAAACACAGAGCAGTATTCTTGAAGTTCAGTCAAGCTGAAGTAGCCAGTCTCCACAAATACTTTTTCAAATAAGATTTGTCTTATTCAAAAAGAATCCAAACTAAATATGTATTTTCTGTATGCAGTTTTGAAATTTGCTCAGATAAGAGACAGAGCTATGAGATCTAAACTAGTTGCATATTGGGATGCTCATTTGTTCCTTATCAGATGTGCTCTAGCATTTTTCCCTTGCAAGAACAATTTCCCAGATAGAAGATGAATACTGTAATCACTATCATAATTAGTGAAAATCACTTGCTTTGAAAATAACAAAGATGCTATTGTAATTGCCTATATGTCAGTTCAGAAATTTAGGAATACTTCTTATCATTCTGGCAATAAGTTGTTTTCTTCATTCAAAGCCTGGAAATCTTTAGAAAGTCTGCATTGGTCTTAGCAGGTCTTGGATTAGGTCTTCCATTAAGATTGAGAAAGAAGATGGCCACTGCTCTAGTGCTGAAAAAGTATGCATAAATAAAGTACGAGTGCTAAAGATATTGAAGTGATTCCTGGACATAATGCGAAATATAATAAAACACGAAATGGTACATCAATGCAGGACAGAATTAGTATTCTAGCTATTAGCAATTGGGATTCACAGACATCCCTACTACCATGGGATGTACTTTCTGCTTTCTGGCAGCATTTTAAAATTCATTAAATAGAATATTTAACTAATCATGATAAATGATAAGCCAGATTTCATTACATTCTGTTTAATTGCAAAATCGTATCTACCTAGCATTATGAAAAGCAAATTAGTTGAAATACAAAGTGTCTTCAATGAACAGACATGTCATAGCCAAAGCAAGACGCTAGTAGATAGATCACCTAGGTTCTCACTTCCTCTTCTATTCCATATTAAAAATGTCCCTCTTCAAACACTGTGTGAATGCACAGCTCAGTACCATTTAAAGTTTAGAATGTTCACTCGTTTTTATGACTGTATCTTAATCTAAGCAATTCCTGAACGGCTGTTCTTTTGAATTATGGTTGCAATGCTATTTATTTAGTGAAAAGGCATCCTATTAGGAAATGATTATGTCCTATTTGTAAGGCAACAGCAGACAAATCATACAAAACTTTTTTTTGAAATTACTCTGTAACACTAGTGAAATTAAAATTCAGGAGAAAAGGTTTTGACAACTGCTGAAGCAGCAGCTCACATTTCCAGTTGGTCTGCATGAAAATGAAACTGTACACCCATTGCAATATGATTCACTGACAAGTGATTGTGGGCAGTATTTCTTGTTTAATTAATAAAGGGCTGCATATCATTCATCCTTCACATCCAGGGATTTAGCTACTTAGTACAAGGGACTCACTTTGAGAAACTTGATCTACTAATAGGGTTCCACTTGGCAGAGAACAGAAGGAGCATCTTCAGCCACAGGCTTACCAAGCTGCTGAAGAGAGCTTCAAACTGATGTTGCCAGGGGAGGAGGGGAAACTCAGGGTTGCTCTCTATGTCAGTGACCAGCTGAAGTGCATGGAGCTGGCAGACTTGGGGATTGATTAGGAACTGACTGAGAGCTTATGGGTCAGGATTAAAGGGAGGACAGAGACAGGTAACATTATAGGGAAGGTATTCTATAGACCACCCAACCAGGAAGACCAAGGAGATGAGGCTGCCTTCCAGTACCAAAAGGGGCCTACAAGAAAGCTGGTGAGGGATTTTTTACAATAACGGGTAATGATAGGAGAAGCGGCAAAAGATTTAAACTAAAAGAATGTAGATTTAGATAAGACATTAGGAAAAAAATTCTTCACAGTGAGAATGGTGAGGCTCTGGCATCTACTGCCCAGAGAAGTTGTGAGTGCCCTATCCCTGGAATTGCCCAAGTCCAGGTTGGATGGGGCTCTGGGCAGCCTGATCCCGTGGGTGGCAATCAGCCCATGGCAGGGAGTTGCTTCTGGATGGGCTTTAAGGTCCCCTCCAACCTAAACCATTCCATGATTGTATGATCATTCAGAAATAAAACCTTTGCTCCCAACTCTAGTATATGTCTTACATCCCTTCTGTCAAAACATGATTTCTCCAAAACACTCATTAGTTGCCATCACTCCCACTCAATTCCATGGTGTTCAGCAGAAGGTGCAGGGGATTTCTCCATGCTTTGACTGAGAAGGGGAAGTAGTAGTGACAGACACTTCTACCTCTTAAAGCATAGCAGAAGGATGGATCTCTCTCTTTTTTTTTTTTTTTTTTTTTTTTACAGACACATCTGCTGAGGAAAATAAGTGACTAGAAAAGTTCTTGTGCTTTGAAAGGGTCTATCTCCATAGCCACTAAATTTCAGGACAGTTAGATTAAAGGCATTCCTGATTGCTACCCCCAGCCACTTACAGAAGCAACTTTATGCTTTGCATCTCCACTAATATTCACTGGAGTAGTTAGCAAGCTGCCCAGAGGCACCAACTCCTAGTGGCTGAAGCAGTCTCACCAACAACTCAGAAGAAAGCAGGGAAGGTGATAATTAATTTTGCAGTAAGAAAACATGATGAATTATTTCTAATGAGAGCAATGCATACATTATGAGATAACCTGTGTGTGTACATCTTCCATCTTATCTACAGTACATACTTCATATGTCTACACCTTTCTGTTTAATATATATCTGTCTTCTCTCTTTTTTGTGGCTTATGGCTATTGACTTTTGGTAGGATTTGGGTAGCTAATTGCCTTTCCCTTTGTACTTTATAAATTTCAGCCATAGCTCTCCTGTGAGTTCATTTTGGTCTTTTATGACTGAATTTCTTGAAAAGTTATATCCCTTTGGAAAGAAAAAAAACAAAGAACTAAGCAACAAACATTCATAAATATCCAAATAAATTTAACAACAAGACCTTTTTTTCTTTCTTTTGAATATAAACCAAGGGAAATATTTGTATATTTGTCTTTCTTACTTAAGATGTCGATTTCATAGTTTCTTATCTGTTTTACTTAAACAGCACAGATAGCAAATGCCTTAATTCACTTCTTGATTCTAGCATGACAGAGGATGTGGGTGACAGTCTTTTTCAGAAGTCCCTTAGAGTTTGCTGTAGATGAATGGTTTAGAGCATGTTAAAGGGGCCAGAATTTCTTGAACTCTATATCAAATATCATGTTAGTTCGGGCCTTCCATCTGTTCTGCCATGTCCATACAGTTTACAGTTTTTTGGGAAAAGTTTGCTGGTATGAGAGCCAAACATAAAAGGAATGCTCTCTTCAAATCATTTTGATGAGAGTATATTTTACTTCTGCATTTCCAGCCTAATTAACCCAGTCACAGTTAGCTCCAATCAAAAGAAAAAAAAAAGTGTTTCCTGTAACTTTCTTCTGTGATTGTCTTGAAGAAATAATGTGCTCAAAACTTGATATAGTCTTTGGGCTGTCTATGTAGTTCAGCAAATGTACCTATGACTAGAATTTATCTTTAACCCTTTCACAGCCAAAGTAATCTATTGCTATCTGACAGATTTAACAAGTGGCTTTGGCCTCTGTTCATCCAGAGTATTCTGTCTTTTGTTTCACTACCAGTTAGCTATGAATTAAACTCTATTTACTGCCTATCTCTGAAAGCAAAATACAAGAGATGGTCAGTCAGAGAGATAAATGATTTCCAGATTTTGGATAACAATATGACAGAGCAGATATTTCTCTGACAATAAAATTATATATATACATATATATATAAAAAAAAAGAAGGTATTTTGTGATGGTAGCAGAAGTCTTCCAAAGGCATTCAGAAAAGCAGATAATGGGACAGATAGAGTGCATAAAAGAATGAAACTGCAGTTTAAGCTTTTGTGAACCGCTACCTCAGTGAGAGAGTGAATCAGTCAAACGCACAATAAAGAGAATCACATGATAAAGAAAACAGGAGAAACCAGAGGTTGTAGGTAATGGATTAAATACAGAGGGAGGAGGAGAGAAGCATGTTTATGGTTTATCCTTTCTCCTGTTTATCACTGTCTTTATCAATTGTGTGGACTCTGCTCTGATCTCAGACACCTCGGTGCACTGTTCAGCAAAGGCTGAGGATAACTGCAGAGATTAGTTGTGCTATGCAGTTTTGAAAGCATATATAGGGAGTGTTCTCTGGAAAGAAAAATAGGAAAAGGGCAGTAAAAGGAGAAGAGGAAGGTAAAGGGAAAAGGGAAAGGAAAAAAGGAAAGAGTAAGGGAAAAGGAAAGAGAAGAAAATAACATATTCTGTAGCAGCTCATTTTTTTCCCAATAGATTTATGGTTCTCAGAGAAAATAGGACAAAAGCTCGTCTGTTAGAATAAAATTTAAGTTTCTCCAAAGAGGTGCTAAATGCAGTTAGTAGTTTTTAAGGTCACACTAGCTTTTGGAAGACTACATTTATCTAATAAAAAAAGACTCTTATTCATCTTGCGTCAGCATAAAGTGTCAGTTTTACAGTTCTCATTGATTTATCTTCAAAACCATCTCCAAACACAGGCAGCTTCAGAAAAGTTTGTGTACCTGTGTCACTGTCCTAGGAGGGCTGTTACCTCTCCTATAACCTGGATACAGTGACAGTAGTAGAAAGTGATGGATATGGACTGTTTATAGGTATCAATGCCAATACTGGCTCCATTCCCTGCTAGTGTTCTGTCAGTAATGTGTCATACATAGTCTTATCCAGTGTAAAATTTGGAGTCATGGTTGTTGGTCCTCAGCTTCTCTGGACAAAAAGAAACGTGACTCTTGCTGAGAGAGTGATCAAAAGAACTGCTTTAGAGTGTTTTCAAACCATTGTGGCATAGACTCTGGAATCACCCTTGTTTAACAAAGCCTCGCAGCCCTTTCTGACCAAGTACTTCTTTTCTACAAAGGTTTGAAGAGGTGCATCTCCAGCAGAACTCTGCAGCTTGACCTATAGAGCCAGCCACTGTAGGCTGGATTATCAAAGGTTTGCAACTTCTCTGTATTAAACTGTGAGAATAAGTTAAGTACACCCTGAACAGCATTTTACAGACTATAATCCCTCAGGGCATTAGAAGATCATCTAGAAAATATTGTCACTTTGGAAAAACAAACATACAAATGATATGCCCCACAAACAAACAAACAAACAAACAAACAAACAAAAAAAACCACCACAACCACCAAAGCAGTTAAAAGTCCACTATTAGCACCTTGCTGTAAAAACATTATTTCTACTTACAATAAGAGGAAACAAACTACACTTCCTTATCGACATTTTAGTTTTGGAGCTTTAGTTTTTAAATTTCTTCTACCACATAATAAGTCTCTTGGCAACAAATTGTGACTGCATCTTTTAGCCAGGCACAGATCAAAGTCTAAGGCTGTTTCATCCTTAAGCAGCTAAGTTACCTGATTATATTCTAATATAATAATAACAGTATTATATTCTAATTAAGGAGAAAGGACAATATGCATATATATGCCCTGTACATATCTGAACCCACACAAACGTTTCTAATCTTCATATGCCTGTGGTTTTTTTTGTTTGTTTTTTTGTTTTTTAATCCAGAAGCACACATTGTCTTTATGTCAAAAACCTCTATTACAGACATGACAACTTTGTGTTTATGGGCTGATATAAAAGTTATTTTAAATGAGTGAATAATATGACTTTAGATTTTGCAAGCTGGTAAGAGATGTAAATTAGAATAATTATGGAAAAAATCAATGTAAATTCTTGTAGTAACCAATTACCAACAAAGTACAAACTTTTTTCAATACTTTCGTCTGCAGAACAGTATCAGTGACCTAGGAAGAATTTATGCTCTAGAGAAGGGCTAGCTGGAAAGATACTTAGAGAAAGGACAATAACAAAAGATTACAAAAACCTTTACTGTTAGGATCTTGGAACCAGTTCAGGGTCAACTGCTCCTGAAAGATATCAAGCTACTGTCGTTTCATGGGCTTTTTAGTGTCAGGATGAGTTCCTAGAGATCATTTATTTACATCACCTGCTTTGGAAATCTTGAGAAAAAATCTGAGGGTTGCAACTAGATATCAGCTAGAGATTTCCAGACTACTCCAAATAGGCCCAAATCTGAAAAAAAAAAATGCTTACTGTTCTAAATCTATCAAACCAGTTTCATTTGATGGACTATGTCATTATCATTTTCAGATGAGAGCTGGATATTTACAATTGTCTATTGAAGAACTGCAGAACAGGAGAAAAAAAATGGCCTGAAAATTGTGCTTTGTTATGCAGCACCATGTAAACCTCTCTCTTTTGTCCTGTTGTACTTTTAATTACATTTTTTTATCACCTAGAATATGCATCTGAAACTTCTTCTGAGGATAAAGTTTCAATTGTAACAGCTATCTATCTGAGTAATGGTAGACATGGTGCCAGACATCTGATGTTGTTTACTTAGCAAATGAGTGTGTTTGCCTAGCAAATGAAATGAAAATTATACTTATTTTCAGAGTTACTTAAATTATGAGAATCCCCTTGATGATCTAGTGGTTATTGATTTAAACTCCATCAAAAGATACTTTTCTTTCTCTTCTCAAATACTTCTCTTGCATAATTTTCCATAGGCGATGATAATACTCCTTGACTTAGTTTTTCTGCCAGGAGGAATATTTCCAAATGTGAGCATAACATGCATTCGGCAGGTATGCTAAGGTGTTCTCTGTGGTAATCACATTAAAATTATTTTTTTTCCTTTTTCAGACACTTGGTTTATTTCTCCATTTCTCAACAAAAAAATACCCAAAACATGTATCATTTGTAGCTAATCGCTTTCCTGTATTTTTGAGTATATGAGTCTACACACTGCATGTTCAAGAATTAGTTAAATGGAAAATAATACATTTAGTAATGCATTATTTTCACTTAGATCCAATATCATGTGCAGTATTTTAGAAGTTGTAGTAAGGGAAACATAATGCCAAACAGTACAGTATTTTTTGTGTGTGTTTACAACTCATTGGATGCATTTCTGTATGTGTAGCTGAATTAAACTAGGAACAAAAACCTTTGAGATCTACAACTGATTAGTAATTTCTCTTTTAATCATAAATCAATTCTAGTCTTATTACTGTAAAATTGATTCTTTCAACATGAAAATGAAAAGAATGACAACAACAAAACAAACCACTGCAAATTCCACTTAAACCAGCTTGGTGGTCTACAGATGGTATCAGGGAAATGAAAACAATAGAAAAGCAAATAATGTTTGCTGTAGACTGATGTGACAGTCTTAGCCTCACACAGAAAACAATGGCTCTGATCTGACACCAGGCAGAAACAAGACCTTGAATTTGTAAGATAGATAATTCCTTGAAAATATCAGTCTGATATTTCATTCTTTCATGAGCAGAAGCAATCAAAAAAAGCAACAGTTAGAAATTTTCTAGGAAAGTGGCAGAACAGAAAACAATATTATGCCAACATACTTATCCAGCGCCCTCACACCCCTTTAAATATTGTGTGCAACTTGTGTCCCTCATCAAGGGAAGTATTTACTAGAAATGAAATTAAGTCTGAGAATGGCAGGAAAAGATGTTGAAATTCTGACACAGCTCCCGAGAAGAATGACTGACAGAGGCAACTGAAGATGGATATGTTAGCTGTTACAAAACCATGAATGACAGACAGAGGATAGAGAGGGATTATTTTCCAGTACAAGACTCAGGAGTCATCAAATAAGGATTGAAAATCCAACTGCAGCACAAACTAGAGGTAGTTCTTCATGCAACAAGATGTAGAAATGTGTGTTCAGCATATATCCAAATAACTTGTGGATGAAAGAGTTTTATGTGGATTCAAGAAAAGTCCGGACGAAAGAATGTGCTATGAAAGTATTTCTAAACAAACTGTTTCAGGAAATGCCCTGCTCTGCAAGTGATTCAGCTATAGGCAATAATGTTTCCCAGATTTCCAATTAAGATGTTTTGCCTATGTTCTTGCCTATGTCTCTCAGAAACAATATTACAACAATGAGGTTCTTATGTTCGGAGACCTGAGCAACTCAAATCCCTTGTTTTCTCTAAAGAATAAATACATTATTAGTCATTACGATGTTGATCCCTTAGTCACTTTGTTCTTGGAGAACTATTCCCTTCCTCTGCAGAAAAGAGGAGAAAAGACTCTATTTGAGGGGATATAAGGCAATGAAGTCTTTTTTCTTACTAGTGAACTAGATAGGACTTCCTGAAATGCATAGATGAAGAAAGCTAACATTACTGTAAGCAAATGAGCTCAGAATTTTTCAGAGCCTCACTTCTAACGCATTTTGCAAGTATAACAAAACACAGTAGACCTTTCTGTAAAATGGCTTTTCCAGATCTAGAAGCTTGGCTTGTTGCAAGAGTACTACGAGAGAATCTGTTAGTGTAAACTGTGGGGAAACTCAGTAGATGGATACCGTTAGCTCCTAAATTTCAGTGTTCTTTCAGATCATGTCCAGGTTTCAGTTCCTAATCAGATATACAATATTTAACCTGGGGTCTAAATACAGTATCAAGTGGGCAACCAGATGTGTAAGATATGTTGTCACGGAATATTGTCCTCAGACCTACGACATTCAATGGGTTTTGCTGATAAACTTCTTCACGTGTCTTTTGATCATGACACTGATAAAATTTCTTCTCCAAACAAGTGATCAGGTCAGGCACTGGAATAGGCTGGCCAGGTTGGTGATTGAGTCACAGTCCCTGGAGGAGTTCAAGAAATGTTTAGATGTGTTACTAAGAGGCGTGATTTAGTGGCATTATATTGGTGGTAGGTGGACGGTTGAACTTGGTGATCTCAGAGGTCTTTTCCAACCTTGATGATTCTATGATAGCATATCCAGGTTTGATCAGCACTACAGGCTAATTTAACTCTAGGCATTATGAAGAATAAAAGGAGTTCAAAACAGTACCTGTGCCAGTACTATCAGAGAGTTCCCTTGCTCAATACTGGGTGAATGAGGTCAGAGAAGACCAACAGGAGAAGAAACACAGACAGAAAGAGCTCTGAGTCACCACCAAGTTGAAAAAAAAAAAAGAAAAAAAAAAAAAAAAAAAAGAAGGGAAAGAAAAAGAAAAAAAAAAAGCGTACATCACAAAAGGTCTGAAAGTTTGTTGAGAGGACTCATACTATCTAAAAATAAAAATTCTACAGGAAATCTAATCCCATCTGGTATACCTAAACCTTAGCAGGACACAGAGGAAGCTCTTCAAATGCTGTAAATGCTGTTAGAGATGGAAACAGAGCATTCCAGATGGTCTGGATTGTCTCAGGGTACTTGCCTGAGAGCAGAACAGCCACCATGGATTAAAAAGCTTGCCAAGAATTTTCTGCTCCTTAAAGTCTGTCTCAACTTGTACAATAGAATGCATTGCTACCCTTCTTGTTGTTCACCTTGACAGAGTGCATAAGATAATTTCATGAACATATCATAATTGAAAGTCACAATCATGACTGTGTTGGAGGAAGAGCCTGAGCGTCACTGGTAGATCAGTTCTGACTCACAGTTTGTGGACAATAGTGAAACCATCTGTATGGCAAAGGAATCACACACACAGCACAGGAGAGGTATGAAGTTTTCATTGCCATAGATGTGATTAAACAGCTGTATGAAACAGATCTGTGCTGACACAAAGGTGAATGCTGTCAAATAGTGTGGAATCTTTTAATATACTGTTTTATGGTTTTCTTTGTTATTTGTATCTAACTATCTCTCACAGTCTCAGATCTGATTACAGGGGACAGTTAACAACAATGATAACATATGATTTTGTCAAGATATTTAACCTTGTCTTCCCACTTTGGCTCCTGGATTTAGGCAGTTAATTGAATATCTTATGTTTCACCAATAGAGTTTGTTTTGCATTTTGTTGACAGGACAGAAGAACAACCACCTCACTACCACAGTCCCTTCCCCTTTTTTTGAAAAAATGGAGTACAAAGAATGTAGAGGCCCTGAACACTACTATTCACAAAGCTGACAGGAAGTACAGCAGTCAAATTCTGTAAAACCTCCCACAGATTTGTATGTTCCTACAATTTGAAGGACTTACTCTATTGTCTTCTGAACAGTTGATGTTGATAAATTTGCACTTTAGTACTTTACAGAAACTATTACAGAATCAATTTCTGATATCTAAGCATGGTATTTTGCAATGAGGATTATTCACCTTGGACATGAATTCTAAATGAGAGCAATGTGCCACCAGTTGTTACAGTGCCAGGATCTGACAACAAAAGCTTATGCATCATACCATCATTTTCAAGCCAAAGTTTTTGTAGAGATGGAATAGTCTTCGATCAGGAAACATGATGAATTGATTCCACTTTGATATACGAGCAGAGAGTGAAAGTAGCACGCTAGCCATTACTGAAATGAAATTGTGGATTTGGAGGAGATGAGGTGGAAGGAAAAGCAGTGAAATCAGAAAAGTTATAAACAGAGGAATAAGTGGCAGAAAAGAAGGAAGGACAGACATTAGCTTAACCCCCCCTGAAAAAAATAGTAACAATCCAGAGGAAAACAAAATAAAGCAAAAAATAAAAATAAAAAAATAAAAAAGCAGAAGATATAAGGAGAAAATAAAAAGATAGAAGAGGAATTTACATGAGGCAAGTATTGTTCTTTCATTTACAATCAGAGTTGACTGAAATCACTGGTTATTTACTGTGGGAAATTGGGGGCTTTGATGGCATGGGGAAGACACTTACTTCATGCAAAAATTAAACGCACATGCAAAAGGAGAGTACTGGAAAATACCTAGATTAAAACCGTGGTCCAACACAGAAGTTTCTTATATCTCAGATTTCAGGTTTTTCTTTATTTGTTTCCTTCTTTTTGTGGGTGGAGGTGATTTCTTTTTTTTTCCCCTGAGGGAGTAATAGAAGACATGGGAGAATTTTCTAAAATTAGAGTACATAAGTTGCATCAAAACAAATATTTAACCCAGAAATCCCTGTTTTTCACCAGGCAAAATGGTAAAGTTGTATCAACTCTTGTGAATTACAAACGTTTAAGTCAATTTCAATACAAACCCACTTGTGAGTATGTTGTAGGACTTTAAATCAAGGCTATATTCTCCCAGCTATTTCTATCATTCAAATAGCAGCACAACTCTGATGTTTCAGGTTGTACCATGCAAAATGAAACTCAATTACACATTGATAAATGTGAGTTCAGTTAAACATTTGACAAAACATCATCATGATAATAAATTCTGAAATAAAATGTGTGTATTTTGATCATTTAAAATAGCTACGGTGGCTTATACTATGTGGTCTGCTTATGGGAACAAAGAAGACAAAAGAGGAGATCTGTGTGACAGAATTTGAACAGAATGGGGATAAAATGCAGAAGCACAGCAGTCTGCTTTGTGTACTGGAGCAGGAAATGAAAAATAGGTTGTGTGTCTTTATAACTTAATTCAGTTACGATATGAAGTGAACAACTTCTATTAATTTCTGCCATCTTTTGGTGCCGTTTTTTGTCCTTTCTGTGGCAACATGAACACTGGTTCACAAGGTGCAACGCCACTGCTGAGTGTGGCTGGTGGGTCTCACCAGCTTCCTCAGTTCAGAGGCCACAGAAATGAACAGATCTCAGGGAGTGAGGGCATGCTTTCCCAGAGAAAATCAATATCCATATATCTGAGTTGAGATATACCGGGGAATCAGCATCTTAAGCACTTTCAGGGGAGATTCAAAATGTGTGATTTACAGTGAGCCATTTAGAGCGCAGTAGGGTTTGTGAGGTATATGAGCTTGACTCCTAAAAGAGCATGAAAACTAATAGGAAGAGTCATATGGCACTGAAAATCTTATTACAAGCTAAGCTGAGATAATTTCTCTACAGAACTTAGAATAAAAGTCAAGTATTCTCTTGAAACATGTGCAAAACAACGAGGCAGGCATTTGTATCTGTTATCATTACTGTTATGATACTAAAAGTAAGATGGCTGTAAAAAGAAAAAACAAAAACAGCTTCCACATAGAAAAGTTGAAAAAGCCTTACCTAAGAAATAGTTTATTATGGAAAATTCATTCAATAAGTGAACTTAATGCACATTTGCATTAAAGCATATGTGTAATTTACTCCTTATTCATCAAAAAACTTAGGTGTGTTACACCTGTAGTCAGTAGAACCAAAGTATACACACAAGGTTAAACACAGGTTCAAAAGCACTTTGCTGAAACTGGACAAAGGCTATTTGTCAAGAAACGGTAGTTCTTCTCTTAACAAATTTGGTAGTGGTATGCAGGTTGCTTCTCTCCTGTGTTTCTCAGTTACAATCTGTGGGAGTACCGTACTGCAGCTCTGACATACAAAGAACTAATGAATACTTCATGAGACTCTCAGTTATTATTTAATCACAGCTCCTTTATGAGTTGATGGAATTTGTGTTGGCTTGATACAAAGGGAAAATAGCGCAGCATTTTCTGAAATGTGATAGTGAAAACAAAGCTAAAAATAAAGTAAGTTAATATTAAAAATAAGAAGTACAGAAGAGAAATATGAAGAGATGATTTAAAACTAAATACAGACGTTTGGATGTCTTTACCAAAAAGATCAATGCAACAGCATAAGAAAAAAGTGCTCATTTCTGTGCTGTGACATATCTTTTCATATTTGTATTGAGGATCAGCTCCTTCCAAGAACGTCCTGTGAAACTACTGACTAAAATGAGTGGGTGCTAAAATGAACTGCAAGTAGAATGAAAAAAACAATAAAACAATCAGGTGTAAACTAATCAAGTTTTTTTCTAAACCTTTTTGTACTCTTAGAATGTAAGCTGCAGTATGGACACTATAGCTATTCAAAAATGAAACTTTTTCTTTGCCTATTAAACTCCTACCATCAAAGCTAACAGCCCAAACAAGGTTATTAACTCTAAGGTTAACAAGTTTAACAATTTGATTATTTAAATTAATTGGATGCAGGGTTTGTTCTTCCAGACCATTGTTATTATGGCTGATCTTATGTAGAGCTTCTCAGTACTTCAGATTTTGTAACATCCGTGTGGCAAACCCCAGTTCACTGTGCACATACTGCGTTATTTAAAATGTTGTAATGGGGCCTGATCTAAAGCTCTTTGAAGTCAAAGAAAAGACTCCCACTAACTTCAAAGGATTTTACATTAGGCCCTGGGTAATTTTTTTTGCAAGGCTTTAGTACTCGATAATATCTAGTATAGGAAGGAAAGTGAGAGTGAAATTGTTGGCAGGCTTAGGAGGTCTTCCTTAAAGAATTTCTATGTGTATCTGGTTATTTCAGGTCAGATAGTGGCTAACCCAAAGCTGCATTTAATTTTATAGGTCCTGCAAAAAGAGAAACCTACAAATGAAAACACAGCTTTTTTGACAAAATTGAAAAACAAAAAAAAAGCACCACCTTCTTTGGGATAACATGCTTACTTTGGCCCCTCCCAAAATGGTATTTTTTTACACATATCGTTTACATAATGTACTTGTTTTTTGTTCATTTTAATGAAGAACAATATTTTACAATTAAAAACCTGTAAATTTTCATTTCAGGAGTGAAAACTTAAAATAATTTGGAACTGAAAAAAATTGTTTTAAAAGGATTGAAATACATTAGGTTTTCAATATGATACTTTGGCATGCCTTTTGCCTACATTTCCCAAAGATTTTTCTTTGATTTGTAAACAGATTTTGTCTCCTCCAGACTATATTTGTGTTGGTGAGTTTACTGAGTGCCAAATATCATGTTCAGCAACAAAACTCCAACTTGTGGCTCTTTCTTTTCACAGCAAGTCCACCTTTCATTGAGACCTTTGCAACGTGTCTAGCTTTAGCTCTCCTCTTCATTCGCTCTTTCCAAGATTATGTGCAGTTACACATATAGCATATGCTGAAGTATTTAGAAGGTTCATTGCAAATTGATCCAAAAGTAATGCCTCCTATTTATTTCTATGGAAAGTACAGCAGATACAACAAACACAATAAGACTGTTTGATAGAGGAAATTCTCAGCTACAAAACATTATTTTTCAACACAGTCACCACCATTAGCTATGCATTTTTGCCAGTGATGAACAAGTTTAACAAGCATCAACAAATGTCAGTGGGTGCCAGATTTTCTGCATGCAAGAATTCAGTTCCACCCCTTTGCTTCATCCACTCCTCTATGTCAGATGCCACTCCGTCTGTTTCTGTCAGTCTGTCTCTCTACTGCCATCTGTCACAGAGCTACAACTTGTAATGGAATTTTGTCAGGAAGATTCAGCCTGTACTGCCATACCACCACCATCTGCTTGTGACATTGTAGGCCAACATCATAAATTAGGAGGTTGTTTTCAGACCAGTCCTCATATCACGGGCTGGTAACATTCCATCTTACTTCCTTTTTGCCTCACATATAGTAAAATATGGGTCTACATTGCCTTTAGAGTTGCAACACTATTGTAGAGACAGGACAGTCACAGCTGACTGTTGCACATTTCTCTCTCACTAACATAATGTGCAGGAGACTGAGCTCTACTGATCTCTCACCATGAAACAGAGTCAGTGCTGTAAATGTGATGACAGACTGGACTGCAGCAGGAAAATCAAAGATTTGCTTTCCAGTACTGGTACTCTGAACACAGGTGGGTGAAAATGGTCATGGAAGGTCTTCTCTCAGTTACTGCTAGAGATAGAAAGCTTTCCTACCAAAGAAAATGTTAGCCCATGCATCTATACTTGTAGTGCTCCAAGATGTATGTCCAATTCATATCTTGGCTTATGCTTTTTGGGGTTGTGGGGAGTTTGATAGAGAAAACATGCATCTGCATAGTGGTTTGTGGTGCAAGAGAGGACAAAATTCAAAGTAAATTAATGTTGCAGCAGTGAGAAGTAGTGTGTATTTACCAAGAACTTGGAATACTTTGCTTCTTTTTATCCAAAAATCACTTCAGGGTGGCTGCCTACTTGGCAGAATACATACAATCTTCATAACATTTTTAGGAAAGTCATTTATTGATAGCAATTTTCAGATTAACAACTTCTTTCCATAGTTATGAGTGTGTACTATGTGTGTTCTATGTACAAAATCTCAAGCAAATGCAGACCAGTTCTTTGAAGATCAGCAATAAACGACTTTCTAATTTTAGGTTCAATTTACAGTAAATGTGGATGGATTGTTTTCTTTAACTTCTCAAGATAAATGTTAGAGTATGTCCCTCGTGTTTAGAATTGTGTGCTACAGTTCAAGGGGTGTGATCCAAAATGTACTAAAATCAATAGAAATCTTTCAGTTGGTTGCAATGGGCTTTTGATCTGAACTTAACATATAGAACAAAGTAATCTCATTTACTGTCAATCTGATGTTATAGATTAAGTTCTCTGATGGGGAAACTGTGAGCTAGCACAGTTTTCAAAAAGGCTTATATATAATTTATAACGAAAATACAAGCACAAGGCATTTCAAACAGGAAAACCCATAGGAATGCAACTCAAGGAAGATACATTAAATACTTCCTACACCTAGAAAAACAATTTGAACATGTACTCATATTTCATAGGCTATAGATTCTTCTTCAGTAGTAGGCAATATCATGCAAATCAAATGGCTCAGTGACCTTAGTTTATAAACCTTTGCACAGTAGAAGTCAGTGTCAGATAAAAGGCAGCATGCACAGCACTTCTGAAATAATGCTATGACTGGTCAATTCCTTAAACAGTGCAAAGTAGTGGGGTAGGAAATCTGGTTATTCAGAGAGCATTATAGTTCCATTCTGGGATTAACTAACTGCCATCTTGATCATACACTTAGCAGCAAATGCGTTGGCTTTCGAGTTGTGTGGTACCCCCTCAATTTGATCACTTATGACAGCAAAATCCAATTTCCAGATTGTTCCTGTAGCACCAGCTGATGCTGACATCCCACTGGAAATCATCTCTGATAAACAGGTATGCCATTTTGGGCTAGTTTGCCTCTAGTTGATTCCACTACCTGAAAATGAAAAATGTTATACCTCTTTCAGGTATTGATGTTACTCTCTGTTCTAAAGGCTGTCAGCTAGAGAATAATTATTACAAGCAGTCAATTTGGAATTATATTTCATTCTATGGAGGCTGATACTTGTGCCTGCTGAGCAGTAGAACAGTGCACACTGATCCATGGAAAAGGGAAATATCATTATTTCTCAGAAGCACTGAGCACTCCTTCCTCACATGCAGACGCATTTGTCATTCATTCATCACTTTCAATCATTATTACTGACAAAGTAAGAGAGCTCAGAATATGGCCAGCATCTACAGCCTTTTTACAGTTTCTGATTTACCAAACACAGAATATTTGCTCCTGCAATTAAATCACCCATTTCACATCAAATATTCCAGGGCCTCAAAAGATATCACAATTACAGCAACAGAGGAATTTATGAGTACAAAAGATTTGAAAAATCACCAGAGTAGATATTATCATCTATCATACTTGGATGACCACAAAAATCTAATACATGAAAATATGAGAGCATGCCTTAGAGATAAGTGTCATCTTAATAACTTTATCAAAAATTGGACAAAGCAGTCCAGAAAAATAAAGCTGAACCATGAAGAACTCGTGCACTAATGTATCTCCAATCCCGTTCCTCCCAACAGATATATTTATTATCAACTTAAAATTCTTCACCTCCTACTTCCTATCACCTATTCCATGTGTCACCACTCCTGAAACTAATGTTTTTCACTAACATTCCAGTGGAATTTCCCTTACTGTAACTGCAGCTTGCAATACAGTATTATTCCATCCACAGTGAATTTAGAGTTGTATTTTTATCTTCTTTCTGTAGTTTTTTGTGTATTTCGAAGACAATAATTGTGACTCCCATCTGCACAGAATTTAAACATCACTTACAATTCTTTGAGGCTACTAGAATGTTTTCAAAGATCTCTTGTCATCTTCTGTACTTATCCCAAGAGAACTGTGCTATTTTGAAGATCAGTGCCCAAAACTAGAATAGCATTTAAGCTAGGACCGTGTTGATACCAAGAAGAATGGAAGATTTTCTGAGTATGTTTTCCATATGACACCTCTTCCTGGAAGTATCAGATGCCTCCTGCCAATAGAAGAACAAAGATGAGAGCCCTCAAATAGAATGTATAATCTACTGCACTGACTCATGAAGTAGCTACGATATCAGTATGCATCCATACTTCCAGACATCTATAAGATGAGGAGAATGTCAATTTTTTGAAAGTGCATGAGCACTTGAACAGAAGTTGCTTATAAGGCAGCATGAATCACTTCTTTTTAAGGTGAGTCATCCCTCAGAAGATGATAATGAGACACATCTCAATTCATAAATACAGATCACCATCATGGTCACCTTCAACCTTCCTAAAGGAAGAAATACACTCATTATAACCATCTAGACAGGGTAGATAAATCTGCGGCAGGGAGCCGAACAACACGAATCATGTCCCAGTTTATTTCTATTATTGTCATAGAGACTATAAGGCTTCAAGTAAGTAGAAAAATAATTGTGGGTTCAGACAGCGAAACCAGTAGCTAAAATATATCAGAGCAGGAGTGGGAGTTACTTGTTTGGGCAGCTGTTCTCAAAGTTTTGATTCTAAGTAGTTTTTTTTTATTTATTGGTATGTAGTTCAATTTGGTCACTTTCTAGAAGATGGTGTACTACAAACTTAATAGCCTATTGTATTAGAGCAGAAGTGGTATTAAGCAATGTCTCACAAGAACTTGTGATATTCAGGAGTCCAAAAGATCCATTATCATGTAACCAGCTAGCCAATACAGTGCCACAGAACAGCAGAAATACGTTATTGATTATATAACATCATAGACCATTCTTCAAGCCCAGATATTAGTGGTGCTTAGAGAAGCTTTCTGGCAATGTGGCAACATTTTCTGTATCTAGTTGAAAATAGTTTCACCTTTCTCATCTCAGCCCACAACTTTGTTTCCTTAGGTCTTTTCAACACCATCATGATTGTGTCTTTATATCAGCACATGGCAGTTTTTACATTTTGTGATACAGAGAGAATGCTCTGCGTTTACATGTTATGGGCAAGAAAGGACACTGTGGTGAGTGGCAGAATAACAAAACTGGTTTTCCAAATCAGACTATTTTTCCTTTTCACCCTGGTTGTGTGGATGATGCACAGATTGACTCACAGATTTGATACATAGATTTGATCGAGTTCAAGTTTTAATTTTTCACCTTCTGGAAAACTATATTCTGCTTCTTCCAGCTATAATCTCCAGTACAGGATTCTTAATGAGAAGAATAAAAGTGATACATTTGTGTTTGTACCAATCCACAGTGAAGATGGGAACAGTATTTAAATGACTTTTCTGCTCCAATAATTTTGATTCCCACAGCAGAAAATTAATCTATCTCTTCTCTGCTAAAAAGAATTCAATGTGCTTTACTGGTTCCCATCTGGAATATCAGCAGAGTAGAGACAGGCAACAGCACACCAACTTGAAGAAATGGAATACAGAGCTGTTCCAAAAGACAATTATATTTTTAACAGATCCTGATGGCAAATATGTCTAGTATGTTGTGCTAAACACAATACAAGCAAAATCTGGAAGATAAAGAAATGATAAATAAGTAGCAATCAAAATAACTAATAACAACAAATTCCATGCAGTACAACACAGTGCAGAACTATACATCCAGAGTGGATTAAACACTGACAGCAGCGTAACATTTCACTAGATACTAAAAAAGAATCTCTCCTTTCCCTTTTCATACTCTTACATAAATATCTGCTGCTGATAAGCAGTACCCAGGATGAAAAAGAGGTTACTGGCTAGATAGGCCTTCAGTAAGCTGCAACTGTATGCTAGTAAGCCTGTGTTTCCATTTGGGTGCAGAGCCATAGCTATACAGCACTCTGCTTTCAAAGGCAGCATGAATTTGATGAACATGAGATCAGCTGTGTTCACATCTTCCTCCTGCCTTCTTCCATCAGTATAAATACTAATCAGCCCAACTTTTGTAAGGAACAAAACAAATTATCTGAGCAATCAAACAATGTGAACAAAACAAAACCACAGCTATACTGCTAAATTTGCATTTAAATATTTCTATCTGAATGCTGAATATCAGGTTCAAAGTAGAACATGTCCTTGCAAATATCTACTTTGTGCTTACAGTCAGAAGGTAGACAGAGGGGTACACTCCTTTGTATTTCTCTTTCAAGGCTGGATACACAGCCATACAACATATTGGTGGCATAAAATTCACTCCTGGAGTCACCAGCTCACTTCCATTTAACCACGTCCTAATGCTTCTGCTGTTCACAGTTGATCTTCACATCGGTTTATGACGGAACACTGTGGCAAAAAGCACTACTGGTTTATAAAGCCGATGAAAACAGCAAGGATTGTACTAGAAAAGGAAAAAAATCAAGTGAAAATACTTCGGTGCCATTCATTCAGAAATAACAATACTACTTTAAAGATGAACAGTTCCCATCACCTCTACTCACGTATGTGATTGCTTGGGAAGAGGAGTCAGAGTTTAAGAGATTGAGAAGCTTTCTGTCAAAATGAAGCGTGTTGAGATATTGAGTAAGGAAAGAATTTAATTCCAAACATATTCAGAAGGTAGACAGTATTCAGCTTAGCACACAGCTAGAGGCCTTCTGGCAGTGGAATGTACCAGAGCCACAGGGTACCCAAAGAGACAGGAAAAATGCCCAGCCCAAGGGAATAGAAATATTAGTGCCCGTATCAGAGTGAAGTCCACCATTTTGTTCGGTAGTCTCAGCTATTCTCACTGCCCTTGCTTGCTTGAATATGTATCTATAATTGAGTAGATTTGTTTGAAACCATCTGTTTCAGAGCAGGGCCTAATGAAAAATACAAAAGGCCCTGGAACAATTAATGAAATGTGTGTGCCATTGAATGAGAAAGAACTGAGGAGCCAGATGGCAGGTGTCAACTCTGACTTACAGCTACAGAAAGTTGCCTGGCTTTCCACTCAGAGAGAAGCAATTAGCTATGGTAAAGCTAGATTGTCAACTGTCCTCTCATAGCCTGTGTGTGTCAGAGGGGGTGGAGAAGATGGGTATAGTTCTCCTTGGATCTAAGGACTGTTTTGCACTTTCAGAGAACAGCAGTGATTCTTACACTAATTTTCACGCGGTTGGTAAGCAGCATCCTCAGCAGATCAACATCTGGGAGGAATGAAAGCATGATCACACTGGTCATATTTATTCCATACTCTCCTTAAGTTAAAGGACGTTGAGGAGTTGTACAATAATTCAGTGCTCTTGCTCTGTACAAGCTGAAGTTGGCAATGCAATTTTTATACTAAGTCAAATCCTGTCCCAATTTACCTTCTATTTATGATAATTAAAGTATTTTTGAATATTTGGGTTGTGTTTGCCTGCAAGACATGAATGCTTGCATTTTATCAACCCTTTTGGCAAATGAATTCCAGAACTGCAGTGAAGAATCCCATCATACAAAATATTACTTTTTCTTTAAGTAAGGTCTTACTTCCAGTATTCTTTTCATTTTTACCATTCCCAGGCTCAAATTCAAGGAAAAAAAAAAAAAGCCAAAACAGAGATAGGCCAAACCACAAAATTTGGCTCCCAGTAAAGATATTAAAGTATTATAAATCCAAATCATTGCTTCTACATGCTCAAAAATATCCTATTTGCCCATATGTTTTAGTAGGAACATTTATTATTTCACATGTAAGATCCTGCATGAATCTTAAATGCTATTTATCATATTCTGCCAGCTCAGTTTCTGAAAAGCAAAGTGTAGTCCACAGATCAAATGAATCTTTTGGGACAGATTTTCAACCATATAAAATATTTTATATAAATGTAAAAGAATATATATATATATATATATATATATATATATATATATACACATATATATATATATATATATATATATGTAATATGAAGTTAAGAACTCAATAAAATAAATTCTAACAGTTACTTGGCAAGTATACTCTAAGCCATTAATGTTTCACAGAATATTTAAGAAATAAGACCGGATTACTATGATAGGACCATGAATTTTACATTCTTATATTCTTAGGTTTTAAAATGATATCAGAGTCATCTTGTTAGTCTATGACAAAATTTACAGTTGAGTTTCAAATAGCTCTATTTCTAGTATGAAAAATACAATATTGAAATAGGCCCTGAAGAGAGACGTAAGGGACAAAAGAAGAAATAAGGTTTTTTATTTCCTGCAGTGAAAGAAGGACAAGAGAAATGTTGACTTTTTCCCAGTAAAGCAAACATTAATATTACAGAAATGACAAAAAAGTAGCCAGGAGCAAGGGGTGCTTTTCCAAAAGTAAGAAGGAAACAGGGTCATGAGAAGAATCCCAAAAGAAACATAAATGAATGAACAGTTCCAGTGCATGGAAAAGAAGCTAGTGGAAGCTAGTAGGATATTTAAAGAAGTATGTCTTCATAGAGGGAGGAATCCATTTTTCTTCCAAGCTTGGCTATGTTGTTGAAATATCATCAGACCACACAGCTAAAAATAGAGGAAAGAAGAAGCCAGAATCTGCCAGAAGTTACTCTGAATTATTTGTCCTATTAGATTTTGAGGCATTTTTCTTGTACTCGTCGTGCCCATAGGGTCATGGTTACTACCATAACATGCTCTGTGTGTCATTATCCCATGAACAAAACACTTGTAATTTGAAATATGATTATTGATCACATGCATTTTCTCTCTGCCACTGACCAGTGATGACCAGACTATCCTTGCCTGTAACCAAAGATATATACTTGAATCTTTCAGCCTCCAACAGTGGTATGCATATCCATGGTAGGGTTGCTACAGTAACTGGAAGTATTGAACATAGCTTATTTCTCCTCCACATGTAAGTGATGCCTATTCTGTAAAAGCAAGTCTTACATCCTTCAGAACTGCATTGTGTATGTG
Organism: Phasianus colchicus; assembly: GCF_987193195.1. Taxonomy (NCBI): domain Eukaryota; kingdom Metazoa; phylum Chordata; class Aves; order Galliformes; family Phasianidae; genus Phasianus; species Phasianus colchicus. Next base: position 29,165,227 of record NC_143439.1, read on the forward strand.
ATCATCAATAGCAGTAATAGCAACCACCCACTACAGTTTCTGGAGAAAAATGCCTTGAATCAGGAGGATCTGATGAAATTATTCCAACAAAATGGAATACTGGTTTTCTGTAGAAGCTGAACCCTTCTAATCATATTCTGTAATAGTTCCATCAACGTGACTTCCAACAGTCTGCCGTGTACCCAACAGTCTCTTCAATTCAGCTGCCCCAATCCTAGGAGCCTTATTAGAAACAATCATGCAATTACTGGTTGCTGCAGGATAGAAATTAAGCTGCAACTTTCTTAGTTGACAGCAGTGGAAGTTGCTGCTTACTGGGAAGAGTGTAAGGCTTGTTCCCTACAAGGTGTGAGTCTTAAGGAGTCCCTGTGAGATGTTTCTGATCTTCAGTGCTTTCAGGTGTAGAGAGCCCACTGAGCAGATGACAGGCCCTGAGAGCTATGCTGCCATCTCAAACCACAGGAAGCAGTGAGCGGGCCTATAGAGCAGGGAACTAAGTGCAAAGTGACACAGAATGGTGACCAGCCTGTCAGAACACTACGCCGTCTGTTTTCTCCATGCTTCTAGCAGCCACCAGGACAAATACAGCCCCTCAGAGCTCCAGCTAGTCTGCGCACCCACTCACATTCCAGGCTGCAGGTTTGTCATAGGTGACTCTCAGAGATGGAGGGTGGCAGTAAGTACTTCTGTGAGAGATGTCCCCAAATAATACTTCTCTGCCTGATGGTTGCACATCAGGAGGAAGTGAGTAGACTGAGGAGCATCTAGGAAGACTGTGAAAGAATTAAAGTACGTGATTTGTACTTTTATTTAATCTCTGCATAGTAGGGAAAGACACTGGAAGAAACAGAGAAAGAAACAGAGTGCAGGGCATCAACATCAGGCTCCATACTGGTGACTCCACCAGAATTTCGTTGTTTTTCTTTCTAACCACAGTAATTTTCTGGGGTCTTATGGGATTCACCTGTATCAAAGGGGAAAATTTTTCTTCACCTGTAGGTTATTAAGGCTGATTGAAAGACATTAAGCTAGGATTGAAGGCTACAGGTAAGGCAAGTGATGGGAATGTTACTAGGAGTATTTATTCTGGTTCAAGGAGCACCAAAGGCATGAGAGCCTCTTGCTGGTTACTGAGGGCTAAATGTGTGTTTGGCTTAAAGCTGAATTAGGGGATGTTTATGATAGACTGTAGAAGAAAATACCTCACTAAGAGAATAGTTCTATGCTGGACCAGTCTTTCTGGAGAGGTGTTTGATACCCTATGTCTGTCAACGTTTAAGAGGCGTTGAGGTAATAGTCTTAATGATATGTTTAAATTTTTGGTTGGGATTGGATTAGTTTCATACTTGGGTTCACTGATCATCATAAGTCCCTTCTAACTAAGAACAAGAAGTTATTATTCTATTGTAATGTTTCTTCTGTTCTACCCGTAATCTGAGGAATGTAGGGAGAGAGAATGAGAGTAAGCTGATGTAACCTTTCTGTTTTTCTATTCCTGATAGTATCCCAAGATTGGATGTATTTTTCTCTCCCTGTATTGCAAATGAATACAGTGGCTTCAGAGGCTTTCATAGACTTTTACTCCATAACCTTATTTCCCTTCTTCAGGTTCTGGTTTGCACTAACTTCCTTAGAAAGTCCAAAAAAAGTATCTTTGTTGCTGTCCCCTTTGCCCAGATTCTATGTTGTGTATTTTATCCAACATCGTATTTGTGTATTCTCCTCTGGACTCTCTTCACAGAGGCAAAGCCTGTTGTACCTCTGCTATTAAAACCTTGCCATCTAAACTGAATACAGAAGGGTATTTGTATAGGAAATTAAGTGAATTGAATGTGCTGTAGCTCAGAGTTATTTCATAAGCAATTAAGGAAATTTAAGTGATTTGAAAAGAAGTACATAACAATGGTAGAAAGGGGTGGAGGTTGCACAAGGGAAGAAGTAAAGCTGACTTTGGTGGTAGTTGTTTAAGATTTCAGAATGGATGGGATCAAAGAACTCTATTTGATAAGGTCAGTACTATCTAAACCAAGAGTACTTGAAAATTCACTTTGACTCAAGGAACTCAGTCTTCTGGGAATGCTTTGTTCTAGGAAAGAAAAGAAAACACGTTAACTGTATGTGCACAAGTTTCTGCATATGCACGTAAATCTGATGTTCTGTTGTCTAACATGCTTTGAACATATGGATTTTCTTGGCCAGTTAGTTTTCACTGTGTATAAATAAGTGCACTTATTTGGATGGGAGACTTTTGAGTGTGATTTTGATGCAGGAGGTTTCAGATGAAAATATTGTGAAAAACATCTATTGATTCTTATTCCTAATATGGTGTCATATTTTTATTCGTCAACAGATTTGTTACACTGCAAGCATTTTCAAGTGCAGGCAAAGTTTATGGAAAGGAAGGATAATTCTATCGGTGATCTTTCTTTTTTTTTTTTTTTTCTTGGAACTTTAATTACTTAATACTAAATGTTGAATTCTTCATGAGAAGCAGTTATTGGCCCAGAGCTAAAATTCCTGGAGAAAAAAGATTATCCTGCATGCCACTGTCCTTCCTGAATTATTAGTATGACTTGAAATGTACTTTAGAGTACAATTAGAGAAAGCAATGATTCTGACTCTACTTGGGAAGTCAACATGCAAGATGCTGGTACTCTGCTGTCCTAAATACATAACCTACCCCTTCAGGTGCTGACAGTCTTACTTACACTCAAAATGCATAGTAAGTATTTGACAAATGTTATCAGGATCACCTGATTCTGTACAAAAGCTTGCAAGGGGGCTTTGCCACTGAGTGTTAGCCTACAGTAAGCTGCAAAGATGGATAAATTGGATTTTTGTCTTGGTCTATCTTAAGTTCAGATATGTTTGGAACAATTAGTGCTGGAAATAGAGAAGTAGAAAGGTGAACAGGTGCAAATAATCTCAATTATATCTGGAGATACAGCTCCATTCACAGATAGGATTTTGTGTCAATCATAGATATCTACTAGCACTACTAAGCCATGGTTAATACCATTTGTGAATATAGACTTTCTGCTGTGAACCTGTGTGTGTTATTATGTTTCTTCTGTAGAGATATTTAAATCTAGTATGAAGGTAAAAATGCAATCTAGTTTGTCTGGCATGGACAAAACCTGGCTTTTTCAAATGATAGCAAACTTACAAACAGCTCCACATTAAAATGTAATTGTTTTGAAACAGATTTTACTAGGAAGTACAGTGGTATCTTCTGGCAGTTGTACCTTTTGACCATAAGTATTTTTATTAGAAAAATACACAAATTACAAATTTCTTATAGGCTACTTTAAAGCGTGAGAATATTTAAAGTCAACTCTATCCTGAGCTCTGCTTTCCTGATGTCTCAGTGCAATATCATAACAAATTAATTGAATGAATTAGGAAAGTCCTCTATTCACTCCCATTCCCTTTCTTACCACGAATAGCATGCTATGCACACTTTCTCTTATATTTGTTCTTACAAAGGTTTCTGCTTCCAAAGTGAATTCCCTTGGGTCAGCAGAATGCTTACCAGGTATTTTAGAATATATTGGAATCTATGATGAGACACTTCCCACATCTGAATTTCTGGGGGTATTCCCTATAGTATAGAAGTACTTTCAGAAGATGTCTTCTAAGCAGCTAAATTGACTAACTAAAACTTAGCCAGTGGGAATCTTCTTTTCTTTTCACTTCCAGTGTTTACAGTATAAATTCTGCAAATAGATATGGTGCTGTACAACCACCAGTGGAGTATCTGATACAGCAGTGAGAAGCAAGCTAGGAGAGTACACAATGATGCATCTGAAGGCTGAAATGTCTTCAGAAATCAAAGACCTTGCCTGTGAGAGTGAACATATTCGTGAACACACCAGTAGTCACCAGGTTCATGTGTTCTCTTTAAATAATATGTCACCTGCCCACTGGGCTACAGGTCTGTTTGCCTAGGCCAGTGGAGTGATTCTCTTTTTTTAAAGGAATTCCATTGGTGAAAAGTTGGTACTTAACACCTAAAAGTACAGTGAAATAAGAAGAAAAGTAACTTGAAAATGTTTTACTGGAAAAATGTAGAAATTCTGCTGAGTCATTTTCCTGCAATGTGTGTTAAAATGTATTTGAAGCCATATGAAAGATTAAAAAAAGGCAATTTTTGAAAGGTTTTATTAGGAACAATTTATCAGTTTGCAGCCACTGGAATTAAAAATTTAGCAAATGCTTATTAACATGTAAAGAAAGTTTGGTGGAATATCCATTAACTTTAAATAAAATATTAATGTTCATAAACATCACTAAAGTATTACCACTGTCCCCAGACATGATAAAAATGTCTTCCTCTGCAGCAGGATTTTGGGGAAATGCTCAGATTCCTACTCCACGATCTCTTTAACAAGCACTACTGAATTACTCCTAGGGAAGAACTGTCTTGGCAACATACGACCCTAGGGGTTTGCACAAGACATTTATATATGCCTGTTTTCTTTTAATTTGGAGGCTTTAGTTCACTCTTCTTTGTGATCATCTATTTTGTATACTGCTTTCTGCTAGCTTAGAACTTACTTCTTGAAAAAGTGTCCTTGTGTTAAGTTTGACTGTCTGGTTTCATTTGAAAAAAAACAATTTTTTATTTATGATGTTTGCCTTTTGAGCTATGTGTGAGAAGAAGATAAAAATCCCCTTTAAAACTTTAGGCTCAAGCACTGTAGAAGAAAGCTTGTATTTTTGTATGCATTGTATATTGGATTTCCAGTAGTGACTTTTAACATCACTTTGTTCAGATATTTGATGAACATGAATATACTGTCATCTAAGTCTTCTAGATTTTATAGAAATAATAACAGTTCTCATTGACATACACATTGGTCACATAGTCTTCACAAACTCCGCTTACATAAACAAAAATCCCAGTGTCAACATAATATCACAGCACCAAGAGAGGTGGACAATTAGACACGCTCTACTCCCTGTCCTTTGTCTATGTTACAGTGCTAACTCTTTAACAATTATTACACTCTCTGGGTTAATGAAACAGTTAAGTTACTTGATCAAGGCTATTGAGTACAAAGAACGTAGAAACCCAGGAATGCATGAAATCCCTTTCAGAACCTGTAATGAATCAGGCTGAGGAAAGGTTGCCATTGTGTCCTTCACTCCACATAAATATACCAGGCACTAGAGTCTCTCTCTTGTTGCCTAAATAATTATTAATTACTTATAAAAGTAGGGCACAGCTGCAACAAGGAAACATAACAAAATCCTCCCAGAGTACTGAGCAGCCCAACAGTTCAGACTTACAGGGAGGTTTCTGCTCTGGGTAATTTCACCTTGCTCTGACGTTCCCTCCCTAACCTTACTGCACAGCCTGACATGGAACATCTGTGTAGACAGATAATTCCTCTAGGACTTGTTTGGTATTACCTAATTTCTACCTAATGGTAGAAATAAATAAAATAAAATATAAACTAATAAGATAAAATATTAGGACATGGAAAGATAGAATCTTTTGAAGACGTCTATCTGGCTTACTCAATGGAATCTGAAGCGTTCCTGTTAAAGAGAAAATGTGGGTGTGAGCTGCTTGGAGGCAGAATCCCAAAAGGATGTGTGTAGGGCCTGCTGCTAAGGTTTTCCCTTCCTCTAAATCTTGTTCCCAGTTTCAGGTTCACTGAAAAATATTGGTTGTAAACTGGATATTTCTAGCAGGAGTTTTCAGATTATTATTATAGAAACCTATCTATACTAGAAGTAGTCTACTGAATGCATGAGCTGCTGTAACATGGATTTGGAGAAACAAGTACTACAGTGTAATTAAGTGTCCATTTTACTTCCTCATTTGTGGCCACAAAAAGCATAGTTGAACCCTTGCAAGGGGACTGCTGTCCATCTGACAGTATGTGGATACATGCTTTCTCTTCTTGACAAGATTGTTGTGGGAAGCTTTTTGAAAAATTTTCTGGGTTAAACGGGAAATTATAAAAAGAATGGGGAAGAGAAATAGTTTGTAGAAAAATATCCATGTTCTGATTGTATTTGATCATTCCTTTTTAATCAGTAATGCTAAATAAATGTGGGAGCTGAAAATTATGTTGTTTCATTGAAAGGGCTTGATGTAAACAACAAAAGAAGAAATGTTTTCAGTCTTGACAGATAGTGGTTTTTTCTTCTAATCTACAAACCAGAAAATTTCTGAAAGAAATAGTATTGTCTTTTTAAAATTTTCAGTGAGAAAACAAATAAAAAATTCTGACCACTTCATCCATCTACCTGGTAACCACTTTTGCACATGGAGTATGGTGTATTTGGGTACTGGTTGCAGAAATATGTGTCATTTGTCTGCTACAGAACTCAAGGTCTGCCAGGTGAAAGTGAGTAGGAGGTTGGGAAGAGTGCAAATTTTTTAGACATCAACATAAGAAAGTCCAAACTTAGTAAGAAAACACCTATGCAAGTGATTATAATGCTACTCTTCCCTTGGAATGTTTAGAGCTGTCATTCAAATAATAAATCTCCCCTCCAGAAAACCAGCAAAATGCAGAAAGCTGCTTAACAATTTATTCCAAGGAAGTGAGTTTCTAAAATGGCAAGTCAGCCAATAACAACTGCTGCTTAACAGCACATGGCAGAATTTAAAGTACAGATCCTATCTTTAGGGCATTTTAGGACCTGGTCTCTGCTATTCTTTAAAAATGATTAAAGGAATGAAAAAAAAGGAGGAAAAAAAAAAAAAAGGCTGTCCACTGATTGTGCTTCATCTTTGTAGACCACATGGCCAAAGGTTTACTGAACTGTCTTTTTTTGGATGCCTTTTCCAGAAAGACCCTTATTAAAGAATTCTTCCTAATCATTTTGGAGATTGAGAGTTAAGTGCTGCTTTATGCATGACTTCGGTTACTACTTTTATCTAGGAAACGAGACAAAGTGCTTTGTATGTTCTTGAATGTATTGCTTAGAAGTATTATTGTGTCAAATACTTTTTACTTCTTTTACAGCTCAAGTTCTTCACTTTAGTTGGCTAAAATCCTTATAGTATCAGTGGGAATGAGCTAGGGGCTGAATTATTGTCCTTTGATCAACAGAATATCTTGTGAAAGCAGGATGGACAGCCTAAGATATAAGGTCAAGATCCATTGAAGGAGTGGTGCTAAGAAAATAGAACAGTAAAACATATACAGTGTTGTGAGACCCCAAGTCTCAAGGAATATACCCCACTAATCTACACACTGGGAACCTGCTTAACTTTTCTGGTGACAGAAGTAAGTTGTTTTCTATGTTTATCTTTAAGCAAGCCTGTGCAGAAGATGGGGGAATGTGTTTGCCTTAAGAAATGGACAGTTTGTTAATTACTAAATCAAATGATATAGAGGTGAACACCTGGAGCACAAAGAATATCAGCACTGCCAACAAGATGACAGTACGAATATTCTGTGGACAGGAGTTTGACTGTTATTTTGGGACATCCTGGTTAAAAGTATTTGATAGGATCTTTTAAAGGAATTTTTCAGATGTTGCAGGAATTTACTTACAATCTGTAATCCCATACAATAACACCGACTGCTATCACCAAATGATACTGTCAATTTTACAGTTAAGACAAGAAAGTGGGCTCTAAGTGGCTTCCATGTTGTGTAACTATGTATTCTAGCACATCTCATCATATGTTACATGGAAGTAAAAAAGTGTGGATGTGTTGCCATGATCTGATAATCTGTGTTTGGGCAATTATCAACAAAACAGACTTCGAATAATCAGCAGCTGGTAAGGACAACCAATATCTAGAACCATCCCAAAGCTTAATAGATGCAATTTCTGTTGAAGTAATGTATGTGCTTATTCTAGGAAAGGACTCCTGCACAGTCTGTGATAGTTGTGAGTGCTTATGAAAAAGTTTGTGGTAACTTTGTGTTGTATCTTGCAAGGTCTTTTCAATAGTTTTAGGGAGAAATGTAAGAAAATTAATGCATAATTAAAACAAACAAATAACAACAATAAAACAACAACAACAACAACAAAAGGCTTGGATTCACCTTCCTGAACTTGAACTTTAGACTTCCTTTACAGGCAGAGATCAACCCATCTCTCCTGGGAGGGAAAGAATCAACGTTTGGTTGTACTGTGCTCTACATTGATTATGGAGAATTATAGAGGATAATTTAAAAAGAATAGAGTAGTTCAGTTGAAAGGCACTGTCAAAGATCATCAATTCCAACTTCTAGGCTACTTCAGGGCTAACGAATAGTTAAAGCATGTTGTTGGGATCATTGTCCTAATGCCTCTTGAGCACTAGCAGGCATGGGGTATTGAGCACATCTCTTTATTCTACAAGAGTTACTCTGACCAATAGAAGATAAGACATAGAAATCCTCTGAAGGCATCATGATGACTTAATCCCAAGTTAAAACTTCTGGTGTAGGATCGTTCACTGATTTAAGATATCATCCAAATTGGAAATCATGAAAAGTGCTGCATTAGTAAGCCAAAAGTTTGCCATATGACACTGTCTCTTTCTAGATTCCATCCTCCTTTTCTGCTCCTCCCAAATACAGAGATTAAATAGGAATTCAATGCAAACATTTCTTGTGGAAAGCTAAACAGCTCAACCTTAGCAAGTCACATATTGGTCACTGCAAGTAGAAGTTATAAAGATGTGAGTCTGAGAAGAGCAATGTACTTTTTTTTTTTTTTATCCTAGCCAGCAACCATGGAAAATGTTTTTCCCATTTCTGTTAAGTTTCTCCTTTACTGAATTCTTTCTGTATCAATATTTTCCATATTTATTCAATCAAGTGTTACTTTATTTGAATTTATGGAAGGCAAACTAGTTATACTGAACAGAACATGATTCTTTGCTTGTGGTTTAAAGCCTTGCTGATTTTTATCACTCACTCTATATAGAAGAATCAACTTTCTATTGTGAACATACTAAATTACTGGGTTCTAGTTGTTTCCACTTTTCTTTTGCAGTTTAGGATGCAGTTCCTCAAAATGGATGACATTTACTGTGTCATCTTCGCTTTTAGCTTGTTTTTCCACTTAACAGTACCTTTTGGAACAAAAAACAAATAGCAAGAAAATGAAGCACCATATCTTAGCAACTTCCCTGCTACTTCACCTTTTAGTTCCCTTTCTAATTTTGTCACAAAAGACAGATCTTCTGCTCCATTACCATTAGTTAATGTTTTGTACAAAATAGATTTATCAGGTCTGAATCTTGTTCCATAAAGAATGCATTCCTTTTTATAGTGATTTTTTTTTAAAAGACATTTATTAAAAGCTTTGATATATTTGCTTTTCTGTGAGACATCCTGACAGTAACTTTTAGGAAAAAAATTGCTATCTGTTTCAAAGCTAATTACGTACTGAAAAACGACTTCCTCATAAAGTCTCATCGGCTGGGTTAGGTGATCATACATGTAGCCAGAAACAGTGCAAGAGTTTGTAGATAAATGAGGGAAATAGAAGACTGTTTCTTTGCTTTTCCTGTACCTCTGCTCGAATGTCTCTACTTGAGATGTTTTCTACTTGCAATAAGGTGTGATGCCATTCTTACGTGTCTGCAGGAATATGAGAAGAATGCTCACGAAAGCAAATTTCTCATTATTATTAAATTAATCTCCCTAGTTGTTGAGGATGAGGATTACGTTTCCTCTGGTATTTACGTGTCTATTCAGTTCCAAATTAAAATTCACTTCTAACGAGCCTAAATTTTTTCAGTGTAAAAGCATGGCTGTCATGGGCAAAGTTGGTTTCAGAGGAAAAATGGGAACTAGAAGCTTGCTAGCCTGAAGCTTGATTTGCTTTTCTGTAGACAGAGTAATGGAAAGTTGATGCATGCATGCTCTATCTTCCTGGCTTGTAGTTTCCATCAGAAGAGGGAACAAGGTGCATGTAGGACTTGGAAAATCAAGATTTAGCCTCCTGTAATTTGCCCTTGGATTTTTATTAGTTGTTAAGGAGCGAAAGAGCATAATCTGAAAACTGACACCTTGATCCTTCCGATTTTTTTGTTGTTGTTGGGGGGGGGGGGGGGGGGGGGAAATGTATGTGTGTGTTTCTTATGCAGGTTTGGACTACATTTTGATGCACTTTTCCCCAGAAGCAATTTTCATTTTTCTGGATACCTCAAATACTAGAATGATAACACAGCCCTAATGCCCTTCTCTTTGTCTTTGTTAGTCAACAAAAACTCTAACTGCCTGCATCTGTAATGTAGATTATGAGATGCATTTAGTTGAGTGGGAAGAATTTTACCCTGTTGCAAAGCCATTACCCACCTGGAGTTTCAATAATATTGAATCTGGACTCTAGAAATTTGTTATTCAGGCTGGCTAAACAATGCCATCATGCTGTTCTTCAATGTACTTAGTTGAGCCAGTAGTACCTTGAGGATAAGCATGTGTTATGGAATATGGTTTGGGTAGGTTACTGCAATTTATGAATGACACAATTACTGTGGTCTAGTGGGAATGATCTATATAGTTTACCAGGCAATCTCCCATTAGGCCTAAAAGAATGGAAAGCTAGAAAAGTCACTACAAACAGTGAGTAACCACAGTATCAAAATAGCATAAAGTTACTTTATTCGTTACATTCAACCTAAACTGAGCGTGTGTGCTTGAGGATGGACTCTGCAGTTACTGTAGAGAGAAAACAGTGCTACTTGCTTTTCCTCTGCTCATTTCAGAATATTTCCTCTCAACTGTACTAACTCAGGAGGACATAAAATGCAAAAACATTTCCTTTTTCTTTTTGTCTCTGATTGTATCCCAGCTTCCCCAAGTATAGAAGATTATGGAAGTTTTTTCCATTTGCTTCTTCACTCTGAACTGCTCTGTAAAACTTGAATCTGTGGCAGGCTGACCTTACAGTTGATTCAAAGGTGCTGCTAGATGGCTAGTGCAAATGGATAGGAATCTATAAAGAGAGTCATCTAGCTCACTTGAGGTAAAGTAAATGAATTTTTGATTGGATGGTTTCCTGTGAATCACAAACTGTACTGATTTTCTATTCTGAAGTATCTATCTCTATCTTTTTTGACTTGAGTTAGGAGTGGAGGAGTTTCTCCTTCAATTATAAGCACCTTTTTTAAAATTTTAATTTAGTTGTGGGGAGAAATATTTTGGTAGCATTTTTTCAGTCCTGGCATTCATGCGCACACTGAGCATTTTTTAAAATAGCAACACAAGAAGGCACTGGGATAAATTTCTTACAAGAAAAGTTATACCTCACCCTCTACTGCCCTGTACTCTTCCCTTTTCTGAAAGCGCTTTCTATGACTATATAGCAACTTCCATAACTATATAGCTTTCACAGCAACATATATGTATCTGAAAGAAAGAAAACTTAAAACAGAAACTATATGTTTTAGTTTATTATTATTTTCTGAGGAAGTAATTATGCTAAGGTCACTATAGCCTTCACCTTTCTCTTAATATTTCCTGTAAGGTACAGCTTTCTGTTAAACAGCTACCTATTGAGCAGGTAAAGCAAGAGCAAAACATCTATTTGAAGTTGTCTTTTCATTAAAAAAACTGTTTTCCTCTGGAGAGACTTAAACTCCCCTGGTTTCCCTTCCAAAAATACTATACACACCAAAAATACTCGTGACTTCAACCAAACCCTGTTTAAACATTAGAGAAAATGGAAAGTGAGAACACAACTGGTCAGTTAATTGCCAGGTCCTCATGACTACTACATGTGCCTTCAATAACCCCCATCACAGTGCTTCAGTTTCATCTTTGCTCCCCGCTCATAGTCGTAAGGACACTTAGTCTTTTTCTTTTTGCTAAAACCTCCTAGAATGTTTTTTATAGGCATCATTGCCATTGAACAGATGGGCAAGCCAAAACAGAGCCATGTGGAGTGACTTGCCAAGAACTGATAAGTGTTAGAAGTGAAATCTAGGTTTCCAACCTGATCATATTTCTTCCATGCAGGAAAGGAGATCTGCAAGTCCTTCTCAGGACTAGCAGTGGGAAGGGTATGCTTGACTTTACTGTATCACTTAATCCCATATCTCAATTCTTTTTCCCTGAATGTTTCTCACCGTTCCCGGGAAATACAAGATACAGGGCTGAGTGGAGGTTAGATACTAAGGTAAAGGTGTGTTTTCCTGATACTATCAGAAATAGAAAGGATTCCTCCTAGCCTTGTTTTCTTTAAAGTTTTGAGAAGCAATGCTTGATTGCTTCATTTTTTTATTGACTGCACATTCCAGAGTTTTGAGATAATCTATACTGATTTCTGTGAAAATGCTTGTAGTGAACCTGAGGGGAAAAAAACTAAAAAAATAACAACAGAAAAAACCTCCTCATTGCAACGAAAGGAAATATAGCACAAATGAACAAGTCAGTTCCAGTAATGTGGCATTTCTAGCTGTGGCTGATAACATCCTGTAAAAAAAAAAGAAAAGGCAAATAATCTTTTTTAAATATCTCCCCTTTCCTCCTCTCCCCACAGAAAAGGACTTACTGTGAAAAGTATTCAATCTAGCAAAGTGTCAAAGTGTATTATTCTCTTACCAGCCTTGCCAGCCTGCATTCCCACTTTCTGGGGCAGCAGATGTTGCTTATTATCAGGATTTCAAACAACTTGGTAATCTCTCTGTCCTCATCCGAAGATCAACAAAGGATATGGAACACTCTCCTTGGTAGAACTTTAGATCATCTTTTTCAAAGACAGTTTCACACTTACAGAACAGTGAGGGCAGGGAAGGGGGCATGGAGTGTTCATGCTGCTGTACTAATCTTAAAATCTGTTATCTCCATGAAAACTGTGTGCTACTGGAAACTGCTGAGCTCTTCTGAAAGGATCACATTTTCCTGGAGACTTGAAGTAGTTCTGAGAAGCTAGTTCAAGTCTTTAATTATTGTGAACAGGTGTACAGCAATGTCTCCTTTCAAGAAAATACATCAATCTTCTGTAACCGAAATCTTATCAGTAGTATACCATAGGTTTTGATATAGGTCGTGCAACATCTTCTTACAGGTTCATGTAAGAACAGGTCCTCTCAACTCCCCAGCTCTTAGCGTACAAACCTAGATGCTTCTTTCTATCTGTAATTATATCTGTGGACTCCTTCCAAAAGAAATGTGAAGAACAGGTCTGTGAGAGAACAAGAAAATGTTCTTCCATATAACCATTTTCCATAATTCTATAAAACATAACAAGTCATCTTATACTGGTCATTTTCTCATACCCTTCCACATTTTCTAAAAGTATACCACTGAAAACATTTTATTTCCTCTTGTGATTGCATTTTATATTATGAACCTGAGTAAGCATGTCAGACTTCAGTTTGACACAGGTATAAAAATAACGTTTGATTCTGTTGAGAAAGTGGGATGCTGGACAATTAGGATTTTGATGAAGACAAGACCCTGAAAATATGTCTCCTAGTTTTGCTAGCTCACAGTTTTTGGTTAACAAGCCAAAGGGTCTTTGATTGTTTTGGACTCCATTCAGACAGTTGCACAGTTTGCAGGAAGATTTGTTAATGTGTGAGGATAAACCACAAGCTCAGAGGGCTGAGAGCAATGTAGACCTATTTTATGATGATGGCTCACAATGTCTGAGGCAGATGTTGGTGGTACTGCAGTAGAGGTTGAACCTGCCCACCAGTATTCCACTAAATGTTGTTGTCTTGCAACAGATGGCAGCATAGGGACAGTCTGACAGAATGACATCTGACGTATAGGAAAAATGATACTCATTGACATTCAGTGATGTTCACTGAGAATTTCTGGAAACTGAACAGTGGATGTGAGCACAGTGAGGCAGTGGGCGATGTGTTTTAGCAGAGGTAATGACAGTGGGTCACCTTTGCTGGTGCAGATTGTTGAGAGTGTGACATGCAGGTTATCGTTTATTCCTGGTGAAATGTATAGTTAATGATGATGACTGTCAAAAAACAGTGTTTTGTAGTTGAGAACTTGCTCTATGAAATAATATCCCTGTGCTTTTTATTTCCATTGTAGTTTATATGAAAAGTAAACAGGAGGCATTATTCTTGGAGTGACCTGCATGTACATTATCACACACTGTACATATTGCTGTTTCATCCAGAATGATGCCCTTATTGTGAACTGCGAGAATAACGGGATCTAGCCTCTTTTGTTTTGGCTACATAGACCTAAAACCCCTTCCCGAATAAGAAAGTACCATTTTAGTCTTTGTTACTCTTCCCAAGGAGCCCTCCAACATCGCTGCTGAGCTGCTGCAGTACACCTCCCACCCTAATGGTGGCAGAAAAGCCCTACACTTCACTGCATTAACTGCAACTAAAGCAGACATCAGGTGAAAAATAACAGGGCACATCCTGCCATAGGGGTTCAAAAACAACCAGAAAACCATCAACAATGTAAGAGATGTTCAATAGATCATTGCCGGGGAAAAGCTGCTTAATGTAGGCAGAGCTAGAGCTACAAATGGTAAAATCATGAAGGATTATTGCTTGTATGTCCCAAACTGGAAGAAATGCAATAGAATCATCAGGCATGTTTTACATACGTAAAAGGAGATAGGTGTTTTTGTTCGTTTTAAGCACAGTTCTTTACAAACATTTAAATTCAGTGTTAGAAGACATGGTGTTTTTAACAGTATCTAACAATAAAGCAGAATGGGCATCTTTGTGGATGCCTTGGTCAAAATTAGAGTAGATGGATAATGAAATGAATGTGTTCACAGAACCGATATGCAGATAAGAGGTGGATTCTATAAACAATTGTTTGCTTAAGACCTGAGTAATGGGCAATGTTTCTAAAAATTCACTTTCTTCTAGGAGTAAATTATAAAATTCCACTTGCATGCTCAGCTTCTGAGTCAGCCAAAGCTAGTCATACATCTCCTGCATTCAACCTGTGGTTACATCATGCAATCTGACAAGTAAAACAAAACTGGAATCAAATCAGTCACCTGATCCTAGCACAGAACGTTGTTTTCTTTTTCCTTTTTTTAAACAAAATACTGTACACAAAACATAAGTAGCAGTCACAAGCATAAAGCCCTGCTACAATAAATCAAAGACATCACACTACCTATCATGGGGACAAAAGAAATTTTTTTTAGTGAAAAAAGCATAAAGAACTCAGGTATCTTTCTTTTCTCTCTGTCAGGTCAATTGATCTTTTGCAGCAGTACAGGACTAGTAATGAATTTTTGTTGAATTTTCATCAAGTTTTCAGTGCTGATGAATTTTCAATATACTTCTCAATGAAGTATGCTGAGTGCTTATAACTTTGAAAATTTGATACTGATTCTGGGTTCATTAAGCATATTGATAGAATTTAGTTTTCTGAAATGCTGAAGAGAATGTAAGGGAAAATCTGTGTTAAACTGCAGTTTGTTCACATCTGTAGTAGTTGTATCATGTTCCTGTAATTCCTGGCAATTCTCACAAAATTCATTATAAAGTTAAATTGAAGAGAAAAAAAAAAATGTGTTAAACAGGGAGAAATGTAAAGACAATATACTATTCAAAAATATAAATAATTATTGACCTCTTAGTCAGGTAGCAACTATATTGCCTTAATTCCTATGCGATAGCTACGTGATGTTCTTAAACACAGATTTACCTAAAGAAGGTTTTTTTTGAAGGTACTTTGAGAGGTTACTTTATCTGACATGCCAATCAAAGCAGACAATTTCCAAGTTAAATCATGCACTTGCACTGTTTTAGGCAATATCTGAGTGGAAGGCTCTGGAAAGAAACCCTAGGTCACAACATTCTACAGATCAAGAGTCATACTTATACTTCCTTACAGCTCCTTTTCCTCTGGATAATGTCTTTCTAAAAGATTGTCTTCTCTCCTATTTGTTCCTCTATTCTGAGAAGGGCTGTCTTTAGGATTTTGCTTATTGAATCAACAAAGCTTCATGTGTATGAAAACACAGAGCAGCAGTTACAATTCAAAGCTTACAAACGGGTGTTACATAGGTGCTAAATTCATCAAGGTCTGACTGTTTGGGAGGGTCCCAAAGCCTTTATCGTTTGATGCTTCTTTGGAATTGCTATTGTAACACTATGTCTTCACTATCTTATTAAAGTAGCCAATCTTTTTCCAATTGCTGATAATGTTGCTGGCCTTCAAGCTTCTGATGATAGTGAGAAGCGTAACCTAATTGTGCCTATTGAGTGGAAACGGTTGGAAGGAGCTGTTGACTCCCTTGTGGATAGAGAGGCCTTGCAGAAATCTTGACAAATTAGAGGTCTGGGCAATCACCAACCACATGAATTTTAGCAGCAGCAAGTGCTGGATTATGCACCTGGGATGGGGCACCCCTGACAATATGTGCAGACTGGGGAACAAGAGGCTGGAGAGGGACTCTGTAGAAAGGAATCTGAGGGTTCTGGCTGCCTGGCAGTAAGTTAAATATGAATTGGCAGCGTGTCCTGGCAGCCAAAAGGGTCAATAATACTCTGGGGTGCATCAAGTCCAGCACTGCCAGTTGGGTGAGGGAAATTATTTTTTCACCCTGCTCTGTACAGCCTTATCTCAAGCTCTGTGTGCAGTTTTGGGTGTCGCAGTGTAAGATGGATCTAAAGTTGTTAGCATCCAAAGGAGGGCTATGAAAACAATGAAGTGTTCTTGAGGGCAAGATATGAGGAGTGACTGAGGTCCCCTGTTTTGTTCAGACTGGAGAAGAGCATACTGAAGGGAGACTTCATGGCAGCCTACAGTTCCTCACAGGATACGGGGGAGCAGCAATTGTCTCTGTTTTCTGGTGACAGGACCCAAAGGGATGGCATGGAGCTCTGACAGAGGAGGGCCAGATTGGGTTTTAGAGAAAGGCTCTTCACCTGAGGGTGTGGCTATGGAATGAGCTGCTCAAGGCAGTGGGCACAGCCCCAGGCTGCCATAGTTAAGGAGCATTTGGACAATGCACTGAGACATGGGGTTTGATTTTTTTTTTTTTTGGATGGTCTTATGTGGAGCCAGGAGTTGGACTTCATGAGTCTTGTAGGTGCTGTAATCTATGATTCAGTTATTTCATCAGAAGGTTTAAACTTACTTGCTGCTACTGAGTGTTCCTAGTTCTTGCGTGTAAAGCAGTTGCAGATTCACTATCACAATTTTAAGTTTGCACCTTTTTATTGTGTCACCTTCAATCAGTTTGTGCACTGATGTTATTCTATTAAGATCAATGGCAGTTCCAGCATTACTTTGAACTGAAGCAGTCACACACCTAATCTCTAAGCCTCAATTAATTCAGCCTCCCTTTTTACAAGCATTTTTCCATGCCCCTATTCATTCTTGTTGAACCTCAATTAATTCTTCATTATCCTTTTTGAGATCAACTGCGCACAACTGAACATAGCTTTTGAAGTAAGAGTGAACTTGTAATGTAAAGAATGACATTTATAATTGTTTCCATATTATTCTTTATCCTCAGGCATCGTCTAGTTTTGTTGTCTTCTCTTACCAGATCTGCAGATCAAGAAAAAATCTGTATTGATCTGCCAAAAGAATCTTCTGTTAAATCGTTTAAGGATCTCATTCTTCTAACTTCAGCTGCTAGCCTAAGGCAAAATCTTTGATTCTAAATCCTTAAAAGTCCCCCAGACAACAGGCATATGAAATATTATAGCAACATTCATTCAAAATGTGGTCAATAGGGTTGTACAAGCCAGCCACAACATTTTGAAATACCATGCCTTGTTCCATATGACAGTTGTAAAGACTGCCAAAGGAGAAGAGAGTGTAGGAGGAGGCTCTTCAGAAGCTGTTAGCTCTGGATTGAAATCCATAAAATCTGGTGGGAAGTTCTTGCAACTAGAAGGTTCTCCATGCTTAAAGCAGACTTTCAAAATAGTTGCCAAACTAACAGGCTGCTGTAAAGGGAGGATTTCACTCCTTGGATTCCTTTGTCTTTCAGGATAGGGCTGTGCTAAGGTCAGGTAATTTTAAAAATTTAAGCATAGCTTTCTCTCCAGAAAGCATTCACAGAAGTATAAGCGCAATACTGCATTCTTTTCAGAAGATGAGAAAGTCTTCTTTGCCAAGAACTCAAAAGATATGACTGTGCTATGTTTGCATTTCAACATAATGTCCTTCTCTAAAGGAACGTGACATCTATGGTGAATGGTCTGGAGAAGATGTTTGAGTAGCAGCTGAGGTCCCTTGTTTTGTTCAGTTCAGAGCAGAGGAGGTTGAGGAGAGACCTCATGGTGGCCTACAATCCCTGATGAGGGGAGTGGAGGGGCAATGCTAATCTCTGTTCTCTGCATCAGGGGCAGGTCAGATTGGGTGTTAGGAAAAGATGGTAGGCACAGCCCCAAGCTGCTGGAGTTCGAGGACCATTTGGACAATGCTCTCAGGCACAGGGTTTGGATTTTGAGTGGTCCTGTGTGGAGCCAGTTGTCCTTAATGATCCTTATGGACACCTTCCAAAGTAGGGTACTTTATCACCTCATTATTCTATGATTCTCCAATCTCTCAATTTTCCATGAGTGTGATAACTTGTCTCATGACTCTAGAATACTTAAAAAGAAATTCATTAGATGTGTGTTTGTCCTGATAAATTTTCAGTAACTATTCATGAATTAGAAGTGGGAAGGAGGAAAAGGGGCAGTGTGAGCATTCAATTTCCTATCTTTGTCAAGGGAAAGGAATTCCTTAGGTGTAACTAATGTATTTCTGTTGGTTCATGTTTGACATGAATGAAGCACAGTGATGTACACATTTCCACAGCTATGGCTGGTTCTAGAGAAGCCCAGTCCTATTCTTCACACTGCTGAGATTTGTTTTTGTATACACACTTGATTTTCCATTATGTTTGAATTTCCTTTTGTCGGATACGAACTTTGTGATTGTGGCAAACCCACCCAGTCCAGCGTGAGGTTGGAAACTCTTGCTATCATACTGCCAAGAGATAATTAACTCAGTAATGTTAACACACACACTTGGCGTTCAGCTATCGCAAGGGTGGGAACAGAATGCAACAAGATCTGCACCATAACCATCTATTGACCCCACCATCTGCTCTGTCCCAGCTGCCCACGCATCCACTCGAGATACCAGAGAGCAAAGATGGGATAACTTAAGTGGCAGGAAGCACTATGAGAAACTGTTCTTGTTTCTCTTTCAAGGCCCTTTCCTATTTCCCTATCTACCCATCAACTATCCATTGTTCAGATTCTCTCTTCTTTCTGTATTGACCAACAGAACCCTATAGGCTGGTTTCCTATTTCCTATGAAAAGCAAAATTCAGAAAGATGCAGATGCTGTGAAAATACCTTTTTAAAAAAAAAAAAAACAAAACAAAAAAAAAAACAACTCAAAAAATGACTGAATTACCCTGCAGGTGGAATATTTACATGCCTGTGGTTGAAAAGCTCTATTGTAAAGTCAAATGTTCTGTTTTTCATGCATGGTGCATTTGGCCAAGGAAGACTGCCGTGAGTTGTCTAAATGGGAAGGCAGTTTTGCCCTTGGGAAGGGGTCTAAAATGACTTGTAAGTATTTCATTATTGACAATCCAAAATACGTTGTATCTCAGAAGTGACTGGAATCTACCTATTTGGAATAAAATCTTGACTTCTTAGTCAATGTTCATCTGGTTTAGGGATTCTGTCCACAAATCTTCTCTTAAAAGCAGCTCCTTTTAGCCCTTGGTCATGATACTAAAAATCCCAAGAGGCCTGCTGCTGTCGTTGCCATTAAAATTATTATTTCCTTTCTCTACCACTTCTTGCCATGCAAAAATAGTTGCTGTTTACTTGTTGAAAAGTTCAAACAAGAAAGCACGTGCCTACACAACCTGTATGATGTAATCATTGTCTGAATTAATAATTTATGTGCAATAACACCAATTTTAGAATGTTTTATAAAGTAGAGAGAAAGCAAACAATTCCTCAGAGAAAGAAACAAAACATCCCAACCTTTTTTTTTTTTTTTAAATAGGATGGCCTGGTGTATGTCCCTAAGTTAAAAATCTTTCATGTTTTTTGCTATGAGATGGTTCTAGGTTTGGTTAATGCTTGTGAGTACTTTATATTCTACAAATAGTTATTATTGTTATATGATTAATTTTCTAACATTATCTCAGTTAAAGAGTCTCCCAAGGGAATAAAGATATTCTTTCTGCCTTACAGGAAAATAGAACCACTAAACCAGATTGGAAGTCAAATTAGTCAAATTACAAATGTCAGAAGTAATAATATTATTTGGAAGGGGCCCACAGTACAGTTTTCCTAGCTTTTGAGCAACAATGAAATAAACATGTAACTGTCAATGGGAGAAAAATTTTAATTTAAGGCATCCAAAAAGCCCATATGAAAAGTAGATTTTCAAAAATACATAACAGGCACAGCAACTGGAATGGTAGCTTATTTTATGAATCTGAAATGAATCTGAAAAAAAACCTGTTGAATATCCACTTCTTCTAATACTTCAGAAATGTTCAGCATTGAGTCCTTTTGGAAAACCAGTGGTGAGTCTTGATTTTTGGAAGTTGTGCTCACCTACAGTTCCTATCCACTTTAGTTTAAGTGAAGAGAAGATTACCAATTTCATAGGTGCAGGGTGAGAATTGAAACAAAGACAAAAGGCACGTCTGAAGGTCTGATGATATTGTAGGCTATGATCTCAGCAGATATGAACAAAAAGAGGTTTCTAACAGCTAATTGTTCGCAAGAATTAATTTGTACATTTAAAGCTAATATTTAATCTCAGAAATATAGCCTTTGCCACAGAGACAATGATTGCTAGTAAGATCTGAGACTAATTATAATCAGTATTTTTGGAACAAAGATTTCAATAAAACTTACCCAGTGTTATGCATGTGGGTTTGACTATTTTAGCCCTGGTTTTAAGTTCTGACAAAAGGAAGAGGGAATTTCAAAGTGAAAAGGAAAGAAACAAAATGTAGAAATGGAATTCGCTCTTGACACTCGTAATAAGAAACATGTTCATTACATGTCAAAGAGGTCAGCATAGTTAGCAGCATTAGTATATATACGATCTGGAACAACAACAAATCTGTCACAGTGCCATTACCTAAAGGGCCAAGGCAAAAGAGAAGTGGGGAAAAAAAAATCTTTATTACTAAATCTACTATTTTCTTTGCAGTTTCATACATTCTATGTAGATGCAATCAAATCCTGTATTACTTCTTTCTGTAGCAAAATTTGCTTTGGAGTAGGACCAACACTATTTCCCAGTTTTTATTAGTAGTCTTCAGAAAACCATCTATGAGACAGAGTACTGAACCCCACCATTTCAGCATAAAACCCATCATAAACATACCAAGTAACAATTCTTTCCCTTAATGCAGCACTGCATTGTACAGGAGATGCTTCATATTCAAACAGCCCCTTAGAGTAATGGACAGTACTTGGGATAATTCCTGAATATCAGAGACTGCAAAGTAAGCAGAAATTATAGAAAACAATTAGCCAAAATATTTCTCTTTCTGTAACCCTGAGAAAGAGTCCTTTGAAAAATGCCAGAGCAAATTCTGTCCATCCTGATAATTTTGAATAATACTTTATTTCATCAAGTATTATTGCCAGCTAAATGAGAGAGACTCTTCAGAGAACAGGATAAGCTGCTATCTTTGGCTGAGCAGAAGCAGCAGTTGCAGATACAGTGGAAGAAGAACCTTTAGTGGGAATGAGAGAAAGAAGAAATAGTATAAAAGGTGTTTTTTTTTTTCCCCCTTGTAAAATTAATCTCTGGTACTTCCAGGCAGGAGTTGTTTCATCCTGCAAAGATCTAGCTATTCATCAGGAGAACATGGAATCAGTCAGTGAAGAGGTTGGTGGTGGAACTGTATGGTATAGTTGAATTCTTTAAAAAGCCAAATGGAAATCTAAAGAAAGATTGGATCTTTTTTTAGTTGACTGCCCACTGATGCTCTCTGGGAAGCTCAGACAGGATTCCTGGATTATATTCTACAAAATCCAGAGGCAATACAACCAGAACTATAGTAAAAAACACAGTTAAGCATAAGACAGGTTAGAATAAAATGAGAATAATAGAAGAGCAATACCAATGGTGTCGATTTTGAAGGGAAAAATAAACTAATATTCTACAGTCATCCATAATATTGAAGAAAGTGAGAAAAAAGACGTGGGAAACTAGATTCCATAGAAGTAACAGAACACAGGAGTCAGAATGAGGGAATAGAAGCATAAAGAAAGAAACTCTTAAAGTCTTTAGGATTGGCATCTAGATGGCATTACTCAAGGCTGTGTTACTAACCAAGGACAAAAGCAAGGATCTTTTTTAAAAAATGTGTTTAATTGGGGCAGGTTGAAACTGGCATTAAAAAGCCAAGATTATATGCTTACCTTCTCTTCTACTGCGTGATCTTTGCCCTCAACACTGGTGAGGCCACACCTGTAATACTGTGTCCTTAGTACTAAGAACAACTGCCTTCTCCTATCAGTAACCAAAAGAGTACAGATATATTCAGTCAAAAAAGAAACATTCAGCAGTTTTGAAGATGTTATGCTACATCTGTTACTGATTGATTCAGAAAACCTGAAGATATTAGAGCATCAGGAGGTACAGAGACATGCTGACCTGTTCTTCCAGAATAGCCTACAGGAGACAGTCAGTCCCATTACAGGATCTAAACTTAGACATTAAAACTACATCTCTCTATCCACTGTGCAGAGAGCCAGGCCTTGAATACCAATGGCCAGTAAATGCTCAAATAATCATATTGGAGAGGACTCCCAGCTATGTAGATACCTAAATCCTTTAACTTCTTTTAGGCTCTCCTCTACACACAATTTTTTTCAGAAAATATAAGCAAATTTTTCAGATACACATCAACTTTGTTGCTCTCAAGTTAGGAATGAACGCAGCTTTCCCAAGTGCTGTCAGTTGGGAACTGTCATATTGGGCTTACTGCACTTTTTTACAACTCCTGCAATAGCAATAAGCATACCTACTAATGTTGCCTTTTTGAATTATTCTAGTTTGCAGATCTGTCTAAAATCTAATTTTTATCTGACTTTTTAAACAATATTATTCATCTCAGGAGCTACATACTGTGGGGATTTTCATAATTTGTCTGTAGGCTGAGCATTGCAAAAATTTGGAATTTATTTTGATATGTTCTTCCTATTTCACACAAAAGATTTAAAAGAAGTATATCTAACCAGAAAGGTGAATGCCTGAACTGAAATTCTTTTCTCATTTTGCTTTTCTAGGTCTGGCAACGTTACATTTCCAGGGCATTACTAAAACAAAACACAAGATCCCTGAAAACTGAAATATGGTCAAGAAGAACAACTGTCTGTTAACTTAGGTGCAAAAGGAAAATGTCATGGTAAGTCTTTCTCAAATATCTTCTACTTTCTGAAGAATGTGTTAATTTAGCAATATAGTACTAAGGACTGCTAGGATTCTACGACTCATGGAAGGAGATTATATTGAGATGGAAGTTGATAACTTTTCCCAGCTAAAATTAATAGGATGAGGGATAATGGCTTTAAGTTGCACCAGGGGAGTTTCAGATTGCATACTAGAAAAAAAAAATTATTCTGAGAAAGAGTGGCAAGGTATGGAGGTTGCCCAGGGAGGCGGTGTAGTCACCATCGCTGGAGGTGTTCAAGAGGCCTGGAGATGTGGCATTGAGGGACATGGTTAGTGGGCATTGTGAAGATGGGTTGGTGGTTGGACTAGATGATCTTAGCAATCTTTTCCAACCTTAGTGATTCTGTGATTCTAATGATACTTCATTGTACTTTAAAATATTAGTAAAATGGAGAAGTGTTTGACCTTTCCCCTTGTTAAAAATATATCTTACCATCAGCTTTGGATACAATACCTGATACAGTGCACGTGCAGTATTCAGTGAACGTGATTGGCAGTGAAAGAATGCAGGTGTTCTTGAAGTTGGATTGATGTAGTATGAGGTTTAAGAGGAAATGAGTTTGAATGCATGCCGTTTAAATCTACAGTAGCTCTCTTATTTCTCTCAAGACCTGACAGACAGAATGTGTTAATGCTGCTGTTGGACCTTTGGTTTGTGTCCAAGGAAAGGGTGGCAGCTCTGCACCAACCTAGCAAAACTCAGCACTTAAGCTTGGTGTTAGGTATCTTTCCATTTCCATACTCCTGTTTCAAAGGGAAGTCCACAAGTAACTAACCAGAAAATTCTGGTAAAACAGAACAGATCATAGTTGATCAGAACAGATCATAGAGGTGAAAAACAAGGAGTGATAAAGATGACCAGGTGAAAGAGTGAATGAATGATGAAATGGAAGGGTAGAAATGAGTGGAAAATGCCTATTGCACACATACTTTTATAGTAAGTGGAAATGGTAATCACATAGTTTTATGTAAATATATTATTATCACAAACTGCTGCCTTTCTTGACCAAGCAAAAGTTGTTCTAGTCTAGCACATGAAAGGAAAACAGTAGTGACCTTGTCATTGCATATTTATTAGGGTAGCTCTGTTAAGTGTGGGCAGCTAGAACACATCACCCAGGGTAACTTATCAGAAAAGATAAAAAACAAATAAAAATATAGATAAAAAAACAAACCCTCCTTTTCAACAGCTGATTTTTCTCTCCAGCAGTAAACAAAACCCCACTACCAAAACCAGAGAGGACTCCTCTCTTTTTCTACCACACAGCAGGCTGACTTATACCAACTGGATCACTCAACACTCACTTGAAAACTAGATGACTCCTCCAACACTTGTTGCATAATCACTTCAAGAAAATGAGGCAGATTTTTTTTCAAGAAAATGCTTTTTATTGCTTGCAGTTACTTCATTTTTCTCAAATAACCATGATGTTACTGGCTGTGTATAAAGCCACCATAACGTTTTTCTAGTTATTTATGAAGATACCTATGTAGGGAGACATACAGATGCATAAATACATACATATATATAAACACACTGAAAAAATATGCAATTAAGGAGTATGATTCAAAACCTGAAATTCATTTGCTATTCTTAAGAGGCAGGTACGAGCAAAGTGCCAGTAACATTCCAAACACATGCACAAATTCCTTATTCCTCACGTGCCTGATTGTGATATGTTTATATGCTGTCTGCCTATGTTTTGTCTGTTTTAGAGAATTTCAAGAAATAATGGTTATTATGTGCTCTTCTACCTCACCAGCAAGTACCTTCTGATACAGTGAATTCAGATACTTTTACTGCAGGCAGAGAAAAATATGCACCAAATATGTTTTTGACATTTCCAGTGCTTTGTCTTGCTAACAGGTAATGGTCTGAGCCTACCAAAAACTGCCATCTTTGATATGACAGGACCTAAATCATAGGCGGTGGGCTGGTATGTGGTATACATTTCCATCATCAATCAGAAATTCCTGCATCTAGGATTTTAGCCTTTTGCTCTGTCACCAGGCAAGGAACAGATTTTGCTTATCCTGGGCCTCAGGCATTTCTGTGGGAGAGAAAGAGAAATTGCACCAATTAGAAAGGAGCTACAGCAAGAGTTACTGGGTAGGGGATTGTCTGG
Organism: Phasianus colchicus; assembly: GCF_987193195.1. NCBI lineage: Eukaryota > Metazoa > Chordata > Aves > Galliformes > Phasianidae > Phasianus > Phasianus colchicus. The sequence goes on from NC_143439.1 coordinate 29,190,674, forward strand.
ATAGAATTTAATGAGGAGGCCAATGAGAGAAATGTGAACTGTGATACTGAGTCTGGCCTTGCAGCTCGTCACTGAGCAGAATGCTCAGAGACACAAATGCGTTTTAAACAACAAACGTAAAACTGTGTCACATCATTCTTAAAATTTAGCGTAATGAGCATTATTCTGACTTCTAAAAGTGTGTTAGAAATACTAACACAATAAAGATTGCAATGCAAAGCATTAGTTTAGAAATGTCAGAAATCCTCAGGATTCTTTTTACCAACAGGCAGTACAGTCCAGCACTTAGAACATGGCAACAGCTCTCTGCTAAAAACGACCTTCTGACTCATATGCCTAGATTAGAAGCTCTGCAATTTTAAAAACAAATTTAAAATATATCCTTTTGTCAATAAATTGCTTTGCAAGAGGTTAATAGGTCACTAAATCTTTCTACTCTCCTCTTTGTGCTCAGCCATTGAAATTATTTGCATGTCTCCCATTTATTTCTCCCTGCAATCAAATCAGAAATGCTGGAATAAAATCTTAATTGTTTCCACATTCAATATTGCTGACTGTTCATGAAAGCTTTGTTCAGCCCTGCAATACTGAGGTGCCTTTTCTGGGTCACTTGGAGAGGAATGTTAGGCTGAGACAAAGTGTTGTAGGAAGTGTTGGCTGAAAGTATTGAAATTTGGCAAAGTGGAATGTAGCTGAATTTGGTCTGCTAGAGGTGAAACTGTTAGATAAGCTGACCCTCTGGTGTACCTGCTGGGTCATGTATTGTGATATGTTGTGCATTAATTGCATTTTAAATAACTGTCTACTTTGTGCTGTCACCCACAGCAGTCCTTTCATAGCTGGATGTCTCACAGGTAGGCCCCATTTTAGTAAGAGCTCTGTGGTGACCACATGGATATCTGCAACCATTCTGATCTAACTCCCATGTAGAAAACATTAAAATTATTAAATGAAAGCCTGATTAGACACACACAGAGAATGGCAATGCTGCTTAGATGAGCAAACAAGGGCATTTCCACCGGAGTAGAGATCTGATGCCACAAAATGCATCTTTCATGGATAAAAATTAATTCAGGATTTCCTACCTTAGCTATTCATAGCTCAGAAGCAATGTGCAGTATGGCAGCTGCTCTGAGGCAGCTGACAGCAGAGCTGGTGACAACCATGGTGCATCGCCTGTTTTGCACCAGAGCTCTGCCAGCACTTAGTAAAAACTCTAAAGTGATAGTAAAGTTAGAAGTGAAGTAATTTAAGGAAAAGACTAAACAAACATCACAGAGATATTGTAATTATCTCCAACTTATATGTTATAAATCCAGAAGATTCAGAAATAAGGTGTGGGATAAGTAAGCTTAGACGTGGTAAAGCCCTACAAGAACAACATAAAAACTGAATGCTTTTAATGAAGCTATGCAATGCAGTGATGATTAATGTATAACAGATATCATAACTTAAGATATATAATTACTTTAAAATGATATTATATATATATATATCATTTTATATGTTATTTTATATAAATTATATATATATATATATATAAAAAATATAAATTATATATACATATATGCAAATTTTACCCACTTTGACACTAGAACTTTCAATGAGTTTGAATGCATAGAACATTGGAACAAGCTGCCTAACAGTATTTTTTCCTGGCTGGAAACATACTGATGGTACATACTATAAGCAAATCCAAATTATAAGTAGTTTAATCTCGTAAATATTTTAATATATTTACTTAGAATTTCACATAGCACTGACTTGGCAGTGAGTGAATTCTATAATTCTAAAGAAGCAAGAAAAAATGTTCATACATAGAGAAGAGACCAAATCACTGTTTAACATGCAAAACTCATCTCACCTTAATGAAGGATCAGGACTTTTGTAAAATTTGAAAAAGGGATTGAACAGTCACATGAAAAGAGAGGAGTTCACCTTCCTCTGTCTAAATCAGACCTTATCAGCAGTTTCACTGTTTCTAAGAGACATAAGTAAACTGTGAGAGTGGGAAATGCAATGGCAGGTGAAATTTAATGTTGACAAAGTAACCTACGCACTAGGAATAATTTATATTTCTTGTAAGTTTGCTAAGTTTTGAATTTGTTATTTCAACACCTCCCCCCCATCCTCTTTATCCCCCCCCCCAAAAAAAAAAAAAAAAAAAAAACCTTGACTATTTCTCCTACTCAAGAGAATCACAGCTGCAAAACAACTTTAAGATACAAAGGAAGACTGCTCTGGAAATTTTAAATCACTTGTGATTCTTCATCGAAGATACCGCAATACAGTCCGTACCACAGACAGAAGTTGTCAGAAACTGACCCAGATAGTTAAATAAGTGTAAAGATACGTCTCTTTAAGGACGGACAAAAAAATTGTGCTGTTAATTTTAGAAAATAAAAATGCAAGATATGCCATGATAAAGGTACCCACAGTACCAAAATGTTGTAGAGGGAAGTGACTCTTCTTTGCAAGCAGAAATTGAAGTCAATAGATGGCAAATTGAAAGCTGATGTCAGGGTAAATATTTCCACCATGCATCATCCCATTGTGAAATTCACTGCCACAGAGAGTTATAAAAAGGAACTTGCAAGTATTACAGTTAATATATAGATGATAAAACTGTTCGGAGTTTTAAATCAACAACAAAGTGTTTCAGAAGGAACATAGATAAGTCACTCTGAAAGTAATGCCTCTCATTTATTTCCAAGGAAACTACAACAGAAACAAAGAACACAGTAACACTACTTGATAGAGCAAATTCTCAGCTACAGCAAAACACTTTTCTAACATATTCACCACCATTAGCTGTGCATTTTTATCACTGATGACCAAGAGTCAGCATGTCGTGATCATAAAAATCTGCATGACTGTCCAGAATGTGGCTGAAATGCACAACTCACCAACGCACTGCGCTCACATTCAATGGCTGGTTTCCATAAGTGTTCAAGAAGCGAACGCCCCTTTGCTGTTTTCTGTCACACAGCAACAGTAATGGAATATTGTCAGGAATTGTTTAGCCTTTACTACCATACCACCAACATCTGCCTCTGATGTTGTGGCTCAACATAATAAAATAGGAGACTTTACTTTTGGAGCAGCTCTCACAGAGCTAATTGCCTAGTCATTAGTTCTGTTTCCCTCTGAATATCCACGAGGGAAAATACACAGTTGTATATACAGTTGTATGGATCAATTTTCTAATTCAGCATCACAAGTTGTGTCAGTCCTGCTCATACAACCACTGCTTCTACAGTGTGTGCACTGGCATAATCCCTAGTTGCTTTTCTTTAAGATCTTTTCTTTGAAGCATTGTAAACTTCTCTCTACATGCATATCCAAACACACTTTACTAGTTTCTCATGTTGATTTGTTGGATTTTAGTCATGAAGGAAACCAGTCTTCTCTAATTACTTTTCATCTAAACCATGATTGTAATGGGATGATGCTATCTTTTCCTTTAAGTGTGTCCTATTCAAAAATCATTTTATTTCATAAGGCAGGAAAAGACTATTAGATGCCATAGTATTACCTAAATTCTAGCACACGTATGTAGCATGAGGAAGAGCCTGTTTTGTTATCCAGTTGTCTTTTTACATTTCACTGGTTGAGAGAACTCTTTTACATCCTCACACAAGTGATTGGCATCTTTGGATATTGTGTCAGTAACAAGCATGTTTGGACAGTTCCTTTTTATTTAATGTTTGTGTACCAAGGCTATTTTGACTACACAAAATGTGCCCATATTTGGAGATTATTTGTTGTGAGAAATTTAGAAGTTTTCAGTGGTAAATGTGAAAGGAATGTAAATGCCTGTTAGAATGTACATGGCATGGGAACTTGTCCGTAGACATGGAAACCTACCTTCATTTTCCTACTTTAATTGGGGTAGTATTTCTTAGTTTGAGCTTAAAGTTAATGTTAATATGGTTACTGAATGTTCTAAAAAAGTCTGACTACAAGCATGTATTCTAATATTTTAAGACAATCTCCAAGATAAATCCCCAGCCCTTCTCTGATGGCTTTCTACCAGTGTATTTGCTGGATGCTAATAGTTGCACAAAGCTGCTGAGCTGCCATTAACATGGGACTCCTGGGAGAAGACAAGACAGGAAACATAATAGTGCAGTGTCTTGAAGGAAAGTGACATTGGAGGTTGCTTTCCATAGCCTTGTTGACACAGTACCTTCCTCTGAATGTGTGTTGGTGACCCAGGGTTAGAATGAATTGCACTGTGTAGCATCAATACCATGACTCTTCTCATTAGTGAACACCTGTTGATAATTTAATAGCCTGAAGAACAGCTGAAAATTGAAAGTAGGTGCAGGCAGACAACACATTTATTCAGCAGTAAATCTTTCCTCTTCAGTGGATATTCAAGGCATTTGCTATTACATTCTTTTATATAATGGTTTAGTTTTGTTGATAATTGCATATGAAAACACAAGAAAAGGAGCCAATGTGTTGGCATCTTAAGTAGGAGAAGGCTGCCTACCTCCATGGCATGTCAAAACTAGTATTAGTCATATATATAAAATAACAAAAACAACAACAATCATTAGCCAAAAAATTTCTTCTATCAAAAAAAATGCCCCTAGAAGTATTTTAGCTGGAGGATAGCACTGAGAAGCAAAAAAAAAGACACCAAAAGAAGCACTGAAGAGCTGATCTAATAATGCAATCCTTGCGGAGAAGAAAGTGAGTATGTCTAATTTACTGCGTTTTTTTTGACAAAAAATACAAATAAAAATTGAAAAGTCTTACTTTAATTCTGATATGGAATGAATGTATGAAATCATCTTCAATTCCTTAACAATGTGGACTTCCTGTTTATGACTTTTTTAACCCTTCACGCTTCGAGTGTAGACAAATTCTCCTGAAATTTCTAATATCCCTGCACCTCTGGGTTGCCTCATTGCCTGTTTCTTCTGGTGATGAACAAGAATATTTTCAGAAGTTTTCAAAGTTACCACAAAATAAATAAATAAATAAAAATAAAAAATCTTATTCTCTGGTCAGCTCTAATTGCAAAATAAACCAAAAAGCTTAACTTATGATCCAAGAAAGAACAGAATTTTTCCCAGAAGTACTGATAGCATTCATAGATTTAAATTTGCATGTCTAAGGACAATTGCACATTTGCTTGTAAGGGCGTGGTTTTCAATCATAGGAGCTTTGAATTGATCCTCTGAATATTTATTTTGTCTATGGAAGAAAAAGACCAAATAGCTTACACCTAATTGGGAAATGCAAGTTTTATGGACAGGCTAAAGTTATACGAGAAATTCAGCTGTGGAGTGTCTATAGAAAAAAAAACAGTGTAAGGAAGAGGAGTTCCTTCCTGAACACACAGCTGCTAGTGGTTGCAAGGGGTCTGTTGGATAGCAAGCATAAATCATTAGTATTTCAACACAATTATTAGAGTGTAAAGAACTTACTTAATAGCTTCGGAGGTTAAAAATAGTAATAATTAATTATATAATTTAGAATAATAATAATTAAAAAAAAAGAGAGAGAAAGAGGAAGGGAGAGAGAGAGTTAAATTTCAGATATTAAAATGTACAGACTCCCTGGTTGACATTTATAATAGCATTTTGAAACTCATCCCAGAGAAGTATTTCTACTCCTCTGGAGCAAGATTCAGCTTGGATATATTTAGGAATTTTATTTTGAATGTTTTACTGTGTCACAGATTGTTGTGGTTTTTTTTGTTGGTTTTTTTTTTAATTATTAATCATTTCTCATATGGCTGATTTTAGAGGAGAAAGAGTGAGTTTTTTATTTTTACTTAATTTATGTTTTATCATTGAATGTACTCATTGGATGTCTTTCACTAAGTAATGCAGAACTGAATTAAAATGGATTAGTCATGTTGAAAATGCTGTTGAAGTCCAACAAGAGGATGAATCTGTAAGACTTCAATTTTAACATATTTATGAATATTTTTAAAGAGAAATATTCTAAAACTACATCATAAACAGGTGTCTATCCACAATTCATCAGTCTGGATAAGTCTTATCCCTGCTCATTTAAATAAGTTCTGGAATCATTGCTAGCAGAAGTGTATCTTTTTAGGAACTTAGGAAATGAACTGTGACCCATTTGAATTGAATGGAGATGGGCCAGTTTTAATAAGCGGATTTTGTTCCTGTCTTTAATTTCTGTGAAGACCATGAAAAATTGGACCAAAATACTTGGCTGCTTCTTTTAGCTGCATTTCTATCCATGGAATGGGTAAATAACACTTATGCCCAGTACCAAATAATGGCCTGAAGCTACAAAATGAACTGCTGCTTTTATTGAAGGCCAAAAATCAAAAATAAAAATCAATGACCTCAATGGATTGAGCTGCTTGGAAATAGAGCATAGAATTGGCCTGGGCTGTCTTTGTCCAGATTACAGTGAGCATGCTTTTCACAACTATTTTAAATAAAAGTGAAGAAGAGGGTTTTAAAGACAACCAAGAGCTTTTTCAAAGACCTCACTAGGTTTAGAATAATACATAATATGACTGAAGGCTCTTTCCTTATAAATCCAGATTTTTATAAGACACTGTCAAGTAATTGCTCTGTTTATTTCACAAAAGTAGATAATACCATTTAAAAATAACAGCTGAAAAAGTACTTTGGAAGATTCTTAATGCTATTTACGTTACTTTAGAATAGGGTTCATCTCATCTAAGTTTCATCAGCTGAAAACAAGTGTTTTGTCTCAGCTAGGCACTCTCTGGACACTTGCTGAAGGAATTCTGAAAATCATAGAGGCAGTTCAAGCTACTGATGCACAATGGATTTTTTTATTATTTTTTTTTTGTCAACAGACCACAAAGAGAATCAAACAAAAGATAGCTTGGATAAGATATTTAGGATTTTATACCAATAGTGTTGAGCAAGAAGGTGTAGATCTCCTCACAGATAAGAAAAGTCTCTTTAAGGCACCAAATAGTTACAACTGTAGGGCTGTCATACAGCTTTCATATTGTGGAGCACAGGTGTCCACCTTTTGGCTTGCTTTGGCCGCATTGAATGAAGAGGAATTGTTTAGGGCCACATCTATGAAGGTTGCTCCAAAAGTAATGCTTCCTAATTATTTCCAAGAAAACTACAACCAATACAATGAACACAATAAAGCTATTTTATAGAGCAAATTCTCAGCTACAAAATATTCTTTTTTGACAGTCACCACCATTAGCTATGCATTTTCTCAGCAATGAATGAGACCCTGCATGATGCGTTTGTAACAGTTTGTACCAGCGAACATGAACCGGTGTCACTGTCACCACTGCTGAAACACACCACTCACTCCTCGCTGTGGTCACATCCACTGGCTTAAACATTCAGCAAGCACTGGTGAATGTCAGTGGTTGCCATTTTTTGCACATGAAAGAGTTTAGTGATACATCTTCGCTTCATTTGTACTTTCTTATCAGATGCCATTCTGTCAGAATGCCCCTCTGCTGCCATCTCTTACATGGCAACAAAATGGAACAGAACATTTATAGACAGGTTCAGCCTCTACTGCCGTAATCACCAACATCCACATCTGATGTTGCAGACTAACATCTTAAAATAGGAGGCATCACTTTCAGAGAATTTTTCATTAAATACGTGATGCAATTAATGTATATAAAGTAACAACACATTTTATTTTTTAATGTTTTTTATTAAAACATAAAAATAGAGCAACAAAAACGTAAAACTAGTGGGATATTTGACGCTATTTTTGTGAAACAAATGAACCAGGCTGGTTTGATGGCAGTTGCTGCAATTCTTAGCAAGCTCTCAAAGTGTTCATCAGAGATTTTTGGTGAAATTTTACTCTTCCTGTACTCCATCCTTTAAATAATTATTCACAAGAATCCATATAGCCAAAGGTGATTACATGAATACAGCGTGACTGTTAAGTGAGGGACATTTCTCTCTGGCAACAGAGGGTTTATAAAGATCTGGTAAAGAGACATGATCAGATATCTGATTGCAACTCTATACATTCCATTTGAAAATCTGCAAGTAAAATATTTATATCACAACTAAAAAATTGATGATTTTTTGGGCACAGCTGAATATTCTTTGCTGTACACAGGACCGTGTTTAGCCAATGTATCAAAATACATGTAATTATTTACCATCACATGAGTTAGCACTGCACTGTGCCTCCTTACATCCCAGTTTTAGCCCAGAGAGTGCAGATTATAAACTGATGGTATGCACTTTGGGCTGGGCTGGTCAGAAGTGCTGCCATGGTGGGTAGGCGCACTGTGAGTTGGGCCAAGCTGCTTGCAGGCTGCAGGTTGGACATACCTGAGTGAAAAGAGAATAATCAAAGAATAACTCTGAAACTTAGAAAAGTTATTGGAAATAACTTTTCAGTCTTTACCTGTTACAGGAAAGTCTGTTTTATGTAGTAATTTCTAGTCTTTTATAATGTATAATTTAGAGATTGCCTTGAGTCATCAGAAACACACCTTACAAAATCACTGGTGGGAGACTGAATTGAAGGTTATACGCTTGGGTGAAATTGTTTTCTTCTGATCTCATTAGATAATCATCTTCAATTTTGAGACTACTGCTATTTGGGGATACAAATGCAAAAGCTTTTCTTGGGGAGTAAGACGGATTTTAACACATGTAGAGTGCTGGTAGGGATAAACATCTCCATTCGTACCAGTGGAAAGATTTAAATTCTCCAGCTGTTTATCTCCGCTTCCCTCTGGAAGTCCACATTTGCCATTCTGAAGACAGAGTGGGAACATCTCTAGCTAAGTGTTTCTTCAACTATTTCAGTGCCAGTGATGAATAAATCCTATCAATTTTGCTTGAAGTGGATGAGGGGGCACTCACATAGATTATTTCCTTAGGAAATCAGGAAAGACAGTAACATCTGGAAATGAAATGGGTGGCTGCTAGCAAGACATACTAACCTCTTCAACCCCCATCCTATGCTCTTGAAGAGAACAAGTGCTCACAGCCCTAGCATATTGGAGGGTGAAGGGATTTCATGCAGTAGAAAATCAAAGCACTGTGTTCATTAGAACAGATCATATGGTTATGACTTTCCTAAATGTGACTTGCAAACTTATGTGAGCAGTTGCTGATGAGAAAGAGGAGTTATGTCACAACACTTGATGTAGTTGATATTACCCACCCACATTTATTTTCTTATTAATTTTTCATAATATTTAGTTGAATTACTGAGGAAAGATTCTCCAGCAAGATGAAGGAGTAGCAGTCATCATGTCAAGGGAGAAAAAAATGCTAATTAGTCACTTTAAAGTCCCAATGAATAACATCAAAGTTAACATTATTTAAAAGTTTCCATAGCTTCATGAATTATTTAATGGTGGTTGTAATGTAGCAAATTGTATTAGAAAATCTTACCATGTACAATGCTTCTATTTGAATTTTGATATAGTTTATAACATATCTTCTGCTAACCTCTATCTGGGAAATTTTCACTGATAGTATGAATTCTGCAGTGAAATACAAACATTTTTATTTGGAAAACAAGCAAATGACTTTTAGACAGAAAAAGAGATTGAAACATGTTGTAACAAGAGTTCATAATGAACCCTAGTCCCTGGAAAAAGGAGGAATGAGAATTTGTATAATCCCCTCCTTCACATGAGCAGTTCTCTAATAAGTAATCATCACCAGACTAAGGAAACACAGTAAAGAAAATCCTGAAAAAGAAAAAACATAGGAAATTGGGAACACCAAGGCAATCTTATCACCATCCCAGAAAGTCAGCAGCCTTCTCAGCATCATAAACTGAGATTTCACTGTTGCAGTCAAAATAATCACATGAATTTGCATTCAGTAGGGTCCATGATTCAGTGTGCTTGTAAGGACCTTTCAGACAGCATAACTTCCTGACCTCACTGGTGTTGGGATGCTATAGCCAGATTAGATTGCATTAAACACCCTGTGTATGTTTAGTTAGGCAACCCAGAAGTGCTTTTTAATTAATGAACAAGGGCAGCTATCTCAAGGGATTCTGTAAAACCACAATTCACGTATAACATTGTTTGTACAGAAAAATTGCAGTTATAGCTACTTCAGGTAAGACAGAAGGTGATTCCATTATAGTTATTGTGGTGTAAAACTTGCATCAGAGAACATGGTTCTAGAAAAAAAGTCACTCTGTTCTGCAGTAACAACAACTTATCTCACGAGAGTGAAGAGAGACCAGTGTCTGACTTCCTCAAGCTAGAAAGTGAAAAGAAGGGATTTTCTTGCAGTTTGCTCATTTTATGAGGAGGGGGGGAAGGGGAAAGAAAAAAAAAAATAAAAAGAAGCTAAGCAAACTCTCTTCTGCAAGTTTCACCAGAGGGAATAAAAGAAGAAAGAAGGGGAAAATCAATTTTCCTCTGTGTTCTTACCCTCTCACCCACATACCAAATAAAGGAGTACTGAGGAAAGACAGGTCTAAATCACAGGGGAAAAACATCAAAGCCAGAATAAAATCTTCTGATTGAGTTGAAGTGTTTCCATTTCCCATTCCCTTTCTGAAACACTTGGGAGTTAAAATATTTCATTCACTTTTCTTATTTTTCTAGGGAACAAAAATTGTAGTAATCTGGGGTAAATATGGTGGCCGCAGGCTGACAAGAGCCATGGGGGACTCACAGATAGAAAGGAGAGGAAAAGCTATGCCCTCAGCTTAGCATGTGTCACTACATATTAATAAGATCTGTGGTTATAAGCAATCTAAGGTGCAGTGAATGAGGTGGGATAAGATGGGGAAGAGTGTGAAAGTCCATCCAATGCCTGCTGATTAGTCTATGGTGGCTAATCAACTGGTAAGCTAGCAGTTTGATAGCCATAACTTAGGAGCAAGCTGCATGAAGCAAATGCATACATTGTAGTAACAAAGTTAAAACAAAGTTATCCTTTGATAAGCAAGTCTGTTTAAGGATGTAAGTCTCCCTGAGACACTGCAGTATGATGGGAGCCTAGAAGAGCATCATGTTGTTAGGAGGAGCTCAGTCAGAAGTAGGTAAGTGTGGGCTGAAGTAGATCTGCTCTAATGACACAAAACAGGAGCTTATTGGTAATTCATACTGAACATATGTACGCTAATCAGAAGTCCTGTGGGCTAGAGTCCCTGGACCCACCATGTAGTCAGAGTCCTCACACAGGACGTATCTCACAGAAGTCTTCCAGTACAAAGAAAAGTGTTACATTAAGATGGAAACCAATTTGTAAGTGATCTGAATGGACATTTGGTGGAAAGGGTTCTTGAATAATTCTGATGCTGGATATGATACCATTGCCCTTCCCATGGTATAAGCCTTTGAATTTGGCTTGCTTGTTAAAATGTGCTTTCCCATGCAAAACCAGTTTTGAATAACAAATCTGAATTATCAGGACTCGTAACATATCTTTCATCAACATATACAAGAATGGAGAGAAGATGGGTGTCCCACAGTGCTACTCTACATTCCCTACTCCCCTGCTGCATGAGATGCATACAAGCAGCATGCATGATCAGAGAGCATGGGTCCATGTGAGGCAGAGCTGGGAGTCAATATAACATTAGACCTGGCAATGTTATAGTGATGTGGCACAAAAGAGGACCAGTAGTTTTAATGTACTCATAATCCCTACATTTTCCCTTGCAGCATAAGAGCCTGATAATGCTCAGTGCTGCTAAGCTTTCCCGTTTGGCCATAGAGCACGTGAGGTTTATGTGAATCACTGTCAGAGGGCAAGCATAAATTGTGATAAGTAGCCTATATGTAAAAGCAGTATTTCTGCATCAAGTAATAATATTGTGTTTCCTGGGAAATGAATGATTGAAATCCATCCCTTGTCACACAGTAACACGCACAATAAATGTAATTTTAAATCCATTATAATGCTGCCAAATACATTAAACAAAAATATACAGAGGATTTATCCACCAGAAGATTTACAGATTTCCTGAGTGGTACATCATTATCGGAACTGTCAATTTGAAAATAAAAATTGTCAAACCATCACTGGAACATAATGAAAGCTGTGACAGTAATATACAATAGCTACTATGTTTTTTAAAAATAAAACCTTCAGAAAACCCACTCCACACACAATTATCACCTCTGCAGACTGCCAAGGAAGCAATAAAGTACTAAAGGATACCAAAAAGAGAAGTGTAGTAATCAGCATAGTTAACATCATCACTGCAACATGTATTACATGTTAGCACCATTAAAAAGCAAACTTTTGTGCCTTTAATGATGGAATCCAAAGGGGCTAGCATCCAAAAGAGAAAGAATCCCAGTTAAAAAGGCTCAGTTGTTCTCATATCGTTTTGCTTCCCCTGCTGGGCTCTTGACTGGTCAGTATTACACTACTTAGCCTCTTGATTAAGAGAGAAGGGCAAGAGGTAGCTTTGTCACAGCGTACAAGTTACTACAAAACAAGAATGAGTAATTATTAAACAAAAAGTATCTATCACACAGCTTTGAGTTTGAGTGGGCATTCCCTACCTGAAATCTTTCCAGGCCCATGTGTTTGAATCCAGGAAGCCAGTTCCATGCATTCCTTATATATGAGAATGGTACCACTCCATCTTTCCCTTCCACATTTTTTATGATCTCTCCACCTCATAATTTCCTAGCAGATACAAGATTATATAATTACAGTGTCCCACAACTCTAGGGCAATTGCTTCCAGATTATCTAGTAATGTTTTCTCATCTCCCAAATCATGCAGGCTCTTCAGATTTATGAACTGACCTAAGCTGAATACATCTGGTAATTAATAGCAAACAGATACAGAGCCCACACTGCTGATTCTATACATGATTGCTCTAAAATGTGATGGTATAAGATATGAACAGTCCGGTTGCATTTCGCCAGCTCATGTTCTTCACTATGCCTGTCCAGCCTTTGAAGATTGTTAGGGACTTCTGGAGATATCTAGAAATATTTGTTTTGATATAGTTTCTTCTTTGTGTCATACAAGCTCTCTTTCTCAAGGCTCACATACAAGCTTTCTTTCTCAAGGCTCACATACAAGCTTTCTTTCTCAAGGCTCACCTCCTACCTTGTAAACTAGCTGAGTCAGATCCACCTGCAACAAAAGCATCTCTCCCTTCTTCCCAGAAGACCAGTGCCCCTTATAACTTCTTTTCCAATTTATTTTTAAGATGCTTCAACAACAGCTGTTTACAGGAAAATTCTGGTGCTGTAGACCCACTCCCTTGCAGGAGTCATAATAAACTCCTGTAGCTGATAAGTGAAGCAAGACTATCTCAGATTGAAAGGAACATTTTATTCATGCAGGGAGGGCAGTTAACCATTGAAATGACAAGTCAGGGTTATGGTATCTGTGCCACTTGGTATCTTCATACTAATCTCACAGGTGCTGAAAGATGTGATATTTGAAAGATCTGATATTACTTGGAGAAGTTGATGGAGTGTGTATGTACTCTTCTCAGATTTATAGTCAGAAATGAGCTGGACTGATTATCGGAATATTTGCTGACCTAAAGAACAGTAGCTTTACTTTCCTGATAGGGTGACAGTTTCATTGCAAACTTAATTCAGAGGAACTTAATACTAGTATGCCATCTTACAACCTTGAAGATCAACAGCAAAATATAGAAAGCTTTTTTGTTAAGTGACTGCCCAGCCTGAAAGAAAACAAAGAGCTTGGGTTGTTGGGTTTTCAGCACTTTCTCAAGAGTTTGGAGATCTAGATATGTAAGTCTTCACTCTGAAATGTGATGAAGATATGTGGAAGTGTCCCCACTCAACTGGGGGTCAGAAGTTTTGAAGTCAGTGACTAAATCCACATTGACTTGAATGAAATCCATTGAAAATTTTAAAGGCTGGGTCACAGCGTAGAGATAAGTTACTGCTTAGCAATTTCACTGTTTAGATTAATGCATTTTAGATAGCATTTGCTGGTGGCAAAGGATGCTGCTGTAGCCAGTTCCTGTAGGTCAGCTGATGCACAATATGTCATTAAGCTGTGGTAATTCATTTGGGCATCACCATGCTAAGCTTTTCGTGGCTGTTGGTATATTCTAGATTATGATCAACTTCATATTATTAGACTGCAACACCGGACCTTCTGTTTGGTTGTAACTTTATTCAGCTTTGTAAAAGTCTATTCGGATTCTTAATACCATGTCTTGTCAGTGCCATCCTTAAACTGTGGGGCTCTATAGACTGATTTGAACTGATGCCCAGAATGTCCTTAGCTGACCCAATTATTTAGTGCTGCTGAATCTGTATCCCAGACACACAATCCAGTGTATTTCACACTGTTGCTTTTACAATATTATTATTTATTAACCTTGGTTTACAGATGGTAAATTGAAGTGATGAAGTGATAGTGCATGGGACTTTCAAGAATCCAGCATACTTATCATTGCTTCAAAAAGGAAACAGCCATAGCTCTAGTAATTGAATCAAACTCTTTCAAGGATAAATACTACAAAAGCCGTAATAGTGCTTATGTCATTTTCTTTTTTTTTTTTCTTTTTTTTTTTTTTTTTTGCACAGGAAAACCCAAAAACCTGAAGCATTTTTTGCAGTACCAGCATAATTTAGCTTTATTTGTACACTGTTGTCCTATCACTTTTGAAATCCTGGCAGACAGTGATAGGCATCCTGCTTTGGCTGTGGACATCTGGTCACCCTCGAATGGAGCCAGCGATGCTAATTAATTCTAGCAGTACACAACGCCTTGTTCTGTACTGTCATAATTCACTGAAGGCAGTGAAAGCTTATACCCCTTTCCACGAGGTTTTTTGCAGACACGTGATTGGAATACTACTTCATAGATATTTCACATTCTTCTTTAGCCCCAATTTACCTCTAAGAAAAGTTCAATTCCTCATATTTAAGATAAAGAGCAGCTGAATTTAGTCAGCTGAATAAACCTGTAACCACATGGAAAGCTTACTATTTACTCACTGAAAACTCCATGAATTTTGTCTGTTACATCTTAACTACAAGACAGTTTTTTAAAAAAGTGACTATTTTATCTTCACTCTCTTCACCTCCCTGCACCAAAAACCCACAAATAAATGAACAAAATTCAAAGCTACATACCTTTCAGTTCTAGTGAGGTTTAACTGCCTGATAGCCTTAAGTGCCTTTGAAAATTACCAGTTTACTGACAACAATATTTTAGTAAGAGTGGTATCAGATATTTCACAACAGCAGATAAAAGATAGCAATTTAAAAATTCCAGTTGGTCTATTTAATTTTTTATTTTTATTTTATTTTATTTTATTTTTGTAAAATGACATATTTATCGCAATTGTCAATTATTTTTGTATTCAACTTCTTCCATCTCTGGATTCATTTCCATTCAAGATTGTAGCATGCTTTTAAAAGAAAAGTGCATCCAATGGAACCCAGAGCTGGATGACAAGACATTGCTAAGTGAAAATATTATTTCAATGACAAGAATTATTTGCCAGAATATTTGGGAGAAGAGGGGCAGATTTCAGGGGGACTGGGTAAACACACCCTCAGATTTAATTTGTGTGCGCATCAGATCGTATTATTAAAGTCAATTAACTGGCTTTTAAAATTATCCTTTAGGGTGTCACCAAATATTATGGTGGCAGCAGCAGGAGAAGGGTGAATAATAACTCAACAGTAATTTCCCTAGTGCCTGTAAATAATAAACATTGTTAGCAAATGAGTGATGGAGGTCAATGGGCCATACAGTCATTAGATGGTTTAATGATATGCTGCAGGTTATCTCAGGGCACAGTGCACTAATGACATTCTCAGCCTTCCCTGCAGCAAATAACCTCTGCAACCTGAGATAAGCAGTCACATTGCACACTACAATACAATAGAAAATGACCCCAACAAGAAAATTTCTCTTCTGTTTGACATTTAATGTGCTAGTATCCATCAAAATCTGTCCTGAAAAGAGTGCTGTCCTTAAATCTGTTTTTGCTAACACAGAAGCTATTAAAGGGCAGAAAGAAAATACCCTCAGACTTGTGGCTTATGGGTAAAGAGGTAATCAAGTCAGTTGGAGAAAAATACCCAACATGTAATATTTTTTTTTTTTTGCTTTCATGGCTGTTGCTTGGTCACTGCAGAAGTGTAGTCCAAGAAGTATAAAGGGTATGGCCTGTTTACTGCTGAAGGTTTTACCAAAGATCATAGCAGATACCCTGTAACCTTGAAGTCTTTGAATTTATGAAATCTGCTGTGTCTCTTCTCAATGACACATGAATGACTGTGTAGCAAAAAAGGGGCAAGGTGTCCCAAACTTGAAGTATCTCAGAAGGGATATTAAAAATGAAACAAAATACATTCACTTGAGTTCTTTCATGACAAGGTCATTCAAGAGTAGGCAGCATAGCTACTATTTAATTAAAATAAGTTCAATATTTAAATATTTCATAGAGTTGTATTTGTTCAGTGTTAACAATATTGTAATTTAAAAGCAAAAATTGCAATAGAAAAGAAAGGAGGACCAAAGGCTGAAGAGACACGGTAGAAATGACAGGAGTCTCCTTTCTCCAGTAATGGAAAGGCCAGCCAGCAAAGATCGTGGGCTGGAAGCGACTTACTTCAGACACTTTGTATTGCCTCTTACTGTATTCTTTTTTAATCTGGTGATCAGTTAGTATATGGCTACAGTGGTTTGGCTTCTTGTCATTGCCTGACAACCTGGATGTAGTAGACATATGTAGTAAGGACAATTAATAAACTGTAGTTAGTGTAACCACACTAAATTTCCAATGTCTTAACATGAGACTAAAACTGTAAACTGTATTACAATTGTACTGATATCTTGAAAATGGGAAGAACCATGATGAAATACCATTTCATTTCCTGTTCAGAGCGTACATATATTGTTAAAAATTCCGTACTGCGAAGAATTCTTTAGCTTAGATTACTGGAAAAGCCAAACAGATACTAAAGTAGAAGGGGAAACATAAGTTTTTTTTTTTTTTTTTTTTTCTTCTCTCGCATCTGTATTTTGTATTCAGTCTTTTCACTTACTCATGTATCTCAGTCTTCTAGTGGGTAATGCCATCTTCTACCAACATCCCAAAGAAATACCTGAGAAATAATAGACCAATTTGTAGCGTACATCATCATTCATTTTTTATAAGTGTTATGCTAGAACAATGCTGGGAAAGCCTTTTTGCAGTTTGCTTGACTTTCTGAAAGGACTATGGACTCCCAGTATTCTGCACACATGGTTCGTGGGACAAATATAAGGAGGATAAAAACTAAAGTGAAATTTGACATGTGTTATGGATCAGACTTGTACAGCTTCTTAATGAGCAAGATTTCTGTGTGACTCAACACTAACATATTCCCATTCAGAATAATTGAACCACTTTACTTCAGTGCCTAATACAATTAGGTTCTTGAAGATCCTACTTGACTTTGACCTTAACTTTTCGAAAGTTTCTTGATGACCGCAAGGCAAACTTTGATTCCTATTTCTAGTGGTACAACAGACTAACAGACCAACCTGAATCCAACTGTATTGCAGATTTGTTCCTAGAGCCCTGAAGGTCTTCCCTTGATTGGGCAAAAGTGGTGGCCGACTCAGAAACTAAATGATACATCCTCTTGGTGATAACTAAATCTGGTTTTGTTAGCTTAATTTTAAAGAAGCCAGCATGAAAGTCCCAGGTTCTTCATCTTACAGGATTAATCCAATTACTTGAAGAACACCTGTGAGCAGATGAGAATGTGATTTCCAGAGTAAAACATTCATCAAATTTATGGATGTGCATTGTCTCTTGCAAGTGAGATTCATTCATTCATACTGCTAATTCTCACTAAAAATAACAGCCAAAAATTTGTTTTCAATAAAGCAATAACACACTGCAAGGGAGTTCCAGCAGATAAAGGAAAGGCTTAACACCAGATAGCCAGCAAGGATCAGAATATCTAGGCTTTCGAGCTGGTGCAGATGTGCACCACAACAAACTGGAGCAAGCCCTTGGAATGCAGATGAATACTTCTTAATACACTGAATGTAACCCTAGTAGTATGGAGCAGCCTTAGTTTTTATGAAATCCATATTCTGGACCTCACCTTGGTATTCAGCTCCTACAACTGAAACAACAAAAGCCTTAGGTGGAGGCTTGACAAAATCCCGCAAGCTTATCCCTGCTGTGTTTTCTACCTAACAAGATATGACCCGTGTTATCGACAGGCTCTCAGCATGTTCCATTTTACCATTTTTGTGTACCTGTTTTTTTAAGTGATGTAAGTTTCATCTTTGTTCCACCCTTCTTTCTCATTAGCTAGATGAGGCACAGAATGAAAGGCTTGTACCAGAAAGGCAAATTCACATAACATTTCCTTTTTTTCCACACATTACGGGACATACAGAGAAACCTATTGAAACAGCCACAGCTTAACAAGAACAGATGCAAGAGGTTTTTGTTTCCTCAATACTATGACAGCTGTCACTGTGAATGTAGAGGAAAAAAACATGATATGGATGACACATGTACGAGACAGTAAACAAGGTAATGCCAATTGCAGATGTTATTTCTAATTTGGGCAGGACTTGCTACAGTAATTTAACGTCCTGCTCTGGAACACATTCAGAATTTTTATCAAAGCTTACTACACTGCAGGATTTAATTATATAGGATTTTATATTTTGGAGGAGGAGTATGAGAAATGGTCTTAAATAGTAGCCATTCTCTTTTAAAACCCCTCTTACTCTACAGCAATCGATCACATAATTACATATAATACATCCTGGTGCAATTCAACCTTTGGCCTGTGCTACACGGGGGAAATTAACCAGTACAGCCATTCTGTAATAACTTCCGTTATAGTTGTTTTGGTATAATTTAACTGTTCTGGAATAACTCCCTAGTGCAGATATTCAGTTCCAGAATAAAAGCAATTTTATTCCAGAATAATTACTCCACTTCCAAGGGGGAATAATCACTCCAGAATAAAATCGCTTTCATTTCAGAATCATATATACAGGGAGTTGCTTGACTATAGCTCCCCCACAGTTATTCAAGTGCCAATTAATTTTCTCTTGTACGTAAAACCTTAGTTAGTCTTCAGCAGCACTCTGTCTTATTATACTTAGCTGTGTTTACATGCATAAAATTAAGCACAGAAATTTAAACGGGATGTGTTAAGCTGTGAATTTTTTACCTCGTCTCACACATTACAAGTTCAAGATTGCCTAACAAACACAAAATCTAATCTGAGGGAAAAAAAATCTGCTTGAATACTTGCCTCTGCATAAATTGTATGATATAATCTGTCAGAGCAATCCAAGGTTTATTTTCTACAGTTTGCAAAAAGTAGTCCGGCTAACAAACATACATGCATACACACAAATATTTTGGATTCGAGAACTGACTTGCTAACATGTAAAATGACTGCAAAGGCAATTTAAAAATAATTATGTTTCAGTCATTGCAAAGTAGAAGCCGAAATAAACTAAAATTCCTAAAGCACAAAGTTAGAGACATCATTAATTCACGGATTTTCATAAGCATTAAGTGAGGAGTAATAATAACTTGAATTTCATGGCTGGAAGAATCTTTTAGCAGTATTCACTGGCATTTGAGAGCATTTTAACCAGGGCTATAGCCAAAGTTAGAGACACATCGTACACAGTTAGGCAGAGACTTAGTCTGAACCAGCCTGATGTTAAAAGAAATATTCCCATTGCATCTCATTTGAATCATGAATCTGGGCCAAAGTGCAGATGAATTAGCATTTCATGAGAATTTTTCAGTTTCTTCAGTTTTAGTGACGGGAAAATAGAAACAAAAACAAACACAAATAAATGTACCTTAACCTTAGGCATATTTCTGTGTTTAATTTCAAATTGAAATAAAGGAAGTCATCTTTTAAGCATAAATTCTCTTATTTTGTTTTGTTTCAGATTAGAAAGTGCAGTTGGAAAACTAGTATTTATTTGAGATTATAAATGTTCTTTCACAGTCATTCTGCTCTGTGAAAATCATATATTTTGAGCAGGATCCTGACAGCTTCCGAGCTTCTTCTGTCAGGCACTCAGCACCTGTCAGAAGCAAACCCTCAGGTATTTCTCCTTAATACACAATTTTATATATACTCTGTGTTAAGAGAGTTGGCAGACAGACAGATTGGTGTGTGCTTTAAAGAAATAGTAAATTGTTCTTCTATAGTGCAGCTGTGGACTTCTTTCATGGTAATTAAATCCTATTTTAACTTTATTCAATCATTTCTTTTTATTTCTATTGAAATTTACCCCAATCATATTGAAAGTGAAAGAGTACATTTCTGCAAGGTTTGAAGTGAGATATTTAGGATTATTCAGATATTATTATCCTAAGCTTTACCTGAATTTCAATCCATGGTTTTCTGTACATAATTCAAATCTATGATTTACCTTCTACAGATTTCAGTACTATCTTCTTTGGATGATACAGCTATATTCAGAATATAGTTTACATGTGAGTTAATTAAGGGGTTGAATTTGATTATTTTGGGAGAGTTGGCCAATGATTCATGGCACTGAGGGACATGGTTAGCGGGCATGGTGGTGATGGGTTGATGATCTTAGATGATTTTTTCCAGCCTTAATGATTCTAATATTCCATTATTAAGCAAAATCTGAATGATGCCTATGTTATTTTTATGTTTATCAGGAGTTAGAGTACACTATTGTCACATAACTAAGTTGATTTAAAGTCCACTCTTGTCTTGGTCAGACAAGGTAACCTAAAGTATGTCTGCATATCTCTCCATTCTATAATTTAGTATATGAATTCACAACCCATCTCAAAACATCTCACCTGAGAGCCATGAGATATTAAGGATATGAAAAAAAAAAAATGTACAAGGCAAGGAATTTTCCTCCAGATAATTGGTGCAGTTACAAGAGTATACAAGCATTTATTCGTCTGGGTATGTAAAACAATTTGCATTGGTATCCATTTCATTCAGAGATGTTTTTATTTAACAGATGGAGACAGTTTTGCAAGCAGTGTTTGCACCTGCATTGTGAAGTAGCTATGCATTTTAGTGACAACAGACCTATAAAGTGATCTGTGTGGCACTGCTGTGCCCTCTCAGTAGTAAGTTTTTTAATGTTGGTATCAAATTATTTGGAAAGCTGATGAAAAAGGCTAATAAGTAACATGATGAGCCACTCCCTTGCCAAGTTGTATTTTCCATTTTTTATAGTGATTCTGAACCTGGCTCATTTGTTCCAGCCTAAACAGTATCATTCAAAAACTTTTCATGCCTAATTTCAAACAAAAATGACATTTTATAGCAAAGTGTCAAGTGCCAACTTGATGAAATAAGATTATTATTGTAACAGGTTTACACTAAAGTAGAATTTACATTGGTTACTTTTCATAAATCTTTATTTTTACAAAGCTTGATACAACTTGAGTGATATGATTTAGTGGGGAAGGTGGTGATGGATTGATGGTTAGCTAGATATCTCAGAGATCTTTACCAAACTTAATGATTCTATACTTCTATATCAGTGAGAAAAGGTAACAAAATTCCATGTATCAAGGATATTCTACTCATAGAGAGAAAGGAGAAACTTTTAGGGCAAAATAAGTGAGTAGTCTAAGTCCAGTTAAGGGAATTAAAGCTCCTTTCATATATACAGTTGATAACAGTCCACTTTACAGAGTGCTCCTGCCATTTGCAAACAGCAAACAGGAATGCTGGGGAAGGGCCAAATCAAGCAGAGCTAGAGCTGTTCAGCTGGCCATGTTTGTCAGTAGAGACATTCACACATAAAAAATAAAATCAGATCTTGGGGAAGTCTGAGTACAAAAAGCACTAAGTTTTTTGAAGGCCCCATGAGGACTGCTGGACTTGCTTACTAAAAGGAATAATTTGATGGATTTAAAAGGTGGAGACTCAGACAAAGAGCTACTCTTCAGTTGAATGAGACAGTTTTCTGAACAGTGACTAAACACCCTGGAACTGGATGTGAAAGATAGAGCCATGCAATTCTACAGTTGTTCATTGAGTGAAGGTGTCCCACCACCTTTAGCAATCAATAAAGGTCATTTGGGAAATCAAAAATCAAAACACCACTCATCAAATAACCTGATAAAACGTACTACTGATCCAGAACGTATCTCCATCAACAACTTTACTAGGATGTTTGTGTGCATTGGCAAAGATAACACAATTCTGCATTTGCACTGCATATTCATGGTGGTCCTAGAGTATGGTTGAGTAGTGAAGCAGCCATATATTTCCTTCCAACAGTCCTTATCTAGAAAGATGTATGTGTGCCTTACGTTTGCAAGTCTAATGCTGTGTGAAGTGCAATTTGCTGTGTGTGGGCATGGCCTTCACAGGAAAGTCCAAGAAGTCAGATTTATTGTGTATGAATAGCAGGCCTGCAGTTAACATTTGACTGGCACTTCTGAATGTCTAGATTCAAACTAAAGCTCTGCCAAGCTGACATGTTGATGCCAGAAATCCTGGGCATGTGTCTACCCTCCTTCTTCAAACTGTGTTAGAAGAAAACAGCTGGGGGGGGGGAGGGAGGGGGGGGGGGGGGGAAGGAAAAAAGAGAGAGAGAGAGAGAGATGCAATCTAGAGAAATCTAAACACATTGTGTAGAAAACTTCTGGGTTTGTACTATTTAGTAGATCTTTTTCTAGGTCACCATCATTCATGAAAGCTTCAGTTTAAGTTGTGAAATGTACTGTATTTGTTAAAGAAAGAGATTTAGTTATATACACTAAGGTGAAGGGGGAAAAAAAACAAAGAGATGTAATTGTGTGGGAAAAAAAAGAAATGAAAAGGAAAAAAATGAAAAAGGAAAAGGAAAAGGAAAGAGAAAAGAAAAAGGAAAAGGAAAAGAAAGAGAAAGAGAAGAAGAAAGAGAAAGAGAAATGGAGAAAGCTTACCCTGTGACCAGAAAGATTAAGCAATTGTATTTTGATTCTTGTAACAGTATTACCTTTCATTTCCATCACACATAGATTGCAAGCTTAACCTATTTAGTTACAGTGTATGGTCTCATGATCACAGTGCCTGTGAATGCCCGTGCTCAATTTGTGCAGCTAGAAGCATTAAGGCAGTAAATACCTGGCTGATTTCTTCAAACATTCCCCCACAAGCCTGGCAATGCATAGGGAATGATATATCCAAATGCTCTGTCTAGCAGGGGCAGCATTGCTTTAACTCCAGCAACTTTTGGGGGCATACCTAACTTATCTTCTTGCATCTCACCTCCAAAGCCCTTTTGTATGCAAAGAAGTGTGAAAGATAGAAAAGACCTGGCAGATTTGGACAATGCTCACTGTGTTTTTTTTGTTTTTTTTTTTTCCCCTTACTTTGAAAGGGATTTACAAGAAGTAAATTGAGTGGCTGGCTGAAGCTACAGCTGAAATGTTAGGGAAATTTGGTGAATATCATCAGATTTTGCAAGCTAATGTCAGGCTTCCTGAACAACTGCATTATTTGTGCCCTGTGGGAATACAGCCAATACTGTCTCAGTATCGCTTGAGCAACTCACAGGACAAAACCTGCTGATGAGTTCCTGTTTCATGCTCCTTATCTGCCATCCTGTTGCCAGTGATTTCATGAAATAGTTGTCACAGCCTATTTGGATGTACCGGGCACCTGATTTATACTACATTACAAGGCACTGATCTACTTGCTTTGTTCCTGTATGCATGGAAAAAAAAAAAAGAAAAAAAAAAAAAAAAAAAAAGAAGAAGGAAAAAAAGGTTAAATTTTCAAAGGCATTCAGCAAGTGTTTCTGTCTCTCCTATCTAGAGTGGCTCCTTTTTCATAGTGAGTTTGGCTCCTACAGACTTCCAATAGACTTCATTAAGCACCCCAAAAGTACTGAGTCCTGACTGTGAAAAACGATCCTTTTAGAGATTCTGATCCTTTACAGTAGAAAAGCAGATTTCTCAGCAACCACCCCCAAATTACTCCCTTTTTCTGTCTACTGTGTTACTCTATATACTATCCCACACACAATGCACCCTTCCCTGCCTCGCAGCCCAGCTACTCTGGTGAAATTCAAATATATATATTTTTAATACTTCCTCTTGATGTCTGTCCCCCTGTGACACTGTGTCACACCAGCTAAGGAAGCAGCCTGTGTAACGGAGTGACACAGAGTAACACATCATGTCAGATATAGTAAACATTTTTAGGCATCACAGATCTGGAATATTTGAGGTGAAGGAAACAATTGTTTAATCCCAGAAAAGAACATATAAAAATCCACCAGGAGGTAGATACTTGTACCTGACTTTTAATGATGCCTCTGATTTCTGTTTAATGTGAAGGCATGTGCACAGTTATGGCTGTAATGCTGAGACTGTAACTGTCACCAACTTTTTAAAGAGGTTGTCTTGAAAGGCTAAGATAAATGTTGTGTGCTGTGGGGATTTTTCACTCTTTTTTTTTTTTTTTTTTTCCTATGAACATTGATGATGGCAGCAGAATTGGGCCAAAAGATCCAGTATCTTCTGGAAATTGAATCTCCTCCAGGTGAGAGAGTAGTAGGGTTTTCTTTGGTTTTCACTTTGCTTTAGCTTCAAGGCTTCCCTGATTTTGTGTTTTGCAATGCTATGTGGCAGCTGGATACACTCAGTGCTGAAGGCTTGTCTGCAGATGGGCTCTGGAAAGCTACAGTGAGCTATCTAGAGATTTCAACCTAAATACATGTGGAGGGATGAAGGTCGAAGACCATGTGATGTGCCATTAAGTTACAACTAACTTCCCACATCATTTTTTGCCAGTAAACATATTGCCAAAAGGCACTAACAACAACAGTACCATAAGAGACAAATCCACATTCTTATCCCTTTTCTATTTTCATATATTTAGTCTGATGAATAATACCTTTTATTATGTGCTGAAACAAGTTCATGACAAAAGACCACAATGTAAAGATAAGAAATGGAACCACTGGGAAGAAGTAGTGAGGAGGGCTTCAGGACAGCCACAGAAATCCAAGGGCTATTTAAGCAAAATTAACTGGAGTGTGAGAGAAAAAAAATGTGAACAAAAAGGATTTTTTATTTATTTAACATTATCAAGACAATGCCATTAGATTTGTTTAACAGATGTGTTATGACAAGGGTGAGTTTCTGGGGAATTTCTGAGGAGTGGTATAGAGAAGACAATTAGAAGATCATGGCCGAGTCTTAGAAAAAACTGTGAAATGGTGTCGGTCTGTAGAATTGGTCTCAACATGTTAAAGAGAATGCTCAGTGCTCAGCAAACTAAATCCAAATCACAAATCACATGGAGTCAAATTGAAACTAAGAGAGCATAAGGAGGCTTAAAATTTCCACCAATAATGGGTCAGAATAAGGAGCATGAGAAACTGCTTGCTTTTCATTTTGAGCACAAACATGAGTAGCATCCAACCTTGAGAAAGAGCTAAAAAGAAATCCTGAAAAAAGCAAAATGTTGTTGATTTTGTAGAGAACGGATGGCCACTGAAAATATAACCAAAACCAGTTTTATAGAGAAAAAACTGTGCAGGATAGGAGTCCACATTCAAAGAATTAGATAGAGGAAAACTAAAATAAATCTGGAAATAATAGAGAAAAGGCAGTTTTCCAGTACATATGGAAATTCCACAGGGGAAGATCCTAAAACAAATGTTTTCAGTGTAATTATAAAAAGTTTGATAGCAGGGAAAATGTATAATAGAGAAGACAATATGATTTTGTACATGCAATTACTCTCAGGAGAACTTATGTTCCATGACCCAGCATTGCCAGGGATTTGTATATGCGACTTGAAAGGTTGCATAAGGCTCCTGCAATGCTATTTAGAAACCACAGTGTCAGGGTTCTGATGCATAACATTGATATTTGCTAGATAATGCATACCAATTATATTAGTGCCAGCTAAAGGGTTACAATCTGTCTGTTCTGAATCTAAGTGTTTCACAAATATTATGATTTAAATACAATATATCAAGTGAAAGATAGCTACAAAGTAATTATCTGTTTGGAAAATGATGTCAAAATTGTTTTTTTCCTAAATGCTTTTCCTAAAAGGCTGGAAAACAAAGTTTCAGCTCAGTTATCTCTCTAGTTAATCCTATCAAATCACCCTGGAGATGCATCTTGTCCCTTCCTGAATTGTTGATAAACTGTTGAGATCTCAGCTGCCAGGTATGATGATCACTCATGTGACCATGAAGACTGTGATAAAGCTTTATAAACACAAAGCAGAACAAACAAGTTGAAAATGCTTTTTGATGAGCTCAACGTGTGAGGCTGCCATTGTGCCAGCAGATGGAATGAAGCATAAATGTGAAATACAGGCATCTCTCCCATAGTTCTTCTGCCTTGCTTCCATGAATGACGAAGACCTTTAGCTACTTCTGCTACAGTATGAAAAGGGAAATGGCTGGAAAGGCAGGGTTTCATTTAG
Organism: Phasianus colchicus; assembly: GCF_987193195.1. Classification (NCBI taxonomy): domain Eukaryota; kingdom Metazoa; phylum Chordata; class Aves; order Galliformes; family Phasianidae; genus Phasianus; species Phasianus colchicus. The sequence continues at coordinate 29,217,036 of NC_143439.1, forward strand.
CCTAGTCTTAGCCAGCCCAGCTATAGGTACATAGACTGAAATATGGAGGATTTGTCTACTGTCAGCCCAAAGGATAGGATTAATCTCCCAAAACAGACACCTAACAAACCTTGACAGTAAAGGGAGCCTGGGCCTGGAAGACAACTCAGACCGTATACCTAATGTGAAGATAGGTAAAAATAGCTGGGACAGATTGCATCGAGAGTTTTGTTGATACAAACAAGCACAGACTATAGAGGAACTAAAGGATCAAATGGCATCGGAAAATGATGCTGAGCAGAGCAGTGCAGAACTAAATCCCACAAAGAAGCTTCAGTTATCTATCAGATGGAAGAAATCCACAGAGATGCACCCAAGAGTTCTTACTGCATGAACTATACTGCCTATTCTATTGTTTTCACTGCAAGTGGTAAGTGTAAAATGATTGCCCCATCAAGAGCATGAAAGATTTTGATGTGAGCCAGCAGCTGTTAGAGATCCAACTCATCTTACCAGCTATAGACTAGGAAAGAAAACACATAATCATGTGTAGTTACTGTGAATGATGAGCATTGTCAAATCCAGCAAATTCTGTGTTAAATGTGAAAAAGCTCAAATATGTTAAGACTGAGAAGCACATACTTCTAGCACTAATGAAATTTTAACTTCTCCCATTGGAATATGAAATACCAGTTGATTTCAACAAAAGCACTTGAATACATTTGATCCACATGAAATGAAACAGATTTGTTTAAAGGTACCATGATTTCTTTTCTTGCCTTCCACTGGCATCAGCAAAGAGAAATTATCTTGCATACCTGCTCACACCAGGCATAGTCACACCTTACCATTTCACCTGTGTTCAGTTTAAATCACTGGAACTTGGAAACTAGTAGTTTACTTGTAACACCTTGGCCAATTCATACTGCACACAGACAAATAAGTGTTGTCAGCTTGCAGAGGATTCTCTGTGGTTTTATGACCCCAGGTCTTTGTTGAGAACAAACTCAACTTTATGATGCTGTGAGCAAGCACTTCCGAAGTTTGAAGCAAGGCTTCCATGACCAGAGTCCACTGTAATGCCCCCTCCTTAGGCATAATCCGAAAGAGTTTCTTTTCTCAGAAGCCTTTTACTGCCATTGACTGCCCTGCCTGAGCCATATGTCTTCATTTAGTGGCTGTGGCTTCTGTTAAGTTTATTTACTTGCCCCTGCAGCTTTGATTGAAGGACTGCTTGAATTTAATTACTTTCTAATGCAGCTTGAATAGCAAATGTGCCTTTGCTAATTGATAACTCCTTCTCAATGAGTCTTTGTATCTCACCCTGGCACATCCCCTTGAGTGCTCTGGGTAACTTAATTGTTAGGATCACTGATTCAAATGGAAGTGGATACAGGAAATTCAAATTCAATACTGTACAGTGAATCCTGGCAAATGCAATCCAATTCTAACATTATGAGGAGAGCAAGCAGTTGCGCTGAGGATGGGAGTCTGTGGATTGCATGGCTGGGTTGTTGTCACCTACCCATCTCTTACAAATTATCTCCAGCTTAAAATAGATGCAGGTGATATAATGAGAAGCTCAGATGAGGACTTAAGGAGACACAGTTACAAGTTCAGTGCTCCAAAAGCATTGCTAAGGGAGAACTAGCCACTAAAAGGTATCAGCATGAAGTTTGCCACTAAGCTGAGCAGCAAGAAGTCCAAGAAGTGAAGTGAAGTGTTTTTCTGTCTTTTGAAAATTCTCAGCTACAGATTGCCTTATTTGATCTGTTAGGATAAAACCAAGCATAATGCAGAGAGTCATTGGTTTTTGCCTAGCTGAGAAGCAAGTTCCTTGGAGTCTCCTTCTCTTGTCTGGGATGGGCAAATCTGCAGTCTAAGGCTCTGAATCAGCTCCCCTCTGACCTGTGTCCTTCTTTGTCAGACAGTGCTGTAGTACAGGGTGTTCAGGAGCAGGCAAGCATCTCACCAACAGCTCTGAAGTGCAAATTAACTTAGAACCCACAGAGATGAGGTTTTACTGAAATGATCTTTCCAAAACAAAAGTAATCATCATGCATTGTTTAAATGGGATCTCAGTGAAGGTAAAGTCTTCACTGCAAAAATTGGTCAGGTGGAAGCATTGGGTGCTGGTTGATGCTGCAGGATATGAGTCACTACCCACAGTCTGGATGAAACTTTTTCTGTGAAGTACCAAAGAGACACTCAGTTCAGTAGAACAGACAGACTACTTAGGATATCATTGACCTCTAAAGCACTCAACAGTTTTTCCATTTGAAAAAAGATGAGGCATGTAAAAGTTCCTGTGTATGTCACACTTACAGAAAAGCAAGCATACAAAGATTATTCTTGTACTCTCAAGCTTTGCCACTGAATGCTTGATAGGAACACTCTAGGAAAATCAGAAGTGCATATATAAACCTTATAACTATTTCCAGATGGCTGGAGCTATCATTTCACTTAGAAAGCCTATTATGAGTTCTTTGTGTTATTATTCCAACAGATGTAAAATCAGCATCATGCTAGGCACTACACTAGGGAGTATTCAAAGGCAATTGTCCAAAGTTACTTGGGGTTTGGGCACAAATTGTGCTCTCAAAGAAAAGGGAAAAGCTTGTTCTTTGTGTCACAATGTAAGGAATAGTCTGGAAATGATGTCCTCATACTGTGATCGTAAGTTCCAAAACTATGGCAGTGCATTTATATGGTTTTGGAAATCTGCTTCTTAGTCATCTTCAGTACATAATGGAGATATGTAGACATCTCAAGCAACCTTGCTTTTGCTGAGTATAACTTACAGTGCTATATTTAATATTTGTTTATTCTCGTTTGCTGGGACAACTGATAAACAGCAGTACATTTCCATTTGTATTTCAGGATTTTCAGTCCTTTGTATTCATGTACAGAATATTATTACTGTATGAGGATTCAACTAGACAAAATTTTCTAACAAAAACAGTGGCCAGACATTCTTGCCAGAGATCAAGATTGGCCAGAAACACATTCATGATTTGTTACCAACCCTTCTAAACTATCTGCATGTCAGATGAACTGCCAGGCAGGTTGTTCAAAAAAGCTGTGCTTTTTATATAAATTCATTTCAAAATCTTTCACACTGCTTACAGTTTCAGTGAAAACAAAACAATAATGCACGTGTATGTTTCTGAATGTGCCTCTGTGCTTTCCTAATTATATGTTTATTCGTTTTATTCTTCCATCTGTTTACTTTGTATATCTGCTTTTCTTTTTTTACTTGTCTTCTCTAGTTCTAGCTTGTCAGAAGCCACTACAATTAAACTTTACGTATTTCTTTTTTTTTTTTTTTTGGAAACAACTTTCTTCCTTCAGTGCTTTTTTCAGTGGTAATTCCTGGGGCTGCCCTATCCAAAGCACTGTGAAGTTCCAGTCATCTATTTCAAGACAGCCAAGTACAAAAGCCAGCCAGACTGAGGGGCAGTTCATTTCTTGGCCTTTTTGACCTCTTTCTTCGTCCACTTTATGCCAGCCATGACTGGACTACGTGGTTAAATTTTGCTGTATCTTTTGTTTCACATGTCTTTTCTTCTTGTTCATTTTAGCTGCTTCATTTTGATCATTGCTGTTTTAAAGCCCTCAACATACCAGTAACTACTGGGCTCAAACAAACTCTTTCTGTCTTCTTGTCTTTCTTGGCTCATCCTTTTCAAACAGCCTCAGCATATTTTCTTGTCCATTGCTGTTCCTAAATATTTCTTTCTCTTTCAGGTTCAAATTCTTTGACTTCTTTGCTCTCATCATCACTTCTATGATCCTTGTTTTAAATCCCATCATAAAAATCTTTCCTCTGTTTTCTTTTTTATGTCTTTATCTCTACTTTCATTCTTTTAAAAACACTGTCTGTTCTCTCTGAGAGTTATTAGATGTTATTTATTGCTTTAATGCTCTATCACCTTGTTTCCCTTACATTGTCATCTTGGTTAACAGAGCACATATAAAAATACAGATAGTTTTAAAATAATTAAATGCAATACAAACAAAATTACTACACAGAAATAGACTGTAGTGAGCTATAGGGCAAAATGAAATAAAATAAAATAAAATAAAATAAAATAAAATAAAATAAAATAAAATAAAATAAAATAAATGCAGTTAGTTTATTTTCATAGTTAACCCTAGTGAGATTCCACTTTGTTGTATGCAAGAACACTGATAATGAACATGTGTGGCAGTTGTTGCAGCTTTGTGCATACACCTCCTGAGTCTAGGAGTGAAGCAGAATGAGAAACTATTCATATCAACTTTCACTTCTTTCTATAACACTTTTCTTAAAAATATAAAGGAAAATCCAGATCTGGTTGAATAGACAGGAAGCATCCAGTCCTTGAAGTTTAGGTTTCTATATACGTTGTTGATAGCCTTTCCCCTCTGCTCCAAAATCCTCTCAAGCCTGTGATTTTCAGTCTCTAGTTTCTGGACTGCCATCATCACTAGCCTTTCGTTCTACAGTGAATACATTACCAGGGGATTTCAGACATCAGCACATCATAATCACATTCAGTCACAAGCATAATCTAGTTGATCAGAAAACACCTGACATGTCTGAATTCACACCTTATAGTGGCAAATACTGTGATGCATTTTTAGCAGCAGAATAATCTTATCAGAAACTAAGTTCTAAGAAGACACTATTTTATATCCTTCTTAACAATCAGGTGTGGTTAAATGTTACAGAATATTTCAAGTGTTTACAAGGCTATCTCCTGGTTGTTTTCCACCATGAATTTACCACCGTTGATTTTGTCACCAAGAATAGCTAATCAGATTGGAGGGATGACTAAAATTAAATTCATATTATATTAGGTGATTTATTTCATAAGAATCTTTATTCTCACACATTGCGTGAATTTCAATAGAGTACGGAGCTCAAACTTGCTTGCTCTGCAGTAAGACTCTATTCCCCAAGTTGGTCCAATGGAATAATTGCAGTTTATTCAATACCACAGTCCAAAGGATGGAATTCAGCCCTATGTGAAGCATATGTCAGAGCTAAGTACCACTGCCTGCAGAGTAAATATTAAATAAATCTTAAAAGAGCATTAATTCATTTGCATTGTCCAGAACAAATCTGAATTATTTCTAGTAACTAACAGATTAAATATTACATTTTACAAATTGCTTTTCTACCTGAATGAGTCATTAGATAAAATCATTCATAGTGAGTGTTCTTCACAAACTCTTACACTTTAAGTTTCACAGCTTTATCTAGTGACTACTTCATGTTAAAAAAAAAAAAAAAAGAGAGAGAGAGAAAGAGAGAGAGAAAAGCTTACCCAGAAAACCTGTGTTTGTTCCCCAGCTGCTGAATATCACTTAACATTAACTATTCAGGATGACTGCCCAAACCATTAGGAGAGGCCACATCTGTTTTCACTCTCTTTTTCTGGTCAAATGAATCCTATAGTGCGCTGTGCATAAAGCAAACATGAGGAGCAGAAAATATCCTTTTACACAGACACCCTCTTTGAAAAGCAGACAGCCTGATAGCTATGCTGCTTTGTTGGGCAATAAAAGATGTGGAGTTGAACCCCTGAACATTAAAGTAGCGTTGCCTCTTCAGCACACTGTAAATGAGCACTTCCATGTAAAAAGGAAGTTCTTCCAGCAGTACCTTGAGCAGAAACATCGGGGGGAGTACGCAGACATTTGGCAGGCAACTGGTCCTGTTAAAGGGCTTCTTAATAGACGTCTTCATGTAGTTGTCTGTGGTACATACACGGAGAAGCACCTGATTTCTGGATGAAGCTTAATTATGAGATGGTGCTCTATTCAAACAAATCCATCTTTACCTTCCATTTACTAGTCTACTTTTGATAGAGTCTTAAATCGACTCTCCTGAGTCCTGGGCTTTTTTCTTTCTTTCCATGGTGATTGATCTCTTCTGGTAGGAGAAATTCAATTGCTGTATTTTCCACTGTCCAGAATAAGCTTTCAGAGTGAAATGTTTACTCCATATGCTTTGGAAAAGAGTTGTTTACTTCAGTAGAACTGTGCTGCTTTGCGCTGGCCAAGGACCTGACCTACCTGTAAGAATTATAAGATGACGGTAGGTGCTTTCATTTTTACTAATGACACCAAAACATGTGAATTCAACACACTGTGATGTCTTGGGCTGTGATAGTAAAAGGCTCCAACTAGCTCCTTGCTGGCTCAGAACCTTGACAGATACAACTGATGTACAGTTGTTGGTTTATAAATTCTGTTTATTACATCTTTGCTCTTTTTTTTTTTTTTTTTTTTTTTCCTTCTATACTGTCCTCTTCATGCAGAAAAAGATGTTTGTGCTTACTTTGGTCCATTTTTGCTATGGCAACAAGTACCATAATAGGTTTGGTGGCAGTAAATTTTTGAGTTTCATCTTTAATGTGACAACCAACACATTTCTAATGAATAATCAAGTAAGCAGATATGAATTATTAAGAGATTTTCTTATTATTTTTAGAACATGCTAATTCTGGCTGATACTGGCATAGAGAACAAAAGAATGCTTCGTAAAATCCCATGTTGGATTATAGAAATGTTACTGGTATTTACTTCTCACTTGAATTTCAGATTCTTTTTCCCTCTTAAAGTACAATGCAACAAACCCAACATACCATAGAAAAAAATTAATCAATGATTAATTAACTATTCAGCTTCAATTTAAAGCTGAATTGACATACCCCAATTTTTAAAAAAGCAAAAAGCTCCTTGTTGAATTTTTCCTTTAAAAGTTGGTGGGGTGGTGGTTGTGGTGGTATTTAATTAAACACCATAGATTTTGCTTTCCAGATCCTTGACAGTATTTTGGATATAATCTTACTGTGGTAACTGGCAAGCAATCCTGCTACAATAAATCAAAACGTACACCAGAGTGCCAAAAGAAAACACTTCCAAAGCAGCTCTCCTGTGTAGCCACATTATATGACCTCTTATTGACAAGCAGTACATTACATCTTAGGTGAGAAAATTTAGTTGTTATTAAGTCATATCAAAATGAAAAATAAATGAGAATATTTTTCAAAAAGGAAAATATCTATATATTTTATAGCTTCCAAAGGTTGGGGGAGGTGACTTTTTCTGCCTTAGCATTCTAATAATAACCTAAAGAGAGGCATTCCCCATTTTCTGCCAAGAGCGGAGGGCACGGTGTTTAACAATGCTGGGCTCTAATTCTGATCAACAGTTGTGCCTTCCTTTTCGATCCACTGCGGGGCTTTCACTCACGAGTGCTTTACACCCTTTGGCAACGATGAGATTGCTGAATATATGACATCATTGTTGCTAACACCAGAAAACAAAAGAGGTATATTTGCATGAGAAAAGCGGCTTTTGGGTAGCAATGAAGAGAGGGAGGGTCACAGGTTCATTCTTCTGTTTGTAAGCGGTGGGTAGTGCAATAAGCTGACCATGGCTTATTATGCGGGACTCACAGTCAGCAAATACAGCGCTGAATAAATCGCTGACTATAAAAAGACCATTATCCCCTGATAAAAGTTGTGCTGGCTCTGACTTTTGCGTGGCGCTAGGAGTTCATTCAGTGTTCAATGCGTCTCCGAGAGAAGCACAAACCATTCTATTGCTCCTTTGTATAGATTTGTTGGGTGAGGGGAAGGGAGCATGATCCTGTCTCCCACCCCCAACTTCCTCCTTTGACCTGCCCATTGCAGCCAAGGCCTTACTTAAGCAGACAACAGCACAGGATTGAAACAACCAAGGTCTAAGACAGTTAACAATCACAATAATGTCTCAAACTGGATGCTTAAGGAAGTGATATCAGGCACCTGGTTCAACAGGTGCTAAGTGGGCAATGCTAAATGCTATGTCTGTGAATAATCATCTTACCCCATAAATAGTGAGCAGCCAAAGAGCTTCTGGAGCTTTTCTGTGTGATAGTAGATTTATCTGCTGAGGCTTGGTCAGCTCAGATATCCCTTACACCTTGATGTTAGGAGATACCCTTCTGATGTAGATCCTTGGTAAGTAACTAATGATTCATTTGAAGCTTTGTTAGCTCTGTTGAAACTTTATCTTTGATTAGGCAAATGTAATCTCTTAAGCATAAATTGTTGACTAAATCTTGGACTAGGAATGGGTTCAGTTGTACTTGTTCTCCCCTGAGAAGGAGCACTGAGAGGATCTACCCTCTCAAATATTGTTTAACTAGTGTCTTTCTTACAGCTATTTTATATCAGTAAATATGTTCCTCTTCCTGTCTTACTAATAAAACATATAACTTCCATCTATGATAATGGCATTCAACTTTTTTATATGAAAGAAATTATATACTGGTATTGCTAGTGGGTTAGCAAGTATCTCCATGATCCTTGGTTCTCATAGTTTCACTGAGATCTTTCATTATTTTTAATAGGTAACTTGTATAGTGAATAAGGAAGCAGGAGATACACCTAGAGGAAGTACTTGGCATAAAATCCCTTTAGATACACTTCAGTGGTTTTGTCTTCCTTCAGTGCAGAGAATATGTGAATGGTATAATACTGGAGCAGCCATTGTATTAGCTCTTCTTCAGTGTTATCTGACTTCAGTCAGTACAGGATGGGTGACATACTGATCTAAAACTAGTTGAACTCATTTATGGAAGCAAATTCCACACACGCTTCTGTGCAGGAATGAATAGGTGAGGCTTTGAGCTGTGGGAGTTTCTAGAGATGCTGCCAGCACTTCAAATACAATCTAGCATATTGCTTCCTGCAGCTGAAGAGCTCTGTATTATCTCTGGTCTTGCATTCAGCAGAGAACATTTTGGTAATTAAAATGTTTCAGAAATTCTGTGTTTCTTTTATCTGTATTTCTTCTAATAGAAGTCTTGGCATATATGCCAGCTTTAAAAAAAAAAAAAAAAAAAAAAAAAAACACTAGAAATTCGCTTTTCTTTAGTGAAAAGAAGTCATGGCTTGAGATAAAGTGTTGGGTGTGTGATAATGTTTTTTGAGTTCTTGCACAACAAAATGTTCTTAACTTCAGGAAGAAAATGGAAACCTTGTTTCTTGTTATGATATGAGTGACTAGGAGGAAGAAGAGTTCTAGAGATGCTCTGCAGGCTCCAGAACTATGTTCTCTGGCTATGGAAATAGGCAGAATTTGTGCCAACCCTTTCAGCAATATAGATGTGAGACAATGTTGTATGCAAGGTGTAGCCAAAGGACTAGGTGAAATTGCAAAGCGGTACATTTAGGTTATTTCTGTATAGTGACAGTTAATCGTGAGGACTGTGATTCCTCACAGTGTTATAGATAACTTCAATTCTATCCCTTTAAATAGATTGGACTCTTTAAAGTTCAAATCAAGCAGCTTTAAATAATCTAAAGACTTGTATCAGTTTCTTCTTGTTTACTCTTACAAGCTGGAGATGTCCATCACTTCTTTGTGGGGAAAAAAAAAATGTCAAAGACTTTCTATAGCATTATTGTTGCCCGGATGTCCAGATACTGCTGCAGGAGTAAGACACTCTGAAAAGAACATTGACATTTTAAAACAATGAAGGTTGTATCTAAATTAAGAGTCGTGGTAATAATGTACTCTAGTGACTTGATGAAATAAGTTCAGCAGTTCTTCCCTGAGCATAAGAAATCCCAAATGGGCCACAAAACCCACTTGATTTACCACTGTGCGTGAGCTGACCGTACCACAACAAACCACACATGTTGCTGTAATCATAAGCTCAAGATGTAGAATGCTTTACAGAGCAGGATATTTATATATCCACTATATTCAACCAGCTGTTCAAGAGTGCAGACGAGCAAAGCATTAGGAAAATGCTAGGTGTGTTTGTATTATATGCCTATGCATGTATCCAACTCAAAACATTATTCCTCTTTAATTCAGGCAATTTCCATTATTTATCTACCTACCTATGTATCTTAGTGGCTATTCTGCGTCCCTCCTTTTGCTAAGGAAATTAAGCCTCTTGCTTCATCATTTCAGCTATTTCCCTGCCATGTGGTTGTTCTGATTCATCCCAGCCATCAGCTGGTGCAGTGCACAGTTCAGGGATGTTTTAAATTTCACCATATTTAGGGGCAGGAGGCTTTTTATGTTGCTCATCTTTTCTGATGTTGTGGACTTGGTTGTGCCAACTAACACAGCTCATTTCTGGCTAAACCCATCCTATTTTTTCTCTTAGAAAAGCAGTTTGTGCAGGAGGTGGGAAGGGGAAAATGGGCAAGCACTTAGGCTTAGGTTGCTTTTACAGAAGTATTTCAATTCCAATTCTCTTATGCCCAAGGCTGTGATACCTATAAATGTAATGTAGTATACACTCTCTGTTGCAAATTTAACCTAATTCCTTTGCAGCAAGTGCAGCTACATAAAGGAAAAATAGTCTGTGGTGTGAAGAAGTGATTTAAACTGCATTGCTGGTGTTCAGTGTTATAGTCGCTCCCCACTAAGTTTATCCAAATGCGTTTTGAAAGGTAGAAGATAGATGGTATTAGACAGCATTGTATGCTGTCCTGCTCTGTAAGAACCAGCCAGTGGTTCACATAAATAACATAACTAGATCTACAGGGAAAGATGTTGGCAGGAAGAATGCCTGCATTCTTTGCAAGAGTCTCTTGCAGAGCTGAACAGCACAGGAACGGTAGCTAAAGATGGCATCTGCCAGCCTCTGCAGACAGTGGGGTTTTTTTGTTTGTTTGTTTTTTTTAACAAAGGCACAACTCCCTAGAGGCCAGACAACACTTCCTTGCCAAGCCCAGAATGAGTGCTTACTACCAAGGCTAGCACCTTTACCTCCTGGGTAGATAGTTGCAGATATGTAGGTAAGTCTACTTCAGACAGATTTTGTGCATGCATCTGTCTACCACCATTTTCTTTGAAAATCAAAATATAGGCTACTTAACTCATTACAACAGCATCGAGCTGACCATGCCAGAGTTCTAAGCGATGAGTTTAAAAAGAAGAAAACAACAATAAAAAAAAAGCACAACTAAGAGTAAAATGGATGGAAACCAAATAATTAAGTACGACTACAACAAAAAAAAGTTTTTATTCTGTTTAAAAACATAGGTCATGGTGCTTTATCTCATTTAACAAATTGTTTTCACAAACAAACCATTTGCCCAGTGAGGCTGTGGGTTCCCCGTCCCTGGAGGCACTCAAGGCCAGGTTGGATGGGGCCTTAGGCAAACTGAGCTGGTGAATGGCAACCTTACCACGGTGGAGGGTTAGGGTCAGATAGGCTTTAAAGGTCCCCTCCAAGGTAAGCCATTCTACAATTCAGAGATATTTATAAAGGGAAGAAACTATTTTTCCTGATGAATGGGAAGTGTTAATGTTTTTAAGATACAAATGTTTAAACTGATCATTGTGTGATTTCTACACAATGCTTTTTGCATGCATTTGAGCAGTTAAAAGATCTGTGTATGGCAAATTACTTCATTCAAATATGCCCCAGCATGGCTTATAGAATGTGGAAGAACAGCAGGAGGCAATTCTCAGAGTTTATCTCCTTCAGCCTTTTGCTGAACAGTAATTCTAAAATCAGTTTTCTATTTATCTTTGCACTGTTTTAATTCCTGTGGTAAGATATGATTTTGGATGTCCTTACTTCAAAGGATGAAACAAATGATTTTTTTTCAGCATATCCAAGTAGAATAAAATTATTCAGTCTTTTACCATGTGAGATTTAACTATATAATTGATTGATTACCTAAAAACACAGGTATGTTTCCTAGATTTGGCAACTTGAAGGAGAGAATTTCCTTTTCCATTTGTTTTTGCGTTTGATTATTAAGATTGGTTTGCTCTTGTTTGTTTGTTTTCAGTTACAGACAGAGGCAAAACAGGCAAGCTTTCAAGCATGCAAGTCCTTCAGACTTGAAAGAGAAGGAGAGATCTTTGGAGTTAAATTTAAACTGAGAACAATTGCTTTGAATTTGTTAATCAGGTATATCGTTTGAGAGAAAAGGCAGCAGGTACCTCTGGAACAGAGGAATGACATTTGCAACAGAAGAGATGATTTGATAGCTATCTTTTGTGGGAAAGAGATTGGCAATTTATCATCAACTGAACTTGTGGGAATTACTGGGTGTGGGCAAAAAAAGGCATAATTTACCATAGGACTAGTATCTCTCTACTCAGTCTGTGATTTCTGGTATCCAGTAGTGTTATGAATTTTAGTTCCCAGAGACTTACTTTGAAGGTTTGAGTTTCTCAAGTTTCCCTTGAGAACAAGGACTGAAAAGGTAAAAATGAAATTACTGTTTTGTGAGAAATGTTCTCTCTCAGATCTTGGAGTTTATCTGTTTTTCATCAGTTATTCACTCAGTCTGATGTTTAGTGGCTGTATTGGTTTCACCTATGTAATTTCCTTGAGGTCATTTAATATACTTCCTGAAGTACATCATATGGAATTTGTAAGCAAGGACAGGTAACCTGGAAGAAATACAGAGATGTTGTCTAAGCAGTTAGGCACTGAGTTAAGAAAGGTAAAGCCCAGATAGAATTGAGTTTGACCAAGGATGTCAAGGTCAACAAGAAAGATTGTCACAATATATCGGTGACAAAGAGAAATCAAGGGAAAATGTGAGCCATCTCCTGAAGGAATCAGGAGACCTGGTTATCTAGGAAGTAAAAACACTGAAGCACTTAATGCTTCTTTGTCTCAATTTTTACCATCAAGGCAGGCCATCAGGAATCTCAGGTCCCATAGACAAGAATAAATTGCTGTGTTAAGAGAGATACCTTTGTTTTTCGAGACTGTACTCCTCCAAGATCAAAGTGGTCAATGTTTCACAAGGGAGGGTGATTTCTCCATAAATTAAAAAAAAAAAAAAAAAAAAAAAAATCTCCTGACAGTCTTCCACAAGAGAGAACACTGAAGAAGAACCTACTCTCAAATTCCAGGAGTAAATATTGTAGGTACAGCTGTTCTGGATCTCGGAGAGTAAACACTTCCAGTAGAGCTTCTCGCTGTGTTGGGCAAGACTACCACAAATATTTATTTAAGAGGTATGAAATAACACTGGTGTTTGGTAGTCAGTCTCTATCCAGATGGTCTTGCTTCATTCACTGGAGCATGACTGAGTTTTAACTTGCAGCAGCTAAGATTTGAGCTAGGGCAAGATAAGCTTCCTGATTACTCTTACATCCAAGCTATTAATCACTAATCTTGCAATCTTTGGTCAATTGTTCCTTTTTTCTTCTTGAAGCCTTTTCCCAGCTGAGATTGACTTCTGATGATCTCCAGGCTGAATGAAATTCATTTGTAATGAGGGAGAAAAGGAACAGGTATCTAAGCACAAACAGCTCAGTCACCATCCTGTTCTCCAGTGTCAGATTACAGCAATTCAATGTCTATACAACACTACAGCGTATGCTACCATCTATTTTTACCCTGTTACCTTGTTTGTACAATTTGACTGACAGCAACATCATCCAGTGGCCTTTTTTTGGCCAACAGTTCAGGCCTTTTGTAGATTCAGACAGTATCTGATACGCTAAACTACATTTTTTTTCTAAGACTTTTCGTTTGACCTTCTCAGGGCTCTATAGTCAGCCTTAATCCATCTCTTCATGTTGCTTTCTCTTTTCATGAGCTTATAATCAACAATCACAATTACTTTAAAAACCTGAGATAGTCTGATAGCAAAGTGTCAATTTCCTCTATTAGTCTCTTCTGTATTTACTAGATATCAATAATTTCCAAAGCAGAAAAACTGTATTGTACAGTTCCACATCTGTGATTATTTCTAACTGGTAGGCAATTAAGCTCCGTCACAGCTCATCGCTCTCTCACTCCCACTCCTCAAAGGAGCAAAGGGAGAAAATATCATGGAAAAAGAACTCATGGCTTGAAACAAGGACAAGGAGATCGCTCACTGATTGTTGTCACGGGTAGAACAGACAGCATAGGGAGACTAATATATTTCATTGCCTATTACTAATAGACTGGAGCAGTGAGAAATTAAAACCACAAGGACATCTTTCCCCCATGCACCCTTTTGTACCTCATATCCAAGCAGCTCAGTAGATGGGGAGCTGTGGTTGCAGTGAACCTTTATCACCTGCTGCTCCTTCTTTTTCACTGTCTTCCCCTGCTTCAGAGTCAGGTCCCTCCCTTGGGATCCCATTCTTCCCAAACTGATCCTAGGTGTGCTTCACACAAAGTCCAGCTGCTCAAACTGCCCAGTATGTATCCATATCATTGGACCCATCTTTCAGGAGGGAACTGCTTCAATAGGTTTCCCTCTCAAGTGATACTAAGATCTGGGTGGGAACAGAACCAGGACAGCTGACCCGGACTGGCCAAAGGGATGTCCCATATGTATACTCCTGCTGAGCAATAGAAGCTGGGTTAAAGAAGCAGGAAGGTCCAGGATAATTGCAGTGATGTAATTTGTCTTCTCAAGAGCTTGCTACATATGGTGAGCCCTGCTTGCCTAGGAGTGGTTGAACATCTGCCTGCTGATGTAAAGCCTTGTTTTGCTTTGCTTCCATGTCCAGTCTTTTCTTTACCAAGTAAACAGTCCTTATCTCAATCCATGAATTCTTGTGCTTTCACCTTTCTGATTCTTTATCCATCCCATATGGGGAGAGTGAGTGAGTGGCTGGGTGATGCTGAGCTGCCTGCCAGGGTTAAATCAAACATTTAGAAAAGCAGTGCATCACTTTCATATGCTTGTAGTTAATTGAAAAGATAACATGGTGGTGGCTGACGAGCTATCATTGTTGACTGTTGTGGTATCCTTGTGAATCGAAGAAAGATATATATGATGGTAAAAATGAAAGGTAGTCAAGCTGCCAAGCACAAACAAATTTTGCCAGTTTCACGCATTATCAGTGATCAAGCTGCTATAATGACACATTAGTTCATTAGCAGTGAATATGATACTAATGAGTGTGGCAGGCAATTAAAACAATTGTATTAGCTTACTTGCATTTGGCACTTTGAACAACCTGGTAAGCATGTATTTGATGCAGGTTGTGCGTGAGTGTGCATTGACCCCAGAATGAAAATTAGTTATATTTTTGCTGCTGCTTATTTCGTTGGCTACACTACCTTGTCAGGTTCATGGAAAAACCTGCTAAACATTAGAAGAAAATGATGGGTGGGTGTTAATGAGAACATCTTGAACGTTGATTAATTTAAAATCTAAATATTCTTTTTTCTTTTATTAAAGAATCCAGAAATATTCTCAAAGCTGGCACCAGCTGCAGGTGTCGATATGCCATAATTGTTTAGATACTATGGTAACAGACACTGTAGAAAACACTGAGACAGATAGTTTTACATCACTTTTCTTTTGGTCATTACATGCAGTCTTGATTTGTACACTTAAAATTCATGCCTCATTGAATTCAAAATCTGAAATACATTCAGTTAGAAGTACTAAATTTCACCGAGTTAATACAAAAATGCATCATATGCTGCAAAACCATGCTTTAGATCTCACTAGTTATCATTCTTTGGACCTCTAATCTGAACAAAAATTTGCACAGGTTCAGCAAATTACTGTGAAAAGCATTGATAATTAAATTTGAAGGAAAACATAAATCCAAAGTTTAACTAAGTGAGTCTGAGTTGCCTTGCCAACAGAGACCTAAGAACTGTCCTGTCACTGTCTGTTAGCAAAAACAAAATAGCAAAAAAAACCCCTTGTTCTTCCCCAGATACTCTGGCAACAAATATCTTGCATCTTACAAATATATGTTTTGTGTGTTCTGTATGAGGTGAATTACAGGCCAAACAATCCTAGCACCTTACTGTCTAGGCCCTGAAACCAACCCCGTTATCACTTTAGCTTCGTTCTGTCTCTAGGGAGTGAGGAAAAGTAATGTTAATTCAGAGCTAACAAAATGAGAGTAACGTGGCTAGCTTACTGTTGAGCTCAAACAGGGCTGAACAAACCTGTCAGCAGTGCAGTTAGGTTTAGATAAATGTGAAGTGATATGAAGTGGGAGGAAGAGCTTAAGTATTTTTCACATGCTGCTGGGATCTACATTACGTAGAATATTTCGGGAATGGGATCTAGCATTCATTGTTAGTTGGCTGACATACTGATGGGAATTTAGAATAAGGAAATGATTTTATGAAAATAATAAAAAATGGCATGGATTGCTAAAGAAAATACTGTAGCAGAATGAAGATTTTATAATTTGGTGGTACACTCTTTCCCTCACTGTATTCACTGTAGTCTGTCTCAGTTGAAGTGCACTGCAAGCAGTAAAGCTTTACTTGGACAGGGGAAAAGAACGCAAGAGAGATTAAATATTGACAGAAATCAAAATGACCAAAGTGATTCAGTTTAAAAAGCAAGGCTGTAAGAAAGTTCACCAAAAATAATGAATGTTTATGGGAAAAGTGATTTGGTATTCTTCTTCCAAAGCCAGCCCCAGCCCCGTGACACAAAGATGAGGGACAAGCTGATGAAATTGGCAGGCAGAAAATATGAAATGAGCAAAAAGGAAAGCACATTACTAGCCTGTGGAACTCAATGCCACAGGAAATGTTTGAGGAAGAAAAGTTTAAAAGGATTTTTAAAGGGTGGAGTTACTTAAAACAAATGCAACTTCTGTGACTGCATAAAGAAGTTAGGTCAAAAATGTTAGATGACTTCCTTGGCAAACTGCTGCTTGGCTTTTGGAACTGGGTTTACTTTTGCAAGGTCCGTTCCATTTAATGTTCCACCTAGTCTATCAGGTTTCCAGAAGTTAAATGTAATATGTCTGCACAGATCTTAAAACACGTTTGCAAGGTGAATGCTAATCAGTTTCAGATCACTGAGGTGATAAACTCGGTGAATCAATACAAGCTCAGTTGTCTGTGTGGCTTTCCTTTATGGAAACACAACAGTATCTCTAATCATAAGCCTGTACATGAGTTTGAAAAATAAAAGAAAGAAAAATAAATAGTGTGGGTGGCAACGTGCTACTCTTCTATTGAAACTGTTCTCAAATTGCTGGCAAAGTATTGTCTCATCTTGTCACATTATTTATATTGCACCCCATATGTAGTCTGTTTTAATGTGGTTTTATTCAGGGTTATATTGCTTAGCTTTTGCAAATCAGCAGTTATGAAAGAAAGAAAAGCAAAGTATTGTATGCTGCCTTACATCCCATTAATCCCACTGAAGCTACAGTGAGCAGATACACAGCATGTTATTATGTAAGTCAAATGATACTTTGAATGCAAGAGGAAAGCATTTATAAAGCAACAACATTATTGCTGTTATTAGGAATGTGGGACATTTAAATGATCTATCTTTAAAAAGCAGCTGAAACTACATGTAGTGCAAAGTTTGGAATCCTACTAAGCAATCTGGCATGTGCCATTAGCTGCCTAAATACCTTTGCACTGTGTTGTTCTGGTTCTCGGGAGTTATTCGCATGTCTAATTCCCAGTGACATCACTAGGACCAAGGTGCTTACTTACCTGTGAAAGTTCAGGTTTTACTCCTTCAGCACAAGGATATTTTCAAGCTTAAGAGTTATATTTATTGCATATACACCTGTAAAAAAAAAAAAACAAAAAACAAAAAAAAAAAAACAAACAAAAAAAACACCACAATACCCGTTGCATCTCACAATGATTTCTGTATTTCTCATATTCCCATATGTGCTTAAAGCTTAGGTGTAGATTTATCTTCCAGTGAAACTGGGAAGACCTAAACTCAGACTTGAGGTTAAAGACATGGCAATATATTTTGAATGAGATCAGAGTATTGAATTATGACATCACAGAACAGTAACTCCCTGATACTGACTTTCTGTTTTCATTTGGGTTTGTTATTTGCTTGGTGCATTGTCTAAATGTCCCTCTTAAGTGCTCTAGAGAAGCATATTTCCCTCTTTGAGAGATTGTTGTCATCAGTTCCTACAAAGTCCCTTTAAGTATATCAGTGCCTCATTTTAATACATTTGACACAATAATGTTCTGCACCTGCATACAGAAGCAACAGATAAGTAGAGCACTGAATTAACAGGCCTCTTAAAACTTCTCAACTCTATGATTCTTGACAAACCTTCTCATTTACAGAATCACAGAATCACAGAATTGCCAGGGTTGGAAGGGACCTCAAGGATCATGAATCTCCAACCCCCCTGCCACACGCAGGGCCACCAACCATTCCACCTAATGCTAGACCAGACTGCCCAGGGCCCCATCCAATCTGGCCTTGAACACCTCCAGGGACGGGGCATCCACAACCTCTCTGGGCAGCCTGTTCCAGTACCTCACCACTCTCTCCGTAAAGAATTTCCCCCTGATGTCCAACCTAAATCTCCCTTCCCTCAGCTTAAAACCATTTCCCCTTGTCCTGCTGTCACTCACCCTTTCAAAGAGTTGATTCCCCTCCTGAAAAGAAGTCTTAAAAGTACTAAAATTATTAATAGTAGTAGTAGTGCTATAGCATGCATTTATCATGCAGATCAAAATGTTTTTTTTTGTTGTTTTGTTTTTTTCCCCTATCATCTTGTCTGTTTCAAGGGCATTTTATTGCTACTTTACACTTTTGATACACTCCTACAGGCACAATTACTAAGATCTGGGACATCTGTAAATATCAGGGAACAATCGCATTAATGTTATCTTCACACCTAGCTACTCATATAAAGGAGAAGGATTTTTGGTATGTTAAGCAGTGCAAAGTTAGAATCTACTTTCAGTCAAGACATGAGCCTGTGCCAAGGTTAGGGTTCCAACTTAAGTAAGATTTCTCTATTTAAATATCCTGTTTTACTCACTTGAAACATTATACAACCAACCTAAACTCATCCACTGCCTTTTAATGTGCTGTTAAAATATTTCATGAGCTGTTCCTAGTAATGCCTACTTTCTAAGTCTAAGGTATTCTGGGGTGACAAGTGCTGTGTGTTATAGTGAGAAACTCATTATTATTCAATTTGGTTAAAAAACTGTGTCAAGAACTTATTTTTCCTCTGGGAAAAAGTAGCTTTTCTGTTAAGTGGAAACTTGCATTGATTACATTTTTAATCAAAATACAACAGGTTTATGGTAAAAACCTCACGTTTCAAATGCAATTTAAGGCTTATATAGAGAAAAAAACATTTCTTCCTAGCTAGTTCTAAGTTTGCTCCTGATCTAATAAGAAAAATACAAAAGAAATAAAAGCCAGCAGAATATAAAATTTACCCATTAATAATGCACACACAATTGGCCCTCTGGAAGGAGAATAACATGAGAGAGTGTCAGATTGCTTTTATGCACAAACCTCCAGATATCACAGTGGTGGGTGTAATGTACAAGCAGAAGAAACCTCACCACCCTTGCAGACAGCTGCAGCACTTTAATGCAATGTGCTAAATGAAATTTTATGCCCAGAAGATTCAGTTGACTTCTGAGCAGTGTAGTCTCAGCAATATTTAAAACTCACTCTGAAATTCTCCAGCTGGCAGCTATTTTCTCCCCGACAAATATATTTCTCTTTTCCATGTTTTAATTCAGTTTTCACTTGCCCCTCTACTGTGGTAGGTCTTATTATGTGGATGCCTCCCCTTTCCTGATCTTTGCCTCCTGCATCTCCTCCAATTTTAGATGACCACCTGCAGCTATCCACCGTCAACCTTTTCTGCCTTTCTTCTGCAGATAACCGTTGCTTTGGCAGCTTTCTGCCCCCCCCCCCCCCCCCCCAAGTGCTACTTGAGTTCAGGAGCATATGGAGTACGCTCTAAAGCAAATACAAGGCAGTGCCTGTGGCGTAATAAATGGAAGCATGAAGCATCACGTTTTTGCGCAGTTAATGCTACAGTAGTTAAATCTGTAATGTGTAGTTTCATTCAGATCTACTTTGCTCATCTATTATCGTATCTGGTGGTTGTACTCTTCTGCTACAGAATAGGAGGTTATGAGGGCAGGTTGATAGTGATTCTCCTTATTTCCATGCAGACAAAACTGTGATTTTTCTTCAGCTGTTCAGAGAGGAAGCTTCATGACCTTCTAGGTCAGAGGGTGAAAGCCTATCAAAGTCTATAATCCATGGCTGTGCGTGCTGGCAGGGCCAATTCATGCCTTTATTGTGCAGAAGTAGGTAAGCAGTGGTTGGGTGTCAGGCAGATAGGAGTTGAAAAAGTGATTTCCTAGCCTCTTTGCTAGGAAAATGGATTTTAAACTTCTATGAGATAATAGCTGAGAAAAGGGGTTTGTCTTAATGTTCTTGCTCAAAGACTCTGTGGTAGCAACTGCTCAGCAAAACAGCAGCTGATGTGTGCTGGAGTTGCCTACTCATTTTCTACCATGCAGAACAATGCACTGATGCATTCACTGTTCATTGGAAGATCAAGACACGCCATGGATAGCCCAAGCATTTTCTTAGAAGTTGTTAAGTAAACGTAAAATATTTGTGGTGACAGTAGCATTTTGCCATTATTTTTCTTCTTGAGTATCCTATTTCCAGAGGGAATTAATCCATTCAAATAAATGGATGATAAGATTGGGATTTTCAGAAACACTTAACAATTGGCCTGTTTCAGATATCTGGACTCCAGAGGGAGTCTTCTATTGATACCAGTGCCAGTGGAGCTAGAATAGTGCTTTTATTTAAATTTATTCTGCAAGGTTCAATTAAGGCTGCTATGTAACAAAAGTACTCAGCACTTACAACCGGGAGCAACTTCTTTACAAAATAGTTACTTCTTGCCTACAGAAATAAATTGTCTTTAATAATCATTAGTACTATTGGAGAACATACTGGCATCAAGTCTTGCTAAAGACCATATAAATCTCATAACTTCAGTGGCTCTGAATTAGGTCCAGAGAAAGAGAGAGCCTGATTCAAAAAGCTTATCTAAACAAGACAGGCAAAGCCTGGCTGAAAACAAATCTGTCAAACTTGCAAAGACTTCTAACACCTGGTAGCTTCTGTTCACTGAGCCAAACTAAAACAGGGCTCTGATGTAACTACCAGAGTAACTGAATAAAGATGTAAGCACATGGTAGTGTATTGTGTGGATCCTTGGTCACTGTTTTTGTGTGCAGAGAGGTAGAAGTATTGCATGCCTTTGTGTGGATATAGCAGTAAGATTCAGTATACAACACAATCCATTAGAAATATTAGATATTCTCAAGGTATCGTTGGCAACTTGTACTAGAATTATTTCATGTCTTATTTAATATTTTTATTTCAGTCTTAAAATATCAAATTTGCTTCATCAAATACTGCATAGGGGATACGCCACCTATAAATGATAATAGACTGATAAAAACATCTGGACAACATAGCAGACAAACAACTGCAGATTCTCCCCTATATACACAGGTATTCAGGATTTTCAAGGACAGCTAATTAGACTCTCGCCCATTTTCCCCCAACCTTCTATTTAAACAACAATGAAAAAATAAATAAAATAAAATCTGAGTATAGGAAGATACTAAAATAAAAATCAGAATGTGAACTAAAAAAACCCTGCAAACTGCACTGGGGAATTTCTCGATAGAGAGTTTTGCTATGAAAATACAAGACACGGAGACACCAGTTCCTGGCAATTTTCCCCACCTGAAGGATAGCATACTTGCATTCTCTCATTCCCCATTGGACTCAGGTGGAATCATTTTAACTCTGGTCTGACTCCAGAAATGTGCTTGACTTTTCTGTCAAAACAAGTTTAGAAGTAGAGAGCTGATGGACGCTGCCTACCAGCAGGTGCTCTAGTCTCTCCACTGGAGTTACCAGTGAGATGCTAGGGGGAGTCTTTGGGTAGGTGGGTCACTACTGTGACCCCTTAGTCCAGCTTTTGTATGTCCAGTGTCCTGGCTTCTTCCCGGGTGTTTCTGTGGAACATCCCACCTAGTGATGGAATCCAGCCTGTGCAAGGTACTGCAACATGAGGAAAGCAGCAGATAGATACTGGAATTACACTAATATTTCCAGTCCTGTATAGAGGATCCTACATTTTACCAGATGAAACCAAACTCTCTTTTGAGAGAAACAGTTCGTATTAATCTGATGACATACACACACAAAAGTTCTGGATTCCTAAACAACTCCCCCAGTTCCTCCCCCGTGAGCTGAATAATAACCATCTGGTGGAGTGATTTAAAAAAAAAAAAAAAAAAAAAAAGAAGAAGAAGAAAGTACAGATATGCCAGAATTTTCTTGGCAGTGATTTGATCAAATGGCAGGAGGCAAACCCACAAACAACATTCTCCTTCACTCCACAAGCCTGATTCATCTGCAGACACCATTCCTCTTATGCTGTGGATGATACAGGTGTCCTATGGGAAAATAAACAGTCTGTAATTGTTTCATAAGAAAGCATACTTACTGGGGAGCAGAATAAATTATATAGGTGCTCATACTTATTTTGTTTATCAGCTCCCATTTCACAATTCTGCAAACTTCCTTTTAATACCTTTTTATTTTTCTGGTGTAACTATAATTGCTAAAGACTTCCTAGGTTTTGCTTTGATTTTGTTTTTCTATTGGAGCGCTTGCATTTTGAATACAAATTCAAGCCATGTGTCTTGTTATTTTGTTTTCCTTTATATCCCGTGAGTTTCTAGGTGAATATCACTTGCTCAAATTTGGAATGGCAATGTTTACGTACAAAGTATTTCCTTGATGGAGTTTCTTTCAGAGACTCATTTAAAAAAAAAAATAATAATTAATGCAGTTTGGATCAGGTTCTAGCAGCTGGAAAAGGCGCAGTAGCTACGCAAACTGTATGCTGACATCAAGCCTTATGATTTAAGAATTACTCTTAAACAGCTAAAGTAGACTATTCTGACTCCTCTTCCATGACTAAGCCTTTTATAGGGAGCATTACAGAGTCACAGTTGCATGGATACTCATATGCTCCCAGTCCAACTTTGAGAAAGGTAATTATTGTATCCTCTGGAGTTTATAAGACATCTAGAGCTGCTCCTTTGCTTACACAGGATTTTTTTTTCTGTTATTGCTTACTGTTAAGCTGGAAATGGAAGTGCTATGTGGACATGGTCAATTTTCTTAATACTGTTTCAGTGCTGCTTGGCTTCTGCCTCAAACTGGATCTGTCCTCTGCTTGGGCAAATGAGCAAGGGTTGTTCCACACTACAAGAAACATCTTTTAGCATAGAGAGGGGGTTATAGCAATCATCCATCTTCAACTCCCTGCCCAGCCACTATTTACACTGCTGCTGCTGAATGACAGGAAGGCTGCTAGATGAAAGCAGCAAGTAGACTTCAGTAATTGGAGCATTCAACAAATAGGGATGTTAGATAAAATATTGTGCGTGTCTGAAAGGTCAAGCCCTCACTATCTCTTTAACTTGATGATCAATTTGCCAGAGTTTGCATTTTTGGGTTTTTAATCTCTTCCTTACACAAAGGAAACAATATTTCATTTTTAAGATAAAGGTCTTTCTTCCACAATCCCTCTCTGCCACCTCTCCCACCCACAGCAGGGTTTTGATTTCAGTATCACATGTCAGAATTAATCAATCTGGTTTTATTTCAAGGTTAGCTAAAGGAATTTCATTCCGTTTGAGTTGAGAAATAATGTTTTAAAGCAGAAATAGCATATCCACTTGAAGTAAAAATGCCTTGGCCCCTGGAGTTAATAGAGAACCCTCAGCAACCCATGAGAGATCATGTTATTTTTTTTTGCCTAAATTTAAGAGAATGTCAAAATTATTTGACATCTGACTGAAGAAATAGGGTTGTCTCCTTTTCCCTTTTTTACTCTGTTTTGGGAGATGTCTCCTCTCAGCAGCTGGATTCATGTCCTATCTTAATATTAAAATTAAATTATATTTAAAAATCTGAGTAATTAAAATGTTTAAAGTCCAGTGAGTTGGCTGCACATCTAATTTCCCTTATATACACATAGCTTAAGAAATCTCTGTTTGTATAACCAGGAAGATAACTTGATTGAATTTGTACCCCTATAAACCTGACTGAATTTCTGCACAAACCTCATAGTACTTAAGTGGGAAAAAAAGTATGTGACTGTATTTATGACAGTCAAAGGAGCAAAACATTTTTTCAATGATTTATTTGGGGCCTAAAGAAGAAAACTACCCTCACTCTGTATTTTCTAAGTGCCCCTTACTTCTAAATTCTGACTCTACAACCACATAGGCATGATGTTGGATAGGAAGATTTTTTCCAGTAACGTACCATCTGACAGAGTTATCAGGAAACTTTAAGTACATCATTAACGTTTTCTACTAGAAAAGCCTTGACAGTGTCTGTGCTCAATCATCCTTTTCCTTCACTCTATCTACTGGGATGCTAGTTCCTGATAAAGAATAGGAACAATTCAGGTTCCTTCAGGAGTATGTCTTAAATCTGTTTTTTAAAGGAATGAAGAAAAGTTTTGTTTGAGGAGTTAAAAATTTGGGGATCATTTCAGGTATCCTGAAATTCACTAGGCTTTTTTCACTGGGAGCAGCACAGTTAAATCAAGAGAGATAGGCCCTGTCATCTAAGCATTGACATCCCTGTCAGTGTGGTATCCATATTTTTACAAATGTCTAAAGTGACAGAGATTTTCAGTAGGAGATTTACTGGGACTGATCCTTTACTTATTCCAGTAGCCACGCCTGAAGTCTTCTATCTAACTTGTGCAATGAAATGTTGAACAGAAAAGTAGCTGAAAACACTTCCCTTCTTGAGCTGTTATCATTCCCCTTCTCACATTTGTATTATTTATTCTATGGACTGAAAAGAACTTGTGCCCCAGAAAAAGATGAAAGAATTGTATGCATGCTGTAATATTATTCATCCTTTTAATATTATAATAACATTTGGAGAAACTCCCATAACAGTGGATTACTTCTACATGACTATGTTATCTTTCTTAGGAAGAGCTTTTCATGAACAATTGTTCAGCCATTAACAAAAACTGAGTATCTGTGCACCCCATGAATCTGGTCTGCTTCAAAATGTAAGCTTTCATTGACTTACGGGATATTTGGTTTTAAAATGTAATGCTTTGCTGTAAGAAAATATATTCTTTGAGTTGAGGCAAGAAATTTTATGGCAATTCTCTGCAGGTTTGATTTTAGCAATACACTCTGTAGAACAGGCTTTGAGGCAAGTTTTTGAAAAGGAACTTTCAAACACTGCTTCAAGAAGTGGCTGATCCATTGAGCTTCATTAACAATGTAATTGGTCTCTGGTTTAGATGGGAGAATTGCAAGTATTCTATGCCACGTGATAGAGATGACGTTTAAATTGGGTTTTTTAAATATGCACACTTAGTGTACTTAATTGACTGTAAAATAATTATTCTATGCTGTATAATTATGTTGTGGCAGGGAGCAAGGCTTCTAAACATCTCAAAGGCAAATGATAACAGCCCCAGAATTAAGACATTATTCTCTCCTAAAATATACAGTAAAATAACAAAAGTGTTTTCTCTCCACAGTAAGGTCTTTGCATGAGTCTTGAGGCTATATTTAAGAAGATCCTCTTAATGCTTTTTTCCCATCATTTTCCACCCTTTGCTCATGCTATTTCAATTTGTAGATAGAGAAGGAAATGCACATCAAACCACGGGCAAAATGAGGATTAAAATCCCCATGTGGTTTCAGGTATATCAGAATACCTAGTCATGTAAAAATATCAGCTGATCAAAGAAGCAATGAAGTAGGCATCTCCTGAGAGTAATCTGGGAATTGGTTGTTGAGGGTGGCTCATGGGGCAATACACCTTTGAATGCTAATCTGTGGGCTGACCATAGTTCAAGATCACTTGCAAAGTAAGTAAAAGATATATCTGTCTTTGTCTTCTTTGAGAAATAAGTTGTGGTTTGAATGTAACACAAAGTTGGGAAGTGGGAAGGAGAAGAAGGAGAGAAGATCAGATAAACTCTCCCCTTTCAGAAAACTTTTACTGAAAGAGCTTGCACATGGCTTATGAGGAGTGTGGGGCTTGTCTTTCCACTTGGGCAAAAGCACCATTAGCCCTTCTGATATGGTAGATGTGCTATGGACTGAGAGAGGGTGTCCAGCATCTCTTTATGCTTTTTTTTTTTTTTTTTTTTTCCATATCTACTTTTTGTTGATTTAGGACAGCCATCGTATCTTTAATCAAACTGCAATTCCTTGTGGGGAGCTGGACACTAAGGATCAAAGGAAACAGTGAGAAGTTTGTCAGAGACTTCTACTTTCTTTCCTTCTTCTCCTGTACCTCCTCCCCAAACTGTAAAAATATATATATACTTTTATTTGGAGTAATTTATCTTTCTCCTTGAGGGAGAAAAGCCAATAAGAAGCACCAAGCACAGCTGTATTTATTAAAAAATGTAATGGATGGGAAGTCTTAATTCCCACAAGCCTTTCCCTTATCTAACACTATCAGCTGATCTGTGAAATTATCATCAACAGAAACAAGTGTTTCTTCGTGTGTTGTCATGTTGATGTCTATGAAAGGTACATCAAGTCTTTTATCCTCTAACTGGATCCTGATGAAGAAGCAAAGAGCGAAGACAAACATTTTTTTTCAACTTACTTCCCAGGAATAAGAGACTCTCTAGGTCTCTCCAGCTGGAAATCTTTGGCTGCCTCTTGTAATATTTCCTAGCATCATGTTCTATGCATCATATCATTCTTATTTTTATAATTGAAGGATTTTCAATGTGGTTTGACTTTCTTTCACAGCAACTGTAATAAAAACCCATCCTATAATTATCCAGCCATTTGCAGCTACTAGTCATGCCCGCCAGGGAATTGTGAAGTGGGAATTAGTGGAAACAACTTTGTTCTAGGTTATTCTTGTCATGATGACCCAGTACCTCTTTTTTTTCCATTCTTGAAAGGCTCAGGAAACATAACTTATTTGAAGCTGTGTTTCCCTTGGATATGCTGCAGGACAGTGTTCTCACCATTAAGCTAGAGGTGATGAGGCCAGCCATCACTTTTTGTTACAGAATGCTGATGAGGAGAGATCTTTAACATTGAAATTAATAGTTTTTTGAAGTCCTTTCTCTGATGTACACTCAGCTATGTCATTGCAGTTCAAGATGTCTCATAACCAAGCAAAAGACGTGGTTTACCCAGCCTGAAGTAGTAATACTGGTGGTATTACTGGTATTATTGATAGTAATAATGAGTTGTGTTTTTTTTTAATTTTGGAACACAAGTATGTTCTCAGAAAAATGCAATGCTGGTATTGAAGCCAAGTATTCAGTTATTATCACACACTTTTCAGTCCAAAAACAGAGGAAAAAAGAAAAAAAAAAGTGCCTTTTGTAGAGTTCTAGATGTTGAATTGGTGAGAACTCCAAAGCCCCTCAGGAAACAGAAGGTTCACTAGGAAGGAGATGTGAGAAATTGAATATTAGCAACCCATTTAAATAGACAAGACTTGCCATAGAGGAAGAAAACCTGATTTATTCTTTCGATTAATAATAAATCATGTTGCCCTTTTAGCAGACGTCTTTAATGCTTAATATTTGTCACATATTTTAGATAATAGAATACTCCAAATAGAGCCCATTATCTTTAAGTACTGGAGGACATTAGCGACACAGTCTTTTGTATGAGAAGAAAAAATGGCAGACAGATTTGATAAATTATTGGTCATGGAGAATTTGAACAGCCCATCTCCTCCATTCTCCAAATGCAATAAATTTTATAAGATCAGAGTGTATGTCAAATGGAGTTCATAAAGTGGAAAATGACACTATTTACTTTCATCAAATAAAATGCTGCCAAAATTTATGGCTCTGTACCTCCAAAATCTGTCAGAATGCTACTGCTATTTTGTGTAACACTTTAGCAACCCAAACTAATGGGGCTATAAACCAACTTATGCTAGCAGAAGGTCTAAAAAATAAAAATCCTAAATTCATAATTTGAATTGTTACACTCAAAGTGTTACATTCAGTTTTTTCCTCCTTAGATAAGGGGAAGTTGTACAAACTTTTATAATTAGCAGAAATTGGAATTATTTTCTCATATAAGCTGAAAAACCTGACCCAAATTGAGCAAATTGAGTCCTGACCCACTGATTGCTGATGACACCACTGCTGTAATACTGAGTTCAATTGCAACTCTGTGCTCTTGAATTACAGATTTCTCTTGATGCCTTTATCTAATACTGCACAACTCAAGAGTGTAAACCTGAGGTACCTATTCAACAGCAGGCTACGCAGCACTTCTATGAGAAACAGTATGCCAAAGTAGATCAAAGAAATGTCCTCTGCAATTTGTTGCTTTTTCTACAGAAGTAGCCAAAGGCAAAAGTTTCCTTTATGGTTTGGAAAGATGACCACAGTGCATCTTGTAATGAGACCTGGTGATTTCAAACGTTTTAACATGCAGACACTCACGTGTAATGGGAATAAAATGGTTCTGTTTCAGTTTTGCTGATTTGGTATTTATCTGCACTGTAGCAGATTAATTTCTTTAGTATTTGTCCAGAAGTCAGTAGAACAGTAATGTGTGCTGTATTTGTGTTCCTGTTGCACTCTGACAAATCAGATCTGTTAAATGCCCATGTCATCTTTCTGACCAAAATTACCTTTGATATTGTAGTAACAGAGCGATCTCTGTGTACTTGAGAAAGCATCCAGGTTTGCCTGATGCTGTCTCTTAAGTAATTGCTGGTCTGTAAAGTAGGATTTAGAGACTACTGTGGAAAGCACTGACAGAAAATTGCAGTATTAACAGGTAGGGATTACTGTACTCCAACTGCTGCTTTTTAAGGGTGCCACACACTTTTATTCTCATCTATCAAAAGCCTGGAAATGGGTATGTCTACTACAGATGTGCTTTGGAGTGAAGCTGGTTATCCTCTCAGAAAAGCCTTGATGCTTTCGGTAATAACAGAAGCCGTAAAATAATTCTCCTACACATGGACTGATGCACAATGGCTCTGTCTTCCACACCTGTTTGCAGATTCCCCCACTGTAAATCAAATCATTGAAATAATCAAGCTTGTATTTAGGTTCGTCTAGTTAACAATCCAAGTGAAAAAATGAATGATGTTGTAAGTAATCTTATTTAACTTAATGCAGCAGCCTGGTCAAACATTAGCAGAAGTCCCAGGCAGAAATCTGTAGTGTGTATCAGAGGGATAACTTAAGTATATAGACATCTATATTTGTGAGCTACAAAGAAAATAAAATATGATTCTTTCTAGAATGCAGTGCATTGAGTGGCTGGAAATCCTTACAAGGCTAAACAGTGAGCCAGCTGCTGTTCTTACTCTCTGACTTAGTGACTGTATGTCCCATTACTCTCAACCAGCCCATAGACCATCTGCCTGCTCTGTGAGCAAAAACCAGAAGGCTGAGCTCTGTTACCTCACTCTCTCCAGCAAAGTGTATTGACCTATTATAAGCCCAGAAATGAACCATCACTTGGTGAAGAGGTAACAGAAGGAAGACAGAGCAAACTGTACAAGTGCATTAACTTTCAGTAGAGCCTCCAGCAGCAATAGCTTCCCTTGACGTTAAATAAAAAACAAAGCCAAGCTAGGAAATATTTTTTTTTTCCTTCCTCTTAAAACAGTTTGGATGGAGGCTCCTTTTCTTCCAGGTGGGAATTCTCAGTTAGGGCTCTTGCTAGAGGAAGCACAGTACCTATGCTTCCTACTGCCAAAGGCTCTGGGCACAGACGAGCCACCACCACCACCTACACACACATACACAAATCCATCTTTAAACTCCCTGTCTAATTTGACTGGTAATCAGCGTGGGTAGATACTGTCTGATAATTATATGGCACTGAAATGCTGTTAGCCAGATCTCTCCTGTTTTGAGACACTTTATAGAGTTACATGGTGACAGGAGAGGGATTACTGCCAATCGTGGGCCAGAAACTGCAAAACGTACTCTAAAATGAGTCTGAATCTTACCCGCAATGCAACAGGGTGTAGAATTTCAACTGTGAGCAAATAAGGTTTGGTCCAGAAAGTGTGTGTCTATTGATCAAACAGCTTACACATTTCACCAAACAGAATGTTTCCATTAATAATTATGCACTGAAACGTGAGAACCAGGAAAGGACAGTGTCTGTATTAGTAATCAGTGAGAATTACTGTTGCATAGGATCATTAAGTTGGAAAAGACCACTGTATGGGAACTGCTGAATCACTGTCTGAACCTCTGATTGATCACCTGAGGTGAGCAATGAGTCAGCCATGGGAGCACAGGTGAAGCCAGTTCACCTGTGTTGCCGGAAGGGGTGGAGCCTTGCTCCACCTTCCCTAGACCCATTTAAGAGCTGACTACAAGCAGGGAAGGACTCTTCTGGAGATCCTTCCTCTGGAGTTTTGCAGCAAACCCAGGTTGTGGGTAAGCTTTTTTTCTATTCTCTTTTTGTTATTATAATCTGCTTTGCCAAGCTCTCTTGTTTATTTCATAATTATAACATCTTTATATTCACTGACTTTACAGCCACTAAGGTCATCTAGTCTTGTGGAGCTATTTACAGATCCACAGAAGAAAAGGAAATGAAATATCTTCTCATACGTTATCTTTTACGAAAATTATTCTACTTAAAGATACATGTTATACAGGGTTTTGTAAATTAATGCTATATGCAGCAAAGTTGTGGTGCTGGTTTTTTTTTTTTTTTAATTTGCAATGGATTTTTTTTTTTTTTTCAGTGGACTTTCTTAGTAGCGCTAAAAACTGAGGTAGGAAAAGACTTAAATATTAGCATACTGGATCATAAGCATGAGGAGAAATTGAGAAAGCATGGAGCTCTGACCTATTCACAGTCTCCCACAATGTTTTCCCTATTCTTCCTTTACTCATTTTTTTTTTTTTTTAAGGTTTGTTTGGGTTTCTCAAAAACCAAAGCTGTTTTAAGAACACCGATATCAGCCTGTCTCTCACTGTGCGAAAGCACTGGTACAGTACAGGACAGAGAAGTGTTGTCTTGAGATCAAAAGCTTCCTTTACCTTGTAAGTACAGTGTTTCCATCTATTCTCCACACACTGAAAAACTCCACCTATTCATATTACTAATATACTTGCAGGAAATGACTTTCACAATTATCAAATGCTTCACATTCACTCTGACATTTAATCAACTACAAACACAGCTTATCACTTGATGTGTTCAAGTGGCATGAACATTATCCCTTAAATAACACACATTGTTTTGTGGCTTAATTAGTTACTGTTAAAAGACATTTTCTTACTGTATTCATGCTTGTCTAGATTTTGTATTTGCTGTAATTAACAGATAAAGTGCAGGTACAGAGTATTAGCAGAAATTAAGAGCATATAATTTCATCCATTCTAACAATTTAAAAATAAAGACATTCTTCTGGGATAATGAAAGAATAAGAACAGGTTCTGAAACAATTAGCAGATTCTGACATTACCTTTGAATACAGAGGTGGAACCACAGCAAGAAGCAATTATATTTTCTAAAAGCACAGCAGAAAGAGAGTGCATCAGCACCCACATTTTTCTAATTTCTAAGGCTGAACTTCTGCAACAGGGAGACACTCAGCTCTTACTTCATTGGTGCAATTCTCTATACTGTTTTGTGTTGAAGTATCTAAACCTACCCCAACCAATTCCAGGAGATGCATCATTCTTCAACAGTCTAGTGCATTGAGGTATTCTAGCCCTGTGTTTACTGCTACCTCTATGCTCTATATAACTTGTAAGAGCCTTATTGTGTTTGCTGTGCATAGTAAAACTGTAAAAGCAAATACTGATCTTCCCTCTTTTATGGTAAAGGTGGTATGATATACACTGTAAAAGACGGTAGGGATCCATTCCAACAGTTTCTTCATGATATACTTAAATATAAATGAAAGCCCAGCCAGTCAGAGTACAGACTTCTTGTTTCACCTAGCTCAGCAGGCCTCTGTATTGAGTCTTTGGGAAGTATATGGAGCATTTGTAAGCCTTGCAAAAGGCAGTTTAAGCAGTTTTCCAGTAAAGTGAATTCAATCAATAGTGATCCAAATCTCAATTGGAATATCTAGAGGTGTGCAGACCAGAGATGGATGAATTGTATATGTTTAGTTTCGTTGTGGTCTTCCTCTAGAATTACTGTCCCTAGAAACCATCATTAGAAAAAGAACAGCAACAACAAAGAAAATGCTTTCTGGATTAAAACAGTGTGGAAGATGTCTGAAAATTGCTGCCAGTGCAGTGCTGTGGTAATATTCAAGATATCAGTTCAGCAAACATGCATTGAGACTTGAAGGATGTGTGCTTTATCACTGATGTCTGAAAATACAGCTGGGCAAATTCTTTTCAAAAGATAGAAAGCTCAAAAATGTAGTTTCATGAATTTTTTGGGCTGAAGTTGACAAATTGTTTTGAGGAAAAATCGTAGGCTGTAATATCGAAGCATTTCAGTAGTTTATAAAAGAGGGGTTTCAGCTTTTTAGTTGTAAGTGTTCTTAATTCAAGATGGGGAAAAAGAAAAAAACAATCTGAAACTGTAGGAGACCTTATTTACTTTGATGCTGGCTAGTACGTTACCAATATACTCCACTGATTGTGTTGGATTTTTGGTTTTAAAATGTTTGGTTTCTATCTGTCTAAACCTGCACTTTGTTTTTTATTCTCCGTCTGCCTTTCTTTTTCTATTCCCTATTCTTTTCTGGCCATTTATTTCCCCTATCTTCATGTTGCAAATAGGCTTTGAAACTTTGTTATATCCTATCAAGTCACAAATGGAAGTCAAATATCCTAATACTAATGCTAATCATTTTAAGATGTTTGCAGTCAGGATTAGGATGCAGCAATTCCTTTACTAAGGATGAAAGGCTGATCAATCCCTGGAGTCAAGCTTGTTCTCAACCAGATCTTTTGTAGAAGCAGTTTGGTCTAGCAGGCTGGAGGCATTCCTTGCACTGATTTCCTCTCTGTTCCCTACCCGCTTCCTTCCTCCCAGCTCAAAGCACAGCTGGCTGCAGTACCTGCATTCTCATAGCTCTATGTCTATCACTCCCTGCATACTTTTTGCTGTTGCTTCTGTAGTTGCAATTCCATTATTCATTATAAGCATCTAGAGAAGCACAACTCATCGTTGTTCTAAGAATTCACCAGGGAATACCATCTGTAAATGGACCTTCCAGAGAAATGCAGACACAGAAATACCTTGGAAGGTATTTCTCATGTACGTTTTTCTCTCCCACAGGCATGCTCTTGACCTTTGAGCTTCAGATTATTATCTCATTTCAGACTAGTTCTGCATGCTATTTTTCTGTGTAGGAGAATGTAATATAACCCATCCTTGTAGCTCCGAAGTAGAGAATGTCCTTTCTTACTCTTTCCAAAAAGAGAACAAGTCAGATGGGTTTTCTCTTGATAGCTTGATGAAATACATTAAAGTAATCTTTAAATATATACATTTTAAGACTGCCAAAAAATAATTCACTGGGGAATACATGAGGTGGAATATTCTAATTTCAAACTGATTAATTTTGCAGACGTTGGCAATCCATATTGTAACATAATTAGTCAATTTATCAACCACATTATAAAATCAAGAATCACAAGGTTAAGAGAATGAATTCCAGATAATATTCATTTCTAGGTTTTTCTTAGTTTGATGGCTGCAATATTCAAAGCATATTAGTTCTTGCTAAGTAAACTGCATATGGATAAATGGGAGATATACTGGATTGATCTTATAAAGATCTTATACTCAGTTTTTCTGAAAATATTAATGTATCTTCCCTGGTCTTTTAGCTGACTGTCCTAATTTGTCTTTTAAAGACACAAAATAAGCATCATCAGGATTCCATATGGAAAGCATGCCTTGGATAGTGCGTATGTCTCTGTTGCGAATGCAGCTCTTGGATTGTTTGTACTTTTTTTTCCTCTAATGAATTCATATTTATGTTGTGCAACTTATCTACTGGCATATGGTGGTATTTTCCTCTCTTTAATTACCAAGCATAGTTAGGACTTGCAGGAGGATCTGTTGGAGCAGGACATCCACTACAGAAGAGATCTTCTTGAAATTGTAAATGATTCTGAAAACTGTCAGCCCTGAAATTGGCTACAGCTTCTCTCGACCAGGTTTCTCCTGTCATGCATATCGTTCTGGCAGACAGCTTTATAAGCAAAAGGTTGTTTCTGCAGATATTCAAAGAAATCACATGTCAAAAGATGGTAATAGCATTATAGCTAACGTGAGTTTGAGAACATGAATGTATGTGGAAGCTCCTTCTGCCTTCTTGCATTAATTCTCCTTGGAAACTTTATAGAGTAAATATCATCAGTACCCTGAGAAAACGGCAATGGCAAAGCCACAGGCTGCAAAACACAAAAACCTTCCAGCCTAGTGTCATTTACACAACTTCACCAGAGCCTTTCTTTTCTGATTAACTAGTTTGTCACTTAAACAAGACATTTAATAGCCCACAAAAGTCTGTGATAAAATGCTTCATATGTGCTCTGCTTGCAATTATTGTAATTAGGCATATCTGTCATTTTAAATCTGATTCAGCATGTATCTCCAGAGATTTAATCATTGAAGGTAGATCACCAAGTAGCTGGTTGAGTTAATTATTTGAATAATCTACAGTTCAGACACTTAATATTTTACCTACGTATTCCCATGTGGGCCAGCATTTTCTGCTTGCGTCTACGGAAGTTTGGCAAAGCTACAAAGAAGCCCTGACATCAGATGTAACGGTATGAGATGAAGGCACTGTTAAGTTTTCATTGCTGGCTTCTGTCCCCAGGTGGAGTGGATTGGCATGAAGACTGGATTTGGGCAGTCCAGTCAAGGCAGGCAATCACAAAGGAGAAGCTGAAGCCATGTGAAGTTGAAGGGTAGGTGAAACCTGAATTGCCATTTTTAGTGTTGAAAATTAAGGGATCCTGTAA
The DNA here is from genome assembly GCF_987193195.1 of Phasianus colchicus. NCBI lineage: Eukaryota > Metazoa > Chordata > Aves > Galliformes > Phasianidae > Phasianus > Phasianus colchicus. Next base: position 29,251,758 of record NC_143439.1, read on the forward strand.
CTTTGTTTCATCTCCTAACAACAAACCTGTCTCATTCAGGTTTAGGGAGGAAGTATTTCAATCTAGAGATAGAATTCAGAATTAAAATGTCTATGAAAGCGGCCATCTAAAGCATTTAAAGAAGCTCCTAAAAAAGTCACTATATGTTCAATGGTGTTATCTGTAATAACCTAAACTTATTAACCTAATAATAATGCAAATCGCTCACTCTTAGACAGCTAAGAAACCCAAAAGCCCATAAATCTTTTTTTTTTTTTTTTTTTTTAAACATGAAAGGGAGAATAGCACATAGAGATGAGGAGATTTTTGGAGATTACAAAGAGCTGACATGCTGTACGTTATCTGGGAGCCTGCAAAGGAGCTGATGTGGATGGCAGATCTGTATGCTGTATCTGGCTGTGGTTGCTGTGCTGTGGCACAGGCTCTTCTTGACACTTCTAGAGGCAGGCAGTGCCAAAACACTAGAGGAGCTGTTGGCTCTGGCATCTGGAACGTTTCAGTGCCTTTTCTCCTCTCACCTGTAGGTGATGCAGCCCTTCCCTCTAGACTGTAGAAATCAGGAGCAGGTAAGGTATCTCCTTACGTTACTGAGATGCTTTGAATAGACGGTTTGAGACAGGACTCAAAGAATAAATCTTCTGAAGTGGAGGGGACAAATAAAAATGCAGGAAGAAAAAAATTAATATTGATATTCTTTAAGTCAATCCTGTTACCTGGGGAAGAGAAGAGAGCTGACCTGTAATCTGTAATGTGAGGTTGCCGCATGTAGTTAATTTTCCCTTCCACTGGGAAGAATTTTGTCTTTCAATGTAAGATGTGAAAAGACGTTCCGGTATCTAATTTCTACCATGTAAATAAGGGCAGTAAGAAACTAGGTTTGTAAAGTTTGTTTTTCCTTAGTGGAGAAGGAGGGAAGCATTTCTATTACAGGACTTCCCTCTCCTCTACTTTTCAATGATTCAAATGCTGATATAATTCAAACACAGAAGACACTTGATAAAAGGATATAGCATTTGCTTAGCCCACAGTACTTGCAGACTATGCTGGTCTGACAGAGGCATTGCTATTTACAGAGAGGTGAGTGGTGCTCTCCACCCCTGAAGATTTTAGCAAAGGCTCAGTATTTGGAACAGTGTGGGACTTGGTCCCTCAGCTGTACATCTTAGGGCTGATGGCAAAGAACACATCTGCTGTGGCCTGGTGTGTTCTATTCCTGATCTGCTCCAACAGAGAGGGCAAGGGTTGATTTGTGAATCTTCAGAGGGTTGTCACATCCTTGGCTTGTTAATGCGTGTCCTTTACAATTGTAGCTGATCCTCAAGCAAGCAGGTTCCCCAAGTAACCTGGCCATTCCTTGCTACAGGGCAAATAGACCATCTTTTCAGTTCTCACATGTGAAATTGCATTTTTCAACAAGTTTTTAGTGTACAGTTTTTCTAAGTGCTGCTGTGAAGCAGGTAGTTTATTAAGGTCTGTATTAATCTAATCGAGTGTTTTCCACTTACAGTTGAATTAAGGTATAATTTGGCCAAAAGCCAGGTGTGAACTTCTGAAGTGATATACACATCATGTTCAGCACATCCTAAATCCTTCAATACACCTAGACAACTATGTATTGCAAGGCTAACTTGAGCCTGGGAGACAGACTCTAATCAAACAGTTATGATCTGCGTCTTCACTGCTTTCCTTTGCACTCCTAAGTCTTTAGGAACACGACTCTAGTCAAAAAAAGTTTTTGCTACAGAATTTTTTTTTGCCAGTGTAGATTAGAATAATGAGAAGTTGTGTGCTTATCCCTAACTCTTTCTGAAATTAGCTGTTGAACCTGTTGTACACAGGTGTAAATACATACATCTCCAAAGAGAAATAGAAATAGTAGACACCTTGTTTAGTGCTACTTGAAGGTAAGAAGAATCAGTTTTAGTATTTACAGATATCACCTAAATGGTAGTACAGGGGAGTTCATTGAGCCTGAAATTTAGATAGCAATTGAAGTTTAAAACCTGACTTTTGGAAGGTACATTCTTTATCGCTACCATGTGTCTATGAAAACCTTCTGCTTTCTGTAGTAAGTGTGACTGGCTTCTTGTTGCACATTTTAACTTTTTTTTTCCCATGGAAAAAAAGCAAACAGATTCTCAGGCTGAGATTTTGACAACTGGCAGGTTGTAAGTCCAACTAAGTCCCGCTGAAGTCAATAGAAGTCTTACCCCTGATTTATGGAAGCAAGCAGAGTTGTGTTGGAAACTGATAGCTGGTCAAGCTCACAAAGTCAAATGCTCACTTGCACATGACCTTCCACAGCTAAATCGTGTCAAGCCAGCTTTTCAGGTCCTTACCAAGGAGCCTGAGTCCGTCTCTTACTTTCAGCAAAGGCGACTTTCTGATGGAGCCCAATGCATTTGTATTTTCCATGAGGGATGTTCTCAAATTGACAGTCCAATGTCTCTGGGGAAATGGATCTAGCATTTTTTTATTTTCACAGCACTCACTGAGGAACTTCTATTCACCCTGTAAAGTATATAGTATGCAATAACACTTACTACTTCCAAGTAAATTTTGAGATACAGCAAAACTCCTATGGGATGCAAGACACTCCTTTGCTTCTGATCAGGGACAGAATATCTATTTTGAATGTCCACTTTCTGCATGTGCCAGGCTACTGTTTGGTTCCGACTTTGCCCCCCCAAGATATACATGCAATTCTGAAATAAGGCAAGAGAAAACTGTTTGCTCGAAAGGAATCAACAGCAAGGAAAAAATGTCAGCCTTAGTAGGAATAAGTAGTTCAATGGGAAGAAGTACTGGCTTTGTTTCTCAAAAATTCCAAGGGGAAATCAAAAATCAAAGGCACAGTTAAGAGAACACTGTGCAGGTGAGCTACCCATCTTTGAAACATTCTCCTCTTAGTCATCTTCCACCAAAAATAAAGAAATGAAATATAATGAAGTAAATGGAGTCACCTTCCCTACGGGTGTTCAAAAAATGTATAGACATTGTACTGATGGATGTGGTTTACTGGGAAATATCAGTGGTAGGTGGACTGGTTGATCTTAGATATTTTTTCCAACCTTGGTGATTCTATAATTCTAAATAAAATAAAATAGTAGTCTATTTTAAGTATCCCTTGGGCAGTTAAATACTTCAGCCTTCTCAAACGATTAATGTGATCATCTGAAGCATTTGTGTTGCTAAGAAACTTACTGAAACTTACCTCACTAATGCCAGGACAATGTATTGCCAGCCTTCTGCCTTCGTTATGCCGTTCTCCCAGTGTTCCATGCCTTCTGTGCTCCTGGGAATTGTCTGAAAACTGAAGTTAATAAGCTGGATCCATGCTCTCAAGTGCCTGGCAAACAAAAAAAACCATCAATTTCAGCTCATTCATTCTCTCAAGATCAGGACTGAATGGATCACTGAAGTAATGCTTTGACTTCCTATAATAGGGAGTTTCACCTAGAGTGAACAGAATTGAAAAATACAAGGTAGTTATTTCAGTGATCTTGCAAAAAATAGTCCTGCAGAACATGTGTTCAACTATCCTCTGTAACTGGACAGAACTACATAGAGCTTATTCACCCAGCTAATTTAATAGTGAATGAAACTTTTAAACTACAGTATTGAATGCCAAAAATATTGAAAAGAAACTGCACAGCATGGGCTGTATAAAAGGGTTCCTTAAATTTAATGTGATTTTCCCGTATAGTACAGATTACCATGTCAGAAATTCTAGGAGTAAAATGATACATGTTGAAGAATTGGTAGCTGATTTTTCTAGAGAATAAGTAGCATCCAAGGCCTTTAAGATTGAAGAGTTCTTTGGGGCAAGTCTATCAATGTTGAAAAGCATCATGAGTTAGTAACCTGAACAAAGTATTAGTTAGCAGGAGTAGTTGATAATGTGTTACCTGAACAGCCTGAACAGCTTGGCTCAAAGTATTGCATTTTCTTCCCTTAATTGAGGGTGAGGGGTAATCAAAGCATTGCTAATAAAACCAGACTGATGGTAACACAACAGGTTTTGCTAAGTCTTGCAAGAGATCTGCAATGATCTGGTAATGGCTGAAATTTGGGCCCATTTCCAACCATTCCTAGCTCATAAAGGCTTTGTGTTTCTTTGTATATTCTGAGACTGGTCCAGGCTGACCTGTACTCTTGCCTCCACATGTTATGTCTTTTTTCCAGAGAAACTCAATAGCAGCAGAACTCCTTGTGATTGATCTCCTTTGAATGTTAACAAGCAAAGAACATGCCATTAATAAAATCCGAAGTATGAAAATCTATCTGTCATCGGTATGATGAATCTAGGCCATAATTCCTCAAATCAAATCCCTCTGTGAAAGCAATGGCTGTTCACAGATCAATTTGTCTGTGGTTCAGAGTAAATCAAAAATGAACTGCCCAGAAGCTAAACTTTGAGTCCATCTAATTGAAAAAATATTCCAGTTGCTAGGTCAAATTATTCACACAATGTGTACAGCTTGCTTATGCCTACAGCTATAGACTGAAGTCACCGTTTTTAAACACTCTTTCCAAAGTGGGTGCTTGGCATGACTGCAGAAATAAGCTATCATGCAATGAGTTCAGCATTTATGTTTCCTGTGCATTCTACTCTATTTGCAGTGTGCCTGCTGCAGCTTTCTCTTCAGAAGTTTCCATATAGTTGGGGTATTTTGCTCCCACGGGGAGGGGACTAGATGTGCCTTCTGGTCATGGGGACAGGCAAGGGATTGTTGAGCTTGAGTGAGTCTATGTTGAAAGGTTGAAATAAAATGGCCTGCTGAAGTTTACACGCTTACTACGACCAACACAACAGAAGCTTCCCTATTGCTACATAGCCAAGGAACTTAAACTTAGCAGTGAGCCACTAATGGGACGTGGTTTACAATTAACAAGCCTTTAATTAGGGGATTTAGGATCAGAGGGCCTCTTGGGTTATAATTTATTATGGCTGATTTTGTTGTTGTCAGTTTCCTTTTTTTCAGCCAAAAAGAAGACATTAGGAATATTGCTTTTCTTTAATGGGCTGTGAAAAGGACAATCTGCAATTAAGAGCTGTTTAACCCCTAAGCTGACTACAAGTATTAAACAGTGTTTTTCACTATTGCTATACAATAGCTTCCTTTACCTGTCAGCACTGACTGTGAAATCCAGTAGATAAACAGGTGAACCTGTTTTCTGCCGGCTTTCTCCCTCTACTCCATGAGAATCTGGGGATCTCACCAGCTGTGCCTTGCTGTTAAGAATTATCTATTAGGAAACAGGCTGTTAAACTCCAGGTGTTATGTGAGTAATGATAAACTGAAACTGTTTTTGTGTTCTGTACTCCTCCAAGATCATCTCTCTCTAGACCCTCAGAGAGGTAAACTATGTAGCTTTACACTATTTTGTAGCATGTACAAAGCTACAGGGATGAGGATGGATGAGCACCCAGTGCAAAAAATAATAATAATAATTTTAAAAAAAAAATCACATTGAGAAATAGTCTTTTACTAGGAGTAGTAAACAAGAAACATGTTGATCAGGTAAACACACAGATTCACAAAGAATAGAAGAGAGGAGTGTGAAGACACTAACCTTGTGTTGATTAAGGAATAAATGACCTTAGAAAACCACTAGCGAGAATGAAACTGGGTCTGTTAAGCTGTGAAAATGAGCAAAAGGTTTTGCAGCCATGTAAAGTAGTAGTCTTGCTGGGAGAATTCTGTAGGCTTTGAAAGACAGGACAAGCGTACAGAACCAGGAATCTCAATAACTTCCTTGCATCTGTACTCACCGGGGAGAATGGAGGAAGCAAGAATAATTTCATTGCATGCAGACAAGGAAGGAGAAGAACAGCAAGCAAGTGAGGAGTGTACTGGAAGAATCAGGCAAAAAAAAAAAAAAAATCAGGTAGCTTCAGAACTTGAGAGAAGAGGAACTCAGATGGAATTAGAAGCAAACCACTTGTAGACAGTTGTGATATTTTCGTTGATGCTAGCTAAAATGTCTAAGAACTACAGAGAAACTAATCTGACACCCTGTATTTAAGACAGGAATGAGGAATTAGCCATGAAAATGCATCCCTTTGCAAAAAGGTTAACAAATGTTTTCCAGTGAAATTATTAGCTGATTTTGCTGTCTGCTGGGTGGGAAACTGGCAGAGTGCTTGATTAATGAAATGCGGGTTGAACTCCTTACTTTTGTTCCTAAAAAAAAAAAATTTGCACCACAATAAATGTGGAAAAGAACGGAAGTTTTAGGTCATTAATTTCCTTTTCATTTTTTTCTCCCCCGCTAATAAATGTTTTCAGGCCTACCCCTGTTCTTTAGTAGACTCGTCACTGAAGTCACAAATCCATGATGATAACATCAAATTGTTGTTATGAAAGCAATGTCCCTGTAACAGATTCAATTCAGCATTTTGCCAAGATGTAGAAAAGAGAAAGAGGGAGAGAAAGGCTATGAAAATGCCATATCTTACTTGAAATCGTGTCATTTGTAAACAAGCAGATGAAACAATAGTAGAAAGATAACACTGTCACTGTTAGTTGGAGACACTTAGGTATTTTTAAGCTTGGTGCCCTCACTCAAATACAATAACTGCCTATGAAACGTGACAGAGCTCTCATTTGTCTCTCCTGGGGAACATGAATACATTCAAGCTTGTGCTTGAGTGCTACAAGGAGAATGTGTTTTGCACATCAGAACCAAGATCAGATATTGCCTCTGACACATTGATGCCAGGTTTTTTTGTGCTTACATTACAACATGTGAGATTTTACTTTACAATCCAGTTCCTGGCAACACATGGTTTTATATTAAGATCATAGTTTTTGCTTAAAATACATCCACGAGGACAAATTTGAAAATATGAGCCAAGCATGCCCAGAAGGAAAATAAGTAGAAACCCAAACATTACATTTTTTTCTCTTATTTTCCCCAGGGCTGGCCTTTGACCTTTTCTTGTGCTTGCTGTTAGCAAACCTGCCTGTATGAATTCATACAAAATAGAACTTGCACATTACAAATAACATACTCGCTCTGCTTACTTTCAGTTGCCGAGGGTGGAAGCTGACACTTTTCAATATAATTGCTCTAATAGCTGCACACAACTTTGTTACATGGTTCTGTGCCATTGTGTGACTGTTTTCTCTTGGTGGGTTCACAGATGATGTATGTAAAAATAGATGAAAAAAGATGAAAAACAAAACAAACAAAACACAGACCAGTGAGTAATAAGCAGCGACTTGAAACCTCAGTATATTAAAAGCATCTACACGGGCCTGCTGCAGAACACAGACAAAAAATATGTTGCAGGGCTTACCTATGGGTGGGAGTGATGCCATTTGAAAGCTTTTTACACCTTTGAAGTTTTGGGGAATGACAGAGAAGTTGAGAAAAGCCAGTGCAATTTGTATAGCCATAGGGCTATTTCTGATGGATAACATCTTCCTTGGGTTGCTCTGTAAGATTCAGTATGATGCAAAATCTCTGCAGCACTGCAAGAAGGTATCAACTCCCTTCTGCAGTGCTTGTTCTGATGGAATTTACTGGGGTCAGAAACTAGGCCACGTCCCATTTATCAACATTTCTACCCAGAACATAGGGCAGGTTGTGGTGCTCCCTCTGGAAAGCTTTAGGATGTCTTGGAATGGAAAGAATCATTATTTCATGATGGAGTTCTCATGGAGCCAGAAACACCCTCTGAATATCCACTTTTTGGGGTTTAATGATAAAATAATTAAGGTTGGAAAAGACAACTGAGATCATCTAGTCCAACTATTAACCCATTACCACCATGCACACTAATCCATGCCCCTCAGTATCACAAATGTTTCTGTCTGTCCTGACAAGCCCTTCCCCTCCTCCATAATGATTGAAGACTGTACAAATGTGAGGTAAACCTTCAGAAGCACTTTGCATTGCCAAAAAGTAGCTTACTGAGAAAACCAGTTTCTGTGTTCTAAATACCGATGCTCCTACTTAAGCGTTTAAAACTTTGTAGGAGTTTCAATAAAAATATGGTGAGCAGGACAAAAATTATCTACTGCAACTACATCACAGAGAGTTCTGTCCTTCCTCTCTTTCTGCAGTACTTTTCTAACCAGGGTTCCAAGGACTTCGGCAGTAAGACCCACTGGGTTTCAACAGGCTGGTCATATCATTGCCAGGCTTTGATTGTTTTGTTGCTGTTCTCCTCTTCCATGCCAGCAGTTCTGATGCCACTGTGCTGCCAGATACTATTGGCCAGGAAGGTTCGAAGCTTTTCATACTAGTGTAATCAGGATGGCAGGTGGCAGTGTGATCTCCAAGCATACCCTAGTGTGTCCATAAAAAAACATTTTTTGAACTGACTCCACCTTGTACCATATATAAGGATTCTAATCAAAGCGGGGGATGATTTACAATAACAGGCTGTTATAAAATGCCAGTCTAATTAAGCTGAGGCAGAAAGATATTTGCTAAACTTATTAGACTTGTTTACCAGTCTAATAACGGGTGAAAAAAAACCCACAAAAAACAACAAACTTATTCTGAAGGCATCTTTTCTGGTTGCCAGTTCTGTTAACCATGCCACTGGTGAGTATGCCAGGAATGTAGTCCAACATTCCATCATTTTAATAAAAAGATTACCCGGAATGCAAATGTTTTGGGAAACTTTATTCTACACTATGAACATGATGGAGCTGAGGCTGGTGTCTGACTTTCCTCAGAGTTTATTTAAAAATGAATTGTTTTTTCTTTCAAAACATTTCCTAGTAGCCTCCAAATCTATCAGCTGTTGGCTCAGCCAGTAGCTCAGATTTGCTGAATTAAAATTCACTAATGCAAAAATGTATTCGTTTCAAAACACCTCTGGCTCCATGTGAACAGTAACAGAAAATCCTTTCTTTCTTTTCCTTATGATGACTTAAAGAGTAAGCATCTTGACAGGGTTTGGAGGAGGTGCAGAAATGTTTGTGCTCATCTATCAGAAAATCTTGTCTGCCCATCCAGCAGTGTCAAAGCATCCAGGCTGTGCATCCTGGAGAGTTTTGTCTCTGCCACAGCTGTGCTGAAAAATCGCACCAGAGCAAGCCTCGGATCTGTGGAAGATGCACACGCGAGCAGTAGATGGATAGAGAGAACACAACACACTGAAATATGGTGAAAGATTATAACTATTAAATAAAAAGCATGTGAATTTTATTTTAAAATTTAATTTTATGTATTTTATAATGTAAGAGAACTATTCAGCTGTACTAATTTCCTTCAAAGCTTTGCATTTAAGAGTATGTGTTTAACGTTAAGTTAGATTTTCCAGTGCCAAAAGCAAAAAGTGACATCATTTCCAGATGTAGATTCTAGTAGATCATGTCTTGAATGATTAAGGGCTGTCAGATCTGAGCAGACTCGTAAGTGAAGCTGTATAGAACACAATTTATTGCAAAACAATGAGAGACCTTCAGTGAAAATCAGAAATCACGTATCTTTAACATAAGGCTTTTATTCTGGGAATAAGTTTGGAGGTATGGACTAAAAACAACAAATGTTCATTCCAAACTGAAAAGTTAAACAAAAAGCAGTTCTCAGGAGCATTCTTTCTATACGCAGCATTATTTGTCTCCCTGTATTCCCGTGTTTGCTTGTTATTTTCTGTTGGAAAATGTGCACAAATTACACACTTTCCCTAACCTACTCTACTTAGCCAGAGGAGACAGACTGTTTGACTCCAGACCTGAACATCAGCTGTTTGTATTCAGCTCAGTACTGCTCAAAATAGTTTATAGCTGAGTATAAACTGAACCATCAGAAATAGGATCTCAATCCTTTGAAATGTCAGCAGATCAAGTTCACTGCACACGCAGGAGCTGAATTTTCAATCCAGAAGGCTGTATCATTGTCAAAAGCTCAAGATTATTTAGGTGAACTGATTTACTAACATGGCAACTAACAAGATTTGTGCTCCAAAGTTTGATTTATACTTTGGATTCATCTTGTCAGAACAACTGTAAATAATAACTGCTGAGAGCAACATTTTGAATGGTCCATTTTTAGTTTGCTGGGATTGTTCACCAGCCAGTGGTAGGGTTACAAAGCACTGTAACAATCGTGCCTAAATTCTACTTTGTCCTGATCTAGCATGCAAAGCAAGAAAAGATAGTGGGCAGGTTCAGGATGGAGGGATGGGGAGAGGGCTGGTCTCCTGCTCTCCTATTTACAGAACCCAAGGAGAATCTGAAGCTGACATCATGGCTTCATCGAAGGTAAAGGCAAAATGGTCTCTAACTTCAGAAAGACTTTGTTTTTACCCTATGGCAGAATTAAATGTGTATGCCTTTCTCTTTGTCTTTCCTACAAAATGAGGTGTCTTGGGCAGCTTCTGCTTTGTTCAGTACTGGAGCTAAATTAGAGAGCAGAGAAAGGGGAAAAAAAGAGTTTTTACTTCCTAAATCCTACCCGACATCTTCACAAACTTGTCATTTCATACACTCATGTCTTTTCTCTTTCATTGCTGACCAAATTTTAATATCACAGTGAAAATAATAATGATCTTGAAATAAAAAATCATCTGTTCCTGTTTGCTGTCATAGTCTAACTAGAAGTTGTGGCTGATGTTAATGAATGAATAAATTAGAAACACAGTGTAGATAGAAGGCAGTGCATTTTCAGTAGGGTTTGGAAGTGCAAGTTACAGTTCAGGTACATAAAATGAACTGCAAGTAATGATCTGCAGACAGCTTCCCACAGGGAAATCAGTGCTATATATAACAAAGCTAGTTTGCTACGTATTTTTCTGTCTTCAGCATGCTTGAATAGGAAGAAGTTCATCAGAACACAAACAGAAAATATAACAAGGGCGAGCAAAGCCCTGCAAATTGTCGCATTGAAAGGCTGTGTGTTGCATGTGTCCTGTATCCTCTTAGATCCAATGGCCAATTGGGCTAAAAACGAAATGCTTCTGTACTTCATTTTTGCACCTGGGCTGGACTTGACCTACAGCTCTCAGAACCCTATGTCTCAAAACCAGTGGTTTGTGATTGCTGGTTCACAGTTTGAGCTACTGCCATCCTCTGCTTCAGACACTCTCCCTGGTGAGCCAGCAGACCATGCTTCTTTGGAAACCAAGATGTGGCCAAGGATGTTTGTGCCTGCTCCAGGTCAGAATGAACGCAGCATGCAGACAGGTTCTGCAGAGTGTGGCCAGCATGAAAATACAGGAAGTGGTCTTTCAGGCATCCGGGAGAGCATTATGGGTCCAAACTACTCCTGTCAGGTTTTACATTTCTGCAGGTAAAGCTCTGAATGACTTAAGCAACTGACATGTAATCCACATTCTTTTTTCTTTGATGTTGCTTCCTTCCCTTCTGACAAATGATGATTAAAAAAACCTTCTATGTCATTAAAGTTCCAGTGCCACTTGTAGCTTGATGTCTGCTAACCCCATTTTCTCAAGCCAGTGCACAGTATTCAGAAAAAAAACAAAAACAAAAACCAAAAAAAAAAAAAACACCCAAGCACCCCAAACTAGAAAAAGCAATAAAAAGCTAACAACTTATTAATGACTTGGGCAAGAGGCAAAACATTTAAGTAACTAGCATTCAGTAACTTACCATTTTTTTTCCTCATGAGAGCTAACTGAATTTGTCAGAAAATTTAGGCTGCTAGGATATGCTAGAATATGTTGAAAACTCCTTGGAGATATTGTTATTGCCTTGTTGTTCAAGTGAAGCTGTGGGCTGGTGTTTTAACATTCCAGTCCCAGCCAAATCCTGTTGAAACATAACGGGAGAACATGCTTTTGCCCAGAACATTCTTTGTAGAGATGCCACATTTCTTCTCATGCAAGGTTTTGTTTCAGCAGCAGGCGAATATGGGTCCTCCTCACAGCAAGTTGAGGCAGGAGGAGATGTGTGGTCTCTGAGGCCCATTCCCATGTAATCAAAGCAGAACTGAGACCCTACATCCCCACATCCATTCCACCGCTTCTACACACCCCTAATCATCTTCTTGAGCAAAATCTTTAGTGCAAAGGAGCCACTGAAAAGCAAGTCATTTTAATCTGTGGGATAGAAAGGTTCTGCAGCTGAGCCGACAATTCCTGCTCTTCAGTATCGATTGGATGATCATTTGTTATAGTGATGGCTAAAGTAGTCAAGCAGATGCTCCAAAAACTGCAGTTTTGATTTATGAATGTAGGGGCCTCTTTGTTCGCATATTACAGAAGTTTTCAAAGCCTCACTACCTTTGTTTCCCAAACAGGGAGGTGACTAGGTATCTTTGTGTGTTGTGAAAATGGAATATTTGCAGGCTAGTGATGTTTTTCTGAAGATTGATGTTATGATGCCAAGCATCTACACCAGATGTGTCTTAGCACCAGCAGTGCTAAGAAGATAATGACTCCATCCTCTGTAATGTGTGATAACTCAGCAGGCTTGCTAAGTTCCCATGTCGACGAGGAATGTTTATCCTGCACATGCAGGACCAGTTTTACCTCAAGAACTTTGACACAGAAGACATGATAAATTCACACCAACCCTGCTCTCAGCAAAACATTTCCACTTCTACTCTTAGGATGCTCAGATGTGGCTGAAGAATTCTCCACCAGGTGGAAATGGAGACAGGGCCATGAAGTCTGCATTAAAGAAACTTAGCTGTCTTATGCATGATTTGACCTGCGTCAAATACCAAAGGCCTGCTCATTGTATGGTGGAAAGAGTGTCCAGTTCACTGACAAAGTGAGTTTGGCTGTAACATGGAATAAGTATGCCTAATAACGATAAATAATAGTATTAATAATAATGGTAAAGCATAAGGAGTACAGACACAAGTGAGTGAATTAGCATGACATTGCTCAGAATGGCTCCAAAATAGGCCAAGAATAATGTAAAGACCTATGCAGCATAAGGAAGGTAAAAGCGCCCTTTTTTGGTGCTTTTTAAATTACCCCTCTAATTGATGCAATTGAGAGACAGTGAAGATAATCTGAGTACATAATGACTGTGGTGGGAGCATCACAACGTAATTGCAATGTACTTTTTTTGCCACGATGTATCATTACACCACCTCTGTTTCTCTGGAACAAATACGTTCATTTGAGTTGAAGCATGCGGATTCTCAAATCCCTTTCTTTCACACCTGAACCTGCATGCCATCTCCTGTTGTTTTGTCAGGGAGCTACATGTGTGGATAGCTGTACCTGTGTCACGACATTAGATTTTGGCTCAATTTCACATCTGTACCTCCAGAAGAGGAATTTGCTCTTAGTTCACGAGGGGAAGTCCTGCAAGGAAGCACAGTATTTCTCTGCCAAATAGACCTCCTTCATGTACAACAAAACTACCTTAGCTGAGATCCTGATGCCAAATGTCCTCGAGTAAAGGGGGAAGCTGTATATTCCCTTTCATCATTTAAATGCTTAATCTATCATTTTCATCCTGTATAAAATGAAGACAATGATTGTCTTCTTCCCATGGGCATTGTTAGACCCAGCTCACTAGTTTCTTCTAAAAGGTTCTGCAGATTAAAGAAGAAATGCAGAAATTTACTGTTACTATTTCACCACTACTGAGGAATTTCCTACAGTGATAAGACACAGACTGAAGACGTAAGGGAAAGGCAATATCTTTTTTTTTTCCTGTGACATATGTTCTATATCTAGTTATATCTCTGCTAGACACATAGCAGTATGCCTGCCACTACTGTCCTATGATATGTTATATCACTAGAGAGGAGACTGAGTAGAAAATATCATGTTTCTCAATGTATTTTCCAACGCAATTCTTTTTTTTTTTTTTTTTCTGATAGCAGCTTTCCAGAGAGGGTTTATTTTTTTTTTCTTTCTTTTTTTTTTTTTTTCTGCTGGGTAAAATAATGAAAAAGGGAAAGCAGAAAGCTGACATCCTTCAGTTTTAATGTTTGAAAAGAGAAAAGGTTAGTTTTGGGATAACATTTTAGATTCTTGAAATGTTTATGCAAAAGCGCTTTTTTTTTTTTTTTCCTGTGAGTTTGTAAGCTTTCTCTTAGAAAAGATTTTAATGGTTTTTAAAATATATATATATATATATTTTTTTTTAAAGCAGGCAAAGATTAACTTCCTTTGCTACCCACTTATGTTCTTCTATTAAAGTCAGCCGTATGTGTTGGTATCACTGCTTGATATTTTTCATTAATTCTTTACGAGCATGGCAGTGTAAACTATATAAACTTTTTGTCTATAAAATTAAGGGGAAAACTAGATTAAAAGATAAGGGACCAGAAAAGTTCAAGATGTCTCCTCCAGGCATTCCCAGATAGAAATGACTGTAAAATTAGGATTTTAAGTAGAATACAGGCTTGAATAAACAGAAACAACTCATTTCCATGGAAACAACTAATCTAAAACCTGAACAAAGGAAGCACGTGAGTGCCTACCTGACTATACGTCAGTTTTAACATGAAGTCAGTAGGGTGAGACATCTATTGATGGTGCTGAGTTTGCCCTTAAGTACTTCCCTTGTGATTTGGGATAGGGCTGAGTGCTGGGAAGACATATTAATTGCTACAGCTCAGCTGGGTGTTCTGCCTTAGTGATTTTATACAATGGATGAAGAAAGATGCAACTGTATTTATTGCAGCTGATATGTTACCAGCACCAAGAGAGAATGTCACGAGGGCATTTGAACTATGTATTTCCTGCATTAGCACTTTTGCTATTTCCCCCAGTGCTGCACTTCTTTGTAAGCCAGAGCAAACAGAGTGCAGGTGTTATTGTAAATATGAATGAATGCTAATTCTGAGGGAGAAAGAATACATTTCTCCCGATCCTTAAAATAATCTTAATTTTTAAGTGATTTTACTGTTTCCTATTTTACAAGCAGTTTATGAGTGCTGGTTATGGGCAGATCCCTCTTGGCAAGGGAAGTAGGCCTCATTGAAAAAGCCTTTTGAGTGGCCTGTTGAAAATGAGCTTAGATTTGGCCAAGTGATGAGTCTTTGAAAATAGCATTTTGCATACATGTGGCAGGTTTTTTTGGTTGTGGGTTGTTTTTTTTTGTTTGTTTTTGTTTTGTTTTGTTTTTAATAATGAAAGCATTTGGAGTGAATATAAGCTGTTCTCTGCACGCATGAGCTGCTGACAGGCACACTGAATGTTCGTGTCTTCTTAGGTACGTGTTGAATGAGACATATTCTTCCTATATTCATTGCTTAATAAAAAGCACATAAAGAGCCATATTGCTCCACTTGGACAGCGATTCAAAAATGAAGTTAAGCAAGCATGAGGGGAGCACTGTGATGATTTAGAGCTTGTCATAGGCCAGGAATTCTCAGAAGGCCCTGCTGCTTTCTCTGCAGATCTGCCAAAAGCAAACCTGCACTCACCCCATACCAAGGCAGCAGGAAGTGAGAATCCTCCTACTCTTGAAAAGCAGCAAATATCAGAAGTGACCAAAACCTGGCCTCGAGATCTTGGATTGCAGGATTTGGGCATGAACAAAGCCACCCTTTGGATTTTGCTCATGCGGTGCTGGGATTGTCAAGTTTGGTGGGCTGTAATAGATTTGCATTTGTGCTGACATTTTTTTTTCTCGTTCTGTGCTGGTTGTACTAGAATATGACTTAATATGTGTGAGATTAACCCTGAATTGCTGCGGTCTTGATTACGTAGTTCATCAAGATGTAGCACTTGAGGAAAAGCTACAGCTTCTCACACTGGAGAATTCAGCAGCCAGATTCCTGACATGTGCTGATTTAGTGAAGATGACAAAAAAAAGTCATGCTTCCTGCTTTCATATCCAGTTTGAGGTGGCCAGTTTGCAATGCAGATGTCAGAGGACATCTCCATGGGGGAACAGGAGGGAGCCCTATTGAGGCTGGACTGTCTGCTCTCTTCTGCATACCACCACCTAATGCTGATGGGATTTTGAAGTTCCTAATGGCTCCTTGAGCACCCATATCCATGACTAGATGTATTTTAATTCTGTTAGTACTTCATCCTCTTCTTGTTGGTGAGAAGTCCAGAAAGATATATGAATTGATCCTGTCTTCCTTCCAAAACAAGACAAGGGAAAAGGGACCTGGCAGTGCTAAGACTTAGAAGAGGGTTTGGCCTCCAGACAGGTGGAGAATCTACTTGGAGGCCTTTTT